>NW_026916181.1:1200000-2400000 GCF_034315485.1 Pezoporus occidentalis
ACCTTGTTTCTTGTCAGTGGTGTCCTTTTCTCCCTTTTCTCCCTTTTCTCCCTTTTCTCCTTCTTTCTTTTTGGCTCCATCCTTTCCTTCTTTCTTGGATCCTTCTTTCTGGTCCTTTTCACCATCTTTCTTCTTGGAGCCTTTGGATCCATCTTTTTTACCCTGAGCTTTGTCCACTTTTCCAGATACAGTGGGAACTTCTTCTTTTTTTTCTTCTGCAACCTGAGCTGTATGAAAAGACAGAAAAAGAAAATATAAAAGCAGTTAACTTGGGTTGACAGTAGCCAGGAGGAGGGCAAAATTCCTGCTCTCTGCTGGCAAATCTTGGACAAAGAGAAAATATTTGTACTGGGGCTGTGTCCAGTGTTTTGCTCACTGACTAGCAGCTTTTCATGCCTTTGTTTTGAGAACATAGACTAATGGGATAAAGCAGAACCAGTAATTTCGAGAGTTGAGATGTGGATCTATTGTAGGAAATGGCTCTTCTTGTTAGGAACTGGTTCTTGAAAGCTATAAGCACAGTCCATAAGCATTTCCCAATAATGCCAGTGTGGAGCTATCTCCTTCCACAAGAAGGAACAGAAACATCTCTCATGCAATTCAATACAGACATGTCTTGTGTTTAGGGGTTGTTTTTTTTGTTGGTTGGCTTTTCTAATTTTTGTATATGGGGTATGTCTCCTGCAGGTGAGAGTGGACAGCAGGAATTCTGCTAGGTAATTTGCCTTCAGGAGATAGAAAAGCAGAAGTTGGTTTGCCCAGCAGAAGACCACAAAGTAGGCTTAGCTTTATGTTATATCCAAGTCCAGTGACCATGGGACTGGCTTCCCACCTGACCCACTGTAATTAATTGAAGCAACACACTATAGATATACAGTAATTAACTGTTAGTTAGCCCTAGTTTGGCATGTTTAAACAAGCCATATTAGTTATAGGAAGCTTATAATACCTTTAGTTATGAAATATTTTTATATAGAAATATGCATATATGTGCTCACAGCCCAGAAAGCCAACCGTATCCTGGGCTGCATCAAAAGGAGTGTGATCAGCAGGTCAAAGGAAGTGATCCTGCCCCTCCACTCTGCTCTCGTGAGACCTCACTCGGAGTATTGTGTGCAGTTCTGGTGTCCTCAACATAAAAAGGACATGGAACTGTTGGAACAAGTCCAGAGGAGGGCCACGAGGATGATCAGGGGACTGGAGCACCTCCCGTATGAAGACAGGCTGAGAAAGTTGGGGCTGTTCAGCCAGGAGAAGAGAAGGCTGCCTGGAGACCTCATAGTAGCCTTCCAGTATCTGAAGGGGGGCTATAGGGATGCTGGGACTGTAGTGACAGGACAAGAGGGAATGGGCTTAAACTTAAACAGGGAAAGTTCACGTTAGACATAAGGAAAAAGTTCTTTACTGTGAGGGTGGTGAGGCACTGGAATGGGTTGTCCAAGGAAGCTGTGAATGCTCCATCCCTGGCAATGTTCAAAGCCGGGTTGGACAGAGCCTTGGGTGACATGTTCTAGGGTGAGGCGTCCCTGACCATGTCAGGGGGGTTGAAACTAGATGATCTTAAGGTCCTTTCCAATCCAAACCATTCTATGGTTCAGTAATTCTATGATCTTGGATTCAGCTCCCACATTTCAGGCGAGAAGACTTTATTCTGACAAAAGATTTGGTAGCAGAAAACTCTTCCTCATCTTTTTTATTTTCCTTCTACTGGAAGTGTTTTTTCCTGAAGTCAGAGGCTGATAAACTGAGCTCTGATCTCAAGAAGGAATTTGACACTTAAACACAGATCATATTTCATATATTCCTTATGGAATTTTTTTCCTTTGCTTAAGACCGGCAAAGTATGAAGTTTGTCAAAAACAAGTGAAAACGTTTTAAGTTTCCCATTATCTCCTTCTCTGAAAATCCCCAGTATGACTCAAATATGTAAATAGATAAACATGTTAACACAACTTTATAATTAAAATCAGCCAAGATATAGCAATGACCTAGGAGTGACCTCAGGAAATGGAGGATGATCGGTCACCATTTAGCTTTCTTCAGCTGGCACCTAGGAGGAGTAAAATTATTTCATGTTTGTCACAGGCTAAGGAAAGATAAGAGTGAACTGGCTTAGGAGGTGATTTAGTATGGACCATTTGGTGACATGTCTCAGCCCCTACCTGGAGCCACTAGACACCAACCTGATTAAGCAGCCCCAAATCTCTCAACACTATGGATGTCTGTAGTGGGACTTTCAAATTGCAGCAATGTATTACCTGAATTTATTATGCTTACCTAAATTATTCCTTCAGCGTGCACACTTAAAAAAGATAGTATCTTTTGACCTTGTGAACTGGCAATTCATTTGTACATAAAAATTGGAGGAGAATAATATAGAATATTTCTCATAACCACAGACAAAATCCTGACATCTCATATAAAAAAGAAATTAAAAAAAAAAACAAACAAAAAAAAAAGAGAGAGGAAATAATTATAAAAACCCACCACATTGTCTGCTTCCTAAATAAATACGGTAGGAACCAGGTGAACTCCCCAAAATGTCAGCTGGAGCAGCCTCAAACCAGAATACTTGAAGATCAACCAAGCCATGAACCCAGACAGTACATCTCCACCCAGAGCTAAGCCTGGGTCCTGCTTGTACTTCTCCCAGACTGGGGGACAGAGCACAAATGAATTAATTTGTATATAACATTTTATACACTGAAACTTTAATTCCATTTTATTTATGTCCAGTAAAAGGGCTTGCCATATATGCCACTCAAAAAGCACATGGAGACCCATTTGACATTTTCCAATGTGACAGCTAGAATTTTCCAACATGGTAAATGTGAAGTAGGATAAAATAATGCCAAGAAATGAGTGTTGAAGTGTTGCAATATATTAATTATTAATAGCATTTGACATTTACATAAATCTTTAAAGCATTTAATGGCCACTCAGTAATTAAAATCACTCAAGTAATTTCTCTGGCCTTGACTGGATCTACCAGGGATTGTCAAGGTATAAGTATATAAATAGTCAGCAAATACATACATTTTATTTTATGACCACATCAATCAACATAAATTGCCAAATGTCAGTGGGGCAACACAGCAGAGTATCACACTCTGTATAGATGAGAATAACAGCACAGAGATGAAGCCCAAAGATTTACATACTTTCCATTGTACTGCTTAAATCATGTAGCAAAACTTTTCTGGGCACAGGGTACATGCTAATCTCAGAAGGAAGTCAAACCAGGGGGGTTGATCACACAAAGCTTTTGCTTCTAACAGTTTAGGCACTGATAGCTGAATCAGTCTTTTGGGTCCCCAGGGTTGGAGACATACAGGCATTTTTAAGGCACAATTTACCTCTTCCACTTTAGCATCTCCCCTACCATGAAAGGAATCACATCCTTCTTATTTTTCCACTGTGGATAAAGGAATAAACAACTAGTGCTGATGCAAACTTCTCCATATATGTGGTAATGTACTTGTAGACAGATGACTCCTACCCCAGTACCACATCTTTCAGGGCAACTTGGGCAGGTTTATATCTGCCTAGTCCCATAGGACTAGAAGCTTCAGAGAACATATATTAATGAGCAATTACCAGACATCATCAGCCATTCAGCAAAATGCCATCTAACAGCCTCCTACCCTGTGCCATGCCATAACCAGAATTCTAGGATTCTCAAAGGTCTATCGGTGGTCAACTAGTCCACTTATACATTTAATTGGATAAATGTTTAGGTAGTTTTATGGTATAGCTGACTTCCCATACATTGCATTCTTATGGTAATTTATTAATGAGTTCATGCTGCAATAATTTATCATGGTCTGATTAAATGTACACCAAATAGCCAGCCTTCAGATGTAGTACATGTACATGTTCATGGGATGTACAGGCTGCTTACAGGAGAACAAAATTTGTTAGCATTCTGGGGTGAAACAGCCATTTCAGTGCCCAAATACCCTTTCTATCTCTTCCAGATCATTCTTCTTATCACTAATTTATTGGTTTTCCAGGAGTAACAGCTAGGCAGGAAGAGGACACAGCAGCAAATGAGTGGTCTGACTTTCTGCTATCTAGACACATGACCTTTTACACTCTGGGACCTATTGATAGCTGGTCAGAATTTGGTCTTTTGGGCAGGAAACTGAAGGATACAATACTAAACACTTCCATGTGTTTAGTATTGTTCATTCATTTAAGAGCGCACTAACTAGACCTTGGGATGACCTTTGACTTTAAAGGAGGTTGAAAGAATTTAACCCTGTGGAGAAGGACTTATTTATGTGAGTTGGGTTCAACTCCAAAGGGTATTCTGGCCATCATCGGTTTATAATATAGGCACAGTCCAATGTCTGAATGCCTCTGAAATTCTGAGTTATGTGCAAAACCCTACTATTAAGCACTTAGTTCTGTATTTTGCTGGTATAGAACTAAATTTCTATAATTCTGCTATCTGCCTCTTTCACGGGTTTCATGGATTGGAGCATCACATTTTGAGTTAAGGAAACTTCCAGTACCTTCAAAGCTACAGTTCACATGGTTTGCAGAGACACGGGGAAGAGAATAAAAGTTCATGAAAAGGTACTGAGAAAACAGAAGTCAAATGCAGAAAGGGAACCGAGAAGCAGAGTCCAAGGCATGATGGATCGCATCAGAAAAGAGAAGCCACAGACAAACAGACAGGAAGACAGTCCCCTAATTTCCTTGCAGGGCCACTTCATCTTCTTCTTTCACAACAGGCAGGGAGTTGAGAGGTCTGGAGTGGACATGACCAGATAGAGTTAGGAGAGTTTCAGTAGAGCCTAGGGTACAGAATCAGGAAAGATGAGTGAGAGCAGCAGAGACCAGTGACAGAAATACTATTGGCCATCAAAGAAAGGCAAGCCATTTATTGGTAGTGTGACACTAACAACTTTTTCTTCCTGCTGACATCTGCCAACCCAGGAACTGACCCTTAAAATGAATCAGACTCTGGAAATTTTAAATATAAACTTCAAAGGCATGACCTTGACTTGTACCAATGGACAAACTGTCCCTTTCATCTAAGTGACAGTGCCTGCTGCCACAAATGCTGCAGGTTTAGTGCATGTGACTGTGAGGGGTTTACTAAGCCGTGACAATATCTTAATGGTTGTGTCCAAGAAGGCACACTGATTTATGCTAAAGGAAGACCTAGCCCTTTGCATTCATGCATACAAAAAGCAATCCCCAAAAAAGACATGGGTCTCGTGTAGGTGTGGGTATGGGAAGTACCTCCAGGGATCTCTGTCAGCTCGTTGAGTGGTGGCACAGTGTCCAGTTTGTCAGCATATGTCTTGGCTGCTTGCCGTTGAGCATATCGTGCCTCAATTTCTTTCCTTGTCCGGGGAATCCGGCACTTGAAGATACAGCACAGCGTGATAACTGAGAAAGGAGAGAGGGAAACACGAACATTCAGTTTAGTCAGCAGAATTCTGTCTAGTACAAGCTGGCCCACTTACAGTGGGGAGATAACAGGAAGAAAAATTACTTTCAGAAGAGTTTCTTCCAGTAAGAACCATTTACATCAGTGGAAGTACCTGCCTGAGGGATATGGTCACACAGTCTAAAGCAATTGAGCTACCTGGAAATAAAAATTTGTCACTCTTCAGCTGAGCTGTGGTAAAGGACTGAGCATGTCCTTCCCACCAAAACCAATGTAAACCGTTGCCTCAAGCCATAAATGTCAGTGGTGTCTCTGAGCATCAGAATAGCAACAATGTAAATTCATTATGTCTTTGGAAGTGACAGCAGCAGCAAATAAGATGTACTGTCACCCTTCAATAAGGTATTATTGCTAGAGGCTCCTGACAATATATCTTAGCTATTCATTATTGTGGTAGGTAGATAAGGGGATTGTGGGCCTTCAGCTGAAGAAAAAAATGACGAGTTTGACATGAAAACACTTCAAAATAGATCCAGAACAATAGCTCAATATATGTCTTAATTGACTTTCATCTAAATCCATTTAGGGCAGGCAAAAAATTAAACCTGATATCCTAAATCCCCTCATCATGAGCTTACTATTCTATGATGCTACTTTCCTGAGCTAGGCTTCTTTATGTGACTTTGGGATACAGATAACACTTTTACTCCTAGTAAGACATATTTTCCCTTCATGATTAAACATATATGTTCCTGCAGAATTTCCATCTGCAAATCTAATCATGATTGAGACAATTCATTGAAATGATATCATTACTGATTGGTTTCCTAGGCTAGGAATTCACAGACTTGATCAGATCATTGATCAGACGATCACTTGGTCAGATCCATGTACAACCTCTGACAATAACAAAACAACTTCAGGGGAGAGTCAATCAGACTCAGAAACTGGCAATCATAAAATTAGTTGACCCACAGGTGATAAACATGTGAAGAAGCATGAGAACTCATGGTTTCTATAAACACTTAATGTTACTTTTCTGTGGGCATCCCTAAAATAGGATCATAGAATCATAGATTCATAGACTCATAAAATCATAGAACCATAGAACAGTTTGGGTTGGAAGGGACCTCCCACGTTCATCTAGTCTGACCCCCCGTGCAATGATCATGGACATCTTCAACTAGATCAGGTTGCTCAGAACCACATCCAGACTGGCTTTGAATGTCTCCAGGGATGGTGCATCTACCACCTCCCTGGTCAACCTGTTTCAGTATTTTACCACCCTCATTATAAAAGATTTCTTCCTCACGTTTAGCCTTAATCTCCCCTCTTTTAGTTTAAAACCATTACCCATACTAAAAAGTGTTGCCCCATCTTTCTTATAGGTCCCTTTTAAGTACTGAAAGGCCACAATAAGGTCTCCCTGGAGTCTTGTCTAGGCTGAACAATCCTAGCTTTTCCCCATAGGAGAGGTGTTCCATCCCTCTGATAACTTTTTGTGGCCCTCCTCTGGACCCTCTCCAAGAGGACCATAATTTTCCCGTACTGAGGACTCCAGAGCTGGATGCAGTACTCCAGGTGGGGTCTCACCAGGGCAGAGTAGAGGGGCACAATCACCTCCCTTGACCTGCTGCCACACTGCTCTGGATGCAGCCCAAGATACAGCTGGCCTTCTGGGCTGCAAGTGCACATTGCCAGCTCATGTCAATCTTTCATCCACCAGTACCCCCAAGACCTTCTCCTCTGGGGTACTCAATCTTCATCTCCCAGCCTGTATTAATACCAGAGGTTGCCCTGACCCAGGTGCAGGACCTTGCACTTGGCCTTGTTGAACCTCATGAGGTTCGCATGGGCCCACTTCTCAAGTTTGTCCAAATCCCTCTGGATGGCATACCTTCCCTCTAGCATGTCAATTGCACCACTCAGCTTGGTGTCATCTGCAAACTTGCTGATGATGCACTCAATCCTACTATGTCATTGATGAAGATATTAAACACTACTGGTGCCAGTACACACCCCAGTACAGACCCCTAAGGGATGTCACTGGTGTCTATCTAAACGCTAAGACATTGGCCACTACCTTCTGGATGCGACCATCCAGCCAATTCCTCATCCACTGATCAGTCCACTCACCAAATCCATCTCCAATCTCTCCAATTTTGAGAAAAGAATATTGTGGGGGATCTTGTCAAACGCTTTACAGAAGTCCAGATAGACAACAACCATAGCCTTTCCTTTGTCCACTGATCTAGTTGGGGGGATTCTTCTTTTCTAAATAAAAGCTCAACTTTCCAGCCTACATCACCTACATAAGTTCTTTGTCTCTTTTATACTTTGTGGAAAGGGGTTCTGAAGGCAAGCAGAGCCTTGTGCTTGGAAAGATGTTGTGTGAGCAGTTTTACGTGTTCTGTTTTCTATTTTAGCCTGAGTTCCTCCATGCCACATTAACACTATGAGAAAGGAGCAAGCATCCAACTTCCTGTACACTTCAAAAGTCAAGTAACCTTCTCTGGCTTTACATTACCATGAGTAATGCATCAGACCTTTGAGACTAAACCAAGAAAGCAACAGAAACAATCTGTACTTTTGGTTCCAAGTGTGAACATTTATCATCCAATAGGAGTAAAAAAAATTGCAGATGCATCTACACCAGCACATAGACCAGCTGCTGTAAATTTTACTCCCTAAAAGTTTGTCCTGTACTTGTCCAGTCTCTCCTAAGGAAAGAGGATTGTGTTAACCAGGAGCAAGCTCTGCATGACATCTCCATACCACAAAAGACAAAAGGAAAGTAGTGAAACACCTTTCTCAGTGTTCTGAGGTTGGTGTAAAGTTGCCAAGTGTAGCAGTTCCTCTATACCTTTACAGAATTTTGCTGCCAAAAGTATCACTTCCTTTAAACAACTTGCTACCGAGGTGTTGCAGTGGAAGCACACTCAGAGCTATCTAAACATCACAACAGGACAAGACAGGTGAAGTGAATTGCCTAAACCAACATGAAATTGTAACAATCTGTGACTGGGGAAGCAATCAAGATGGTTATATCCTTGCTCTTCCATGAGGGTCAGCAACAGGTTGAGAGTAATTGAGCTTTTACTTGTCTTACAAAAGGAAAGCAAGGTACCCACATGGCATTATTGGCAGCACAACACTATCAGCTTGCAGGTGGGTAGTGTACCACATCTGGAAAGTACAGAGCTGGGTCTGCCTTGTTCAAGGCAGCAAGATTTCACGGCGCAGCTGCCCATAGAGCTACAGCTACATTATAACCAGCAGAAGGCATAGACCTTTTCAGGCTGGCCGGCAAAAAAATACTCAGTAGCTGAGCAAGAACTCAAGGCACTGTCAGGCGAGACATAAACATACACTTTTAACAGGGACAACAAATGGGGAAGCAACTTACAGAGGAGGACAGTGTATGTGCTTTTTCTCTAGCCACTTTAAAATCAAGATCTATTGTCTTCCTAAAAGCACTCTGGAGTTCAGCTAAGCCAGGAAATCCTCTATTCACATTTGAGAAAAAATTGCCAGCAAATTAGCACCATATTTCCTGGAGACTGATAAAGAATAAGTCTGCCAGCTTTCAAGTAAAGCACAAAGAGATTGCTCAGTGCCCTTGAAAGTCAAGGACAAAAAGTCTGCTGTGATATCACAGTAGCTGGCTTAGCACTATGGGAAAGAACAGGGGTGGTTGTATCTCTTATGGTTCCACTTCTTCCAATTACTAAGGACAAAAATGGTAGTTGCTACATGATAGTTATGAGCTGGGCTCTCTGTTTAACTTTCTAATGGAGATAGAGCACTACACTGAGGTACTGGGGACTTAAGTTGTCTTGGGATGTGAAATGATTCATAACCAGCGACTGGAGCAAGAGCCTTATGTGAAAATAATACAGTACTACTTTTATCTGCATCCGCTTTGCAAGCTGTGCTTAGTGTAAGGCTCAAGTCACGTAGGGGCATAAGCACTGAACTGATTACCATTATCTTTTAAAAAAAAAAGAAAACCCATGCCACTTAATAAGATTCAGGATTTGGTACAGGAGCTTTAGGAGACTGAAACTGATGCCAGGATCGTTTTATTGCTGTGGGAAATTACTGCCTGCTATATATCTTAGTTTTCCCCTCCAGGTGAGACACAGGAGACAGAGTGGAATTCATCTGCTCTGTGTCCCCCAAAGCTAGAGATTATGGTCTTATTCACTCCAGGCTTCCTTTATCACTGATGGGGAGAAAAGTATCTCTACAGGGTGAATAATCTCATTTTAAAACAAAATAAACCACTCTCTGCAGCTGCCTTTCCATTAATTACAGAAAGAGATGGGAATGACCAGTCTCACAGAGGACTATGGAAGAGCTGCCATGCCTGGAGTGAGAGTCAAAGGCTGGACAACGTGCCCTAGGACTTCCCAAATGGTGTCAGAGATCTACACAGGTGTGTGAATTGTTCCTTGAGTTAGAAGAGCTGAATCCCATACTTTGGAAGATAAGAGAGAAATATTTGTTGCATAGTAGAAGTTTGGAGCTATCTTAGCATCTCTTCTTCTACGCCCAGTAGATATATTTCTCCTGCTTCAAATCAGTGAGATTATATTTGTACCACTAATAAATTATTCATCAACTGAACCACAAAGCAATGTAACCTGTGCTGATTCCTGGGCCTTTTTTGATGTCAAGGTTAATCATAGAATCACAGAATGGTTTGGCTTGGAAGGGACCTTTAAATCTCATCCAGTTCCAAGCCCCCTCCCACAGGCAGGGACACCTTCCACTAGACCAGGTTGCTCCAAGCCCCAGCCAGCCTGGCCTTGAACACTGCCAGCAATGAGGCAGCCACAGCTTCTCTGGGCAGCCTGTGCCAGTTCCTCACCACCCTCACAGGGAAGAGCTTCTTCTTCAGATCTCATCTCAATCTCCCCTCTGTCAGTTTAAAGCCATTCCCCTTTGTCCTGTCCCTACCTGCCCTTGTCAAAAGCCCCTCTCCATCTTTCTTGTTGGCCCCTTTAGGCCCTAGAAGCTGCTCTAAGGTCTCCCTGAAGCCTTCTCTTGTCCAGGCTGAACAAGCCCAGCTCTCTCAGCCTGTCTCCATAGCAGAGGTGCTCCAGCCCTTGGAGCTTCTTTGTGGCCTTCTCTGAACTTGCTCCAACAGCTCCACGTCCTTCTTATGTTGGGGCCCCAGAGCTGGATGCAGGGCAGAGTAAAGGGGCAGAATTCCCTCCCTTGACCTGCTGTTCACACTGCTGGTGACAGGACATGGTTGTCTTTCTGGGCTACTAAAAATATCCATTCCTATAAGATAACATATCAAGAATTGGACTGTACCATGAGAGTTAAACGTCAAAGCAATACTCTTACAAAAGCTTAGTATGTGACATGGCATCAGTTGAACACATTAACTGATAGACCCATGTTCTCATGGTAGTAGGATTACAACAGACAAAAAAATCCCCAAACAATACTGAAAACATAGATGAGGGTTATACATACTATGAAAGTACCTTAAACAAAAAGTTTTTGTTTGGGATATGAATTTGTGCAGGAATATTAATTGTAATAGGCAAGCAGATGACTTTACTTCAAGCTTTGAATAGCTGGTTTATATTATACATTCACCAATTCTCTCATTCCCCAGGTGAATGCTTTAATAACACTGCTATCAAACAATACTTGGTTTCATTCTTTCATGCTGTGGCTGTCCTTTTCCTTTCTAGGATTTCAGCTTTCATTTTAATTGTTGAGAAGGCTTCTAAAATGCAGCCTGAATAAACTATTACCTTAATGCCTGTCTTATGTTATGGTGAGCTTGAAGAAATCTCTGTAAGATGTATCAGTGCCCTAGTAACATGACAGAATGTCCATAAAAATACCAAGGTGTGAAATGGTAACATCATTCATGGTTTCTCTGCTATGAGACCACATAAAGCAGAAGAAGAAACATGCCGTGTGATGAAATGCAGTGGAGTAATTTTTAATTTTGTCAGCTTTCTCAGCTTTTCTGTAGCAATAATATATGGCCTTGTGATGCTGTGATAATTGGCCTCTCCTATGAGGTGCACAATTAAAATAAAGGCTTTATCTTCTTCAGTAACATGCTCTGGATTGCTTTGCTGTTGGCCTTCTACAAATATTTTTTTCACTTTTTTTTTTCCTTTTCCATTATTTGACATACACAGTTGAATTCAGCCACCTATTCTGAAGGAACATTTCTGTTCTGAATTAAAAAGTTGAGTCTGAACCTGCACATGCTGTTCTCTTTCTACACTGAAGATTCAAGATGACAGCATATCAAATTACTGTTCATTGTTTCTGCCAAGCTGATCATGTGAAATGTAATTTTTTATGAAGAAAACAAACACTTGGTGGTTCTTACGAAATGAGTATTTTAAAGGAGTCAACATTTTGCTCTTTATGATGACAAAAGAGATATTGTAAGTGATATATTTTTATTCTTCAGCATATATTAAAAAACCCTGACTTGGGAAATAATGAAGAACTCTGAGGTTTGCTCCTTTCTGGATTTTTAGCGTGTTTTCATTATTTCTAGAGGGAGGCAATATCTTCCTAATATTCATATCTGGTACTATTCAGGTTGGAGGAGCTGAGAAATGGCTCCCAAAACCTCTCCTCTGAAGTACAATAACAGAGCAAATGTTAAACACTGAATTTTTGACCATAAACAATTAGATGCTTGTGACCAAGTAATGGGTGTGTGTTTACTCCCACTGGCTTAAACTAAAACATTTTGTTTTGTAATTGAAACAGGCTAAGAGCATATGCAAAAGACCAAGGAGCTGTGTCGGCTTAAACCAAATATCCATGCGGCCAAGTTACCCTGTTCACAGTCTCGTTTTAGCTTTCACTTAAGTGAATTTTGCTCATCAGCATTAACAGTTGCTTCCAGGTTAGCTGGGCAACAAATTAAAAAAAGAAAAAAAGAAAAAGAAAAAAGAAATATGAAAGAAAGAAGGAAAGAAACAACTTTATTGACCTAGGAGCTGGGAAAGATGCAAATGAAATACCCTCTCCAGAGACTGCTTGGTGTAATATTTCAGCAGAACCATGACCGAAAACTGAACAGTTTTATAAACTGAATGGAAATGACACAGTAGGCTTGTTGCCTTTGAAAAAATAAGTCTGCCAATGAAGCATTTAATTAACATTTAGCAAAGTAGCCTGGGCTGCTCTGAGTTAATTAGACAGCCATTCCATTGTTAATAATGCAAGCAATTAATGCAGATGAATTCAAGGGCGAGTTAATAGCAGCACTGGTGTTTAAATGCTCTTTGCTAAGGTTTGAGTTGCTTACTGTGTGACTACAATGAGACTTTAAGGGAAGAGCTAGCATATTTTGGCCGTTTAAGCTACTTACAGCAGTGTTAACAGTTGTGATAATGAAAGGATCAGTGAGGGCTACTAAACTCTTAAGAAAAATAGTTAGTGCTTGGGTGGGTGCTTGCAGGACTGGTCCACCCTGAGTGCTCAGATGTTGACAAGATGCTGGTGCATGACCCACCTCATTTAAAGTTGTCACTGCTGTTACTGGAGCTATTGCTGAGATAATAGTGCCTCGAAAGAGGTCCCTGAGCTGGGTTGCAGGAGAAGCAGGTTTTCCTTTAAAAGACTGTGCAACCATCTAGAGGTCATGAAACTGCATCCTGGCTTGGCATCAGGCTTGGGATCAGATTGCAGTAATGGGGACTCAGAAACTGCTTTCTTCCAGAAAACATGGAGACGTAGATGGTAAAAATGTTAAAGTTCAGGTTAGAGATTAATTAGATGGTCTTTCAAAATTCTTCTCAGCCCTGTATTTTATCTCACTCTAAGGCTGTTCTTCCAATAGAAATATAGTACTTGGATTAATGTACTGATTTCCTAGAAAGCAAAAAATAGGCGGCAAAGAATTAAGAGATCGAGATTCTCATCCCAACAGCTGTGACAATATGACTTCAAGCAAAACATATTTTTAAATATGTCCACCTTTATAAAATGCCCTGAGGATATGCTGAAAGAACTGCTGCAGAGGGTCAGGGCCACTCCAATATTTGCTCAGCCATCAATCTTGACTACACCTCTACACATGATGTTTTCCTGATGTCTGGAAATACCAGAACAGGGTCTGTTCACACCACTAGATCACATCATCTGACCTCTCTGCACATCACAGGTCATTATGCTTAATTACTGCCTGAGTGAAATAACTCGTGTTGGATCAAATCCCACTTTACTCTGGGTAAGGTACTTCTGGCTGAAGAGCATGGCAATGTTTGATCACTCTCCCTACCACATTTATTTCTTAAATTCTTATTTGAATTGAACTGGTTTTAATTTGCAGACTCTGTTCTCTCTTCTCTATAGAAGATTAGAAAGACCTTTAATATTGTTTTGGGGTTTTGTTTGGTTTTATATATATATATATTTTCTTTATGAAGTCCTTCAATGCTGCAATCATGTGATCTTTCGACCTTCTTTCCAACAAGCTGAACAATGTGATCAGTGAGACTCTTGTTTGAAGACCTTTCTCCAGGCATTGAATGGAGATGAGGACTTTCAGCTTTTTTTTTCTCTGCAAGTTTGTTTTTTCAGCATTTGTTTTTATCCGTAGGCACAACCATCTCACCAGGACAGCATACAGAGGTCAGAAAACTTTCCTACCTCTCACTAATCCACACTAATACATTCAAGTAACTTCTTACTGCAGCATCACCCTGAGCTGCATTGCTTAACCGATTGCTCTGATAATACTAACTTTTATTAATCATAATTTAGTCACTGAATGTTGATTTATTCAGCAGATGAGGTCTATATTTCTTTCTCCCAGCCATAGATCCTTACTTTTGCTGTTATTCACTGTATTTTGTTTGAACAGATTTGGCCAGCTCCCTGCATGGCTCCTTCTATCCCCCCACGTTTTTTGGTTTTGGTTTGGTTTTTTGTTTTTTTTTTTTTTTTTTTTTTTTTACTTTTTCTTGTTCTTTCTATCTTTAACAGCAGCCACTTGGTATTTATTCTGAGCTCACCAGCAAACAATATGGGTTAGAGTTGAACCTTTCATCAGAACAAATGTTTCCTTAGGAGATTTTGGTCTGAGCAAAGTTAGATTTATGGGCTAGGAAATGTGTGGGACAAAAAGAAACAGGTAGCCCCCTGGAACATCCCTGTAGATCCAGACAGGTTATCCAGGGCACTTGAGGACATAGGTCATCTCATCCTTAGGTAGACATCTAAAGTAAACAGATAAATTATTCCCACTTACTCTCTCATCTGGTCACTCTAGATGCCTACAATGAAGGCGTCTCTAGATAGGCGAGATGAATCAGAGTGACAAAGTCCATATTAGCTGTTCTGTCTGGCAATCTAAGCTGTTAATTAGCACAAGCCCCAGTGCAAAATGCTCCTGATTGCTTACGCTTTCTGTCTCTTTCTTGAGGTCTTTATGCCTGATGCAATAGATCCTAAGGCTAAGGCGAAGCTCTCTAACCTTCTCTCCCCACCATCCCATCTTAAAGGCTGGGAGCAGGAGTGGGATTTAACATCCCAGGAGGTGAGAGGTTTGAGACTGAACCCTCTCCATTGCCAGAATGCAAGGAGAGAAACTGTCACAAGGAGGAGCCAGCACTGCAGCTCCGTGAGGCAAGATCTAAGGATGATTGCTTCATAACGAGGAGAAATACCTCGCCAGGCATTTATTAAAAAAAAAAAGTGCAATAAGATGCGCCTGTCTTTTCTGGTAAATCAGAGCTAGCAACAAAACCCGTGATCTCAACTCCCACAGCTAATCTTGTGACTTGGGAAAACCAAAGCCAGATTTGGATCTTCTCTGTGCAGCTCAGACCTCTCTACCCTCAGACCTCATATAGTCCTATGGATACACACAGATTTCAACACATAATTAACTGGAAGTAATGTATGGCTGCTACCTACATTTAATTACACCGGCTGAGAAACAGGGATATGGGCTGTTACTTACCCTGTCTTGCAAATCTGCAAAATCCCTATTGTTTGCTGTTAGTTGGATTTTATGTGACATGGTGCCTTGTGCCCGTTCTCCACACTGGGTAGAGGAAATGCACTGAAGCAGGATCATGCATGAAACTGGCAAAAACAGGAATTAAATTATGATGGTCTGTTGAAATAACAATAGTAATAGTAAATCAGAACACAGCGGGTTTGCCCAGTACAGTTGCAAATCTGACTTTCACTTTCAGATCCATAAAGCCGTACAGCAGTGATATTTGTTTCACACAGATCTCAAGCACACTTGTACCTCTTACACTGTGCCATACAGCAAAGCAGCCTCTTCCCACAGTCCCCATCTCTGATGCCAGAGTTCCCATGTGCCCATGCCTTGAATATGAATGGTCAATGAATGGATGAAGTAGATTAGGCTTCCAGCTGGTGGGAACACCCACACAGAAGAGCTGTTTTGGACCCCCACTGTGGTCCAACACAGCAGCTTTTCCCCTTGCAGACTCCAGACACAGCCACCTCTATGTGACCTGATAGCTGACACGTTAAAGAGACACCAACCTCAGGCAATGGCATCTCCAATTCTTTTTAGCCAATAGGGAACACAACAACTAATTTTGTGGTAGCCTTGGGTGTGTGCGCTTGTGTGTGTGTGAGCATAAACAACAACGGAAGTTTAAGATAACATTATAGTACAAAACAAGACCAGTACATGTTACTATTAAAATAATCAACAAGAAAGAATATTTACTTGTTATTAATTGGAGTACTTATAAAAAAAATGGTCCTTCTTTTGTAAAAGACACTTAACTTTCCCTTAAGCACCACATTTTGTGCTCAACTTGAACTACATGTGCTGATGCCAATAACTTTGAAGGCTTGGGCTATTTTGTAGGCACACAGGTGCAGAGCATCTCTAAACCAGAAGTAGATGTCTCATCCATGGTAAGAGATAATCATGTGTAAGCTTGGGCTGAGGGCAAAAGAGGGGATCAATCTTTCACCCCCATGTAAGAGCCATCCCTTTTTCCAAGTGATGCTCTTTGCGATAGATAGCCCACACGTACTCCTTGCATCCATCTGTGCATGCTGCCAAGTGTTTCCCATAAGCCAGGATGCTGGTGATGCAGCATTTGAAGATAGACAGCTAAAGCCTCCATCAGAAAGCACCATGTGAAGCATCCTTGAGACAGCCTAAATTATCTGTGCCTCACTGGAAATTCGGCACATTAATGGAAACCTCTGGGTAGTTTTGCCATCCAAAAAGTAACGGTTATTTAACAGTGTAAATCTTTTTCCTGGCATTTATACTTCAACACCTCCAGGAATTTGGTAAATAAATCCTCTAAGACTTCGAATTAAACTGAGCTGAGTTAATTGCATTCAAGATGTTTAACAGCTTTGTTGTGTTCGTTAAATAATACTTGATTCCTGGGAACATGTTTGTTCAGTATGAGCCTCCCTCCCTTGTTCTCTCACACTATTTTATACTCCTAATATGCCCTCTTTCGTCTTAAAGCCATTGTCCTACCACTAAATGCCCTTGTAAAACGTCCCTCTCCAGGTTCCTTCTAGGCCCCCTTTAGGTACTGGAAGGCTGAATCATCCAAAATTATCATCCAAAGCCAACTTGGTTTTCAGTTGGAGTTGAGAACAAGGCATGAGCTGATGCCTAGAACATGGCAGTAGGATGCAGCAACAGCTCTGCTTCAACCCCACCCCATGTGGGATCTTCCTGCTACAGTTCCATCCTAACTTCTCCCTCACTTTCTCGATTCAATAAAGTACAGATGCAAAACTGGATGATACAGGGTCTCCCCCTGCCTGCAGTACCTGACAAGCACCTGGTTGATGTTTTATGTCAAGCTGCCGCAACAAGGAGGATTCTAGGCAGGAGCTGAAACGCATTGCTTCCTCTTCACAATACTCTCTCCATTCCCATCATCCTCTTTATGCTCTCTCCTCCTCATTCATGCCTTTCACCACCTGGTACATCAAGGCATTTTACCCCTCATCCACATAGATGTTCTGCTTCTGCAGAAATCAAGGCGGCATTACTCAGAGGTGCTACCTGCACCCTTCCTGGTGGGCTGCTGTCAACAGACCTGGGTGTGTATTTAAAAAAGGAAAACAGTAGACCTTAAAATCAGAAAGAAAGAGAAGCAGCCCACAGGGGTGCCTAAAAGCATTGATGGTGGTTGTGATGCCAAAGGAAAGGATGAGACAATGGAGATCACACTGGGCAAGCCTTAGGCCAACTGCTGGCTTTCCCAGGGATAGATTAAGACCACATCCCTCTCCCACCACAACAGTTCACAAACTTAATACTTCTAGTGCAAAGCCTTCAGTCTTTGTGGATGAAACAGGCTAGCCAAGACTCCAAGACTATGACTCAATGTGTCCTACCAGGCCAATAGTTCCCTATTCACAGCTTGTAAGAGATGGTGAAAAAAAAAAAGACCAAGAAATCAGACAGCAACACTCCTGAGTGAGTCAAATCCTCCTGACAGCGCAGCTCAGCTCAGCGCAGCTCAGCTCAGCGCAGCTCAGCTCAGCTCAGCGCAGCTCAGCTCAGCTCAGCGCAGCTCAGCGCAGCTCAGCGCAGCTCAGCTCAGCTCAGCTCAGCTCAGCTCAGCTCAGCTCAGCTCAGCTCAGCTCAGCTCTCTATCTGCCTTACCCCTGCTCATGCCTGCAAGGAGTCTCTCTTCTTATCAACCACCACTCAGAGGAGCAATTCACAGCAGCTGAACTATGCCAGCTGCTGAGAGGCAGCCCTGATAAGAATTTTAAGGCACACTGTTGAAACACTCACCAGCATAATGGCTTTTTTTGCTCTACCCAATTCACCTATCCAAAAGAGGTTTCCTTTAACCAAGGACAAAATGATTGAGCTAAAATCTCAGAGGCAGAGGAGCCAAAGTGAGTTGACCTGCTGCGTGTGGTCCTTGGGAAGCATTCTGGTTTTCTAGTCCCATATCTTTATGGATTTTCCCTGTAGAGGTTGTCTGCTTTAAAAATGGGTTCTCATGCCTTCTCCAGTTGTAGCAAAAAGACTTGATGTTCCTGATATTTTAGTAGATAAATAATAATGTGTAATGATATGTATATCCAAGAGTTATACCTCCAGCATCTCCTGAATAATGCTCTGTATGTACTACTAAGTTATATATTCTACTGTGGGCTGGTTTACTCCAGAAGTTTTATTTCTCTTATGATGTGTCCTATCCCAGAACAGAAACAAAGGAAAAAGAGACAGATGGGTCTGGCAGAAATAAGATTTCACATAGCATCTGAGAAAGCTGACTATCAGTGCATGACAGAGAAAAACTTGCAGCTAATGCATGTGCAAACATTTAATCTCTTCTGATCTCTGTGGGGTAGAGCTAGGAGTTGCTCCCTTTGGTTTGTAACCTACCCAAAAACCTTTTTATGAGTTAGATCTTCCCAAGGACTTTTTTCCCATTTCAGTGTGGTGTGTTGACACATAAGATGACTTTATGTAGGATTTTTTACTTATTTTTAATTTTCATTAAAAAAGAAAGTGTAAGAGACTTTTGGATTTGGCCATTTTTTTTTCCATTTATTATGTGATGATGCCATCTTGTGGAAGTTGCTAAGAGCAAAGTTGGAAAAACATCTAGATTATACCTATATTTGCAAGTTCTGTCAACTCAGCTGGAGCAGGTTTGCAGGGTGGAAGAGCATGGAGGATCTGCCATCCACGTGGTTTATTTCAGGTGGAATACCCTAGTTTGGTTCTGTGGCTTCCCTTAGGTATCTCGGACTGTACTTTTCTGGAGTAACTATCTTTTATTTCCATTTCAACTGAAAGGAATCCAATTCAGGTGCTCCACAATCATCCACAGTGAAGTAGCTAGGCACATTGACTTTAAAAGCACCTCAATTCCTCTCCTTATTTACTCCTCACCTAAATTCACATGACAAAGTAGTCACACCCTTCAAGCCTTGATAACAAGGTGAGATGTGCAGGCCCTAGGGAGCCCTGGAAAGGATTCTCTTCTGTCTCTTAGTGCAGAGGGTTAGTGCAGTTAGAAGGTTCTGCCACCCTCTTGCCCTGACTGAGAAGGTGCTTCTGGAACCAGGTAAGAAGAGTCCATGTTGAAGCTCTTCTCCAGTTCTCGGCCCATTAGAAAAGTAGAACATTGCCTAGTTTTCTGGACTGATACCAAGGCAGCCTCCAAGAGCTCATTCACAGAAAGCCTGCATCTGCTCCTAAGGATTAAAGCTGGGGAACCATCAATGCTTTGGGGATCGCAAAGCGAAGGAGGAGGATGATATTTCTGGAGCAAGATGCAAGAAAGTGGTGAGAACTGTCTGTACGATTCAGTTATTAAGTTTGAACTTGCCTTGTTTTGACTTGGATCACTGACTTGATTAAGAGTTGCTGTCTTCACCAAATACGTACTGGTTTCATAATGCTAACTGGGCTGGTACTGTTGCTTTCAAATCCCGTCTACTCATTGAAAGAAAGCTTCTTCAAACAAAAAGGCTGTAACAGAGCAGTAGAGTCATAAACTGGCTCAATTATATGCTGTGGTGCACTGAATCTATTTATCACACTGAGACTCAGCAAGCCTAAACCCTGTGATCACCTAGAAAACACTTTCCTATCCCTCCAATAACATTTATCTGTAGCAGGGTGACATAATGGTGTGATTTTGTTGAACTAGCTGTGTGTGTTAATGGGAACTTGAACCTTGAAGCAGATGTTACTTTATTGAATAGCACATAACCTATTTGCTTGTTTGTCTAAACAGAGATCCTTAATAGTATTTTACCTTCTCAAAATTCACTGCTTTCAGCACTTTAAATAACTAGGCTGCAACTTTCCTTCTATGTTGCTTTCTATAATGCACTCCATTTCTGAGCTGTCGCTTAAGTAATTTTCACAGGTGTTTGCTTCTTGCTACTGATGTTTTAAGGTAACCAAATAAACCTTATTTTTTTTTTTCTGCAAGCAGTGCACCATCTGACATGTTAGTTTGTCAGCACAGCAGCCTTTCCATGCTTCTAACCCTAAATAACCCGGTATTGACAGAGCCAGTTTCTAATGAATGACTAAACAGATAGGCAGGGGTAAAAATGTATGTGCAATTGATGTCCCAATCTGAATAACACCCTTCACCTGTCTACTTGCATTCTAAAGCTCCTGATGTTAATTTTTATGTCTATTTCACATGATGTATGGAGTCACTATTTAACTACTTGGTGATCTTTACTTGCAGAGTTTCTGGTGATTGTTTGCAAAGGGTGTTGTGGCATCTTATGAACTAACATTATCTTCATTGATGTAGAGTTGTGGGAGTAGTTATCCCTCAGACTTTGGGAGCAGTGTGTGGTGTTTGCCCATAAACTGCAATGAGGGGAAAAGAAAACAGAGGAAAATATTTGTTCTTGCTTTGAAAATGCAAACTTCTGGTTTAAACAGAGCATGGAAACATAATAGGATGGTTATTTAGGAAGGACTGATACAGGCCACCTACAGCGGCCAAAGAGATGTCTGTGGCAACAAGAATTGACTTTATTCCCTCAGTATCAATGGAGACAACAATACAGACTGCTGTGCTCTTTGATTGGATTAGGGCTGCATCTAGACTGGGTTTAGCAGCAAATTAAAAAGTAACAGGGAGCACTAGAAATCAGTTCCCTGCAATACTATGTTTTAGATCTGGCCCAGGAAACCTGTGTTCTAAACAATGGCTGCTTGTAGGTCAGGGTTGGCATTTCCTGTGACTGCTCTCCATCAGGAGCTTGCATGTGGCCATTCTGTTTTGAAGAGTGCTCATCACTTATGATGAATGAGAGCAAAAGTGGTACAGAAAGCACTTAAGACCTTCCTTCAGGTGCTTTAAAATTCTTCATTGCTCCACTTGTGAAATTAATATTAACAAGCAATTAGGGACACCAGCAGAAGTGAGAATGGTAAAAAAAAAAAAAATAAATGCCTAGATGTGTGGTTTAAACCCAGCCAGTAACTAAGCACCACACAGCCACTCACTGACCACTGTCACTGCCCCCTTTACGTCTCCCTGTCCCTTATGCATAGATATGGATAAGAGGTAATCTATGAGCTGATGTGATTTACTTTCAAGTACTGGTTGCAGGTTCTATCTCTCTGCTCATTTGTCCCTAACAGGAAAAAGAAGAGGTTTAAGGGAATTTTTGAGGAGTTAGTGTAACTTTGTTTGCTAGGAGAAATAAATCAGTTACACTTTATAAAAGTCTAGAGGGTATAACAAGAAGGTGGGAGATCAATTTATCATGTTTGACTAGTATCAAATTTTTGTATGTTGGCTCAAGGAAGGAGCAGAAGATCCTTCCTTTGAATTTTGATGGGGTTATGATAGTGTCCTAAATGATGTCCTCATAAGGAAGCTCACGATAGTAGTTTGCAATGTACAGTGAAGCTGACTTACACTCTTCCCGAAGAGTGAGCTGCAAGAGGATGAAGCAGGATGGAGACACTCAGGTGGGAAGTGGCTATATCCAGATAGACCCTCCAAATACCTGACCCTATCCTGCTGCACTCACCAGGTCTGAGCCCGTGGCTTCCTACTGTTAGGGCTCAAAAAAAAAATGGAGGGTTTTGAGTCCTGAAAGCCCTGCCTAAATCAAGCTGAAAGTCTTGACACCTGGAAAATGAGCTGGGGAGCTTAACCCCAGATGTGGCTGCGACTGCAGACCTCTCAAGACAGCATGTGGGACAGGACCAGAGGAGGTCACGTATAGGTTGTTTGGTTGTGCAACAGGGTGGGACCATGGCTGCAACATGCATTTGGGTTTGAATGTGGTACTATAGCTGAATGTAGTCCCACAGTGTGCCACAGCCCTGCAGTAACTCGTCTCCTCTGGGACGCTGTCAGCTAGGATCAGTATGTTGCAGGATGAAGCCACAGTGGCCCATCTGTGGTTCCTTCACAGACCCCACCTGCTTCTCCCTGCTCTAAAGCCCCCTCAGTGTGTACTCCTGTGATGCCAGAGACCAAAAGGTCTCAGCCTGTGACTTCCATGGCCACCTGGCCTGTATTCCTCCAGGAACAAGTCCTGCTTAGGGTGGTGCTTTGGTTGGTGCTGTGGTTGGTACAAGGCAGAGATTTACAACTTACTGACTGCCAGGACAAAGATGGCAAAGATACCAATCACCTGCCAGAGCCGCAGCCCCCAGATCACCACCGTCTCCGAAGTGACAGGGTCCGGTTTCTTTTTTGGGGGTTCAGTGGTGGCCTGGGAAAGAGGGAGGAAAAAAAGTGGTTTAGGATTTGCAAGAGTCCCTAAAACAGTCAGAAAGATGTGAATAGCACAGAAGGTGGTAGACCCCAGTTTGCTGCCCCACAGCATTTTGGAGACTTCAATAAAGAGTTTGTATCTAAAGCTTTTGCCATTTTAAAATTTATCTTAAGTGTTGTAAATTTTCAGGATTACAAAGCAAATATTTTTGCTGTTCTTTCTTCAAGTTCCAGCTTTTTTCTAAAGAATCCTTTTCCTGGGGTCAGGAGGAAATTTCTTATATTTTGCATTCCCATCTTTAAAAGATAGATTTTTTTTTTTTTTTTTTTTTTTTTTAGGTCGCAGGTTCCTTTTGCACTTTCAGGCATATATATGTATATCATGATCTGGAAAAGAGTAGTAGAGGACTAAATACCTCTATTCCTTAAAAATATCTTCATTTTTATAATTAACTGGAATTTTTCCAGATGTAAATGTACTTTTTTTCTTGAAATTTATACTTGTTCTGAAGAAACCAGTTTTTTAGTGATATTCTTCATTAAATATGTTTTAAAATTAATTAGTAATGAACTAAAATGAAATAAAGAACTGAGAGTTCTGGTATTTTTCTTCATTTATAAGCAGAACCTTTTTTGTTTTAAGAAATCTTGCTTCTATATTTTGAATCACAAATCACAAGTTTGACCAAAGAAACCTGCTCTTAAGTTGCCTTGTAGATGTTGCATCAACCTTGGTTGTCATTCAGGAAAACATGTCTTAATCAGTTATTTGGAGAAACAAGGAGGTCTTTGAACTAAATTCTATGTCTTGTACTGTATCAAAGGTCAGAAAAGATGTGATAATGTCCTGCTTAGTGCATTTCTTCAAAATGAGTGGGGATTAGGCTAAACAGGGGAGTGTCTCTGATGTAACAAGAAAAGCACTCTGATTTCCAGCTCTAGAACTGAAGAGCAAGAGGGCAATGAGAAAACAGGTGAAATTATAATGATAATTAAGAGCCTTGTTTTGTGAAGATGGTGATGTCAGCTTTCCCCATGTGATTTAGTGGTGGTTTGGCTAGTATTTGCAGGAGAAGTTTTCAATAAAGGCCAGGTTGGATGGGGCTTGGAGCAACCTGGTCTAGTGGAAGGTGTCCCTGCCCATGGCAGGGGGTTGGAACTGGATGAGCTTTAAGGTCCCTTCAACCCAAAACATTCTAGGATTTTATGAATTGCAACTTCAGCTCCCCTAACTATTGAGTAGATCTTCAACATCTATGGGAGAACCTAGATCAAATAGCCCTATAGATAACCTGCCTGGCAGAAGAAACTTCTCTGGAGTGACCAGATAGAAATCTGCTGGACTCCATGGTAGGTAAAATTGGGCAAACAAGGTATTTAAGTCTTATTGCTGATCCAGTCCTTAGTTCCTGTGTGTCTGTCCTGGGTTCAGCAGGACAGTGTCTCTCTTCCCCCTATCTGAAATGAGGCTGAGAATGTTTCAAAAGTGTGTTAAACATCACTAGAGAAATAGGTTGTCTAGACCAACTCCTTTGGTCCTGGTGCAGTGATGATATAGGAAGAATACACATACCAGCAGCAGTACTTATTCTCTTGATTTATAGCTTAGAAAATCAGAAGTTAACAACCCCTCCCTGCCAATAAACTTCACATATGATGTGTTGTGGTGCAGCAAATCACAGAATTAAAACCTGCTAGTGATCTTACAGGAGGGTTGTTAGCAAAACACCTTTACTGCTGAACCCAGGACACCTTATATCTGAACATAGGACCTGATCTGAATTGGCAATTGCCTTTTGATAGAAGCTTAAAACACTCAGTTTCTTAAAAAAAAAAAAAATCTCCTCAACAGGTTCATCTGATTCCCTGCAGTGCCCTTCCGTTCTCAGCCCGTGGAAGTGCTGTTAAAACACAGCTGTAATGGATACCACAGACTGAATTAGAGGTGGAGCTGCTCTCCAATTACTTGCCTATTTGTGCAATACAAACCATATTTTAGTCTTTTCTTAACGAATGATGCTACCCACCATGTCTGGAGTGTTCTGTCTCCCAGGGGCATCCTATTCAAAATCCATCTGTGGTGAATAGGACTGCAGTCTGAGCCTGTCTCTTCCAAGCTGTCTTGGCTATTCAGCCACACCTCATTCATGGCCGTGGGGCATCTAGTGCTCAAAAACCAGAACTGCTCAGGTGAACTAAGGAAGAAGGAAAGGCTAGCCAGAGTGGTGTTGTCTTTTGTACAGGCATTTGGTACAATTAAAGATGCAGGAATCCATGATACTTGACACTGAAACGTTTCCCTTTTCAAATGTAGGATTTCTTTTTACTCAGCAACAAAGAAACTGGAGAAACTGCAGTAGATACCAGTCCTGGGGAGTGATCAGGGAACTGGGTCAGGTTCAGAAAATTTTGTCTCATTAGAAGTACAGAGATCTTAGATTCAGCTTTCCTGCCTTCCTACTGATCCCAGACTTAACCTCTATGGCAGCCTCAATCTGCTTCACAGGAGACACTTCAATTGCAGTAGCTGGCCATGGCATGATTTTGCCATTTTGTGAAGCTCAGTTCCCCAAAGAGTAGATCTTTTCTTCCAGACTTTCGCTGACTTTCTACTCTGCTCTCATGGGACCTCACCTGGAGTATTGCATGCAGTTCTGGTGTCCCCCACATAAAAAGGACATGGAACTGTTGGAATAAGTCCAGAGGAGGGCCATGAGGATGATCAGGGGACTGGAGCACCTCCTGTATGAAGACAGGCTGAGAAAGCTGGGGCTGTTCAGCCTGGAGAAGAGAAGGTTGCATGGAAACCTCATAGCAGCCTTCCAGTATCTGAAGGGGGCCTATAAGGATGCTGGAGAGGGACTCTTCATCAGGGACTGTAGTGACAGGACAAGGGGTAACGGGTTAAAACTTAGGGGAAGTTTAGATTGGATATAAGGAGGAAATTCTTTACTGTAAGGGTGGTGAGGCACTGGAATGGGTTGCCCCGGGAAGTTGTGAATGCTCCATCCCTGGCAGTGTTCCAAGGCCAGGTTGGACAGAGCCTTGGGTGACATGGTCTAGAGTGAGGCATCACTGACCATGTCATGGGGATTGAAACTAGATGATCATAAGGTCCTTTCCAACCCTAACTATTCTATGATTCTGTGATGAACAACTGGGAAAGGGAGCCAGCTATTAAGAGGAAGACGGGGGGGGGGGGGGGGGAGAGATTTTGGGCCTTCTGATGGAACTCTGTATCTGGGTAAGTCTTGAGAGCACATAAGGAAGGGGAAAAGACAAATAGTGATACAGTTGGCGTTAGTACTGCCAGGGTTATCCCAGATGGAAGCAGAGGTGAAGGGGTAGCTGTGTAGATAACAGAATCATCAGAGAATCACAGAACAGTTTAGGTTGGAAGGGACCTTAAAGATCACCCAGTTCCAACCCCCTGCCACGGGCAGGGACACCTTCCACTAGACCAGGTTGCTCCAAGCCCCATCCAGCCTGGCCTTGAACACTGCCAAGGGATGGGGCAGCCACAGCTTCTCTGGGCAACCTGTGCCAGGGCCTCACCACCCTCACAGGGAAGAACTTCTTCCTCAGATCCCATCTAAACCCTCTCTATGTCATCTTAATGCTGAGGCAGATCGAGTGGAGGCAGGGCAGCAGCTCGAGCCGTCGGCTCTGGGTGGGCTGCCCGCACACGCCTCAAGTGTCCCAGCAGGTTGAGGGAAGCCACCTACCCGCCGTGCCCTGCCGGCTTCCGGCCTCGTTCTCCCCGCTCAGCGCCGCCGCTCCGGTGCGATGGGCCGAGCAAGGTCCCCTTACCGCGCCTGCTACCGTCACTGCCGCCTCTTCCACTGCCCTACACCGGCAGGCGACGGCGCGCCCGAGGGAAGCGGGGCGGCCCCGCTGCTCCCTCCGCTTCCCTCTCTCGCTCCGTCCCTCCCTGCTGCCCGCGCCCGTCCTTCTCCGCGCTGCGCTCCAGCCCGCCCGCCCCGGAGCTGGACGCAAGACTGCGGAGCGGGTCTCACCAAGCGGAGTAGAGGGTGAGATCGCTCGGGCTGACGTACAGTGACATCGCTGTAGTGTTATGGCCAACCTACCGCAGCTTAGCAAGGTTTCACGTATATCTGTGGCAACTGTGTGTGTGCTCGTGGGGATTCAGTAGGAGGTGTGTAAGTTTGCATTTCTACCCGTGCTGACCAGACGAGGTGTCCAAACTCTTAAGTGGGTTGAAAGATGCAACACTGGGCCACAGCTGGTTCTTTTAGCTTTTGAAGATGACATGTACAGTCAGGGGGAGGAAAACATGCTAATGAAAGTAATTCTTAGCAGCTTCAGGAAATTGGAAATGTTGATTTGTGCTTGACAATAAATGTTAAGATAACAGGATGATTGGATCAGGGACAAAAGGAAAAGATGTAAGGAGGCAAAATGTAGCAGAGATGAAAATGGGACAAGGTGATTCTTATGCAGTACTGAGTAGAAGAAAAAAACAAAACAAAACCCAGTTCCATCAAAGGTGAACTTGTGCCCTTGGCCACCAGCATGGTCCAGGAGTGGAAGATGGCCAGATGGAGGAAGGGGTTACATTCGGTGTAAAGACTAGCAGCATTGCTTTGCCTGTGTAAAGCAGTCACACTAAACAGAAGACTCCAGAAAACTGGAAGCAGTGAAAAAGACTTCTGCAAAAGATATCAGGCTTCAGAGGAGTCATCTTTATATGAAGGAAGTTGTTGAGAAAAATGAAAAGACAAATGAAGGAAACAGAAATATGAAGGCAAGCAGCAGCAACTGAATCAGCAAATGAAGCAAACAGCAACAGTCAGGTAATAATTCAACAAGGAAAGACCGTTGAAGGCAAGCAGTAGAGAATATATCAAAGAAAATAATTCAAACATACCTGAGGTTAGCCTCATTACGATGCTGCCATCAAGTAGTTGTCTGGGAAATGCTTATAGGAGTATGAAAATATTGGGGCTTCAGGAGGAAACAGAATTGAGCAGAAAGGAATAACAAGGAGGCTCTGGACTGCAAGAGTGTCTAATCACATAGAATCATAGAAGAGTTAGGGTTGGAAAGGACCTTAAGATCAGTAAGTTCCAACCCCCTTCCCATGGACAGAGACACCTCACACTAAATTATGTCATATTACATGAAAGAGAAACCTACGGCTTAGTTTACTAGCCTAAACTTACGTGTAAGGTAGACTAATGTAAATATTCCGTGTAACATTTATGGAAGACCTGCACTCTCTGGAGCAGCAGGCAGAAAACAGGCAGAGTACAGCACAATGGCTAAATAAATTTAGACTGCTATGTTTAGGAAGTGAAATCATCTCCTAGCCAATACCAATAATGAATATTGAGACCAAAGACAGATTGTTAATTGTGCTAAAAAATGTGGTTAAGCCTAAACTAGTTATTCCAGGTTTATTTATGTCTGAGAGAAAGTGGCACTTACATGGCTATTCATCCCTCTGAGGAAACTTATCTGGATATCTGATAAATAAAAGATTATTTCTCTTCAGTGATTATTACTGGAACCTACAGTGACTAGCTCGGATTCAGGTGTCTAGTTTCTAGATGTCCGATTTAGAGCGGGTAAATCCTGTCCCTGGCATCCAATTTTTTGCCTAATCTCTGGTTGTAAGAGAAGGTAAGAGAGACAAGGAGATTTGTAGGGTGTCCTGGGGGTCAAGTGATTCCCTGGCAGGAGCTGGAACAGAGGCTGGTTGCCTATTATTGCCCCCCTCCTTTGGGTTTCCAGTGCCTCCAATCCTGTGGGGCTGGTTGTGGGGGATCTAAAACAGGAGCCAAGCCTAGACTATGGTACCCTGGCCTCTCCTGCTTTTTTTGCTCACCATGGCAGGCTTCCCTAGCTTCCAGTGAAGACTGGACTATGCCAAAGACTTGGTCCTCAAGCTGAATGGCATGTTCCCAGGTGTAGTGGAGCCCAGGCTTTCCTCCCCCATCTCCATGTGTCTCAGAGCTGCACTGAAGAAAGGATCTCTGTGTTGTATGCAGGTATCACCTCTGCAGCTTCTCAAATGCCCAGCAAGGGCTGGGAGGAGGGCAAAGTGCCCTGGAAGGAGCTAGATCTGAGCTAACATTGGACACATAGGGCTGTAAAACACCTGCCAAACCCAAAATACTAAATCATTTCTAGGCAGGTTGCATTTTTAGGTCAGAACAGTTTGACACTGGTTCTTTCAACTAAAAAGAAAACCAGTGGTTGCTTTGTTTCTGATTCATTTATGGCAGACAGAAACTGTCAGTGGGGATGGTGGGGAAGGCAGAGGTATCATCCACAGAGGAGAAGGAGATAACTGCTGGAGATAAAAAAATCATTAATTTAATGAAGCAGCAGAGAAGAAAAATAGTAAAAGGCACTGTTTTTAAAGGCCTTTTTTCCTTTTTTTCTTTTTTTTTTCCTTATTATTTTTCTGTTTTATAAATGCCCCTTCTAATTAGGCTTGACTTCATAGCCTGCAACATGGTTGGGCTTTGAAAACTAACAGTGTTTATTCCTAATTACATTTGATTACACATATCTAAAGGCCACTGATGTTTTGGAAGAACTGATCTTGAAATAAATGCACGTGTGCTTGCTCCCTTCTCCTCCTTCCAAGTAACCATAAGGAGATGGACAATCTGACAATGGACCTCCATGCAGGCAAAACTTATCTCATGAGGCCATCAACACCTCCTGCAATGGTGGGAAAGCCCTGGCAGAGTCCAGATGCAATGTTGAAAATACAGTAATGATAACTCATCTGTGGCTTTACAGGTCAGGAATACCTAATATAATATACATTATATCTTAACTTACATATGTAATAGGATTTGGGGGTTGGAACTTGATGATCTTAAGGTCCTTTCCAACCCTAACTATTCTATGATTTAGAAAAAAAGTAAAGAAGACTGATCAAATGACTGAATTTAAGTTGGATGGCTGGTAAATCTAGTAGTTAGTGTTAAATTACAATGTAGATATAGCTGTTGTCCTGGTTGTGAGGCTTGCTTGTGCCAAAGCTGCTCTTGAGCTGGACAAACAGACCCTTTTCGTGGACTCAGACTTCCAGACTCCCTGTTCCCAGTGGGAGCCTCATTTTCTTCCTACCTGGACCAATTCATGGTCCTATGAATAATGATTTCAGATTGGACCCTGCAGCCTCTCTTCATCAGATAATGGCAGCAGTGACACAGCAGCATCTTTAGCATAGCTGTAGCATTTAGGGTAATTTATTAGCAGAGACATTAAATGCAATCTCTCTGCAAACAAATGCAAATGCTCTGAGAGCAAGTCTAAGTTTTTCCTTAAATTTATGTGGATTTGGGTTGGGGATAGTCCAATGACTTTGTACCCTTTATAGAGTCCATCCCTCTCTCTTGAGCCTGTCTCTTCTGACAGTGACAAGATTTTTTTTCCAGAAAATGGCTTTTATAATTTTCTGTAATATTTTGAATCCATCTTACCTGAAATACATGTATCTTCCTCAAAGATGCTATTCTTAAAGCTAACATCTCTCAAATGTGTTTTGCTTGCATATGTCCTCTTGAACTATTATTTTCTTGTTTGTTCTTTTTATTGACAGCTATTAAGCTAAAATTATGCATCCACATGGGCTATCAACCTCAGGAGTCCACTATAACCACTCGGTAATTTTTCCTGCCTTCATTTAAACTATAATCACACATGAGTATTCTAAGATCATTGCATACAGCATCATATCCATCACATTCACTTGGAGGCTACATATGAGGGTTACTGTCCCTTGAGCCCATCAATATACAACTAAGTGTAGTATAAACTGAACTCCACTTAACACTGTGTGTATCAAATATATCATTTGTCTATATGGCAATGTGAGAGTGGAAGGTCTTGGAGAACATCTGAAAACCTTTAATTAACCCTCCTTTTCTTTGAACTGGCCTTCAATTTATCTTGCAGTGATCTTCTTACCCTACTCCACCAGGACCTGCCTTTACCCCACTGAAGCTATTCATAACTAGTAAAAAATTTAGGTTCTGGGGTTTCTTCTCTTTTCTACTTTCAAGTCTGTGTTGCAGCTTTTCCAAGGAGTCCAAGCTAGAACTGACATGAAACCAGAAGCACCTTTAATTCCTATCTTGATAGAGAGAAAGGGCACCTTTTTCTGGTCTGATAAAGGTTTTGAAGATTTTCTTCTGTGTGACTTCCTAGGACAGTTTGATCTCCTGATTAGGAAGGTCCAAACTCCAATGCAGATACTAAGAGATTAATAACGATTTGACAGAATTGGCTGAGAAAAGCCTCAGGGTAGGAATGAGATAATTATGCCAACGTGGAACTCAGTAATGAAACATATGGGGATGACTGGAAAAATGTGGTCTATTCCACTGGTTTATCAGTCCTTAGTATCAATAAAATAACTCAAATAAGCATAAAGATTTCCCTCTGCTGTCCCAAAGCAGTTTTGTTTTCCTGTTACACTGCACAGCAGGCTATTCCTTAAGCTGATTACAAAATAGTCATAAAGCATTTATGGTGCTAATGTTCAGCCCTGGTCCAAAAGAGGGCTGAATCCAAGAAACTGAGGTTTATTTTGGCCTTTATATGATCTAGAAGTGCTGGATATGTGGATGTTCCTCCATCCCTAACGTGTCCTAATTCTGTTTCCAGAGCATCCCTTGAGCATGTTGAAGGTCTGATGGGCAAAAACAGCAGCAGTAGTAGTATGAACTGTGCTGTCACCTCATTCCTCCTTCCCTGCATAAGCTGCCTGCTTCTTGAAATGCATACTTTATCCCAGCTGGGTCCCTTGAAAAAATTATGAGGAAGCTGGAAAGCTGGAGAATGGGCCAGTGCTATATGCATTTCATGTAATGGGTATTATTTTATGGGAGCTGAATGCATTGCCTGAGTAGTCCTGTGCAAAGGGACAGGAGAGTGCTGCGCTCTCTATTTTTCAGTCCTCTTGGTGCCAAAGCATTGGTGTGATGCTGGAAAAGAGCCTTTCCCAGTGTTCTAGGTGTTTAGGACTTGCTAATGTCTGAGCATGTGAATGCATTTTAAAGGTCAGGATATGGAGGCATAGGATAGGGGTGCCTAGGTAGGGTATACTGGGTGTGTGTCTTCAGAAGCTTGTACAAACTACAATGGAACTTGGGCCAGGGGCTCTTGGAGAAGAGTCCACAGCTCCAGGTGAAGTGCAGGAGGTCCCTTTGCAATACACTTTATAGGAAGCTTCCTGGCAGCCCATGGAGCTATTTCCAAATTTACCCAGTGCCGGGGTAGCTTGCTAATCCTTGAACAGTTAACTTTCAACCCAGGGGACTAAGAATTCTTCCAAAAGGCCTATGAAAGAGAAAAGTTTTTTGTCAATGCAATTAGAGTCAATATTTAGAGGCTTTTATTGCCTCTTCGCTTCCAAGTGGAAAGTGTACATGAATCTGCACATTTGAAAACACTTGAACACCATTAAACAAGAGCATCTCCTTGTTTTTTTACTTCTCCTTATTGTGTGGCTTTTTTGTTTATTGTTTTTGTTTGTTTGGATTTTTTTTTGAGCTCATTGAAAGGCTCTAATATCCAGCCCCTTTGACCTTCTCTCTGCTTTGATGGGCTGGCTTAGCATAAATTGAATTATTCAAGATAACTACATTGTGTAATTATTTGAAGTAAAACCACCTTGCAGAGCTTTGGAGCAGCCTGTAATTCATCTGCTTTTTGAGATACAGAAACTGTTCATCTAATCTCATTTTTTGATACTTGATAGTTAACCTGCCATGCAGCTTATGTTTCCAGATGAGATTTGCTCCCTCTTATGTGCTATAAAGAAGCAGACAAGTTTTCAAGAAAGTCTGGTATAAGTAAAGCAGACCATAAAATTACACCTGGCTTATAACAATTTTTGTAATTTTACCATTTGTCTTTGTTTTCTGTTTTTTGTTTTTTGTTTTTTTTTCTTGGCATGAGGACAATTCCTGTAAAGTGTGTGTGGGTGAAACATAATGAAAGGGAACATCTTCCTGGTGGGGTGGATGCTGTGTCTGCATGTTGCCCTGGGTTAAGCGAAGCATGCTTTGTGAAATGTGCACTGTAAGACTAAGTTCTGCCTCACTTGTCACCTTGAGAGCTGCTGTAGGCTGAAGAGCTTGGAGAAATATGAAGAATGTCTACAGTAGAGTAGGTATGACTTTGTAAAGGAGTTTTAGGTTCCTGTTTGCTTTTTTAGGGATGTTATATTGTGGACAGATAGGATGGGTTGCTACACCCATTTGAAAATCCAAAGTAACTAACTTTAAAATGAGACAAGCAGAAAGTTGGGGCAACAGTTGGACTGGGTGGGGACATGAGCTCAGCAAGGTTATCATTGCATCTGATGTGTTGGTGATCAACTGCTAAAATCTACGGACCAAAGACTGCAGAGATCAGACCTGGCTGGTGTGAGGTCAGGTGAGAAGAAGGGCAGCCAGGGGTGACTGGAAAAAATCTTGTGCTAGTCCGTTAGAGCCCTTAACACAGCTGTGTCTGCACAGATGCATTTTTGAGCAGTTTAGCTAAACCCAGAAATCTGAGCAAAGCAAGCTCTGCTGAAAGAACACGCTGCTCGTTGTCACTGCAGCACTGGGGCTCAGTCCACAGACCAACACAGCAGCTGCCTCTAATGTGGCTCAAGTCCAAGGAACAGCAAGGAAGAGGTTGAAAACAGCAGGCCTGCCAGGCTTTGGCAGCTGTAATTCTGGAGGTCTATCCTTGCAGGCAGAATTCTCACCTCTGAAACTGCTGACAGTAAGATTTGGCTTGTGAAGTTGCTCTTCCGTACTGGTTCATACCAGCCTCAGTGGAGGAAGCTGGGGGCATGAGAGCACATCATCATCCTCAGGGGAAAGCTCTGAAACTGAGCTGTGGGTGAGGAACATCACCACAAAAGTTAACTTTTTTGCTGAATGAGAGGAAATGAGGAGAATGCAGGAGAAGAAAAATGCAGCCTAAATGTTGGGTAGGTACATCCAGGGACAGGATCACCTGGGTCACATCTGGTCCTTCTCTTCTTTCCCTGAACCTCTCATGTGGGGCACTTGTTGAACACTTAGTACTGGGCTAGAAAATGCTGCGCTGTTGACTTCAGCCCTTTGCACTGTGTCAAGTCATCTTAAAGCTGCCCTTAAGTGCTGACTATTCTCAGCAGCAGCTGTTGCCATTTTAAAAGCAACTTCTTTCTAGTGCTGGGCCTGTGGAAAGCAACAGGCATCCCCTGAAGAAGCCTCTAACTCCTTGGAGCCACCTTAAATTCTCTGCTGTCTGTCCTACCTGTCCTCCCTGGACATGCATGGAAAAAAAAAAACCTATTCCTGGACACCCCGAACCCCTAGTCTATAAAGAAAGTTGCTCCTTACCTCAATTAGCTGTGCCGTGGCAGCTCTTGAGCAGGACAAGAAGAGGGAGGAACACCTCAACCAGAAGAAAGGATGCTGCAAGGGTGGATCCCACGCCATCTTCTCTTCCCAGTATATCTCTGACTTCTGTGCTGTAGCCCAAAGCAGGGGAGGTTATGAATAACACAGCCGGCTCTCAGCAGCATTCAGCATTTACCAGAAGCGGTCGCGTGCTGTCCTGGCCATTCTTTATTGCCTTCCTTTCGAACCCAGCAGCCACAGAGCTGACGCCGAGGAGTCATTAATTAATTAGACGGGTGTCACTTACACAGTGCTCTGCTGCTCCTCAAGCTGGGCTTTGTGAAGGAGGGGGGGGGATGCAGGGAGCAAAGTCGTGTGCTCAGAGCTCTCACCACTCCCCCAGAGGAAGGCAATCCACTCATTAAGAACCTGACTTGGCACTTTAAATCTTTGGTTTTTTTTCTCCTCTCTCTTTTCTTTTTCCTGCAGCTGCCCGACTGATTCCAGCTCTCTTGCTCTTGTTTTTCTCCTGGCCTGTTAAGAGAATTCTCTTTCCCTAATGAAAAAGGGCTGTAAGCCAAGCTGATTCATCATCAGCATCATAGCTGCCCCATGCTAGCAAGTCCAGCATTACTATAGATGAGCACTTGATATCTTGAGATTTTTAGAAGCATCCTTCAATCCTGAAAGATCGTGTGTATGTGTCACTACAGTCTGCAGCTTCACTTGGGGTTGATAGTTGAAGGAAGCTGAAGGCAACTGGGAAGAGCAATATGCATAGGAGGTTGTAGAAGCTAAAACTGCAGGGCCACCACCTCTGGCTCGGTGCTGCTCAACAGGCTCAAGAAAATTTTCTGAATCAGATGGGTAGGGAAAGCACAGCTTGAGGGGTTTGAGGGAGTATGGGACTCTGATCTGGACTGCCCTTCCACCACGAAGCAAACAAAACTTTTGGCCACGGAATGACAAAGAGGATCAGGAGAAGCATGATTAGGTAAAACAAATTTACTATATTGTCTTTGGAATACTACTAGTCTAACCTGAAATACTGCGTTCAGTTTTGGTAGATGTGGACAGGCTGGAGAGGGCCCTCAGAAGGGCCACAAAGCTGATCCAAGGACTGAGAAGCTGCATGAGGAAAGGCAGAGAGTTCAGCCTGAAGAAAAGAGGGTTTAGGGAATACCTCATCACCATGTTGCAGTGTTTAAAGGGTGGCTACAAAGAAGAGAGAGACTCCCTTTTTACAAGGAGTCACATGGGAAAGATGAGGGGTGATGGGCACAAGTTACTCCTGGGAAGATTACAACTGGACACAAGAGGAAAATTTTTCACAGTGAGAACAACCAACCACTGGAATAATCTCCCCAGGGAAATGGTGACTCCTCAGTGCTGGATACTTGAGATTTGGCTGGACAGGGTGCTGAGCCATCTAGTCTAGGTCTGCTCTACCTAAAAAGGTTGGACCAGGTGATCCTTATGGTCCCTTCTGGCCTGGTATGCTAGGATTCTATGATTCTTCTATACTCATAATTTCTTGTAATGTTCTTTACTGGAGAAGCCTCTGATTTTAGATAAGAAAACAAGCAATGATATCTTCTGCTACTGTGTTGTAGCACTTAGAGAAACCTAAGCAAAATTTCAGAAAAAATAGCTCTATTGCAAGTTAATATTTTACAAGCTTAAATAGGTCAGGGCAGCTTGAAGGTTTACATTACTGATTAGGTTGTGAAGGTTAAAGGAGGGTGGAATGGTGCGCGTTGCTCCTTTTTGCAGCAGTTCGGTTCTCTGCTGCTTTTGTGCTCGCTGCAGACTTACATGGTGTGACTGTTAGCTGCTGTGTTCCCACTCATGAGATGACTGGAAACTCTGTGCCCCGAAAATCTGGGTAAATTTTAGGTGCGGCAGAAAGGGAATGCGGGACGCTGTGTTATGAACTCCCACCAGGAGACAACAGACGGTGGCAGCATCGAGTCGGGGAATTACGAATCTGCTTTAGAAGTTGTGCAGCTTAGTCTCCTTTTCCAGATGAACATCCAGTCTGTGACTCTGAGATCCTAAGCAGTGGTTCACCAAGCTGTTTTTAATGTTTTTCAGCTTGATTTCTTAAGGAAATGGGGCATGATACTTTGCTTGCCCATCTCCTCCCTCTGTTCTACCTTCTCTCCTCTGGACTTCTAAAACTTTGCTGTTGTTTTAATTCAGCTGAAATTGCCCAAGGGATAAATGTCTGGGAGATACTGAGTTTGCGTGTTTCACTTATTAAAAAGTATGCTTTTGAGTAAAGGATTAAATCAGTTGTAGTGCCCACAGAAGGAATAAGTATAGTATGTGGACAATCCTTGCTGAACACCCGGGGGATCCATACTGGGCAGAGATGCTAAGACCAACCAAGCCATAAAGAGCTTTGGTTTCTGCTTGCATCTTGCCAGACACCAGCAAATGCAACTACAGGGTATAAATCCACAGCAAAGTGGGCTGCCAGTCCTGCTGCTTCTTAGAAAACATTGTCTGAGCACAGTAATAGTCTGCTTAAGAGAAGCTTGTGGAAATACACCTGCTGTATCCTGGGTCAAACACAGTTTAAGCTCCCTAAGCCTCTGGGTTGCTATTTCCAGAGTGCAGTTTATAATTAGTGCCTTCCCCACAAGCTGGGAGTTCAGCACTGCTCCCATTCTTTTATTTGTGTGTCCTCAAGAGGTGTGGATTTTTTTGAGTTTTTTTTCGAGCAAGTGAGACTATGATTTTCCTGCAGCTGATGGGGAACTCTCTCCTGTCTATATGCTCATGAACCAGGCCTGCCATGGCACCAAACCGCTGCTGGGATACATTTGTGCCAAGAGCTGTGCAGTAATAGCACAAACAAACCTGACTGTTTTTTTCCCAGCCTCCATATTTCTTATTCTATATATGGGTCACTGATGCAGAGTGCCTCCTTTAGTTTTCAGGGGAAAAGAAAAAAAAAAAGATAAAGAAGGTAGTAGATTTCTTCAGACTCCAGATCTTTCAGCACTTCATGATTTCATTTCAGCTTCTTTTCTTTGGAGGAATTGAAAATTCCTGGAGTGGGTTAGAGCAGAATCCCCTGATGGGATTTTAAATTATAAGATTTCATGTTGGCCTTCTATTTATTTCAGCTTTGCAAGGGGGTTTTGTTGTTGTTTGGGTTTTTTTTCCTTTGTTTGCTTTGTGGGTTTTTTCTTTATCCTTTTTTTATGACAAGGAACACAAACGCTTCATATGCAAACATCTACTTCTGATTTGGCAACTTGATCCCTTAAGCTGGATATTTCGTAATGATCTTTTCCTATATACAGACCTATGAGCAATGACCCGTTACCGGATAAGGTTACTCATAGCCCACACTGCACATGTCATTACTTACCAATTAGTGGATGACCACCAACCTCTTAGTGAAACCACAGGCACTGTTAAAATTGTCAACTTCCTATTTATAGCTTGTGACTTTTGCATCCTCTTGGGAAATGTGGCTCTTGCTAAATGTGCCACCTCACCAATCGCTGTGGCAGTGGTGTTTCTACATAAAAAGCGTGACAATGCCGTTGGGGGGAATGCCACAGTCTTGAACTGCAAGAGGAGAGTTTTCTCAGTGTGGCAGCAAGATCCCTGGGGTCAAAGCCCTGAAAATGGATGTAGCTTTTGCCTGAGTCATCTTCTCCCCCACCATGGGGCTTCTTTCCTATCTGTCTTCTAGAATGATGGGCAAATGGATGAACCATGGGGGACTTGAGGTCTGGTCTCCCTGGAAATGCACCAAGCATATGAGAGTGAGGAAGTAAGTCTCCTTGCTTTATTCTGGCTTTGTTGGTATTGATATCTTCAGAGAGAACCTGTGTGTCCCACATGTGCTCATGCTCACTTACGTGCTGTAAACCTGTTTGCAGACACTGTTGATGGAAATCTGAAACTGAACTTCTGTGCACACCACAACTCTGTTACACTGCTCATTCTGCTGGGTTCATGCTGCTTCCCTTCCTCCATGTGCTTCAGAGCACTTTGAAGCTATGATGCTGAGCACTGTGCAGATTTACAGCATTTAGAGAGAAATAACCCTTTGCCATGCAGAATGAATGTTCCTGAATGAGAGGGAATAAGCAATTTGCGGAAGATGCAGTGTCTCCTTTCCTGCTCAAGTGTGGGATCACCTCTGTCCAACCACCCCCAGAATCACCAGTACCCTCCAGCAATCACTTTCAGGCTTTCTCTGCTTTCCTTGCTCTTCCCCCAGAGCAACGAGTTCTCAAGCCCATGTGCTTGCCTGCTCTCATACATGTTTGGAGATTTCTAAGGAGACACGACACCAGATCCCCATCTCTCTTCAGCCCAACCACAAGCAAAGAGAGGCCATCCCTAGGGTAGGAGAGGATATTTGGGAGACAGGAGAGGGGCAAAACCAGGAGAAGGGAGGAACAGACCTTTGTAAATACCTTTGGCTGCAGTTTAATCCCTAGACCATGGTGAAATGTTTTTTCCCTTCATTTTTGCAGATACCCTTTTGATATTTGAAGGTTGCCCTCTGACCCTGTGGACTGTGGCTATGAAACCTCCTTTGTGGAAGAGTGGAGGCTGCATTTGTTTTCAGCTGGCTCCATCATAACTTGCCTGCTTTGTGCACCCCAAAAGCACAACAGGCTTTCCCACAGAGCTGGAGGCAAACTCAGGAACATCCCTAACTCTTGCCTATGGGGAGCAGCAGCCACATCACCCATCCATGGCTGCTGTTTCCCTTTAAATTCTCTAAAAGCCATTCAAGTGTTGAGTTGCTCACTGAAATTTAATGTGGAGGCTGGCCAAGCGGTGGCAGCCTTCCAGGGGTTTCCATGTCTACCAAGAATGTTTTGCAGTGCACCTTGGGAGAGGAACATTACTTCCTTGATTCTTTTTTTTTCTTCCCTCCCCTTAAAGTGAGTAAATAAAGCAGCTGAAAAGTTAGAGCAGGGAGCTTTCATCACCAGCTCCCCTTTCCATTTACATGGCTACATATCCTGGCTGACAGCTCAACCCATGGTAAGATGGACTTTTTGCTCAGGCGGGGCTCAGCTGCTGGGAAATGCTACTAAACTGCTGTTGAAGTGGTCTCATGACAGACTGTGATCCTATGGCAAAAGATTTGGCTCTGTGCTATGATGAAAATCAGGTGGTTACAGCTTTGGAAATGGAGTCATATTCAGTGTGTGACAGTGTCTTTCACTAAAGTTTATTGCTTGGGTATTTTGTAGGGTTAGGAAAGGATGCATCTATATTTAAGACGCAGGACAGTTCGGGGAGGCTGTGAGTTCAGCAAAATACTACCATCTGTGCCTCTGTAAAACAGGAATGTTTCTCATTTCCTTGCTTGCATTGAGGCAAATATTCACAAATCTTTACTGGTGCTGATACTGCATATGCTGTGGGAGTGGGGTATAATGGTGAGATTCACCGTAACGCTGTGGGACAAGGTGTTTTTGTTTCTCCAGCACCATGTCGCCAGGCACCTGAGCTCTTCATGTAGCCAATGTGCCTTGTGGTTGCAGGTGGCTTCAAGCCCAGTGGGACAGGGCTTTGCTATCCCCACTTAGCTGCTAAAGGGAGAGGTTGGACACATTCAGTGTGATGCTGTGGGAAGGTGGCTCAAAGGCAAGGAGAGGGCCACCAATCTCATGTGGCTGCAAAAAGAAGGTAATCTTCTCCTGGTGTGCTCTGTCTCCAGGAACACTGTTGTACCCACTCATCACTGCTTTTACAGCAAAGTTCTATGCTGCTATCTCAGTTGGGGATTTGGGAACTGAGAGGGTCAGGAATAGGGGGAAGACTGGGTCAAAACTTGCTCTGCTCTTTAGAGTTGCTCATGTGCTGGCTGGCCCTTGTCATTTTGTCCCCCACTGCCTGTGTTTGAGGAGAACTTTTCCCAGCCCTCTCAAATCAAATGGTGTCTTTCTCAGGAAGTATCCATAAAACCTATCTGGGTGATGGGGGGAGACTGGTCTTGGCCACAAGAAATGTCTCATGCACTAAGAAAGGTGCATGAGAGCCAGCATGGTTTCACTAAGGGGAAATCCTGCCTGACCAATTTGGTGGCCTTCTATGATAGGGCTACAGAACTGATGGACAGGGGTAGAGCAGTTGATGTCCTCTACCTGGACTTGTGTAAAGCGTTTGACAATGTCCCACATGACATCCTTGTCTCTAAATTGGAGAGACATCAATTTGATGGATGGACCACTCAGTGGATAAAGAACTGGCTGGATGGCCACACGCAAAGAGTTGTGGTCAATGGCTCAATGTCCGGCTAGAGACCAGTAACGAGTGGTGTCCCTCAGGGATCAGTGTTGGGACCGGTCTTGTTTGACAGTGGGATTGAGTGTGCCCTCAGCAAGTTTGCCGATGACACCAAGCTGTGTGGTTCGGTTGATACCCTGGAGGGAAGGAATGCCATCCAGAGGGACCTTGACACGCTTGTGAGGTGGGCTTATGCCAACCTCATAAAGTTTAACCATGACAAGTGCAAGGTCCTACACCTGGGTCGGAGCAATCCCAGGCACAGCTACAGGTTGGGCAGAGAAGAGATCCAGAGCAGCCCTGCAGAGAAGGACTTGGGGGTGCTGGTCAGTGAGAAAATGAACATGAGCTGGCTTCAGAGTGTGTTCACAGCCCAGAAAGCCAACCATATCCTGGGCTGCATCAAAAGAAGCATGACCAGCAGGTCGAAGGAGGTGATCCTGCCCCTCTACTCTGCTCTTGTGAGACCTCACCTGAAGTATTGTATGCAGTTCTGGTATCCTCAACATAAAAAGGACATGGAACTGTTGGAACAAGTCCAGAGGAGGGCCATGAGAATGATCAGGGGACTGGAGCACCTCCCATATGAAGATAGGCTGGCAAAGTTGGGGCTGTTCAGCTTGGAGAAGAGAAGGCTGCGTGGAGACCTCATAGCAGCCTTCCAGTATCTGAAGGGGAGCTATAGGGATGCTGGGGAGGAACTCTTCATTAGGGACTGTAGTGACAGGACAAGGGGTAACGGGTTAAAACTTAAACAGGGGAAGTTTAGATTGGATATAAGGAGGAAATTCTTTCCTGTTAGGGTGGTGAGGCACTGGAATGGGTTGCCCAGGGAGGTTGTGAATGCTCCTTCCCTGGCAGTGTTCAAGGCCAGGTTGGATGAAGCCTTGGGTGTTGTGGTTTAGTGTGAGGTGTCCCTGCCCATGGCAGGGGGGTTGGAACTAGATGATCTTAAGGTCTTTTCCAACCCTAACTATTCTATGATTCTATGTAGCTGATTCCTGCTCTCTGTCCTCCTTCAGTGAGTCTCTGGCCTATCTGTAGCTTCCCTTTCTTCTCTTTCGTATCTCCACATGCCAGATACCTCTGGCTATCAGATTGCTGTGATCCACTGCCAGGATGCTTCTGGCACAGCTTCCCAAGGAGTGGGAAGAGGGCCCCAGCAGTGAAGCTGGGGTTGTGCCATCCTGCTCAAGCATTCAGAAGATCCCTGGTAAAAGTCACTGTCCTCCTGCAGTCAACCACTGCAGACCTTTGGGCCACTCCCCAGCTGGGCTGCTTTGCAGCTCAAAAGACTCAGGCAATTAAGTACTTGTTTATCTCACAGGTAACACTTCTCTGCTCCAAAATTTTCATGTTGTTTTCAGAGCCAGGAAGGTTATGATCATTCTGCTACAATGAAAGAACACCTTTTAATTATTATTATGCAGTTTTCTGGAAACTTATCTGTCCAGCTAACCACCGAAAGGCTCAAGGTTTCAGGTAACTTTGCATAGAGCAAAGTTCTGAGCTAAAAGATGACAGCTTGGTACTAACATAGCAAAGTAAATTCCTTTTTGTCTGGATTTCTGCCCCTCTGCATGTTATAGCATTTCCTATGGAATCATGAGAGACTGCCACAGGCAGTTTTCATCTTATCAAGTCTTCAGAGTAAGAATTAGAATTGCTTTACTGAGCAGTAAGAATATTAGTCTTGTAACCCCATGTGGTATGGTGTTCCAGGTGAGCTTGTCTTCGGATGTGATGCGGGACTTGATGTGATTGCAGAGGTGTGGGCATCTTCCCACAGTGTTTGTAAACCATCTGTACTTTCCAAAGTTCAGAGAGCAATGTAACACCCTGACTGCTGGATAGCAGCTATGGCCAGATGGGTGGGCATCCTCACTCATTGCTGTGCCCTCAGAGCTGAAGCAAGTACCACAGGTTAGATGGAGAGGGACATACCTTGAAATGGTGACTGTCCCCACCATGTCCATCTATCTCTCCTGCCTTGGCAGCCTAATCTTCTGTGCTGTGTAGGACAGGGGGAGGATGGGACCAGTTGGTGCAGCTCATGATGCACAGTTTCAGCACCACCTTGTTGCAGCTGGTGTTTGTCCAACAGACTAAGAAACTGGTACAGCTTGACTAACAGGCAAAAGGAGACATGTTACTTTTGGGTACTTTTTGGTCCTTGGATCAGGACCAATGTTTGGTTCCTTATGCTGATGGCCAGTATGATCCTGTTTGGTTTTGTCCCTTTCCAGCACTTCCTTACTCTAAAGAGCACCAGGTGCTACCTGGTGAAGGCCATCAGCCAACAGCTACTGGCTGTCCAGGGTCTTGTCAATGCCTTGGGTGACCTTGCACTTCTGTAACTTCAAAGCCGTACCAAATCCCTGCTGATGATGGATGTTTGGCAGCACCAGTGCTAAGAACTGGGTCTACCATAGACCAGGTACTGCATGGACATGTCACTGTAGACACACCAGCATCAACTCTTGTCTAACAGAGGAGAGCGTAAGTGGAGTGGACTTGCCCAAAGGTCATGTAAGCAGCTGGGGAAATGGTATCTAGGTCATCTGGCTGCTCAGCTAAGGCTGAAATGTCTAGACTGTGCGCACTTCGTGGAATCATAAATTGTTTGGGTTGAAAAGAGACCTTTAGGATCATCGAGCCCAAGCATTAATCCAGCACTGCCAAGTCCACCACTAAACCACGTCACTAAAAGCCACATCTACACATCTTTTAAATCCCTCCAGGGATGGCAATACCCCCTTCCCTGGACAGCCTGTTCTAGTGCTTGGCAACCCTTTTGGGGAATAATTTCTTTTTCCTAATATCCAATCTAACCCTCCCCTGGTGAAACTTGAGGCCATTTCTTCTTGTCCTATTGCTTGTTACTTGGGAGAAGAGACTGGCTCCCACCTCACTACAACCTCCTTTCAGGTAGTTATAGAGAGTGATAAGGTCTCCCCTGAACCTCCTTTTCTCCAGGCTAAACTCCTCCAGTTCCCTTAACCATTCCCTGTCAGACTTGTGCTCCAGACCCTTCACCATCTTTGTTGCTCTTTTCTCGACATGCTCCAGCAACTCAATGTATTTTTTGCAGTAAGGAGCCTAAAACTGAACACAGGATTCAAAGTGTGGCCTCATCAGTGCCGAGCACAGGGGGACAATTACTTCCCTCATCCTGCTGGCCAAACTTTTTCTGATACAAGACAAGATGCTGTTGTCCTTTTTGTCAATGCTGTGACATTTAGTTTGCATCTGAGCTCTCTGACTCTAAGACTGGAGATTGTAGGAAGTGTCAGTCTCTTAGCTTTCTATGGGGTTTTCCTTCATAAGGGATACAGTGTGGTAAGGAAAGATGTTAAGTACATATTATTGTCTGCTTCCATGCCTTTTCTCCTGTGCTTGCCCTGTGTCTGCCCTGCGTCTGCTCTGCTTGTGGCTATTCTTATGCTTCAATCTGTCCCTGGTCTTGTCTGACTGTCATCTCTATCGGTCGTGGACAAAAATACAGGAACATGACTGTTTGCAAAGCCTGTTACCTAATTCTTCTGTGCATCCTAACATGAGTCTGGAGAAGTTCTATAATTGTTTTATTTCTGTACTGGTTTACTGCTGAATGGTAGCTCAGATGACGAAAGCATGCCTGTACCCATTGTTGATCCCAGTTTCTCATTCCTTGTTTTCTAATCACTCCTGCCTTGAATGCCTCTCTTACCCTTTAGGGTAAAAGCTTGTGTTGCCTCAGTGAAAAGAATCAGGACAAGTTTGATTATCAAGAAGATTGTGAAACTTCTTTTGCATGAGATATGAATAATTGCACACTTAGCCCCTGTTTCCATGCATAGTTTCCCAATGGCATGCACAAACACCATGCTTCTGGGCTTGCAAGGCACTTGAGTTAAAGAAGTACTTGTCTGGAGCAAACATCCACCTCTACGTTACAGTCTCCTGAGTAAGTGAATATGAGTACTTGTTGCTCCTGTCTGGGGTGGGTACTGTGTCAGATCCTTAGCTGGCAAAAGCATAACAGATTCAGTGAGGTTCCAGCTGCTATGACTGCCCTATCCTTTTTTTTTTTTTTTTTTTGAGGAAAAAAGTATTTTTCTCACATCTTCGAACAGCCTCTCCCTGTGGGTAAGCAGGAGCCAAGGTTTCTTTGGGCAATGTTTTGGGAATGAGAAGCTGTAGACTGCTTGTTGCTGCTCTTGGGCATGCTTCAGTAACACTGTATAGGAGCTGGCATAGCCATGGTTATTCTTGTAACTGAGTGAGTCATAAAGCAGTTATTTCCAGAATGGTTGGTTCTTGTTACATGGGGTGGTGTTGCTCTGGTGATAGATGTGCTGGCCAACAGAGGTGACTTGGCATCACTGGCCCCAGAACTCAAGATTTTGCCTGGGACCTAGTTTCAGTAAAGGAACATGGACTATATAGAGGCTTTGGTTAGAAAAGCCAAAACAAATGCTCCTTGATGGAAAAGGCAACTTGATTTGGGGAAGCTGTATTTGAAAGAAATTATGAAGTTGGTGAAACACTCTACAGTGAGGGTGGTGAGGCCCTGGCATAGGTTGCCCAGAGAAGCTGTGGCTGCCCCATCCCTGGCAGTGTTCAAGGGCAGGCTGGAAGGGACTTGGAACATCCTGATCTAGTGGAAGGTGTCCCTGCCCATGGTAGAGGGGGTGGAACTAGATGATCTTTTAAAGTCCCTTCCAACCCAAACCATTCTGTGTTTCTATAAAAGGGAACATTTTCTCATGAGGTACAAGTTAGAGTGAGATTTGGTGGAGGCTTCTCTTCTTACGTCTAAAACCCCTAAGTGGAAGGAGCAAGGTGAGCTCCTTGGAGTTTTCTTGATTATACCTACTTTGGATTTCTAGAGGGATAAATGCTTTTACAGATAGTAAGCAACAATTTCATTAATAACAAATTTCAGACAATGAGAGAGAGACCTAGAGTGACAGGGAAGATTTCCAAAGACTTCTGTAGAAAACCACTGTGTTTATTTAATAAAAACTGTTAGTAGAAGAAACTTAGTTCTGACAAAACTCCAGGCATGGACTCCTTAACTCAAAAAAATCAGGGGCACGTTGACAGATGCAGCTTTTTTTTTTGTTGTTATTGTTGTTTATGTTTTTACAACAGAAGGTCTCTCAGGTCTCACTTTCTTATTTTAATTCTACTTCTGAAACCAACAAAATTTCCCAAGTTAAAAACAGGACTTTTTGTCTTCAGGTTGGTCAGGACCAAAACTTAGGTATTTGCAAAATATGCCCTTGGGTATGCTCTCCCCCATCTTCAAATCAAAGCAGGTTAGGAAGCAATTGCAATATTATGTTTACAAGATGAGAAGCGTGTCTCATACACAGCCTTAGCTGCTCTTCAAACATCTGTGTCCTCAGCACTGTCCTGTCTACTGCAGGAATATTTTGGACAGCAGAGCACTATTGACACTTAAAAATTTTATCAGCCTTTATCTTAAGAAATACTGTCTAATACAATACAATACAATATGGATGATGGATCATGCCGTTTCTCACCCTTCATATCCAACACAGACCTAATCTGGTCTTAAAGGCTGGATGTCAAGGGATGTCAAGTAGCAGCAAATCACTGTCATATTTTTGCCCAGTATTTTAAGGTAAAGCAACAAGAATTCATGCTGTAACCTGTGGCAATCTGGTAACTGTTATACAACTGACCTGCCCATGCAATGAAGACAGGTTAGAGGGGTGGTAAATAGCATGGTCTGGAAGCTGGAGGTCCTATCTATCTCTGTTGAGGTCAACATGTAGAGGGCAGGAATGTGAAGCTGTTCAGAGGAAGATGAAGCAAATTTCTGTCTAGTTTGCCGCATCCAAAGGAGCAAGGGTGATTAGAGCTGGGTAGAAGCTCAGAAAAAGAAAACCAGCAAATGAATAGTTGCATACATGAAAAATGGGTTGCATGGATCATGACTTGCCTTGTCCACATCCAGAAGGAATGTTTCTGATCTGAAATGCAGAGGTGCAAACATCAGGACTTGGGGCTTCTGCTGCTGCTCATTTGGGTTAAGGCTGAGAAGCAGCCTGGAGGTCTTAGACCAAACATGATACTTGTGCAAATTCTGAGAATTTCAGGAAAACTAGCTGAGTGACTGGAAACAGAATTCTGATGAGGAAATACAAGCAAAAGATGTGTCCCCAAACAAACTGTGTGTCAGCACAGTTTTAACACAGCTTTACCAGACTGGAGTTAAAAAGAATAGTGGGGGGGAAACATGAATCTGAAACATGCACAAAAAGCCACTTTACCAAAACTGTACAGAAATAAAGCACAAAGCTGAGCGTGAGGCCCCGACCCAAATGCACTCTGTAGGTTGAACCAGAAGACATTAGATGTTCCAGTATTTAAAGGGTGGCTACAAAGAAAGTGGAGGCTCCCTTCTTACAAGGAATCATATGGAAAAGACAAAGGGTAATGGGCACAAGTTACTCCTGGGGGGATTCTGACTGAATACAAGAGTGAAATTTTTCACAATGAGGACAATCAGCCACTTGGAATAATCTCCTCAAGGAAGTGGTGGACTCCTCAGTGTTGGAGATACTTAAGATTCAGATGGACCGCATGCTGGGTCATCTAGTCTAGGAAGTGTTGGACTAGATGATCTTTGAGGTCTCTTCCAACCTGCAGTTCTATGATTCTGTAAAATGAAAGTGGGTTCTGCAGTGTCAATCACAGCATGGAGCAGAGTTCATAGGCCATTCATGAAATGCCAAAGGGGAGCTGGTGATCCCCAAAACTTTGTGTGCAATAAGAAAATGCTCAGCAGTTGAATCTCTGAAACCTTCCCCTCTGTCTGAATGGTAGGCACTCTCATAAGTTCTGCCAAGGAGCAATCTCCATCCATATAGGGTTTGGAGCCTGGAAAGTTCTGGGATCAAGCACCTATGCAAAGACTTTGAAAAGACTTGAGATGCGTGTCAACCATCTAGTGCCTTGTGGGAAGAGTGCTTTCTCAGGATGTGGAAAATCCAATTTTATTCTGAATTTTGGACTGAAATAAAAAGGACTGTAATTGTGCTAACGTCCTAATCACCATCTCTTTGACTTCACAGCTTGCGGAGCAGGTAGGAGGCCGGCAGTGAGCTCATTGTGTACTCACCCTTTCCATTCCCTGGCTGCATCCTTTCCTGGTATTGTTTCCTGCTGTGTATAGGGTTGCTGCTCTGCCTGCTTGTGTAGTGTAAACCATTATGCTGAGGCAGACAGTGAGCCCATCCTCCTCTGAAAAGACCCCAGGAATCCAGGAAAGTGGGAAGGAAGTCAACACAACAGAAATTCTCCAAACAAAAGGTGATTGAGGCATCTCTTGTCTCCTGTTATACCCTGAGCATCCTCACTATAGAAATGGACTTGTCCTGATCCCTCAGGCTGCAGTAAGTTCCAGTAGTTTGTAAAAGTTGTTTAAATCATACAGCTGGGGAGGAGGCAGGCTGCTGAGTCGTAACATGTCAGAGAGCCTGGAAAAAAATGGGGCTTTGTTAGTTCATTTCAGCATGCTTTGAAGCAGAAGGGGAGGGCATGGAGCTTTTGTTGGGCAGCATATCTACTTTTTCTGGTGCGGAGAGCAAGCACATGGTGGCGGCGGCTGCATTGACAGAATGCCTGTGTCAATTTGCTGTAACTGAGCATCAACTGGAAAAATGCTTCTGTGCTTTAGGAGGTGGAGTGGTGCGTGAGCTCCAGTAGATGGGTCAGGGAGGATGCCAGGCCCTCCTGATAGACAGACTTGGGGGTTCGGGGTTTGGTTTTAATCTTTTTTTAGAAGGAAAATAAATGGTTACTGCTGGCTGAAGTGTAAGAGAGGACAGACTTTGCATGCATGACGTGCAGGCTGTCACACGCTTCCAGCAGCAGGCTCTGAATAGGAGGAAATGTCCCATTTCCCAGGGTTTTCGTCTGTGAGCTGTGGCAAGTGCAGAAGTCTCACAAGAGGAGAGACTGGCAAAACAAGGAGCAAAAGCACAGGACCTTCATTTGGCAAACTGCCATGGGCACGAACTGTAGGTGAAAAGGGATTAGAGCTGAGACATGCCGCTGCAGAAAGGAAAACACATCCTGTCCTTTTTCCTTTAAGTTTGCTGTATTTTAAGTTTTCCTGACACACAAGCTGCAAGAGCAAAGATCACAAGATTTCTTATCCTTTTAGAAAAGGCAAATAACAAGCAATTGCTTTAGAAATCCTATTTGCATGGGTTTCGTAACTGTCTCTCTGGGCTCTGTGGGTGTCTCATCTAATGAACAGGCCCAGATCTGTGTTTCAGCAAACGAGGCGGCCAGACGTGGGAGGGAAAGGTGGGAGGGGAGACCGGTGGCTCCGGGAGCGCTGAGTATTTCAAGACTCGGAAGCTCAGAGGAGCTGCTGCATTGCATTTACTACTGGGGAATTCTAATTGGCTGCCTTATGAAAGGTACGTTGCTCTACACAATGGTTATTTTGGGGTTTCGTGACCAGTGTTTGTTGGTTGGTTGTTTTCCCATTGACCTGAGGCTTGTTTTTATGCTTAGCTGCGTACCACAAGAGGGTTGTAAGATCAGCTTTAGCAGGCTGAAGGGATTATTGAAGGTAATATGCTATCAGTAAACATCCTAAAGTTTCTGAGTGTTTTCTACAGGTAGAAATTCTACCTGTGCAAGTGAGCAAAGGTGTGGAGTGCATTTTCCTGGAGAGAAACATGCACTAGTATGCACCACTGTATTTATCAGCACACTGGCCTTGAATAAAAAAACGTACCTTGTCTTCAAAGTATTTAATTTCCAGTAAGGTCTAGAGGCATTAAATCTTTTGCTTACTTTCACATTGGGTTTTCCAGAAGAAGATGCTGGAGAAGCGTGTGCATGCGTGGTCCCTCTCCTGCAGGCAGCTGCCTGATCCTGGGTGTGTTGAGGCTTGCTCCTGTGTCGAGGGAGGGATTTTTCATCCATGCCAGGCAAGCAGGCAACCTCACCTGGTAGCACAAGCTTGATGAAGTAAGGCTGGAAACTGCATTTGTGCTAGGGTTGCACAGCTTGCCTGGTGGAGTAAAGAAACCAATACCCAACTAATTAGTCAGGGTGAGAGAAGCTGATAAGCTCACTAGGGTTTTTGCAAGGGAGGGAAGTGGTCAAATGCTTGCAGGTGTCCTAGGTGTTAAGTGAAAAGTCTGGGTCAAAGGCCCAATTATAGGGGAACAGTAACATACTTAAGACTCCCAGAAAGTAACAAACAACTAGATGTTTAGAGCCTGAGGAGGAGGAGCTTCAGTTCACAGGAGGGACTCTTAAACTTTAGCTTAGTTTAATTTGGACCTGAACCAAAGCTGTGTCTCTTTGTCTGTGGAGATTTCCGATGTCCTGAAAGCTTCCTAGACCTTGCAGCAGCTCTCTGAACTTCATAGTTTCATTACTGCTACTGCAATGACTTCAATTCCCAATGAGATGAAAGATATTTGAAGAGCTGCAAGGAAATGAGGCATAATTGTCTTTCAAGATTCTACCTTTAATTTAGTAATGCTTTTTGGATGCAAGCAATGCAACCAAGTTCAAGAGGAACAAGATAAATTGAGGGACAACAGGTCCGTATTAGGAATAGGGTTGCATCTTTTGAGATCCCTAATGCAACAGTTGGTTGTTGAGTGAATACAAGAAGAATAAACCTCAAAAAGTGGCTAAGCTTATGTTTGTTCTCTAAATAACAGCTCTTATTCTTGCTGCCAGACTATCTGGACCACTGGCCAGACAGACTGGGTCGGGTATTGTTTACATTCCTCTTGAATTGGAAAGGGCTCATGCAAAGTACTTTGGGCTGAACAAACAGGAATTTTCTGGTAAAACAGTTTTGTCATAGATTCTGGGCAGCTCTTCAGGTTATCAGAAGTCCTGAGTTTTAGCACTCAGCGCACCTCAGTGAACCGTGGTGTCTTGGAATGATGATCGGAGGTTAGGAAGCACCAGCAACTCTTGGAAAGTCTGTTTTGTCTCCAGTGGATTATAATCTGTCTTCCAAGAGCACCTAAAGGTTTTGATGTGACACTAGAAGCTTCCTGCTATACTCAGTCTTTTGTAAAGGCCTTGGGCACTAGAAGAAAAAGGAGTTAAAATTTGGCAGTTTATTCAGGGTGATTGTGGATGTCCTGGATGTGAGTTTAAGTGACCCAAATGGAAAGGAGAGGAAGGCTGGATGCAGGGATTAAACTGATCCAAGCAAGTCTGTCTTTTTTTTCTCCATTCCTGTTCCTTTGTACTTTCTTCAGTCCTGCCCTATTTCTGGCAGGTATTGGAAATGCTATGAAGTGCCTAAGATTAGCATGGGTCACTTGATAGGGCAGCTCTGGGAAGTTTTGTAAGTGGCATTTTGTAGTAGTATGTTGTTAGCTTTAGGCCTTGCCTCTAGTGTTAGCGAATATTTGTGAGATGGGAGGAAAGGTAAGTAGTGGTGTTGAAGGGCGGCTAGAGAATTGATCCAGAACTTCACTTCTGAACATTTGGTGGAGCCGGCCATCTCGAAAGTGGCTATTGTCACCATTCTGTGGTGATTTTCTGTCTTTTAGAACTTGACCCCATCTGTGAAGCAGTTCTACCACCACTCCTGTTGTCCCAAGGGACACTCCTCTGATAGTGTTTGTGCATCTGGATTTGTTTCTAGGCTGTAATTTAGACTCTGATACTCAGGGTCTGGCTCAAAACTGCCTCAATGTAGATGGTGATACATTTTCTATATGCCAAATTTGTAGCTCCTTGTCTCTTTTCTTGTTTGGGTTTAGGGTTTTTTGAGGCTATGCTGAAATCCCATTTGCTTCGGAAAAGCAGAGTAAGCATATTGGGAGTATGAGGTCAAGGGAGAGGAGCTTCTGCTCCCAAAGCTGGTACCAGAGCTGTGACGCAGAAATTGTCCCTAGCTGTTATCTTTAGTCTTTACTATATTTCTACTCCAGTGGAAAATTATTGAGTTCTCTCTTCTCATGATCTCCTTTCCTTTGTTGCCTCTAAACAACCTGTGGTTGTTTCATTTGTGGCTTGGAGTTTCACCTAGTAACCCCAAGTTATTCTGTGTTGTATAAGAATTGCTGGGTCAGAATAGTTATGCTTCTGTATGCATAAGCTGCTTGTAAGTGATAACAATAATGGGAGCTACAAGGACACGGGGGATTAAACCACTAAGTAAACATCATCTCATCTGTGGGCCTTATCACGCTTGCCTTGTCATTTGCAAAGACTGAACGATATCTTTAATTGTGGTGAGAGTGATTTTTCATTAGCTTTAGTTGTCAACAAGTAAAGGATCTTATTTGAGCTATTTAATTCTGTATCTCCTGAGAGAGACCAGGTACTCCCAAAGGTCTGCTCATCTCACTAAGGCTGGCTTAAACTGGTTACAAAGGATGTCTGGGGTAAGTAGTTGTCCTAATTTCAGTTTGGATAAAGTAACTTATTATTATATCAGCCTTCAGACACCCAGAAAAGGCAGATGGATTTTGTCCTTTTGAAATCAACTAGGGGTTTATGTTTGTTTTTATTGTGCTCAGGGGTGAACTTCCTAAGGAAGGGGCATGTGCTTCCCATTTGAGTTTGGGGAAGAAAGAGAAAAGCTGGGTCAAATAAGGTTTGTGTAAAGCCTCTGCATTCCCAGTTTCTGCAAAATAAAGGAGGAAAACACACTCCCCTCCCCCACATAGCTTCCTGTTTTTCTGTGTTGAAGGTGGACAAAGACAAAAAGACTGCAAGAAAAAAATTCTCCTTGAGCTGAAAAATCAATTGCTGTAACTTCAGTGCTTTCTGACCAGAGTACTGAATGCTTGTTTGACCCTTTGTAAGCTCCCGGTCACATACTACTATCCTAAATTTGCTGAGATTTTAATGTGGTCAGCATTTTGACAGCTTGCTTTGACAGCTTGCATTTTGACTCTTCTTTCAGTGTTTGGGGTCCTGCCATGCAGGTGACCAACAATTTTGAGTGGTGCATAAAATCAGCAATAAAAGCCAGGCTATCCTACCTCTTACATTGGAGAAGAACACCACAAAAAGTGGAAAGGGTTGTAGTAATACTTCGTCCATGTTTGCTTTTTGCCTCCTCAGGGACTTCCTGAGGTGGAGCTGATGCCTTTTTTTTTTTTTTTTTTTTTTATGTCCTGGTAAAGAAAATGTTGAGCCATGCCTGCTTTCTTCATGTGGCTGGCATTGGAACACTCCCTGTATCCCATACTAAAGCCTAATCCAAGTAACTGCTACCTCTGTCCTTCTCTTCCTCCTTTTTATGCTGCTAAGGGCTGTCTTAGGATTTGTGGGTTTATTGTCTTTCTGCTCTCTTTATTCCCAATTACCTCTTAACTCACACATTGTGTGTTTGTCTGCTTATGAGGTTGCTCGAGTAAGTTGAGCTCTAATTCATCCCGAGTCATGACCATCTGAGGCTTGACAAGAGCAGAGTCTGAATGAGCGAATTTGCTCCAGCGTGTTGGTGTTGGTTAAACAAAGTCTGGAATTGTTTTTCCACATGACAGAATGGTCTTTGTACCAGCCTGAATGCAGACTCAGCTGGAGCGTGACATGTGAGGGAATGGATGTCGGTTGGGAACACAATTACAATGCATGAGGATACTTTGCACTAAGAGAAAATCAGCAAAGGTTGGGACAGAAAGAGGAGCAATGTCTTGGCATTGGCTACCAGAGTTTGCCCCCATGGCCTAAAGAGCTCCTGAGTTTATGGACTCTGAACTGGCACTAACTGAATGAGGAGATCCCACCCTGCTCCTAGGCATGTTTAAGTGATGGTACCTTAAACTATACTGGGGAAGGATTCAGGACAAAAAGTAATCTGGCAAAGAAAGCTAGGGTCCTTGGTCTGTGCTCAAATAGTCTTTCCTTTCCATTTGCACCTCTTAAGACCAACTGTTAATGCTAATCAATCTCCTCCTCAGTCTATCAATAAATTTTTAACAAGTTCACCTACTAATTTCCACGGGAGAAACTCCCTACTGGCAGGTTTTGCTCAGAGATGTGTATTGTTCTGCCTGGTACAGTGCATCCATTACAGATACACACTTGCTTGAGGAAAGACAATGCTCATTCAGAGGGTGAGTGAGTGATTAAGAGCAAGGGAGGAATTTTGGGCATCTAGAAGATTTCAAATGTTTTAGGCTGATGCAAAATGGAGGGGCATTTCCCAGTCCAAGTCTAAGTGCCCAAGCTCTATTTTGCATTCTTAGACAGTTTTAGATGCTTTAGTTAGAAGCAACACCATCACTGGCATGAGAAAAAGCGGAAAACAATATCTGAGGAAGAGTTTCAAATTTCTTCTGACAAAGAAATATCTTTAATTACCTCTTGGCTTCCATTTGGAATGCTTTTACTTCTGAACCAGAGCTTGAAATAAAGCAGCTTTATCCTTGCTGCTGCAAAGATGATGTACTCACTTGACATGGGCTATAGTAGGAAGGTACCTCTTCAGCTGCAAGGCAGCAATAAATTGACAGTCTTTCAAAGGGCAGGGAAGGGAAAACTTGGCCTGTTTGAAGACTGTATGTAACAAAGTGATGGGCTGGTCCCATTTCTGAGGCAGTTAGTAGTATATAGACTATTAACTACAAATATGGAGGAGATTGGAAGGGCTGCAAAGGCGCAATACCTTTTAGGTGAATGATGCAGGGAAAGGGAAGAGTTTAAGCAGGGGAGGGCCTACAGCAAATGTGGTTGCGGCACTTAACATCCCACCTGATTGAGTTAAAATGCCCTAAGCATCCCCTAGATTGGGCATAGCTCATGATAGTTTTCTTCCCTCTGATAAGTGTTTTTGTTGGCTGGTAATCTTAAATTTAGCACAGAGGGGGATTCACAAGAGGAAGATGGATAATGAATAGTCATTCTGTGGATGTCCAGTTTGTTCCTTAATGTACAGGAGCTGATAAGATTGTTTGACTATATGTGTTTCCATGAGAAGCCTTGTGTCACATCCAAAATATATGGGGCTTTCCAGATATTTTCCTGGTGGAACAGCTGCCTCAAAGCAGAAACGGGTTCTATACAAAGGTGACATTGAGCCTCAGCATTCCACCAAAATGTCTCTTTGCTTGGTTTCCTATCTGTTCCAAATACCCTTCTAGCAATTTTCTGAAACTGGGTATAACAACCTGATATGATTCCTTGCAACATATATTCTCTTGCTGAAATATTAATTTAGCAGCTGAGACCCTTTTGAGGATGAATGTACCTCTGGATGACCCAGGCTCCTCACATCTATTGGATGCTCAGCAACCACTTGGGCTGGTGTTAGCTGCTGCATCACCATTTTACCATTTCTGTTTCCCTCATTGCCATGCTGGCAGAAAGGCCAAGAGCATGATAAGCCACAGAGATCTGGTGACTCCTACAGAAGTTGTTTCTCAAGGTCTTTTTCCTGTTTCTACATAAATACCATTATGTGTGTTAGAGGTCCCTTCTGTTATTATGGACCTGTGCTGTACAGCTTTCTTGTACCTTCATTTAAGGAGAATAAACAGATGTGTCTGATACTTCGGAAAATGTTTTGCTAAGGAGATCTCATTTCTCATGGCAGCCTGAAGCAGGCTGGTGGTGGCTGTTTTGGTTTGCCAATGGAAGCCTCTTGGGGCATCTTCAAGGCTGTAGACTTTCTGATTTTGCACATAAAGACAGGTGCTGTCATGCAGCGTGCAGCTAGCAGACCCTTCATTGGAGGTGCATCTCGTTCAGTCCTGGCCATCAGGTGTGCACCATCCTCAAAGTCTTTACTCTCTAGCAACAGAGCCACGCATGAAGAGCAAAATAAAACCTTATGAACAGGCTTCAGAGTGGCTGTGCTCAAGCTTGCCCTGCCCTGAATGGAGCAAACACAGAATTGCAAAACCCCCAAGTCACATGAATGCTGTGTCCAAGCTAAGGGAAGCCAGCACATGACAGCCCCAGGCTGCTGCTCAGTGCTCCCATCGCTCAGCAGCACTGCAGTTTGCATTCAGTTTTTCATACATGTGAATGTACAGCATGACCCCCACGTGCCCTTGCATGTTCCCAGTTGTTTCCTTTGCCCTCTGTGGCTGAGCCAGTGTTGATTTTGTTCTCTAGCTGATTAAATCCAAAGTTTCTTTTTTCCTGACTCGGCTAGAATATAAATGTGCAAATACTGTTCTTGCAGAATTGATGGGGAAATCCTGGAAATGCTACCTAAAAGTTGTGTTTTCCTTATTGGGTGATGTGAATATGGCAACTTAAGTCTTTTTATGGTACTGGAAGGGCTGTTTTGAAAGCTGACTGGTGCTGCTCATCCATTCAGTAAGTGACCCTTAACTGTTGTGTTCAGGCTGGAAGTAGCCTAAAGATTTTCACAGAAAGGGTGAGAACATGTTTTTTTCTTTTTAGATACCACCAAACCAGAACCACTGAGTTAAATTTGTATCAGGTTATGATGAAAAAGAGTATCCAAATGCTTCTGTTTTTTTGCAGAGTTGGCTTAGGTGTCTGTTCAGTATTGCTGCTGCAGTGGTTTCTTAGCCACCTGTCCTGCATCCAGAGAGTCCTTTGTGGTTATCCCTTAAGGTTTGAGCTGAGGTCTTCATGGGTAATAGACCCTCAATGAATGAGGATTGTAGCTGGGCAGGAGGCAGAGCATGGGACTAGCTGACCAGTTGGGACCAGTTGGAGGGGGCGTCCACGTCAGTAGGTCCCTGGCTCTGTTGCCTTCACTGGAAGGGCCAGGAGGAGTTTGGATTCCAGCTTTTTGACCTGTTCACATGCCTACATCTTCCCTCTGGTGTGAATTGCAGTGTTCCTGCAAAAAGTAGCCTTATGGTCATGCAGACCTTGATGTATGAAAACTTGCAAACTGATGAGATTATGGAATTTTTTAATGCTTCCTATTTTTCAGAGAAGTGAAATTTAAGAGGCAGTGGTTACTAAGGTGAAAACATTGTCATTCATCTGCAGTCAGTTTTGTCTGAACAACCACTTAAAACCACACCAGCTAACTGTTAAACTGCAAAGTGTTCCTTGTTCTATGACATAGTTTCAGCCCAAACTCCAGGATGACCTGGAGTGGGAATTCCTAAGCAGAATTTGGTGGTTTTAGGGAGCTCAATCTCTTATTTAGCAAGGAATCCACCCACATGTGAAGCTTAAAAATGAGACGTTCCCACCCAACTTAGTCACCCCACCCAGGTGACCTTTTGACAGCTCATGCTAAGATGCTTGAGGTATTTATTCCTGTAAAGTGCAAAGGCTTCTATGTCTAACTTCCCAAAATCTCAACATAAGGAGAATGAATCTCACCTGTTGTTTGCAGCAGCTGGGGTAGAGGTTCAAGATAGAGTATACCACAAGCAGATAGCTTCAGTTCAGCTCTTCCTGAAAACAATCTAAAGACTATAGTTACATCTTCATTAGTAAATAAATGCAGTCTATCCCATAGCTAAGTAGTTATTGCATAAGCTATACATAGCAAACTTCTCCTTACCTCCCAAACCAGCACAATTATGTGCAAGCTACCTGTTTCAAATGGTCCCTGGACTGCATCCTGGGAATTCTGGGAGAGGCACAGCTGGCACACAGCAAAACTGTGCCAAATTCTCTGCCACTAATTTAGCAATGTAAATCTTTGTGTCATATCCTTGTTTGCTTACTAGTGTGAACGTAGCCTTTAAGCGTGTGCTACAGCCATGGTAGAGAGAGGATAAATGTGGACAAACCATACTCAGTCACTTGAGTTTTCTGTTTTGCTTCATGAAGTTAAAAGAATCTCAGAGTTTTGTATGTTTATCACCATTAGTAACGGTGATAATTCAGTATCAGAATCAACTGATTCTGCCCATAGTATCTCCGCCACTTGGCCTTTTTCCAGAGCAGTGTCTTATGACGTGTTTTTAGTTGGCTGTGTTCACTTCCTCTGATTTCTTTTGGGAGGCAGGGCTGGGAAGGAGGAAGCTACTGGAGTTTGCTCACTTGGGTTTGCTGGCTTTGTTGTTAAATGCTGCCCACTTCCACTTTACGCAAGCTTTCCTTGTTGACGCAGCATTTGTGACATATAACCAGCAGTGCAGTGTCTTACTTGGAGGATTGGATGTGTGGGTATGGCTGGCACAGCTCTACAGCTCCATACTACAGCTTGTAGTGCCAAAAAATGTGGACAGAGGCACTGGAGCAAAAAACTGGTGAGAGATATGGGAAGAGATGCTCTGCTTCATCCTTTGCTGCCTTGTACTTCAGGGATTATTGTCTTTTTTTCTGGGAGAATGCATCTGGCACTGAGCAGCATTAACACATATAAGAAATGTAGGGCCTTTTCCAGTCATGTGGAAGAGGTAATGCGGACCACCTGAGAAGATCTTCAATTTAGGGCATCAGGAAAATGGGCTGTTGCCTCTGTTGTCTTCCATGACACTGGCTTGTGTTGAGCTGTTTGATTTCTGTATCCTCTTTCAACATTTTCAAATGCTTTGGGGACAGGAATTACACCTGTCTGTGCTGTCAAGAGCAAGAAAGGCTGGTTGTTTGCAATGAGCACTGAAGCCTTGTTAGATGGATTCTCCTGCTAGGGAGTTTATGTGTATTTTCTGTGTTGTGTCCAGGACATGTGCACAGCTGAAGCAACTGCATCACTGCTCCACGTGGAAGAAACCTTCTCAGCATGCCTGGCACGGATAGATGCTCTCATCCTCAAGCCTCTACTCCAGGCAGGTAGGTCAGAGAAGACTACTTTTTTGTCTGTAGTCCTAGCCTTGAGTCATTGGCATAGCTATGAAATGATTTGTAATTAAAACTCAGCAGCTGAGGACTTGCTAGAGGCTGTTTTGCTAGAGTGAGTGGTATGTAAAGATATTTGATTTAAGATGGTGAGCCCTTAAGTATGGCTATGGCCTTTCATCTAAGCTTAGGACTGTGGTTTCTGTTTATTTAGAGGCTGATCCAGATTCTAACCAGTGTCAACCTGCTGTGAGGCTTGTTTCCAGCATGGTACGCAAAAATCCAAACTGCATGTCACATATGCAACCCCTAATCAATGCCCGTTCTGCTTCCCTGCTCTTGGTCCATGGTCATGTCTGTGTTTGAAGGTAAAACTTGTGGGCGCAGGTTCTGAGCTGGCAGTAAATCAGAGCAGCTCCACTGAAATAACAAATTCATATAAATATTCATAAGCCTGTCTGGCCAAAAGTGGTATGACTGGATTAGGACCATAGCGTGGTTCCCTCTTACGTCACTGCCTTTTTGGTGTAGCCTCCAAGGAGATTGGGAACAGCCCTTCAGGCCAGGGACAGAAAATTTTCTGCTGGTGCTCATGTCTGAGCCTCTTGGTCTGCCCTGACCACATGCCCCGCAAGAATGTGAAGGACAAAGCCTTAGCATGTGTAGCCCATGCAATTACTCATAGGGACACAACCCTAAATAATCTTCATCTCCTTCCTCCCTGTCATTGTTTTCCTACAAGAATGTATGTCCTTTACACTGAAAAACTGGAATGAGTATTATATGTAGGCAATGCTTTCCACAAGATTTCTTGGAGTTGGGGGTTTCTGAGAGCATTTTTCTTCCATCTTTTCGTCAAAGAGCCTACTGACCAGAAGGGAAAGGAGAACTTAAAGCTCTTCCTGCTCCTGAATGACCAATTTCAAGCTCTCTGGAACCTCACCGAAGAAAATTACCGGATTCTGAAACAGAAATGTAGCACCTCTGAGGCATTCTGCATCCAGGACATTTACACTGTCTGGAAAGGAGACCTGTTTCTAAACCTCTACATCCAGTAAGTACAGAAGCATTTTCAGTAGCTGAAGGGACCAAATTACCAAATTTATCAACTTGTAGGTTGGTGCAATTAATTTGTACATTTAATTTGTTCAGTCTTGTCCACTAGTGTTCAGTCATTAGGTCAGTGAAGTGGTTTCATTCACTGCTCACGACAGTGCTGTGCAGACAGCATAGTAAGTAGCCCTTTTTGTAGCTGTGAGAATGCTTGAAACCAGGACAATGCTTGTACGAGAATATTTTCTTACAAATATAGGGTTTTTTAATGCATCTTAAAAGCGGGAAGAGGATAGGGGGTAGAATTTGTGTCTGGGTCATTTGTGAAAGTGAAGCCTGAGCTGTCATCAGGGAACAGAAAGATGTGTTTAAAGGACTCAGCAGGGACATGGACAGAAGATGTCACCAGGCACAGTTCCTATTTTGTGTTTGTGCCACAGTTTTATGCTTTTGGGAAGGATATGATGTGTATGAGCAAGTGATGGATGTAGTGTGATGAGAAAAACATACTGCCCCATTGCTCTTTCTGTAATTAACTACATCTGTTCCCCATCTGTCTGTAATGCAAAATAAAATGTTTACCAAAAACACTGCAGTGTATATAACCTGTGTTGATGTCCTAGACAGAAAGCTGTCATTTGTGGACATCTGAGATGACATAAAAATCAGACAGTATTCAATCCTTCATTCCTCATGTTGACCATAAATGTGGCCAAGCCAATACAGATGGGCTTATATCGTCTGTGCAGTTTGGCACCCACACACGAGAGATGGGCATACTGACTTCTGAGCGTTGCTGTTCATCTAGTCTTGGTTTTGATGGTTTTATGCATGTGGGGTGAGGAGGAAGGAGGACTGCTTTATATTTTGTTTTTACTTGGCATCATTTAAAAAAAGCGATGTACAAGGTTTGCCTTTATATGAATGGGGTTTGGAGCAGTGTGTGTTGCTCATTTGGGAACTGATTCAATGAATTAAAACTGATTTGCTTTAGGCATGTGAAAGATGAAAACTTGTGCTGAGGTTTCAGATGACATAAAGGAAAGCTTATCTTAAGATCTAATTTCCCCTCACTTCAAAATTAAAACCTGTTTTTGTTGTGTGTCATGCAAAGAAAAGGCTGGTTCCTACCCACCTCTGCTGACTCACTCTGTGCAGTCCTGATCCTAACAATGTCTCGTCCTTATTGGAGTAATATAGAACAAAGCAGAACTGATGTTTATGGGCCTGAAAATCAGCAGCAAATGCATGTCCCTGAAAAATGTAAATAGTGATAATTAGTCTGGGCATTTTCTTAACTTACCTGGAAACAATACTGGGAGAAAGTGTATTTGCTGACAAAATATGGCTCGATCTCCCCCTAGTGTGAGATGAGATACACTGGCGTGGGACACCTTGACTTTAATTTACCATTAGTAATACAGGCCTGCTACTTTTACTTCAACCAGTGGAAATTCATACATCTGACGCTGATCTTAAGCTCATCATCTGTAGGTTAGCTTTCCAGGACAGTTGTGTAAGCTTACTTCTGCTTCTGCTAAGTGCCAGGATGATTTAAACCTCCTGTATTGCAAAAATCAACCAGGCAGTTACAGCAAGGAGCTGGTAAAGGAGGCAAAAGGGGACTCAGCCAAGGTGAAAAGTATGGTAGCTATGTATCTCTGTGCCTTCCTTGGAAAGGTGGACCTGACATGGCATTTTCAAATTAGATTCTTCCATTTATCACTTAAGCCTTTTAGCTGATGTACACCTCTAACTCAACTCATGTTTCTGTGTGCTTGTTTGTTTTTTTTCTTGCCAACAGATATTTTGTCACTTTCGCAAACTACGTTGTAGTCCATGGCTTTGAACATGCCACAAAGAGCAAAAGGTCAGTGGGATGAAAAATGCTTGTTGAAGGGGCTGATAGGAACACAGTGATATTGTAGGGTTAAGACAATTGTAAGGTTAAGCCAGAGCAAGCAGCACCTTGCACAGCACCTCACCGTGATCTCTCTTCATGGTTCAGTGCCTCTGTTCTGAACTGGCCATACTGGTTGTTTCTGCCATCTTCTGAGACTGTGGCAGTAGCTGTCTGAAGGCTTTCTCTACATATCTGTCCCCATCTCTTTCTAGCCATGCTCAACTCCTTTTGTAGGTGAGGAAACCTGTAAATGTGGAATTTGGAGGATTCAGATAAGGGGTGGGACCTGAGAAGGGGTGATGTGGGAATCTGGCAGATTTCCACTGCTTGTCCCAGATGTTGTCAGATTCTCATGAAAATAGCAAATGAATATATGAATGCTAGATGTGAGCAGATTCACAGCTGCTTTACCCATGTCACCCTCTTGGTGTGCAAACCATTGTGAAAGTCATGCTATATTCTGTCCACCTGCAGGGGTGGTTCCTATTTGCAGAGACAGCTGGGCCAGAGGCAGGATGGATGGTGCTCATTTGCCTCATTTCTGTGTGTTTGGTGTACAGATATATTTGCACTATGTTATCTCCTTCTCTCTCAAGTCTTTCTATACCCTCTCTGGGGGTGAGTTTGCATATAAAGTTAGGGAGGTAAGGAGAGGAAATTTGCAGAAAAAAAACATTTGATGAACTTTGCCTTAATTCACTATCTCGCAGTGAAGCCTGGAAGCACCATAAGACAGTGCTGAAACAATTCCTCACAGACTTCACCTCCGAGACCTCCATGTCACTGGCTTTATATACTGTTCTTCACAAACCTATCCGAGATCATATAATGCAATATATACTGCTCCTTACCAAGCTGAATGAGGTTCTCAAAGAGGTAGGAAGTTTCTACATGATGTTACTTGACTGGCTTATGCTAACACTTATGCTTGTGGGGCTTTGGTGTTGGTGTCAGTGAATCCAAAGCAGGCTGGAAGGAAACTTATTTCCAGTGGACATCTGCAGTGGTAGTAACCAGCACCAGTGGAGTGCAGCCCACCAGAAGGTCTCAAAGCAACAAAAGTGGCTGCTCCAGCATAGTACAAGCTACTCACCATATAAAGAACCTGCAAAGGGTCAAGTAACTGCCCTAAGGTTGCGCACTTCTGCTGGTCGCAAAGATAATGGTAGGTTTGGGATGCTTTCCTAGGCTAGCTTTGGGAGAGGGCTGGATGATAAATTCTCATTAGCCACTTGGATTCAGAGCTGCTGAAGTTGTTCTGCATCCGTAGCCCAGAGAGTAATGTTCTGCACAGGCGTGCCGGAAGCATTGCTCAAGCCCTGCCTTCTTTTATCAGGGCTCTGAAAAGGACGTGGTTACCAGTGCCATCAAGGAATACATGAAGCTTGAGTCTTTCATCAGCCAAGTCCTGGATGAAGCTTGTTTTACCAAGTCCTTATGGAAATCCTTGGGCTACAAATTCACAGTGAGTTACGGATGTAGAAAGTGGCTTGATGGGGGAGCACTTTTAGAGGTCTTCCACTTCTACTTACCCATGGAGAAAATTTAATATGGATCAAGAATTTGAGGCTTGGTTTGAAGCCAACAGAGCAGGGCAGTGTGGAAGCCTTGGAGAAACCTTATGGTCACTGGGTGCTCTAGATGTTGAGTGCTGTGTCCAGTTATGTTGTTACTGTCAGCTTGTGCCACTAGTCAGAAGACTTCTGCAGGAACTGTTGACTTGATTTGTCCTTTCCCAAATCCTGATGTTTCCTGATGCTTTTGGTCCTTCATCTTGACCTCTGTGGTTCCCTCTGCAGGACATGCTCTGTGTACCTGAAAGGAGGCTGCTGGAAGATAGCAAAAATCTTCCTATCTCTGCCAGCACAAATCGATCAGACCGGATCTTGCTCTTTGATGATGTCCTTGTGCTGATTCAGGCAAGTCTGCAGTCTTTCAAAGGGATTGGAAGGGCAGTGCAGATAAATGACAGTAAAATTCATGTTTCTTTGATGCTGAAAATGAAACATATCTTGACTCTTGGCAAAACCTTGTCTCAGATCCATGCACCTGTGGTTTGCATTGGAGAATAAAAGAAAGCCTAATGAAGGAGGACTAGGGGAGCGTCCACATATTTTTTTTTTTTTCCCTGATAAATGTATGCTATCCAGCCACCACAGGCACTTTTCTAGTAACGCAAGCCCATGCCTGCATATGAATCAGTTGACTTCTGTCCTTGTTTATGCAAAGGGGGGCTGATGGTCGAAGATACATACAGTAAGCACTCTTGCATGGGAATAAACATGATCTTTCATTGTTGACTCTGCTAGTGGCATATGAGCAGAAGTTGCAGGTGTTCTTGGGGCTATTTCAGGGATTTGGGGCCTGGGTGTGAGGCAGACAGGGAGTGTCTACGGTCACGGATAGCTAGATGAATAACGTGTTCAAAGCTGTTCTGCAGCATGTTAAGTAAGTCCAGCTTGGCTTGCTCTGACTGATAGCACCCATAATCTAGCAGGGCTCTTTTTATGTGCACCTCTCTCTGCTTGCTCTTTAGTCATGTGCCAGCGCCTTGGGTGTCCAAACATGACTGTCTTGTGAACTGATACGTCTTAGGGGTTCCTCCAAACATGAGCCTTTGTGATAATGCTGGGCAGTTCTACTCAGCTTGCAGGGCCTAGGCCTGAGGAAATAGGGTGGTGATTATCTCATCAACTTTACACTGTGGATTTCTTAGCACAGTCACGATCTCACTGTGAGCAAGTGCCCCCAGGCTCCCTTTATAGGCAGGGGAGAGAAACATGCACTGCCTGGGTGTGTTTTATCTGACCTATTTCAGATGCCCAAATTAGGATGAGTTGAATCATGTCCTCAACTCCATTGACTAGGAAGAGAGCACAGGGTAACTAACTCACACAGATACTTACATTGTAGACACCTCTGTTCAGTCAATGGCTCTAAACCACTATGTTCCATCTGCTGCTATGACTCTTATTGAGGCTTGGGGGGGACATAACTGGGCTGAGATTAAACTGGTTAGCTTGGGCTGATAGCAGGAGTCTGCTCATGAGGGTTCTGGTGCTGGGAATCTGAGCCTCCTCTCTTCGCTGTTCCCTTAAATCGGCTACCTACATCAGTGATTAACTGTGGTGAATTCCATAGTGCTAGTCCTAGAATCATAGAATCTTAGAATGATTTGGGTTGTAAGGGATCTTAAAGATCTTTCAGTTGCACTCCCTGCTGCCACAGGCAGGGACACCTTCCACTAGACCAGGTTGCTCAAAGCCCCTGTGTCCAACCTGGCCTTGAACCCTGCCAGGGATGGGGCAGCCACAGCTTCTCTGGGCAACCTGTGCCAGGGCCTCACCACCCTCACAGGGAAGAACTTCTTCCTCACATTGCATCTAAATCTCCCCTCTGCCATTTTAAAGCCATTCTCCCTTGTCTTATCATGGCATGCACTTGTCAAAAGTCCCTCTCCAGATTTCTTGTAGGCCCCCTTTAGGTATTGGAAGGCTGCTATAGTCTAGTACCTAACCTTGGCCAAGTACATCATTACAGACAGCAACCCTGTAGTTTGGGCATGGGGACTTTACACACAGAAGAGAGATGTAATATTAAAAGCAGCATTTCAATCATTTTAGTTTCTTCTTTTTGATGTACTATTGATCAAAATAGTGACTTCTTAAATGTACTTATGGGCCACTGTTAGCTGTCCCATCTGGAGTCCAAATCCTAGATAGATCATAAGCAAAACTGGGGCATGCTGGGTGCCAGTGGTGGTTTGGGGGTGCTGACATGTGATAGGGAAGATACTCCTGTAGTGCTATCCTAGAAGGTCTGCTACTGTTAGTTGTAGCCATGGCGTTATGGAACACCACTTACAAATGTTAAACTAAGAACTTTCTTCCTTCTCCTACCTTTCTTCAACCTCTAATGTCTGTTGTTGTAGTGTGGGATAGATGTGGACATCAAAAGAGGGAATTTACAGTTCTGCTAGTCTTGCTCTGCTGCTTAGTGGGTCAAAGTGTGATGTTTACATCAATAACAGGAACATCTTCTGCCTTTTATTCCAGGGAAACAGCTTTCAGAGTTTTGATCTGAAACTTGTGTGGGTAGATGACAACTGCAGGCAGAAATCAGCTCCGGGACTGTAAGTGAAAAATTTCCACTTGGAGATTAAAAAAAAAAAAAAAAGAAAAGTATTCAACTTGATTGTGAAATGAAGAAAATTACTCAAAATTTTGTCCCATCTCTTTTCTACCTAGTGGGATTGGTTCTGGGATATGGGCAATTGCAGCACCTCTCAGATGGGATCACAGCAGCTTGGAATTGGGTTGCTTGCCTTTGCTGACATATTGAAATCAATAACAAAATTGTTTTGTCTCCAGGCTTAGACAACAAAGATGAGTTAACTAGATGAGACAACTTCTTGAGAAGGAAAAACTCACTGCAAAAGAACTACTAGTTCCTAAAGAGGAATGGGAAGAGCGGGAACTGTTTAACTGAGGATTTCGTGGTCTGTAATGTCTTTTTCTTCACAGGTATGGACTCCGTATTGTAACCCCAGAAGAAACATTCTTTCTCTCTGCTAAGGACCCGCAGATGAAGGTTAGCAGTGGGCAGGGTGTTTCTACTCCACCTGAAATGCAGCACACTAAGTTTTGAAATAGGGGAATAGTACAGAGGGGATGGCAGCTCTGTAGTAGAGGTCACTACTGAGTGGAAGCTGAAATCCCTTTAAGCGTCAGGATTTTAGCTTCCTGATCAGAAGACAGATTAGTGGGCTCTGTAACTGCTTAAATGCAACTGAGGTGTTTCCTCTTTGATTTTTGTTGGTTTTGTTTTTTTTTGTTTTGTTTTGTTTTTTTTTAATTTTTATTTATTATTTAAAGCAGAATAATAAGCAATGTGGGGTTTGTTGGTTTGTTGTTGGCTTGGATTTTTTTCTCCCTCTGTTGAGCCAATACTGGCTTAGATGGCCAGAGGTGGCCTAGACAGTTGATGGTAGATGAAGAATACCCAGGTGCTGGAAGTGGTCTGCCCTGGGCAGTAGCGTATGCTACAGTCTCATCAGCATGGTTCTGTGTCAAGGCAAATTAGTGGTGGTGAGAGTCAGGCTTAAATGGCATGGAAGTGTTGTGCATTGGTGCAGTATCCAACTTGTGGAATCCAAGATAACACCTTCTGTTGATGCTGTAGATGGGCCATAACTCACCAGCCGGGGCAGGTGAATGGCACAGAATCAATGGGAACCGAACAGCTTCTTGCAGCCTCTCCTGAAGTATCTCTTGTTGGAAGCTATTGCGCTTTCTTCACTTGTTAGTCCAGCATTCTTCTTCCTCTGCCCCCAGGCTGTTTGGCAATGGAAGCTGAACCAGGCTGTCCGCCAGGCGCTGAATGGGAAGCGAGATTTCCCATTGTGGGGCAAGACTGGTGAAGGCACTGGGCCCCCATCCTGCCGCTTCTTCACCTATGTCTTCAAGCTGGAGGGCAAGTTCAAGAGTGCATCCTATGAGGGCGAGTGGCACTGGGGAAAGCCGCACGGCAAGTAAGGAGCCTTTATTGCCCCTTTCCTAAACAAGAACCTGCAAGGACAGTCCTGTCTTTGTGTAGCACTGACTGGATCTAGTGGTTGTACAGGTAGAGGTATAGATGTCACAGAATGCCTGTGGTCATGAGGTGTTCCATCCCATGCTGAGGATCTGGACCATAGACTCTGGACTGGTGATCTCCCAGGGCATGTCAGCCTCTCTAGTTACCACCTCACTTGTTTCCAGAGGGAAATCTGGTATTGAGGACAGATTCAGGTGGCATTTGGGACACATTTGCTTGATTTCAGGGCTTAGTCAAAGCACAAGTCCTAACAGATGATCTATTGTATTATAGATGTCTCACTAGTGGTTCATGCAGTAAATTGTAAAGACTGCCCCTAATAATGTGATAATGATCACATAGAAGGAACTGCACTGGTTTATGCCTGTAATTAGGATTTAGACTTGAGCTAATGTTTATTTTCAAGACCTTGGCCTGAGGCATAAAATCTTAACATCATCATTACAGCAAAAAAAAACCAACAAAAACCCATCAAAACCTCAGTAAAAAGCCTTTGCTTGTGAAAGAGACGTATTTTTTATCCTGTGCTATCAAAATCTATTTTAACATCCAAATTATTATCAATGGAATTAAACAAACAACAATAAAAAGTCTCAAATGCATTTTTTTTTTTTTTGAGAACATGAGAACTGCTCAATAAATCCAACTGAAGTTTAAGAGCAAACTCTGCCAAAAGGGAATGGTCTGTAAATCAAAGGTTAAACCTTCCCAACCAAAATCTTTTTGGTATAGGATAGAGTACAGTCTCTGTTTTTTGGGAAAACATGAAATATAAGCAACCTCTTCAGACACAAAAACATCCTGGTTTGAAAGATTTATACTTCCTGAGTTTTACACAGTTTGTTTATAGTTATTATTGAAGCAAAAAGGGTTTAGTGACTTAGTTTGAGAGAGACTTAAAATAATGAGAATATCCCAAATCAAAAGCTTAATCCTGAATCTTCTATGGAAAAGGTTGTGCCCTGCCCCAGAATAGCATCAAATAGGTGTTTAGAGGAGAGCTATGCCTGACTCAGTCCTTTACAGCATCCCCACTTCCCCAGCACCTGCACTCCTATTAGAGATCTGAAAACCACTGTGTGCAGACACAGAGGGACAAGGACCTCTCCTAGCATTTTGTGTCCCTCTGTTTTAGGGTTGGGGAAATGGAATTAATATCTCTGCTGCTTCAGATTAAGACACTTGACTGGGACATCCCAGCAAATCTGTGACAGAATTAAGTGATTTCAGGTGCTTTTAATACCTGAGGTTTTAATTGCTGAATTTCTAAGCCTTCTTTCCCACTCCTGAAACTACTCTTCTAGGTGACTTGCTACTAATAAAAGGTTACAGATCAGCAAAGCTGGCCTTGATGGCTTGTCCACCTCCAAGGAGAGGCTGGCATGGCAAAGCCTATAAGCAGAAAGCTGTAGCAATGTGAATCAGGGCTCTTCAACCTAAACATCAGCATTTTTCACTGATCTGTCCCAGAACTGATGACCTGGTGCAAAAGAGGGAGATACTCCCAATGAGAAATAGCTTAATCCATCCCTGTGGCTGAAGCAGGCATTCTCTCTGGCTTTGTCAGTGCTCATACTAAGAAAGCTAAAGGACATACATTTAAAAGCCATTTAAAATTAGTCTGACCCTTTCCCTCTAAATATCAGAGAAAGACCCAGTCTCACGTGGGTGTACTTAAAGCAGCAACCTCGGTGAAAGTCAAACAAATGTGTCATGGTTTTGGTACTGCACAATCTTCTGTAGTCTCTGTTTGGAGAATGTGTAGGGAGCAGATTGTGTCTGGGGTGATGCAAGAATTAAAACAGTAAGTGGGTGTAGGTGGGGTGGAAGACTGGAAGGGAGGTAATTTGACCATCGCATTGACCGTTCCAGTCTCATTTTGCATCGTTACCTTGTGTAGTCATTCCTGCAACCCCACAAACAAAACAGATAGATAGGATCCTTTTAGGCCAGTGCTTGTCTCGTTTGTTTTCATAGCACTTGATACAATGAATTTCTGGACTGTGGTGTCATTATGCTGTCTGAGGATGTGCCATGTTGGAACTTCAGCTGGCTTCATCACATGCTGCACTACAATTACAAAAGGGCCACGTGCAAGGTCCTAAATGGATGACCCAGCAACTCTACAAAATCTTTTTGAGATTAGAGATTAGAGAACTCAGAAGCTGATTCTCTCCACTCATGCCAGGGCATGAAAACATTGCGGTATTAAATCCTTACAGTGCAAACCAAAGTCCCAGAGGTGCCTGGAGAACTTCTGTGTCTCTCTCCCCTGAGAAAGTGTTTTGGTGTTAGCCATTTTGAAGTTGCTTCTTGATACCTTATATTGCAGCTGTGAGTGTTGCTGGTGATGTCCCTTGTATAACGCTTGCTTTGAATTGCAGGGGGACACTGAAGTGGCGCGATGGACGCAACCATGTTGGAGATTTCAAAGAGGGCTTGGAGCATGGGTAAGCTTGGAAAACCAGGGAGTTTCTTGCTTTCAAAATAGGCTGAGAAATGGCTGCTCCCAGGGGTACAGGGACACTGGTGTCTTGTAGGAGGACTCTATTTACTGTTACAGACCAATTCATCTGACCTATTCTAGACACCTGACTTAACCTAAGGTGAGAACATTGACAGTGACCACAGTAAAAGAATTGTGGGAAGATGACCAATTCAGATGCAGATATTTTCGTTCAGCTGGATGAACCTGACCCCTGATCCCTAAATCTAGTTGAATTTATTCATATGAAATGCTTCGAAAAATCTATTTTTAGATATCTAAAAATAGCTCTTTTAAATGAAGAATATTTGGGACAAAGAAAATGTACCATGAAATACCAATATTATTTTTCTAATTTTTTAAAAAGAAAGACTTTTAGATTTCTCATTTTTACATGAGTTCAGAATAGGTTAGGCTTTTAAAGGGAAAAATCCAAATACTTTGTGTCAGGATTAAGAAAACATTTTGTTTGGACCAAAGCAATTGCTTTTGTAGTCTAACTCAGCACCTAAAATGGGGAAGGGGTAGAGAGGGGAAAAAACCAACAACAGTGAACGTGGCTCTATAGAAGAAACGATAAGAGACTGTGATTGCAGCTTACAAGGAGATGAGCTTGTCCGTGGACAGAGTTCATCAACACCTAGAAATAGTGTCAGGGGTAGAGCTGATCCTAACCATGTAAATCAGCCTGGGAATCTGGAAAGTCCTTAGCTTTTAATCTTCATCCAGTACAACAGATCTGACTTTTGTTATGCTAACCTCTGCCATATGCATCTTGTAGGTTTGGAATATGTCTTGTCCCACGCCGATCTGAAGACCGGTATGACTGTTATAAGTGTCACTGGTACAAGGGAAAGATGAGAGGCTATGGAATCTGTGAGTAAGTAAAACCCAAAGACAGAATCTGGGCAAAAAGGGGACTCCATGTATTTTAAGGGTGAAATGTTCCCACCTCACTGTGGAAGGCTCAGTCACAGTGTAAAACCCAGGGTAATTCAGATGGCAGAAGCTTTTGCTTTGGAGATGGGCAGAGTATGGCTTCTTCACAAGCCTTGAGTCTCCTGGACATCAGAATAGTAAGAGCTTTTCTGCAAGCTGTGACTGTTGTAACTACCTGATGTAGCATCCTCTGTGCGCTTTACGTGAGGATATAATTTTGTATTCATGCTTGAGATTGCAGAGCAGGGAGAGCATGGTGTGCCATCAGCCCTGAACAGTGCATAGCTCACTCTGTGTCCCCTGGCCATGCTGCCTGAATTAAACCTTGTGTAGACTAGGTTCCTTAATGATGAATGGGGTTGTTGGTCTGGGAGTTACAACTTACACTGAGCTACTGAAGGGGTTTGGTTCCTTCAGCTGGCTCACTCAAATTCTGAGCTTAAACCCAGAGCTTAACTTCACAAATAGAGTCTGAGATTTTCTTATTTGCTCATCAAAATGCTTCTGGAAACATTGTACACCTGTGTTTCAAAGTGCTGCTGGGAATTTGAATGGAGCCTGGTATCCACTGTGGGCACATGGTGCTGTCCCAGTCTTACCCACCACCTACCTTCCATTTAGAAAGCTAGAAATGGCAGTGGAGGCCTGCCCAGGTTGTAGGTATAAACTGATTTCATTTGCAGCCTAGGGGATAAGTGGATAGGACCAGCTTGATTCGTTTATCTAGCAGTGAGCACAACAGTATCCCCATCTTTGCTTAGGTCACATGTGGCTTGTGGCCAAATGGGTTGGCCAGTGTGAAGACTGGACTACTTGCTGTTACTGCATGTTTTTACCCCTGCTTTCATTGCACCAAGTGTGACAGAGGAAAGCACACAGCCCAGCTTTCCAGCTGCTGACTGTGGGATAGGCCATGTTTCTTCCTGCAAGCTGCATGTTCTGCTCCTTATTTATAAATCAAACTCAGAAATGCAGAAATCCGTGGGGAACTTGGAGCCATCTGAGCAGCGTTGTGCCCGTATATCTGGTGTCAAGTGTAAGAGCATGTTCATAATTACACAACAGCTCTGCTTAGCATGTTTTTGCTGTTGCAGCAGTGAAGATCTGCTGGCCAACATGGGCAGGGCTCAGAGAAGCTCTTCTCAGCAGGATGATCCCAAGAAAAGGGGTGGTTGGCAAGCAAAGAAAGGGGAAGGCAAATCTGGCTTCCTGCTTGATTGTAGAATCAAGGGATTCCTGCTTCCAGGGGTGGGGCATCCACAACTTCTTTTGGCAACCTGTTCCAATGTCTCACCACCCTCACAGTGAAGAGCTTCCTCTTCATATCTCATTTAAATCCCTCCTATTTCAGCTTAAAGCTATTCCTCCTTGTCCTATCACCTACATGCCTTTCTTGATCTGATCTGCTCCAACCCTGGATTAACCAGTGGTCACCGTGACTTGGCTGGTGAGAGGCCAAGGACTGAGTAGCCTCTCCCAGATAACTGGAAGCCTAAGTGTTTTGTCCTTGGATAATATTACTGTGGAGTGATTAGCTTGGGTGGTGCATATTTCTAATAGTAAACAACTACCAGCTCCAGAGCTGTCAGTCAGATATTTAGAATATTTAGCCAGCAGATGAGTCTAATCTACTCACTTTCCTGGCTTCCTACTCCAATAGTAGCTACCAAACAGTCACTGTCTTAACTTCTGTCTATCTGTCTCCATGCAGGTATGGGAATGATATGGTCTACAAAGGTTACTTCAAAGACAATGTGCGTCAAGGGTTTGGGATACTGGAAAACTGCTCAGCTGAGCATCCATTTAAGTACACAGGACAGTGGGAAAATGACAAGAAGAATGGATATGGAGTCTGGGAAGACAAAGATAGGTAAAGGTGGTATGGATCAGAGCAGGCTTTAGGGGCCTGACAGATTTTTCCCCTCTATTGGCAGGGCTAAAACCTCATGTTTTGATGAGGAGACTTGGGGATGAAGGGGCGGTGTGTTCAACCTTTGCTATAAGGCTTCAGCTCCTGGGAAAGTATTATATGAATTGAGTTTGTGCAGTACATCTGGCACTTGTGCTGCATGGAGCATTATATCAGGCAAAACTAGCACCAGTAAGTTAAACATCAAATTGACTTAAGATCTAAGAAAACAGGGGAAAAAATATTTCGTTTTCCATTGCATTCCAGAGGAGAGAGATACATAGGGACATGGCTCGATGATCACAAACATGGTCAAGGCATTGTAGTAACCCAGTCGGGTGTCTGCTATCAGAGGACATTTCATGCTGATAAAATGGTGGTGAGTACATACTTTCAGTAGACTCTCTAAATTAGTGGAATGTGGAATTCCCCATCAAGGGCAAGATAAAGGTTTCACATCATAATTAATCTTTGAGGAAAATGCAAAGCAGGAAAATGCAAAGCAAGAAAATGTAAGCAGTGATGTTTTACCATGAAAATGTTTTTGAAGAACAAGACCTAGATTAAATCTTGTTTCTTATCACTTTCCTGAGGCGCAGGTAGGAGCTAGATGTGGGACTGCTGCTTCTCCTTGCTCAACCTAAGACCCCTTATAGGTCTGGCTTTTAAACTGACCATCAGGTCAGAATTGCAGACCAGAACTCCTATATGAACTGCTGCACAGTTATATATGATAATACATCTGTCTTGGAGATCATTAAGTCTTTACCTTTCCAGCGTGAGCTTACCTATAACAAGTTGGCTGTCCAGTTCATTGAAAGTTTAGATGTTGGTAGGGAAAGCAGAAGGGATTGGCATCACTAGAGTTGGCTTGGAAGTAAAAATATTTCTTCTAATGAAAAATACACGCTTAAAAAAACAAACAACCCCTTCCCCACTCACCAAATTAGGACAAAATGTTTAGCATGGAAACTTTGTCGGAAGGACTTCCCATAAAACCTCCATCTGTGGGGAACCAAAATAAAGCTGTCTTTTGGTTTGCCAGCTGCCAAAGACTCCTTTAACTTCACAAGGCTTCCGGGTGGGGAGCAATCACTTCAATTTTCCTAGTGGAAAATTGGTATGGCCAAAAAGCTTCCCTTGGAAACCTTTTATTTTTGCCAGAAAGGGTGCTTTCCATCAAGAAAATCATTCCAACGGAAAATGTGTTACAGCTCTAAAAGTGACCACATTTTCTGGCTGGTATTGGTACATGTAAACCTTCGGGCCCAAACCGTGGACTAAGCCCCAACGAGAAGAATCTTTCCTCACTCATATAAATTGTCCTGTGTCTATTCTGCATCTTGGTGCTCCTTCCCTGAAACGTGTGCTACTGTAGGCAGCCATGGGAGTTTGGGAGGTAATAGAACAAGTCATTTAATGCTTAGAAGGAGCTCATTAAAGTCCTGTTGACTGCACAGCAAGGGACAAAGCTAATTCTACATAGCAGCTGCCTTCCTCTTTTCTCTTAATCATTTTGCAACGAATGATACAAATGGCTACAACCACCTAAAAGTCATAAGATCGGAAGGACCATGACTTTGACCCATATGACAACTCCTGATGACAGGAGCCTGCCTTTTGTTCCTTCTTCTACAGAAATGAATGCAATAGTACTGTTGTTAAAAACCTCCTGACTATTCTGGAACTTCTCTGTGCAGTAATTCCTAATGGGTTATATCTACAGCACCTCCCATGATTTTGTCTTGAGCATTGCGATGTATGTTGGGCTTCCAAAAAGGTTCTCAGAGTCTACAGCCCATAAACAGTCCAAGCCAGTGGCTCTTTCTAGCTGAATGTAAGCAGATAGGAAATTAGTGTCATTAATTCACTGCTTCTGCTTTGAAATGAAGGGCTCTGGGATTCTGCTCTTGGAGGATGACTACGTCTACGAAGGGAACTTCACAGAAGATCTAACGTTTGTTGGAAAGGTGAGCATGCCCTTCATCTCAGCCTTTCTATACAGTAGCATGCTTTCCAGAGGGCTGAGGGATTAATCTTCGAAGTTCACACTGTCCTACACTTCCCCCCAGGGAAAAAAAAAAATTCCTTTTTTTTCTGCCCCCCCCATTAGTCTCATTCACCGAAGGAAGGCTGAAGGCTGCAGCTGAGAGACTTCCAGTAGCTGCAGGCTTTGCGCATTGTTTTGTTTTTTACAGTTGTTTACATTGGGGGTTTTGGTTGTTTTGCTGTTGTTTTTTTTTGGGGGGGGGTGTTTTCTTTTTTGGTGGGGTATTTTTGGCTGTGCTTTGCAGCTGTAGTTGTGACGCTTTTGTATTCTTAAAACAAATATTTTAGCCTTTGTAGTGATTGGGAACACAGAAAATGTTGCATAAACCAAATGGAGTTGCAGTACCAGCGCTAGAATGATGTAACTGAGATGTTAACATAGCTGAGGGACCTTGGAAGCTTAATTTTGCAATCTGGACACTGCATTGACATGTTCAGTGTTTTGTGGTTGATCTTTAACAGAAATATCTGGTCAAAGTGTTCATAAAGTGCCCTGCTCCAGGAAAAACCAGCCCTCCAGCTTGTTACAGAAATCAGTGATGAGTCTGACAGGAAGCGTGTGGTTATACCAGAACTGAGCGGATGTCAAAACAGACACTTAGTAATGACTGCAAATGAGCCCTGTCATTTACTGACTTGTCATGGGAGGAAAAGGTGTCATCATCTTCTTCAGCCAGAAGACTTGGGGTGGATTTTGCGGAGACTGATTATATTGCTTAGATACTTCCTCCAAGATGAATGTTTAGTTTTAGTGGTTAGTCTAGAAAAATCTGTTCTTTATCTAAAGATGGAGTGCCTCCTGCTATTAGCAATGAGGATTTTAGGCTTGAGTTCAAAGCCAGACTAGTTACGATATTGTTTGGATTTGGATTTGCTATAATTAACCTCTAAACCTCTAACTTTGAGTCAAGCTACTGCATGTCTTCTGTATTTGCCTCAGGGAATTTCAGGTTTGTCTTATAGCAGCAAACACTTTCAAAGTGTTTATGGTGAATATCATATGAAGCCCCTACCTGTGAGGCCAAACACGCTTGTGACTTTAACAAGCAGAGGAAAAACGGAAGAAATAAAAGTTTTCGTGTGTTCACTCTAAGTTAGAAATAGCTATTGTCAAATTTAAGCCAGAAAACTTTATAACTCAAAGAAGATATTGGCTGTTTGTAAACCATAACCCAAATATTTTACTTTGTGACTGTGGTGGTCTTTCCCCTTCAGAATCCTACATATGTCATTCAATAGTGAGGACCTGTTTTCTCCAGTGACAGCCATCTTAATGACACTATTGCTTTGGATGTTAAATTCTGCACCTCTGTCCTGGAAGTTGTTCTGAGTCATCATTTCAGGAGCTGGCTCTGTAGAAAAGAGAATCTGTGATCTCAGTTCAGCTTGTTTCCTCTCTCTAATGAGATGTTGGCAGAATAACCTTTTTTCTCTATTGCAGGGAAAGCTGTCATTTGCCAATGGCTTCATTTTGGAGGGAACCTTTACTAACAAATTGGGCCAAGGCCTTCAGACACACGGCATCCTGAACACGTCAAATGAGCAGCTGGATGACCGGATAACCAAAGCGTGAGCAACAAGAGCTTACTTCTTGGGTCATGGCTTGTGTTTTGACTCTACCTAGAAAAGTACTGGATCAGTCCCTACACGGATCAAGGCAGTCCTTGCTGAAAAAAGGACATGGATCCGTTGTAGCAAGGCCAGAGGAAGGCCATGAAGATGCTCTGAGGGCTGGAGCACTTCTGCTATGGAGACAGGCTGAGAGAGCTCTGCCTGTTCAGCCTAGAGAAAAGAAGGCTCCAGGGAGACCATAGAGCAGACTTTGAGTACCTAAAAGGGTCATATAAGAAAGATGGTGTCATGGTTTAATCAGGATAGACATTTTAGTAGGGCCTGTAGTGATAGGACAAGGAAGAATTACTTCAAACTGACAGAGGGGAGATTTGGATTAGGTATTAGAAAGAAGCTCTTCGGTGTGAGGGTGGTGAGGCCCTGGCACAGGTTGCCCAGAGAAGCCATGGCTCCCCCGTCCCTGGCAGTGTTCAAGGCCAGGTTGGATGGGGCTTCGAGCAACCTGGTCTAGTGGAAGGTGTCCCTGCCCTTGGCAGGGGGGTTGGAACTGGATGAGTTCCCTTTGAATGGAAACCTTTCTATGATGATGATCTAAAAACTAGTTTATATGCAGCTAAAGAAGGAGAGAGCACAGTTTGTTATTTAATGTTAATGCCACATGGGAAGCAGAAAACAAACGCTCTACTCCCATCCTGCCACCATCCACCCAGAGATACTCCCATCCTCAGACTGGATAGAGTTTTGGAGGCTTAACATTTTCAGTGATTGGTACATGTGTGTGCATGCACACATTTGCCCAGGTTGGGTTGCCCAAGGAAGTTGTGAATGCTCCATCCCTGGCAGTGTTCAAGTCCAGGTTGGACAGAGCCTTGGGTAACATGGTTTAGTGTGAGGTGTCCCTGCCCTTGGCAGGGGCATAGGAACTAGATGATCTTAAGGTCCTTTCCAACCCTAACTATTCTATGATTCTGTGTATACAGACAAATGGGTCTGAAGCTATACAGAAAAAAGCTGGGCTGCTAAAATGCATCACTTGCTCCTTTCCTGTCCTTCTGTGCAACTACATGGATATTATTACCACCTGATATTGTAGAGGTGGGAAAAATAAAATAAAAAAAAAAAGATGTGAAGCACAGCACAGGAAGCTCTGAAGAGCTTGAATTGGGTAGTGCTCTACTTAGAGGAAGGCTGTGGTGCAAGGATCAGAGCTTCATGGGGCAATGATGCTGCTTTGGCAGGCAACAGTGCAAATGCAGGGCAGGAGTAACTGATCTGAAGCCATCTGGCCACATCTTCTGATACAGACTCTTATCCTCAGGACTGAACCCTGCAAAGGGATGCTCTGGTTGCCAGGCTATAGGGCTTGGGTTTAGTTAGTTTAACCAAAATGAGGGAGTTGCAGTGGGAAAGGCAGGTGCTGTCCTCTGAGGTTAATTCCTCTCATAAAACCCAGTTCAGTTTCTTCATTGTTTCCTGTGCTTTTCAGGCAGCAACAGCTACTGGTTGTGGTCGCTCAGCTGTTTTATTGCTGTAAGTCTTCAGGCTTTCAGCTGAGATTATAGTCTATATTTAGAATGATCCATAAGTGGAGCAGAAAGCCTGTGATCAATTCAATTCACCTGCAAAGATTCAGAATACTGATGTTCCACATTCCACCAGGATTTTTCCTTCACCCAAAGTACCTTGTTGTTAGGACAATAGACTTGAGTTGCTTTTTGTCGAATTTTTTTTTTTTTCTTCAGTTAGGCACTGCCATCTTCACAGCTTCAATAATTACTGTGTTAAAACTGGATTCTGGAGAACCTTCCATATTTGAAGGCGAAGTCTGAAATAATTGAGGAGGGAGGCAGAAAAGCCTAATGCCACATTGTATTTTGCAGTCAGCTGGGCCTCGAAGAATTCCCTGTGGAGAAGAGGTGGAAGGGAATCTATGACCAGTTCCTGGAGTTCATCCACTCTGGCTGCAAAGAAGAAACAGAGGAGTCTTTCATGGGGTTCCACATACAAACAAGCAAGGAGCTGCGGAAGTCTCAGGAGTACCTCTTTTGCCAAAGGTATGAGTATTGCATGCCTTTATTGCAATAGAAGAGCCCATTTGTATAGAGAGGATGGTGGTTTACATTAGGGTCTGCCATGTGTTAAAGTCACGAACCCAAGTGTTATCCATTTGTTCCTGCCTATGAGACAGGAGGATGAATTTTATGCCTGAATTTAAGGTTGTGCTATTGAGATGCATTCTTATACACGAAAATTTGGACGGGATTAATTTGATTAAATGCATGCATCTGCATGTGACTCAGTCATCACTGGCTCCTCTTGTATTTGAGGGAAACCTAGCTGACATCATAAGCTGATCCAGAGTAAACCCATCTCTCCTTAACAAAATACCTAAAATAGATCTGACAAGCATGTGCAGGATGCAACTCAGGCTGGTTGTGAGATGAAATTGAATTTAGAGAATCACAGGTGTCATAAGCCAGTCGAGCAATTCCACTGAAAAAGATAGAGAAAAGATTAATTTCTAATAGTCTTATTGCCCCCTTGGAATCCACCCACAATACCAATTTGGATTTATCCCAGTGCTTCATTGTGTGTTTTTTCCTTCCTCAACTCTCATCTTTTCAGGGGGACTGAGGACGTATCCTGGAAGACAGAAGATATTCTTGAAGAGGTTGTCCAGCACCAGGGGCTGGAGTCACTACCGAGTTATTTGGAGAAGGTAAAGTTTTAAGCCATAGTGATCCATGTCTGTCCACTAGACCGCGGACATGGGTCGTAGCAATTTTCTGTTGCTTTCTGTTAGCACATGTAACTTTGCCAGTGATTTCGAGAATCTTCTCTAAATTAAGTGTGAATATTTATGTTTGTGAAGAGGAGGGTTGTTCTTCATGCTTTTTGCACACTCATTTTTTGTACAGCTATGCAGGCCAGGAAGTGATAATTAAGTTTCACTCTTGGTTCTCAAACTGTGCCAGGGAATAACCAGGAGCTTGAAATGATAAATAAACTTCCATGAACTCTCAGTGATTGTTTTTCAGTCAAATAGCCTTTCCCCGAAGCACCCTTTGCTCTGTCTTATCTCACCAGAACAGCAATTCTACTAAGTGTATTTCTGCCAGATAATGGGAAGAGAATGAGCTTGTGCCAACAAAAATAGACTAAAATTATAGTTGATTACTTCTAGGCTTGTTCTTCTTCCCTGACAAGAGAAGATTGAGTGGCCTTTCCATGTTATCCTCTACTAATGGCAAGGGCTGACTTGCAAAATTTAATTTTCCTCTATCATGCAGGCATTGAAGTCTTCCCTACACCCACTGGGAAAGCTGCTGAAGGCCTTGACAATAGCTTTTCAGGCAACGTATTCTGGGATTGGGGCCAACAAACACTTGCTGACTATGGCACAAGAGGAAATCAAGTACTACGCAAAGAAAATATGGGAGTTTTACCAGTAAGTCAAGCACATTGAGTCCTTCCAATGGGTATGAGCATAAAGGGCTTTGCAGTGTAGGCCACTGGGGTAACTTTTTCAGGCGACAGGGTTGCTTTATTTTGCAGCATATTTCTTGGGAAAGTTGCTCCATAATGGTGCTATATAAAGAGTTATTTGCAATAACTGAGGTCATATGGACCTAGAAAACCTTTATTATCCTCATTGCTCAGTACATGACCCAGGGGCTTTAATGTTACAAAATCTCACTGAGTTATAGCAGCTCAATGAGCTGTTGCTCACAAGAAGGCTTAATTTAGATAAGCACAAATATGAGCAAGAAACCACACTAAGTAATGAGGGCAGCAAAGTATATAAGAGCAGACAACAGTGGTGTTCAATGTATCTGAATAAAAAAACAGCATAAGCTTAACATGCCTCAACTCAATGAGAGTTAAGAACATGCAGTGTAAGCACATTGTTGAGGCTTGGCTGGTGTGGGTAGTGACTCTAAAATGAGGTTGCTCGTTGTGTGGTTGTGCTTTTGGGTAATTAAAGATTGGATCAAATGCTTGATTGGTTTCTGTTGCTGTTTGAGCATCATTTGGGAGAAGATACGATAAATGCCACAGTAGGCAGAGGTGAAGAACTCTGCCTCTAGCTGCACTCACGGTGGTATTGCCTTAAAAATAAGAGGTTGGATAAAAGCTCTGTCATTATCAGTGTAGCCTTGTGTGCTTGAGGAAGACTGCCAGCTTCCTCAGGCATGAGGGGTTGTCTGTCCTGGAGCAGTCTGAGAACAGCAGCGCAGCTGATGGGAACAAGTCAGATTTGGTTCAGTTCATCTGAACTATGTTCATGAACAGTACATCAGGTCTGACAACCTGAGTATTGGTTCATGTGAAGGTGCTTCTGAACTCAATGCAGACCTTGGAAGGCTTGATTCATGTCTCAAGACCTTTCACATGCAGGGTGGGGAGGGAGACCTACCTTGCTCTGCTGTGCCCTTGGCTAAGTTTCCTAGGCTAATATTGCTACACCAAGAAAGACAACCTTTCCCTAATCCTCATTTTAAGATGATGAAGTTTTGGCTTGGAAATACCAAGACAAACCCAAGCCACTTTTTCAGAGTATGAACATCCTCCAGTGTTCATAGATGGATTAAAGAATTGGTTGGTATGGCAGGTCCTGAAACCTCATGTCCTACCCTTGAGTAGAAATACAAAGAGATGGTGCTCAAAACACAGGATCTTCAGAATGACCATCCTACTCTTCAGAAGCCATGGAGATTTTTAAATGCTTAGTCATTCCTGGAAGCTTCTGTTGGGAATGAAGAAAGCCCTCAAATAATGAAACAACACTGCAAGGATTACAGAGAACTTTACTAACAGCTCACTTGATGTTGGGACAGCTGAGCTCCTCACTTGTGAATGGCAAATTACACTTTAAAAAATGAGGGAGGGAACTAAACCTCAGTTTACAGAACCTCAGTTCTGCTGCTCTTATAGGGGTTTGCTCCACCTGGCACTGGAACAGAAAGGCCAACTGCCTGCAAAGCATGTGGAAGAGGATATAAGGTATGTATCACTACTGGTTGTTTAATTTTAAGATGCTTGGACAAATGGGGTGTCTTCTAAAATACAGTAAGTGTTGAACTGATTATATTTGTCCATTTGGGTCAGGTTTAGTGTCCACACTTCTCTCTGATTGCAAAGCTTTCAGTAGTTATACTTGAAGCATAAGCACAATTTATTCATGTTCTGCAGCAGAATAGTGGTGAGTTGGAGGTGTGTGTGGTACACAGCCTGGCAAGATTACCCACACCAGCTACTGTGCAGCAGCATGGCCGTGTGTGAGAGAGCAGTCCCAGCACTACCATGTGCTTTGCATTAGTCACAGAAACTTGTTCATGATGGTGACTTCCATATCAGAACTGAGAGAAAAGGCAGGCCTGGAAGTAGGGAGTACAGCATGGGAAATGTGGAAAAGGAGGTAGAAGACAAAATTCCTAGAATAATAAGGTAGGAATAATTGTGGGAGCCCCAGGTTTATGTTTTTTGTGGGTGAGAAGAAGCATCTCTGTCCAGCTGTCCCCATTTTGTTTGGATTTCTCTTTGCTGTAATCTGGAGCCATCCATGTGGGCTGAATGAAACCAGGAGACTGGTGGAATGGTAAGGAGCTAGAAAAAGGCTTTATCTGAATTTATTTGGATTTTGTCCCTTAAGAAATAATAGGTCCTCTACTGAAACAGCTCAGAAAGAACAGCTTGGCATAGGTCTCTAGTGCTCCAGGTTTCTTTGTGATTGAAGAAACAGTGGAGAAATCGTTACCCATCCTATCCTACAGCATAAAATACACTTGCCTCTCCAGCTTGTGGGCACAAGCATGCAGGTGTTGTATAGGTCATTACTGTCCAACTGTGACATTGAACAAAAAGGTGGAAGAAGGCTGGGAGAACAAGAGGAACACCTTGCGGGGTCAGAAGCTGTCTCTTCTGCTGTGTGCCATGGGGCTTTTGGTCATATCAAGGTTAGAGGTCTCACTGTAGGACTCTGCTTTTCTCTGCCACAGTGATCAGAAGGCATGCAGCATGGTCCTGCCACTGATCTTGCCCTGCTTCTACCCTGAGCTTTTCATGCTCTACATGCTCTATCATGAAAGAGAAGATGACCTCTACTGCCAAGGGATTATGGATCTAAGTCTGTTTCCTGACATTAAGCTGCTAGAGTTTCTGGATGTGCAGAAGTAAGTGAAGTTTCTTCATACAGGAATGTAACCCCATGATACCAGCTGGGAAAGTAGCAGCCAGGGAAACCTCTGACAGGACAGGAGGAAAGGACATACAACCTTTTCCTGGGTCCATCATTGGCTGTAGCATGGAAGTTTTTCCTAGGCTGCCAGAGGAAGTCCTGTCTGGAATGCCTGCAATACCGTCAGGAAGAACAGCATTGACTAGTGGAAAGCTGCTACTAGCTATAATAATGTTAATTTTGTGTAACAAAAATTGTATCTTCTAGCTTACCAAACAAATGGCTTCCTCCAGCTCAGGACCAATGAAACTGAGTTTATAAATGTGCCTTAGAAAGGGCTGTAGTCCACCTGATGGCATCTGCCGTAACAATGTAGGGACAGAGTCTCAAGACTCTGAAAGTCTTGAGGGGAAAAGGCTGTGGAGCCAGATGTTTCCTTCATCCATTCTTGCAGCTAGGTCCCTCTTTGGAAGTGATACCTCAGGATCAATGACACCACAGACCCAAGAGGCACATGGGCTTTTCTAACACAGCATCATCTGCAGCTCAAGGACTTTGGCAGGGTAACAGGAGACCTGGAGTCTCAATTTGGCAGTTTAATTCAGTCTAGACTCAGTGAGAGGAATTGATTCTAAAAGTGCCAAAACTCTCAACTGATTATTACAGGAGCACCTGTGAGTAAAATGAACCCTGTACTCAGGTGAATGAGTCCAAGTTATTAATTATTCCTGTAGCAGAGTAGAGACAAGCAAACAGCCTCATGCACCTACAAGAGTGCATGAGTAGCATGCGCTTAGCATGCATTTAGTAGTATCACCTTGAATAAGGAGATAAAAGCAGTCAAAATTGACTAAGGGTGAACATATGGAGATTGGCCTTCTAAATCTTTTCTCTGTTATCTCCTTTCAGACACCTCTGGCCTCTGAAAGATCTCACCCTGACAACCAACCAGGTAGGAAATAATGCTAACAGCTAGCTTTGGTGTGTTAGTGAGCTGGCATCAGGCTACATGCTGGCACTGGCTAATAATGGAGCTTCACCTAAGTAATCACAGGGCAGAAACTGTACTCAGAAATCAGAGCTACATGATGTGTGTTGATTAGTTATGATTTGTAGCTACCGTGTATGATTTTCCATGGATGGGAATGTGAGCTCCGAATAAGATTGCTTTGTAATGCTCTACTTGGTGGTGTTTCAAAGACATCTGTGTTCAGAGTGGCACTTCAGACATCTCGGTATGTTCAGACTAGCATTTACTACAACAGCTTTATTTTGCCCTCTTTTATGGGCAGCAAATGTGTTTATTTTGGGTCCAGTGATGAGGAGCCATGTGGTGGCTTCCCTAAGAGATGCTGTAACAGAGGCACAACTCTTTGTCTCCCTTTCAGAGGAGGTCCCTTATAAAAGACAAGTGTTTCCTGTCTGCCACAGAATGTTTGCAGAAGCTCATGTAAGTCACTGTCCATAACCTCTGACTGATAACCAGGGATTTTCTATTTTCTGAGAAATGCCATACATTTGACATGGCTGTATTCATACTGACAGCACCACAGTGGATCCCCGGGAAAAGCTGGTGATCCTCCAGAAGACATATGAGGAGATTGAGAGCACAGTGTCCCGGGTGGTGGAGAAGGACTACAAGCTTCCCATGGATGACCTGTTGCCTCTACTGATGTATGTTGTATCCCGAGCAAAGTAAGTGTAAGCTTTTCATTTCCCAGTCCTGCTGTTGTGTGATACTTAATTGGAGAAAGAACAGCCATGTTTCCAAGCAAAATAATTTACATTAAAAGCTAGGGTTTGTGTTTTGTACATGCTTTTTCCTGAGCTGTACTGGGGTTTCTGTGTGCTACTGTCTGCCAGGTGTGGTGTGATGGTGTTGGCCATGATATGTGAAGTGGCTAGGGACTTCCTGAGTGTACATCTCTTACCCGAGAGGATAATTCAGGGTTGTCATGGAAAATGCAGTCTTACGTCCATGTCAGATTACAGTAGAAAGTAGGAACATGAAGCCTTTGAAGGCCAATTGTTAATGCCTTCCAGGCATCATCGGTATATCATGCATCTTCTGTTTTCCATGCTCAATGGGGCACTGTGGTCCATTTTGAACACTAGGAAGGTCCTGAACACCGACCATCTAGTAATTAGACTTTCCCTGTGTAGGAATGACTTTGGCAGAAATGTGTCACATTTACAGAAGCTCTGTGCTGCTTTCAGTGTAACTGCAGGGACCCACTTGCATCCAGTAGAATGAAACTGTATATATTTATTTCCTGGTAAATTTGAGTGAAAATCCCTCACTGGCTTCCTGGATATGTTTGGCCTTCAAAAAAGGGTGAAATATTTGAACTTGGGGCCATGAAATCCAGAAGCTCCCCCTGCTGCTGTCATGTTGGATGATACAGTTTTGTTTGCTAGGCAGCTTTCTCAACTGCAGGTGAGACAGGAGGGGAGTAAGAGACTGGAAAAAATGAGAGTTTAAATTCTCTTATGATTATCTTTGCTGAGATCCAGTCATGTCAGATACCTCAAGGACTCAGCCTCCAGTAGGTCAAGGTGATACACAAGGAATCAGAAGTGGACTTACAGATCTGTGCTTTCTTCTCTCCATAATCTGATTTGGAAGTACATGCCCACAGACACTAGATGCCCAGAGATTTGTTCTAGTTGTGACTTTTATTTTTCCTAGAATACAGCATCTGGGAGCTGAAATCCACCTGATTAGAGACTTGATGGACCCTACTAATCAAGGAGGACTGTATGACTTCCTGTTAACTGCCCTGGAGGTAAGGAAATGTTTTCAGCAGTGAAAGTTGCAAACTGCATTAACCTGTGTTGAATAGTAGCAATACTGATGTGCTGTATCCTTAATTTTAGGGGGCTGCTTATATGCCTAGCACAGGAGGTTATTTTACTTCTAGTCTAGAGAATATGCCTATCATTCATTTGTAATGTGCAGATTTAATCCTGCTTTTGGGGGCAGTGTAGCTTTGCTTTGTGTGCAGGAGACCAGAATTTAGGCCAAAGTTCCAAAACTTCTTAAAGGATTCCTCTGTTCCTTTCCCAGTCCTGCTATGAACACATACAGAGGATGAGGCTCCACCAGAGAGAGAACTGCCACATGACTCACAGCTCCTGAGTCCGAGGACTCAAAGGGAGCCTCCTCTCTGCTGCACTTTTTGACCAAACACAGTTGGATGAAGAAGCAATTATGTCCCTGCTCTACTGGATGCTTTTTAAAAGGGAAGAATGGTTATGTATCAGATGAGGGTTTCTTGCTGGGTTTTCTCTTAGACTGGCTATGATTGTAAAGCACAGACATACAGATGCTGTGGACTAAAAGCCTTCAAGATGCAACTTCAGCTTGTGTTTGGGAATGTCTTTGCAGAAAGTGGCCAAGGTTTCTTTTTCCCTGTAGTTTTATTTCCCTTTCCTGCAAATAGCAACCTCCCTTGAAACCTCATTTAAATGTTCTTTTAGACACTGTGTTTGTTTTGCACTGGTGAACTGACATGAGAGGCTATTTATAGAAAATGGTCAAATTAAACCATACTCAACTATTTTGGTGGGACTGTTTCTGGTTGACAGAAATAATGGCATGGATAAGAGAGGCCATCTCCATCCTCCTAAACAACCCGCTCCCAGAGTAAGGTGGCTTTTCCTGCATCCCTAAGAGGATGTTTTTTTCCATGCCTCTTCCTACCCATGACAAATTCAGTACCTCTCCATTGCATTGTAAAGCTGCTATTGACTAACTTCCTTGTTTTATGATACTTACAAGTGTATATTTACACTCTGAAAACTCCTGTTAAGTCTCAGGGATATCACACTTGCACCTTGAACATATTAGTGCTGCTTTGTAATTCTGCAGGGGTTTGTGTGTGCCGAAGAACATGCGTTGTTCTGGGGTAAGAAATCTCAAATCCTGGTGACAGAAAACAAAAACCACCTGGCTTTTTGCACTGACATATTGCTGCAAAACCACTGGTTTTCTAAGATGCACAGCTTTTGCTGACAGACCACCCACTGATGCCAGTGGGCTACAAATCAGATTAGAATTGGGCTGGGTTTTATGCTGCCTTGTGAAAGGCAAACAGGTATCTGGTATCCTGCTACTCTCAGAAAAAAATAGTAATGTTGCAGTTGCCTACTTAGAGCAAAAGCTCCTTTGAACTAGATTTTAACCTGCCCTTTTTTTTTAGTTTTTTTAAAGTTCGACTTTAAAGCCCACGTTTGTGACTTAAGGAAAACATAACAAAACTTCACAGGCAGCTTCCTCCTGTTTATCACAAGTATTATGCTTTAATAAATAGTACATAGATTATAATAGTTAATATATTGGTATGATAATATCCTAATGTATGTTTCACAGTAACTTTGTATTTAAATAAAACGGTTTAATTTTTAAGACTCCAGGCTCGCATATTTCTTATTCTGATCTTGTTGCTGTTTTCAGGCATTTGAGAATTTGCTTTCCTCTCTTTATCTTTAGATGGCCCCCTCACTACTTTGATCATTCATAGGAATGGAGAATTTGGACTACAAATTAGCTTCCTAATGTAATTCTAGCAGACTGAATGCATAATTTGTTCCCTGCCGAATCAGTGAGGAGGACATGGCTTAAATTTTTAACATAATTTCCTGCAATTAAATTACCATTTTTTTCCACCATTGTCTTGCACTAAGTTTTAGCAGGCCTTATGAAGAAGGGCTCTTACACCTCTTTGGAGTTGAAGATGCTATGGTGTAGAGACAGCTCAGGTAAAGAGAGAGTAAGTAGTTGAGACTCACCTTCCTTCACTTGAATGCTTCTTTATTCACCCTATTTTCTTCCTTCCTTGACTACTTTCTGCAGGGAAGAGGAATTAACTGCAGAAATGATGCCTCTTCCCTGAGAACTGCTGCCTGGATTTTTGAATTACAGCAACCTCATGCCATCCATCCAAATGAGGCTGTAGTCAGCCAGATAGTACAGTGTCTAAACAGACCCTGGGGAATTTGAGATACTAGGTTCTTGGTGTAAAAGCTGGATTTGTATTTTTGCTGGTTTCACACAGCAAATCCAAGCAGTTCCAGCTTCACAGGATGTGAAATGAAAAGTACTGTTGGTCTAAGCAAGCCCTTGATAAAATTGCAGCGTTTAAAGGGGTTGGTGCCTATACCACTTGCACAGCATGCAGTGAGACAGGGGAATACAAGACCAAAACCATGCTTTCCAACCATTACACTGATTATCAGCTTTAAACCTCAACTCTGTGGAATCTCACCTGATTCATATAAGGAAGAAAGCTGCAGCTGCCTGTCCTTGAGAATGTAAACAGATGTAAGTAACAGCTGTGAACTTTTAATTTCAGAGCTGCTTAAAACCGGCAGTTTTCCAGTCTAAAGAAACACCCTGCCAGAAGGTTGAATCACTGAGATGTAGTCACAGCTGTTTAAAAAAAGAAAAGAAAAAAAAAGGCTGTTTTCTCCACATTGCATTTATCCATGCTCTGGGTATTGGTTTTATTTTCAGGTACCGCTTCCTTACTCAAAATGCAAAATTTCTACTAGAAAATAGGACATGCAAAATGCATGCACGTACAAACTCTAAATCATTATCTAGAAAACTGTAATTTTTCAGCCTACTGAGATTTCTACTATTGCACTAAAAATACAATTAGTTGCTCTTACTAGTCATCTGGTTGAAAATTGAGGAAGTTCTTGAGCAGTGATTCAAGTGAGCCCTAAAGGGGCAACTAAGGTAACAGTGTGCAGCCATTTGTGCTTCTAGGCTTTCTTACCAGCCAGTAAAAGCAAGAGGGATGCTTCACTAGAAATACTCCTTGAGCCCAAGGGTTGCAAATTGTGCTAAGTAACCATGCAGTAGTGTTATTTGGTGTAGTAACAACATGGCTTTTTTAGGAGATAATACGAGGCTACTTGCTTGCTTCCCCGATTAATCAAATCTCTGCTTGATAAAATACCGTGCCTTGAAATAGCATGTAGAAATGTGAGAGTACATTCCAGTTCCTTCTTTAGAGCTTGGGTGGAGTGCATGCTTAAATTATCAGTGGCAGATTTGCTGCCTGCACTAATTTGCAACCAGGACTTGAGCTTCCTGATTATTACGTTAAATTTAAACCTGCAGGCCCTTGGAGCAGTATGAAGGCTGACCCTGCCTGAGACTTGCAGCTTTAGAGAGATACCACTTTACAGGACACTGGTACAGTCAGCTCTTCCACATCCAAGGTACAGCTGTTAAGCCAGCTCAGGCTTCAGTGCAATCTAATTAACTAGGGTATCCTAAAACAAACCCAAACCCATAAAAAAAGAAAAGCTAAGCTGTACCTGGAAACAGGACAGGTCTCACAGTAATTTAGCTGTGACCAGACAAAGCAGAGCTTAACTGCTGGAGTCCGCAATGCAGGTTTGCTGTCTGTATGCAGTGCTCTCACTAGTAGGAGTATGGAGCAGACCACTGCAACCTCACTCAGTGTAAGACCACTGCAACATCAGTGTTTAGTCCTGACAGACCTAAAGCTTGATGCACAGAGAACTTCTGTTCCCTCTTCCCTGCAGGCATATTTACCAGCAGGGTTCAAAATATAATATTAACATGATTTGGATTTTTCCTTTATCTGAGGATCTTTTTTCCTGCCCAATTACTCTAGATATGCAAGTGGCGTCAACTTAAAAAGCATTTGGTTGTCTTATGAATGTACTCTCTCCCCACTCTATATTAAGGCTCTCTATACTTCAACTGCAAGAGCTATTAAACAGGGAGAAGTCAGTCTTCTACAAACGTTTTGCCAAAGGTTCATTTTACAAAGAATGGAATAAATAGGAAGTTAGAGTAGTGCTGTATCTATTGCTGCTTTCAAGTGGTGGAGCAACGCCTCCGGAGGTGGAGAAAGTGACGTCAGGTCAAGTTTCTTGAAATCTTCATTAGCACTCAATGATGTTAACACCTTCACAGTCCTCTTTAAATCAAACACTGCATGGAGCATGCCCAAGGTGGAAATGGCAGCTTTTGGTGTGTTTTTTGATGAAGCTTCATCATCGAGGCCGTTTTCCAAGACGGAAATTCTGTTCTCTGCAATAACTTTGAGGAAGTTATAGAACTCCTTGTAGTCTATACCCGTGCAAGACTTCATGATCAACTAGGTTCAAAACAAAACAAAACAACCCAGCACTGAAATGAAAACAACTCTTTTCTTTATAGTAAGAATAATAAAAACATTTTATCAAGCTAGTAATGAGCTGGAATCATAAGTAATTATGTTTAATCATATTTTTTGTAATTCCACAACGGCACTAAAATTCTTAACCTTACTTGAAATACCACTAGACCCAAAAGCAACACTATTCTTGCTAAATGGCTGTGTTATTTGAAACTCTTTTTGAGGGATATCAACCTGCCAGCAATAACAGCCTCAAGAAATAAGTTTTACATTTGTTTCATGCTTAATATTTTGGAAGCATACAAGATACAAAACCCTGCTCAGTACAGTCAGATGTTCTGAAAGCATCACTCTGCAGTTACAGAAACCTGCTGCCACCTTTACCTTAATTTTGCTTGTTTCAGATTCACTCTTTCATCATGAATGGTCTTCAAACCAGTTATTCTGTGTGGGGCCTGTCTTGTCAGTTCTTCTGTTTACACAAAAAGCACTTATATTTTATAAAGGGGAATGTAAATACTACATAAAAGATTGATCCAGATGCTAATACTAAGCTTGAAGAGCAGTTGTAGCAATAGTTTTCGAGACAATATCCTAACCTCCCTGACACATCAAATATGCACTGGCATAAGCATTTCCCTATCTTAATAAAGTAATATTTCATTCCTGCCACCCAGAGGTACCTGGACAGGCTTGAGAGGTGGACTTGTTAAACCTCATGAAGTTCAACAAGACCAACTGCAAGGTCCTGCACCTGCTTCAAGGTAATTTCAATCACAAAAATAGGCTGGGCAGAAACTGCACTGGGAGCAGTCCTAAGAAGAACTTTAGGGTATTGCCTGATAAGCTCAAAATGACCTGGCAGTGTGTGGTTGCAGCCCAGAGGCCAACTGTGTCTTGAGCTAGATCACCAGCAGCAGAAACAGCAGATCAAGGGAAAGGATTATCCCCCTCTGCTCCACTCTTGTGAGACACCCCCCTGCAGTGCTCAGCTCTGGGGCTCCCAGCATAAGAAGGATGTGGTTGGAGCGAGTCCAGAGGAGGCCACAAAGATGCTCTGAGGGCTGAAGCACCTTGACAATGGAGACTGGCTGAGAGAGCTCAGCTTGTTCAGCCTGGAGAAGAGAAGGCTCCAGGGAGACCTTAGCGCAGCTTCCAGTGCCTAAAGGGGTCAACAAGTCTGGAGAGTGGCTTTTGACAAGGGTATGTGATGACAGGGAAAGGGGGAATGGATTTAAACTGACAGAGAGGAGATTTAGACGAGATCTGAGGAAGATGTTCTTTCTTATGAGGGTGGTGAGACACTGGCACAGGTTGCCCAGAGAAGTTGTGGCTGCCCCATCCCTGGCAGCGTTCAAGGCCAGGTTGGATGGGGCTTGCAGCACCCTGGTCTAGTGGAAGGTGCCCCTGCCTGGGGCAGTGGGCTGGAACTAGGTGAGCTTTAAGGTCCAACCCAAGCCATTCTAGGGTTCTGTGATTTCCTGCAAAATGAAGTTGTCACCAGTTCCTACTTCTTGATGAAATGTACTAATTCCAGGTATGAGGTTAAGGACTTTAGTGTCTTAGAGCTCTAATAAGGTGGTTCAAAGCATCCCTGAAGCATATGATTCCCTAACAGAGTCATGCAGCCAGCATCACATTGTTATACCTGGCATTGTAGGTGCCAATCATCCATAGGGTCTTTCCATTCATTAATTTCCCTCTGGACAGCTGCTAATTCATCCTGTAGGAAGCACCACATTATAGCCACATTGCAGCCATTCACCCAGTTGTGGTTAATGGAAATGGTATCCTCCTGAAGGAATAATTTAAATGTTTATTAGGCTCTACGAAGGAAAACGAGAAAAAACAGCTATATCATCACTGAGACTGCAAAATGTAAAACCATATTCCTCAGCAAGGGAAATGCTTCTTTGGCATCACTGTGCTGAGAGACTGTCTTTCTAACATCTCTGAGCAACGAAATCTTGTTTCACTCTGTAAATTGGCAAACATCTTTACTTCCTCTGTCTAAGCATAACTTTCAAGAGCACAAATGTAGGAGAAGGCAGTGGGGAGAAAGGAGTAAGGTTTTTAATGTTGGTTTGTAATTACAAAGACCAATTTGTTGGCATTTTCCATTATTAAATTACAATTTACAGTTAGAAACCAAGATTAACAGCCTCACCATAGGTCCATCTCATCTAGCACCCCATTTCTCAGTGACTAGTAGTAGCATCTAATGATGAAAAGTGTAAGAAAAGAGGGTGCAGACAGCTTCTTCAGTGACCCAAGGAGCTTATGAACTCAGGCTTGCTTTAAGCCATCATCTTGAGTGGCGACCAATAGACCTTTCCTCTGTGAATCTCTCTAAGCTTTTTGCAGCCCAGTTAAACTTTTGGCTTAAACCCACAGCATACTGTGGCAACAGAGGCTTGAACTGATTCAAGCTTGCTGGCTGATAATCAACCTGTGTGATGAAAACGATGGTATCAGTTACCTTACCAGATTGTAAACTTGATGATGCCATCCACTGGGGATGAAGACTATCTCCCCTGCTTCCTGCACAATCTCAACAGGGGGTTGACTTTGGTTGTAGCGAGGGTAAACACTCCTGTCCTGAAGGCCAGGTGCAGTCACATCAAAGGGCAAGTTGCCGTGGCGGTCTTTCAGGTACTCCTCCTGCCCTGCAGGGTACAACAGCCATTTCTTTCTCCCACATATATTGGCTGACCAGCTATAGGAACGGAAGACATCAGCATGGAATGGAGTCCTATGGGGCAAATCAGACATTTAAGTGAAGACAACCCTTAAAAGCTGTTAGATGAATTAAAATCTCTGATAATCAAACACACAGAAATCAACCTTTACTATGTAAACCTGATCCAAACCTGTCATCCTTTTAATTTTGATTGTTTTATATATTAAAAGGCAACTATATCTACATAGTATTGCAGCCTTTTATACCCCATGTTTCTCCATCAGTTAGTTTTGAACCTGACCCACAAATACCTCAATGGCAAAAGATTCTGTGATGTGAACTGATGAGACTACTCTAAAGACAACTTTATCACCAACACCAGACTTAATTTTTCACCTGCAAAATATGTGACCAGCTCATCAGCACTGCTCCATGTCTTCTGACTTTGCAAATCACAAGTGCTGGATGATCCCCAGGGAGTTTCTGCTCTGAAACTTTATGCAAGCTAGCTCATCTTGTGGGTACAATTCAGGGCTTTTTGAAGCACAAAAGAACTCTAGCTGGCTGCATAAGGACAGCTCACATCCAGAACCACAGGACTTGTGCTTGAGAAACAAGACCAGCTGGGTTCAGGTACAACACTAAGCAGTAAGGCCAGACTCCCTCTGCAGGATGATGCTATCCTCCAGGACAATGTGAAACCCCCTGTAATATTAATTAAAAAAAAAAAATAGGATGTAAGAATGACAGAAACCACACTGGCTTACCATGAACCTTTAGGTCCCATATAGACAAACCGGTAATCATCCACAGCTATAGCATCCCAGTATTCATTCAGCCAGTCAGATGAGAAATACACAGGGGTTGTATAAACATCTTGCTCGGGGAAAGCTCTTAAAAAGATAATGTGTTGGAAATGGGTCTCAGAAAAATGAAATGTTTCTCTTTTTACCTCAGTTTTCAAAACCCAGTTGCAAAGACCAAACAGGTCTCTAACAGGCCATTAATGCTTAGCTGCCATCTCCTTCACATTATTTGTTGCAGTGAACCCAGAAGAGGCCATTAAGATGCTCCAAGGGCTGGTGCATCTCAGCTATGGAGACAGGCTCAGAAAGTTAGGCTTGATCAGCCTGGAGAAGAGAAGGCTTCGGGGAGACCTTAGTGCAGCTTCCAGTGCCTAAAGGGGCCAACAAGAAAGCTGGAGAGAGGCTTTTGACAAGGATGGGAAGGGATAGGACAAGGGGGAATGGCTTTAAACTGACAGAGGGAAGATTTAGATGAGATATTAGGAAGAAGTTCTTCCCGGTGATGGCTCTTCCCTGGCACAGGTTGCCCAGAGAAGCTGTGGCTGCCCCATCCCTGGCAGTGTTCAAGGCCAGGTTGGATGGGGCTTGCAGCACCCTGGTCTAGTGGGAGGTGCCCCTGCCTGTGGCAGTGGGTTGGAACTGGATTAGCTTTAAGGTGTCTTCCAAACCAAACCATTCTATGATTCTACGACAACACTGAGTTGTGTGTAAAATTAATGCAAAGGTGCTTTTCTGCCTCTCAGGAAAGCTGTGAGGCTAAACTATTTGGGAGACTCCTAGTTATGGCAAAGACAGTTTCTAATAAACACAATATTTATAGATGAGATGCCTGCAAGACTGGTTGTTCAACTGGTTGACAGGCTGGAGGTGTGAAGGTTAGGAGAGAAGCCAGGCTGTGGCATTTTTGACAAATGTGTGGCCTTCTCACACAGGATATGCTGCCCCCTTCCAACTGTAGGCTGCATGTCCAGGTTTTCTGTAGCAAGCCATGAAACCAGGAAAGCAGATGAACAGGGAGGCAGAGACTGACAGATTTCCTCTATTGTAAGTCACTGTCACAAAACTTATAACAAGAGCTCATCATAAGAATGTTGGATTACGAGCAGGATATGTTTACAGAAGAAAAGAGTTGAGTAAAAAGACATTAAAGTCCTACACAGACATCAGAAACAGACAATGCATCCATCTCACAAGCAGCAGGCTGGAGAAGAAGTAAGGCAGAATACTGAGAAGAGAACTTGTAATGATTGGGAAGGTTAGCAGAAAAGAAAACGGATAATAAAGGATTGTAACTCATACATGCCTACTGAATCTTTTTTCTAACACAGACAGAAATATTCCTTTTTTTTTTAAAAAAAAAAGTAAGGTTTGCACTGTAGAAGTCAAACAAAAGGCAAATACTCCAGCCACATGTTTCCACAGGGATAACACAGTCATTTAAAACATAGATGAGAAGGAAAGTGCTCAAGAATGTCAGCCTCTTCCAGAAACAGTGGCCTGCTTAAGGACCTTGCCATGTGAAATACCCTGATAACAGTGCAGCATAAGGCATGTATTTTGCTGTGAAGGCTCTAATAAACAGCACTGGTGGCATTTAAACTCTCAGGCATAGGAAGATGAGCACTAAGACTCTGTGGCAGCTCTCTGCTGTGAGTGGCATGCAGGGTTTCCACAGCACTCTCTTACCTGCTCAGGTGCCAGTCCTTTAGATAAAGACACCCTTGGGATGAACGGTAGCCATTTTTAATGTACTCTTTCCAGTACTTGATATACTCCTTGAAGGGGAGCTGCTCCTTCGGGTTAGAATTGTACTCCTTGACATCACAGTTGGCAACAGGTACTACAGCCTCTCCTGAAATATAAACTACTTCAGCCCTGGTGGGGACAGATTCAATGACGCTAAAACTGATCTTCCTTACCTTATCAGCTGCAGAGGCCTCTAATTTCTGGACCCTATAATGCAATGCTAAGTACAGTACAAATACATAAAGCCTAGCTCTCACTCCCAACACCATCATTCCAGGTGAATGTGATTCAGACCAGAAGTTATTTATTTAATGTGACCTGAATTTTCCTCTTAAACTATATTAGGATTGGGGTATCAGTTCCTACTAAATATACTAAAATTTTAGCACCTGAAAAGATATTTCACTGTAACTACAGAATATTTTCTCCTTGACTGAGAAAAGCATCAGGCTGCTCCTCTGGTTAATGTTAAGCAGGTATATAAATTGGTATGGTTAAATTATACAACACCATTTCATTGTGGGAATAAATTCGAGATTGAAATCTGCAAAACATAAAGTGTGAGTAAGTATAGAAAATGAATGTATTAACTTGGAAAAAAGTCTGAAGAATTTCTAGGTTTTGTTTAGCTGTTCTATTCCTAAAATTAAAAATAAGCTGTCATTTAGCATAGAAAATCTTATTAGGTATTAACAATGACATGACTTACCAAACTTCTGCAGCAGATAATCAAAGTTAGGCTTTCCATCCCAAGTCACCCAACTTCTCCTGCTGCCCCAGTCTTCAGTGAATTTAGCTGAGAAAATACAGGGATGGTTGGGAATCAAATAATCCCGGAAAAAGTCTGAGTAAGTGAATGATTCTACTTTTTCAATAAAGTCAACGTGTCCTCCGGGGAGGCAGAATGCACCCTGAGATGAACTGCTATAGTCACGAAAAAAGGCAGTGGAACAGGCAAATGTTGCCCTGTCCATGCAGGCTGGATATCCTTCCTGGCTTGGCCAAGACAGCTTTGAATAGATGCTATCCTGTTATGCTACAGCAAAAAAACTGCTTTAAAACATGGCTTGAGTCTTTAAATCCATGAAAACTCACAGGAAAATATAAATAGCTGGATGTAAACCAAGAAGTCATGCAGGAGCATCCCACCATGTTTGGCTAATTAGGATCTTTCATAGTTTATAAAGTTTATGCCGGTGGGATATTTGACAAGACAGTCACCCTATGGATGGTGAAGATGTCGCTTTTCCCTCATCACCTTCTTGACAAGGTGACCACGCTGTCTGGGTTCCTTCCTGTAACAACAGAAATGTTACTTTCAGCGGGATATCCCTGCTAAATGAATTAATTTCAGGACTGGAGGGAAGGAAACCTCCTAGGCATCTGGGGCACTGGAAAACCACTGCAGCTCAGTGGCAGTACTGAGGCTCACCCTTTTGTCAGGTGTAAACTCTGGCACGCCCCACCCTCCCCAAAACCTTTATGGGCCAGGCAGGAATTATAGGCTTAAAAAACAACCACCAAAAAGGTTAATAATAGTGAATAAAAGGGAGGTGTCCAGAAAGGCAGGGAAAACGGAGCACAAAGCGGGGGGAGGAGGCCCAAGGAGAAATAAGGTCATATAACCTGAAGGGATGGGCTTCAGGAGCGGGACAACACTAAGGGTGAAGGGGGAGACCCGTGTGCTCACAGGGTCAAATGGGGCGGCCATGAGGCGGCTCCCCCTTACAGAGCTCCAGGGAGGGGACCCGGACCCCACAAAGCGTGGCACACGCAATCCCCAAGTTAGGCTCTCGGTCCGCCCGCGCAGCCTGCGTCCCGCAGAAACTTAGAGGACACCGGGGGACGGATACTCACCCCCACCCCCTCGCGGCAGCACCCCGGGGCGAGCGGCGGAAAGGACAGGCTCCCGCAGCCCCTCACGGAACCTCAGAGCTCGGCAGGCGGGGCCCGGCCGGGGAGTGAGAAGGAGAGAGCACCAGCACGCAGCTCAGCCAATAGGAGCGGGCGGCTGGCGCAGGCGCAGAGTGTCGATGCGGGGGTCGCCGCGCTGAGGGAGGTGAGTACGGGGTTGGTCTGGCGCCGGGGGTTTCTGATGGGGGTCAGAGGGAAGGGGGAGGTTGGTGGTGTTTGAGTAAGGGTGTAGGAAGAGCGGTTTGGTCTGAGCCTGGGAGGAGGGTGAAGATGGAGAGGTTGGGGGTTGTCCTAGGAGAAGGGGTGGGGGTCTGGCTGAAAGTGGAGGGGGTGTTACGGGAAGGAGGACTTACAGGTAGGGGAAGGATAGACAGCAAAGGGGGAAGTGGTTCTGGCCAAGGTGTGTGGGTTGTCTTAGAGCTCTGGCAAAGGTGAGGATTGCAGTTGAGCCTGGCCTAGCAGTGAAGTGGAGAAGAGGATTTTGGGTGGCTGATCTACGGCTTTTGCTAGTATGATGAGGGAAAGAATGGTGTCTCTTATGATATTAGGGAAAGGACAGAGATTGGGTAAATATCTAGTTATGTTTGGGGTGAGGAAGGGGAAGGCTATCTTTGTACTTGGGGAAAAAGGAAGAGAAAGGGATGGAAATGTTTTTCAGGAGGGGGAGAGTGCTATCTTGAGGTAAAGAAGTAGTCTTGGGGTTAGTATTGGGGAAGGAGAAGGTAGTGAGAGAAGGGGTGCAGACGTGGAGCAGGGAATCGAAGTTTTGGAAGTGTACATATGTCTGTATTTTGGGTTGGAGAAGTTGAGACGGGGTTGAGATTAAAAGGAAAGCTGATGAGGTTTAACCTGGATGCTGTAAGGGGCTGATGTGAGTTAAACGATGAGAACTGAGGCAGTCCTGTCCTTTAATGTTTTTGGCAGAGGTGGATGGTCTTCTGTTAAGTTGCTTTGTATCAGAAGCGGGTGGGATCAAAATGGCTTTTCCACAGAAAGATGAAAGCATGTTGATATGGAGAAGCACCTCAAAGTGACTGGTCCTTAGAGGGGATCTGTTGTAGTCTGTTTGCAAATGAGTGGAGCTGAGTTCCTCTGTGTGCCATAGTAGACATACTGTGTATCTTTGCCTGCTGCACCACTTGGAAGGTCATCCCTGAGTACTGCTTACCTTGTCGCATCGTTTGGAGAAATGTAATTAGAAACCTGGTGAAATTGTGTCTCAGGCCTTTAGTTAAAAAAAGATGGGAGAGTCATAGATTCCTAGAATCCCAGGTTGGAAAGGAACCTCAACCTTTCTAGGCAAAGCATGACCTAGGATAGATGTCCCAGCACCCTATCCAGCCTAATCTTATTAGCGTCCAATGCTGTGGAGTCCACCACTTCCCTGGGGACCTTATTACAGTGGTTGATTGTGCTCATTGTGTGCTCCTGGGGTAATTAGTGATGCTTACAATCATTGAATGATCTCAAAGTACTTCACAAGAGAGGGTGAGTCACCTCCTTTTTATAGAAGCAGCCACCCAGCTGTGTGTTAGCTGAAGAATTTCTACAATGTTGTGGTGATGCTGCCGGAAATGTAATCCTCATCTCTATGCTGCTAATCCTAGTTCTCGTGCTGTGTTGCTGCGTGTAGTTTTGTGTGGTGCTGCACTCAGTTTGGGGTGGCAGATGTATCATAAGGATGAGGTGTTTGCTTAAAAAGAAAAAAAAAAAAAAGGGGTGGATAGTGTTTTGGTGTTGTGGAGCCCAAGCTGGGAGAGGAAACGTGTGGCATCCAGTCTGTAGACACACGTGTAGGCAAAATAGATGTTTCTTTAAAAAAATATGGGAGACCTTATTGTGAAATCACTTTGGGGACTCCTCCCACTGCGTAAAGGGAAGCAGTTGACGGACTGTCACCCATTCAAGTTTATAAACCTATTGTTGTCTCTATTTACATGTACTTGAAAGCCATGTGTTTATTTCATTTTCATTTTTCCTACCAACATACTCTTTTATATGGTATTCTAAAGGACTCACTATCATCTGCTTATTGTTTTTAGTATTTTAATTAATTTGTGTGGAGGATTTTTTTGTTGTTGTTTTGTTTTTGGTGTGGGTTTTGTGTTTTTTTTTGTTTGTTTTTTTTTTCTGGTAGGAATACTGGAATGGTATGTTTTACCTCAGATAAGGCTTTTTTCTGTGTGTTTGACAAAGCTATGAATATTTTGTCTTTTTGTGTAACATTTAGCCATGTTAGTAGGAATAAAATGAGAGTTGACATAATGATGAAAAAATGGTTAAAGTCATCGGAGGAGAGATCCTGAATTTCAGACAATCATAGAATCACATAATGGTTTGTTTTGGAAGGGAACTTAAAACTCATCTAGTTCCAACCCCCCTGCTGTGGACCTTTCATAGACCAGGTTGTTCAAACCCTGTCCAGCTTCACCTTGAACAGTGCCAGGGATGGGGCAGCCATAGCTTTTCTGGGCAACCTATGCCAGGGCCTCACACCACCCTCAGTAAAAAACCTTCTTCCTTATATCTAATCTAAACCTACCATCTTTCAGTTTAAAGCGATTCAAACAGTTCCTTGTAGTAAACCAGCTGTGCAAGTAGTAGAAGGCCTATAGCTCGGCGTTTTAGAAACGTGATTACCAAAACTTGAGGAAATACAGGGGGAAAAAAATCTTTTCATTTGAAGGACAGTGGCTGAGCTGTTTGATCTATAATGATGAGCTCGCTGTTTATGTTAGAGATGATGTTGATGTATTTAACTGTGCTTTTAATTTCATGGCTTAAGTATGATGAGGTGTCCTCCATTTAGGTGCTGTTAGAGCTAACAAGAGTTAAAGTTTTATTTTATAAAAGGCAAAGTGCTGCCAGTAGGCGAGACTGAAAAGTTTTTGTAATATTGACTCAAAGAAAATAGAGTTGCAAAAGTAATAGGATGATGTTTTCTAGCAGCTTTGAAACCATCATCACAGGTTAATAGCCATTAGAGAATTATATGACAGAATGTATAAATGTGCTGTGTACTTTCAAAGTATATGTGGTACATATGCTACATGGGGATGTACACATTTAATACCTGTTTCGAGCTAACTTCAAATGATTGTGACTGTTCCTTCTTTAGTTTTAACACTAGTGAAATTTCTTACGTGTTTTAATTCAACTCTTTGAAGTCTGGTATTAAATTATAGTATGGTGTTGAACATTCATAAATGATAGCTGTATTCTGTACCCTTGATGACTGTTTTCACTGGTAAATAAAATCAATCTTGATTATCTTTGTGTACCTCTATATTTCTGCAAGGTATGAATCCCTTCTCTGTGAGAGAAAGAGAAGGGAAAAAATAAAGTGCAGGTCTGATGGTAATGAAAGCGTCATTATATTGGGGAAAAATGTGCTGGAACAGCAAATGGATTTAATTACCAAGTGGGTTTTTGCTTGGAAATTCTGGCCTTGGGCACAGAGAGGAGCTGACTGTCAAGCAAAGCTGTCAGGTGAGTCAAAAGTCATAAGACCCCAGGCATGTGCACATATATATATATATACACAGGTGAAGTGACTGCTTCATTTATTCTCCTGGACTTGGAGGACTTGCTTTACTCTTAGATCCAGGATTAAATATACATTATCTATTATTTATATATTTTTCTTTTTGGTAGTGGGCAGAGTAGGATTTTTTCCTGTAGCTTCTTTTTTTTTCACTTGCTGTTTTGGATTTTGAAGAGAAAGAAATACTGGGGGAAAAAATTCTAACTACGGATGGACAGTTCTGTAGAGGCAGCAGGCCACAAAAGGCTGTCTGAGAATTCTGCATCTACAGATAGAGGTAAGGAGCTTGAAGTATAGCTTAGGAAGGTCTTTTGGGGTTTTTTTTTTTTTTCAATGGCACAGTTGTCAGACTGCATCAGATACTGATATTTCCACAGCCTTAATGGTAGAGCTGGCTTGAGAATAAAAATGCTATCTTGAGGAGGGGGTTAATGGTAGTCATATATAGTTTATGGAATGCTTAGCATGGGTTAATGAACTCTAGGCTGAGATTTTACAAAACTTGGAGTCATTTGGTTATTTACAAGTTTCTCCTTGTCTCCCTAGTAGGGCTGTGCCAGTTTGAAGGTGCCTGTGGCTGTTAGCAAGGTCTAGGAGTTGTTTTGCAGGTGATATTATGTTCTGTGGGTGCCTGTTCCAGCAGCGAGCGTTGGGAAACCTGCATTTGGTTCCAGGTTTCCCTTGTGATCTTCTGCGAGGCATATAATCTTTTGGTGTCTTGGTTTCATCATTATTTATATATATTATTTATAAACTAATATCTCAGAGCAACAGCTTGTTGTGAGCAGCATGTTAATATTTATTGAGCTTTTCAGAGGCTAGTGTAAGTAGCAAAGACATGTGCAGGTGGAGGAAGAGAATGTCACTACTTCATGGGGGTTGGGATCTGCTGCTTTCCTGAATGTTTTGATAAATTGAGAGACTGCTGATTCATTTTAATTTTTGATGTCTTCCCCTCACCACCCTCTCACCCCAGGTCTGATGGGAGCTCTTTCAGTAAATATCATTTGCCTCTGCAATATGTTTATGCTTCAGGGAGCTTGAGGATGCAATACATGAGAGTTATTATTGGTTTTCTTCTGTTGATATTGAATTTACTTCATATCTAGTCAGTGTCAAACAGTTACGCTTAATTTGGATTTGAAATTTGTCAGTCCTGAATAATAAAGCTAAAACATGATTTAATTTCGACTGTCATTGATTTCAGCGCTAATGGAATTTACATTGTTGTAATGTAAGAACACTTTGTTGTTTAACTTGACATAGTTGTCAGTTACAGTAACAAAAAGTTACATTATTAGCATTCAACTGTGTATCCCTATTAGAAACATTTTCCACTTAAAGTGTCCTCTGAAAACCGCTGTTCTGCTGATGGCTGTTGTGGAATCCCCCTGGACGATCTCACTGATTTTTTAGGACTGCTTTTTGCTATTTCTTTTTGTATGACAGAAAGAAAATAACCTTTAACTAAAAATTATAATAATTGCCTACACGCAAAACCCAGTAAACCTCCAGGGGAAAAAAAAAAAATTAATCTGTCTGATCTAACTTTGTTGTATTCAAGGAACTACCTTCTTTTTCTAGATGGAGAAATCAAGGCCAGAGCTTTTAGCTTTCTCTCCAAATTATAGAAATTATGTAGGAAAAGTCAATAAAGCAGTAATATTTCCTAGAACTTGTCACTGTTTTGTTAGCTATAGCTACTCATAGAAATCAGACTTCTGTGGGCTTTTCTCCTCTCTCTTTGGCCCAAAGTACAGTGTGAAGTTGTCTCTCTATCACTGTGGTTTCATTAGGCCCAAAGAGAATGAGAGTTTTCACTTTGAAGTCTAGCTTATTGGTAAACTTATGGCATGGTGGGCTTTGGTGGTCTTTTTTTTTTTTGTTTGTTTTTTTTTTTTTTTCTGATTTTCATCACTAAAATTCATAATGACACAAAATAAGGCACAAAACCATAGTACAGAAATATATTTTTTTTGTGGAATATGGCAATCTATGAGGAGTCATTATTTCAGGAATACAGAAGTTTTAATATATTTAATAAAGGCATTGAAACTGAACTCCGAAGCAAAGTCCTCTAAATGCCTGGCCTCACCACCAGTGTGACTAACAGGTAGAGGGAGGGGATTCTTCCCCTTACTGTGCTCTCATGAAACGCCCTTGCCACACATCTTGCAGTCCTGTGTCCTGCTCTGGGGCCCCAACATAAGAAGGATGGGAAGCTGTTGGAGGAAGTCCAGAGGACACCACAAAGGTAATCAGAGGGCTGAGGGACCTTTCTTATGGAAATGGGTTGAGAGAGATGGGCTTGTTCAGCCTGAAGAAGAGAAGGCTCCGGAGAGACCTTAGAGCAGCTTCCAATGCCTAAAGGGGCTGACAGGAAAGCTGGAGAGGGGCTTTTGGCAAGGGCAGGTAGGGACAGGACAAGGGGGAATGGCTTTTAAACTGACAGAGGGGAGATTGAGATGAGATGTGAGGAAGAAGTTCTTCCCTGTGAGGGTGGTGAGACACTGGCACAGGTTGTCCCAGGAAGCTGTGGCTGCCCCATCCCTGGCAGTGTTCAAGGCCAGGTTGGATGGGGCTTTGAGAAACCTGCTCTAGTGGGAGGTGTCCCTGCCTGGGGGGAAGGGGGGGATTGGGGGGGTGGGGAGGGCAGGTAGAGGATAGGGTGAGGCTCTAGATGATTTTTAAGGTCTCTTCCAACCCATTCTATGATCCTGTAATTTAAGGGATATTACTGATGCAGCAGCCTGAAAGCACTAGGACATCTTTAGTGTGTATTACCGGAATTCACACCAGCACTACCTGGAAAAGGTCTATTAACTTTATATTTGTGTGAGGATTCCTAGACATTTCTGTAAAGAGAACAGATTGTACTGAAGTCAAAAGATGTAATTATTGTCAGTGTCAACTGAACTGGGGACTTTGTAGTGGAGGTCTAACTTATTTATTTTACCCCACAAGTAGGAGAACATCTTGAGATAACGTGATGGTACTAATTTGTAAATTGTGCCATCAAACATGAAAGGTTTTGAGAAGATAATGAAAATATGTGTAATTGCCATTACATAATGGGTGTTCACAAAGTAGTTGTGGAGCATAATTGGGTTTTGGTGTTCATACTGAAAATGGTAGCAGCATGAAGGATAAGTTACAGGAAACAATCTGACCCATGGGTATGAGGACACTCTTTGGGTTTGTGAGGAGATGCTACTCCTGACATGTTTCATTGGGTATACTATTCCAAATTTGAGATGGTTTTGATGTGAGCAAACCAGGCCTGAGGCATATGACAGCTGTTTTGTTTTCTTGTTGGGATTGCAGATACCAATGAGCAAGTATTACAGGATTAATATTATGTCATCAGATAGCATCACGTTCTCCCAGGAGAACACAGCCTGTCACAGAGGTGCAATGAAATCACTAGTTCCCTGAACACCGTGTTCCTTCACACTAAGTGAACAGTCAGTTCTGCTTGCGCCACTATCACCCGTATGGAGTTGCTCTGCATAGCAGGCCAGCAGCACCTCCTCCGATAAATACAGCTGATGTTTTTCTTGTCTTAACTGCCACTTGGGTCAGTCAGGGTTTTCCCAGCAGTGCTGATAAGCTGTTTACAATTCTTCCCAAACTCCTGTTTCCAAACATCTTTAATAGTAACTAAGCAGCAATGAATATTTTACAGAACAAATACGACAGATTTGAGGTGTTTATTTTGCCTGTGTTATTCTACCAGAAGTTCTAATATCCATTTGAGTTTTGTAAGGTAGATTGTTAGGTTTCTCCTGAGACCAAGAGTGATGGTCTGAGGTAGTGACAATGTTTGAAGAATATCCATTTGTGGCTGGGTGTTTCTGTTCTTTAATGGTTGTGAGTTCTGGTCAGTGGTGTTTCTGTTTTCACCTGCACTGTTTGATGTGTTGGATAGACATTCTGAGTGTCTTCTTAACAAACCTCGATGTTGAAATATCAGCATGGAAGGGGAAGGAACAGTTATTTCTTGTGATTGCTGTAGATATGTATCAATGAACTTACATTTTGGTACGTTCTGGATTTTCTTCAGTACCTATTTGTCTATGGGAAGCTGCTCCTGATGTTGCGGTAGGGAATGGAAAAATTTTTACATGGTCAATTTTCAGGAAAACTTCATATGTGAAAGACTCAGAAAACTTTTTCAGAATTCTGGTTTTAGTAGGTTCCTGTCCGCCCCAAAATATGGACATATGCCTGTGAACATGTAAGACTAATCAAATTATAAAGCATCTCCCCTGATCAAGACAGCACAATGCTTATTAAATATCCAGAACATTACTGCAGCAGTCATTTGAAGTTTGTGCTGTTGTAAGTCATGTCCTGATACATGATGAGAACGTTATAAAACAGAGGGGCAGTGCTGTTATGGAGTGGGCAGTAATATTGACAGTCCTGGTTAGAAAGTCCTGAGCCTTTATGAATTAAATACTCTGATGGTTAGAAATGGTTACCAAATTTTGTAACTCATCCACAGCTATTTCCAAATCTATCAGGTATGTACCTGAAAGGTTACCAGGCAAGTGCTGGAAACCAGCTCTGGGTGGGATTAATTATTTATGAGTGTGTTTTAATGTCAGTTTTTATAAGTAGCTAAGGATTCTTGCTTTATTTCCTCTCTCTTTTATGCTAGTTTCTCCTTCTGACTTTGAGAGTGTTGCTCTTGAAGGGGATCTGAACGGCGAGCTGATGAACGAAGACATACGTATCCATAGCTGGCCTTGTTCTTACTACTTAGACACCAGCAAACAATGGGTCTCTGGCAGACTCTCACTGACTCCTGTTGCAATCACATTCACAGCTGGCAAGACTGGGGAGCTTTTGGTCAACTTCCATCTTTCTAGTATCAGTGAGATCAAGAAGGAATCAACAAATTTAATCTTCAGCTCACTTACCATCTTAGAGAAGAACACCAAGCACTGGTTTAGTTCTCTGCAGCCCAACAGAAATGTGGTATTCAACATCCTTGAGCACTTTTGGAGGGAGCAATTGCTGTCAAGCCAAGGAGCGGAAGCAGCAGCTTTGCAAACAACAAAGGGAAAAGAACTGACAGGATTATTGAGTGGTTCACAGAAACGGCTGGAGGACACAGCAAAAGTGCTGCATTATCAGGGCGAGCAGTTTGATAGCATCATGAGAGGACTCAACAAGATCGAAGGGGATATGGATGTAGCAGACAGGTATGGTAATGGAGCATCCTCTGAGCTAAGCAGTGCTTGTGGGATTGCATTGCTTATGCCTAAATTTTATGGGGCAGATCCATGGAGGTCTTCGGAATTACAGGATGGTTTGGGTTGGAAGAGAACTTAAAGCTATTTAGCTCCAACCCCCTGCCATGAGCAAGGACACCTTCCACTAGAGCAGGTTGGTCAAAGCCCTGTCCAGCCTGGCCTTGAACACTGCCAGGGATGGGGCAGCCACAGCTTCTCTGGGCAACCTGTGCCAGTGTCTCACCACCGTCACAGGGAAAAACTTCTTCCTCAGATCTCATCTAAATCTTCCCTCTTTCAGTGTAAAACCATTTCCCCTTGTCCTGTCCCTGCCTGCCCTTGCCAAAAGCCCCTCTCCAGCTTTCCTGTCAGCCCCTTTAGGCATTGGAAGCTGCTCCAAGGTCTCCTGGAGCCTTCTCTTCTCCAGGCTGAACAAGCCCACCTCTCTCAGCCTGTCTCCATAGGAGAGGTGCCTCAGCCCTCTGATTATCGCCATGGCCTCTGGACTCACTCAAACGGGTCCATCTCCTTATACTGGGATAAACTGTTGATTTTCCCTGAAAGTTTAAGCTTGCAGTGGTCTGTTGTGGATCTAGTTCTTGTTACAAGATGTGTCTGTATTTCTGTCCTCCCTTCTGTGTAACGTTTTTTTCACCTTGGTGAAGTTCTTTATACATATATACCTGTCCTTTCTTTCAAATAACTTTTCAAGCCCTTCAAGTTTCATCCACGACTAGCAGAAATTGTAGGGATCTCCAAAATATGAACAATGTGTAAGTTCTGAGAGAATAGGCAACGTTAAGGGAAGTAGGTGACAATTCATGTTCCCACAGAAGGATAAGGTATAGCATTGACATTTTTATTAGATGTCTTTGAATATGTATAAATGAAAAATACTGGCTTTGGTTAATTTTGTGGAGCAGCCTGTTTTGCTGTTCCACAGCAAACATAACCACAGGTCTGCTTTTCTAGTTCTTCTCAAAGGAAATTTTGAAGATAGCAGGTGGGCTGCTGACTTGGAGGCAATTTCCTAGAGTTATTGGGAGACAGCTGCCAGTTAATCTTTAGGTGGATTGTACTCCTTTCTCCATGCATGAAAGTCAGCCCTTGAAGCTGCTTTTTGCGTGCATTGGCTAGTTGAGGGCTTTATATTTGTCCTTTCCTTCACAAGAGCTTATTTCCCAGCTACACCTAGCAGCGAGTATTGGGTCTGGTGTAGATGTAGTCAAGGAAATAGCTATAGAAACAGTGCTCCCTCATTTGTGATTTAAAACTGTACTACTTTGAACCTTACATGGAATACTGTCTGCCTTTAGGTATAGGTGGAATAAACGTTTTGAGGAAAAAAAAATGAGCGGTGTGAGCTTCTCCAAAGTGCTTTGTCTGCAGAGTGGGGTGGTGCAAGAACTGGAGAGACAGTACCAGACTATTTGTAGTAATATCAGTTGAGCACTTAAGCCAGTGTACTCATTAGACACCCAAGTGCTGCCTTTAGACAACTGAAGTAAGGAATTTGGAGCACATTTGAGGTTGCTTAACTACGTTTTGCAGAACGCAGTGTGCATAGTAAATGGTTGGTGTCTTGATCAGAATATTATGGCTTTAATTCACTTTGAATGCTAATCATTATTCTGTGTTATTTTGTATGCTGCAGGTTTGATTTGATAGCAGTCCAAAAGAGACAGTAAGGTAGACAGTAGTGTTGTAATATATAGCTATGAGTGCTTTTGTAGAAGCTCTGACAGTTGCATGAAATAACAAACACAGTATAGTTCAAACCAGTTGTTTTTGGAAGAAGCATCTGTTTTTAGACAGATACCATGTCTAAAAGAAAGCGTTGATTTCACAATGGTTCTGCTGATACTCTGCATACCCTTTAATGAAAAGCCAAGATAATTGAAAGCTTCAGCAATAGCTTTTAAAGTTCCGTAGCAATAAATAATGAGTAGGAAAATAAATACCTGCTCATTGTTTTTGGAAGAGAGTTTTGTTTTGGGTTAAGATGCACTGGGAGGTATTATCTGTCCTCATGAATCTGAAGAACTAGATGCTTTGATTTAAAAATGGAAAAATAAAGGAAGGCATTGACCAAATGTCAGCTGTTTTATCTGTAGTACAAACAAAGAGTTTGGCCAGCTTGCAGGATAAAATGTATCCCAAAATCCATTAGCGAAATGGTATTAATCACCCTGTGCTTTTCTAACACAGTTTTCTAGTGTAGTTTGTGTGTTGTTTTTCTCATGAAGATGCTTCTCACCCAAAAGTTTTCTCTTAAACTGATGACATTTCTCTTCATGTCCTTAACCAGTGTAGGAAATGGGGAAGACCATGAATTCAGACTATTAACATAAATGGCCTCATATTTGTAAGGCTCTTTGACTACTGTTTTCCTTAGAAGCTTGATGAGAAGTAACTGCATGGATAATACCATGCAGGACTATTGTGTAGCAGATTCTGTGCAGAAGGAAACTTTGGTAACAAATTTCTGTGTCTGCTTTTTCAACAGCGCCAGTTTGATGGTATTGTCTATCATAAAAAGAACCAGGCCCCTTTATCTCCTTTCGTATGTTTAAAACTTTGATTAGTTTTATCTTGCCTGTATGTGTAGGCTTTTTTGGATTATTAATTCTGTTCTTGTGTATGCATGGGTATGTACAGCTGCTGTCAGTGGACCTGTGTTCAGATAGGCAGAGCAGAGTGTGACGTTCTAGCAGATGTTCAAAGACCAAAAATAAACAGAAACCCAGATTCACTGTTTCCTTTTTAATGTATTGCTATTAGATGACAAGGTACTTCGGTTGCAAATTTTCATTTGTGTATATGGACCGGTCATATAGTTTGTTGATACAGAGGGGTGACTCCTCCATAGGCTGGAGAAGTTGGCTGGAACCTTTGTTAGGGCTGTGCAGCAGAAAAGCCTTGACTATAAATCAGACATTGCACAGCTGGGATGTCAGCCCTGGGGAAAGAAGAGAGGAGGCAGGAGAGTGAAGGGATGAAGTGATAAAAATTAGGGTTCAAAGCTATCCAGAATAAGTTGCCACAATGTAAACAGAGGTTTAGGCTTGTCACGTTGCAGGTGCTTTTCAGAAAGTCCCTGAACACACTGAATGTGTTGAAGTGACATAGGCATAAGCTGTCATTGCCCTGAAATAACTTTGTAACTCTTTCTACACTTAAGAGGACAGAAAAAGTGTTTTGTGTTCTGTAGAAAGGAGATGAGGTTGTTTGTCTCTGCTTAGTTACAGCAGGTAGGTTACAGCATAGCTTTGAATTTGGAAGATGTGTGCTAGTAGAGCCTGGGGCTTTTTCAGTCATTCTCTGTGTAGAATGTAAGTTGAACCTCATAGTTTCAGAATTCATCCCTAAATCCATGATACTATGCCATTTCAAATTCTGTTATGTAGAACTTTGTACATATCCTTTGGTCTGCCTTCCCTACTCCTCTCCCATTTTTTTAAGGAGTGTCACAGCATTTCCAGAGAGCAGTGGTGAGCTCCAGAACTGATACTCATGTTGCATTCTATCTACAGAAGTATCTGGTATTCATGCTTTAGCTGGGAGTAGATTCTTGGAACAGTTCATTCTGCCTGTTCTATTCAAGAATTCAGTTGGTTGACTCCCAATATGACATTTTCTGCTTTTCCTAAAAGATGAGTTTATTTAAGTTGGTGTGTTTTGAAGCCAGTGCAGAGTTTTGATGGCTAGTAAACAAAGCATGTTCAGTCGGAGCTTCCTCTTTCAGATTAGACTTTGCCGCCAAATTAAACAGGATTTTAAAATTGCAGAGTCTTCTGTGTGTAGGCACACTCTGATTCTCATGGAAAATAAATCACTACAAAAGATCTTTAGAGCAGCACTGTTGTGATGCATATTTGATCAGGGAGTACCTTTCTAGAATAAACTTAAAAGTAAATTAAATCAAGCTGACTTTCCAAAATAGCAGTAAAGCAGTAGTAGTTTGGGGTTTGGTCTCATAAGCCTTGCATCTCTAGAATTTAAGTTAGTAAATAGTCTTTTGTAGTAAGATTGCATTTTTTTCATGAAAGATTTTATTACGTGTAGGCTGGCTTCTTAGAAGCATCTACTACAACTACTGTGCCAGTGACGCATACCTGATGACTGGATAGTCTTTAAGGTATTGATGGAGATGGGGGACCACACAATTCTGATCTGGATTGAACTTCCTTACAGCTAATTTTTTTTTTTTTTGGTTGATTTAAACATAACCTCTTCCTTCCCATTAGTTAATTGGGAATTCATTTGTGCCTCCAGAGACTGCTTTCCTGTCCTGCTCAGTGGCTGAGGAGTGGACTGAAAAATCTCTGTTTAAAACATCCTGATCAGGCTAATTGTCTGCAGGCTAGTTTGGTTTGTAGAATGCTTCCAGCCAGCTCACTGCTGTTTTTCAGTGGGAGCAGGGTAGGGTTTGGGCAGTCAGTGATTCCCAGAGGGTTGATTTGCCTCTTCCTATGCCTGGGACTGGAGATGAGTCACTTTGGCTCAGATGTGACGTGCGTGTCAGAGGCTGCTGGTGGGTGAGAGGAGGTGACTGTTTGCACTGCAGGAGGGAAAGGGGGATATGAAGTTTGTGTTAGCTGTGTGTGGAGATGTTGTCAGTCCCAAAATTTCTTTCCAGCCACTAAAGTGGAGTCATCTTGAAATACACAGTCCTCTGCTAGCAGGATGGGCTTGGGTGATACAGGCAGGGGATGAGAGGAAAGTGGGAGAAATGGAGCATCATTGGTGCTGACTGTGGCTCTGCCACCAACTCCTGTCTAGACGAGGAGAGGGATAATAACAGACAGGAGCACATCACGTGAAAAATCAAACCAAAACCTTCCCTTTCCTTTTTTTTTTTTTTGTAAAAAGAGTAGTGGTCAGGCTTAGACCCAAAGATCTGCAAGCATGATCCTTTCTTGGGAGAGGATTCAGAAAAGGGGAAAAGGGGAATGGGCTATGCTGCTAAAAAAATATAACAGGAAGATTGTGTTTTCTATGTCATTGATTCTTCCTAACAGTGTTACATCTTTCTTGCTTGTAGCTGGTAAACTTGGGTGCCTGCTTAGGTGCATGTTCTTGCTTAGGAATAAGGGGCTTGACTCTTTCGTTATTTCTGGCTATACACTGGTCTTTCTGGGGAGCAGTTGCTTAATTGTTCCATAAAGTCAGTCTGGTTACCTTTATGCTAAGGCACCTCCAGCAAGGAGGCCTGTGTCCTTCAGGAGCTACACCAACGCTGATGGTGAGGCGCTCTGGATGCCTGTGGCAGTCTCTGCTGGGCTTTTCAGCCTCAACATTGCACTCTTAGTGTTTTAATGGGAATTTGGGAGTGGAGGCAAAGCAAAAGGTGGCATCAGACTAGGGCTATGGAATAAAGGAGCAGAAGGCGGCAGTGGTGCAGATGGCCATGTGTGGAAATATTGAGGTAAATGGCAGTATTAGCTGAAGAACAGCTGAAGAACTGGCTTGATTAAGTCTAGTTAAAAGTTGGATTTCGTGTGTCAGACCAGTGAGACTCTGGGTCCTCTTTCCAGTGTGTTAGCAAATGAAGGAAAGCTGCTTTTTAAAACAGATGGATCCTGGTAAGTTGTGAATAGGTTTGAGGAACAAAATAAGAGGGCTGGATTCAGTATTAAGAAATCTTTGTCTGTTGTAATTTGCTTTGAACTGGAGGGGTAGCACGACCTCTCTACTAGCTTTGACTCTGCTAACACTCTCTTTTCTCTGCTAGGTTGTTGACTGAGCTCGAATCTCCTTCTTGGTGGCCGTTCAGCAGCAAGCTCTGGAAAGCACCACTGGAAGCCAAGCCAAAGGAAACTGCCACAGTTTCCGATTCGAAGAACCAGGAAGGAATCATAATTAGAATTCCAGTTATTATCACCCACAGAACAGACTCAAATGTCAAGCCAGGAAAACTCACACTCTTTGCTTCTGGTCTGGAAATCAGTGACTGCAACTCTCAGGTCATTCACCGTTTTGAATCAAAGGATGTAGATGATATCAGAGTTCATACACCATATGAAATCAGTGTCCGTCAGAGATTTATTGGGAAGCCAGACACCTCTTATCGGCTCTTGTCAGCAAAGATGCCAGAAGTAATCCCTATCTTGGAGATGCAATTTAGCAAGAAGATACAGTTTCTAGAAGATGCCCTAGGTTTTGCTGGTGCCAGGATGTCCCCTCAGGTAGATTTGGGGACCTCCATTTGGCAAGCAGGTATGTGACAAAGCAATCCATCTGTAAGGGTAACAGTAGCACCAGAAATTTCTAGGTGGTTTTCAAACTCAAAAGTGTTAATAGTTACAAGGCAAATTTTCTTCCCTTTTCCCCAGTGTGAGACAACATTGATGATGCAAGAAATAACTGATAGGGGACCTTAGACCCTATTGGCAAGAGGGGGAGGGCAGAAATGACAGAACTGTGTGGCCCTGCTTTAGTCTGGTTGGATTTTCTTTCTCACAGCTACATTAGCAGAACCTGTGACTGCAGATGCTGAAGCTGAGTGTCCCTCAGGAGCCTAGCAGCTGAATTGCACCAAGCCCTCTTTAACATTGTGCTCTCAGCTGGTATTGACACTAACTCCACACCACTTTGTGAAAGGATTAACTTTGAGTTTCAACTACTGGCCTGTGTTTTAACTACAGTGTCATTCTTTTTCCAGTGGTCACCAATTCACTTTTGTGCCACTCTGTGGGGAAGTCATTAGAAATTAGTTTTCCTGGTTGCATGCTTCACAGTCCTCTGCTGTTGTTTTTGCTTTGTAAGTTTGTAGCTGAAAATATATTAAATCTGTCATTCAGTTAATTGTAGAAAATTTAAAATGTATTTCCAGTCCAGCAGGTTTTTTTAAAATAACATCTGGAGTAAACATCACATTAATTTTCATATCTTAAAAACTAGAATTTTATTATTTGAGAAGTTCAGGTGTTTGGATTTAGATTTTAGGTCTCAGGTTAGGTTAATACATAGGTGAAAGAAAACAAAGTGGAGATTGAAACCCTTTCACAGTAATAAGAATGACTTTACTTACTACTGTTATGTCTGTTAAAATTCTGGGGAGGATTGTTTTTTGTCTTGTTTTATTTTTTTATTTTTTTTTTTGTAATCCAACCCTGGATTCATTCGGGGAGCTGTTGAATTCTTGTCTGTTAGGAATTTAATTCTATCAAAATGTCTGAATCCTCCTTTTTTTCTTAATCATTAGTGATGTGAGAGCAAATTGGTGGATGGATTTATTGCCAGTACGTTAAAAACAAGTAGAAAAATTATACAGTAAAGCAATAGTTGAACCCATTTCCGTGCACTGAGCTAAAACTGGAGTTCAGCAGGGAGGATAATGTCCTCTTGTTGAAGAGTCATCGAGGGCCATGGCTTGGAAAAGCTTGTTAATTTTTAAGGAAGTAAGTCTTGGGCATCTGGCACTAAAATGTCAGCACAACAACTTAGAGGAAAAACAACCTGCTGGTTTCTTAAGCACTGAGTTATTCCAGCAAATTGGTGTTCAGTTCCTGATGGTCTTAAGGCTGGTTACATAAAATAATTGGTTATACAGCCCTCGTGTGCTTAATTTCCCACTGCTCTGCTCTGTTTGCATCTGAGTCAGTGAGTCAAGGATATTGCTCTCCTACCCCCACCTGCATTTCGACTGTTTAATTTGGAAATGTCAGTAAAGAAAACTGGAGGTTATGGAAATCTTGACTTCTCCAGCTCCACCAAAACCCTTGTTTGTTCCTTCCCCGGGGTCTAGCACTGTTTGTCTTCTGTCGCAAGATGGCAGTCACGGACTGTGCTTTAACCTCGGTGGTTTTTCCGTGGTTGTTCACATGGTGGAAATACTGATTTTTTTTTTTTTTTTTTTTTTTTTTTTTTTTTTTTCCCTCCCCTAAAAGCAGGCAAAAAAAGTGTGTGTTATGCATCACTGTCTCTGCACACGTAAGATATGTGTCAATTTTCAGATTGTGAATGTTGATTCAGAGACTTAGAGAAGAAATATCCTTGCAGTGGAGGTACATCTGTCTCTGTGAACTGGCTCATAGCGTTCTGTGCCCTCAATGGTGAGATGTGAACATGTCCACCACTGTCATAATCTCATCTGGATCCTGTCTGCTTATACTAGTCCTGCCTTAAAGTTGTGCATATTGCATGTTTATATAAGTAAATACAAAAAAACCCTCATCTTTCCTAAGAGTTTTGGCTTCATGCCACCTAGAAGAGGAATTTGTGAAGACTTTTATACACACCAGATTATCTGGAAGTATTTTTAGCTGCTTTGCATGTTTTTTTCTGACTATATATTCTTAGACCAAGCCACACAGGTATTAAAATGCTTAGGACAGAGCAGTGAGGTTTGTTTGTAACAGAGGCGATTCTGTGCTGTATTAAGACAGTACTCTCCTAGCCAGTAACATCCTCAACAGTGGCTGATAACAGCTACCAAGCATTAAAAAGTGCAAGAAATCCTACAGTGCCTGTGCAATATAGCAATCTAGGGCAATGCTGTCTCAGTCCTATAGCTGAAGACTGGTATTTGCTGTTTATCTTTTTTGAGGCTGCTGAATATTTCCTGTCTACCCCTGTGACCGAATGTTCTCATTATTGAGTTTCCAGCACTTTGTTCAGTGCTTTTGTACCTTCTCATCCTCACATGATGGCAGCGAGTCCCACAGTCCAACTTGGTGTGACACAAAACAAAATTGCTTTTTAAATGTTTCTGCCTTTCTATTCAATTCTGGGAAATGCCAGATCTTCTTCTTCATCCATTGTTTTTGTTCAGCTTTGTCACATCCTGCTTCTGTTCTTTTCCTCAGTAAGATTAATGGAGTGAAATGGATAGATTTCTTGGTTTTAATGAAATAATTAGTATATGGTGACAGTCAGCTGATAAGAAACACAAAGAATCTCCTCTGGCTATTTGCTGCCATAGGAAGGACTGTCATTCCCTCCCCACTTTGTCCTCTGAGGGAGATCATGGCAGTGATTTACCACAGGCAGCATTTTTCTGTGGCTTGCGCTTGGACCATTTGATTACAAGGAGCATTTGCACAGGGTAACACTAGTACAGTGAATTACTTGCTTGTCTTAAATCTTGATGATGTCTGAGTCCAGTGACTCTCAGGCTGATAACTGAATAATTCCAGGGATTGTGAGTTTGCAGTAATTCCTTGAGAGGGATTTAAGATTTGGTACTTTTGGTTTAGCTTTTGTCTTCCTTTTCATGGAGAGGTAATGGTGTCTAGGGCAGTTGGGTATACCTTGTCAGCTGGGCACCAGCTCCTTGACCTGGCAATGAGCTCTGGCATCTGGCACACTTTCTGTCCTGATGTACATATGAGTTTTTGTCGTCATCCTGTGATGGGTCAGGCCGTGTGCTCACAGGTGGCAGCAGTAGAATTAGCTTCCTTTATGGTGCCTCTTTAAGTGGAAGAGCTTCAATGACCCTTGAAGCACCTCTAGGAGCCAAGATGTGTATCTCGGGTGTTTAACACCCATCTGAATCAGAAATAACAACCTTGCCTTGCTGCATATCCCTGCTACCCTACTGTGTAGTATCAGATACTGCAATAAGAGCCGATGCTTTAAAAATAAAGGACAGGTAGCATGTTACATGAGGGATTGCATCCACCCTACTTAGCTGGGGGTGGCTGTTAGCGTCAGTGTTGCCCTTCTGTTTCAGGGGTTTGCTGACTTGACTCTGTCCCAAATCCGTCGCTTCCAAATTCTTTAATTAAAAAGATTAAAGAGAGAAGAAACAGCAGGTGGAGAATCCTCGTTTATCTGATTGGGAGTGTGTTGCTGCTGCTTTGCACTCAGTTCAGATGTATCCCCAGAGCTCAAAATGAACCCATTCTCTGGATGCTGCCTTTAATAAGAAGTCATCTCTCGGCAGCCTGGTCACCTCCAGATTAGGTATTGTACAGAATACAGCTCAGATCTTTCCTAGAAGAAAAGTCCTCTTGCAAACTGCTGTGGAGAAAAGCATAGAATCCCAGAATGGTTTGGGTTGGAAGGTATCTTAAAGATCATCCATTTCTACCCCCCTGCCATGGGCAGGGGCACCTTCCACTAGACCAGGTTGCTCCAAGCCCTGTACAGCCTGGCCTTGAACACTGCCAGGGATGGGGCAGCCACAGCTTCTTGCAACAGCTTGTGCCAGGGCCTCACCACCCTCACAGGAACTCCTTTCTAAGATCTCATTTATATCTCTCCTCTGTCAGTTTAAAGCCATTCCCCTTGTCCTGTCCCTACTTGCTCTTGTCAGCCCCTTTATGCACTGGAAGCTACTCTAAGGTCTCCCTGGAGCCTTCACCAGGCAGAGGAAGGGGAGGGAGGATTGTGGGGAGAGAGAAAAAAGCAGGGATCATCCAATTTGATACTAGTGCTGGTTCTCCCCATTGGTACAGGAAATGGCAGTCTGACCATGGGAATTTCTTTTGCAGCCACGGGACTCCTGGGAGGAGTGGTGCAGCCCAGCTCTCCAGCAGGAGGCAGAGAAGGGATGGACAGTGACCACGTCCAGCTGCAAAAGCAAGAGAAGATCTCCCAGGAAGAAGCAAAAGAGCTTAAACAGGTATAAATTGACATAACTTTGATAAGAGTTGTTTCACTGCTTCTGATTTTTTCATAAGATGCATTTTCATCATCAGAAACCTAGTCATTGTCCTTAACAGAATATTCCTCAGAAAATTCCTGAAATTAAATGGGCATATTTTAAAAATCAGTTAATCAAGCCTGTGATTAAAATACACTGCTAACTTCATAAGTTTGTTTTAGGTTTTTTTACTTATTTTGAATCAAGGATTATCATCAAAATATATTATAGGATTATAACCCAAGCAAAATCCTTAACTGTAACCTGTTTTTCTGAAGATTAAGCGCCTTAACAATTAAATAATTTTTAGCTCTTTTGTGTTTTCTCTATGCAATCTTATTATTTTTAGTAAGGAATAGCAGTTCTGTTTCAGAAGCGTCCACAAAAGTGAACAAAGTGTTTTATAAACACGCAGAACTTGTAGCTGGGAAATAAGTATGCTGTCCAGCATATTAATAAAGAGAAGATTTTCCTAGAAAAGAAAAAAATATTTAAAGTAATGTAGTCTGATATTGTTCCTCTGAATGGCTCTTTAAGGAATTTCTCTCATAGTTGATGTTCAGAACTGTTAGTGAAGAATCCGTCTTTGTAGTGGGTGGTTGATCTGAAATGGTGAACAAGCTGGAAAAGCAAATGAGAATGGTTTGAGTGGTTTTTTCGTTAAAATAGATTTACTGGTGCTGATCACAGCCACATCAGATGCGACTGAAGATTAAACTTTATTATTGCTTATTTTCCCCCTCTAGCATTTTATTCTCTTGATATTCCAGGTGCATCTTGGTGATGGCATCATGTGAAGTCTGTCCTAATTCCATTGTTTCTTACCAAGCCTGAAGGCTTCCAGCCCCCTTCTTTTATTTTATAGTTGGGAATTAGAATGCAGCAACTTCTGTTAGCTTGAGTGCATTTGAGAGTCACAATCACTTAGTAGGTTCTCGAGTGGCTAAAAATAAAAGCTTCTTGCATGAAAAATCTATTTATTAACTAAAAAAACGGTTGAGTAAGTGAGAATTTAAACTTTGCAGAAGGTTAATTTCAGAAATTTCTGGTACTCTCTGTGCTGGATGGTAGACTAGAAAAGGTGTTATATGGCCAGTGTGATTTAAAACAAAACATTTTCAAGGTGAACTAGAGCTCAAAAGACAATTTTTGTATTTATTTATACCCCATGAAACCAAGAATTTTTAAGCCAGTTGATTATTTGGGGTGAGTTTGTGGGGAAGTGTGGATGAGGAGAGGATCTGAATTCCAAACTTACAGGCCATGAATTGGCCTGATTTTTCTCCAGTAATTGTTGTACACCTGTTCTCTGGAGCCAGGCCTCTTTAATCATCATTTCAGTCATTAATAATTTTAAGGTACATGTTTTAATTCCTGTAGAACTCCTGTTCCTTTTTCTTGCTAGGAGTCACCACAGAAATACACAGCCTTAGACCATAACTTGCTTCTGTAACCAAAATGTAGTCAATATCTTTTGATTGAAGTATCTTACTTGGGTTTGTTTCGAAACCAAACCTGACTAGTCACCATTTAGTGATTCTCCCTTCAGATCTTTTAAAGAGTTTATCTCCATGATCTGTTATTTTATCAAAAAATAACGATTTTCTGAAGCAGTGTTGACCTTTTGGAAGATTTTAAGGGAGAATATTTCTCAGTCATAGTTGTACAAATAGCAGCAACCTGTTCTTCATGCAGGCATGTGCTTTGTATTGTTGTTATGTATTCAGGAGGGCCAGTTGTTCCTTCCTTAAATGTCAACTTTTCAGCACTATAATTCTGATTTGTAGCCAGACCCTAAAAACCTAAATACACTATGAGGGGTTGTTGGTCATGGACTACTAATGAAGACACATTTTGATACACCTTGCAAAAAAAAGTTTTTCACTAATTGCTTCCCCTCCTCATTACTTGTGATGTGGGTAACTCCAGGAGAATTTCTGAAGGCTGGAGAAGAGGAATTTGTCATGAACAGATACAGTTATCACTCTTTCTCTCTCCTCAAAAACAAAGTAGTTGCAGTAATAACAATAGATGTTTTGCAGCAGAAATTGTTGAATGATACTAATTCCTTCCATTAGAGCTGGAAGTCCTGAGCATCTGCAGTTGTGATTGGGTGGCTGAGTAAAGGACCTCACCAGGACTTCAGGAAGGGACATTTGTGTCTACGTTTGTGGCAGTGTGAGCTGTGTTCTTTAGCTGTGCTATACAGATGGAGAAAGAAGTCTCTGAAGTTGCTGTGGTCTCTGGCTGAACTTCTGCCTCCTGCCTCACTATGGCTGACATAATGGCACTGGGTGTGGGAGGGGATGTGATAATATTAGCTTAAGGGATGTGGTCAAAGGGGGGCAATTCACTAAATTTTAAATTATTTTGCCAAACCGGTGCTTTCTAATTTCTCAAATTGTTCTTGCCAAAGAACTGTCCTGATATTTACTGTCTGGAGATCGCATATGCCATGAAGGCAGAACCAGTATTAAAGAGGTTAATTCTTTAACATCTGGGAAAAAGCCCACATCCCAGTGCATATCTTTGGCATTTGCTTTCCCACTGTCTTCTCAGGTCAAGGTGGTTCCATTTCAGTCCTTAGCTACTTTCAAAGTCTCTTCAGTGTTTATTCACCCTTTTATCTTTTCCTTCATCTCAGGAAATTACAACTGTTAGCGTTTTGTTGAGGAACTGTTCATTCCAAGTGCTAAATACTAAATTTGCTCACAGGATGGCCTGCTTCCATGGCCTATAGTGGTCAACAGACAACTGATCTTAAGACCTGTGTAATGACTATGCCTCAAGTTTATTTTTTGGAAAGTACAATGCAGGGAGAACTAAGGTCCTGACAACTAATGCTTTGTATTTGCTTTTGGGTAACTTAAGTATTTAATGACATGAAATTAAAAGGTGATAGTTAAGCCTGTGGAGCTGCTTGAGTATTTTTTTACAGACAAGGCCAGCAGAATGTTAGTGGCACCATGAGTGCTCCCTGAGAAAGTAAATAAAATCAGAGTTCTCTATCAGTCCAAGAAGAAGTAATGGGAGAAATCAGCTACTAAGAATAAGATAGTAAACAGTGATCCTTCCATACTGTCTGAATAGCCACTGCCTCAGAAGAGCTGATGCTTTAAAATCTGTCTGCTTTTGTGTGCTTCAAATACAGGGGACCTGCTGTCCTGTCAAACACATCTGTTCAAGTGTTATCTGTGCTCAGATGTTCTGTTCCACAAGAGACAACCTGATTTTCTAGAGCAGGCAGAAGCCCTTTCGCTAGTGGCTGGTGTAGAGCTTGGGTATTTGTACACTAAATGCGACTCTGCATCTAGCAGAAGGAACCTCTGTGCTTTGCACAGCTACAGGCAAGTACTAATAGCGGCAATCCCATACAGAAAACATGTTAAAGCAATTAAAATCCATAGATTTTTGTTATGGCAAGTTGCACTTACCTCTTGAGGCATTAACAAATGTCCTGTAGTAAATTGTGTTGTGGTAGTTTAAGATATTTCTGCGCTCTGCTGTCTCCCTGCCCATTTCCAGGTGCAACAAGAGAAGATGTGGACAGGACCCTTAACATTTCTGGTGCAAGATCATAGAATCACAGAATAGTTAGGGTTAGAAAGGACCTTAAGATCATCTAGTTACAACCCCCCTGCCATGGGCAGGGACACCTCACACTAAACCATGTCACACAAGGCTCTGTCCAACCTGGCCTTGAGCAGTGCCAGGGATAGAGCATTCACAACTTCCCTGGGCAACCCATTCCAGTGCCTCACCACCTTCACATTGAAGAACTTTGTTGTTATATCCAATCTACACTTCTCCTGTTTAAGATTGAACCCATTACCTCTTGTCCTATCACTACAGTCCCTAATGAATAGTCCCTCCCCAGCATCCCTATAGCCCCCCTTCAGATACTGGAAGGCTGCTATGAGGTCTCCATGCAGCCTTCTCTTCTCCAGGCTGAACAGCCTCAACTTCCTCAGCCTGTCTTCATACGGGAGGTGCTCCAGCCCCCTGATCATCCTCGTGGCCCTCCTCTGGACTTGTTCCAACAGTTACATGTCCTTTTTTGTTGAGGACACCAGAACTGTGCGCAATACTCCAAGTGGGGTCTCACGAGAGCAGAGTAGAGGGGCAGGATCTCCTCCTTCGACCTGCTGGTCACACTGCTTTTGATGCAGCCCAGGATACGGTTGGCTTTCTGGGCTGTGAGTACACTCTGAAGCCAGCTCATGTTCATTTTCTCATCAACCAGCATCCTAAGTCCTTCTCTGCAGGGCTGCTCTGAATCTCTTCTCTGCCCAACCTGTAGCTGTGCCTGTGATTGCTCCAACCCAGGTGTAGGACCTTGCACTTGGCATGGTTAAACCTCATGAGGTTGGCATCAGCCCACCTCACAAGTGTGTCAGGGTCCCTCTGGATGGCATTCCTTCCCTCCAGTGTATCAACCAAACCACACAGCTTGGTGTCATCGGCAAACTTGCTGAGCGCGCACTCAATCCCACTGTCCATGTCAGCGACAAAGATGTTGAACAGGACCAGTCCCAACACTGATCCCTGAGGGACACCACTCGTTACTGGTCTCCAGCCGGACACTGAGCCATTGACCACAACTCTTTGCATATGGCCATCCAGCCAGTTCTTTATCCACCGAGTGGTCCATCCGTCAAATTGATGTCTCTCCAATTTAGAGACAAGGATAGAGTGTGGGACAGTGTCAGATGCTTTTCACAAGTCCAGGTAGATAACATCAGCTGCTCTGCCCCTACCCATTGGTGCCATAGCCCCATCATAGAAGGTCATCAAATTGGTCAGGCAGGATTTCCCCTTAGTGAAGCCATGCTGGCTGTCACCAGCCACCTTTTTGTTTTTCATGTGGCTTAGCGTGCCTTTCAGTGCATTTCCTGTTGTGGGTTTGAGTTTATAATGGGAGTATAAATTGGAATATTTTACATGTTTTTTTCCCCTCTTGCTCACCTGCAATGTGTTTAGCACGGAGGTGAAGCACTGTATTAAATCATGACAAGTTATCACTGTCAAAACCTCTATTTGCACCCTATTTCAGAGTATTGTGAATGACAGCTTCCTATTAACAGGTGAACTTGGATGCATTCAAGAGCCATTTCTGGTTTTATGTGTTCTGCTTTAGTTTTCAGACCTGTTGGACAGGGATAATCGTGTGGATCTCAGGGAGAACTTAATGGAGTTCAAACTTTGATTGTCAATACTTCCTGCACAGTGACACTTTCTGTATCTTATTTTTACTGCTGGATACTCCCTGTAACTCCTTTCTTAAGCTTCCGCTCAATTACATTGTTATGATGGCATCTCAGGCCCCAAACCAAATTGAGGCCTCCATTGTAAGATCTTTAGGATACAATCTCTGTTTGTATGATGCCTAACACTTGGAATTTATATCCTCAGGTGGTGTGGCAAAATGATAAAGTCACAGGGCTAAGTACTGAACAGGTACACAGGCTTGAAGTCCTCTCCCATCATTTTGTTTGTGTCTGTGTTGTGGCTCTCCTGCTTGGCTCTCACTTAAGCCAAAGCAGAGAGAAGTGGGCAGCGCTTGAACAAGTCATCAAGCAGGTACATAAAACAGAGCAGCTGAACTGTGATCTAAACTGCAGTGTACTGCTTGGGTCCTCATAGTCTATGCAAGAACTTGGGATACGTAGCTTGGATGGACATCTCTTCTCCCACCCAGGTCTGAGTCTGCTGTAGTTGAACACTTGACACAGGGCATATTTGGAGAGCTGTGACAAATTTTCTTCCTTGTTTTGTACAGTGAGGGCTCTATGTGGGAATATTAGGTATTGCCTGCAGCTGCACAGAAAATCTGTGGCAGAGCCGTGAGGATAAATCAGACTTTCCAAATTATAATCCGGTGGCATAAATCTAAAGTGTTCTCAGTGTGAGATTGATCACTGCCTGAGGAAATGTGCCTTTAAAATGTGTCTTTGATGGGCTCATACCTGCTGTTTGGTTTTGTGTAACAGATAGTTTCACGCTGAATTTTCATGTCTTGGTTCATCGTCCGAATTGCATAATGGCACAGCAAGCACTGCTGCTTTGAGCAGTTGACAGAACTGGAGCAGTAATAACTAGACATCTTGCCATCGTTTTGCTTTGCAAAAATATTGACCAGCTTTGGTCAGACTTCACCTTCCAGTAACTCTTTCCAGCAAGCTCTGTGGGCTCTGCTGAAAGAGAGTCTTAACCGCTCCCGTTCCCATTGGATTGAGTGGCAGTACTCAGCTGGAACACATGAAGATGCTGCAATCAAAGGGTTAAGGGATTTATTACCAGACTTTCTGAGGCAAAGAAAATTAACAGATGGAAGTGAGCCGCTTGTGTTTTATTTTTGCATGTGAGTAACTGCATCATCATCAGCTGCTGTGTTTCAAGGCACAGCCTAATTGGCAGGTGAACTGAGCAGAGCCCTGTAGCTGACTATGTTTCCATTTTACTGCTTTCATATTTTAAAAGCTTTTCTGTTCTCAACAATTGTGTCTTTTTCTATATTTTAAATGTCAAGTATGCTCTAATGAATGCAAAGCCTATCAAAAGTAATCTGTTTTGAAACTAAAAATAAAGTACTTTCCGTGGCAAACCTAGGCCTTTTTGGCACAATTTTGATTTACAAATAAATTGGGTTCCTCTTGGAGAGGTGGGGAAGGAGTGTTTCTGCTTCCTTTCTGCATACTCTCGTGCCAGCTCCTGCTATGCTGCATAGCAATCTTGGAGGCTTGCTGCATATCACCACATTTACCTGATGTGCTCGCCTCTACCTAAATGTGCTGGGTGAGGAAGTGGCTCAGGAAACATGAAATTACCACACTGTGAAGGGTGCTTAGTGGTAAACTGCCAAAGCCTGTGCCTGACAGCAGCCAGAGGTGGAGGTGTTGAAGGACCAGAGGAACCATTCTGGAGCATGTGTTGTTCCATGATCTAGAAATCTGCTTTTCTTCTGCTGTTCCAGAAAACAAATTTTGGGATGCTGTTGGGTAAACCTTTTTAGTAAACTTGCCGAGAAAATATTAGTATGAACCGTCTTTAAATCATTTTGAAATGATGAAGCTTGCTTCTTTTGCTGCCATCCTTTAGGTTGTATGGAAGGAGTGAAGTTTCTTCTCTCTTAAACTGGTATAAAGAATTTAAACTTTATTGGAGCAGAGGCTGAAACCCTGTAATCTCTCAGGTGAACACTGAAGCTAGCCCTGCTTTTAGTTGGATGGGGTGGACCAGAAGACCTTCAGAGGTCTTTTCCTAAATTCACTGTGACTTTATGAATGATAGGAGTCGTTTCATGTACCACTGACTACTTTATTTTATGTATTTATATATATATGTTCTATATATATGACACAAGCAGAAGAAGCTCAAAGGAGAGACTGAGAGAAAGCCACCTCTGAACTTCCCATTTTCAAGTATACTGAATTATACACGATATATCTGAACATGTCACTTTTCTTTTTGGTGCGTATCGTGAGCACATCTACCACCTCCAATTTGGGGAATTCACCCTTGCTTTCCTGTTACAGTGAGAGATCCTGAAATATTCCATTTGAGATAGAAACAGAGGGTGGTTTAGCTTGTAGTTTTGGTAAGAACAGACAAAGGTAGATACAGCTTGGTCCATGGTTTGATTTGTTGGTTTGCTTTTTTTCTTTGTGGTTTTTCTTTTTCCTTGGGCAGCCAAATTGCAAAATCATTTTTTCACACAGCTCTGTTTCTAGCTGTTTGTGATTTAAGGAAAGTGGTGAGAATTACCTCATAGCAGCCTTACAGTATCTGAAGGTGACCTACAACAATGCTGGAGAGAACTCTTCATCAGGGACTGTAGTGGTAGGACAAGGGCAGTGGGTTTAAACTTAAAAAGGGGGTGTTCAGGTTTGATACAAAGCAGAAATTCTTTACTGTGAGAGTAGTGAGACACTGGAACAGGTTGCCCAAGAAAGTTGTGAATGCTCCATGCCTGGAAGTGTTCAAGACCAGGAACGTGGATGGATGGTTGGATGGTGCATTGAGCAACCTGGTCTAGTGGAAGGTGTCTGTGCCTGTGGCAGGGGGTTTGGAACTATATGATCTTTAAGGTCCTTTCCAACCCAAACCATTCTATGATTCCATATGTTATGAGATAAATCTCACTACCATGACTGATATGCAGCTTCAGCCAAAGCATTTTGTCTCAAAAAATTCCCCTGCCATTCCAGCTAGATATGATGTTCTTCACTGCTTTTCTCAAACTGGTAGCTTCAAGCAGCTTTCTGGGGGCTGATTATATATTCTAATATACTCTAATGGAAAACAAGAGAACTGACTTTGCCACTTAAGAAATAAATAAAATTAAATGTGTTTAGAGTACAATTCTTTTCTCCTGTTTTACTAAAAGCCACAGATTTATGCTGTTAGGCTGCAGTTCTGGTATCTTCCGTAGTATCACCTGGATGCTCATGTGGCACAGCAGTTGATGTTGTGGGATAGTGCTGGGATAATTTGCTTTCTTGGAGACTTACTGCAATTGATTGGATAAACTACTCTTATTAAGCAGGCAGTGCAAGGATATCCTCATGGACCTAGCTGTGGATGCCTAAGGAAGTAGATTATGTAGGCCAGCAGAGGCCTTATGATCTGAAGTAACTTGGAAGCTGGATTTCCAGTCAGTATGATACAGTGCTTCCAAATTTCCCTCTGATATATCTGAGAGAAGGCAGCTGAGGCTTGCCCATCAGGCAGGTGCTCTCAGTTCACGCATCCAGGCTTATTAAGGGAGTAGCCACAAGAGGGAAGAAAAGGCAATGATATAACTCAGTCCTTGGTCTGCTGCTAAAAGGAGCCAACGTTACAGGGTGAGGAATTAAGACAGATTTTTCTTGTGTAGTTTGGATCACTGTGCTTGGACTTGATTGTGTGAACTGATGAAAATGAAAGTTGAGTAAGCCCCATAAGTCAGCGTATGGTATTGTTATGGATGGCTCAGCCTTGAGAATATATAAGCTTGGCTTTCTTCTTCCATTTTAGAGGCTTCTGCCCTGTTTGGACCAATATCTATAGGCGTTTTAAGACTACATGGTCCCCTCACAATCTTGGAGTAGCTGAGGATGTTAGCTTGCAGTTCCACATATGAACAGTAATTTGCTAAATGTAGTGTAAACTGGTTGATATGTAATACAATGCATACAGCCTGGAGTAGAGCTCTAGCCAGTACATCTGTTATTTCTCATCTCAGGTACAGCCTGAGCCTCTTGGCTGCCTTGATGTCTGTTCATACCACACCACCCTCCAGTCCCTTGAAAATGATTTGCTTGGTTGCCTAATTCTCACTTTTCCCATCTGCTCCAACTACTGACACTTCTTTCTTTAGTAGGCTGTAGAAAAAGAACAGTTTCTGTCCTTTGACCTTGTCAATGCCTAACATTACTATGCCTTCAGCCATGTGATCCCCTTCTGGCTTTCTACCAGCTGTGCTTGCTTTCCCTATCAGCTCTCAACGTGCACGTAATCTCAGTACAAGCTACTGCTCTGGAATGCAGACATACCAAGGAGGTAATAACAGAGCCAACAAACAACAAATCGTGCTTAAATGATTTTTATTTCTAATTTATTCTCTTCCCTCCCCTCTAACCTTAACAGATCAGATTTGAATTTTCTGGTCTTTAGTTCCTTGTTTCATTCATCTCAATTTAGTTTATCAGAGTAAGAAATTTCTTTTCACCAGCATGCCTCAGGGCAGACTCCAATAAATGAAATAAAATTACAACAATGAAATAAGTAATTGCCATGGGTCTGTTACATTTCTCAAAGAACCAGCTGGTCGATTGCTGAAAGTGCTCAGTCTTTTCTTCTGACAGATACTAAAGAAGCTGAAGGGCCTTGCCTTGGAGACAGAAGCTGAGCTGGAGAGACAGGATGAAGCTCTTGATTCCATCACTACCTCTGTAGACCGTGCGACGCTGAATATTGACAAGCAGAACCGCAGAATGAAGAAATTAACGTAGCGCCTACAGGAGCCAGTGGGGATGGTATCATGAGGAAGAAGAGGATCAGAGAACTGTATTTATCAAGACTGTTTCTTTAATAGACACTTTGTGTGGGAGCTGTTTGCAATATTGTCTGGAGTACAGTGCTGCTGTTACTGAGTTCCTGTGGGTTTTGAAATGATTTCCAGACTTAGATGATGTTTGAAGGCTGTTTTAGGATTAAAAAGGCCAAGACTTTTAATTGCGGTGGAACAATGATAGTGGCTTCTTTACTACAGAAAATCTGTAAATATGAAAGGATGTGATATAATCTGAATCAACTTTTATGTGCTTTTTTTATGTTGCTGCTTTTGAAAGGTTGGGTTTTTTTACTGCAAAGAAGAAGTGAAGGAGAAATGAAATGCATATGAGACTACTTTAGATGATTACAGCTTATTAATTCCCTCTCAAGGTCTTTCTTTAAAAAAGTTAATAGCTGAACTAAAGACCAGATGTCCAACTGCAAGTCACTCAGGCTTTTGTTTGTAACTTAATGCTGAGGTGAGCAAATGATGGTGATAAAACCTTGTGTTCCCTAAGCAAATGTTTTTAATAGGTTTCAATTGTGCTTTTAATGTACCTAGAAATTTTATAAGAATAATGAAGACTTAGTGGCCACAGCTGTCTGTTGCCACATCCTGGAAAATGGAGAAGGTGGTTAGTTAATGTGCATGTATTGGTAGAGATATCTGCTCACTGAGCAGGTTTTGTTGTTTTTTTTTTGCCATTTGATAAATGTTTTGCTTACTTAAGTCACTTATAAAAAGTATCAAAGTAGAATATGTTCGATTTCCAAAAGGAAATGATGATCACTGATGATCATGTATACTTTTTTGTGTGTTTATTTTTCCCTTTTAAACTGCATACGTAGTGAAGGAGTTGATTTTGGAGTGGGGAAAGTATTGTGGGTGAATCTATTCAGCTCTTGGAGTTCATTGTTTGTACCCCTCACTTGCACACAGTGGTTTCAGATTTTTGGTAATAGTCTGACATGGGATGCGGTGTCCTCAGAGCATCATGAGCACAGTGTTTACTTAGTGTGGTCCCTAAATACCATGGTGGAGCTAGGCTGCCAGATCTCTGACGAGTGTCAGTGGAAGGTCTCTTGTCATTTTGCTTCTCTGTCCTTCGTTTTCCATGGATCTCTTTACTGTTCATTTCTGATTACAAATGGGAAGAACTTCATGAGTCATGTAGAGCATCATGTGGTTTTTGTGTTATCTCCCTCAGACTCACAGACTGAGGAGCCTGTTGCTGGAGCTGTAGGCATCTGTGTAGTATTTGGCATTTGTGGTACATGCATCTAATTCATGGCTTTTGTTTATTTGTACTAACTGGTGATGAAACTTTTCAAGACTTCTCATAGACCTCTATTTCTAAAAGAAAAGGGAATACTGCAAACTTTTTGGCTAATAAGTTTTGTTGAGTTCCCAGTTGGCTTCATGGAGACCACAGGACAGCGAGACCTTTTCCCCTCCTAACCTACTTGATACTACATAGGAGAGATTCCAGGTAATCCATGTAGTGTAGAATCGTAGAATGATTTGGGTTGGAAGGCACCTTAAAGATCCTTCAGCTCCAGCCCCCTGCTCAGGCAGGGACACCTTCCACTAGACCAGGTTGCTCAAAGCCCCATCTAAACTGGCCTTGAACACTGCCAGGATGGGCCAGCCACAGCTTCTCAGGACAACCTGCTCCAGTGTCTCACCATTCGCACAGGGAAGAACTTCTTCCTCATATCTCAATCTCCCCTCTGTCAGTTTAAAGCTATTCTCCTTGTCTTGTTCACACCTGCCCTTGCCAAAAGCCCCTCTTCAGCTTTCTTGTTGGCTCCTTTAGGCACTGCAAGCTGCTCTAAGGTCTCCCTGGAGCCTTCTCCAGGCTGAGCAAGCCCACCTCTCTCAGCCTGTCTCCATAGCAGAGGTGCTTCAGCCCTTGGATCATCTTGGTGGCCTCCTTTGGATCTGCTCAAGGTGGACATTTCTATCTTGAAATCTAGAATGAAATATTTAGAAAGAGCAAGCTGCTCGTCATTTTGCTGGTGATGCAGCCCAGGACACAGTTGGCATTCTGGGCTGTGAGCGCACATGTCTATTGCCTGTGGCAGAGAACACTAATTTCTTCAGTTCCTACAGTTCAGCAGCTATTTTAGTTCAAAGTAGCTGTTGTAATATGTGTGTGTGGTGTTTTTGTTTGTTGGGTTTGGGTTTTTTTTTAAGTGTCTATATTAGAAAATTCTTCTTTTACTGCTTTCAAATACAACAATTTTGGTGCAATATTTTTAGCTAATGAAGCTTTCAACTGTTTATTCCACTAATAGTTGATGTGAAAATTTCCTGTGTCAGGGTATTTCAGCCTACCTTTTAAAGAACGGTACAGGAAATCACATAGTGTATGTTAATTTTCAAGATTTTACTCTGCCTTGTTTTGTATTAATTAATATTAGTTTGTTAGATTTGAGTACTACACTGCAGGTTCTCAATTTACCGTCCAAGTTGTTACTGGCATGCACTTTACTTACTTGCTGGTTATGGCAATTACATGTACATTCACTATGTGCTGTGAAATAAAATACTGTCTGGGGTTCTCTTGTTTGTTTCTGATCCCGAAATCACTGTTGTTTTACTGTGAAAGGAAGATATGTTTGCACAACTAATTATTTAATGAATTTCAAAGCGTACTTTGCACAAAATGCATGTGAACTGAACCTGGTGCTGACGCTGACTGGGAACGAATCTCTGAACTGAATTAGTGTGAACCAGGATTGCCAAAAGTAAATCCTGATGACATGTCATTTAGTTTAGCATTCTTGGTGCCATACTTGTATTGTTGTGGTTTTTAGCACTAGCTATTGCATCTTACTCGGTATTTTGTGGTTTGTATTAGTCCAACATTTCCATGATAAAGCAAAAAATTGTAATACTGTTTGTAAGAAGTGACCCATTCTAGAGCTGTGTATTAGATGAATTTCATGTGCCCAGAGGACTTTCAGTCTGTAATTTCTTCTTATTAAACATCTTTGAAAAATGATCTATTCCCTTTTATTCATTTGGCTGTGTAGTTGCAGTGAAAATACTCTATCCACCCCCTTGTCATACTCTGGAGCAAAATTTACTGTAGCATTTCTGTAGGACTGGGCTTTAGGATAGGAGATTTTTCATTATTATTAAAAAAAAAGGAGGGGACTGATGGAATGTTATCAGTGTGAATGTTTCTGTTAGCAGCTGAAAAATGAAGTGGGTACACCACACAGTGTACCTCGTGGCTGGAGACTGTGGCACAGGAGCTGCTCCTGCTCTTGGAGAGTGGACTAAGATTCACAGAATCCTAGAATGGTTTGCGTTGGAAGGGATCTTAAAGATCATCCATTTCCAAACCCTGACATGGGCAGGGACACCTTCCACTAGACCAGGTTGCTTCAAGCCCTGTCCAGCCTGGCCTTGAACACTGCCGGGGATGTGGCAGCCACAGCTTCTTGGGGCAAACTGTTTCAGGGCCTCACCACCCTCACAGGGGAGGACTTCTAATGTATCATCTAAATCTGCCGTCTGCCAGTTCAAAGCCATTCCTCCTTGTCTATCCCTACTTGCCCTTGTCAAAAGCCCCTCTCCTTTCTTGTGGGCTCCTTTAGGCACTGGAAGCTGCTCTAAGGTCACATGGGAGCTTTCTCCAGGCTGAACAAGCCCAGCTCTCTCAGCCTGCCTCCATAGCAGAGGTGCTCCAGCCCTTCCAAGGCGTCTTTATGGCCTCTGGACTCAGTCCAACAGAACTCCAAGAACTGCCTGGACATGTTACTATTTGAACAGTGGTACAGAAGTATAAAGACTTTACTCACATCAAACTTTCAATTTTATGTCATAATACAGCTTGTGTCATTGCCAAAATTGCTTAGAGCCTCCAAAGTTTCCTTCTACACTAAACCCAAGTGCTTTTATTAATGTCACAGATCTGGACTGGTGCTTCCCGGGGGAAGATGCAGCAGGTAATGTGCCAAACATTATTCTTGTTCTTCACTGACATATTGTTATCAACATGAGGCTTAAAGACATAACTTAGGATAATTTTTGCCTTTTATATGCAGTTTGTTAGTTCTTTGTAGGTCTTCACGACAATATGAAAAGCGCAGGGCTTTGTCATTAAGAGACAAAAGAAAAAACCTAATAAAAGATGTTCTAACATACAAAATTAAAAGCTATCAATTGGTCAGGCTTTTCAGATCTTGCAAAATAGAACTAGATTTTGTTGTATCATAGGGCAGGTTTATAATCCAATATGTGTTCATGGACGTGATGAGTGAGCCTGAAATGACTGCAACTTAAACGTATTTCTGCATAGGAGTTTGAGTTTCTCCTCTGGAATTATTGAAATGCTGGTGATAAATGTAGGGCACTTTGTGGCCCTCAGACAAGGGGTGTAGGGAGCTTTTTTCAGGTAATTAGTTGATTTAACCAAAGCCTCATAATAGCTGTCTCTGTTTCCAGAGCCAGTGCTTTGAAACCACTGGTATGCTCTTCACAGAAGGAAATGAAGCAGAGCAGCTTGCAACTGTCAAAACCTATCTCTGGGTAGAGTTTGGGGGAGAAATTGACTGTATTTACTCTCTAATATGACAAACTATGGCAGCGGTATCCCTTGCCTCTGCTATGCATGAGCAATGTCAAGCCTCTGCCTAGTAGAGGGAAAAAATAAATTTGTAATGGTCCTAGCCATAGGTTTAAGAGCCGGGCTTTGCAGAACAAACAGTGCTTGGCTTACCTACCGTGCTGGGCCTGTGTGTTTGTGGCTTGGCACGAGGCTTCTGATGGACTGTCCATTGTGGACCTGGTGGGAAGTGTGCTGACTCAGGCTTTGCCCACCAGCCTCATTCATCCCTGTGCTGGTGGTGCAGCACGCACTCACTCATCCCACCCTGGCGAGTCCGTGCTGTCATGGGTGAGGGTAAATGTACTGTGTGGAGGCACTTGTGTGTGAGCCAGGACACTCTGAAGACAAAACAACTACCCTGGATTCAAGCTGCCTCCTGCTTGAAGTGGAGAAGTGTTTGCTTAATGGTGTGAAAGTCCAGCCTAGCTTCTGTCAAGTGGTTTAATTTTAAACCAGCAGATTTGAACCCTTTTATGGTTTGGCAGCAGAGGGGTTAAAGTAGTTCAAGGCCAAAATTAAGAAGCCTGAGTTCAGGATTCTGGTGTTTTTTGTTTCTTAAGAGTTCAGTTATAGAATCCCAGAATGGTTTCGATGATGGTATAATAAATGTTCACCTTTTAGCAGTTGGTATACCTTGAGCATACCAGGCTGATACAGCTCCTAGTTAGTATGTAGTTAAGCTTTAAGCTGGCTGGTTTCCAAAGGGTGCCTGCCTAGGTGTTAACCTCATTCTCTGATGCTCTCAGCTTTCCTGCTTAGCACTGTGGAGAAAAGCTTAGAGAAAAAACCCATGGAACTAAAACTTCCCTGACCATTTTATGTGACCACTGAGCCATAAGGATGCTCATGGGCATGAGACAGTAATAAGAAAGAGGGAGATCAATGGCGCTTTTGCCTCTCTAGAAGGTGGTGTAGATTTGCGTTTACACCGTGGTTGAGAATTTATTCAGGAACTGACAGTAAAGAACAAGCTGTGGAGTATGGGGTTGTATCAGGATGGAGTGGGGAAACAATGCTTCCAGTAATATCTCGAAGGGGAAATTTGCTGTGCTGGGTGAGATGGCTTCAGAGAGGAGAAAGAGACTTGGGGTAGATGAACTGCCCTTAGTCTGACCACTTTTCATTTCTGGCACTGCTACCAGCTGTCAGCATGCGTGTTGCTTCGGATTTAGGTCAGATCATTTGCTTTGTATGGTGGTGAGCATTGTTTACAGCCATGAGGATGCAACAGAGGCAGGAGAGGGTAATTGCAGGTATGCAGCAATGCCAAGGGCTCCCTCCCGCGATGGCATCTCCATTCAGCCCTCCTTGTGTTGCCAAGCTACTGAATGCCAGAGTCTGGAAAAGGAATCCATGTTCAGTGAAATGGTTTCCAGTACTTGAATTCTTCTTTAGGAAATGAACCTCTTGGGCTGCCTCCATTCTTTTCCGTGTAACTTCTGCATGAGCAACAAACCACAGAGCAGGCTGCTTTTTTTTTTTTTTCCTCTGAAACACTCTACTAATTGTGTATTTAACACAGGTTTTGGGCTGAGTTTTTTACTGGGATTGCTGGTTATGCTGCATGGGGAATACTGAGCTTTAAGTCATCTCATGACATTCATAAAGTGTAAAAATCACTGTGGGCATGGTACAGAGATGGTAACGGGTATAGAAATGGGTATGTATAATGGTAAAGTCTTAAAGTTTGTCTTTGCCTAAATAGACCACATGGTTTCTAGTACAACTCTTTGCCAAGCCTTTACCTTTAGTTAATGGAATTCTGAACTGGACATGATGTTTTGTAGGAATGGAATCAAGATATCAAAATGCCATCAAGTGATGTTGGATGCAGCAAACCTCTTGGTCACCTTTTCTCTAGCCTGAGCTTTAAGAGGACTTGCAGCTCTGACAGATTTCACATAAAGCTGCCTAACTCTGGACACTCCGCCAAGCCAGTATTTTCCATTCTCTCACTGGTAATCCCACAGCATATCAGTGCTGGCCACAACTGGAACATCATCTTCCTGCTTAGAAAGCCCATATCTGATCCCAGAGACCACAAGGAGACCAGTTTTCCTTCTGTTCCTTGGTCATGCTAGACTTTAAATATAATAGGTATCTCACCACTTGCTAATCAGCATGCTGTCTGAGTGCAAGCTTTTTAGGAGACTGCATTTATAATGCACGTATCTTTGCGCTTTCATAATTGCTAGAAGTGATATTGTGGTGATTCTTTTTTTTTCCCCATACACATCAAATGTTCAGCTTGACAACTGGATCCAGTTCAGTTTTGAACTACTTAATAGATTCCAGCCTTTTTCTGCTGCGCTGTGGGTGGAAATAAATGACAATCAGACCCCTGGTTTCATGCCTCATTTTTCTGTTCAGTTTCCCCTTCTTCCTCCTGAAATGAAAGGATGAAGAAAAGAAAAATCTTGCAGTCTGTTGGTAAAGTGATCCAAACAGCTATCTCACAGCGTTCTGCTGTGAGCTCTCAACAGGACAGCTGCTCTGATCATCTGATTTTATATTCCTATCCTGTAGTAAAGGTTTTTTTTCATGTTTATGCCTTTTGAAGACTAAGGGGTATTTTCATTTGATGGAATAAGCAAGCACATACAACCACCTTGAGCAGCAGATGTGCCCTAGCTTATCTTACCTTCTTCCAAAGTCACATGCTACCGATTTGTAAACTTCAGTCTCTGGTGCCATCAATCATAGAATCATGAAATAGTTTGGGTTGTAAGGTACCTTAAAGATCATGAAGTTCCAACTTCTCTACCATAGGCAGGGATGCTTTCCACTAGACCAGGTTGCTTAAAGCCCATGGGCCGGGGTCTCACCACCCTCACAGGGAAGAACTTCTTCCTCAGATCTCGTCTCAAACTCCCCTTTGTCAGTTTAAAGCCATTCCCCCTTGTCCTGTCCCCACCTGCCCTTGTCAAAAGCCCCTCTCCAGCTTTCTTGTTGGCCCCTTTAGGCACTGGCAGCTGCTCTAAGGTCTTCTGGAGCCTTCTCTTCTCCAGGCTGAACAAGCCCAGCTCTCTCAGCCTGTCTCCATAGCAGAGGTGCTCCAGTCCTCAGAGCATCTTCATGGCCTCCTCTGGACTCATTCCAACAGGTTGTAGGCCCCAGAGCTGGATTCAGTCTTCCAGGTGGAGTTTCATGAGTACAGGGGGAGAATCTCCCTCGGCCTGCTGGTCACACTGCTTTTGGTGCAGCCCAAAGCTGCATCACTGCTTATAGCACTTCTCTGTACCCAAAGGATCTGGACTGTCACTTCACCAGGGGCTAGATTCCAATCTCTCTACTTGAGCACTTTCAGACCTCAACAAGGATATTTAGAGAGGAAGGTCCTGTTCATTGCATGCTTTGGTAGCAGACTCCCTTTTATATCAAGAGAAGCTTCTTCTTGGGTCCAGCACAGGAAGGTCACCCAGGGATCTTTGAGTTTAATTGCAAGTAGGTAGGCCACTAGAAAAAAATAATTCCTGGGACTATTTTTTATGCTGAACAGGAAATCTTGGGGGCATCTGATTTTTTAATTAATTAATTTATTTTTTTAATCATTAAAGGCCAGGTTTTTAAAATGTTTTTCCTTTTAGTGCTTAAGGCCAAACCCTGCATGCTGATTTGCATGACCAGCCCCTGGTTGCCTGATTTTGCTGTCTTGCAGTGATCTGCTCAGGATCAGAACACAAATTAAGTCAAACGAATATTCAAATTAATTTGATTAAAAAAAAATACAAAACAGAACAAAAAATGAACATAAAAATGGTCTTTGACAAGAGCCAGAGCCTGGACTGCCTTTTCCCAGGCAGATAAATGCTGCAGGACTGTGGAGCACTCAGGTATCTTGTTCAATGGGGCTGACATCCTTAAGTAAGCACATAGGCATATTTCTTTTAAGCATTCATAAAAATGTAAATTAAAGCAGTATGCTGGTTGAAAGAAAGCATAAAAAGGGTCAGCACCAAATGCAGACTGTTTTAGAAATAATCTTTAGTGAGAACAGGCATTTTAAAAATTGTTATAAGCAAGAGACTTCTACACCATCCAGCTGTAAAGCTTTTCAGGTTGTATCAGTTACTGTGCTCTCAAATCTGTCAATTCTATCACAAATAACATGCAATTTAATTTTTCGCTTCAAATTCCAGCTCCCAATTTTTGGTGATTAAGTGAGGGTCTGATTTTTTTAATCCATTTGCAATTATTGAGGTTGCGGAGAACCTTTGGCTTCAGAACAATATTCAAAAATTGTTGAGACCAAAAAGGCAAGTTTGGGCATTGGTTTCCTTTAAAATTAAGATTTTGCTGCTGCTTCTGTAACTCCGAGACCGGTTCAAAGTTAGAAAGCTGATGGTCCTGTCCTCCTTCAGTAATAAATTGATGGAGAGAATCTTCTCCAAAGAACTTGGAGGAGTTGCTGCTTTTAAAGGTTAGATGAGTTTCTGCCTGTCTGCTGCTGAGGCTGGCTTTCCTCTTGCTTTTTGGAGTCAGCCCTGGCTGTTTTAGAGGAAGGAGCTGTGCTTGTCATGTCCTTTAGTAGTAAAATTTCCCCACTGAAGAGTACAGCAGTGATTTTAGGACTGGGATGCAAGTGGGCACTTCAGTGCCAAGTTCCCTCCTCTGAGCATCTCAGCAGTGACGTCCAGCTTTGTTCCAGGTTGTACTTTGTTAATGTAAAAGATTAAATGCAATAGGTGACCTAAGAGTGTGTTACTGCTGCTCAGAAATCCCTGTTGCCTAAGCATGACACTTAATCAGGTGTTTGAGTCACAATGCACTCTAAGCTTACCCTAAATCTTAAGCATATGTTTAAGTGTTTTGCTGACTAAGGTTGAGATTTAATAACAATACCTGGCTTTTATACAGCACTTTCCATAAATTTCACGTTATGGGGATTTTAGAGCAGAAACTGAGGTGAATTGAAAACTCAGAATGGCCAGGCCCAAAGCAGGGTCAGCAGCAGCACAAAGTCTAGCAGGAGCCAGTAAACCGCAGCATACCCCAGGGGTCAATACTGGGTCCAGTCTTGTTTAACATCTTCATTAGTCATACGGATGATAGGATCATTCCTTATATATTAGGAAGAAATTCTTCCCTGTGAGGGTGGTGAGCCCTGTGAGGGTGGTGAGCCACTGGGACAGGTTTCCCAGAGAAGCTGTGGCTGCCCCATCCCTGGAAGTGTGGGAAAACTGAGGAATATGATGGTACAATAATGTGTAGCAGCATACAGCAGTGTCATGGCCAAACAAAAATTTAATTCCTTGCTTCAATGAATTCCTTGCTTCCATCCCAGTGGATTGGTCACCATGCCTGGTGACTAGACTAACTGTACAGGCATGCTTACATGGCTCCCAGAGGCAGTTCAGCCCTAGCCCCATCTTCCTGTGACAGGCAGGGGACTGGGACCAGTTCAGGGACCTGTGTGTAATGCTCAGGACTGGAAATACCAAAATCTTGGTGCCACTTGGTGCTGCTACTCCACCCACTGCATGACACAGAGACAGCTGCTAGAGGAAGGCTGCAGCCAGAATTTGACTGCCAACAAATCCTACCAGCCCTTAGGGTGGGATCTGAGGAAAGGATCCCAGGACAGGATCCTAGGACTTTTTGTCTGCTTAATACTAACCACCCAATGGAGGGGGGGCAAGGAGAAGCTGCAACAGCAGGTAAGAAAGGATCACTTTTTATTTGTGCATCTATTCTGCTTGTTTGCTGTACATACAATGCAGGAGATGCAACCTGCAGCGTGGGTAGTTTTTATGCCACTGAAGTCCCAGCTGAAGGCCACAACCAAAGGCATCACTGATGCAGTTTTTACCTATGATTACCTGATTGATTTAAGGGATCCTTCTTTAACCTTCCCACTTCACAGTCTCCATCATCCCGGTGTGAGAATCAGAGCTCCCAGCCTGAGATAGGGGCTCCATTGGGTGCTCTACATCTGCATAAGAGACTGTGCCAGTTGGGAATTAAATAACAAAACTAAGGACAAGAAAAAATAACAGGGTATATGAAAGAAATGACCAGGTGACCCAGAATGGCTGTACAGAAGGACTTGTCCTGCAGAACTGTACTGTGTCTGAGCACATGAAATGGCAGGCTGAGACCTGCATTTGCCCTGCTTTCTTGATTTGTGCCTTCAGAAGGATTTCTGGAGCACTTCAGATACAGGCTGTATTTCCAGCTTTCCTGGGCAATGCGTGTCCAGCTTTGTGTGCCTCAGCTTCACTGCACATCACATGGCACTAATGTAATTGACCTTCACCAATTGCTTTGAGGGTTACGGCTGGCAAAAGACATGATAGGATCTCAGTATTATGATTTTTTGTTGTATTTATGTTCTTAGCTTGCTGGTACTACCCAACGACTGTGTTCATCTCTTTTGTATGAAGCTTTTCTCTTCCTACAGTGGCTGCAACTGGCTGATAAATTATTTTCTGGCCTGCTTTGTTATATCTGTAGAAACATAAACTGTTGCAGTTTCTGCTCAGGAAATGAAAGTATTCCATCATCCTTCACACTAGCTGGGAAATTCAGGCTGGTCAGCTGGACCAGCATTCCCAGGTGCCTTCTTGGTGCTGGCTGATGGCAGGGTCTAAAATAGCATCCACGCAGGCCATGGTGGAAAGCCACTTAATGAAGTTCACAGTGTCCTTCAGAGGGGCAGCTCAAGTGTTCAGCAGAAAATGAAGGGGTTTTGACTTTCTGCCTGTAGCAGGTGGAAAGAATTTGCACTCAGATGTTAGTAACAGATGCCATTCTCCCTTATGATTTTCTTCGCATACTCAGGAAGGTGTTTTCAGCTAATGTTTGGTATGTTGTCCCCCTGGGATTTCAGTGACTTTTACTATAATAGGATTTTAATTTTAGCTTCTAATATGAAATTATGCTGGTCTCCAGGTACATGAGAAAATAATTTCCAAACCAGCTCTATTCCATGGCTTCATAGCTGTGAGCTGCAGCTGGGCGGGATGGTGGCAATGGGAGGCCAAGAGTAAAGTGCATGGAGCCAGAGGTGAAAAAGTGCAGAAGGTGAAATGCATTACTGATGGTGCTTTAACATGACTCCCTGAGACCTCCAGAGGTATTAATTCCCTCTCTCAGTAAAAGCGTTCCCTCTGTCTGCAAGCCTGTGCCAAGTTCTACATAATGGGGATGATCTTTGACATTGAAATGGCTGTGCCTTCCATCTGCATTCATCCCACCTCACTGAAGACACATATCTGAGGCATCTACATGATGCATAGTCAGTGGAAAGAGAATAGCAACTCCAGAAGGCAATTCAGCCTTCCTTGCAGAGGGAAGACTTGCCCTCTGGTCGCAGCTGTCTCTCCTCATTGACTACAGAAGAGTAGAGGGTGCCTACAGTCCTAATACTACATCTTAGGTGAGATAATTAGACCCTGAGCATCTAAATGTCACAGAATCAGACTTTTGAACTAAAGCAGAGGAGCTCAGCATCACTGCAGAAAGGATAGACGTTGCAAACTTCCCTCCAGGGGTCCAGATCTAGCCAAAGTTCAATGCACTCAGCATTTCAAAGACTTGGCCTCAAAGTCAAAAGGGAGCTCAGAATTCTGAAAAATCAATGTTTCAGGCTGATGTAATACACTCAGACTAAGTCCCAGCTATTATTGTAAACACAATATACATTTACATTCACTTTTAAATTTCTCACTCTTATTAAAAAAATAAAAATCTACGGATTTGCAGAAACATTAAATCCACATCAAATGGGTTGAAGCAATCTGTTCCTATTGTTTACCCTGGCCAAAAAAATCACTTCTGATGCCTTGAATGAATCCAGCAAAGCTTCAAAGGATTGGATACACTCAAATTGATCAAAATAATCACTATAATAGAGCAAGAAAGTGATAGCTCGACAGGACACAAAACCAGACTCTGCGGTTATTTCAGTGTGACTAATACACAACTATTCCTATCATTTGATTTTATTCTCTCCTGACAGTCAAATAAGTGACCTGAAATTAAAATGTACATCTGTGCTCTCAAAACATTTATTATAAAAGAGTTTCCAAAAAAAAAACCCTGAATTATTTTCCCCAAATTGGGTGGCATTTGGGATTTAGTACTCTTTTCAAAGGCTTCATTCACCCAAAATTGAAATGTTCAACGGTGGTGAAGCACAACTCTTTATTCCTTGTTGTACTTGAAGAAGCACTTTCATAGTTGGTTGGTTGAGGTTTTCTGTTAAGGAAAATAGATATATTCCAGTAACAATTTTCAGACTGGGGAATTTTAAATGAAAAACAGTCATTCAGAAAACACGTCTTGTGGTCACATATTCCTAGTCTGTGTACTCCCTAATTTCAAAGGTCCTAAATCTGTAGGTTCCAGTCCCAAATTATACTGCATTTCTCCTGACCTTGCTTTTTTAAGATCCTGGGAGAGGAAAGCAATGCATTCCCTGATAATGCTGCTTCAGGGACACCTGCAAGTCTGTAGATTGTTTTGGTCCTGTCTTCCAGGCATTGCTGGGCCTTGAGGTTCTTCAAGCATTGTCCTGGAGGACAAGGACTCATCATCATCCTGAAAGGCAAACTTAGGAGTCAAAGACATATTCCAGGTTTTTCCAGGGAACCTGGAATTATTTCAGACATGTTATGTGCTAAGATCTGTCTTCTAACTTTATTTTATCTCATTTTGTTTTGTCATATTTTATTTTTATTTTATTTTATTTTTTATGTCATTCTAAATTCACAAAGCAAGAAGGGGTACCATCTCTCCCCAGGGCATTCTTCAAATGCTTACTCTTATCAGTCACAGATCTCTGTGGCTGTGTTTGACCTGCATTCTTTAAGCATCCCACGAATTTTGATGTATTTAAAGTAACTTGGCTTGATGTGAGCTGGAACATGCAGCTTTACCAGAATGTTTCAATCATGCTGTGGTTTGGAGCTGGCTGGTTTAATGTTATAACTGAGGGTGCAATATGGAATCCATTGAAAAGCCCATAATAATGTTAGAGCTTAATAGATGAAAATATGATTATTTTTTGTCTGAATGACTGAAAAAATAAATAAATAACCTAGTTCAGCATGAATCAAGGGGATGCCACTCCCAGAATAGTCTGGCATCCAGCACAGCCAGGGTGGTGGATGTGCTGGAGGAGGGTAGCCTGAAGAAAAGGTTGTACCACCTTAGCAGGCAGCACCAAGAGGTCGTGTGCTCCAAGTGCCCTTCAGCAGATGTAGGGAGGGGTAAAGAAAGGAGTCTGGTCCAAAAAGGGCCAACAGACATGGGGGCATACAATGAAGCACATTTCACATCATGCTTCAGTTATGCAACAACTTGAGCTCCTTCATGCTATGTTCTCCTGTCTCTTTTTCCTCCCAGAGCAGGTGCGTCAGTCACTGCCTTCCTGCAGAGCAGCCACCCCAAGCAGTCCCACTGAGGTTTGGTGCCTGCACATCACAGCTCTGCTGCAAATCCACCTGTCTTCTTCTTTTGCTTCTTTAAACATCCCATTTGGCCCACCTGAATCCACAAAATGCTTTGGTTACACTTTGTCATCTGGTTTGCTGTGCCAGTCTCTGTGCTGTGCTGGCCTGCTCTGCCCCCCGCATCTCCTTAACTGCAATCCAGCTGGTGTGTGTCTTGGGGTACAGTTTGGCAAGAAGGTTAAAAGGATTGTACCTGTTCTGCCTGTAAAATAGATGGTCTTCCTTTCCTTCTGTAGCTCCCAGACACTGAGCCTTGCTCAATTGTTGGAGGAACCAGGTGAGGAAACTGACCTGGCTGTTACCTGAGCCAGGGGAAAAAATGAAAATAAAACTAAATATCTCCCATCCACACCAAGAACCTGATCCAATGCATCCCACAGCCACCTGAGTGTTAGTGCTGGCTCGGGAAAATTGCTAGGATTAACAGATGTGCCAGAGAACAAACATCCCTGCAGCCTTAGACCATTAAACCATTATGAAACCAGAGGTTTCATGTCGCACTTAATCTAGTGATGGAGGGAATGGCCTTCTCCCACCGCCTGCAACCCTTCTCTGTCCCTTGTGCTGAACCTACTAATTGCACAGCCAAGAAGTGAATACGATCGATGAACTGATCTGATGTGAACCTGTCTGATTTGCCACTCTGATTTACTATGTGGCAGGACAATTGCTGGAGTATCAAAATTGAGACTATCAAAGCCACATAGCTGGAGAAGGAGAAGGGGGATGGTCACCTCTCACAGGAGCAATTTACACCAGATTCAGTGTAACATCAACCCACACCCCATGCTGCAGCCCTGATGATGGGAAATGTATATCAGCTGGCTCAAGCAGTGATGGAATAAGGTAGTTCAACAGCACAGAGCTCACCATGGGCAGAAAGTCAGACAAAGTCAGCTATGGCTGTGGTTCCAGTTATTACCAGCGGATCCCCCATGGCCAGGTGCTCCAGAAATACATCGCTGACCCAGGTTAGGAAATACCTGGGTTAGGTAATTCCTAACCTGGGCCATTGCATTCATTGATTTAGCAACCAGCTGGGACCCATGGCTTGCTCTGCCTCTTGGCCCTCAGGTCACTTCACCATCTGCAAAGGGCCAGACAACATGAGAAATTAGCCTGTGCACTGTTAACCCACCCAAATGTTTTTGATCCAAGACAGTTCACTTATATTGATTTGGTGCTTTGTGCCTTGGGGCTGTGGTGGTTTACACTCACCAGGAGGCTTGCTGCCTTGTGCTGTCAAAGCATGGCCTCAGTGCATTAGCCCGTGTTTTATTGAGTGCTGCAGAAAGAGGAGATCCACTATGCTAGCTTGTTAGTTCAGAGCTATCTGCGTAGCTTGGCGTTGTGACCATGTTTTTTGCTTTCTTTTACTAGCTTTACATTTTTATATATTCTTTTGCACAGATGTTCCATGAAAGGAGTCTCCATACTCTGCAATTAGGATGCTCAGCCCCTAACTTGTCTGGGGCCACCCAGGACAATTCATGCACCTGGTGTCTCACCTTCAACAGTCTTCTTTCCCAAGGACGTTGTGGTAGCAATCTGTGAGATGGATGGATCCTTTTGGAGGTGGGAGCATCTTGTGTTCAGCTTCCATAGTTCTTGCTGATGCCACAGCCTCTCCCTCTGCAGGCTTCCTTTTTGTGTCTGAGTTTGTCCAGGAGCTCCTTGTTCATCCATGCAGGCCTCCTGGTGTCCTTGCCTGACTTCCTCGTTGTCAGGGTGCATCGCTTCTGAGTTTAGAGGAAGTGATCCTTGAATATTAACCAGTTTTCTTGGGCCCCTCTTCCCTCCAGGGCTTTATCCCATGGTACTCTACAAAACAGATCCCTGAATTCAGAGGCCAGAGACTGCTCTCCTGAAGTCCAGGGTAGTGAGCTTGCTGTCCTCATTGCCCTAAGGATCTCAAAGTCCACCATTTCCTAGTCACTGCAGCAAAGGCTGCCCTTGAGTTTCACATTCCCCACCAGCCCCTTCCTGTTGGTGAGAACAAGGACCAGCAAAACACCTCTCCTTGTTGCCTCTTCTATGACTTTGAGAAACAAAACACCCAAACGAGAGTTTGAAGGGTGTGCTAAGCTAGTTTACTGTGATGCAGCAGGCTGCACAGCCAAGTAGACTTTCTACATTAGATCCAGGTCCTGTGAGTAACTGTACAGGTTATGGCTGGAATTCCTCGTATCAGGACAGGGCTCCAAATGCCTGTGTTATATTCCCAGATTTTCCTCATCGTGGGTTATGACAGACAAATAATTTGGCTTCACCAGAAACTGGATTGGCCTCTACTCTTCCCTATGCTTCTACTTCCTCATCTGCAAACTTTGGGTATAAGGTTACTTCATTATAGGGTTGGGATCATATAGCACTATTATATCTGTAAATTGCTCACTGGTCCGTCTGTCCTCAGCACATTACAAGCAATCCTTTGGCTATTTCTTTTGTTGGACTTAGCCCCTTGTCTCCCATTTATCTCAGCTAACGCTACAGAAATTGTCACCTGGGGGTCCCTTTACGGTTGATAAGGAGGAACAGGAACTTTAAGGCATGATTCATCTGATCCTGTTTATATAGTTGCTACTGGATGAGGTGAAGTCCACAACTCATGAATCCCACCCTTGCTATCACTGTGGGGTGGAGTTAGAGCACGTCACGACTGCTCATGAAAGGGGTAAAGCTGGATCAAGTAAAGACATGTGCCTTTATGTCTGCACATGAAGCTGGTTTTCATTTTTTGCTAATAAGTTCTCCTGTTCAAGGAAATACATGATTTTATATGTATTAACAATGTTATTCATTAGGACAATGCTGGTTAGAGACATGTTTGCTCTACCTTAATTGAAATTAATATAGAACTGAGTAGGCCAAAAGTGGGATTTCTTGTTAAAATTGATGAAAGAAATCAATACTTTTTTCTATTTTGTTTCTTTTTATTTTGTTTATTTTTGAAATAAGAGTCTAAAATACTTTTCTTTCCATGAAACAATTAGTTTATTACAGTGCAGAAGTCTGGTATTGGCTCTTCTGTATTCTTTTTTTTCCAGAATAAAAGAGAAAAGGCAGTATGGTGGGGAAAAAAAGCTTTTTTTCCTTATTTGTGTCCTTTAAAAAGTGGAAAAAGATAAACAAATAAAATGTCATTAAAAATAGCTTTTTATGAAAGCTTAAATACCTTAGCTTCAGAAAATGTTTTCTGTTGGAGAAAAGATTTGTATAAATTTTTGACACTTCTAACTTTATGTTATAGGCATACAGGAAAGCCCCATACTTTATAACCTGAAATATTTTTGTCCAAATAAAATGATTGATTATACCATCCCAAACCTTCATTTAATTTACAGGTGGAGACCTGACTGAATAATGGATGCTGTGTCCATTTCTGAGCGAAATTCACCCATAATATCCGTTCTCCAAAAAATACTGACCTGAATCTGCCTAAGGAACATGGTATCCTCCTCACGTAATTTCATTTGTTTATTTATTTATTTAAAGTTAGACTCTAACTCCAAGGTATTCTTCTGGGCCTCATGCTATGGTAGTTATTTCTTACCGTTGACTATACAGAGGCACGGGTAATTATTTCTGACTTTGAAGATAAATCCCACCTTCTGTCTAATTGATGCATAGCTGACAAAAATCCTATGTTTTGACAAAGATATGTTTAATAGAATCATGTATAACAGCATTACCAGGTCATCAAGAACGAGCTTGTTTGCACTTACCATGTTCTTGACTCCAAATGCTGACATAGAGAAAAAAAAAGTCAAAAGAAAGATTGGAGACACGTTGTACTCAGAGAAAAATAATCATGCCAACTGATAGAAAAATTGTCCTGTTGATTTAAGCAATATCTTGATATCTGCCTCTTGGTGGGCATCTCCATAAGTAGGCTGAGTGGTGGCCGTACAGCACCTTGCACAAAAGGACATCTGAAACCCAGGTCCATGCTTCTAGTCCTATCTGTCTGTCTGTCTGTCTACCTATCTGTCTGACCTGGCCATATCTACACCCAACTTTCAGCAGCCTTCTTTTTTTTTTTTTTTATTCTTTTATTTTTTAAAGTAATTTGGCCCAAGGTATTTCTTTATAAGTTTGAATACATATTTTTTTTTTCTGTAATTTAAATGTGTTTAAAAAGAGGTCAAAGAAAAAAGAGGTCTGTTGGACAAAACCAAAGAGAGAGGGGAAAATATCACCCTGTTCTCAATGGGTGTTTATTAGCTCAGGTTCTCTCCACCATTTGTTTTTATGGCAAGGTAAAAAATTATGTATTTCAGAAGCTTTGTGCCTTTTCTTCTGCCTTCCCTTCAGCCCACTGCCCCCCTCTGTTTGGACTCCTTTCCCTAATGGCTCTCCGAAATAATAACCCGTGGGCATTTGCTGTAATAAAGTACAAAGACCTTGTTCCAAATGAGTCCAACTGCAAGAGAGAAGCCAAAACCAACTCAAAATGAGATTTTTCTCACTCTGAGAATTTGCTATACTTGGAACTGGCAAATAATAAATTGAGCAGTATGTGGAAAAACATGCAGCCCTAAGGACATAAGAGAATGGTTGGTACTAGGTGGGGCCATAGACTTTTACTCCCTAGGTTACAAAACACTGTGGCTCCCAGCCCCAACCTGTTTCCTCTCCTTTTGGGTTGCAGCTGGCAAGGTTGACTCACACTGAGAAGTGCTTACCCACCACAGAGGGGTGGAAAGGCTTTGGAGAGGACATGTGGAGGCTAAGCAGGAGGAGATGCATGTGTCTTGAGCTCAGGACTCTCTAGGCTCCCTTTATACATCATGGTGAAAGATGTTACAGAGAGCAGGGCAGCTCTGATATATCAGGACCTGAACTGGAGTGTTCCCTGAGAAGACCAAGTAGCTCTGAGCCTTAATTCTACATCAGTCGACGTGGGAAACTGAACTACCTTTTAGACAGCAATGAACCTTGCAGAACCAGCAGGACATGGGAACTCTGGGTCACTCTTGTGTGGTTTCTATGCATGTCAGATAAAATGTCTCAGTCTGGTGTGGGGTTCACCAGTTCTGTGTTGGCCATCTACAAATTTAAACATCTACACCCAATGAAGAGAAACTGGGCAATGCCAAAGGGTGATTTATCTCACCTTAAAACAGATTTCAGAGTAGAATCATAGAATCGTAGAATACTTAGGGCTGGAAAGAACCTTAAGATCATCTGTTCCAACCCCCTTGCCATGGGCAGGGGCACTTCACATTAAACCATGTCACACAAGGCTCTGTCCAACCTGGCCTGGAGCACTGCCAGGGACAGAGCATTCACAACTTCCCTGGGCAACCCATTCCAGTGCCTCTCCACCCTTACAGTGAAGAACTTCTTCCTTATGTCCAATCTAACTTTCCCCTGTTTAAGTTTTAACACATTACCTCTTGTCCTATCACTACAGTCCCTAATGAAGAGTCCATACCCGGCATCCCTGTAGGCCCCCTTCAGATACTGGAAAGTTGCTATGAGGTCTCCATGCAGCCTTCTCTTCTCCAGGCTGAACAGCCCCAACTTCCTCAGCCTGTCTTCATACGGGAGGTGCTCCAGCCCCCTGATCATCCTCGTGGTCCTCCTCTGGACTTGTTCCAACAGTTCCATGTCCTTTTTATGTTGAGGACACCAGAACTGCAGACAATACTCCAAGTGAGGTCTCACGAGAGCAGAGTAGAGGGGCAGGATCACCTCCTTCGACCTGATGGTCACGCTGCTTTTAATGCAGCCCAGGATATGGTTGGCTTTCTGGGCTGTGAGCACACTCTGAAGCCAGCTCATGTTCATTTTCTCATCAACCAACACCCTAAGTCCTTCTCTGCAGGGCCGCTCTGAATTTCTTCTCTGCCCAACCTGTAGCTGTGCCTGTGATTGCTCCAACCCAGGTGTAGGACCTTGCACTTGGCATGGTTAAACTTCATGAGGTTGGCATCAGCCCACCTCACAAGCGTGTCAAGGTCCCTCTGGATGGCATTCCTTCCCTCCAGGGTATCAACCAAACCACACAGCTTGGTGTCATCGGCAAACTTGCTGAGGGCACACTCAATCCCACTGTCCATGTCACCGACAAAGATGTTGAACAGGACCAGTCCCAACACCGATCCCATCGGTGCCATAGCCCCATCATAGAAGGTCACCAGATTGGTCAGGCAGGATTTCCCCTTAGTGAAGCCATGCTGGCTGTCACCAAGCACCTTGTTGATTTTCATGTGCCTTAGCATGCCTTCCAGAAGAATCTGCTCCAAGATTTTGCCAGGCACAGAGGTGAGACTGACTGCTCTGTAATTCCCAGGGTCATCCATTTTCCCCTTCTTGAAAATGGGGGCTATATTTCCCCTTTTCCAATGATCAGGAACTTCACCTGACTGCCATGATTTCTCAAATATGATGGACAGGGGCTTAGCAACTTCATTCACCAGCTCCTTCAGGACCCGCGGATGGATTTCATCAGGCCCCAGGGGCTTGCATATGTTCAGGTTCTTAAGTTGGTCTCAAACCAGATCCTCTCCTACAATGGGCCTAAGGTCTTCATTATCACAGTCCCTGCATCTGCCTTCCAAGACTTGTGTGGTGTGGTCTGAGCATTTGCCAGTGAAGACTAAGGCAAAGAAATCATCAGAACCTCAGCCTTCTCCAAATCCAGTGTAGCCAGTTCTCTTGATAGCTTCCAGAGAGTGCCCATATTGTCCCTAGTCTGTCTTTTATTCGCTACGTACCTATAGAATCCCTTCCTGTTATCCTTAACATCCCTACCCAAATTTAATTCTAACTGGGCCTTAGTTTTCTTAACCTTGTCCCTAGCTTCTGAAACAACATCCCTGTATTCTTCCCAGGCCTCCTGTCCTTGCTTCCTCTTTTTCCTTCAAATTTTCCTCATCAGCTTCTTATCCACCCAAGGAGGTCTCCTGGCCCTCTTGCTGGACTTCCTTCTAGTTGGGATGCAACACTCCTGAGCTTGTAGTAGGTGATCCTTGAATACTAACCAGCAGCCTTGGGCCCCACTGCCCTCTACATCTATATCCCATGGAACCTTACTAAGCAGGTTCCTTACTAAACATATAGCATGATTTGTTCCCTAGGACAGTAGGTATCTCTGTATGTGTTGTCAATTAGGCTGATTACGCCATCTGGAGATAGCTGAAGCTAGGTGACATGCATCCCACCAGTGATATCCTATCTGTCGTCCCATCAACTGTGCACTCAAGGATGTAACAGGGATTGCTCCTGTGCTAGGTGTCAAAGCAGGAGCCCACCAGCACACATACAGGGGCTGACGAGAATGCTGGAAAGGGACTTTTGACAAAGGCCTGTAGGGATAGGACAAGGAGGAATGGCTTTGAACTCCACAATATGGAAGGATGGCTGATGTGCATAGAGACACAGTGCAATAGTTTTCTGCGTCAAATCCCAGCTTGAAGGACCTTGTGCCCCATTATACGTTCTTCTAATTCAGAAATAAATAATTACTTTATTAGGGTAATACAGAGGCTCCAGTTCAGTTTAGTAGAAGGTTAGTCCTGGCTAAACACTGATGCTGTGTGAAACCTTGATGGGAAATCTGTGTAAGTGAGCATGTCCTTGGATTTAACGCTGGTCCTTTGGGATACCCCAGCTCTAAGGACACCAGCCAATATTGCTGTATTACCAGCAGTGAGAGCACAGTGTTAGAGGCAAACAGAACAAAGACTGAAGTCTCACTTGTTGCTTTTTTCTTTTTCCTTCCCTAGCTGCATGTCTTGTTTTGCCTGCTCTGAAGTGAAGCATAGATGTGCATGGCCCATGAAGGGGAACCCTTCAGTTTCCCCCCAACATATATGTGTTTTGGGAAGCAGTAGTCAGTCTCCATTCCTGAGGAATTCTCTTTTTTATGGTGTGATAATCGGATACAGTTGGATCAGCAAGTGCATTGCTGATGCCCAGGGTAATGACTTCATGGCTGCACCATATTAAAGGCATTCTTGTATGACGCATTAAAAAATAAAAAAGTGGGAGAAAAAAAAAGAGAGTCACCCCTTTTGGGGTGTTTATATACTGAGAGCATCGCTCCTGCCAGTGTCAGCTTGAGGGACCAGGATGAAGTCAGTAGAGAGACATGGTGTAAAACAACTGAAAAAGACAATTTACACCAGTATTTTATGGTTTTAAGGACCAATGGAGAAAAAAAGGTGAATATCTGTCCATGCCCTCTCATCTCCTTTTGCTGCAGATGATCTGTTCTTTCCTCCCTCTGACACCTTTCCTCCCTCCAGACACCAGACTGGCAGGCAATTTTGAGCAGCTATACTCATCCACAACTCACTGACACATGAAGGTCATGCTTGTGAATCTAACCAGACAAGTAGGGAACAGGCCAACTGAGCACACTTCAATCTGCTTCAGTGCAAAGTTACTCAGTTCAAGCTTTCAGGCATGGCAGTTTGCAACAGTTACTTTCACTGTAAGGGTATAATTCATAGCTAGATGAAATAGCTTTTAAAACTGGTGCAGCTAGATTTGCAAGAGGCTCTCTGACTATTCCCTAAATCTATATGTAGATCTAGACTGAATTCCGTCTACGCTTTTGGTAGATGGAAAGCTGTCCTTTCTTTCTTGGGACCATCTCATTGTCATTGCTCCTGGAAATCAGAGAGGTTTTATAATAGAGAACAGTGTTTTATTGTTCAGCAGAAAGTAAAACTTCCCACTGAACACAGAACATGGTCAAACATGCTTTCTGCAGACAATGAAAACACCCTATCCAACAAAAAGGATACATTTCGAAAAAGCTCTTGAACCAAAACCACCCCACTCATAAAACTCCATCACTTTGAAGCTTTGTACCCCACAAAATTTCCCTATAAAATACGTCAAGCAATTTGCAGAAGCAACTTGGGAGGTTTAGGCCCCATTTGATTGTAAACACCTGCTAATGTTTTTAGTAGTTTTCCATCCATTAATATTGCTCTCCTTTTGTCTTTCTCTGTCCTTTTAAATTTTTTTATTCTTTTCTGGCAGCCTCGATATGGTGATAGAAAAAAAACTAATCACCAGGAAAGTAAGAGAGCCTTGGGTAGACTGTGGAAGATGTTAAAAGCTGCAAAGTAGTCATCTGCTGCATGTAAGAATTTTATTGGTCCTATATAACTCTGATACGCTTCACCCACTGGAACCTCAGCTATTAACAACAGCTTTTCTGCATGGATAAATAACGGCTAGGAACTTCCTAAAGCTGAAATCATTTTGTAAAGAAGTCTGATACAATATTCAAAGGAGACAATCCCATGAACACCGCTAAATTGGATCCACTTAAAAAAGGTCCAAAAATATGTATCATAATGTTCCTTAGGATTGTAAGCCAGAACAGTTTTCTTCATATGTTCCAACCCCATCCTGTACACTCATTTCACAGAATCACAGAATCAAGTAGGTTGGAAAAGACCTTTAAGATCATCAAGTCCAGCCTTTACCCCAGGACTGTTAAGACCACCACTACGCTATGTCACTAAGAGTCTCATCTACATGGTTTTTGAAACACTTCCAGGGATGGTGATTCCACCACTTCCTGGGAAGCCTGTTCCCATGCCTGACTACGCTTTTAGTGAAGAAATTTTTCCTAACATGCAGTCTAAACCTCCCCTGGTGCAGCTTGAGGTCATTTCCTCTTGTCCTATCACTTGTTACTTGGGAGAAGACTCCAGCCAACTTCTTTCTTCACCCTCCCTTCAGGTAGCTGTAGAGAGAGATAAAGGCCCCCTTGAGCCATCTCTTCTCCAGACTAAACAACGCCAGCTCCCTCAGCCTTTCCTCATAAGACCTGTGCTGTAGACCCTACACCAGCTTTTATGGACCCGCTCCAGCAACTCAGTATCTCTCTTGTGATGAAGGGCCCAGAACTGAATACAGTCTTTCCATAAACTGATCTCATTCCAGTTCAGAAATCTTGAGTATAAGCTTCAGTGCCCTTTTCACCATTCCTGTTTATCATGTAGGTCTTCAGTGGCCCCAGAGAACACAGGTATGCATTCTGTCAATGGGCTGTGATCCTGACCTCCAGTCTTCTGTGGTCTATTCAGTGTTGCATCATTTCATGTGGGCTGAACTTCAGATCAATATTCCCCTCCCTAGATGCACCACCTCACTGTGGTAGATATTATTTCTATTCTGTTAGTGACTTCATTCTGCTAGTGTCCTCCGGTTTTCCAGTCCAGTCCAGTCCAGTTCAATATGAGACTTCTCCTGATCATCAAGTTCTATATAAGATTACTAGTTGGGCATGTTGTGATGTTCAGGCATTGCCAGGGCAAGACCCCTTCCTCACTGATAGAACTTTTTGTCAATCTGTAGATGCACCAGTTTCAGTTCATTCCTGACTCCATGTCACCTTGAGGGCGCCAAAGAGAAGTTGTCTGCTCAAGCTCCTTTTTGGCACTGCCTGATCAAACTCTACAGCAGAGCATTGGCACTTCTTGTCTGGTACATTATCATTCTCAAAATCAGCCTTCAAATTTCAGAGCCTGGTCCTTCTGAGAGAAAATGATGGACAAATTAAATGTAATAGAACATTAAACCCTAGCTGGTCTGTTCAATGTTCTACAAAGTGAGCATGAGGGTTTCATGAGTCTGTACGTGAAGCTGAATGCTGTGCTCTTTATGTAGTTTGTCCTGTTGTTGGCTTCTGTCAGTTGGCCATTCATTAGTGGCTCATTCCAAGCATATTGCTGTTCCCAGCCAAGAAAGATGCCCTCATTTAATTATTGCTAGAGCTCATGTCTACCAAACTTCTGACTTTTCCTTTATAAATGAAACCCATTTCTGTTTGCATGTAGCTTAGGCCTCTCCTGATTTTAAAGGTTAAATTCCAGTAATACTTTCTCTGTGAAAGGTGACCAGTCGTGATCTGTAGGAGCTGTTTAACTCTCTGCTACACCTCTTCCCTGCTTTAGTGCATTCCCAGGAGTCTGTTAGGCAGCTTGTTCCAGAGCACAGACCGAAACGTGACATCATGAACAAATGTAATCTATCAGTCATGGTCAGAATGAATAACCTCAGGAGAACTGAAAGAGTTGCTCTCTGTTAGATGGAGCTGAAGTAGATTGCTACCTGATCTGGCAAGCGCCTTAGGCTGTGCACTGAAGTTTTAACACGTTTTAAGACAGAGAGTCAAAGTTCAGCACCAAATACAATGTGTCATTGGACCAAGTTTGGCACTGGTCAAAGGCAGAATTATGATCAAGCCTCACAACTCCTGATCTGTTAAGGTTATTAAGGAAAAAAAGAAAAATTTAGATTTTTTTTTTTTGTCACCTCCTCTCTCCCCGTTACAGTGATACTAGAGGTCAGTCATGATTTAGTATTTGACAAAGAAATTCCATTTCATTCATCTCTGGTCTTTTAAAACTTACCACTTTATTCTACATAGCTTTTAATCATGTTGTTTTCTGTCCTTGACCTTGAGCTGTCATTCCACTTAACTGAGAACAGGAAAGAATAAAGGAGGTCACAATGGGATTTTTGGCAAAGCACAGGAAAGCAAAAAAAAAAAAAAGTGATTTTTTAAGAGTCCTTCACATGAGCCAGAATTTCATCTTAAAGAACATAATTGCTCTATTGCTCAATTGTGGCTTGGGGTCTTATTAGCAGAAGAAAAAAATGTGCTTCTTCAATAGTCAGTGCTCCTCCAGACGGCAGCAGCTGTGCCAACTTTTTGGGGATACATCTGCAGAGGGGAATATTAATTCCTTGGTACCTGTTTGCTATTAAGACCCTGCTCTGACTGTGCACTGTGCTAGATGCAGTAAAGCTGCATTCATGTCTCCATGGCGGCAGCAGAGGTGGAAGGCAGGAGAGGGAAATGAGGGTCAGACATGCTTGAAAATGTTCGCTGGAGCAAGTAGAATTGGGCCACTGCTGCAACACGGCAGTTCTCAGTACTTAACACATACCAAAGCTGCTGGTTAGAACAAAACCCACTCGAATTTGCTCCCACTACTTTCTCCAGTGCTGCCCTGGAAGAGTAAAACATGAAAGCCAGTGGTCAAATGCTGCATCTCTTCATTACTCTTCTAAGAGTTAAAATGCTTGCTAAGCAAAATATTACACTGTGAGATGGATCATCAGTTTGCTCTAGTTTGGTCACCACAAGAGCAAATGACTTATTGTGATGCCTTACTGTGGCCTCACTGTGTGCCCATGTTATTCCATGTCAATAATATATTTCCCATAGACAGTGTGCTGGAAGCAGTGCTACATGCACAAAAGTAACCTTGGATTGTTTTTCTTGTAGTACTTTATTTGCCCTCTTTCTGACCCTGCCCTTTCCTAGATTACAGTTTTTTCTCACTCAGAAAGTATCATGACATCAACTTGGGTCAAAAACAACGGATCTTTTTGGCATGAAGTGAAAAAATAATGAATAATAATAATGAAAAAAAAGAGCAAGTCTTGGAAAAAAAAGAAATTTTGAGTGTTTCCAAAATTATGTGTTTTGACTGAGGGGCTAGAGACGGGAAGAAACATACACAGTGCTTGCAAAAACAAAACCCAAACTACCTTATCTATACCTTAAATCATTAGGACACTCAGCAAAAAAAAGCAACAGTGGCATGCTGATGTCAGCTTGTTCATCTTTTGAGGCACAGCAGAGGGTACACTGGAGGTGGAAGTTCATGTGCAGAGGATCTACCCTAGGGTATGTTTGAACTCTTCAGCTTTTGAATGGGTTGAACTTTCTTTCTCTGTCCCAGTGGATATTTAAACATGACTTAAAGTGTAATAGTTTTTATAAGGAGAACCTACACTCAGCAGATAAGATGTGTTCCTTGGTAGCAAAATAACAGGGATTTAGATCAGGCAAAGGAGTTTTGCACAGCCAAAGCAAATATTTAAAAACCCCAGATATAAAAGGCTTCATATCTTCATGGTTAGGATTGGACACCTAGGACCCAATTAGCCAGATGGAGTATTTCTGGAGGGGTAGAAATGCCTGGGTCATTTCTTTGCTAGTTCTTACCCATCACCTTTTGAGGTCCAGTCTATAGTAAGAGGGATGCTTATGCATCAGGATTTAGGACTACTTCAGAACCATAGGGCTGTAGCTGCTGTTTCACGAGGTCACTGCAGGCTTCCATAGGTCCCATCTCTCATCTGCTTGCCCTTTTTGTTACCCCAGGGTATCAAAAGAACCCTAGGCATTTGGCATGAACAACCACACTGAGCCTCAACACAGTAAGTGGAGTCCAATGTGTGGTCCAGTTGTCTAAGTAAAGATGTACAGGACCACCTGAAGCACCACGGGGTATCTGAGTTATCTATGCAAACCGTATGGCATAGCTGTGCTCCTGTCTAGAGGCTGTAGGAGAGCCAGTGTAATATCCCAGGGAACCTCAAATAGCTACCTGTATTCAAACAACTAATGTGGTATAGACCACATCAGCTAAGCAGTATTTCTGTGGTCTTTAGATCTCTTACAAATTCTCTGTATCTTTAGCCCTGTGCATACCTGGAAGGAGCTCCTTGAGGCAAAAGTGTTGGTCTGTGAAAACATACTCTTTAAATTTCAGTTTTCTGAAAACTAGGAAAAAGTCACCAGAATTAAAATGATCTCCTCATCCAGCACACAACAGAATCAGGATATTTGTCTTCTGAAGGCATTCCTTGCCTCACAGGAACAGCAGTCTACATAAGGAAGGTAGAACCAGTTAATCTATTTTATAAATTTTGAGGAAAAAAGGTTTTGTGTGTGTGTTTGTATCAATAGTAAGAGTGATAGAAGCAGTCCAACATCCAGAAAGAGAATATCTGTAGCAAAGCAAAATTCCCAGCATTTTAATCATAAGGCCATCTTTGCTGTTATTCTTGTCTAATTCTGACAGTTTTATACCATCGTATGTTTAGTAAGTGGACTAAATCACACTTGTACAGAAGTGAGAATGCGATTTGGTAATTCATGAGGCTACAAGCTCTCTCCTAGGGAAAATATTTTGTTCTGAAGTGAAGCAGCTGACATGGTTTTATTTTTTCATCTTTGTTAGTAGGAACCTCATTATTCTGTAGCATGATATGTTGAGTGATCAATTTCAGACCTTATGCATGGCAGCTCTCCCTTCCCCTCCCCAGCTCCATTTCCAGATGTGCAAGAATGCCAAGTTTACTCCCTCCTGTAGACAGCTGGACTTGCCAATTTTGCTGTCATTGCACTTTCTAGCCCCAAAGGTTATGATTTTCAAACAGGTGGGAGAGCAGATTTGGATGATGGAGGAGCCAATCCGCCTCATCACTTTGGCTTGGAATCAACCAGACGGAATATTTCTGGTGTAGAAATGCCTGAGACATTTCTCTGCCAGTTCTTACCCACCACCTTCTGAGGTCCAGTCTATAGTAAGAGGGATGTTCTACCTTGTGCAGATTGGGTTGGAGCACCAGTTCAGGCAGCATGGTTCACATCTTGGTCCACCTCTGCCTCAGAGTGATTTCAGCAGATTCCCTGATGGGGTAGAGATGATGAGGGATCACATCTCTGCTTTCCCCTGAAATGGGAGCTGGAGGCCAGGTGACTGTCTGAGGGCATCTCCAATGGCTCTACACACCTATGCTTTCCTAGCTGAATTTTACCATGGAGGTCTACCTTGTCTGGGCTGGGAGATGAGACACCCAGCACTCACTGATACCTACATGGAGACATCTACATTTACATATTGCATCCTGTAAGCTGGATCCCAACCCTCCCAACACCATCTCATGTACAGGTTGAGGCTGAGTCTTCTGTATCTAATATGCTTTTTTTGCTTAGCGGGTTTCTTCAGGGATGGCATCATTTTCAAAGTAGTGCAGTGAGACACTGGAATTTGCAGGGTGGTTCTTTCCAGAAGCACTTACAAAACCTTTCAAAGAAACCTTTTCACACCAGGATAGAACAGAACAGCTGTTTAACACAGCACTGGGACAGTGCTGCCCTCAGGCAAGGAACTACAGGGGCAGACATTTTGAGTAGTCAAAGGCAATAATGGATGATGCAAGCTGCTACTGGGGACAGATCCTTGGACCTTCAAGCCCAGGTGTGTAAGCCATTACTACTAGGACCTTAGCAACATGCCCAGCTCTTTGTAGGGGTGTCCATCCTTGTCCTTCAGCTCAGCAATAGGGTTGTGGAAAACCTCCCTTTGCTGACATGAATAAAAGAAGTGAAACTAATGCTTATCACCTTGCTCTTGAAGAGCAGGCTGGAGAGCACAGCCCTGTAAACTGCTGCTCCAGAAGGAAATGGAGAGGAAAAATAGAGGAGGGAGGAGTGTTTGGTTGTTTTTCTTATCTCTGTTCTCCTACTTTCTCTTATCTCCAGACTTGGTTTGTTTTTCCCAGGTGCATGCAGGAAGCTCCTCCAGGTTGTCATTTTTCCCACTAGGCTCTTCAGACATCAGTGGAAAATATGAGCACTCTGATGAACTCACCGGCAAAATGGAAGCAATAAGTGGAGCTTATCTCAATTTTGCAAAAGCTTTTTCAATAGCCCTCATGATATTTGTGTGATGTGATTAATGAGGATTCCATCCAGCTCTCAGGGACGCCTCTCCTTCGGTTTTAGAGGTCCAGAAAGAAGTATCAGCTTGACTTTTTGCTCAGGTTCAAAATGTTGGAGGTGACAAACCCCCATGGTCATAGGAAGCAGATCAGCTAGCTACCATTAGAGCTGTTAAGAAGGGTCAAATCCATACTGGAAACATTCCTCCAGTTAGGAAAAATAGTCTAGAAAATCCAGTGCAAGTCCATTGTGTGGGTGCTCTTAACCATTCTTTTTCTTAATTTGATCATTTCTACCGATTTCCAGAAAGTAACAACTGAGGGGTCGCCACCTGATTGGACACTGTTAGCAACCTTTTTTATTCAGATAAAACTTGATGAACTCCAAAGCTCCAGAAGAAATGACAGTGAAATTTAAAGATGAGTTGTTCTTCTTTCCTCCCTGCCATTCTTCCTTCCCAGTGTTTTCACTGTTATAACACTAACATCACTGTTCTTTTAATTACTGAAATCTCACCAGTCCTTGGAGAAGATTAGTTTGAGCTTTGCTGGCTAACCTGGGCATTCACTCACCTGATAAAAAACAGGGCATTCATACCAAGGGTGCCAACGTTATCTCTTTTGCTTCCTGAGATGTGACCTAGGCCAGTCCCTGGGGATCTTAAACACTGTCTCAGGGAGGATGAGATATGCAGACTGGAAGTGAAAATCCTGAGTGGATGCCGCAGGGTATATTTTGGGGCAGAGTGGGGAGGGCAGTCCTCTAGCCCAACTTGCACATTTTGTTGTGCTACGTATTTTGTGGCTGTGACCAGGAGTGGCTACAATGGGACTAAGAGCAGCTACAGACAGAAATAATACTCCTAGCAAAAGGGCAAGGAGTTGTAGAAAGTCTAACAACCCTGTAAGAGTAAGTTTTATCTGGCTTTTCTGGGTCATTAGACAAGTTGTATGCTGTTCTGAGTGCTTTACTCCAAGTTCCTCTCTCCCTTCTGAGCCCAAAGGGAGCTTTAATGTCAATGCTGCTCTGCTGGGCATCAACCACTGGTGAAGAAAACTCATTGGTATCTCTGTGCCAGAGCTACCTTCCTTTGGCATACAGGCAGGAAAAGGCAAGTGCCATGTCCTCTCCCTGGCAATTATTTGGACTATCCTCACCAAATTAACCTTTCCACTCCATAGGCATATGCTTTTTCCCCCATTGTCCCTTTTTCCCTCAGGACAGGGACCTGTCATAGGGCCAGCACCACCTGCAACAGGCTGTGAGTGTGCTGCATGGAAAGACGATACAGCAGCTGTTCAGTTGTTCTTTGGAGTTACAGATACCTCTGAGATCCAAGGTACAGGTCCTATGCTCTGTGCTCACTCTGCCCCTTGTATGGAGCCAGGAAAAGTGCAAAGGGTTTTTTAATAGTGCATTTTTAGGGTTTCTTAAAGTGATGGCAGGTGGAAGGGGGGTTTTAAAGCCCAGCTGTTCCTATTTCCTTCTGTTTCTGTCTTTTCGTTATGTTTCTGGTTAGCTGGGTTTTCTGTGGGTGTAGTCTGTTCTTGAAATCTCATTGCTTGAGATCATAGAATCATAGAATGGTTTAGGTTGGAAGGCACCTTAAAGCTCATCCAGTTCCAACCCCCCTGCCATGGGCAGGCACACCTTCCACTAGACCGGGTTGCTCCAAGCCCCATCCAACCTGGCCTTGAACACTGCCAGGGATGGGGCAGCCACAGCTTCTCTGGGCAGCCTGTGCCAGGGCCTCACCACCCTCACAGGGAAGAACTTCTTCCTCAGATCTAATCCAAATCTACCATCTTCCAGTTTGAAGCCATTATCTGATGGGCTTTTCCCAAGGGAAGATTCTTGTTCACCCAACAAGCCATTTCCATATTGTGTGATATCAGCCTGGAAGAAAGATGCTAGGGGATTCCATGTTTCAAGAGCAACATTTGCCTCTACTTCTACACACAACCTTCCAAAGGAACATCTCCTAATGCAATACACTGTTGTTAAAATTAGAAGAGAAATGGGCAGCATTAGCTCTGCAAGGTGAAGTCTGCTGAACACCTGGGCAGTAGGAAGAGATGAGGTAGCCTTGAGAGTGACAAAGCTTATAGTGGGGTCAGTCAAGGCTAGTCAGAGGTAGTGAAGGGCAGAAGGATCTGTTAGAAAGACAGGAGGACTGTCCAGGGGGCAGAATCAGGAAAAGGAAGGAGGATGCCTGGAACAGGGGGACACTGTAACTTACTCCCAAGCATCTTTTTGATAGAAAAGTTCAGAAAAAAACTGTTCATCTGTAGTTCATCTGTTCCTTCCTGTATCATATATCCTACAACCTTATATCTCATATCTTTTTGACAAGTATCTCATGTCCTTTTGAAAAGCCTGCTGAGGCTGGATCCATTTATGCTCCGGTGCAGTGTTGTGGAAAATATCTACTGGTTTCTTTGAATCATAAGCAGCTATGTTTCTTTTGAGTTTGCCTGGAGAAGGAGATACTGTAAAAGCATGGACTATATACAGCAAATTAAGGAGCCAAGGGCTCATCTAGCTCTAAGTCCTATGGTACCTTATCTTTTCTGTCTACATTCCCAAACAGGAGACCCACATCCATATAGTCTGTTAGGAGCAACTCCTGGCTCAGGGTGACATGTCTTCTGGTGAGTGCTAGTTAGCGTGAACAGAAGAGGAACTGTAACACACTTTGTGAGCAAGCTGAAACATGAAGGCAAAATGTCCTGCCCCAGGTTGGACTGAACAGAAAAATGCTGAGCTGCAGTCCGGAGTTGGAGACTGAGTGAGATCCTCCTTTCTCTTCTGGAAAGAAGCAAAGCAAGATTGCCTTAAACTTTTCTAAGACCTTCTTTATATAACAAGTTTGAGGTTTTGGAGCTTTTAGACTTTGTGTTTTCATGTGTTTCTCTGTGACCATCAGACCTAGGGCACCTCTGTTTTTCAACAGCTCAGAGAGCTTCCAACCTCCTTAAGGTTCAAGTCCATCCTGGAGGCAGTGCATCAAAAATCAAGGGAAACACAAAGTGTCACTCTTTGAGGACAGGGACCAAGTTTCAGGTATTGCTTGGACCCTGACCTTCTCTGGGACCCAGGAAGGTGTGTAGAAAAACACAGAAGAAAAAATCAGCCAATTCTCAGCCTTTCCAGTGCCAAGGAGTTTGGCACTAAGCAGCTTTTTGCTGTGTGGTGTCTGGCAGTGCAGGGTTTTATTTTCAACAAGCCCCGTTAAAGGATTACAAGAGCCTAGTTAAAATAATGCCCTTCAAGCTTATTCGTTATTGGAAGGAAAACAAGAATAAACAGAAAGGATTCTATCATTCAGTGTTATTGCTTGTAGTGCTTTAAAACAAGAAAAAAGAGCAAAACTGGCAAGTATTAGAGAAATATATAAACACACACACACTCTTTTCTACAAATATAAAGTGAGTTTTGTTTCATTTCTGGTTTATAGCTCTCAAAAAAAAAAATTAACAACTCCCCCCCCCCCCCCCCCCCAATCTAATTACTCCTGATATTTTGCCATTGCATTAAAAGTTTTACCTCTAAGAAATAATCAATTAAAAAAAAAAAAAAGAAAAGGAAGAAATTCCAAAATGGAGTTGCTATATTTACACTTTTAATAGACTTTATTAAACATACATTGTAAAGCCAAGGATTTCACATCAGCCGGAACAACAACAACAGAAAATTAAATTGTAAATAGTGTTTGCCACAAGTAGTCACGTTTTCCAAATAAAACAGCCTTGCATGGAAGGGTGGATGGCTTGATGGAGAGCTAATGGAATAGGGAGCCTTTCCTCTTAAGGCTGCCAAGACGAACTACATCCAGAATGGGCAACAGCAAACATGGGAGGTCCCAGTTCTGCTGTTCACAGACCCCAGACCCTGATGAGGTCTCCTGTGCTCTTCAGCAGATGAGATATCCTCTATCCTTTCTGCAGATCAAGAAATTGAGAACCTCGAGTGAATGGGAACTGGAATGGGAGTGGTGGTTCTCTGGAAAGCCACCCCAACACAGCAGCCCGGAACACTCTGGGTACCCTGGTTGCTTCAGCTTTGGTCCATCACCAGATAATTTCCTCTCCAGAGCAGAGATAGCATCATGCCAGGCCACATATCTAATGCACATCAGGAGTAAGTAATGCATCTGGCCCTTTGGGTCCCTTAACAAGGAAAGGCCACAATAGTGCAGTGTGATGAGGGCAGGAGTGGTGATGGGTTTGCTGAAAGTGCCATGCTGAGCTGCAATGAGTCCAGAGGAGGCCACAAAGATGATCCAAGGGCTGGAGCACCTCTCTGATGAAGACAGGCTGAGACAGCTGGGCTTGTTCAGCCTGGAGAAGGCTCCAAGCAGATCTTGGAGCAGCTTCCAGTACCTGAAGGGGCTGACAAGAAAGCTGGAGAGGGGTTTTTGATAAGGGCAGGTAGGGACAAGACAAGGGGGAATGGCTTTAAACTGACAGAGGGGAGATTTAGGTTAAATATTATGAAGTTCTTCCCTGTGAGGGTGGTGAGGCCCTGGCACAGGTTGCCCAGAGAAGCTGTGGCTGCCCCATCCCTGGCAGTGTTCAAGGATAGGTTGAATGGGGCTTGGAGCAACCTGGTCTGGTGGAAGGTGTCCCTGTCTGTGACAGGGTGTTGGAACCAGATGATCTTTAAGGTCTCTTCCAACCTAAACCATTCTATGATTCTATGACTCCATGATTCTATGATTCTATGAATGAGTTTCTGAGTCAAGGCTCTGATAGATGATTTATCAGCAGCAGATGTAGTTCTAAGGACTTTCTTCCCCAGAACCCCCCCATGGGTAACAGGCAAAATCAAAGATTGCACCTATGAGCTTCTTCTGTCATATGGAGTCAGTTAACTGTAGAGATATTGAAGATGGAAGTGAGGGAGCAGGGGGCATGAAGGACGACTGAGAAGCTTCATGACTGGTGGGGTGGAAAGAAGAAGGAGTCAGAGACAGTGACTGGAATTTCATTTACCCAGTCAGTTACTGGATTGGGTTTCTCTCCTCAAATCCATGTCTGACCATAGAAATGGCCACACTGGGCCACCTAGAAGATCCTCCTTGCCTAGGACATCAGCTGGTTCCTAAAGGGAGGAATGCAACAACTGGAGAAGTGTGCATTGCTTTTCTTCCAAATAATGCCTTGACTTCCAGTAATTCATGTCCACAAGTAGCGTATTTGTTTTAGAATTGTAGGTAAATCTGCTTTGTGAATCATGATGACTATAGGCATCCACAGATTCTTGTAACAAAGAGTTTCAAAACTCTGTGGACATGCCACATGATGATTTAATTTGACTCCCCCTGATTCTGGCACTGGAGAAAGCCAGTAACAGTCAATTTCTTTTCACTTTTTCTTTTCTCCTCACAACTTTATAGCCCTCTATTATCTCCCAGCAATTCATCCTGAATGGTTCTATTGTTTTAAATGATTCCTCACAAGCAGAACCTTCCTTCTTTTTGGTCTTCCATGTTGCCTTTATCCAAAATCTTATTTTATTCTTGTCTATTAAGGTTTTCAGATCTTGTTTAGTTGTATGACCCACAATGAACAGAAATGCTTGGCAGAGATGTGCTGGTCTGAGGAAAGGTGGTGTTTTCTTTTGCCTAGTGGCCTGTTCCAATGTGTCTGCATCACACAGTCACACCTGCACTGGCATCTATTCCCACTGATTTCAGCAGCCTACTTTAATTAGATTAACAGAGCAGGCAGAAAGGCTCACCTTTTAATTTAATTACAGATAAATTATGATGAGGTGTATTATTTTCCACTGTTGTTCTTTTGCCTGAACCTCTGGAGGCAGTTCGGCTGTAACAGTCACAACCAAGCTTCAAGGTCTGTCTGCTCTGTGTCCCTAAGGCTGTGGTATAGAAAGATCTGCATTTGCACTAGTAAGCTTTTACCTCCAGAAGAGGGTTGCCACATCCTGAATGCCTTTGGGTTCAGTCCCTGCAACAAATTCACAGAGTTTACAGGAATGGTTTGGGAAGGTGATAGTTGACCAAGACTAAAACAGTGCCATGGATTGTTCTAACACTTTACTAGTATTTAGTTGGAGTTGAGTGCCTGGGAACATTCCTTGGCACAATCAATTTATTAAAATTGGTGCAACCATCCAGCCTTGTGGCTGAAGACCGAAAAGGTCAGACTCTTCTTGAGACCTATCAGGTTCATTTGAAGTATGAGAAGCACAACTGTTCTTTCCTCAAACTTCCTCATGCCTAGAGCAGTGACCCCTTGGTGAAGGGACAAAAGCCTGACTATGCCCAAATTGCTAATATGTGAGATTTAATCTGATATAATCTCAGGTGCAGCCAGTGGAGAGTTTAATCAGATTATCACCTGTAAATCATTTCTTTCTTCAGCTTTGTGGCTGCATAGTAGGTCTCTGGCTGGATAGAGGTTGGCTTCCAAGTTTTAAGGTTATGTTTACACATTATATTTCCTCCATACCTGAGAAGTTCCCCTAATTTGCATTCTTTCATATCTTTCTCAATTCCTGATGCCACACTTTCTGTCTTCTTTTCTTACCAGAACATGCTATATCAGAGTCCCTTTTCTGAAAAAATGCAGTGAGGCTTTAAGACCTCTGCTCTTCTATCCTTTTGGGCAACATGGGGCAGAGGTAGGAACACATAGGACAGAATGTGGAAAATGCTGGAAGTACATCGTCACCAAGAATGGAGTTCTCCAGGCATATGCATACCACATCTGAAACAGCAGCCCAATCCTTTTTATTATTCATGATAGAAGAAAGCAACCCTTTTGCCAAGCAGTATACAACACTGTTAAATATATTTAACATTATATTGTTTACCAAAACCTTTTCAATTGCTTGTAGTTAAAGAAAAAAAATCTGCAGGCCAAGCAAGCCATTGTATAAGGGAAGGACAATATTTCTGAAAAGACAGTCTTTGGCATACTGTCAAATTCATGTTTTGCACATTCAACAAGCATCCAAAGTTAATCCATCCACAAGTAGGACTGAAAAATGAGTAAGCTCCTGAGATCATGAGCTGCAAACATGCTAGCGTGGCTGAGTCCAGTAATCTTGATTTAACAGCTTCACCAGCTAGTGGAAGTATGACTGTCATCAGGGATTGGGCCTAATCCAAACCCTTCTGTTAGCTAGGTGAAAGAAGACCATTATTTCTGGGAGACTTTTTGCTTCAGTTTCCTTAGAATGAAAAGGTGGTGAGGATGTTCCTGAGGTCAGGGCTCAATCTATAAAAACTCCTGAAGTTTAACCCTGTCAAAAAAAAAAAAAGAAGGAAAATAAGCAAAACTTGCACAAAAGCAGAAGGAAAATTTTCTTCAAATTTGGCAGAGGAAAAAGAGAATAGAAAGTGGAAAATAGTAATAAAAGTTTTAGTTTCAATGGACATGTGGGTGGCATAGAGTGGATGATTCTACAGTCTTTTTCAGACAGCAGAATTTATGCTAAAGTTTTTTCCTTTATATTTGTTCCAACAAAGCATTTCTAAGCATGTGCGTAACTTTGTGAAGTTTTCAGCATTCTCTTAGAAATCAGTGGTACCATATGTCCCTAGACAAGCAAATGTTTAAACACTTCAAACATTCAGAATTCAAACCAGATTGGAGACAACAAAGCAAGCATGCAATAAACACAAATGCTTAGTCCTAAGCAGAAGTTTTCAAGTATTTTATGTTTCTTTCTGTTCTTTTTCTTTTCTATGAAAATCACAGCTCTTGGGATCTGGCAATTTGAGGAAAACCTCAGATTTCATTGGAAGCAAGGAGCATATTCCCAGCTCATGTAATTGCCAAGAAAGTCTCAAAAATGCTACCATCAAAGACCAAAGTCTTAACTTTTTGTCGATGAAAATGTTAATGATTTTAAAGACAATCTTATGACTTCTTAACCTGAGAGGGCTAAAACAATGTAACTGCAGAATACAGAAAACTGCATTTGCAGCTTTGCGCGAGCAAAGCACAGTGTGCTTCTTCTCCTTGAGGCAAGAAAGAAAGACAGGAGCAGGACCTCCAGTTTTAGCTGTGTGGACTTGTCAGGCTCACATATTTGGTCTAACAGCTAAATTATGCCAGACATTGTCGTAGTGTTAAAATATTTTTAGGGAAGCGTACCTAGCTTTTGGGATAAATGCAAAAGAATATCCATTAAATTTCTTAAAGGGTAAAATATGGAATTTTCAGACCCTACTTGTTAAGCTGGAACTTTAGCCATAGCAATTGAAAGGTTTGTTTGGGTGAAATTATAAATGCAGATGCGTATTTAGGAATGCCAAGGAGACAGAGAAAAACCCTGTGCTGTTCATATGAAATTGAGAAAAAACAAAAAATAGAAATAAGAAAACATTTTTGCTATCTAGACAGATTTTAAATTGTGAAAAAGAACCTTTTCCTGCCACCTTCTGGGAAATGTAATCTTAGCTGCAGTCACTGTAAATTCACAGATCTCATCCTTGCAATACCTGATGCTTATTTCTCAAAATCTTAAATATTGGCTAATTTCCTGTGCCAGGAACATCAGTGTTGGCACTGGCAGTGAGTTCTAATGTCCCAAATGGGAAACTGTGGCTTGTTCTTCAAGGAAGAAATAATGGTGCAACTCATGGAACATGAAAGCATCCAGGACTTTATGAAAGAGACTTACAGATCAAAGAGCCTCAAGCTTTGCAGAAAGAAAAATGATTGCAATGTGAGCCAGCTAGGGAGAACCAAGTTAAAAAAAAAAAAGCCTCCAAAAAACATATTTAGCCTGCAAATTGAGGGAGCTTGAAAATAATATGAACTTTGAAAAGCATTTATGTTAATGTCTGGGAGTATTCAGAAAACTGCCTACCAAGAGAAGACTTTTTTTTTTCCTTGAAGAAAATGCAAAGCTTGCTTAAGAGTGACCATCTGTATTTAGTGTGTTTATGCAAAAGCATTCACCCATTTTGATAAAGAGGCATATATATAAACTGAAAAAGATCAGATGGAAAAGTTGCATCCAAAATTTGGAGGAATAAGATTTAACTGCAACTTTGTATTTGAGTTTTAGCATAGAAGTCAGTATCAGGGAAACATTGGGGTTACACGATATTTAACAGATGTGAAAGGACAGAGAAGCATTTAAATTGGCTTAAATCTGGCAGACTTTGGAACAGGAAGAAAACACGTGGAGACACAAAACTGAACCTTTGGTTTATCGCTAATGGAGATAGTCACTAGGGAATGTGTACAACTCCAGAAGTGGGAAAAACTGAGTCTGAAATTTAATCAGTTGCAATACAAGATAGCCCGGCAAGGTGGTGAGCTCATAATCTGTATGGATTTGCAGATGGCTAATAACCATGTGATTGGTGCCCAGAAAAGCTGTGGAAATTCCTCTCAGAGACGCGGTCCATTTAAAGCCAATGATTTGTAGGCAATCTCTTCGCAGCATAAAAGTGATCTTGCTGCCAGAATCAGGAACTGTTACACCAGGCATGTTCAGGGATAGTTGTTCAGGAGAGCTGGGAAATGCCAGAAGGTTTCAGATTTTTGATTTTTAACTGTTAAAATTCTCTATGGCAAGTGGAAAATCTTGTTTCCAACCCAGTGGATGGCACTGGGTTGGAATGTTTAGCTGTTCCTGAGAAGTAAGTTATGTCTAGCTGCAGAAATGAATCCAATTAATTTGGAATGAAATGAGTTAGGAAATGATTGTACAATCACCTAAACTTGCATTTTCAAGAATGAAGATATAGTTCAGCCATGACACCTGGGGGAGGTAGGCTGTGAAGTGTCTGTGAACAATTCCTGACTCAGAGTAGCTATAACCTCCTGGCTGCTTCATACCACCTAACATTTCTTCCCTCAGTTGTTTAATTTAATATTAGGTAAATATTAATTTAATATTAGGTGAAATTAATCAAGTCCTAATTAGTTTTCACAGCTCACCACCTTCTGGAGAACATGAGCAGCCCCTATTTTGTAGTAAGGGACACTGAAGCACAGAGAAAAGATACGTTGCCACAGTTTATATTACAACTCACTTTCAGGACCTGGAAGAGGACTCATTGTACAGAGGTAGTCCTAACCCTGGGTTTCATACCTGAATCACCACAGGCCAGGTGAGTATTATGGTGTAATACGAATATCGTCTGTTCTGTGAAACACTCATACATACACAGAAAGGAAAGAAAATAGCTGTGGACAAGCTCAGGGATTTTAGATATAAAACTCCAGGCTCTGCTCTGAGAGGTGTAAATCCCTGGAAACCCATGCAGTTCCTCAAAGTTCATACAAAAGCTTTTCAGACCTGAATTTGAGTTTTCAGCCTTCAAAATACTGCACAGAATTCCCACATGAAAGTGAATAGTTTCAGCCATTTCAGGAAGCTCAAGTCACTCAGGTCCTGGAGCAAGGGTCCCCCTCCTCTTCTTTTGATGTCACAAAGAGATTAAAGCAAGGCTGCTGACTGAATACACCCACATCACCACTGCCTGTAACAGGGAGATTTACAGCACTCATTACATGCCAGAGGAGTTAAAGGCCATGCACCTCATCAAGACCTATTCCCAGTTTACAGCTGTCGCCCACCAGCTCCACTAATGATTCCAGATAATCGCTCCTTGAATGTTCCCAGTCACCTTGACTTACTGCACTCTTCCCGTGAGTCATGCTATGAGTCTACAATATGGTATGCAGGGGAAAAAAAAAAATAAAATCTTTCTTGCATCTGGCTTTAATTACATTCAGTTTTAATTAAGTTCTGTGGTTTTCATATCAATAATGCTGGCCTGGAAAGAATTGCTTTGCTTGGATGTTTGCTCTCCATACGAGCAAATACTGCATTTCACTTATCCCATCCCATCCCCTGTGACCTCTGAGGGTCTTTATCAAATGCTACTGGCATTCACTGAGCTCCTGGAGGATGTGGATCATACAGACTAGACTGGGCAGTTCAGTATCCTCTTATTCATCTTAAGTGAACTGCAAAGTCCCCTCTCTCTCTGACTTTCGATTTCAGTGGGTGATAACTCCTCATGTGGCCAAAAATACCAATTGAAGCTAATGGTCTTCTCAATGGATGTGGGAGCTGAAGCTGGAGTAATGAGTGAGCTCCCTTGGACAGGACCATATTGGCCTGTCTGTGCATACATAGACACCACTAGCATGTTGACCTATGGCAAAGACACCTTGGTGATACAGTCAGCATAGATAGAAAGACAGTGAAATTAAAACCTGGTGAAAGGAAATGCTTTCCCACACACAATAGAAGTCCACCATGGAGACCACTAACACAGGAATGTAACACTGGACTATTACCTGTCACTCCATCACTAAATGTGATGACAAATATGAATGTATTAAAAGGTTTTATTTAACCTCAAGTTTGACACAATCTTTATCTATGAAAGACCTGGGTCAAGCCTTAGCAGTCACAGATTTTTCCAAAGTCTCCTCTGCAAGTGCTGGCACTGCTCACAGCATAAGAGGGAGTGGACACCAGAACCAGACTCTTATGTCCCTATACAGATTTTAAGAAGGACAATGAAACAGAGCAGACATGTCAAAGCTAGGCTCTTAAAAGTTGCTGAAGTGTAAAGTTGTCTAAGCTATGACTGAGAATTTACATAGCAATTAGAAAGCTACTGTTCGTTATACTGGAGTGCAAAAATTGGGTGGCTCTTCAAACTCAGGGAACTCCTTCACTTTCAGACATCCTTTTAACACTTGGCAGCATGAGGTTCCCCAGTTGAGTTCACCAGTTGGACTTACCAGTGTTGAAAGAGGTAACATCAGTGTGACATTCCAGGACTCACCAACACTGGTGAATCCATCACCAAGTGGGACTTGATGATCTTAAAGGTATTTTCCAGCCTTAATAATTCTATGATTATGATTCTGATGGCCAAGCCTGTAAAGTCAGATCTTCAAAGAGACTGCATCTTACTTAAAAATCACTGCTTGAAACATATGACACACGTTTCAAGGCTGTGAATGAACCAAGGGACCTTAATCACCCTGACCATCTGCAGACCCCCAACCCCTTAGCTCAGGAGCTGGATAAAAACTCAAGCTCCTGCTCCTGATCAGTCTGACCTGAGGTGGATGCCACAGATGTGGCCGGTAAGGACAATTAATAGCCATTGGTGTGGCCTGGGCATTAATGACATGCACACAAAACCCATGGCATCCTCCAGCTACATCCTAGCTCAGGCTGTCCTGACGCACTTCTGGGGAACAAGAGAAAAACATCACAGGGCGTGTAACCCCAACTGCTCATCTTCATCCAGCCACCTCTGGCAGGCCTCTCACCTCTGAGGCTGAAGTAGAACTTGGTATATTGGTGCTGCTGATACCAAGCTATGGGAAGGTGCTCTAGCATGAATATGCTGAAGGAAAGACAAAAGAGATTATCAGCAGCTTGACATGCTACCTCTTAATTAGCAGATTGCATGTTGGCACCATACTATCAAGCTACACTCAGGACGGTTTTCTGGCCATCTGAAACCCTCTACAAATATCTGGGGGGAGGTCACTGTGCCCTGTGTTACCTAGAGGAGTGAAGCAATGGCTCAAGGTACCAGGGAATAAATAAATAACATTGGCACATCACCATACAGCACAGTCTAGCACTCTAACCAAGTGGAAGACCATTGTACCTATTAACTAAACTATCATATTATTTCAAGGACCTGTGTTTACACCTTGGTTCAGGTCTGGGTAACGTAATGCAATTAGTGCTGGAATCTCAGAAGTTGAAGGTAATAAAGTGTCAACAAGGTAAAAGGATTGATCATTTTAATAGAAACACCTATGACTTTTCCAGTATTTAAAGTGTGGCTATGAATAAGATGGAGTCTCCCTTTTTAAAAGGAGTCACATGAGAAAAATGAGGGATACTGGGCACAAGTTATTCCTGGGGAGATTCCAAATTTTTCACCGTGAGAACAACCAGCCACTGGAATAATCTCCCCAGTGAAGTGGTGGACTCACCAACACTGGACACTTTTAGGATTCATATGGACAGGATGTTGGAGCATCTAGTCTGAGTCATGCTTTCCTAGAAAGACTGGACCAGGTAACCCTTGAGATCCCTTCCAACCTGTGAATCTATGACTTTGGGATTATGACCAATGCCGAGAACCAGGAAAAGGGCTGAAATATTAGGAAAGAAGCAGAAAGGAGGAGGATACAGTTGAACGGGTTGAGAAAACCTCACTGAACTTGAAAATAATCATGAGGGATGTGAGGGAGAATATAAAATTAGCTAGTGCAAGTCTGCAAACCTTTGTGGCTTAAAGAGCTAGCAAGCAAAAAGCATTTCTAAGAAAGCATCTCTAGAAAAAGAATTGAAAATGTTTAGCAGCTAATGCCAAGAGTTTGCTGCCCAAAATGCCTGGGGGAAATTCCAGGGCACAATGGCTGGTTTCAGGTTCCCTGAGAAGCTGCATTTCAGCTTCCCAGAAGAGGTCAGTCTTTCCCAAGAATTTGTGGTGGGTTGCTCAACTCTTGCAAAGGAAAGCATTACAGTGAACGATGCCTGGGTGGATAAATATAGGGAATAGCAAAGGCCTGCCAGGACCCCATTTTCAGCCTCCGGTGAAATGGAGCTCATTGCAAGTGTGAACTCACCTGGGTAATTTGACAAACAATTGACCTAATGTTCCCAGGATGTGGGAATTAACACTGCCTGGAACAAGCTGGGGGATGAGATGGGAACAACATGCTCAGAAAAATGCATAACTCAAAATTCACACTTAACCTTCAGCAAAATCTGCTTTCATATGCATGAACAGAGAAAATCCTTTCCCCTGCTTTAATGTTCTGGTCTAGTCCCGGAAGACTCTTACTCTGACATCAAAGATAGGTCTTAAGAAAACATAATGAAGCCATGCTCCCTACATTGAAGTTGTGCAATTACTAAATCTGAATTATGTATCAAACCCAGGGAAAAGTCGTAGCATGCTGGTCCTCCAGCTGTAAAAACACAGGACCCTTCCACCTGCACTATCAGGTAACACTTCTACCTTGTCCCATTCATGTATTTCTAGTCCTCCTATGGGCTAAGCTTTCACTGTGGGCTGTTACAAGCCCCACAGCGTAGACCTTTTGGGTTTATATTTTTATAGTCTCTGGCTGCTGTGATAAACTTCTCAACAAACCACTACTGTCATGATTGCCTAAATTTGAAGAGACCCTGAAACATTTTCTCTAAAAGATCATCCCCTCTTACCATGTCTTATCCAAATTTTAGGTTGAAGGCCCTGGCAGGTGACACTGATGTTAACTGTTCCACCTGTGATTTCAGTGGATGTAATGGCTGTAGAGGTGGGCATGAAACCATGTGGACCGTGGACTTACTGCAATGAGGGACATAAAAAAAGAAGGTCCAACATAAGAAACAAAGAAGTAAAGAGAGGAGGAAGCAAGTGATACTCAAGGGCTGCTTTAGTTGGTCAAAGCAAGAACTACCTTTCTTGTTGCATAGTGAACTGAGCTATAAATCACTGGGTGAATAATAGTTAGGAGCCATATTTAAAAAGACATTTCAGTCTTTAAATACTGGTACTAAATATTTCACCTCATAAAGACTAATGCTTTCTCCTTGATCTCCAAATCTCTCATTGACTCTGGACTACTTGCAGAACACAGCCCTTATTTGTACCCAAAGCCATTTCAAATGCAGGAACCTGTCTGCTTCCTTGTATGGGCTGGCATTGCTGGGCAACCTGACACTCGTATTGCAACACAAGCTTGTCAAAATCTTTCAAATCATGTCAAAATGTTCTAATCAGATATTTACAAAAAGCAGAGGAGAAATGATTTTCCTTTCCTTTTAATGTTGTTCTTTTCTTCACATGTCAAAATGGCAGTCATGAAAATGTTTTAATTCATTTCAGCTATTTTTTCTCCCTTGTTGTTAAAGTATATTACTGTCAGAAGGGCAATATCTTGGTTTCAAAGCTTTATATGTGGTTATCAGAACTGCATGAGCAAAAGCAGCAGCTGTGCGATTTCTGACTTTGGTCTGATCATGCCGTCTTTTTCCATTTCTTTGTGTGTATCATATGACGGTCTTAAGTACATCTTGCCTGTATGCAACTGTGAAGACCATCTTTCTAACATGAAATTTATCTGATTAAATACAGACATCTACATCTGCACTGATATACCCGTTTTCTTCCATGTGGATAAAATAAAGTCCGTAGATGCAGCCCATCCCATCCTAAAACAGGAACTGGATGAAAAGAGACATGCGCATTACTCATTGCTTGTTTGAAGGTTATTAGGGGAATCTGTATCAAGTAGCTCATTTATAAGCACCTGAACTTAGAGGAAGTTAATCCCCCCTTAAATATTCATCAAAGCTCCATCATTAGCAGGAAGTCCAGGCTAAACAGTAATAATTGGAGCAGCACTGTTGCAATAACCTGGAGAAGGTTTTATTTATGTGGAATTTATCTGGGGACAAAAAAATGCTATAACTCCATGAAATCATAGAAGTACAGAATGGGTTGGAAGGGACCTTAGAGTTTACCTAGTTTCAACCCCCCCTGCCATGGATGGGAACACGTTCCACTAGAACAGGTTGTTCAAAGCCACATCCAACCTGGCCTTGAACACATCGAGGGATAGGGCAGCCCTAACTTCTCTGGGCAACCTCTTTCAGAGCTTTACCACCCTCACAAAGAAGAACTTCTTCCTAATATCTAATCTAAATCTATCTTTTTTTCAGTTTGAAGCCAAATGTCCCAGATGTCTTTCTTATAGTTCTTACTTCGAACTTAGGGTGAAAGAGAGCTGTCTTTTCTCCATAAATGTTCAACCCTGTCTCCTGTGTGTTGTCCATCTTTTGACTAAAGGGTTGACATTTCAACTTGAACCTCCTTTTCCAATTATATTTCTCCTAATCTGATGTCTTTTCCACAAAATTTCTCACAGGGAAAAAAGTTGGTAGTCTCATGTTTCTGTTTTCCTGGTAAAATGGGAAGGTAACAAGACTCCTTTTTCTGTCTGAAAAATAACATTTTATTTACATATATTGTGCCCTATTCTGATTTGAATGGCTAGGTATTAGACTCATAGAAATCACAAATTCAACAGTGTGTATTTCAGATGATGAGAAAGAAAATGCAATGAGTAAGATCAGAGTCATCACACTTTAGGTAATTAAGCTAGTTAGCCCTAGTTGACTTTATAGTCAGTGGAAAGGATGATCACTTTTGAAGGAAATGGAATGCTCTCCTCAAATACTAGTCTTAATCCATATAGGAATGTTGTCTAGATAGCAATATTTACATTGCAAGAATCTATACATGGTCAGATAAACCCCTTCAGCAACAGGTGGATAAACAAGAGAGATTGGAGGGTGAGCAGGAATTCTTTCCATAAAAACAAATCTAACAACAATGTTTAGACCTTGAAGGTGGCGAATATACATTGTCAGTGAGGATAGTTTTGTTGGGGAATAATTTAATAGGTAGCTTGGGAAGAAGCAGTGATTTACCCATATATTCCACACTGACCCCAAAGTTGTTCTAGGTACCTTCCAGTAAATTAAGCAGTGATTAAGACTGTGATCAAGTATGCTAAGCAATGCTAGATAACAAGCATGTGAGTCCAAAGGACATTTTAAACTCCTAACCCCTTTTGGAGACACAGTTCAGAACTTTAACACATTATTAAGGCTCTGCTTACGCTGCTTACGTTTCATTGCCACATTAGTCATGTATGACCACTATGGTGGGTTGAGCTTGGAGGGCTGCAGATGCCCACAAAACCACTCTCTCACTCCCCCTCCTCAGCAGGACAAGGTGGGGAAATAACTTTTATTGCTGATCTCATCATATGGTATGGAATATCCCTTTTGTCATTTTGGGTCAGCTATCCTGGCTGTGTCCCTTCTCAGCCTCTTGTCCACTCCGGCCTACTGGCCTTCGGTGGGTGGGTTGCAGAGACAGTCTTGATGCTGTTTGAGCACTGCTCAGCCTTAGGCAAAACACTGGGGTGCTATCAACACCTTTCTAGCAACAAATGCAAAGTACAGCATTCTGAGGGCTGCTATGGGGAATGTTAATTCCATACCAGGCAGATTCTATACAGCCAATCTACTTATCTTAGAGAAGTCCATCAGAATATGTCCATGCTGTGGCAACTTTTACAGACTGTGCCAAACAGTTACTATGAAGTTTGGAAAAAGCAGTTAGTGGTAAATTCAAACTGTTGCTGCCAGCAGTAGTCCTCATGATCAAGAGCTGAGGGTGGGTTTTGACTCACCTCACTTTAAATCTCTACAGTTGAATTATCCAGGGGACAGAAATGTTTAGCGTATGAAGTATCTGATCTACTTAAGATATCAGCTTTGGTGATGAAATGCACTTACGAAATTGCACTGATGTCCAATGTAGTATGGGATTTCTGTTTAGATCCATAAACAGGAGCTGAGGGAGCAGAAAAGCTCAGTGAGAAGTTTCCATTGTCCTTGAACAGAGTATTTTGATCATTTAACAGCAAAATATTTTTATTTCTTAGGTAAAAGTGAAGATTGAAATTGTTTTGCTCCAAAATTAAACATTCTTTTCTATGATCTCTCTTTCTTTTTTTTTTTTTTTTCAGATCACAAGAAAAGATCCTTTCTGCAAAGTGTAAGAGTTTATTTAGCCAAAATAAGCCCCCAGAAATTCTATCACAGACTGGTTTGATGGGAAAATTCGTGATCATCCTTACTTTCTAAATTTGATACAGAAAACATGCCAGATTTTAGTGAGTTTTATATAACCTAGTTGGCAGCAGTTAGTAAAAGTTCCAACCACTTCTGACTCACAGCTCAGTGAGCTTAATACTGCACAATACCCTCCCTCTGCAGGTGACTGTTTCAGGAATGAGTGGTGCAAGTACTGAAGAGCTGGTCATCTCACTTGTTTTTGTAGAACATACATCTCTGACCACATAACAGATAGCATGCATGGACAACGACTCAGTTCAGTCTCTTCTGTGGATGACCCTTGGATAAGTCTTCATTATCATATAATTATAGAATGGTTCAGGTTGGAAGGAATATTAAAGTTCATTCAGTTCCAACCCGCTGCCATGGGCAGGTACATCTTCCGCTAGACCAGGTTGCTCCAAGCCCCGTCCAACCTGGCCTTGAACACTGCCAGGGATGGGGCAGCCACAGCTTCTCTGGGCAACCCGTGCCAGGGCCTCACCACCCTCACAGTGAAGACTGTTTTTGTAATATCTAATCTAAATCTCTCATTTGTCAGCTTATATCTTTTTGTTTAAATACTTACAGTTAATATTTATATTATATATATGATAGTTAGTTTATATGTTAGTTAATTTCCATCAAAACCCAGGTAAATAGTGAGAAGCAAGAACATTCACACAGGTTACTGAAGTTTTTGTCAGACAAGCAGTTGCTTTCGTAGTTAGTTTGGTTTCAAGGCAAGTTAGAATCACAAAAGTTAAAGCCAAAGTGGTTTGTTTCCCCTCCATCATAGCTCTCCATGTCAACTACAAAGGCTGTGGTACCTAGTTTTCAAGATGAGGAAGAAGCATTTTGGTCATATCCTTGATGTCTCCTGCTAAGTCTATATCAAAGGCCAAAGAGCTCTGTGTAATATTCCTACAAGCCTCTGTGCCAGGTGTGCCATGCATGGTGAACTTTGGGTCCACGTTTTCCCTTCCCCTTTATTTTGTCCTGGCTACAGCTTGTGCTCTCTCTACTTCTTCCAGGGTAGCAAGTGCCTCATCCCCCTCCAGATGCAGCTTGGAAGTAAGATTTTTAGTTCTTTCTTTCTGGTTCTCCATAACCCCCAATTTATTTTTTCATCTTCCCCGCACCAAGAACAAGTTACTCTTTTCTTTTTTTCTCTTCCTTCCTGAAGAAAACTATTGATTAGAAATATAAATACTGTGTGTCACTACCCTTTTCCCCTTTTCCCCCATCCTGTTTTCCCTTCCCCCACCATCCCAGCTCTTCGAGTATAAATCATTTTCTGTGGTCTGCAGCTCAGCTGGAAAAACTAACAAAATGGGTCTATAATGTCACCAGCATCTAATTTGGTGGATTTATGGGGTCTGGCCTTAAGCACTTGCTTCTTTACAGCGTGTGAGTTCACTCCTGCAGGAACTCCCTCCAGACTACAGCTCTTTATCCTCAACTGTGGCTGTCCACAGTCTGTAGAGTTTTACAATGGGCAGATACTTCTCCCCTTGGAAAATGGAAGCTCTCCTTTCTGCCCCACCCATTGCCACTGCTTGGTGGGTCCAAAAGAAGATCACAAAACATTCTGGCATCCAGGAAGGGCTTAGCATTGGTGATGTGCTGGTTGCAGCAGGCAAATGTAGTTATCGAGCAAGGCATGTGTGTTGAGGTTCACATATTGAGCAGAAATCACACAGCTAGCTCTCTCTTTGGCCTCCCTCACACAGAGGCTTGTTCTTCATTTTTTACTTCTAATTTTAATCTTTTTTTGGTGTTTAGCTTTGTCAGATATAGAATTGCCAAGTAGAAGCAATAGTTTTACTGAGGGCACACATGTTTATGAAGTCCTGCTTTCAAAATACACTTTCTGGAAGGTGTTGCACAGCTTGACCTAGGGAAGGTGTACACAAGGTGTATAACCAAGTAGTGGCAAACATCCCTCAGCTGAAACCTTTCTGTCTGCAGTAGCATTGTGACAATCTTCCAGGAGCAACCTGTCATCTGGAAGACCCAGCGCTGGTGAGCATTAGCTCTAACAGTCCATTAACACCCCAGCTTTTGCCCCAGAGGCACTAGCTTAAAGTTTGTTTGAGCCAATCCATGCATCCAAGCCAGCTGGTGTTCAATGACAAGCCTATGTTTAGGTCCCCGATTCTGTTATCAAACATAGACCTCATGTACATGGGACTGAGACCCATGGGACTGCCTGTAAATTTGGGTTTAGGCCCTGCCTGAAAATAGCTGGCACTCTCCTCTAACTCAAGTTAAGTCCATAACCAGCTTGGACCAGGTACTATTCTTGGAACAGCAACTCTCACAACTTGAAGTATTGATGAACAAGAGCAGGGACCCCAGAGTGACTTTGCCTGGACCCAGATGGCAGAATTGCTGTGACAAGTGGAGTACAGACACCTGGGTATCTTTGAAGGAGCTCAGCTCACTGGTTGCAAGCTGGCTCTGCCTGGGTGAATGCTCTGGAGGGGCATCTGCATGATGTGCATGATGTTTCAAGTGCAGGACTGAAACCAAAGTGGGTCTGGCAACAGGAGAGCCATCTTGTCAGTGTTTTCAGCTATCTTCTCACATCTGTGACTGCACAATTACATGTGTACGTGCATTTGTACTTACATATATAGGTATTTATATCCCAGGTATAAAACCTATGATAATTCAGATACTAGGGTCTGAAGTGAAGAAGTGTTGACTCTCTTTCCTATGTTTTCACCTACATATTTGCAATCTGGACAAGTATCTGTTTTCCATTATAAACATACTTTTGGACAGAGTTATGTTCTGCAGTGTGGGTCAGGAAAGGGATGACAGATCTGATTTGCATGCTATTTCCCTTGCCTTAGTATATTAAGCAGGTTTCTTCTCTGTCCACCACCCCTTTTCACTGGGGCATCACATCTCATGGAAACAAGTGTGATTTTTGTAGAAAGCTGGGGAGAAGGCTCTCTCTGGGGGGCAATCTGTCTTGTACTTAAACTAAGCATGGCATACCTTTGCCTTGAGCCCCTGCACGTATAGTTGAAGGGATGTCTCATTCAGTTTCTTGCTATAGACACTGATAAGATACGGGTTTAATACACAACTTTCCCCATCCATGAGGACCATAGATGCATGTCCTCACTGAGCCTTGATCTATCAAGTCTAGTTGCTCTCCCCACCTTCAGGAGCCTATAAAACTTCCCAGATGCAGGAGAAAGGGAGTGACCCTCAAAGGATGGAGAAACTGAGGAATAGATTGTGTATGGGAACATATCCAAAATTGCACCACAAATGTCTGGGAGAGCCTGAAGGAAAAGCCAGATCCATGGACTCTCACCCATTTACGTATGCGTGCAAACCTCAAAGACCATCCAAACTCACTTCTGAAACCCACAAAATGCCCACAGCTCCTGTTGCTGTGCCAACACCATTCTGAATAATTTTACTGATGCTGTTTGCCTTTCCTATCATGCTCATTCCTGAGGGAAAAGATGGTCTTATGGTGAGAGCATTAATCTAGGATTTAGGAGGATAATATTCTTTCTTTCAGTGGCAATTTCTAGTAGACCTACTAAAATGCTTTTCAACATTAATTTTTGCTTAATGTGATAAATTCTGATTTTTTACTATTTAAAAAAAGTCATCAGAATATCAATTGTAATTATTTGTTGACAACCTTTTTATTTTTTTCCTATTTACAGGATGGAATGTTTTTGGCTTTGTTTACCTGTCAACTTCTCCCTCAGTGAAAACACTTAGTGTTGGAATTTAAAAAAAAATAAATTAATTGACAAATAAACATATTTTTCTTTCCCTCTGAAATGTTAGTAACTCAGTACAAATATTTTTTATTACTTGGGTTCTTACCAAACCCGTTCTCATCACAGAACAGTTGCTCAGGCAGATGAACCCATTAGAGGAAACAGCACTGCAATTTTTATAATAGTAAAGGACTCTCGCCTCAGCTTCACAATTTCTGCCTCCATCAGTTCTTAATAGGTGAAAAGAGATACTACCATTTCTCCTTCTGGTGATACAGGCAGCAAATGGTTCAGTTTGTGACTGGCAATACTGATGTCATTTAAACAGCTGCCTCTACAGAAGCCAGGCTCTTGCATATAAGTAACCTTTCTGTCATTCTTTAGAAGCTCTGGAAAGCTTTTTAGAGCAGTAAGGAGCAAAATTATTGCAACAGCCATGTCTAGATAATAAATTGCCATTAAAGTCCCTCGTTGCTGAGTCTCGGATTGTTTAACAAAATTGAATTCTGCCAAAAGCTGTGAGAAAGTTTTTACTTTCTAGTACCTTGAAAAAGGGAATTGTAATAATGAAGTGAGATTCATTCTGCTTAGGGTCAGTCATCTCAGAGGTCCAAGATAAATCTGAGCTCTCTGTAGCCAAGGGTCACAGGCACTTCCAGGAGATGATTTGCCTCATCTGCATTTAGGCAAGATTCATCCAAACTCTGTGAGTCTCTTTTTGACTCCCCAGAGTGTGGAGGGAGCCAAAAGGACTGGTTTAAACTGTCTGCCTGCTTTAGTTGGCTAAAGGTGGTAAGATAAATCCAGTGCAAGGTGTCAAGGAAATAAGGGGTACGTTAAACGCATTACCTCACCTCAGTTAATTGCTTATTTCTTAGGATATTTTCCTTTTTCTTTGTCCTGCCCCTGTTTGAGGGAGGATACTGCAAGTGGGTTCTTCATTAGTGGCCAGTTGTTGACCTTACAGCTGAAGTGAAGTTGTGGCATGGGAGCTACCAGCAATAAGACCCAGTTTTATGTGTCAAGCACACAGAATTACACTTGCTGAGGCTTGTGGTGTTGATTTGATAGATCCGAACTCCTCCAGAGCTTATGGAAGTAACTTCTGCTGTTGCCAAGTCTGTGGGGCTTCAAGAGATGGACTTGCTCTTTCAGACTCTTTTATGTCTCTGTGATGATCAGAAGGCAGGAAGGAAAGACCTCAGAAGTGAAATTGTCTCAACAAATCCCTCAGAGACATCCTACTCCCTTAGCAGTCCTTGCAGCAGTGGCATGCATTTTCCTGTCAACACCTTCAGAGAGAAATCTGAGCCCCGGTGTTTAAAGCCAGATGCTCAGCTTCCTTCCCTGCCTGCACACATGCCAATCTGTTAGGCTGGCCTCTTGCCTGTTCCCAGGTGGTGTGCCAGGATCAACAAGCCCCAGATACTAAGGAAAAAGATGTGGCCTAGGAGAGCCTCTTGAAACCTTCGTGCTGACATACCCTCTGAAAGAGGATCCTTACAGTGACAACTCATAGCAAATGGCTGCCCCGTGCTTCCTGGTAAGGAACATGAGCGCTTTGCCAGCTAGATGTCTGGCCTGCTTTGCTATTTTTGAACCTAGCAAGGGCCCAAGTTAGAGGGGAAGGCCAGGCTCTTTACCATGTTTGGAAGAATAAAGTCTTGGGACCAGACACTGTCCTGCTGGGGTGTATTATGGTCAAATGGCTTCTTTCAACCTATGTGTGCCCAGCTGAGACACTGACTCAGGACATGAGTCCTGTCGCTCCTCTATCACTGCACTGCCCTTTAACCTTGGACAGGTCTCTTTGCTGTGCTTTCTTTCATACCATTTGTCTTTTTAGACAGGGTGGCAGATTTCAGATACTTTTTGTCCCTACAATAACTCACCCAATAAGACCTGGATCTTAGCTGAGTCTCTGACAGGCTCCTCCAAGAAACAGCCTATAGAAAATACACATGTATTGGCAGACTTCCCATTATGAAGGAGTCCTAGCCCCAGCTAACCAAAACCACTGACTTGTGCAGGCACTCCAGAAATAAATGCAGGAGAAAAGAGGCTCATGTAGCCCAGCATCCTGTCTCTAAGATTCATAGGCAGTAAAATGCTAAGAAAAGTTGAATTGCAGAAATCATGGTTCATGTTCTGAAAATGAAAGTTTTAGTGACTTGCTGATATTATTATATTTGCTGCCCCTCATGGACTCACCTTTTGGTTGTTTGCCTATGCTTCTTTGGAATTTTCTTCCTTTCTTTTCCCCCCCCAGCCTCACAAAGTCCTGTATTTACAAGTGCCACAGTTTTCAAAGACCTGTAGAGTCTGTATGAGTATGAAATAACCTGCTCTCAAAGTGATTTTCCTTTCCTGCTAGTTTCTCATGGTAAATGTAGGAATCTCCATAAGATAGACTGGAACTTTCTACCTCACAACTAGGGTATATGAAACTCAAACTCATATTTGCTTGGGAAAAAAGCTTCATGGGAGTTAAAATTCTGATGAAGATGATTGCATTGAATAACAATGATGTTATTCATGACAATGCCTGATTAAAACATCAAAATAGAATGGGAGGAGTGTAACTGGAATTCACATGGGACCAAAACCAAAGGAAGAGACAGCTTCATGAAGATTTGAAAGTGACAAAGTGTCTGGTCTGTTAGGCTTTCTGTAGTCATTTTGTTGTGGCACAGTAAGGAACTACACCTTTCAATATGTTGGCTTTACAGTAGACCTAAAAGAACAAGCAGTAAGATCTGTAAGGAGGGAAAGGAGAGCAGAAGAATGCATTTACAAGACTGCTATGTTATTCCTTCCAAGCTGGAAATCATGAGCTCCGGTACCTTCCTGAATCAGCAGCTTCATCTTTCTGTTTAGGGTACATCTCACCAAACATCAGCTAAATTAAATACATTACTTCTAAGTAGTTGTTCAGTCCTTCCCTGTGCTTAATAGAGAATGACACCTGCAGGAGACAAGTACTGTGACAAGGCTCAAATACATCTCAGAAGATGGGATGAACCAGCTGTCATCACATGAGCGGACTTACAGGGTTTCAAGATATGGCACCTGGGATGTAATTTCCTTAAGAAGGTGTCCAGGACATGACCACTGATTTCTCCCTGGACTTTTGGGGAAAGAGCTCCTCCAGGGACCTTATCTCTCTCCAGGAATTGCAAATGGTGCCTGGGGTGATTAGTTCAGTCACTTTGTAGGTGATCGTATCATGAATCTCATCCTTTTACAATTCAATTCTGCATCAGAAGGGACTCAAAGAGACAGACCCCTGCCTACACCAGGCAACCCTATGTTGCTCAAAACAAGAGCTCTCTCTTAACAGCTATTTACATCCACTAGATGGAAGTTTTCTGGGAATACTAGCCTCTGTTCATCTTCTTCCAGACGATCCAAGACCTCTTTCTATTGAAACATTTCTGGATTTCTGATCAGTGTTTAAGGTTTCTGTTTCTCATCAACTGCGTATCACAAATCTGACCAGATAGTTGGCTTCCTTTTAAAAACATTTCCAAGTAAAAACAAAATCTGAAGCTTAATTATACAGCAGTAAATTACCCATTGAAAACTTCTGTTCCTGAAAAACAGAGCAATTTCATCTCCCAACACCACCACCTCCACCCTTGGAATAAATCCTGAGAAGTATAAATAGTGAAAAGCCAAAGAATTAGGGGGGATGCTAAACAGTGGGACTCTTGTTCTGTAACACTGAAGTGTGAGAACTGAGGAGGGTGAGTTTGTCTGGGTGAATCATGAGCTGACCATGTTTTCTTTCAGCCCATTCCTTAATGTATAATCTTCTTGCCTTCAGATGAGAGACTGCTCGCCTGCAGACGATCAGTCAAGGAGAGAATTCAATGCCTTGGGATTTTACATGAAAAAGGTAACATAAAATAAATTGCACATCTCTTAGATATACCAGTTAGAGGGTGAACTTTTAATTAATACTGTTTCATAATAATGATATAGGCCAGAGAAAGGTACCGTTTGTTACAACTATACCAATTAAATATTTACAGGTCTGCTGTCTAGCAGTGAGGCCAGCTTGGCTAAAGTAGGCAGTGCCTGTACTATTAAAATGTCTTACTTCTCAATTCAGGATGGGGTCATGCAAGCAGTAAGTATGAAGTGGTCCTTATCTCACACTAATTTCTAGGATTGATATAAATCTTTTCTCAGTGTTTTTGTATGGTGCTGGGCCCGCACAGCAAATGGATTAGCTCACTGCTAGCTGGCCTCCGGTTTCATAGAATCATAGAATCACAGAATAGTTAGGGTTGGAAAGGACCTTAAGATCATCTAGTTCCAATCCCCCTGACATGGGCAGGGTCACCTCACACTAAACCATATCACCCAAGGCTCTGTCCAACCTGGTCTTGAACCCTGCCAGGGATGGAGCGTTCACAACCTCCCTGGGAAACCCATTCCAGTGCCTCACCACCCTTACAGGAGAGAATTTCCTCCTTATATCCAACCTAAACTTCCCCTGTTTAAGTTTGAACCCGTTACCCCTTGTTCTATCACTACAGTCCCTAATGAAGAGTCCCTCTCCAGCATCCCTATAGGCCCCCTTCAGACACACTGGAAGGCTGCTATGAGGTCTCCACGCAGCCTTCTCTTCTCCAAGCTGAACAGCCCCAACTTTGTCAGCCTGTCTTCATATGGGAGGTGCTCCAGCCCCTTGATCATCCTCATGGCCCTTCTCTGGACTTGTTCCAACAGTTCCATGTCCTTTTTATGTTGAGGACACCAGAACTGCACACAATGCTCCAGGTGACGTCTCACAAGAGCAGAGTAGAGGGGCAGGATCATCTCCTTCGACCTGCTGGTCACACCAACTGGCATGGAAACTCAGACTATTAGATATGAGTTCTGGATCTTTTTCTTGATAAAACCTGGGCATGATTCAACCACCAAAGTATCTTAGTTTATTGAAAATACTTATTATAGGATTCATCTTCTTAACTTCAGCCTCTAACATGTGTGTGTCTTGAAGAACCTATAAATTTAAAGTCCCTTTGTTGCTTGATAGTGAAAGGAATCTGCAGATGGAAATTTGTCCCACCAGTGATAGTTTAAAAAATATATCAGCCTCACTTGTATTTATGTCAAGAAATGAAGCATTGCAATGTTTTTGGTTTGGGCTTTGGGGTTTTGTGGGTTGTTTGTTTTTTTTTTTTTGCTTTGGTTGTTTATCTGGTTTAGAATATAGCTATCAGAGAAGAGAAGCATAGGTTGGTAAGCTGAGAAGAAGACCACAGAGTGAAAATGGTTAGAGATATTTAAAATCAATTTTGGCTTCTGATACCAATAAAAACATGGTTGATTAGTAAAATTTAGAGTGATAAAATAAGAAATTAGTGATTTTAAATTCTTGAACACATGGAATGGATAGTTATTTCTGCTACTATCAGTGTCTCCATCTTAGTAAGCCACCCTGGGCTTCCTTTACAGCTGATAAATGCTAGTTAGCACAGCTACAGAAATAAGGATATGCTGCTTGGAAATTATCTCAGGAGACTGCTAGTCCAACCTATCACTCAAAACAGGAATAGATAATGGTGTTGTTGGTATTGTCATTGGACATATCATCAAGGTCCAGAGTAAAAGTTAACATGGGAGAATCGCAGGCTTATACAGATGAAGTTTATGCGTGATACCATGTACATGTGATACTCAGGTGTATTCAGCTTACATAAGGGTGAACAAAAACCAAGAGCTTGGGGCTGAAAAGTCACACAAACATAGTGCATATCAAACCACCTTGCTCCAGAATTTATTTAGCTGCTTTTTAAACTGAGTTAGGCTCTTTTCCCCAATTACTCTCACAGAGATATTATTTCTGAGTGCCTTCTTTGACAATTAGAAAACAGAAGCAAGAAAAAATAAAGCCCATGAGGCACTGCAACTGTACATGTTTACCAAAATATTTCCATTTTGTATCTCTCTTACAGTTAGGTTAAAATACTTTCCCCATCTTCTCTCCCACCCCCTCCCCCAGGAAATAGGCGCATTTCACAAGTCACAAAACCAGAATACAAAAGCCCAATTTCACATTGAGTTAGTTTTGATGGAGCATTTTGCAAAGTCACAAAACTGCAGGACAGAGCCTGTCTGTGTTTTTCAAAGTTATAGCAAGCACAATAAATAACAAAGACAAGAGACAAAGACAGGCAGTGCATCTGACCTGCCCTGTGCCTGCTCTTGAAGAGGTTTTATCTAGTCTACCTGTCCACTTCACAAAGCTGAAATGCCTACCTCCCATCCTTTCTCAGCAGCGCAATGCAGACCCAAACAGGCTGTTACTCTTTTGCCTTTCATGTTGATGAGAAGGGCAGGTCAGTGTTAGCTATCCCTCTGCAGCTCTAGTTTGATGCCTTGCTGAAGGGTGATAACATTTCACTGCTGAAAGGCAGAGGGGTGATTAGCAGGGGTATAATGAAGGTAAGTGTGCGATAAGGAATGCTTCAGTGCAGTTGGTCACTGATATCCTCAAAGACTCTATTGTTGCTCTTGCCGAGACTAACAATTTGTCTCTCTGAAGTACACAGATACTGATCTTTTGCCATCTTACTGGAGAGCCATCCCATGGGACTGCCTGAAGAAGGAGATACAGATCTGCCTCCACGACTACTTCAGCCTGCTGGAACAGCTTCAGAGGGCGTCAGATGTCAAAAGGAGCATAGAGCCTCTCTGCATCTCTGGATCGTGTCAGCTACAGGGTCCAAACAGGACTCTTGGGGTTCAGTTATGCAGGTACTAGATAAAGATGTCAAGCCTCAAGTTACAGTGATATCCCCAGTAAACCCTCCAGGTAGAACATTTTTAGGGAATTCCTCATTCTGAGTTTTCTCTTTATATAGTGTAAGCCAACTGAGAGTTTTGGAGGTCTAATTCATTATGTAATTGTCCAGGTTTACACTGCCTGGTTTGCTCTGACTTGGGCAGGATGAAACCATGGCCAAACTGGGGAGCCTGGATGATCCTTGTGTAGATCCCGTTTGGTCCAGCAAAGATTCCAGCTTGGCAGTCCTCCTGTTCTCCAGGGCAGAAATCTCCATGGGAGTCTTACACAGCAGAAATGACTTGACACAGCACATCCCCAGCACAATATCTAATGCAGAGCATGAGATTGAAGTCTGAACCACTGAAGTGTCAACCACAAGCCTCTTGGTACCAGCTACCTACATGGCTCAGGGGCCAGACACCTTGGTGGTACCCCCAGTGCTAGAGGCAGTGGGAGATGTGACCTGGTAGTCATGGTTTAAGAGGCTTTGACAGCATAGATCAACATTGTTTCTGCTGTGCTATGTTTTCACCAGCTCAGGATCAATTTCTAATACTTTTAAAGACATTAAATGAAAGATGAAAGTTTAGCCACCAGGGAAGGCACCATTATGGGGTTTCATGTGATTTGCCATCTTTCTTCCAAAGCAAGCAATGTAAAAAAAAGGAAAAAAATAAAGAGCATTAAAGTGGTAAGATCTGAGATTAAAAATCAGAGAAAACATTAAGTGACTGGCTTTCTAACATGTCATATTTCAGAAAGTGAAGGAAGATGTGGTTTGTCTTTATTTTATTCTAATTGCTCAGCGATATAGGTCTATCCCAGCCTGGAAAAGGGGATATTTACCCCACTTGATGCGTCAGTTATGGGGATCAGAAAATTCTTCTGGTACTGTATTAACTCTCTTTGAGTTGTGTGTGTGTGGTTTTTTTTCCTCAGTGAGAATTTATGACTAGTGATTCAGAAAATGAACCGGTGTTTATTTTCCTTTTCCTATGATACTCCACATTGCCTGTGTTCCAGGAAACATGACATAGCTGTTATTGCTAGAAATGAGCTTTCTGCCAGTGGTTTACATTCACAACTGGCTTCTGAAGGAAGGAATTCCTGGCAGTGCTCCGCAAACACTATAGTTTTGTCCTCTGTGATATTCTTCAGCTTTTCTTTTTTTTTCTTCCAGATTTGGAAAACCAAAGAGAAGGTAATTAAGAATTGCATCTGGGACAGGGGATTGGGAGTGTGTCTCTTCTTCTCACTTTGATAAATCTCTGAGACAGCTTAATGCATTCTACAGTGTTTGAATTCCGTAAGATGAAGAAGCATTTGCATCCATTTACAGCTGTGTGCTGCACCCTCAGCAGGGCAAAATGGACAGCCACAGAAGTAAATTCTGCCTGTGCAAGCAGATGAAGCTCCAATACCATCAGCAGTAATAGAACCAGAAGAGATGAAAGTTTTATAATAGTGCTGCCATGCATATGGTGGTTTTAGGGAAAAAAATCTGGCTGAAAAGAGAAATTATAACTAATGCACTTGAAATGGCCAACTGTCAAAAGCATGACCAGTTAAATTCTTCTTGTGTGTTGTAGAACAGCAAGAGCAGATGGAATAGCACTGGAAACATTCAAGGTCAGGTTAGACATGGCTCTGAGCAACCTGATCTAGTTGAAGGTGTCTGTGCTGACTGCATGGGGACTGGAAATATATGACCTTTAAAGGTCCTTTCTAATCCAAACAATTCTATAATCCTGAAGTGATGTATTCACAGGCAGATTCATTAAAAACCCTCTTCTGATGTGGTAGTTACCTGGAACCTCTAAATGGAGGTGAAGATGAAAACTAAGAGATAAGGACATTTAAAGGGTATTTAAATAAGTCTGGATTTTGTTTCTCATTTCTGTGCATTGACATGAACAAGTACAGTCACAGAATCATAGAATCATACAATGGTTTGTGTTGGAAGGGGCCTTAAAGACCATCCAGTTCCTGCCATGGTCAGGGACACCTTCCACTAGACCAGGTTGCTCCAAGCCCCGTCCAACCTGGCCTTGAACACTGCCAGGGATGGGGCAGCCACAGCTTCTCTGGGCAACCTGTGCCAGGGCCTCACCACATCACATGGAAAAACTTATTCCTAATACCTAATCTAAATCTCCTTTTTTTCAGTGTAAAGCCATTCCCCCTTGTCCTCTTCCTCGACCTGCTGGCCACATTGGTGGTGAGGCGGCCCAGGATATGGTTGTCAAGAGTCAATAGGAAGAAGAACACCAACAGAGGTAGAAAATGTTTTCTCAATGCTTTTCCCCCACAGTTCTCATTAAAATCTTGAAATATGGTGGCCTACAACAGAAATTCACTAAACACCATTTCATTTTGCTGGTTTTGGCTGGCATCATTCTGCCCTGTGTTGTCTATCTGGGTCTTAAGGAAATTACAAGCGGTTAACAAATAAAAGCCTAATTGTGCCAGATGTGGAACATTTTGGCAGTGTTTGAGTTCCAACAATCTGACTATGACTCCTTTATTCATTCATTTCAGGGAACAAAACCTTATAACAAAGTCTTCTTGGAAACACCACCAAAATAGAGGCTTTCAATTAAAATAAAACCAAAAACCAAACCAAAACAAAGCAAAAACCCAAAGAAACACAACAAATGAAAAGAATAATTTTAATTGAGGCTTTTTGGTCTGAATTTTCCTACTGGAATGTTGGAAAAGGTCATTGAAATAAACACTTTCTGCCTGTGCCTAAACATTTTTACTACAAAGTGTAAATGTATTTCCTGGGCTACAAAAAGAAAAGTACTAAACAAAGTAGCTTCACTTTCAGTGGTATCATTCTAAGTTAGTTAAAGCAGATAGACATAGAGTTGATCTATTTTGATCTATTTGGAAGAGATTAACAGACCATGTAGCTGCGGTCACAGCCATTAAACTTGAAAAATTTTGTGTACCACCAGGCAGAGACTTATTCCCATCTATGACTTTCTGTTTAGAGTTACACCTACAGCACTCCATACCTGTGACACTTCTTTGCACTGCAAATTTAATATGCAAGTGAGGAATCACCTTTATTTTTAATTTTTTTTTAATTTTTTTTAGATTAGTCAGTTGCTGTGACTAAAGCTGAGTTAAATTGATGCGCATTTTACCTGGACAAAATCTTCATGTGTAAGAGGTGAAAACTATGGAAAAAGAAAACTGTCTGCTATTCCATTCACCAAATGGATGGAATACAGGATGGTTTGAATTGGAAGGGACCTTAAAGTTCATCCAGTTCCAAACCCCTGCCATGGGCAGAGACACCTTGCACTAGACCAGGTTGCTCCAAGCCCCATCCCAACCTGGCCCTGAACACTTCCAGGGATGTGACAGCCACAGCTTCTCTGGGCAAACTGTGCCAGGACCTCACCACCCTCACGGGGAAGAACTTCTTCCTAATGCCTAATCTAAATCTCCCCTCTGTCAGTATAAAGCCATTCCCTCTTGTTCTATCCCTACCTGCCCTTGTCAAAAGCCCCTTTCCAGCTTTCTTGTTGGCCCCTTTAGGCACTGGAAGCTGCTCTAAGTTCTCCCTGGAGCCTTCTCTTCTCCAGGCTGAACAAGCTCAGCTCTCAGCCTGTTTCCATAGCAGAGGTTCTCTGGGCCTTGGGTGATCTTAGTGTCATCCTCTGGACTCTCTCGAGCAGCTCCACATCTTTCTTATGTTGGGGCCCTATAGCTGGATGCAGGTCGGCAGGGGCAGTTTCACCGTAGTGGGATGGGGGGAGAATCTCCAACATTGACCTGCTGGTCACAGTGCTGGTGATGTGCCCAGGACACTGCTTTCAAAGATATTATTCCAGTGGGTAAAACTGGGATTTAAGGAAGAATCTCCTTCTCATGGATGGCAAAATTAGGCTACAAAATCAATTATGCATCTCTGTATTCAGGAGATGCATACTCTTCTGCTTGCCAGACTTTTCTTCTTTTCCTTGATATATTTTTTATCAGCAATTTTATTAATTTTCAGTCTTGGCTTAGCTGTCCTGGAATTATCTTATTCTCCTCAAATCAGCCAGACTTTTCACTCTTGGCATCCAAATAACCCTTCTCTGCACCTGCTTCAGCTTGAGTCCCAACACTAGACTTCCAGAATATCTTTTATAAATCAAATTTACAGAACTGGAAAGACAACAGCAAAAACCCCACCCTAAACCACACACAACCTTCCCCCTCAACCCCATATAGTCAAGTTTTCACCCATTAAATTAGGCACCTAGAAGGGATGACCATAAAATAGGTCAGAGAGAGAAATTTTGTGATTGCTTTTACATTCCAGTGACTAAAGAGTTCGTGTGGTAGGCTGGGATGCAGTCCTTGCCTTAATGAACATTTAATTATTATAACTAGGAGGAATAGGTTTGATAGCAGATAATGAGAAAGGTACCTTAGAAGACACATGGCCACCCTGGGGGAGATGGGGACCCCAGCTTCTCCCCCGGATAAGTGAAGAGTGGGATTTAGACGCAGGTTTTTTGCATTTTGTTGAATTGTTTAGCACTGGCCTACAAAACTGGCATTGCTGCAGTTTCTACTAATGCTGCTTTGTGAGAGATTACATGCATTTGCATTTGAAGTATGAGGTTGTGCTGAGTCAATGTATCCTGCAGTGATTTCCTAACACTAGCACCTGTAATCTAGTGTTTGTGGACCTTGACACCACTGAGATTAGATGGGATTTGGAGAGTCTAACTTTCTGACATAGGCTTGTAAAAGTTACATCTGTATTTTACATTAAATGCACATAGATGTTCTTTGGCTTGGAGGTTAACTAGCATGGGACTACCTGAATTTATGCTGGCAAACTCACTGTCCTCCAAAACAAGGTGCCTGGCATCTAATAGCAAGTTGTCACCACAGATCCTGCTTTTCACCTCCTTACTTGCCAAAATGACATGGACTAATCCATAGCAGAAATGGGGACTGTTCTTTGACCTCTTCTGAACCTAGACTGAGCTGTGCTGAGGAGCTGTCTGGGAGAGCACTGGTTGACTTGCTCCAAAAATATGCTTGGGAGCATATAGACATATAGTGCTAGTGACTGATTTAATAGCATGGATGTTGCTAGGTGACTTTTACACAGTTTTGAAAAGCCAGAATCAAATTCAGCCATTACCATAGCAAGCATAAAACATGTAGAAGGAAAATACCCAATCCCTAGGCTTAGATGTCTAACTCAAGCATTAGAGAAGACAACCCCATTACTCATTTCTCTAGGGGAAATGGGTGGGGAAGGTGGTGTTACTTTTGGCCGGAGAGACATGCTCCAAGGGCACACACCCGAGAAGAGGGAAACCTGGATTCAGGTCTCTGCTCAGCCTCTGTTCAACCTTTGAACACCTCCATCTCAGGAAGGTAGACTGCAGTGTTGAGGATTAAGGGGAGGGAGATGTCCCTCATTTTTTTTTGTCTGGAAGGCAGGCTTCTGGGCTGGAAGTGATGGAGCAGAGGTCTGCAGCCCCGAGCATGAGAAGAAGATTTCTCTGGGAGCGGGTGAGACATATTCAGAATACCCAGCATCCCGGTGGTTATGACACTAATGCAAAGATGAATCTGTCATGTAGAGGGAGTTGTCAATGTCTAAGCTTGTAAAAAACATCAGGCAGAATTAAATCTGATGAAGTAGCTGCGAATACTAATAAAATCCTAAGAATAGCACTTACAAACATCATTAAAAGAGAAGCCTTTCAGTGGAGGGATTCTGATGTGATCTGTAACCCTACAAAGTGACCATTTTTGAATGAAAATCAATCCACAGTGTTTTGCAGCACTGTCGAGACCACTGGTGATGAATAAAATGTATATATATTTTTTACATCACTAAGTGGCCTTAGGACTATTTACCACATGTCTCTTATTTAATAAACACTGAATCAAATTAGGCCAGCAGAACAGTCAAGGACTCATTTGACTTTCAGATGGGGTTAAATACACACATCCCTCAACATCCTGAGCAGAAGTATTTTCAACACAAACAGACACAAGGATTTTGGTGACAGCTTTCAATATTTATTTCAGTGCAGAATTATAGGGAAAAGAAAAAAACATGCCCTGAATTAGTCGTGTTCAAAATAACGCAGCAGTAAACACAGACAAGGTGAAGCGGACATCTGATTATATGTAATTATGTAATGCCCGATGACAAACATCCAGAAATCTAATTAGCCTAATTCCAGATTTTAGGGTGAGAAAGTAGCTGTAGATCATCTTGGAAAACACAAATCTTAGAATTTTACTCAGCAATTTCTGCACTGGACCCCATAACTTCTTGGTTTTTTTCATCTCTGTCTTCCAGAAAGGCACCTGCCAGAAAGGTATATATAGGCATTTACTTTTATCAACCAGACTCATTCAATCAAAAACCAATATGGTCTCACCTGAAAATACCTTCTCCCCATCTTTAAAATCATGCTGACTGGCACCAGTGGTAGTCTCATACATGAGTTTCTTATCTGTTGGACCCTGTACTGTCTCTTCCTTAAGCCTTTCTGAATTAACGTCTGATGAATTAGGGCCCACTTATGCCAGTTATTCCATTTTTCCTTTGTGAGTAAGGAAGGAGATACACAAATCCAAGTTTAATTTAAAAACCTAAGTCTGGCCATTCTGGGACCACTCTAAGGTTTCACTGCTCCAATATTGTCTTTGCAGCCATGGCCAATATCAGTTATCTAGGGAAGAGTGTAAGAACAGGGAGAATGCATATTAATGCTTTGCTGTGATATTTTCTATATTTTTCTTCACTGTGATATGCACTAAGTCATCACCATACTCCCTTGGCAGAAGCATCAGCCAGAGTGGTTTTCCAGGTCAAAAGCAGGCAGAAGGGCAGGCATTTATTTCTGAATCCTGATATCAGTTGCATATGTCTTTAGAATAGCTTACTTTGCTTAGAAAACTGCCAAAGCACCAGTCCTGCAGCCAGTCAGCTTTCTGGGGAGTTATATGCACCTACGGACTTACAAGCGCATAACCCTTGGAGATTATATTAAACACAATTTTTCATTACAGGTGGGTTGGAAAGTTGTTTCTCATGGTATGAATCCAGCTTCCCGTGCCTTGCTAACTGCAGAACACAAATATGTATTGAACACTCCACCATCATTCCTCAAAGCTTTATCATCTATGTCTGGAAATAGGCATTTATTTTTATTACAATGTCTGTCTTTTCTAAAAATATTCAAAACAAATTCCTAGGGTCCTGATGGCTGTGGAATGCAGCTTCTCTCATCATATTTCTCCATTTAATGCCTTCAAATTTATTGGCCTTGTGCCTCCTTCCCCCTTTCCCTCATTAGACTTTAACCAGGATTTTGCAGGATATGGGGCTGATATGATCATGCTGATTTTCCATGTACCTGCCTGCATCTCCCTATTGCTGGTTGAACTCCCTGGCTGTACCAGACAGAGCTCTCCACAGAATTAGGTACCTACTAGACTTATGAACATTGATGAGTGATTAAAGGAGCACGAAGCAGAACATAGGTAGTTGCATTTCAGTTCCATGTCTTTTCTGAGATGAAAGCTGGGCAGTCAGCAACCATGGTCCGCCTGGCTGGAGCAGAACCTGGGGTGGAGAAAAGGGGATGGACCGTGCACTACAGCAAGGAGAGGGGACTCTGTGTGCACGGGAGAGACTGGGACACCGTGGTGAGATGGGGACAGAGTGAAGAACCGAAGTCCATGAAACTGGGTTTCATTAACACCACTAATACAGTGTTAATGCTAAAGAAAAATTATACTGATAAAAGAAAAATTATCTTGTTCATATATTTTGCTTCTTGAAATATTTATTTCCTCCATAACCAGCTGGGCTTTTATGAAATGACTTTTTTTTTTTTTCCTGGGAATTATGACTAATACACTTGTTTTAACAAACCCCAGTTCTGAACTGCATTTGTTAAGTCTCTGTCTTGTGATCCAGCTCACCTTCAGCTTTCCTCAACACATATTTACTCTTCTGTACCACACACAGTGAAATCACTGACTAATATATGTGAGCAAAGCAGATCTCCTACATTCACACTGGCTTTCTACACTGTATATCACATAGACCTTACAAAGCATATTTTATCAAAACCAGTGTTGTAGCTGGAATAGAGCCAAATATGAGAGACCAATCTTTATTACCTTTTCTTCAATAACCTGTCAGAGCTGAAAGATGAGACCAGCTTTTGGGATGCCCAGGCTTTTCTAGGAGAAGTCAGAATTGTTGGCATATGGAAAAACCACAGCAAAGCAAATGGAAGCATCTGGATGATAATATTCCACTAGAATGGGACAATCAGATCTCTTTAGCTTGAATACCACACTATGTCACCTTCCTCTCTTGCAGACAAGAGACCACTTGCACAAGTCACTGACTTACAGATGTGATCAAAAAGAATAAGAAACATTTCTCATAAGAAATACATATAGTCAGGAACTGTTCAAACCATCATCTTAAATGGGGACACATGTCCCTGCCATTATTTATTTATGCTATATATTAGGTAATACAAACTTTTTTCTTGTTGACTATAAAAAACAAATGTTTCCCAATTAAACAGGGCTAGGACTGAGTAAACACAACATTATCACCACCCCTCCATAGCTAATTTCCTGGCAGGAGATGTACTGAAATATAGCACAGGCTAGTAGCATCTCTTTGAAGGCTGGATATGGCATAGGCAAGTAGTGTCCCTTTGAAGGATGGAGGGGAGTGCTTTTAGAACAGTGCCTGGGAATACCGGAAAGAGACAGTGTGCCAACAGGAATGGGCTTCCCTTATGAAAAGCTGTTGTGCTCCACAATGACTTTGAATTCCCAGTGCTTCTGAGCTTTCATTTGGAAATCTAGGAGCTGACTTAAGTTATGATTATGGTTATGAATATTTTAGCTCATTCCTGGGTTTCATATGGCCATTTACATAAGCCTGACACTTGCCCATGACTACATGAGGTCAGCCAACATGAATCACCTCCCAACCTGCCGCGAAGGGTGACACATGGTGAAGGGTGGGGTTCCTGAGTTTGTTTTCCCTATGGCAACAGAGGACATGGATGTGGGACAGCAAGGACACACCCCAGGACATGAAGGCTGGAGATGATTATCTCTTTTCCAAGACAGGAGGATTTCAAACCACACTACCAGGGTAGAAACTGAAAAGCCAGAGTTGTTGGATGGGTAGAGAACTGAGAAAGCTGCATCTGCCCTAAAGTGCCCAAAAGCCAAAGGAACCAATGACAGCCAACATAGGAATGGTGTCTTCACTAGCTAAGATGAATTGCTTATTTCTCTATATTTACTGTTCTGTGACCAAAAATGTCTGAATGTAGCAAGACTAATCCTGCCTCAGTTCTGATGTTGTGTCCTGCTTCTTTTTTTTTTTTCGTTAGGGTACAAAAGGTAATACCTTCCTGGTTTTAGCTATTTCAATAATATTGAAAACCACTGTCAGTGGATTTTGAAGGATGGAGCACCAAAAGATATTAATCTTTCCCCAGACTCAAAGCTTGGAGATCTTCCATTGGTATGATCTTTCATAGAACCATAGAATCACAGAACGTTTTATGTTGGAAGTCACCTTAAAATTCCAATTCCCTACCATGGGCAGGGACACCTTCCACTGGACTAGATTGCTCAAAGCTCTGTCCAACCTGGTCTTGAACACATCCAAAGATGGCTCATCCAAAGCTTCCCTGGCTAACCTGTTCAAGTGCCTCACCAGCCTCATAGTGAAGAATTTCTTCCTGATATCTAATCTAAATCCCTCCTCTGTCAGTTTAAAGCAACTCCCCTTTGTTCTATCATTACTTGCTCTTTGGGAAAAGGTATCAGCTCTTTTTATTCCTTTAGCCCAGAACACAAACTTACTTTATCTGTGCTCTCTGGAGCACCTATCTTCCCAGGTGTCTCCTGCAAACTTGGTATCGGGTCTGAGCCCTGGCCTGTCCTAACTGTAGTTTTGGAAAAACTATACATTTTTTCTCCTGGCTCCCTACTTTCTTTCCAGAGTGTAGAGTTATAAGCTGCAGAGCATTTGAGTAGGTCTTATGCTCTGCATGTGTCAGAAACTGAAAGGTAGTCTTCCTACTGCTTTATCTAAAGTTACACCTATAACAGTAACTCAGCGTGGGTTCTGTGGTACAGTGCAAGCACCACATTGCTACATTCTGTAGACAAACTTCTATGTTTTACAGGAAAACATTCCAATGTCTACAGCTTAAGTTTCTGGTCATCTACATGCTTTAGACAGTTCCTTTGTCTATGCATGGAGAACACTCATGGAGCCTAGCCTGAAACACTGGCAAGCTTTTCCTTGGACTTAGTCTGTTGTGGGATTTGTTGGTAGCCCTTTTCTACTCAAAAGCATAAGCAAAACCCTGGAAAATGTAGTTAGACAGGCAAGAATGATAACCAAGGGTATGGAAAGATTCCCAAGCTGTAAACAAGGGAGTGGGCTTGAATTTTTCAGTCAGATAAAGAAAATTGAAGAGGAATGTGGCAGGTCTGTAAAATTATAAGTGATACAGAGGAGCTAGTCATGGGCTTGACTTTTCACCATTTCTTGCAATAGAGAAATCAGGGGTCAGCCAATGAAGCTAGGATGAGGGGGTAGGTCTTCATACAGAAGGTGATAACTGTGGATCTTCCTGCAGAAGCACATTGTGAAAGCAAAAGCTGGTGTGGTCTTAAGGTGAAATTAGACAAGTACTTGAAGCGCAACATATGGTGAATTATTAAGGAGACAAACCGCTTGAAGCTAAGGAAATCCCATCAGCTGAAGATATTTACATATATTCCCTGGGCATGCTTTTCTGATTACTGCGGGAGGTAAGATTCTTGGTTGCTGTTATGAGATGGCAATGGGTGTCATCAACACCTCTCAACAAATAAATCCTAACTAGCTTGACATGACAAAATGGAAATATCTATAATAATGAGGGACATGGGCTCAGTATTTGTAAGAGTCAGTATGTTGCATCCTGCATTTTTCTGAAATTTTGTTTTTCCCAGAGCACCTCTGGATATGTCCCTTCCACTAAGAATATGATACAGTAGGAGTGAGGCAAAGCAAAATGACGTAGAGCAAAGTGTGTGGTGCTGTGACTCAACATCCATATCACATGTGGTTCAGGGCATTTTACTTTCATCTAGCTTTAGTTTGGTCCCAACACATTTGGCTTCCTGATTACTCTCTTAGATCTAAGTCAGCATAGACCTTTCATAGACCTAAATCTGGTGGGGTTTTTAACCAGAGGGTTTTGAATGCTTCCATGGGTGTGTAGAAATACGGCATACATGATGTTATTTTTCACAAACATAAACATTTGGACATAAATAGTGAATTTTCCTACTTTTGTTCACATTGGGTATTGTATGGATAGTCAGTAGTTTAACATGTTTAACAAATGAAGTGAACAAGTCAGTAGAAATTTAGTGGAAAGAAAGCTGAAGAGAGTGATCTAAGAGGTAAATGCAGTTGGCAAAATACTGATGTCTTAGCAACTTTTAGGATGCTGTACAGGATTCTGCCTTCAGTTGCTGCACCAAAAGAAGACTGGTCTCCCACTGGTCATTTGGCATTTGTGGAAACCTAATGTTAATGTCTCCTTACAGTGTCCCAAGGGGCACTAGATGCCTATATCTGTGCAACAGATATGAGACACATATATTCTGGCGTAAGCCACAAGGAAATTGTAAATAAGAGTCATGAGTTGAGTGATGTGCTGAACAGGCAGGAAGTTTGGATAATTTTTATTACCTAAAGGTGGACCACTGATTATTTTAAATTGATTTGCTGCCCCGTGTATGAGCATCTACAGTGTCTCCACTGAAATGTAGAAGCTAGCACACTTAAGTTTGCAAAATGCAAAGTTATCTTTCCAAAAAGTTTGTCAGAGTCTCTGTCTCTTGACCATCATGCCCAGAAAGCATGGATAATTTCTTACATGATTCACAGGGACACAATTTCCAGGCTGAGTCAGCTTCTTGCAGCATGGAGAAACATGGGCTAGGTCTCCAAAAGGGCTAGTGTTGTTCACAAGTGTGGATGCAATAAAACTAATTCCATTGCACAATGAGGTTGGTCTCATTTGATGGAGGTTGTCTTTAAAGAATGAATGTAGATGTAGATGTAGATAACCAAGCTTGTATTGCGATAATAGGAGATTAAATGTTGTGGCTCTGTCTTCTTCCTTCAAAGTTGATCAAAGAGTAATATGAATCTGCCTAAGACCAGCCTGTACACCACAAAGGCTATTTCTCCATGAAGGAATTAGAAAATGAACGTCATCCATGCCTGGGAAAGCACTGAAGTGAAGAACTGGGGTTCAGGATCAAAGGTCCAGAACTGGAGATTGAGATTCATTTAAAGCTGTAGCCCCCAAAGACATCTGCATTCCAGTCTCTTTATGTCAAGATCCCAGAAACCCAGATGCAAAAATATTTCTGGCTTCTGACATTATAAAGAACTAAGTCTTCAGCTCCCAGTCCCAAGAGCACATTAGCAGCAGGGGTTATCAGGGAATCAGATGAGGTTTCATCCCTCAGCAGCAACCTCAGGCACCCTCACTAATGTTGGCGTGACAGGGCAGAAGGAATTGGTATGCACAGAGGAATGTGTTTTCCCATCTGCAGAGCAGACATGGGGTTAGGAGAGAAGCAGCGAGTGAAGCATTCACTCTACTAAATGCCAATTCATGGCTCTGGCACACCAGCTGACCTCACTACTTTAAGCCCACCCTTTGAACAATATTGTTTCTGCTGACAGCCCTCTGGCTCTGCTCCATCCCCAGGATCAAGTGTCTGGAGGCTTTTATTTGCCACATGGATAGTACTTTGGCCTACAGGATCTTGAAAAGCACAGCATGAGGCTGTAATAATACTGAGAAAAGATCAGATGATGTGGGTAGTCTTCCACTTCAAGAAGCGTGAATGTGACTGAGATCATCACATTCCTTAGACACCTTTTTTCCACTAAAGGAAAACTAAACGAAGTCTCTGGAGGAAGTTTAATCTGTTTGGGCCAGACCCTCAGGAAGTATAACTCAGCATTATTTCCCTCATATCCATGGAATCATGCTGGCTGCCATCAGCAAGAGGTTGGTTCTGTGGGCCGCAGAGAAGGATGAAGGCTCTGGAAAGTATTGATCAAGGCTGAATTCATGTGATGAATCAATCACACAGCTGTAGGGAAGCCAGGAAGTCATCTGAATGAAAGACCTGTGTGGCGTGTTCAAGTATGAACAAGTATAACCTGGTGATACAAATGTGACATGGGAGCCACGTGCCCATGCAGGCTATGTTTATATTATTGAGTTAAAAATGCCAGGGAGTATTCCTAAGCACTGGAAGAGGACTGAGTTTATACTTTTGAATTGTTTGCATGTTCCTGTCATGGTCTTGTCCTGGCTAACTTGAAGTTCTTCAAAACAAATCCCTGTGCACAACTTGAGGTTAGTATGAGCCAGGAATCATTCCCTATCTGCAGTCTGAGGTATTTACCAGCATCCTTTCGCTGTAAGAGAGTTCAACTAGAAGGATATGGGCCATTCTCTGAAAGCTGTTATCACTGCCAGAAAATTACTTTTTGTTGCATATAATTGTTTAAAAGTATAGCTGCCATCTTAGTTAACCTGACTGTAGGATAGGGATGATGTTAACTAAGGTAGAAATGTATGTGGGGAGCTAGGCTGGTCCTTCTAGGAACCTCAGTTTGCTACATGTCAACTGTAGTTCTGTCTTCCAAAAGTCAGATCTTTGTTCCTTCCCTATTCATGATGAAGAGATGGTCAGAAAGAGGATATAAAAGCTGGTGCATGCCTAAGACAAGTAGGATACTGTTTTCCATTATTTGTAGAGAACATGGAAATCAGTGCTAGGAAGTCATCTCCACAAAGTGCCTCAGAGACAGCTGGAAGAAAAGTGGTCCTCCCTCTGTTTCTTCCTTCCTTGAGTTTCCTTCTTCAATCCACTGTAATCTTGGAGTGGATAGTGTGATTTATTAAGCAGTGTGATCTAAGTGGGAGACTGACATCTCCCACAGGCCAAATCTCAAAGTGAAGGTCAGTCAAAATTAATAGATGTTCAGGAGATTTTATCTAAAATCCTGAAAGTATTTATGCTTGCTCACAGAAAAGGTGGTAGTCATTAGACACATAGCTAAATCCCAGGGTCTTGCAACCTTTGCAGCATTTAAACAAGGTAGTACGACCCAAAAGTCGGGTAATTTCTAATTTGAGAAAAAAATTAGAGTGCTGCTAGAAATGACACTCCTGCATGCTAAGCCATGTTGTAGCTAAACATGGTAAGAGTAACAGTCTGATAAAATTGAAGTATTTGCATACTTGCGAATGGAATCAGAGAGTTTTCAATCAACATGATGTTTGGACTAGGCATTGATGCTTACAATCAATCCCCTTCCTTCTCCACTCAAAACACACTGAAGTGCCAGTAAGGCACTATGACTTCCAGCTGTGTAAAGCCACAAACACTTTTATGGTTTGCAAATATTTGCCCAATAAAAATATTCCTTAATATTAACTCATCCAATATCCTGGTGCTTCCCTTCCATTGATGAAGATGACATCAAGGAGATGCTGTTTAAACAGGACTTAATCTTGCAGGGTTTTCAGTTTAGCGCATTGATGAAATTTATCTGAACCACTTTGGACTTTTCTCCAAGGTAAGATGAGTTATCTGTGGTTGACATCTATATGTAGTTAAATGACCTCAGTGCTCGTGCCTAGCTCTCTGTAAGGAAGGGTTGATAATGCTGCCTAACCTGTCAGAGTCCAGTCTCTCAGCTGGCATGGGTAGCAGCAAGTACTGTGGGAATCTTATTGCAAACAGTAACCCATATAACATTATTTTTGAAAGATCTTTGTAAAATTAAACTCATCAAATTTTGATGAGTTTTCTTTGCATTTGTCTTTTTTAATATTCCCCCCCCCCCTCCCCTTGAGCCTGCCTGACTAGTCTTATCAGATATTCGTTTTTACATTACTGAAAAATTTCCAAGCAAAAGAAGAGACTGGAGTTTAATTGCACCTCAGTAAATTACTCACTGGAAACTTCCACAAAAGCAAGCTAGGTCAACTTCTTCGCAGCCTTTGTATACAGTCTTCTGGCATTGTTGATAACTAGATTTGTTGAGATGAAGCTATATGAGTCTTTCCATTAAATTTAGGATATATAGCACAAACTCTTTTTTTATGAATTAAGAGAAGGAAAACATATCTGGAGAAGTTAGGTATATAAATAGGTTCTTGACTGCAGCTGAGTTCTATGGCTACAGCATTGAATTAAGTCACCTGCTGCATCAGTGATTGCGATAGTCAAGCAGAGCATTGAGGCACACTGGTTTGCAAGATTTTTTTTTCTGATCCCTGAATTTGACTTTGCAATTCATTGGAAGTCAAAAAAAATAGCAAATAGCAAACAGACTGGAAGCTGCTTGGTTTGTATCAGAAAGAGCTTGGTTTATCTTGCATTGTTAAGGCTTATTCTTCGTTCCTTTGTTGTCACCCCTATCCACAAAGCAGGACATGCTGTCACAGAAGGAAATAAAAAGATGGATGAATGTCTTTGAGGAACAGCCAGATGGTTAAGTGAGACAGCTGGCCACAGACAAGCAAAAATTATGGGTAATAATCAACCCAGGTACTAGCCAGAGTCAACAAACTCCATACTGGCTCATTTCAAATTTAGTATCTAAACTTAGCAGGGCACCCTGATGTGCGTGTAAATCTCCAAACTTCTCCTCTCCTGGAAAATGTTTTCCCTTCTCTGATTTCATGCAGCAGATGTCTACATTTCCAAGAGCAGCATTGGTGACATGTTTGAGAATTTAAATAGTGGAAAAAAAAAAAGGAGAGTATCTCATCTCATTATTCTAAAGTGGGTGTATAAAGCAATATTAGAGGCTCAAAACTTCTGATGGAGTTCAACTTCCATCTGTTGTCACTCAAACCTTTCTTTTTTGTTCAGCTGGTTGCATTCTTGACTCTTTCTGATAAAGAATATTGATGCAAACATGCCATCTCTCTGACAGACACCCAGCAAAGGATGATTCTGAACTCATGGTTCATCCTGATGGCACATACATCAAAGGAAAAAGATTCTTTTGAATAAGGTGGTCAAAACTGGAAACATTATATTTTTCTAGGCAAAATTATATATTTCTAGTGAAATAATGTTGCCTCTGTGACACAATTTCATCTTTTTTTTTATTTTTTAATGATAAAAACATTATTACGTATGATTCAGAATAGACACAGGTTTAGACAATTAAATATTTGGAGAAAACACTTGGCTCATGTAAATCTGATTTCCTGGATCATTTAAATCTGATTTCCTCAACAAAACCCCAGTAACTCCCATTTCAAGACAAAAAGTCAAATCCTCTGTCATCTGTACTTGACTGTTGCTTTTGCTTGTAGAATGATAACCCTTTATGGTTAAGTGACCTCCAGAGACATTAACTCACATCATGCCAGTGCAACTTGTTCCCATGTTTAAGGAGATTGATCTTTTTTCCTTTTATATAGTTCCTCTAATTCTCCTTTCTCAAGATTAAAGATTTCTTTGCCAGACCCTCCTCCTTAAGACTTTGCATAAACCACCAAAAACTCAAACCCATCAACAAATGAGAACCCTGAGCTCGCCCTTTACCCTGCAAATGCACACATTTCCTTTACCAATACCAGGAATCCCAGGGGTTCCTCCCTTCACCCCCACCCCCACCCCCCCCCCACTAATAAAGGTAAATATGTACATAAACATTGGCAAGGGTGGGGGATGATGAGGTGTTGAGTGGAAAGTTCTTTACTTAGCACTGTTGATTTGTGAGTCTTAGGGGACATAGCTAGGGGCCTCTATGAAGAGGCTCTGGATTGATTTTGCCCTTCTCCCCTTGTGTCAACTGGAGTGGTAATACATAAATAATAATAACTATTAGATTTTTTGCCCTGTTATAACACTATTTGTCCGGTGAGCCCAACATCTGTAAAAAGAATAATTTCTATCTCCATTTAAAAAAGTATCTATAGTTTCACAGCAAGCTTCTGTGGGTAGAGCCTAGATCTCTGTGTCTCAAAACACTGGATGCTGAGCAATGAGAGAATTATTAAGATGAGGCTGCCTGCATTTAAATAAAACTTAGCATGCATACTTGAGCTATTGAAACCCAGGCTGGCTGGAATGCTGGGGTTATACAGATTACATTTCATACATGCACACCTGACAATTTCACTCACCGAATTCCTACACTCAAAGAAAAAACATATGCCAGTGCCTCTTTTGCACAACAAATGGATTGTATTAACTCAGAATAGCTTTAGGTTTAACTTTATAGTTTCAGGCTTCCTGGTAGTGTATTCTAGGGTTTACACCTCAGTTCTTCACAGTGAAGTAAAAATATATGGCCAGATTTTAACTAAGGCATGCTGTTTCCTTGTGGGGAAGGGGGTTATGTTTGTGCATTTGAAAAGAGTATAAATATTTATGCACACAGTTTCAGTGATTCAAATTGGCTAGCTCTCTGGTAGGTCAGAAGTTCAGCTCAGAAATCATGTAAGCTTCAAGCTTTCATGTCTCAGGATCTGTTTTGTATGAAATAGGCTGAAATATTCCCAGTGCTGGTCCCCACCCATTGCCTGCTGAGGTTAATCTGGTTCATATGCCTCTGCACTGTCCTGGGTTCTCAACACCTGAGAAAGCGCTGCCATGTTTAGAAACAATTAACAAAAGGGTTGAGTTGGGTCAAATGATCACACAAGATCATCCCTACCCAATTCAAAGGCTACCTCAAATTGGTTTGTTTTTCTGGAGCCTCCGTCCAGAGATGCAGGTGGAGATGCGTGGAAGTAAATGTAATTTACCCACATTTAATGCCACACGCATATTGTTTCTCTAAATATCCCACGGGAAGGTTGCAAAGACAATACAATTCTTCCGACTTCTTCACTCTTAATCTATAAAGCAGGTGAATTTACTTAATTTCACTGCAGAACACGTATACCCTCGTCTGCACTCCTGACTATGTGGGACATGTGGGGTGAAGACCACCTAAATCCCAAGCCAGAGCAGGGTTTGCTAGTCGAAGTGGTGCCTTCCTTGGTTTTGGGATCTTCTCTGCCATCCTCAGCAGCCCTTGAGTCTCCTGTTCATGGTGTTTGCCCTCGGTTTCGCAAAATTTGCCAAGTGAAAGATGCTCACTGAGTTACTGGGACTCCTGCCTTAGACCAAGTAGAAAAGAATCAGGCCCTGAATCCACAAAATGATTATTTGAGTCTCTTTAATTAAGAGGAAGGTTTGATAAAAATTAGGATATGGAGAGACCACAGCTGAGCTACTCCAAATGGAGGTTATTTTTCAAAATACAGTGAGTATCTGCCCTCTGAGAAACAGAGTTTTAAAGTCTCTCCTCTTCAGATCAGTAAATGACCTGACAGTCCCAAACTTTTAAGCTACAGTTTCTATCTCATATTTTTGCAAAGTCAGTTACCAAACACTGAATTTACCCTGAAAATGTTGCTTCTATATGTTGTAACACCTCCATGATGGAATGCATTCACACAAGTTTCGATTTCCATTTTGTTGGGGTTTCTTTTGTTTTTTTTTTCTTTTTTTGTGCGCTTTTTTTTTTTAAAGCACATGGTAAATAAAAGCAGCTAAAATTAGAATAAACCATGCCACAAAATGACCTTTCCCTTTTTGCCTCTTGCTTTGTTCATAAATTTCATTTTTTCAATGAATTTTTTTTTCAAGTTTCACTGTTTTTCTTCTTTATCAGAATAGAGATGGTTTTGAATAAACAGATAATTCTAAACAAATGGAAAAATGCTTCTCATCCTGCTCTAGCAAGTATTGGTTTCTTGCAAAGTATGTAACAAGGTTGAAAGGGAAGATGAGATGGATTATAAGTCAAAGGCCTGCTGAGCAGACTGTGGGATCTCCTTTCTTAGGCCATTAAGCCTCACAAAATAATCCTTTCCTAAAGCCTTCAAGAGTAAAACTCCACCAATTTCACTGTGCCCAGGCTTCCCCTTTTGTGTTCCATGGATACCTCCATTCCTGAGGCTGGTGAATACTTCTGAGAAATAACAAATAATAGCTTCACCTGCGCTAGTAAACTAACCAGAGCTAAGCTCTGACTCAGGCATTTCACTGGCTCTGAAGCCAGCTAAGTGTGGTCTGATGCACTTAATTTTTTAAATTTCAGAATTACGTAAATTTTAAACTGAATTTAAATTATTTAACTTCCAAAACTTGTCTGCATTTGAATTGTCTATGGCAAAATGGTCCCTGGGACTGTGCTGATTTCTGAAGCATGCCTGCTTAGGAGTGTGCTTGTTGGTCTGGTCCAAAACCATGCTGGGGAATGTTGCAGTCATTTATCTCCTGAGGGGTTGAGTTCCAGGGCTTGGGAATGCTCCCTGGGGCTGATCTTTGAAATTATTTTTTTGTTGGCAAGATGTATCAAGAGTGTCCTAAACAGCACAACAAGGGAAAAGCCTCTTCTACACTCAGGTTACACCTCTGTGGTTTATTCTCTTATTTCACAGGTGATCTATGGATGAGCTGAACAGTGAAGCTGTTCAGAGGAAGCAGAAACAATCTGTCTGAGTCCTATCAGCAGCTGTATCATCTTTGGCCAGAGCAAACTTCTTTGAGCAATGACAAGAAACTTCACTTGTTTATCAGCTGTCTCTGGAGGCCAGTTTCTCTTGGATGCTGGCTTCTGGGATGCATGCATCTGACCTAGCCTTCTTCCCTGTACCTTAAACTATCTTTTGAGCTGGGATAAAACATTTACAATGCACCTCTGAAGTACACAAAGTGAATAATTAATTTTTTTTTTAATTTTTATTCCCAAAATGAGGTAATAATATCTGAGTTTAGTTAGTTTTAGGTGTCAAGGTCAAAGCTGGGTTTGTTACTTGGGACCTTTGAAGATAGGAAGACTGATTTTGTCTGGTAAAACTGCCTATCTAAATAGATGGTGCAAAGACAGAGGGAAGATTAAAGAAAAAAGGGATTTTCATCTTCTCCCCACCCAGTGATTCACATTCACCCAGCAATTTTTGCATTTCTGATTTTTAACTGAAGGACTGATATCAGAGAAATACTCCTTATTCAACCTGAGCAGAAAACAGGGAAATAAGGAAAGATCCCCCAAAACCTTCTCCATCCTGAGTATTGGCAGGGTGCCAGGGAATGTGGGGAGGACTGGGCTGTGGGGTTGAAGGAATGCAGGCCTTTCTATCTCTCTTCCCAAACATTCCCTTCTGCAGCAGACTAAACATTTTCACATCCTGATGTTGGAACACCCAGGTTCATGGTCAAAGTCCTTGAGCAAGGATGGCTTCGGGGCAATGGTCCTCCTTACAGCCTTGCCTGCAGCTGACTGCCTGGCACTGGGTATCATGGTGCAGTTTCCCTTCCTTCATCCAGTGTTTTTCAGGCTTTCATCTCATGTTGGTTTTTTTGTTTGTTTGGTTGGTTTTGTTTTGTTTTGGTTTTTTTGTGTTTTTTTTTTTTTGGGGGGGGGGGTGTGTTGTTGTTGCTTGTTTGGTTGCTTTTTTGTTTTTTGGTGGTTTCTTTTCTTTTCCATTGTCCTACTCTATTTTCACTTCATATTGGTCAGTAGCAACTGATTTTGCCATTGGGTTTTTTGTCCTTGTGCAAACCTCATGAAGTTCAACCAGGCCAAGTGCCCAAGTGCAAGGTTCTGCAGTCGCATGTGGGCAGTCCCAAGCACAAATACAGGCTGAGGGAGACTGAACTGAGAGCAGCCGTGGGGAGAAGGACTTGGGGGTCTTGGGGGAAGTTCAACATACAGTGTGTGCTTGCAGCCCAGAAAGCCAACCGTGTCCTTGGCTACATCACCAGCAGCATGACCAAACAGGTCAAGGGAGGGTATTCTCTCCTATGAGGAAAGGCTGAGAGAGTTGGGCTTGTTCAGCGTGGAGAAGAGAAGGCTCTGGGGAGACCTTAGAGCAGCTTCCAGTGCCTAAAGGGGCTGATATGGAATCTGGAGATGGGCTCTTTACAAGGCCAGGTAGGGGCAGGTAGTGACAGGACAAGGGGGAAGGACTTTACACTGACAGAAGAGAGATTTAGAATAGGTATTTGGAAGAAATTCCTCACTGTAAGGGTGGTGAGACACTGGAACAAGTTGCCCAGAGAAGCGTGACTGCCCTGTCCCTGGCAGTGTTCAAGGCCAGGTTGGACAGGGCTTGGAGCAACCTGGTCTCGAGTAAGGTGTCCATACCCATAGCAGGGGGTTGCAACTGGATGAGCTTTAAGGTCCCTTCCAACCCAAACCATTCTGTGATTCTATGATTCAGTGCATCTGGCTGAGAAAGAGCTTAAAGGAAAGTCATTGTGTGACCTTAAAAAATCCCATGGATGTCAGGCTCCTTCATCCACAGCACATGGGTGACCCCAATTATTGCAGCTTCAGTGTGGGCCACTTACTGGGAATGGGCAAAATTAAGTTTGTATTGCATCCATCACTATGGCATATGCCGACATTTTCCTGTGGACACATACAGGTGTATGTGCCTGTACAGTAACTGCAATGCAGTGGTATAACAGAACAACAATGATCTGGATCTTCTTGGACAATGCACACTCAATAAGACTATGACCAAACTGTTAAACTCCATTCTGTGCAATTCACATTTTTTTTCATTTTTTTCCTCCTATTTTCAATCTGTTTGCCATTTCCTCTCTATCCCCATTATCAGACCTGAGCTCTGGAAAAGGGGAACATTTCCCACTAGTTCTTCCTGTGCTTGCTCAGGACAGAAGCATTCTGGCTTAGAGTTCTCTTGGGAGAATATTTTATCTTAAGCAAATATTGAATTTCAGGGATTAATATACCAGCTGGTTAGGAAACAAAATAAGCCAGTTCCAAGGATCATTTCTGTACTGATACCAAGCAAGATAGTGTGTTGATTTGGTCTTGATTGCTTCTAGTTAGAGAAGACCAAATTATAAACATTGGTAATCTGCTAATTTGAAATAAGTACTTCAGCTACTCTGCTAAATCTCTATGACAATTATGATTTGCATTAGCAAATGTCCAAGGCTCAGTCTATAGAGTTATTTAGGCACCTTACTCCCAGCTAACTGCATAGACTATTGAGCATGAGCATATAAGCTAGGTACAGATACAAATACACTTCCACGGCTCTGAATGTGCCATCAAGTTGAATTTAAGTGCAATCCTGATGCAAAGAGAAAATTACCAGGCTGAGAACAGATGTTCTATTTATGAAACTTAAGGTTTTGTTCCTCATGCTGCCACAGAATATATTTTATATATTCTGTTTCATCTTTTTGAGGATGGTCTTCCCCATCTGTGAAAAGAGCAAGAAACATCTTCCTACTTTACATATTTAAGACATGAATAGGTTTGTTATGACAGCAAACCTTGCATTCTTATTGCTGGTTTTGACTACCTGAATTTCCCAAGCTTCTATTCATAGTTAAACCTGTAAAATTCCATGGATGTAACAGACAGCAGCCACAATTATTCTCGAGTTGCCTAATTAAAGTCAAGAGGGCTGGTAGAGTGTTTTACAACTGCAATCTCTCTCACGTTTTGTTCTGCTTTGGCTGTATTAGACACAAGTGGCTTGTGAAAGTCTGTGTTGGGTCATATGATGGATGACAGGCTTTGGCTGCGGCTGTGGCTAGAGAGTGAACATTGCAGCAGACTCCACAAAGGTCAAAATATGTTGCAAAGTCCTCTGCTCCCTTGTTTGAGTGAACCCTGCCTGTAACACCCAGGGAAGAGCTGAAAAGATCTCATCAAGCAGTTGAGAAGCCCTGAGGTCCATCAGGGTGGGACAACATCCCATGAAAATCATTGATGTGTGAGAGGAGTCATCGTACTCCTCTGAACATCAACACAGAGGTGGGAAGCACAGGTCTAGTAACACTGGGTCATAAAGCAGGGACCATTCTGAGAGTCTGATGTGTAACATACATAGTGACAGATCTGCACTGAACTGAAAAAATGATATCCTGCCACAGAAAATCTAAAGCACTTGGAGTTAGGCATGATATTAAGCTCTGTGCAGAATTAGCCCATTTACAAGGCTCAGAGAATTTCAGAAACTTTGCTTCACCTTCCCTTATTATTTTTCAGTATTTTCAGACAACCTCTACAAAGTGATGAACCTATTAATTTTGATCAAATAGAGTAACTCAGAGGAAAATAATGACTCAACCTTTCTTTATTTTACTTTATTTTTATTCTTTTTATTTTTACTTCAATTAATTAAATCAATATCTCTGTTTCTTTTTTGTTTGTTTGGTTGGTTTTTTTTTGTGAGAAAGTATTTAAATATTTGAAGGACTAGGCTGGGAAACTGGAAGCCAAGATGTTGACTGAATATATGGAGCTTTGTTATAAAACATGGTTATCAGTCACTTTATCTTATCTTATGAATTTGTTTGCTTACGACACTCTTAGTTGTATTTAATTAGAGAATAGAAACCAACTTTTGGCGCACTGCAGCATCTACACCATGCAGGAAATCTTGATGTATGATGAAGTTTTTGGCACAAAATAATCCTCTAAGAATTGCAGAAGTCTACAGTCTAATCACCAAATTTTGGAATGATCCTTCATATATCTCATTGTAGAAAAATAGAAATAAGTACTTTAGGATAAGATTAGCTTGATGTCAGACATCAGTTTTAGGAATAGTGCCTTCAATGCCAATGAATAAATTGAATATATCTCCCTTGGCTATAGAGACAGCTTTGTATGACTGTCTCAGATGTTCATGACTGCACTGTAGATTCTCTAAAGTTAAGTGAAAAAAATGCTACTCTGAACTCTATTTCAGACTGAAATTAAATTCCTTCATGCTAAAAGAAGTGTTTGGTGTGAAAGCTTTTAAAGCCTTCTAATTTCCAAGATTTCCAACCTCAGAGCAGAGAGCGACAGCTAGTGAGAGGATGACATTGGGGAAAACATATTCTTCACATTCCTGAACTGGTAAATACAAACTGTTTCCTAGGCAGGCTGCACTGAAATAGTTGATCATTACACTAATTGTCACATGTTAAGGTTTTACTTCAAAGTTTTGCAGAGCATTTTGCAGACCTGTTTCTTTTTGAACTAAAGGCCCTACACACACAGAAAAGTTGTCATGCCATCATGGAGCAATTCCTCTTATTGGCTGAATGACTATAATTCCTTCCATGAGCTGTAAAGCTACACATATGGCTTTACTGCTTCAGAGTTATTTTAATAAGGATTCCCCTTAGGGCTGTCCAGACAGCAGATGGCATCGTATGTGAAAAATAAACTCCTGAACTGAGGCTCCAAACCTATTATGAGGCTTATAAAATACACCTGGAGGCTTTAGGTGAAGTGGGAAATCCAGGAGGTTCTCAGCGCAAACAGAGATTACTGAATGCACAGATAGAAAAGGTCCCTTTTATTTTCTAGCACTAGTCCAATGACTGACTTGTCTCTGACTTCTTTTCATGAGTCCCAAGACAGAGATAAATGTTTTCTCATTTCTTGAGCTGCCAGTACTTTGTGCCATATAAATGTCAAGACAAACTACTAATTTTTTGTTGTTGCTTCAGCTCTATTTTAGTTGCTGGAGGGCAGATGTGGAGTTGGTTAATAAACAAAAATGCTGTAGTGATATTGAAAGTTTGCCTTTCTGTACAGAATCTAAAGAGTCTGGGAATAATGAAATAAATACTAATCTACCTTTATGATTGTAAGCCGAAGAGGGTAGGTCATAGCTGAGCCTATCAGCAGCAGAATGTCTGCAGTGCCCTAAAACTTTTTCTGTCCCAGAGTAGTTTTCTACTATCCTCTGTCTTTCCACTTTGTTGCAGCTTTCTTGGCTATTGTTTCTGGGTTAAGTCAGTGGTTAAATGCAAAGAGTGGGAGGTGGACTGGACCAGACATCTGAATATGTGCTCAGGCCTCCAAGACATTTTTCAGGGTCTGTGACAATGGGTTTATGAAATGATCCACAATCAATTGTTCTTTGCATACTGCAGGAATTAGCAATAATATGAATCCTGACACTGTAAAATGTGTTCTTCATGGTCTACCAGCACCAGTCAACTGGTTAAGCCCTCAGTTGCTCAATACCTGGCTCTAAGGCATTGTGATATCTGTTGCTGGCCAGAGTAGATGAGAATTTTTAAAGGTACGAAATCCCACTAAGTTGGAGTAAACCAAATATGAGCAAAACATCTATGTTACTTAAAAAGAAAAAATCTGGCCTTAAACTGTCCACCTAATTTTCTCTTTCAGTAAATATGGATCACGGCCCTTCCCTAGGTAATAAGGGAACTTCAAAAGGAAGTGTATGTAAGACTGAGGAGGTCCTGTGCTGACAAGAGCCAAGGAAGCACCTTAAATAGACAATGTGAATGCCACTTTTCTGCCGGATTTTACTGTCTCATGCAAGCTGCACAATTCTAATTCACTGGAGGTATTTGCTTGAGGGCAAATAATGCAAGCGCCGTCTGTTTTGAAGTTCTGCCGGCAGAATTCAGAACAGAGATTTTTCCTTGACACATTTGCAGGACTTGCCAGGAGAAATTCTAATCCCCAGCATATTTTATACAGCTAAATAAATACCATAATATGAATAAACATAATTAGCAATTGCTTATTGAGTTCAAAGTCCTCCACTTTTGTAGGGGAAATATTTTACTATAAACTTTTGTGAAGTCTAACCTCAAACTTGGTGACTGACTTGCAAAAAATAGGATATATTTTGGCAATGAAAATTGTTAAATGAATATTTTCCATCTTCTTTCCTAAGTATACCAATACTTTACCATTAGAACATGGTGCTGCTGGAGTAAGAAAGCAGTAGCAACCCAGTAGCAGTGTTCTGCATTTTTATAGTGCCAACCACCTAAACGACCTGACATAAACAGAACATAGTTCTATGCATTGCTCACCATGCTGGAATGGTTTTGCCATCTTAGTTACGCTGCAATGAATTTCCCTGTCCTGTATAAATTTGAGATGGCAAAAGTGCCTCCAGGCCACATGAAATGGTCTTCTAAAGTACTCCTCTTTAAAAAAAGGAAGAATAAGAAAATAAAGATCTCAACATATTGTAGCTCAATCGTTAAGTATATGAAGTTGAAATAGGAGACATCAAGGCCTTCTGTTGTTTTTGTTTGTTGGAAAACTGAAACTGTGTTTTCCACATTTCAGATATGTATTCTAATCACCACACTTTTTTTTTTTTTTGGCTGTTCTATAATGTGTCTTTTCGCCTTTGTTTTTGATTATAAATTCCAGCCCAGAGCAGTGTGACCTTTCCCAAGAAATGCTCTTGTGAAACTGGCACACTAGAATTGTAAAGAGCTGTTTGGGATTGTGTTAAGTGGCAGGACGTTACCTTTCCAGAATTTATTAATCTGAATATTAAAACAGAAAGTGCTTCTTCCACTAGTGTAAACATTATGAAAATTGGAAATTGAATTTCCATCCTATGGGAAATTTGGATAATTTAATATTTATAGCCCTTTAAAACAGGAATGAAAAATCCAAAGGATCAAAGCCTCAGTAGAACTCAGTTCTAAAAATTTAGGCTGGTAATTTTGAGGCCAGATGAGTAGGGACCCGTCATCTCCCTGAACTTCTGCAGTGCCTCATGGGAGCAGAAGTTTTCCTTTCCCATTGAAAACAGTAGTCTTTCTAGTTTCCAAAATGTACCTTAGCTGTTGTTTGCCATTTTATTTCACATCTGCTTGAGCTACATGGAAGACTTTTTTCTGAGAAAAAATTTAAAAAAAGGTGAACTAGACCCTTTCCTTTTTTTTTTTCTTAAAAAAAAATTAAAAAAAAAGCCAAGAAGCAAACAAAATGTTACAACCAAATCTGTTTCGTAGTCATGATTTCTTTGGAAATTGTTAGCTTTCCTAGTAAATCCCATATGCATTCATGTGACTATAGATGTAATTATCTACATATAAATAACCCAGCCTTCAACTGATATATTTGCTTGTCTCAGCCTTTTCCTAATGTTCTCTTTGTCTTCTGTCTTTAATTTTGTGTGTTGTCAGAGAAAACATCTTGTCACATGAACTATGAAAGAATAAGAGCTGATGAAGTCCCATTCAAAGTCAGTCTTGAAGAAGAGGGGCCATCAAAATTCTTCATAAGCTATCATGGTACTTCATATGTCTGCATTCGTATGTCCCGTACAGAAAAAAAATACTTATAAAGAAGTGGAATCAACTACTTCATTGCAAACTCCATTACTATCATCAGTGAGGCTATGTTGGAAAATTGCAGAACCAGGAGCAGTACTTATTTAGAGGATTCCTCTTTACTCTGCTAAACCTGTCTGCCTGGTGCCTGCCGTCAAAGCATCCTTGTCCCACAGAAGCTCACACATTAGAAACATGGCATCTATTCCCAATATACTCTTCAGATGCTATGCCAAAGCCAACAAGGTGAGAGCAGTAGACAGTTTGGAGCTCAGCGCTCGAACCTAGGGGTAGAAGATAAGAAGTGAGGACCTCTTAGGACAAGAGATTAGTCCTCCCAATCTCTTGGTTTCAGAAGTCCCTGTCACCTCCATGATTACTTGCAGAAGAAATACTTGATGAACTAAAGCCGGCTAGCCACCTGCTGTCACACCATTAGGGAATGAATGCACAAAGCCTAGAAGAAAAATGTGTGTTGCCTTCCAGATTGCTCCATGACCGCTGTAAACTCTGCTCCTGCTCATTGTGCCCCCAGTTTGAGAGGCTCAGTACTTGTGAAAAGATACATTTCAAATCTAATAGTGTAACCACTTTTGTTGACAGATTTTGCAGGCAGTAATTGGTAAGCCTGCCAACACTGGACTAGCAACTGAACCAGAGCAACACTCTTACTTGTTCAGAAATGAAAATGATGTGACATCTAGACTTGTTTTTCTTCAGAGATATCATGACTAATTATTCTGCTTTTGTTTATCTCAGCACAGCATGCAAAGCCGCGAAGTTTATTCAAGTCACTCTGGATTTGCTGTGGGACAAAGAACACAGGATGTGGCTACATCCAGTGAACATATTTTTCAATCAGTTTTCCATAAAATTCCCTCCCCACATGCACGCAAAGAAAATAATCAGAATATTGAAATAGAGCTTGTTGTGAAACTTCCTTTTGTCCTGTGAGAACTTCAGGTTTCAAAAGCTTTCCTGACAAAACTTGACGATTTTTGTAATCTAGTAATCTTTGAAAAATTCAAGATGGGTAATTTAAGATATTTTTGGACTTTTAGGTGCCTCTAAGAAATAAAATAAAAATAGAATAATAAAAATACTAAAACAGGAACCATTTTCTTCAAAGAAGCTCAAAGCTGTGAACAACAACTCCGAAAAACATTTTTCTAAATTTGTTAATAGCTTTTAGCTTTTTTTTTTTTTAACAACCTGAAGGAAATGGCTGCATTTTGGTGAATCAGGAGTCTCTCTAGGAAAAAAAAAAAACAAAACAAAGTTAGCTAAAAATTCTCAGACAATTTGAATCCATAAATGCTTTTGTTCTTCATTTACTGAAAAAGCAAGCAAGCATGAGGAGGAGGAGAGGAAAAAACGCACCGGGGGTTGGCAATGAAGTGAAAAATGGCAGTTTTAGTCTCCTTTTGTTTTTTTCTCTAGTGACCTATTCTGCTTCTGAGAACTCCTCACCTAACTCTCAGCTGCTCTGCAAGCGAAAGGGAGTGAGAGCTGCAATGATGGACTTCACATGTGAGGCAGAAGCAGATATACTTGGACGTCGTATTGAGTAGGGATTGTGAAATAGGGAGTTCTTGATCAAGGACTTGAACTTCTCCTGGCATTCAGGTTAATGGCCAGGGTACAAGAGCAGCTATCATCTGCATTTCATGCTCGCTCACTGGTTGTGTTTCTGGGACAGTATTATTTATATTGGAAACTTGTTGTTTCCCTTTTCCCTTTCCCCTTTCTTTTTTTTATCTGATTGTCCTACTTCTATCCCAATCTACTTAAAATGCCCTCCCAAAATGCATTAGAAACTTTATTACTGAGCAGCTTTTGAGCAATTGTGAGATGATGTTGAAAAATCCAGTTTTAGTGAATTTTCTCTAAAGAGCAGGTAGGATCTCAGCTATTGACCAGGATGGATTTCTTCATGAAACTGTTAGGTTTCCACTCCTCAGGACTCTGTCCTGTACTGTGTCCCAGAACAGGGAATCTAGGACTTCCAGACCATTTAAACACACTGTGGTGAGAATGGTGGCCTGTATTCTGGGAACTCGGTCACAGTGAAAGCTTTGTTATTCCAGCATTGATATTTCTGGACCCTTTTGAAAAATTGAAAGAATTTTCCCCACTTGATCAAAGGCTTCTTAGGTGTCCAGACCATGTGTCCAACACAGGATTAGGCTGCCCATCCCTACAGAGGTAGTTCAGGATGCAACATGAGGAATTAGGAAGGAAATTGTGCCTTTGGCGGTGGCAGGGAACCAATCCACCCAACCTCTACCAGAAAAAGTTCTTTTTGCTTTCCAGGTTTCTTTTCCTGGAAAAGGTCAATTTGCAGGCTATCTGAAAAACAGTGATGTTTCTATTCATGTTCAGTTTAAACTGGGTTTTTACTGTACACTGGAAATGTTCTACTTTAGACTTATGTCATCATAGAGAACATTTTGCTCTTTTGTTCAAATATTTTACCACTTTGAGAAGATGGCAGAAATTATATCAGCAAAGAATAATGCCAGGGACTTCAATAATTTACAGAATCACAGAATCACAGAATGCTTTAGGTTAGAAGTGACGTTAGAGATCATCTATTTCCAAACCCCTTGCCATGGGCAGGGACACCTCCCACTAAACCACGCTACTCAAGGCTTTTTCCAACCTGGCCTTGAACACCTCCAGGGACGGAGCATGCACAACTTCCCTGGGCAGCCCACTCCAGTGCCTCACCACCCTTGCAGTAAATAACTTCTTCCTTATATCCAATCTAAACTTCCCCTGTTTAAGTTTGACCCCATTACCCCTTGTCATATCACTACATTCTCTAATAAAGAGTTCCTCCCCAGCATCCTTATAGGCCCCATTCAGGTACTGGAAGGCTGCTGTGAGTTCTCCAACTTATATAACTCATGTAGGGTCTGAATCCAGATATTGAAAATTTTAAGGTAGCAATTTACTCCAAGTGAGCTGCTTTGTAATCCTGATCTCTTTCACCAGATTACAAGATTCTTTAAGGCAGTGAAGACCTCAGAGAAAGAAATTCTAGCTGCCTCATGTTTTCTGTAGGGCAGGAGCCTCACAAAACACTTAGCTCATCCTGAGTCAGGACTTAAGCCTGGAAGGAAGCAAAACCTGTGGGCTGTTAGAATGAGGGAAACTGGAAACAGACCTTTGCTGTCAGGTTTCACTCATTCGTGTTAACCCAAGGTTTCCCCAAAGGCTGCAGAACAAATTCCTTCTGTGCAGGAAGTGCTCAGGCTGCAAAGTGCTAATCCAGAAGTTCAAAGCCTGTGTGAGGAAACATAATGCTTCCTCTAGAGACTTTTCAGGGGAGAGTGGTTGACCACAAGAAAATAAAGACTCTCACAGCTGATCGTAAGCCTGTGTAAGAGTGCTGTTGAGGAGGCACCTAGGAATGACTGACATTCCAGTTTATGAATCAGTAGGGAAGGAGCAGCCCAGGCCAGCTTTTGGGAGATGCCTGGGCTGTCTGCCACCTCTCAGATGATAGGAATCCTGTGGGGAAACAAAGGGGAGACAGAGAAGTCTGATGACTGTGAGAATTCAAAGCACTATAGATCATGATGATGGCTGGATTGACACAAAGTGCCATGTAGGCATGACGGTGCCTGCTGTGAGCAGCGACCTGAGCTCCAGTATAACAGTGCTATGCTGTGTAAAGGTAAGGCAAATGGATTTTCTTCTTCTTGGTCTTCAAGGTCAGAAAGAACTTGTGGGCATGCATTTTCTTGACTATCTCTGTATAATGTTTATTACAGTGAATCTGAATTTCTTTTGAATTTTCCCACGAGTGGAAAGTCATATGGGCCCAACCCTGCAGCTCACCCCATTAAGAGAATTTCAGGCTTCATTCATAGCTTTCTATCCTGCTAAACCTTGCCTCTGCATTTCCTTAATTCAGATGAATTACTTGAAACTGATTTTCTTGTGACATGGGTGAATATTTTATCTACCAACTTGTTGCCTTGATTTGGTCAATTCTGTATTGCTTTGTATTGTTACTTCTCCTGTTTTAGCTTTCCTAAATAGTCTTGGTTTAAAGTCAGTATGGACTGAACATTAAAGGAATGTCCTCCCCTTTCCTAAATAATTTATTTAGCTTTAATAGAACATGAACAGGGCTGATAGCATGTGGCTTTTGGAACATGAGTCACACCACCTCCAAAACAATTTGTGATGTCCCCTTTGGGATTACACAAGTTAGTCATTTGTTGGCCTGAAGTCTGGACTGAAACTGTTTCAGCTCAACTGAAATCAACTTTCCAAATGTATTTACTCAGAGTGAGATCCATGAAGTGCAAACACCCCAGGCATAATGGTGCATGGAAAATAGAAAACACAACTTGTACTCATTTGCTGTGATAAATGATCACCTCAGAATCCTAATGGCCATGGCAGTCTATCAACGTGTTCAGCTCCTACCCAGCACCAGGTGAATGGCGGTGGTGGATGAATGTGGAGCTTAAATTATATTGCTGATCTTGGCAGGGTCTGGATAATCTAACAAGCCTGATTAGATACTAAATAAATACTGGCCTTACAATATGCTCACCAGTGTTTAACTTGGATAAAAGAGGCCGCAAATACTGTTGCACTGGGTGATCTGGCAACAGGCAAAAACACTTTAAAAGATCCATTCAGACTATGACAAAAGTGTTTGAGAAGGAAATTTTGGTGGAATCATGTTTTGCCTTAATGAAAACCCTCTGTTCTGCTGTAACTGAAGAAAATCAGCTAGCTTTTCCCCTCATTACTTCAATTTACATGTTACTGTATTTTGAAGGTAAAAAAGTTTTGCAAAAACATTAAGTCCCCCAACAGACCCTGGATGACAGGTTAATATCTATGGACAATTTCAGAATGATGCAGAGAATTTCATGATCCCACTTGCTTTGTAGAGTACGCTTGAGCAGGAAAGTGGAAAATACATCAGAAATGAGACATAGGAGACCTGTCAGCTTCAGTCCCTTTGTGTGCGTCCCAGAATCTTGCAGATGAGCTCACTTATTTTAATGCCGTATTCATTGGCTTTGGCAAAGTTTTTTTTTTTTTTGAAAACAAGAGACATCTCATAAGGCTGCATGCACAATGTCCTTATCAGCATCATCTGAGGTGCCTGTAAGTTATCTCAGATGTGAGAATAGCAGCTAGGACAGAAAATGTAAGGGAGAACCCACACCTTTTGGAGCAGTAAATAGAAGATACTTTAAGGTATTAAACATACCTTAAGGCATTTAAAATGGCTTCTCTTTGGGCAACTGAACCCTGCTTTGTGTGTCTCCACTTGAGCTGGGTGTTTATTACAGTCTACCAACATTTAAACAATATTGCAACAAAGCCTAAGAGCACTTTGTAAGAACAGCATCTCTTGGCTCTTTCCAAGTATAAATCAGCATAGTTCAGTTATGTCAACAGAACTGTGCTAATATGCTTCCACCATAGGTTTGTTCTCAAGGTTAGCTGTGTAATGACAGACAACCAGTGTGCAATTTTTAACTATATATAGGTGCTTTCACTTAGAAGTTTTTATTTCCTTACTCAATGAAGAGGTTGTCTTATTCTCCCATTTTCTCAAAGACTGACAAAAACTGAATAAACAGCTCTTCTACAGTCATCAACCAGTGTGGCCATCCTGCCTTACAGAAAAGAGTCTGGACTTCTCTCAGGAGAAGAACTTGCTCATCAAGACTTTAACGTGATTAAGATTTCTATTTAAATATTTTTTTTTCCTTGCAACTCCTTTGAGCCATCCCTCATGCCAATATAAATCACAGGAATTTGAGTGGAACTACATCCAAGCAGACCAGCAAAACTTTTAGCACACTATTCTGCCCAATGAATTTTAAATCCAGCTATCCACAAGGGGAAAGTCAATCAACAAACCTGTGCATCAACGTATTTGTTGTTTTCAGTCTCCCCCAAATTTATGTTCCCATAGGGTTGTGCAATGTAATCCCTGCTCCCAGCAGTGAGAAATCCAGACCCACAGCACCCTGGGTGCTTGTCAGCATTTAATCCTGCCAAAATAAAATCTCACTTTGGTTAATTACGTGCTGCCCCAGGTGTTTGTTAACCATTTTCTTAGGTTAGCGCCTGCAAGATCAAGAAATGAAGGGGGAGGCTCATCCCCTCCCTCATCTCATCTCATCTCCAAGCTCCTCCAGTTTATTAGCTCTACTCCCTAAGGTGTAACCGAGTACAAACTGAAGAGATGTGTGTGCTTTCACTTCTTGTGGCATCATAAATTATATGGGTAAAGCATTACCTAATTCATTTAACTTGTCATGGTTTGCTCCCCTCAGAGGAAAGCGCAATGACTTTAAGAGCAAACATTTGGGGCTGTGATGGTGGAGGTTTTGTGTTAAACTGGGAAAAAAAAATGAGATAGGAGAGCTGGCCATCAAGGGGGTCTCAGAAACTTGAGGTTCAGTAGTTTCTGGTTGACACTGGAGAAGACCTACATGGATATTGTGGCTGATAGTGCCAGATTTATGCCAAATGGGGTCACGTATAAAGTTAATGTTCATGTCTCAACTGAATACTTGTAAGAAACACTGTGTACAACCATATGTCTGTGTCCACATTCTTACACAGGCATCAGACATTCCTCAGCATTTTTTTTTCCCTTTAATCATCCAATTAAAAAAAGGTTATTTTGTCATATTCAGCTTCTTAAAGGTCAATGTTAGTAAAACAGGTGAACCTGCTTGAGCAGGGAGGTTGGTCTAGATGACCTCTGGTGGTCTCTTCCAGGCTCAACCATTATGTGATTCTGTGAATAGAGCTAGCACATTTCATAGTTTACTATAATGTAGTTATGTTGACTTACAAATGAGGGACTTTTCTAGTAGTCCTCACTTCCATATGGGTATAATATATTTTCAGTCAAATGGATCATTTCACATAGAGATGTATGAATGGAAACCTAGCTTAAGACTGAGCTAAAATGCCCTTCGAATACACTTAAATTGAAATAGACAGAACCTCAGATAAGATACCGTTTGCTCTCCCTTGTGCAAATGTGAGTGGTAGATGATAGAAATTCTGATGGACATTTGATGCAGCAGCTATCATACAATGTGAAGTCCCCATTCGTTGTAGGAGGTTTCTACTGGAAGGTGTCTCTGCCCATGACAAGAGGGCTGGAACTACATTCTCTTTAAAGTTCCTTCCAACCCAAACCATTCTATGATTCTGTGGTTCTATGATTACAGCTACAACAGCCAATACATGAGTTCTTGTTGAAAGGACTCATCTTTACTTCTGTGGTCTAACTCAGCATCGCACTGGCAGTCCTCATACTGCACTCTTCTTTACCACATGCACCAGTCTTCACCCTTGGCTAGATATAAGCTTCATTGTTTCCTTCAAATACAATGTCTCCTGCTGGTCAAGAATGATAAGATATTGATTCATACTCAAAGATATCATGGAGGCCTCCCGAAGTAAGCATTGCCTTCTTGATAAGGAATGTAGAAATTCTCAAAACTAAAATTTGGCTTGCCAGTTTTGGAGACAGGGCTTGAAATCTTTGGAGGATTTTGCAGCTCTCATTTTCTCATATTTTCAATATTTTTTTTTCTTCATGAAGAAACAAAATATAGGTAGTGCAATATTTGTTATAAATGTAAGAAATTATATTGGAAGATTGAGTGTGTAAAAGCAAGATTGGTGTTGAAGATGATATTAAAAGTGATATCGCAGTAAAAGAAAGCAATCTGTTGCAAGCCTTTGTATCTCAGAGGAGCATGAGTAACAAATGCATCTGGCGGTTCATCACTCAGCTGCGTAGGATACATTTAAAAACAGATCTCAGTACAGATTTATATAGAGTCTAGTCCTGTTTACACTTCCTATCAAAGAAAAATCTCTCCTTTTTGGGCAAAGGAGTTCAAGCATTGCCTGGGAGGATACTGGGGACTCATGCTAAGCACTTGGAAGGATGGGAAGCAGTTCATCTCACAATAAGACCGGAATTAAAATAGGACTTGTAATCTTTCTTAGAGGAGGTCAGTACACAGGGGGTCACTCCTGTTATGGGAGGCATGCTTGCTGTTTGTACTTCAAATTAAACAGTTGGAGGATCTGTCCCATGAGTTGTAAACCTTATCCCCTAAAAGGCAGGAATAGGAATATAGGGAGGCCACGGTATTACAGAATAAACCTTTCACATCAGAACAGTTTTTACCGTCTCCTGATCTACAAACCCCCTTCTCTCTAGCCTTGAAAGCTCACCATGACATGAAGCCTTCCTCTACAATATCTGCTTTGTAGCCCTTCAGAAGATGTCACACAGCTGACAGACTTCCTGTAGAACTCTCAAAGCTGGAAGCTCATACACAGACCCTAAATTTCCCACCATCTTGTTCAACCTGGAGAAGAGAAGGCTCCAGGGAGAACCTAGAGCAGCTTCCAGTGCTTAAATGGGTCCATAAGAATGCTGGAGAGGATTTTTTACAAGGGCAGGTAGGAATAGGACAAGGAGGAATGGCTTTCAACTGAAAAATGGTAGATTTAGATTAGATATTAGGCAGAATTTCTTCCTTGTGAGGGTGGTGAGGTGCTGGAACAAGTTGCCCAAAGAAGCTGTGGCTGCCCCATCCCTGGCAGTGTTCAAGGCCAGGCTGGACAGGGCTTGGAGAAACCTGGTCTAGTGGAAGGTGTCCCTGTCCACGGCAGGGGGTTTAGAACTAGGTGGTCTTTAAGGGCAGGGAGTTTGGACTAGACAATCTCTAACCATCTAACCATAATGATTCTGTGATTCTGTCCTTTCCAACCTAAACTGTTCTATGTTTCTATGATAGGATGCTATGATCTAGCTGTAGGCAGACTCCTCTCCCCCCAGCTTCTCAGTGGCACACAACCTCACTTGTGCCTGAACTTTCTGGGATGCCCTGGGGGAAAGCTGTGAAAAAAAGAAATGTCCAAAGGGTGCAGTGTGTTTTTATTTGTGCATATTTCATGACCCTGTTGCCATGGGCTGTGCTACAGCACAAAATGAGCCTTTTCCACTGACATTGAAAATCCCACAGAAGTCTTAAAACCTGTTACAATACACCAGACTTTCCTGGCACTCTCCTACACTTGATGGCAGCTCTGCATTGAGGTAAAGAGGCACTCTGCTCCAGATAACACAGTAGGTGGGGTTGGAGTAACTTGAGAGCCTTGTTTCCTCATCTGGCATGAAACTGCCTCCCCTACCCTCATTCCCCTATCCTGCAGCCAACACTTGATTTTTATTGCTGGGCTGGTTGTCATGGGAACAACCTAAAAAGAGGTAAGGTAATGTTGCAAGGCTAAATATAAGCAAAGCATTGAAAGAACTTAGGCTTAGGACTCCCTTGTGACTGCCCTCAGAGCTCGTATAGCACTGCTGCTGAAATGGGACCCAAGGAGGGTGTTCAGCTGCAGGAGGCCACTGTGATTTACAATTATGGGGACAAACAAGCAGGAAAGGGCTTACCTGGTTTGAGAGAACTTCCAGTCTGATAGACACAAGGTGGGTGGCAGGGTCTTAGGGAAAGGAAGAATGTCTTATTTTGTATTTGTTCAGAGCAGGTGGAAGTAGTACCCCTATTCACTGTTTAGTAGGATGGTTTCTTAGGATGGTTCACAGCATAGCCTCTTCTTTTCCAGTACCACTCACATCACCCCTCCTAATGCTACAGATTAAGTGGAAGACCTTTACAACAGAAAAATAAAAATTATTGGGAAGAGAATAGGAAGGAGATACTATGGGTATCTTGCCCCAGGGAATATGTGGAAGAGAAGGGTCCTCATTGTCCTGTGAATACATAATGTCCTAAATAGAAATAAACATGAAGGATTGGGATGATAATGATGCAAAAAGTCCTTCCCTAGAAGGTTTTAAGCAGCAAATGAGGGTGAATGCTGGAATAAGAATTTAGCTCATGACAAAGGAGTGTGACAGCAGAGCACGGCTACATCAGTGAAGATGCATCTGCTGGTCTCTGGCACTAAGCACAGGCGAACTGTTCTGAGATGCCCCAGAAGGGGGCAATCATGTACATACAATCTAGAAGACGACAGCTGCTCACTTCTTGGGCTTTTCACCATCTTGAAGGACCTAACAATTTCCAAGACATTCAGTTGAAATCTCCCTTTGGCTCTGAAATGTTGAAGTGTTTGAGTAAGTCTGCAAATGGTGTTGGTCGTGGCTACTTCTGAAGGCAAAGGTATATTTTTTTTTTTTTTAGATCTTTAATAAATTTGTACCAAGACTCACTGACATCATCGTAGGTTAATCTCATGGTGAGGTCATCTTAATGTGCTGGTGATTTTCAGTGAAGTATCTGTCTTGCCTAGTGGAGTTGGTATTTAAATCCTGCTCTGGAGGAGACTGCAGATACCAATGCTAGCCAAACAGGAAAAAGCCTAGTTCTTGGGAAAAAAAAAAACAAGTATCTTAATACAGGACAGGTGCCACATTTGTGATTTCAAGATTCACTGAAGTTATGTCTACACAGATGTGTAGCAGAGGCCAAATGTGCCCAGTTGTTCTGTTTTGTTCAAGTTGAACAAACAACTTTTCGTTTGTTCAAGTTTTCTGGGTTCACCTTTGTAATATAAACTATTAATTTCACAAGGCTGTCTACTGGAACATGAAGATTAAAGGATCTGACTTGTCTATATGTCTTCTCAGGACAGAGGAGTTAGGGTGTCAGCAACCAGAAATCAGGAAGAAAGAAGGATGGTTGGCAAAGATTTTCTCTTCTCTAAGCCCTTGTCCTCAAGGAGAACAAGGTGGAATAGAGTTTATCTTCTTACCTGGTAACTCTGCAGAGCTACCAGAGTTGCAGGGGGTGTGTTTGTGTGGGCATGTGTGTGTCAACAGTGCAGACAGTTGTTATGTGCTGTCGTGATTTTAACAAAAATTTCTAAGTGGATGTGTCTTTACATCTGTCACAAGTCTTTCAGACTTATGACATCTTAAAAATTGGGCTCCAGGGAACAGAATGTGTTTTCTGAGAGACATGAAATATTTTTGGTGCTAAGGTGATGAGTGTTCTGTACATGTCTGGGAGATCTTCTCCAAGAAAGACTCACCAGGCAGCATCTGCATCACTTATCGAATTACTCCCCTTCTCATGTTGCAGAAATGTTGCTCTGAAGCACATGTACTAAGAAGAAAGAGAGTTCATTTACATCCTGTGTTTTTCCAGCACTTCTTGCTTCAGTCTGTGCTCCCTAGACTCAAATATTCATTGGCCCTGCAACACCTAGCGGTTAGGTACCATTTCATGAGGTAACCAAATCCTTGGTGGAACAGAAGCTTTAAACTCACATTTCAGGGAGTGTGGGATTATTAGAAGGATCTTCAAATATCTGCTTCTTTGTAGGAATGATGTAGTATGGGGCCATAGAGGCCACTGGTTGGCATCCTCCCTGCAGAGATGCTTTTATGACTCCACCATCACTTTTCTCTTGAAAGTGGGTGCTAACACCAGTCATACATCCCTCTATCAGCTGGCCAGGTTTATGCACACTGTTTTGTGTGGAAAGAAATGGAATAGATGACTAAGAAAAGCAACCCTAACTATTGTGAGTGGCAAATTACTTCAGTTGTAACCAGCCCTCTGAGCAGCTCTCAGTTTGTGGACAGCTCTGGGTTCAAGCAGTTGAATGAAATGCAACAGCCCACATGTGAGATGTTGAGGAGGAACTCTGAGGGTATTAATGGTGTCTCAGCAGTGGAGTTAAGCACCTAAAAAAACCAGCAGGGCTATTGGGTGTAGGAACTACAACTCAAGCGTTCTTCAGGGCTGCATTCACTGGGACTGTAACCAGCCATCCTGACTGTGGGGCTGCATCTCAGGGGTCAGCTCTTCTGGTAAAAGCCACACACCATGTCAAAGGTATTGTTTTTCTCCCATTTAGGCAAGTTCCCCAGACTGTGACCTCATTTATGCTGTAATAACATCTCAAAATTAGCAAGCATCCTCCATGGGGATTTGAGGACATTTAGCACCTTTTAGAGGGGACTGAGATTTTGCCAGGCCTGGCCCTAAAGCTTTATTTTTCTACCTGGACACCTTTTTGCAAACATTTTGCAGAAGCTGTCAGTAACCTGGTAGGAAAACGGTTGTTACCAATTTGGTTTAACAGCTCCTTGTGGTTATTTTTTAACTCTGCACCTTAATTGAAGTGGAAAATAGAAATTCCTGTCAGCAGGTGTGCATCTGCTTCTGAAATCTGCCAACATCACATGGCATTCATCATGTCTTGCAGACTGGCGGATCCCTGAAGCCTTTCCCAGAAGCTCTTGTTGGCGAAGGATGGTACAGACACTTCTGCGAGCACTCTCCTTATGAAGATCTATATGAAGCTGTGGTAGCAATTAGGAATGAACTGGTGGGAAGAAAGATATTCTGAGATCACAGCAGGATTTATAAGGGTACTTTTTCACAGGCTCCAAACAAGTAATTTTTATAAACTTTGCAAAACAACTAATGTAAGGTCTTGTGTGTGACTATTGAAGAGCTTTCAGGACATGTCTGTCTCTGCTATGAATCTACTGAATGGTCTTCAGTGACTCATTTTGCATCCCCATGTCTTTGTTTCACCATCTATAAATTAAGGGTAATTGTAATGATTTCCTTGCTAGTGTTTTGAGAAGTATTTACAATACAGTTCAATACACAAAACCATTGGCAATCAGTGTTTCTCTCCCCTCTCCAAATACATCTACGTGCTTTTCATTTAATGTGCCTGCACCAAAGTGTGGAAAGCAATACGGTCTGTGTAGTGATTTTCAGAAGGAAAAGAGTGGAAGCAAAAAAGAAAATGAAAGAGAGAGCTCCAATAATTGCAGTTTGGAGCTGCCCGGTTGTGTTTCTAATACTACATCTCCCACTGGTGAGGCTCTGGAGGTAGAAGCTCCTTCCAACCCTCCCTGAAAGGGAAAAAAGCTGCTGTCAAGAAATACATTTTGGTTAATTTTAATGAATTTGATGAAAACTTATTATCCTGGGTTTTTTGTTTTTTTTTTTTTTGTTTGTTTGTTTGGTTGTTTTTTTAGCAAAGTTTTGAAGCAAGCCAGGCTGAGTTTGGGTACGTTATGCCAGATATCTAAAGAAAGAGCTTTCTCTGTGAGGTTTGTGTAATCTGGAAAACTGATTCTGTACATGGTGTGTAGATCCAAGTACTATATTCTTTGAATTAGGAGATGCGAGAGGCTGGCACAAGAGGTTATGTGCTAAAGGAATGGCCACGCTCTGAGGTTACAGAGATGAGTCATGTCTCCATGAAGGAAGCCCTTCTCTATGAGGGCACTGTGGTCTGTGTCCATTTTTGTTAACATGCTTGCCAAGTGTGGTGAGTGGCATCCTGCAGAGTGAGGGAAGACAAATCATGGTACAAGGGCACACAATGCAAACTCGACTGGGAGAACTTGAACTGGAGAGTTGATGTAGGTGAAGCTTACACTAGATAATTCTCATGCATTTATCAGAGTTGGATTATCCCAGTTCAAGCCATCTTCAGGCTTCTGTAATTATGGATTGTCACTGTGATCTAGAGGAGGGTCATCTAAAGGAAACCTTTGAAAAACAGTGTTGTTGGAGCCTTCCTTGATATTGACTTTATTTTGGGGCTTAGATCTTGGCAGTGCTAAAGCCAGTGAAGAGTTTTACTATTGGCTTCAGAGTGGTTAGGCCATAAGGTTTTTTCTTAAGGAAATTTCTAGGCTAGAACACAAAACAGAACAGTAGTGTAAAGGGTCTGCTTTTTTCTATAATTGCCTTCATTGCTGACATTCTATTTTTCTTCAGTCAGTCAACTCCTGCCTTAATTACACTTTAGAGAACCTATGGACACCAGTATTTGCAGAGCTGATTCCCAGAAGCATTTGCAAACTTGCCTTGTTTTTAAATGGGCTGAATTGTGTTGCCTGTTAAAATAAATGCACTTGTCAAATCCCTTTCTTCAACAGCCTTGCCTTACACCTTGCCTTGACAGTGTAATAATGTCTGTAAAAACAACCTAAATGCCACTTTCTACCTACAGCCACTTCTCAGTCCTCAAATGAATGGCAAGAAGGGGGTGGGGGAGAGAGAAATACTAAACCTGCATGCTGGGATAAGTGTCATAAGGCTAAGGAGCCTTTGGCATCACTCACAAAGACTGGTGAGACTAGGACAGCTGTATGTACTTAAGAAAATGCTGGGGGAAAAGAACCTAAGAGGAACTGATGGAAATACTCTATGCAGATTATTAAGAAGAGAGGAGAAACCATTTATTTGTTTGCTGTTGTGAGGTTTGTGGCTCTGGGAGGGATGCTCTGCTTGGCACCTGACGGATCCCCTGAGTGATGTGCTCTGCCCAGAAGCTGGATATGTCTGGTCCAGAAATTTAAGAGTTAAATAACTTCCCATTGCTGAGTGGGATACAGGAACAACTTTTCCTACTGCATCAGCAGCTGCCAACAGAACTCAGTGACAACTTTATAAATCACACCTGAAGCAAATAAGAATGCTGTGTTCGAAATGAGCCCTTATCTCTTCTTGTTTGCACTTGGCTATTTTGTTTCTAAAGGTCATGGGTGGAAGCAGAAGGAGCAGTCACAGGGTGATGTATGTTGCCTTTGGCACTAGGTGATTAATTTGCTGTTAGGGCACAGTAACGTGAAAGTGAATGGCAGAAGCTGGCGTGAGGGATGAAAAGAAGAGGTGAAAAAAGTTATGAAGCAAGCATGTTAAAGAAAAGTGAGGGGAAAAAAAAATAAGAGATGTATCTGCACAGCCTCCAAAACTCATGTAGCTGTTGAGGAAAATGGGAAAGACAGATGAAAATCAATTATTTCAGCCAGCGTCTGTCTTCTTTTTTGGTAAATGATGGAGAATCACTTACTTCTGTGTCCAGAAGGGGAAGATTTCCTTCTACCTGGTACTTCTCAGTTGCCATCTCTATCTAGCTCGTACACTTGCTGCTTACCTTAGCAGGGGTCGCTGTAATAAAAATGCCATATTTACTCATGTATTCCCTAACCTTTCAGCCTGGAAAAGTAGTGGGAAGTGGGAGGGGAGCTATTACAGAGCAGCAGCCATTATACTTACTAATAAGGCAATAAAAGAGTTCACACCAGAGGTCTGAACTTACTCTTAAGGTAATAGAGAGTTCAGACATCCATGCAGCTCCTCTAAAATATTCTTCCTGGCCTGGGTCATCACTTTTGGAAGGGCATTTGATGATGCAAATCTAATTTGCCTTCTTGTGAAATTGTTTTAGTGGTTAATACCCCAGACTCTAAAAAATCAGGGATTTAGTTGAACCTGAATATTCTGAACTTTAGCTCTTTGTCATTGGATCTTGGTATGTGTCCACCTGATAAGCTGCAGCATCTGCCTGTAGTTGGACAACAGCAACACAGGACAAAAATCTCAGCAACCAGGTCCTAATACACAATGATTCTTTGAGATACATGCTCTCTGTCACAAAAATCATTTTCCTTATTAAAAGAAAAAAAGCACAAACAAACAATTTGCATAAGGTTTCCTGGCAAGTTCTGGTGTTGAAGCAATCAAGCAAGCACAAGAAAGACCATTTTAATATATGTCAAATTGGACACTGCAAACCTTAGTCACCTGAGAAAATTTAAGGCAATTCTTGTCCAGCTCAGGAACTCAAAGCACTTTGAAAACACGAAGGAATTAAACCACGTGTCCTGTCTGAGGTAGGTGAAGTATTTTTATCCCCATTTTATGGCTGGGTAAACTCAGACAGTGAGAGGTTAAGTGACTTGTTCAGTATCACAGCTGGTTGGGGAATGGAAGAGGTGAAACCACTGGCAAAGGCTGACCTGTAGAGTGTGTGTGTTTATGCACACGTGAGCAAGAGTTTCTTCCCTAAAAGCACATAACTCCATGTCCTGGGTTCAGCAGTAGCAGTCATTACCATGACACTCCATTTTACTGGTTTAAAGCACATGCCTTTTGCAGGGGGTAGAAATGGAGCCTGTGGGTGAAAAAATCAAGATGAGGTCAAACAGGAACACAAGGACAAGCTGGCACAATAGTAGCTGGATAAAAGGATTAAGGAGTGGGCTGTGTTGTAGAAACAGGAAACAATGTCTCTTTCTGACTTGGTTGGAATTAGTTCAAAGTGCCCTGCATGGGATATAAAAGTCCTGGGCTTAGAGGGGAGCGGGCAGGCCCAGCATACATGTTTAGATGTGACCCAGCAGAGCTAGAAGTAGGATAGAGCAGTAGTTCGAGCCAAGACTCTAAAACTAAGGAGCTGAAATCCAATTCTTTCCCTCTTTTAATGCCTTCTTGGGTGAGTTGAGCAAGCAACTCTCAACAGGAATCATCTGCTTTCTGTTAGAAGTAAAAAATGGGCATAAATCAGCTGCCAACCCATGGCCAGAGGTCACTGGAGATGCCAAAGAGGGTGGGAGTTTGATACGGGTCTGGCAGATGCAACACAAGATTTACAGGTAATCCAGCCGTCTGGAGGAGTCGCTAACATGTTGACACTCCATGGCCTACCAAATGGTACTAGGTGCCTATTTAGGCACCTGAATCTTCCCTTTTACTGTATGAAGACCACACAGGTCAGTGTCTCCATTTGAACTAGAGATATCCATGTGTGTATGGCCAATTGCACTGAGACTGAAGAGTAAAAAGGCAGATGCAGACTGCAGCATGGATGGAGCCAATGTTTAGTAATAGGTGGCTGATATGCGTGCTGGTACCTCAGGGATGTGATCCAGTCTGTCTGTATGTACACGTGATGGCTGTCACTGCCTTGGGAAGATCACCATAACATCACAGAGATAGCTAGAGGAATAAAAAGTGTCAGAAGCCAAGGAACAATTGTCAAACAGGGCACCAATACCAGACTGAATCTCAGTTTTAATTCCAAGATCATTGGTGAAATTTATGCAAAACTGAGGTTCTTATGATCATGGAACCTGGTATGGAGGAAAACAGGTGCTTGTCAAAAAAGATAACCCCAAAAGATAACCAAGGAATACTAGAATGGAAAGCAGGAAGCACAATTAAATGAATACGCTGAAGGTTTACATTTTGCCTGGGCCATTGTGTTATGATCTTTACCAGATATTTAGGGGTAGAAGGAAAATACTATTGCACCAAGCTAAGTTTCTAAAGGTCCATTTCCAACCCTTGCTTCTACTCTAGAGGCTGTGATGTGATACAGCATCCAGTCTGGAAAAAGAATATGCTGATTTTAGTTCTCTTTTACCACACTTTCTTTATATTGCATACTCATCCTATGCAGAAATTATTTTTACATGACATCCAAGATGTCCATTCAGCTGGAACTATAATTTACATAAATTATGAATTATACTGCACATACGAATCATTTGACTTATGGTCTGTGGTTTTCACTCCTCTCTTCTACTTGGTTGCTTTTTCAAGGCTATCTCCTACATGAACCTGCAAATTCCAACCCTGACTTCAGCCACCATCCTCCCACAGTGATGTCAGTTTGCTACTATGGAGACAGTGACATCACTAGAATGTCCAGCAGATGACAAATTTCAGGTGATGGAAAACCAATACACGCTTCTCTGAAATGCAGATCCTGTTTTATTTTCCATGCTTGTTCTGAACTGAAATTGTGCATTGTAGAAGAAATATCCTACTTTGAACAGAGAAGAAATATTTGGGTTTGTGTGTTTTCTGCATGTCTGCCAAATCAGCCAGAGGGCAAGATAAATTCTTAAACCAACAGTCCAGGGAGAGCAAGAGGCAGCTTCAGCAGGTGATTTTCTGAGTACATGAAGAACAATGATGTTCACTGGAAGTACCATCTCTCCTTGGCTGTAGAACAATCTTAGGAGCTTGTTTCAGTTGTCAGTGAATAGCAGCAGCCAGTTGGGTTTCTTCAGGTGTGCAACATGCACAAATTGCTGACAGACCTGACACAAGGCCCATGGGAAACCTTCATGAGCTGGTGAGTAGCCAGACTGTCTGAGGACATGTCAAATGGCCCTATGTGTGAGCAACTGAATCAGACAGACCCCTGATGACTCACCTAAAATCCTACAAAAGGACTGTGGCAGTAAGCCCCGGTCTTGCTCTGTTAGATGTTAAACAACATCTCTGCTCCTAGCTCTGTAATTCCTGTCAACTTTGGATGAATATCTCTGAACCCTTCTCTCTGGCAGAGGCCATATTCTTACCCAAAGAAAGATGGTTCAGAAAACCATCTGAAAGAAATCTCAATGATCATAAGCTGTACCTCACATAAAGGAAGCATCAAACACAGAAATTTTACCATGGCAAATATTCATATATAACTTGTACTCTAATAACAAATGTTCCATGCCTTCTCCAAAGTGACATATCCTTTCACTGTATTACAGGTGGCACTAGAAAGCTTTTTCCAAAGACAATATCTCAAAGAAAATATACCTAAAGGAGGCCTACAAGAAAGCCAAAGAGGGACTTTTTACAAGGACATGTAGTGGTAGAACAAGGAGAATGGCTTTACACTGAAAGAGAGGGGATTTAGTTAGATAAAAGGAAGAAGTTCTTCCCTGTGAGGGTGGTGAGGCCCTGGCACAGGTTGCCCAGAGAAGCTGTGGCTGCCCCATCCCTGGCAGTGTTCAAGGCCAGGTTGGATGGGGCTTGGAGCAACCTGGTCTAGTGGAAGGTGTCCCTGCCCATGGTAGGGGGTTGGAACTGGATGAGCTTAAGGTCCCTTCCAACCCAAATTATTCTATAATTCTATGATTCTATGAATATTCACGTTGTCTCTCTGTAAACTGGTGCTGTTTAAACATCTAGAGATGAACTTACCTACCTAAGGCTCCCTTTGTAGTCGATCAAGGTAAACAAGCATTCCTAAAATAAGATTCACTGAACCCATTCTAAGTGTCCATATCAGGATAACATACTCAATCTTTGACTTGGCTGCTTCTGTGACTATTTTCAGTAGCACAAAGAAATCCTGTCCCATTACTTTATCATTTCCCTGAAGAAGTATTGGTTTGCTTCTTCTAGCCAAAGTATATGGCCTTGCATATAAGATAGTTTAAGTTCTTTGATTTCCCCTCTATCTTTTTACTTCCAGAATAAAAAATTATTTCTTTCCATCTTTGATCATGTTATTTTTTTCCAAATCTGTGATCATTTTTGCTATACCCCATTCCCAACTGATCTTAAAACTGTGTTAGAAACAAGAATGATAAAAATTACTCCAAAAGTTGGGTTAGAAAGACAGAAGAAGGACATATAATCTAATAACAAGGCCATACAATCATGACTATTGTAGATTTGGCCTAAATCTTGCCTGCTGGGCTCTTTCATATGGCCACCTTCAGATAATCAAGTTTTTGCTTTCCTCAGAAATACATTTAACCCTTGACTTTCCCACAGAGGCTGCCAAAGAGATGACTAGTAGCTTCAAAAGAGCAGTAGTGGCTTGGACTTGACAGGCATCTAACTAGGAAGGACCACCAGCTTGTCTTTATGGAAACCATTATCCCAGATACCTCCGGGAACTGACCTTACGATGCTGTTGGCTTTTGCCACCTTGGAACCACTAACCCAGAAAAGTGGATGGAACTTAAACCCCATTTTCTAAATACTGGGTTTGTATTGTTTTTGACTGATCCTCCCCCTTGGGACTCCTAATTAAATTATTTACGCCATGTGTAGTACTGAGGCAGTAATTACAGAAGATATTGCAGGATGTGTCTCTGCTGAAGCTAAGCAAATAAGATTAGAATTCTTCCTCCCAGATCGGCAGTGCAAATTAAATATTTATTCTTTCATGTAGGGAAAATGTCAGCTGTTTCAAATTACCTGTGAAAGATCTCAAATGATTTGGAATCATGAAAGATAAAAGTCTGACTTCTGATTGAAAATATTCTGTAGGTTTAGGGTTCTTTTCCACCTTTTTTGTCTCTTTGGACTAAGATCAGCCCATGAAATTAATACATTCATGCTATTCGTTTTTTCCTTTTTCCTTCTTCTTTTTTTTTTTTTTTCCATTTGTTAATGTTAGTAAGGTGTTCTAGTCAGAACTGATCATTTTACATTTATAGCCTGTAAAATTCCAGGCTTAAAAGGATACTGTCAAGTCAAATTTGGCTCCAAATTAAGGCTTGGCCTGGGAAAAGAGACATGAATTCTAATCCCAGTGACCTGGTGTGTGACCTGCTTCACCTCCTCATACCTTGATGTGCCTCTAAATAAAATGAGAGATACAACGCTCCTTTCTGCAATTACCTGTATCGCCTGTGACAATCTCACTCTTCCAGGCGCTACAAGACATCTTTCCCCCCTGAAAGAAGAATGATGCGGAAAGAAAGGTTATTTGATAGTCAAAGAAACAAGCTGTGGAGCCATTTTTAACATTACAGGACCAAAGTTGTCACTATTGCAACTCTGCTGATTCTAAATGATGTTGAACATGGCCCAGTGTGTACATTCCATTTCCTGAAGGACGTCAGTGGTGAAACGCAGCCAGTTAGAAAATGCAACCCAAAGAAAATCAATCCCCGTGCTCCACCTGTGCAGACAAGTTCACTCACATCCTTATCAGTGCCAGCCCCAGCTCTGACCTCAGGCAAATTTGGAAGTCACTGGTGAGGCTGTAGGAAGAAAGACAGCTTCATGAACCCTGTAAAGTTTGACCTCTTTTTCTGTCCCATCCTGCATCCTATCTTGTTCTCAAGGGTTATTCCAGGAGGGCTGCAAGGAGAATATCTCATGGTAGCAAAGCAGCATGTATCTTCTAGAATAATTCCTTTGTGTTCAGGGCTCTGCCAAAGCAAACACTTCTCCCTTCTCCTCTCATAAATGCAGTCTTTCTCCTGTTCTGTAAATTCCCCCACATACAGTAGACCTATTATCAAAATAAAGAACAATAAATAATGTGGTATGTGGAGCATGGAGCAGAAGAATGCCCACAATCTTACCTGAGGTTGGTCTCTGGCTGCAGGAGCTGTGGGAATAAATATCTGACCTGAGCTTGATCGCTGCCAGGCTGTGTCCCTCCAGGCTGAAATGGCCACATATATATCAATGAATTCCTGCTCACTCAAGCAATAGAAATACCTTGTATCTACCTGTAGACTGAGGAAATTTTGCACAAGCCAGTGTTTATCTCACACTTGAATTTGGCTTTCCAAGACACCCTCACCTAGCCATGGATGGTGGATAATATCCCTGGTGGATACCAGGAACAAGCCAGAAAAGGTTCTCTTCCCCCTCCCAAGTCAGGAATGAGCAGGTGATGAATGTTACAAGATGCCTGATACACATGTGCACCAGTCCCAGTGACAGATGGTGACTGACTCTTCCTACTCAAAGAGCCCATCTGCCAAGAGGGGAAGACTTCACAACCCCCATTGCTGAAGCCATCACCTCTCCTCTGTTTCAGATGGAATTAACAGGCCATTTATTTTGGGGCAGAAGAGGTGAATGTGACTGTTGGGATCAGCAGAAGCAATTTTCTGACTGATAACTTATTTCAGTGCATTCCTTTTCAATGCAGCCCATGAAAATGATTAAACCCCTGCAATGTCTTACCCACCCAAAACATCTGTGGGCTGCCCACCCAGACAAAATCCACACAGGTTTTTGCATCTAATCGGTGGTCCTTCTGAGTTGTGCTGCACCCCAGTACTCTGAAAACCCCTGACAGCTATGGCTTAGGGCCAAGCAATGGTTTGAATGGTGGTGATTTTACAAGCCCTTCCTTGTGTGACTATTTTCACGCCCCCTTCCTCACTCTGCGAAACACTAGGGGACAGCCATAAATTTGTGATACATCATCGCTCGCACTCCAGGCTGAATGCAATATTCCCTTGGCGAGGCTTCATTAAGAGGAAATTCATGCCTTAAACACCTTGCAGTCTGCATTTTTGACAAGTCATCACATTTTTGTGTGCCCTGCTTTATTTTAAAGCCCCTCTAGTAATGACATTCCTGAACAGAGGCTGCTTTGCAGCTTGCAGAGGGGGAGCCTTTGTCATCTGGGACCAGTGGAGAAGGAAAAATGTGATGTAGAATACATATTACAATGCAGGGGAATAAACTGTTGAGTAATTTTTTCTTCTTGGACACCAATACCACTGTCCTTTTTTGGCAGGCAGGTCAGGACAGCAAGAAGCTTGATGTCTTGAATCAGTAAGAAAATTATCACACATGAGCAGAACATGAGGAAACTTGTATAATAGTACAGAGTACTGCTTTATCTATACAAGACCCTTTGGGGAAGCTGTCTTCTAACTTCAGAGTCCACCCTGAATTGTCAGTTTTTCATTGCAATGTTGTCCCCTGCCTAACCAACTTTTCTCATAGGTACCAGCAGTGACCTCTCGAGTCCCTAGTAGAGCTTTCCATGTGTCTATTTGCACATTTCTAGCTCTCATCCCCTAGCCCACAGCAAAGTTGTGGCAGAATGTGACTTACAGATTTAAGCATGAAAAGAAATCTGACTCCAGGGTTTCTCCCCAGAATGGACAGGCTCTCTGTCCATTCAGGACAGAATGAGAGATCTCTCTTTAAAAAGAAATACTTCTATTTGAGAAAATAAGTAAACAGCATCCAATGCTTTCCAGCTTGGATAACTAAGGAGAACTACCCAAATCCACTTATACACATAAAAATAGAATGATCTCTCTTTGTGTAGATCCTGGGGATCTTCACTGTTGGATTGCTAAGTGATACATAAGTGATTTTGATTTTGTTTTTATCTCTATTAAACTCTCACACCAAAAAAAACCAAACAAACCAACAAACAAACACAAGGCCTCCTAACCTCCAAATAACCACTAAAACCTACCAATGCGTTCAACCAATACATCAGCAAGACTCCTCTACTTTAAAGACCTAAAGTTCCTACTGTCTGTGAAAGCAAAGAAATCTGTTTTGTTCTGAATGTTTAGATAAGCTGTAGAGCCAATTGTAATGATTTAAGATGACTGTTTTAAGATGACTATCCAATGCATTTAACCAATATATCTCCTACAGTGACAACTTAATGGGTTATGTGAGTGGGAACTCAAGCAGATTTGCTTCAACTAGTTTCATGAGTTTTATCCTGTTGATTCTGGACTGAAGAAAATCATATGTGATGATAACTCCTGATGTAGCTGTGCTATGAGTTAGGAACCAAGAGCCGGAGAGCTGGGATGAGCATCCTCAGACTGTCACCTCTTCAGTTGCAATTCCTGACTTCAAAGATCATCTGCTTGACACCCTCAAGCTGCATGTCCCACTGCTGAATTCCCTCTGTAAAACTGATAAGTATCAGAACAATTGTATGGTACATTGTAAAGTCTGCCATGTTAGTGCTTAGGTGAACCGGGTTTAGGTGAATCACAGAATCATAGAATCATCTGTTCAAATCTTAGCAAAAGAGGGCTATGAACCAGGGTGTACTCAGTACACAGAACATCACAAGTTGAGAAAAAAAAACATTTTTCATCATCATCTAAGGAGCTCACTACTACACAGATCAGATTCACTGAGTTCACAGGCCCTGTGAGAGTCACACTGTGTAAGAGGTTTCTTGTCATTCAGGTTGAAATCAGAAAATGGTCTGATGGTCTGATAAGGCTGACATACAGCCTAAACACAGCCTGGGCATGGGAATAGGCAGGGAGTGGACAGAAATTAAGAGAATGCAGGATGAAGCCTGTGAGAATTAAATAAGACTATAGGTGGCCACCATAACCTACTGTCTACATCTATTTTGCAAGCTGTCTGTTTTACAAATGCTACAGGTTCCATCCACAACCAAAAAGTAATTCTCTTGCAACCAGTGTCAAGGATGAACATTGCAAGAAAGTCCCAGTGGGTCACTTCTAACTCTTTGGTTTGTACCACCAGTGATGATTCTACAACTGGGACCTCATCAGTGATGTGCAAGAAAGAATTAATTGTGTTCTCATAAAATACAAAAGGGTGAGGCTAGTGTCCTTTACGAGGTGATCATGTAATCACAGGCCCCATGGCTGGTATGCCAACTGGGCTGAGAAACGAGACTGAAACCCTTCAGATTTAGCGATTTCTTGCTGCCAAAAATAGTTTCAGTTCCCCGCCTTCTCAGACCAGGATGACAGAGTGTAACCACACATACCTACAGCATTTACTTTCACCATGAGGAGGTAGAGCTCAAACACAGTCAAGATAATGTGGCTTAAAACTGCCATCCATTACACAGTTGTATGAGCATGCCTTTTGCCCACCCCAAATGCAAGGTCAAAGCTCACCCCTTTCCCATTAAGGGTTAGCTAAGCCAGAGCACATCATACATCTGAAGACTATGCACATGGACAGGTCCTATAGCTGACCCATTAGCTGTGAACTCATTAGGCCACTGGACTTAATCACAGGTTCTCTCCCTGACCAAAGCAAATAAATATGTTTCTATTCTTCATGAACTTATATCTGCCCATATATTTTTTACAGCTGCCATCATTAACATCATTAATTTTATAAGCAATCTACTATCTAAACTGTAAATTCCACCTTTTCTTCGTGGTTTATAATTTGACTGTGAAAATTGGGCTGAAAATTTGCAGTTGTCCAAGACATGTTTCACCCTGGAGATACCTTACCACAGAAATGGTGCTTTCTTTTTCTGTAAGAGAAAGAAGTAAGAAAGAAGATGTAAGAGAAGAATTCATCTTGATTTTAGAGCTGGAGAAAGTTCAGATAAAATTCAGCTAAATACATTTTCAAAGAAGGTTTTTCTTTGATAAAGATCACTGAAATAAAAGAATCTGGAACACCTACTGATTCAAAATGTAGGCAGTACACTGCTGCTGCCTATGCAGTCTCTGCAGTATCCTTTCTTTTTGGGCCTGAGCAAGGGTACAAATAATGGAAAAAGTAAATACTCAAGGGCAGAGGTCCCAGGCTGCCTGTGGATTAAAAGGAAGGATGGATTTATCCTCAGACCTGAACCCTCCCCTGTGGAGCTGTCAGGCCCAGGATCTAGGTGGCATTTGAACACCAAGATCTCCTGAAAGCCAAAGGGAGTAAGGAACTTAAGTTGCACAAAAAAATTGTGCTTCAGGCTTACTTCTGTCCTGTAACAATTCTTTACGAAGGCTCATGGTTTCAAGAAGACTGTTTATCAATTACTAATAAAAAGGATTGCCAATGATTAGAAAAGCAATCAACTAACTCACAGACAAGATTATAGAATCATAGGATCATAGAATCATACAGAATCATAGGATGGTTAGAGTTGGAAGGGACATTAAAGATCATCCAATTTCAACCCCCCTATCACAGGCAGTATGAAGAGGTAAAGAAATACACATGAAAACATCAGCTTCAGAATAAGTGCGGCTACAGAAAAGCTTTCCCCAATGGAGCTATTGCAAGACTCTCCGCTGAAATACATGGCAAAGGTATCTACAAGGAGGGTGGACAGGAGCAGAAGGTGGAAAGACATAGGCTGGATGAAGTGACTTGTCTAAGGTTTGCGGGGAAGGACGGCAGACATGAAGACTGACTCCAAACCTTTTGACACCTTAAGCTGCCTACTTCCCTTTCAATCTTGCCTTGTTTTCCCCTTAAGATCTGTTTGAGGGTAAATATCTACAGGCTGCTTGAAATAACTTATCTTCCCTTTGAAGACATTTAAATGTTTGCTTTTCTTACACTTCATGGATTTCTTCATTTTACGTCCCTTCTCTTTGCTTTCATTCAAGAGGATGGAATGAATTAACAAGTAGCATGTGAACCTCTGCTCTTTTTAGTTACACCTAAATACTACTAAGCCTATTAAGTTTATTCCTGGAACTGTCCTGTGCTACCACCCCCAATAACATTTCTGTTCAGTAGATTCCATTTCCTTTGTTCTTACTTCATTTACTTGCAGCAAGGGACTCCAGCAACCATGAGCTTGCTGCTAATTAGCTGGCAGTAACAGCCTCTCGTTATTCAGGAGGCTTGGAGAATGTTTTCTCGGAGTCACATGGTGGGACAGCTTTTTAATAACAGCCATCCTGTCTAATTCTGCCTTTCCCTGACTCCTCATATGGGTATCCAAGATGAGCCCATCGGTATTGCTGGGGGGAGGGTGTGTGTGTGTGTGGGGGGATTGTGTATTTTTATAACAGCTGGAAAAGGAGAGAAAACTATTTTGTGACTTTCTTCTCCAGAGATTTTTTCTTCCTGCGGTGTGTCTGTGAAGGGTCAGGGACAATGTGAGATGTGACACCTGTCACTGCAGAAGGATGGGAGAAGCAATTGTCTCCCTCCCACCTACCCTGTACACCAAGAAGTCCATGATGCCCCCACACTAAGTAGAAAACTCATCCTGTTAGTTATGTGTGGCAATGTGGACTTGCAGCCCAGAAAGCCAACCATATCCTGGGCTGAATCACTAGCCATGCGGCCAGCAGATCGAGAGAGGAGATTCTCCCTCTGTACTCCACTCTTGCGAGACCCTCTCTTGCAGTCCTGCATCCATCTCTGGAGCATCCAACATAAGGACATTGAAGCAAGTCCAGAGGAGGCCATGAAGTTGCTCCAAGGGCTGAAGCACCTCTCCTATGGAGACAGCCTGAGAGAACTGAGCTTATTCAGACTGGACAAGAGAAGGATCCCAGGAGACCTTAGAGCAGCTAAGCTGCCTAAAGGGGCCCATAAGAAAGCTGTAGAAGGGATTTTGACAAAGACAGGTAGGAATAGGACAAGGGGGAATGGGCTTAAACTGACAGAGGGGAGATTTACATTAGATATTAGGAAGAAATTCTTTGCTGTGAGGGTGGTGAGGCACTGGAACTGGTTAGCCAGAGAAGCTTTGGATGGCTCACCCCTACAGGGCTTTGAGCAATCTGGTCTAGTGGAAGGTGTCACTGTCCATGATGGGCAGGGGCTTAGAACTAGATGAGCTTTAAGGTCCCTTCCAACCCAAAACATTCTAGGAGTGTATATTTTGCCACCATATGCTCCTTACAAAGGTCCTTGATTTGGGTATTCACACCGTGGTTCTTCTCTCTTCTGCTCTGGGACTTTAACTTCAATTGACAGAAAGAGCTGGCAGACAGGCGTACTAGTGCTGGTGAGGATTATGCACCTCTGCCTGGTGGGTTTCCCAGTCTCCTCCTCCACCCACTACTGTACACAGTGGAGAGAGGGGTACAGGTGCCACCCCACTTCATGGCATGACAGATGTTATCTTATTGCCCAATCAGGAGCATGAACTTTGGGTATCAGGCTTCCAGGAGCAGTAGAGTTTAAGACACACACCAGCAGGCTTTGAAGAGCTACAAACCTCCAAGCGTCTGCCCCACTTTCCAGTAGGTCAGCTGGTGTTTTTCCTGGCAAGTGCAGAAGTCTGGTGATCCAGGGAACCCACTAACCCTCTCCAAACCCCAAAGATGCAACTTTTGGCACATGCTGGTCACCAGGTGCCTCTCTCCTGTCTGAGCAAAACAGGAAATGAGTCAGGAGGGAAACACACTCAACACGAGGAATTGCCCTCACAGGGCTTGAGAAGAGACCACCTCAGAGGTGTTTGTTGTTCCTTGGCAAGAAGGATGCATCTGGACACCGTAACCTGAAGTGACATGGCTGTGTGCTGTCAGCAAAGGGTGGGGACAGGTGGAAAAATCTGGTGTCTTCTGACACCTTATTTACTCAAATCCTTCTGGCTCATGATGATTCCTCTGAATCCATTTCTCAGTCATCAGGAATGAATGTCCAGAGCTTGCGGTGCTCTGCACTTCTCAGGGATCTGAATGAGGGTGCCAGAGGTGTAGGTTTTCAAGGAAAGTGCTGGCACCTTCTCTGTGAGGTGCCAGGATCATGCTGGGAGGTGCCAGTCTCTGTTTGAGGAAGAGCAACACAGCATATTTTAAGGTCAGCTCTTCAGTGAATCACAGAGAGGGAGGCAGCACTTTTGGGTTCTGGCTGGCACCACACCAGCATGCTTCTTGCGCCATGACTTTGCTCTCTGGCATGTATTTCACACCTCCCTCTCTGCTGCTAACCTCTGGCAAAGCAAGCTGCGTGCAAAGAGAGGAATGACATCTACTCCAACATCACCTTGGGCCTGCCATGAAACTCAGTTTCCAGCCAGTCAACTTCATAAATCCTGCACCCTTGGGCTAAGGGGCTCCTACAGCCTCCAGAAGGGGAGAAGCAGCACACCTTTCATTCCTGAGAAGGACACTGAGCTATCTATAGGTTTAAGGGTTTCACCATTGATGAGATCATAGAACTGTGGTGCTGCGTGCTTTTGAACATGGCCTTCTTGCACCTTCACGTCCCTCCCCTCTTGGAGAAGTCAAAGCATTTTGCCGTGTTTCTGGCTCTGCCCCAGCCTCTCCACAGGATGCAAATCAGTGTGGGAGGCTGCTCAGTGTTCCTATTTATCATTTCACTGATAGCCGCACCCTACAGCTCCAAGAAAGGAGGAAATGGAAAAGCGTGGCTGTGCTCCCAGCAATACAGCTATTATCATCTCCCTATGACCGTGATCAGGAAGGCATAGGAAAGGAGGAGGAGCACGTCTGCAGGAAAGTGACACAAGCTCCTCTCCTGTTACATCCACTGCAGGAGTAGGTGGGGAGGAACCAGACTGAGAACTTCTGCAGCGGGCAGCAGCCCACAGATCCTTCTTGTGTTGCTTAACGCAATGCAGAGGGGCACAATGTCCAAAATCACCTTTGCTGACTTGCACAGAGGATGCATTTGAGCGTCCCTGGTTCTGAGCAACCGTTGCAAGTACAGAGCAATCCAAGAGGGCACTGTGCTGTAAGCACTTTGGTGCTGTATGCTCCTCTCCATCAAAGATACCAGTTACACTATGTCATGTAGGCAGGCTTGTTTCCAAATCCTCCTTCAGTGGGATTTTTCACTTAATTTTCATTTATAAGGTTTGGTGGGTTTGGTTTATTTATTTTTTTTAAAAATAAGGATTTTTCTTTTCTATCTTGGAGGGAAAAAAATGTGTTTAGTCACTATTGCTTCAAAGCAACTGTCCTTTTTGGAGCAAGGAAAAGAGATCTGGTCTGTTGTTGTGAACTACTGAAGTCCAGTTGATCCTTTGCCTACTGTGAGCAAATTGCAGTCGTGGGTACTAGCCCATGTTTTCCTGAGATTTTGCATTCATTTAATGACCTGAGCTTTGCAAAAGACAGACGCACAGCCAGCTGTAAGTCGCAGTGTGCTCAAGCAATAATACGTGATGTGTCCTGAATTCTATAGCTTATATAACTCACCTTCAGTATAGAACCTGGGATGATCAGGAGAGGACTTCATATCTCTTCTTCAAGACACAGCATAATAAACTATCTAAACTGCACAAGCTAGAATCTTTCATGAGTGTTATATTTCAACCCAAGCCTGAAAACAACAGGCAACTTTCTACAACCAAAGACTGCTTTAGGCTAAATTCGAAGGCCCATATTCAGAGAAAAGTAACCTGATTTCTGAGCTGAAATACACACAAGTTGCAAGGCTGGTCCTGCTCTGACCATAAACCTTGGTCTTTATTCCAGTGCCTAAAAGTGGATGTAGGACATCACTTTGAAGAGGTACTTTTGTTTCTTCTTTTTTAACAAATGTCAAGAAAGACCAAAATCAAAGAACAGCAAAAGGCTGCTTTAGCATCAGTATCTTCAGTATTTAAGAGTATGCAAGAGCTGATAACATGATGGGGGATCCCTGTAGTGTGCTGGGACACGAGATGGGAGAAAGTCTAAGAGTAAAGGCTGGGGAAGGTGCAAGGCAGGTTCAGCTTGATATTTGCTGGGATGACTGATAGCTCACAGCCATGTATGAACATGAATGCTTGAGGCTGTGGAGAAACATAAGAGATGATCTCTGATGATTACAATAAACTGGACCAGTATTTCAAGAACAACTCATGCAGCCTGTTCTCAAAGTACTAATCGAGGCTCAGGTACCACTACTGCTGATGGACTGCAGAGGTAAATGTTCTGTGGCTCATTTTAATTTTGAATTAAATGGAGTTAATACTAATTCTTGTGCTGGAAAAACCTGAGGATAGTGAAGACACTCCTCTTAGGAGGAGTTGGCATGAGTGGGAAACTTCGCCCTGAACTTCAGGCAGGGCAGGGTTTCCAGCTTGTAACTGATAGACCGGAGTCCAGATGAGAATGTTTATCCAAGAATTAGTGTGTGTAAATCTCCTCAACTCCTGTTTATCTGCCCTTTTTGCTCAATGCCATGTACTCCTTTCTGCTTGTCTAACAGCCCGATTCCTGAAGCTCAGAGACTGCTGGGATCTGACAGACAAGTCTCATACAGACATCTATGGCCGGAGTGGAAAGACCACAAGTACCAGCCAAATTTATACCATGCAGGTGCACATTTAGTCTGATCCCCTCCTTTTGTCCAGTAAAAAAAGTCAAACAGTAGATCTGAAAGCAAAATATTTTGTTTGTATGAACTCCAAAACTTTAATCAAACATGACTGTTTGCTACAACACTGTGATTTGCTCTTTTGATTAATTTGTGGGGTCTTTTCTGACAGAAAGGAAATATCAGTCATCATTGCCTGGTTTATCTGTGGTGGGATTTACTTGAATTTTAAACATCGTAACCTGACCCAGATTGCTTTCGTGATTAAAGGATGGAAGAAAGCATTTCAAGGAAGAATCATCTCCCATTCTAGGAGGAGATGAGGATAGCAGGTTCTACCCAGACTCCACTGTCTGTCTTGTCAGTGATTACCTCAGGCAGAGATGTCTGCATTGGAGATAGTTGTATCAGCCAGTATGTATAACATCCACATTGCTGCTGATTTTACCTGTAATTAGGATTTCAAATCCTGCAAACAGTCTCTGAAGTCTTCTAAGAACACCAAAATTCATGACGAATTAAAGTTATTGGTTTACTCTCTGAATAGAAAGGAAGAACAACTACAGTTAAATCCTGCAGAGAACTGGGAGTGAGCTATTAAGATGTCAACTCCCCACAGTTTGATGTTTTGGATACTCAAAGTTGCCATAGGCTCAGGGTTGAAATGGGTGAGTTCATAGAAGTAGCATCAATGAAGAGTTACTGAGAAGAAAGACAGCCCCCGTATTTCAGGAAGTACTTGAACTGTAAATTCTTCGAAGTTGGGAGAATATTTGGGGAACTATCACTATGCTCTTTGCCTATCCTTACAGTCTCTGAGGCATCTGCACTTGGAAATTACATTGAATATTTATAGAAATAAGATACTGGGCTGGACGGGTCTGTGACTGAACACATACAGCTATTCTTACATCCCTGACTACTAACAGCACATGTGCTTACAGAAAGGAAGGACGGGCTGCTGTTTTAATATATAAGTCCCTGATAAATACAGAGCCCATAGAACTGACTTTAACATTAAGGAAATTCAGAAGAATTCAGCTGAGTACAAGGTGGAGCTGTTAACTTGTGACTTTATTTTTTTGCTGTTTGTTTGTTTCTTTTACTCCAGTTATCAGCTTCACATGTGAGTATTGTTTCCAGATGTTGTATATTTCCCAAAGCAAGAGGATCAGCATTCTTGTTTGGTAATGAGAATGGTATAAGAGTGTATATTGAATAATTGCAGAATAATGAAAAATGTAAGCAGTGTTTGAGACAAGCTCAATGTCCAGGTTTTCACAGCCCAGCAAGTTCTGCTGTGAGGCTGCTGTGAGGTTTTCCTGACAGACTGTACAGTCTTAAAAATGATGTTTAGACTTCCCAGCTAAGCAAGTTGGACGGGGTGTGTGTGTGAGAGATGGACCTCTAGATTCCTAGATGTATTTCTCCAAGGAAGATGTTCAGCTGGTGTAAATTGGCACAGCTGTCTTCCAGCAATCCCCTTGGTGCACTGACACTTTGACTGAGAGACCGGGGAGCTCCTGCCCCTCCCCGCACACAGGAGGGTAAGGCAGATGGAGTAGGCATTTGGTTACCCTATATGTTCTTATTAATGACTTCACGGCTTGTGTATGAGAACATGCAGAGGTGGGATGGAGATATCATTTATGCACAGTTCCTAAAACTCTTTTTTTTTTCACATTTATCCCCAAGTGCCCTTCTTCCATGTTTTAACCCAGACAAGGCAGACACTTCAAAACTTGGCTGTGGTTCAGCAGTCACTTCTGTTTAGAATGAATTGCTTTACATCCTGCAAACAGCTTGTGTTACACAGTCCATATGCCTCACATTCTCAGTTCAGATACTCTATTTGACTCTCCAATCAACTTGTCCTGCAAAGCAAGTGTATGTGTCAGAAGCAGCTCAGTTTGTTCAGTAATGGAGCAGTACTGCATTAGCAATTTGGGTTAGTAATTGTTAGCATTTCTTTTACTGGGCAGCAATAACTGAGCTGCTATTTTTTATTACAGCCATGATCAAAGTGCACCAAAAGATATTTATATTCAACATAAAATATAGACACATTTTAAACAGATGTCATATTCAATAAAGAAACAATAGATAGGCAGAGAGTTTGAGGATTAATTTATTTTATCCAAATAAAGGAAAATTGATACTTTGTACCTTATCTGTGGACTATGAAGTAAACCAAAAGTGTCTAGCTTATTTGTAGTTACCTGCATCATCCACAGCCTTCTACCCAGCTGTTACTGGTAGAAGTCACTTCTCGTTCCCATATCCTGGAGGAGCCAACTTCCTGCAATATATTGAAAAAAAAAAAAACCTGCAAGAAAGATGTTAGTACTTCATATTCCTTTTTAAATCTTTCCATGACCTTCATGGGCATGGTGACCCAATGATGTAAGCTATCTGTTAGCTGTCTCTCTCAGCTGATAAATGAATGAAATTTATACAAAATCTAATGGACACACAAATGTAAACCATTACTTTCTGGGGAAGGTGACAAATACAGAGAGAGAAGCAAAATTATAAACATTCTTCAGTCAAGACTTTGGTAAAGAATAAGTCTTTCTACATGCCTGCTTTTACAGTGTGTGTATTCTGTGTGGTCATGTCTTTGCCAACTCAAATGGACAAAGATAGGCAACATTTCAATGTTTTTTCAAAGCTGGATGTAAGTCATATTTTGTTAAATTCCTTTAGCAAGTTTTGACCTTTCAAAGAATATCTTGGATGTCAGTCTATGGCTTACAATTTCCAGGTTGCAGCAGAAAAAGAACCCAAACCCTATTGTTTACAACTGCTTCAACACAAGCTAGGAATAGTCTTCATTAGATGGTTTTAAGAAAGATGATTTCAAGAAAGATGGCTTCATGACATACATTCAGGCCATGTGTATTCAATGTATTAGAGGTTGAATCAACACACAAAATTAATGGTCTATGAATGAAAATATCATTTTAGTGAAAGCTGATTCCAGGTTCTGTCTGGCTGATTAAAGGAAAGGCTCTGTCCTCAATGACCTATGTGCTTAACAAGTCATAGAAGTACTCCTACTGACTAAGCCATATTTGACTACACTTTGAATACAAATCTTTTTCCTGAGCTAGTCCTACCAAAACACTGCCTCCAGATGACCCAGGTGTATCTGAAGACCAGTCATTCAAGCAAGGGAACTGGTGTTGTTTGACATTACTTGTACCCACAGGGATCCTTGTTTTATGAGTAGCTACAGATTGCTGAAGTGTATTAGTGACAGCAGCTTCCTGTGCCACCTGCTTTTGGAAAGGACTTCAGACGTGGATTCTCATTGACTTAATATGAAATTATTAATTGAGGAAAGACAGGAGGCAGGATTGAGCTTTCTTTGGGAAATCATTTGTGTCAGCACCATTTAGGCACTGGTTCCAAAGTCTGGAAAAGTGCCAGGAGAAAAGCAGTCTCAGTAAATTTATGTAGGCCAGGGAAACTAATTTTATTAGGTAAGGAGATAGGCAAGCTCCCCAGGAGTTATCTCAAAGGCATTTCCTCCAATTGTTTAGTTCTTTGCTTTTAGCATCACACATTCTTCCTTCCCCTCCTACTAGAGAGTTTACTCTGAGCCGTCCAAAGGCTAGAGGCATTTGTCATGGAAGCGGCGTGTAAAAGGCAGCATGCCATAGTATCCATTGTATGTCAACAGCTCTCTCTTTCAAAAGCACTGTAAACAGGTTGCCTTTGTGGCTTCCAGGTCAGGGAAGTTTTTTGTTGTTTTCCCAAGTATTTAGTATCTTGTCCATTTCCTTGTCCATGTCTTATGATGCTCCATAGCACTTTGACATTTATTAGCTGTGTGAAACACATTTTGGAGGAACCATTTAATCATTTCTGACCTCTTCTCCTTCCTCTCTAGGGGAAAAGGCTGCACATCTACTGCTCTTCAATATTGCCTGTAGTCATGCTAGGCTTCTGCCCAGATTCCACTCATTGCTCAATTCTGCTTCTTTTGTGTGTGCTCTTAGCCTCTCTCTCTGGCGGTGGCTTCTGCTAAACACATCAAGCTTGCCAACACCATTGGACTTAAAATTCAGTACTGGGCTGTTACCATGACTCACCTAATGAAAAGGAACTATGAAGTAGCTGATTTGATCCTTTGGCCATTTTCAAAACGTGGGAAGCATTCCATTTACTTCCACGTGCCAAAAGTTACAGCTGTATCTGAATGTTCTGTTGAAGAAAAATAAGCATATAACAAAGCTCTATTTGTCTGAAATGTTTTATATGTCCATTTAAGGGTAAGATGAATTATGTTCTGTTTGTCTCTGTTGACTATACAGAGCTTGAGATGACAATCATAGATGAAGATATCATAGAGCAGCAAAATAGGGCTTCTCCTTGTGGGCAGAACAAGCCAGGAGCTGAGGAAAACCACAGCCCAGGCTGGTCTATACTCTCACTAAACTTAAGCAGACCTCCTGGACCAGTGAGTGGAGAGTGGAGCTCCCAGGGGAGGCTGGATGGTGCAATTCAGGCCTGTTAGTGTACTCAGGGTCCTGACATAGGTGGGCATTATAGATATGGAAAATCCCCTACCCTATATGACTTGTCACGATGGAAAATCCTAGTAAAACTGAGACTGGAACCTAGATCTGCATTTTATCATGAAATCTCAGCTGTTAGCTCTGTCAAGCATATCTCCCGAATGAGTTCCACAAAGGTTCTTCGGTTTCCATTTTAGTGGTCACTATGTTTATTTGTTATCTTGAAAAATGACACCACTCTAATGGATATCATTAAATAAAAAATAGCCTGGGAACAGAGTTTCCTTTTCACTCAGTTAAATCTATTTGGAGCGGCCATGAATAAAACCACCAGTGAAATCCTATGAGAGATACAGTACAATGTTATATTGCCTACTCAGGCTAAGTCACAATTAATACTACATTTTTGCTTTCCAAAAAATTGGCCATTTTCAAGAAAATGTTGACAAATTGAAATATTTTAATACAGAGCTTAGTGTGGGTAGCTTCTCGGGAGAAAATTAAGGGATAACGTGGCTAAAGTTTTTAAGTATATGCAAATACCTGCAAATAAGTCAGTCAGACAAGACTCTGCACATGCAAAAGTTATGTCACCATAGTCAGTACTGCTGAGGAAATAAAAGTGAAATTCGCTTCTTCGTAACACAAATATCTAAATCAGGTCAGATGAATTGCTGTCTAAAACAGCCCCCATAATGGAGGAAATTAAAACGTAGCTGGAGTGTTGCTGAAGGTAGAATGTTATTATCCTACACTGATGCTTGATTGAATAGTTTGCATTTTTGATAGATATGCTTACCATTATCCCCATTCAGATTACTACAAGAAATAACACTGTTACTGAAATAGAAATCAAGCAGCAAGGTGAGTGTTGTTAATCAAAGGAAAGAAGCACTTACACAAGGCAAAACCTTGCTGGGAATTCCCTATCCCATTCAGATTTCCCACCTTCGTGTCCAGCAAAACAAACAACATAACATACTCAAAATGCTGTAAGAGTAAAATTCAACAAACTGTATCCTTTTAATACCTAAACTACTGAATTTATGTTTTCATCGACAGCATTTAAGAGACATCTATCTCACAATACCCATTTTCATTAGCTGAATACCAACTCATATGTATTTACACCACTTCCAGATTAATATCACCATTTAGGCTACTGTGACCTTAAAATTCATCAAAATTCTCCTTGTCAAAATAGCCTTGACTCAGAAACCCCTTAGGTAGTTTTCCTCCTCAGAAAGTACCAGAACATCCTCAATACCCCATCTCATTACATGCCAGACCAACAAATTAGCACATCTGATAGCTTTCCTGCCTTGTCACCCAATTAATGAAAACCAGATGCCTTCTCTGGTGTCAAATGCAAATTGTTTCCCACATCCCATTATGCCAAAAAGCATCACTTCCCAGGGTTCCCAGGGGCCCAGTTCCTTTCACTTTTACGGATATAGTTGCCCAAAACCTTAAAGGGGTTGAGCAGTGAAGCTTGTTACTTGATAGTTGTTGTGAAGAAGACGGTGAGATTGACTCTGACTATCATGGTGAACAAAGACATGATGCCATGATGACATTGTCTTTTTCATCAGCCAGGGAGCTTGCTAAACCACAGTTCCAAAGCACAACCTTCCAAGAAAATACAAAATTAAAGGAATCCCCAGATTCATTGTCTGTGCTTCAGCACCTGGCTCACTCATTTGATGAGTTCTTCAGTTCTTCCTTAAAATCTTAAAATTAAGATCTTTTGTCCAATTACTTTTAGAAGAAGGTTTTAGGCTCTTTGTCTGTCTTCTTTTATTTTTTGTGGTTATTTTTCCTTTTTTTTTTTTTTTTGACAGAGAGCAGCAAGACCTACTCTTAATGTCCTAATTAGTGTTACTTGACAGTTTTCTGAGAATTGTTTTACACATAAAAATAATTTAAAAATAAAAATAAAATATTCACTCTTTTAAACCACAATATGAAGTCCATTTTTTTAATTACAACTTTTAGCTTATTAAGTCCTCTAAGGATATTTTCTTGGATGGGGAGGAGAACTACATGCAACTGATCTCTGCTTCAGGCATCTAGGTCTCCTAGAGAACCCAGAACTAAGTCTTAATTCAAATGACACATACATTAGACACACACATTAGACACACCCAGAGTCTACACACATGCTTAGAATCTCTCTGTCACAAACCTAACAATTTAAGACATCATCTACCACACCTTTAATAATTTGTATTTTAAGCACCCCTTTAGGAAAGCCTGATAATGGCCACACCTTTTCTTCCTCCAAACACTTCCCTTAAACAACCTCCAAGTAAAATGCTAAATTAATAATTGTTTTGTTTAGGAACTAGTTATCAGGAGCCAGAAATTTCAATGAAGTGGAAAAGAAGTGACTGGTTTCGTGGCTTGGATGCATTTAAGGTTGTGGTTATGCATTTTTAGTTTAAAGATACCTTTGGGATATATCAGTCTAAACAGAAAAAAAAAGCAATATCAGGAGAGTCAGCAAAAATAAAATTAAGGCAGACCAGCAATCTGGAAGACATTCCAAAGAATCACAAAAAAAGGAAAACTGGAAAGAAACTCAAGAAGTCACCAATTTAAGGCTGGATTAAACATTTCTGATGTGTTTTTTGTTGTTTTTTTTTTAAGGCCTTCTACAACTGACAATAATAAATACTATTCTCTTCCTCACTAATTCTTCTCCTGCTCTACCACTAGGATAATGAGGCTTATATCTCACTTGAGCTTTCAGAGGTGCCTTCCAAGCCTGTGACATCCCCCATCTTTACCAAACAGAGAAATTTGTCTCTCTCCTTTCCATAGGAGCAACTGCCATCATGGCAGATTTCTAGATTATTCCTTTAGGTCATGTTAACTTGATGATTATCTTTTTTGGGATTACAGTGGACAGAGATAGATAGAGTGCTCCCTATCAGTGCTTAACACTGTCTTGAGGAGTACTCAAGTTTTCTTCTGAGCTTTATACGCTTCTTTCACATATACATTACTTGTGCTGTGCCCAAATAATACCAAAAATTGACAAGTAATATATCCATAATAATCTGGGTTTAAAATTCTTTGGGCATATGGTGGGACTACTTGGATGAAGTTAGAGGGTATCTGCCAGATGAGTTAATAGAAATGGCTGAGAATTAAGTGTCTCAGTCTGCACTAGACAGCCATGGCTTTCTCTATAATCACCTGACAGGAACAGAGTTCAGAGTGATGGTTATCACTTATTTTAGATGTCTGCTTTAGGATGGTACTAATTTCCCCCCATATTTTCCTTCAGGAACCCTGAAGCCCACCTTAAACATCTAAGAATTCCTTATCTGATATTATCCCCTTTTGCCTTTTACCTTGTTTGTTGGAATTAAAGTTTTGGGCTACAATTGTCTGTTATTTTAGCAGAACATAATCCTGATCTTGCTTGATACTCTGCCAAGAATGACAGTCAATAGCAGCTAAAATTCATAGGAATAGATGGCATAATTATTTTCAGAGGTCTTATCAAACTATTGTTCCAGTGTCCATTGGCTAAGAACCCTTCATCAGATAATAATTGAAATAGTTTGAACTGATAGATGAAGATAACACTGCAAAATGCAAGGTTAGGACTCAAGCAGTGGGGCTTCTGATCGTCTTGTATATGAGCCTTGGATTTGAAGTGGAGTTGTGTTTCTCTGCCATCTTGCCTGAAATAACATATGGAGATGTCTTTCCTAACTTCAGGAATGTAACAGATTCACGCCTAATTCAGTGCAAAGTTTGTCTTCCCTCATAGTTTTAGATATTCTACTATATACCACTTAGCTCCCATCTCTTTGTCCAGAAGGGCACAAGCCTCCTGCAGCTCCTGTGTCCCCTCTGAAGCCTTATCTGGGTACCATAAATAATTTAGGGCATCTCAGTTTTCAGTAGAGCTTATGTTTATGACTAAATCCCACCTAATGTGTCTTAAAATGCAGGCTAAATTATGCCATATCAAAAATATCACTGTCTATGTATAACCTAGGTTCCTAGCTCCCAATATACCTGATGGAGATCTAATCAGTTGGTGGAGTTTAGAGGGCAATTTATTTTACCCTACAGCAGACAGCCCCTGACTTAGCTATAGCTCTCTATAGGCTCTGTTACTGTACTGGCTGTTTTCCCAAAAATCCTTTCTCAAGCCACTGGCTTTATCTTACCCAATATTAAACATCTCCAGTGTGTCTGTCTCGATACTACAGATCACTACACAAGCTGTGTATGAGTGCCCTACCTTCTTTTACAGTTAAAAAAGAGAAAAAGACAAACTGTCTCTCTTTATTTTAGACTTTGACTTCAGGATGAAGAATCACTCTCCACACAGTGACATTAATTGGACACCCAATGACTGGCTCATACGGACACATCTACACTAAACTATAGGCTTAAGGAGTGAGAGGAGATGGCTGTAGCCCTGTATGCATTACACTCTGGATCTATTACACTCTGGGTGTATTGCACCCCCTTAGCATGCTGTTGGGTGAAGCTGATGAGGTTTAACACTTCAGCTCCTAACAACAAAACTGGTGTGCAGTAACCTGTTAAACTGGTAGATCCTGTGTCACTCATGTTCCCTGCTGCACAGTGTAGGCTTTTGCAACCTGTTACATGAGTTGCATTTGTGCAAAATATCCATGTGGTGGAATAGCATTGCTCTCTAAGAAAGTGTCTGCCTAGTGATGTTGAAAGATGTTTGCATTTTGCAATGGTGCTGAAAAGATGCCAAAAGGATGATTTGACTATGGAGGAATTTTAATTTGTTTTTTGGTTCTTCTTTGTTTGCTTAAGGTGGTTGTTTTTGGAAATGTAGGCTTTGAGGAAAAAACCTGCCTGGAATTCAGTTGCAAACAGGAAAACCAGGATGGGGAAAGTGAGAAGTTGTTCACATGGATGTTAGAAATGTTGCTTTTAGAGACCATTCCCGGGGAATTAAAAATGACCACAAGCCATGGGAACCAGTTCAGCTTGGGAAGCTAACACTCCCTTCAGAGCCTTTCAAACATGAAAACAGAGCCTTAAACCCAAGAGTGCTCCAGAGTGATGATTGAAAGACTGTCTTGGAGGATCGGTACGGCCACAGGATGGTGCAATGTGCTCAGGAAGCCAGGTCTGTATTCTCTGAGGTGTGACTAGCCAATATCAGCCTAGGAGCCATGGACAGATGTATATGCTCTAATTTCTCCTTCTGGAAGGCAAGAATAATATAATAATGTCCTATTTAAAAGCAACAGAAATTGCAGCAAGCTCCTGCTGTTAAACTGTGTGTCTTTGAGTGCTTCAGCACCATCCTGAGAACCTCTTGCAGATTTGACCCACACTACAAGTCCCTGAAGGCAAAAATAGTTTTGTCACCAAACTGAAGTCACTCTTCACAGTACCAACAACACAGAAGCTTCAGTGTAGTCAAGGAGATACAACAGTTCTTACGCTGGAGATGAATGAGAAAAAAGACTGCCACAGAGCACGTAGAAATGCACACAGGTCACGCTATGTACAGCTGTGCTCTACACAAGACATCTGCAGGCCAATTCAAAGACTTCTGTCCCAGTAAAAACCTGTATGCTGGGGGTAGCTGGTTGCCTGTGTAAGGCCATCCAGTTACCTAAATGTGGGGCTCTCTGGTAGACGAAGGGACAATGGATTAGTCTGGAAACTCCTTAGTTAGGGAATGCTTTAATAGGGAACTCTTTAAGACTTACCTACAAGGTCTGCTCTCCACTTCTATACACCCACAGTGTCTCTGTGTCACTGATGCATCTATTTGTTTTGCTTGTTTGATTCACAGGTGCTTCAAAAGAAAGGAGGAAGAAAGAGTTCATCTCATTGTATAAGAGTACAGCACCTTGCTCATGGCTAAAAGCACTGAGGTCTAATCTTGACAGTACAACCTCCAGTGTAATAAAGACAAACTGGTAGGATGTGGCTCTTTCTTAGGAAGGATGCCTGATGTTTGTAAGTCTGGTTGACCTCCTGCAAGCAGGAAGGCAGCTAATAGCAAAGCTGATCTTCTCTTCCTCTGGTCTTTGAGCCCACAGCAAGCTGATGAGGAAAGCAGAAATGAAAATGATAACTGATCATTCACTTGTGCACAGTGAGTCCTGAATTGCAGAACCCCTGAACCAGGCTCCCCTTCTTGGAAAGGCATTTATCTTCTGCTTGCTCCTCCAGCCTGCTGTCACTGCCATTGGAAGGCAACAGTAAAATAAGTATGCAGGAGGACAAACTGCCATGCTGAACAGACTCCCACAGTCAGAGACAGGATTTTGACTGTAAGGAGAGTAGAGGGCTGAATCAGTAGGAAAAGATAAACTTCTCAACTTTGCTGCTGATACGCAAGGTTACCTCACCCTAGGGAAGTTTAAATAAAAAAATGGTGTCTATCTAGGGCCACAGTAAGATTAACAGTTAGTTATTCATAGACTGTTCTTCCCAAAAGAGCATCATAAAAGCAAATTAAGCTAAGCCAGTCACCAGACAGCAAAAACTGTTCCATGTTTGGCTTCTGCATCTTCCGCAACCAGAAGGCAGCCACCCTTTTGGTGCAAGTTCTGATGCACCAAATCACCTGTAATTTTGATCCACAGATGGACCACATCCAGGACAGTTAGAGAAGGGTGAAAGCATAATGCTGTAATAATGACAAATTGGAAGAGTTTCCTGGGGACCTCCTGCTCCTGAGACCTCCATGACTTGACACACTCTCCAGCCCCCTAACTGTGCTGCTACCCCATCAGATGAACTGTGGTGGGCCCTCACTCATCACATCACCACAAATGCAACTTGTGAGTTTCTCCATACCCTGGGAAAAAGTAGGGCTGTGCCCCATAAGTCTCCTGTTGACAGCCCATCACAGAAGCACAGGCAAACAGGTAGTCTGGAGCAGCGTTGCTGAAAAATGAGATGTTCTAGTGGGGAAAACCCACTACATCCTGTCAAGTGACATTAGGATGGTTGACATTGATGGTGAAAGAATATGAACTCACCCTGGAATTGGGGGGAAAAAACCCTAAAACATTCTAACAAACTCATGGACTAATGAGTCTCCTTTTATTATTAAGCACCTGGGAATGGTGGATCTCAATGTTGTGCATTTCAAAACTACATCTAGACACATAAACTAAACCATAATTTAAAATTTCCCTTGGTACAAAAACATGTCCTAGGCAGATCCTGGGGAATTAGTGTGATTCAGGGACCATATGCAGGAGGTAGTTGACATGTGACTGCTCTGTTTTGGGAGACAAGTTGTTCCACACCAGGTGTTTTCTGGGACACAAAATGGTGGCTCTGATTTGCCTGTCTCTGTGGTAAAGGGAAGTTCTCAGAGCTCTTAATTCAGTTAAGTACAACATAAGAAGCCTTGAGCATGACAGAGAAGGAGCAGTTTAAACAAGGCTATGGGTGTCTAGGACCCAAATAAAACTAGGAAGCAGAAAGAGAGATAAAGCTATACTTGAAGGTAGCTACTGAGTATTTGCTGTCAAAACGGAAGGATGCATCAAGCTGCGACATGTTGCCATCTGTGCCTGCTCTAGCGGTATTCATGCTTTCGTTCAGGGCAGGGGAGGAAGAGGGAAAGATCTTATTATATTTGCAGATGACACAAAGCTGCTCTGGACTGCAAGGTATGTTCCAAAACAGGATTAAAATTCAAATTACCATGGTACATTGGAGAATAGCCTGTAATAATAATAATAATAATAATAGTAAATGCCCAATGGGATGTAATTTAGGGGAACTTTTTTTTCTTTTTCAATTTCATCTGAAGCAAAATGCAGAAATATAAAGGAAAGTGGTAAGTTCAAAACAAACAAACAAAAAAAAATAAGGTGTTTTCTTCTAGCAGGGTTTGAATATGGATTCACTATATGTACAGAGAGAGTGTGTAATTCCCTGTCAGTGGGTTTTTTAGACACAGAAAGTTTTCACGAATTCATGGGGAAGCTAAACAAATCAGTGCAAGAGAAAACCATTAAGAGGTACAAACTGCACAGAAATCATGTCCAGCTTAAGAAGTCCCGAAGGCAGAAATTATTATAGACTGTGAAAGTATGTGATGGAAGCATTGCCATACACTCACTGCATTCTTACACTCATTTGGTATTTGCAACTTTATGAAATGGGATATTGTGTTAGGTGGATGTTTGGTCTGACCCATTTGGCTGTTTTTATGTCCTGAACCCCCAACAGGCTCTGAGCCTCAGAGCAAGGTCTTCAGCTTGTCAGCTAATTTATTCTAGCTCACCTGCAACCCACAGCACCCAGCAGGAGACAAGTCCATTTATAAGCTGACAAGTTTCAAACAGGAATTGTTTAGCAGCTGTTAAATGGTAGAAGATACTCAGATGATTTTTAGTCATGAATGGAGACATTTTTTTTGAAGAACCTGGAGTTCATCTGCCTGCATCTGTTTATCCCTCTTTTCCTCTGGCAACTCAGCACCTGTCTCCAACCCAGGACATTTGACTGGCAGGTTGAGTTCAGCCCTCACTCAGGTATACCAGAAAAAGTGTATGTTTTTCCACATCCAGCTGTGTGGAGATAGATAGCACATAAACCCCCAAAACAGTTGCTCTCTTCAATCCAATATAAGGATATCCAATATAAGGATAATGAAATATTGAAGAAACTCAGCACTAAGAGCAGTGCTCTGAAAAATCCTGTGACCACTGCTTAGAGGAAGTTTCCTGGCCTTATGGAGAGAGGATGAAACATAGGGCATAGTCCCTTTTGCTAGTTAAAGTCCTGAAAGTTAATATACTAAACCAAGGAGCAGACAATGGTTTCTTTCTATCATGTCTGCTGAAGGGATGGAAAGGACTGTGCAGATATAAACTATCACAGGAAGATAAAAGAGATAAACACTGACTGTGCCCTCTTGGGACACAAATCATATTCTCCTTCTCTCCATGGATGCAGCACCCAGTGATAAGCTTTCCTTCCAAAAGCAAGATAAAATGACCCAAATAAAATGGCCCAAACTCAGATACATGGTGGCAGTGGTAATTGTGGCACCGGTGATAGTGGCACCTGGCTTTTCTGGGGAGGTTGGGTCCTGCGGCTACAGATCCATCAATAAAAATGTACGTTTGTCCCATTCCCTCTACTTTTCTCATACTCTTTTTCTTCACTCTGTCCCTTCTATCATTTCCTTCCTTGTTCTGAGAAGAAGATGAGCATCATCTCAAGAGGAAGTATTTTGGGAAGTCAATATAAAAGGCAAATGAGCCTGCTTGCACACACTTGACCAGAAAGCAGGGGCTTCCCTGGCCTTTCAGCAAACCTTCCTCTGGTTTTGCTTTCAGGATTAGTTTTGGCAGCTGCAATGTTTTTGTTCTTCATAAATCAGGCAGAGAGTTGTAACAGACCTTCGCTGCCCACGTGTCCTCAACCATCAGCTGAATGTAGTAACTACAACTGGGAACACAAATCCTGACCTTCAGATGCCACTGATTGATAGCTATTAGGGAGAAAAACAATGTAAGAACAGAGGTGTATCAGGAAAAAAAAAATGTTAGCACTTCTTCTGGGCCAGATAATACTGCACTGCAGCTGAAATCAATAGCTCTCCACCAGTTCATGTTGAAAGGAGATCTGACCATACCAAACACATCTTGCCTATTGTGTCTGGCTTGAGGCTCAGATAAAGACCTTGCAGTTGCTCCAGGAGAGTGGGAAACAAATTGTGTACATTCCTACCCTTAGAGACAGGCTGAGCTTTTTGGTGGTGTTAATCTTGGCTGGCAATAAATCTGTCACTAGGATATAACTTATCAATAGTATAAAATAGCGACAGTGTGAGCCAGGAGTGCTGAGAGGAGCTGGGTGTCATTCCCTCTGTGTTTGCTCTTCTTTCTCTCCTTGCCTTTTAGGCTGTTGGTTCTAGAGAAACTAGAAAGTATAATTTCGAGTTTCAGAGCTGGAGGCCTGGACTCAGGCATGGTGATGTTTGCCCAGCAGAAGGACCTCTAGACTATCAAAAGGGCATTTGCAGCTCCAGTAGTGCTGAGTGAGCTACTCTGTTCGATGCTCACATTTCAGCTTTCTGCTTCCTGCCCAGAGCAGGAAGCACCTTTCAGAGTCATTGGGTTGCTGCTATCAAAAAGAGCATGCGTACTTTTGGAAAACGCAGTTCATTTGCCCAGGTGCTCAGGTCACCATACCCTAGTAGATATGAACAGAAAGCAAGGAAGTTACCAAAACATAAAAGAACAAAAGTGGATTGAGACCGGCATCTTCTAAGGATGTGAAATGGACTGCATCCCTAGTGAGTGTCCCATATGGAGCTCTGGAGTTCATAGCATAGAGTGCACAGAGTGGCATGTAGACCACTTAATTCTACCGTAATTAGCTATGTGCAAAATTCAATTTGTGATGACTGTTCCACCAAAGTCCAAAGAATGTCTCACACATTTTCCCACATCTTAAATGCAAGGAATGATGCCAATATCCAGGGCCTGCACAGCTAAAATCCAGTGTGATGTGTCCAGAGATGAGAGAAGATGAGACTGAAAGCGCTGCCTATGTGTCCTGGGTTCAGCAGTAGCAGTCATTTTTCTCCTTCTTGGTAGCTGGTGCAGTGCTGCGTTTTAACTTTCGGCTTGGGAACAGAGCTGATAACGATGTTTTGGTTTGGCCAAGGACTTTGTGAGCCTCATGCTCTGCCAGGGAGGAGGGAAAGCCAGGAGGAAGCAGAGACAGGACACCTGACCCGAACTGACCAAAGAGGTATTCCATACCACAGCACGTCATGCCCAGGATGTAACTGAGAGTTACTCGGAAGGGCTGGGACTGCAGGGTTGGAGGAGGTATTGGTCCGAGCTTGGTCGGGCTGAGGGGACAAGTTATTGGTCGGCTGGTGGTGGGATGTTGTATTCTCTTCCCTTGTTATTTCCTTTGTCATTGTTATTATGGGTGGTAGCAGTAGTGATTTGTGTTATACCTTAGTTACTAAACTGTTCTTATCTCAACCCGTGGGAGTTGCATTCTTTTTGATTCTCCTCTCTGTCCCTCCAGGAGTAAGGGGAGGGAAAGAAAGGGGGGAGTGAGTGAACAAGTTGCCTGACTGGGTTTAAACCACGACAGTTCTTTTTGGCCAGATTTTCCTCCTCTGCTTCCTCCTGGTGCACTGGACGGCTAGCTAAGTCAGTAGAGGGCCCAACGTGGGGCTCGAACCCATGACCCTGAGATTAAGAGTCTCATGCTCTGAAATTCTACCTGTAACCAACTATGTGCAAAAGTCCCATTGCCTTTGCATTGAATTGTATATGCTTAGGTTCTGGGTAGTGTATTTGTTATGCAATAGTCACTATGCAGTTTACCTAAACTGAGTGAAGAAGAGCTTTATTGTGTTCTGTTAACTCAAATGATTTAAGTAATCATACTTGATGTTGGAGACTGTAGGATGGCTTAGGAATGCATAATGGGCTTTAGACTCTTCTCTCTCTTTTTAGACTCCTTTTTTAAAACAGCTTAAACAGGAAGAATTATCTGAAAGGATTAAAAAAAATTACTGTTTTCTTCCCTCTTGCAAATTTAAATAAAGTCTTGGAAATGTGTCACATTTATGTAATTGGAAAAGTTATTACAATTTTCAGCTCAATCTAGGGCATATTATTATAATGAAATCTTGGTATTTTTGTAAAAATAATAATGACATAGTAGTAAAATTCACAAATTATGAAAAAAAGGAATACAGTGGATCATGAAAAATGAAGAATTTTGAGATTTCATTTTTAAATTCCCTCTTAAAGCAGTATTTCTGGTGTGTGCTAAGCTGTTGTTATTCTATCTATTCATGCAGTCATAGAGCTTCTAAGAATCCTGCCAGTCTAGAGCCCTATTGCTCTAGGTGTTTTGTCATTTAAAACCATGATTTTTTTCTCAAATAGTATTTTGTCTGTGCAAAGCGACATACACTTTCCATATATTGTTTCATGTATGCAGGCTGTATACAAGGGAGAGTTCTGTTCCTCTAAAGTAAGAGAAAAAGAGATATTAAAATAATAAATCACTTCAAATAATAATGTTCCTTATCTCCCTAGTTCTCTATAGGCATGAATTTCCTGCTCTGCTTCCTACCACACATTAGAAAGTCATGTGTATAAAGGGAGTAAGAAAGCCAGAATTTATTCTTGATAGGATCCTATTCTATCATCCTTTAAACAAACATTTTGTACTTGGTGTAAGGTTGAGTTGCAAATCTGCCTTTACAAGGGCTCAGTTGCTCCAGTTTTAGTTTTATTATACTGAAGTAGAAACTGAAGGTGTAACATGGCTAAAATGTTCCTCTAGGTTGTTCAGTACAATGCTATAAGAATTAAAATTCCCTGAGGAGCACATACTTCATCTGTGACGGATGCCAGAGAGAAATTTTAGGATCCCTCTGTGACTTGAACTTGAGTAAATTAAATTCATTGGGTACCTTTTCCCCTTAGAGACAGAAAGTTGTTTTTTTAGCTTAATGTGGTAGTAAAGACAGAGGTTCACTTCATCTCTCCCTGAAATGTGGTCACTTCTGCAGTGGAAGTTATCATACCTGCTAGCAGTGTTATAAAACCTCTTACCTATGAATGAAAGATATGACCATGCCTGCTGGCTAGCTGCACATTTTAAAAGTTTGCATAGTTTGACTTTGCCAGAATCTGAGGGGAAAAATGGTGAAATCAGAAAAACTGGAGCAAACAGTTTGATGAAATTCTGCCCAAAGCAGATCATGCCTGCCCTTCAGTCCCCAAAGGAGCTAAACCCAACCCAGTCAGTAGCCCAGTACTGAAAATCCCTAATCCCAATCATTAATTTAGAAAAGTCCGAAAAGGGACAGTCAACAAACTGTAATAATTAGTGCACTTCTTATCTGGTCTAGAAGATTTTGGATTTTAACTTTGTACTGCCATGTCTATTCTCCTTTTGGAAACAGGAAAGCTGAATAATGTTTTCTGAAACACAGTTCTGGACCTCAGCTGTGGACTTCGAGCCTTTTTTGGATGGTGCTAGTTTCTTGTTTTGTCTGTACAACACCCTGAGCAGTTAATGACTGAGGCTCTGAAGAAGTAATACAACATATATACTTTTCTTTTTACTGTTATGTGCCTTATTGGCATTATTATTAGGCTGAATTCATACTTTGAAGAAGCATTTGAAAACCTCCAGCAAAAGTTTCCACCAGGACTTGTTGACATTTGAGTGTTTTGCGTCAAATTCCAAAATGGCACAGAGTTGTTATGATCTGAAAGGGAGAGGGGGAATCTGCAAAGGAGCCTGCAGGTCCCACTGATTCTCTGAATCTGTACAAGTCAGGGAATTGAGTGATTAAACAAACTTCACAGGTTATGGCAGTGTGAAGTTTGCTTAATAGAGCAGACATAGTAGCACCTCTGGGCAAAGGAGGAACACTTGTGCGTTGCTTTCCAAGCAGGGGATTACTCGGGAGGTACAGGAGCTGGCAGGCAACTGGCTGATATATGTGAGCTGCCCTCTGATTTACCTTTTTCCTGGGCCAACTCTTTCCTGGCTGGATGCAGGATGCCTCACTGCAATTTTTTTTTTCTGACCTATAAGATAAGCAAGGCCAATCTGAATGAGGAATTTCATTGGGGACCTCCAAGGAACACCTATCTGCTGGAGAAAACTGTTCCAGCGATGCAAGAAATGGCAAATTTCCCTCTGAGTCAGAGTGGAATTGGTCCAGCTGGCCAGGAGGAGGGAGGTCGGAGCTACAGAGCAGGTACCAGCAGAGACACCAGGGCATTTCCTATTCAATCAGGTTTCTGCTTCAAGAAGGGGTGCCAATGCCTTGTCCAACCCACATACCAAAATGTACAGCAGATGTCAATGTACCCTTACTATTGCCAAACAAGTCTTCTTCTCTGTCATCTTAGCATAATGGTCTGGGTTCAGCAGTAGCAGTCATTTTTCTCCTTCTTAGTAGCTGGTGCAGTGCTGCGTTTTTGACTTTCAGCCTGGGAAAAGCGCTGATAACACCGATGGTTTTAGTTGCTGCTCAGCAACATTTACTCTGACCAAGGACTTTCTGAGTCTCATGCTCTGCCAGGGAGGAGGGGAAGCCGGGAGGAAGCAGAGACAGGACACCTGACCCAAACTAGCCAAAGAGGTATTCCTCTATACCACAGCACGTCATGCCCAGTATATAAACTGGGGGCAGTTGCAGTTACCTGGAAGGGTTAGATCACTGCTCTGTCGGGCTGGGTATCGGTCGGCGGGTAGTGAGCAGTTGTATTCTCTTGTTATTTCCCTTATCATTATTATTATTGGTGGTAGCAGCAGTGATCTGTGTTATACCTTAGTTACTGGACTGTTCTGATCTCAACTGTGGGAGGTTACATTCTTTTGATTCTCCTCCCCATGCCTTTGGGAGAGGGGGGAGGAAGGGGGGGGGGAAGTGAGTGAATGGCTGCGTGGTACTGAGTTGTCGTCTGGGTTTAAACCACAACATATATGATATATATATATATATAAAAAAACATTAAATAATTTCACTCCAAGCAACTGGTAGGACAGAATATATAAAGTCAGATTCTTCTCACCTAACTTCAGACTCTTAATTAAGGCAGTTAATTGCTTTCTCCCCAGAAACAGGAAAAAGAGGGAGAAAAAGAACTCTAGATTTCAATGCCAGTTCTGAAATCTTCATTGATTATGGTGCTGTTCAATAATATCATTTTTTCTATTCCAAGTCTAAGGTTGTGAGATGAGTTAAGACACCTAGGTCCAATTATAATTCAATTCTGTGGTTGATTGACCCTATTGATTCTGCAAAAGCTCTCATGTTTAACTTCAGTCATCTTATTCTCTTCGCTATTTTCTGGAAAAAACACAGTTTCATTGTACATTATTTGTCCTAATTTTTTGGAAGGGTTCAATAAACTGAGTTCTTACGCTATCAGAATTGGATAATCTGTACAACCTGGATTAAACTGTGCTTTTGTCTAGTGTGATGTAATAATTGCATATATAATAATGTAGAAAATGAAGTTCCAGCCATTTAGTTTCTTCTTTCAAGTTCTTATGGACTTTGGCAAAATAAATCACAGACAGAGCAGAGCAGTGGAAGTTCTCTCATTAGACATGTGCATGCACAGGGATTTTCAGAGCTATCTGACTAAGAAAGAAGTGGAGGGAAACCTGGACTTCAACCCTTGACATGGGTTGATCTTGAAGACCTAATGGTAAAGAGTTTTTTCATGAAAGAATGAAGGAGGCTTATGAAAATTTACTATATTGGAGCCTAGAAGTATAAATGGTATCTAGCCCACACTATAGGATATTTCAGCTTCGTTGACAGCTCTACCAAGGCTCCTAAAGCTGTCATGGAAGAGAAAGACAGGGAGGAATCAACACACATAATCCATGGGAAATTCCCAACCCACTACAAAGATCATACAATTTCCACCATGTGAGAAACAATACCCACTCATTTTTCCCACATATATCCTTACTCTTCCGTACATCCTGAGTCCTCAGAGTAAGAATCTGTTCTTATTCCAGCAGCAAGACAAATACCTTGTTGCATGAGAAGAATAGCAAGAAGGATCCCTAAATGATGTTGAGAAGGTAGCATTTCTCAGGCAACATTTCTCTCATCCAAATGGGGACAGGGCACCTGGCTCCCATGGAAATGTGTTAAAGACGCCTGGGGAGCGATGATCTGTGTTCCCGGAGGACACCACATCAATCTCCACTGTTTGCACACAATGTCTGACAGAGAAAATGAAAGATTATTTGACAGCAGTGCATGATACTTTTCTCAGTATTCTGTCCCAAAGAACAGCAAATCGAGGGGATCATTCTTTTAGACACTATGGTACATCACCTGGTATCCAAAGCTCTCCCAGTTCAAGAGTTTTCAACTATAGAGTCAGGATGGCTTTGCAGAGGGCAGGATCAGTAAAATATCTTCTACACAGCTGCAGTTCCCAAATTTTACTTAATTTTTTTTTTTTACAAAATTAACAGGGATCCTTCAGGCCCAAAGTCTCCAGGGGATACGAGTTCAAAATCTGAAACCTACCTGAAGGTTGGTACACAGTAGAACTGAGTCCATCTCCCATGCTTGTTGCTTTTCTTGAGCCCTGTTATTGCATCCCGGGGTGAGATGTGTGCATGTGTGCATGGCAAGCATCTCAAAGGGAGATGGCAAAGGTTGGGAATCCATTTCATAAAATCATAGATCCCTAGAGTAGTTTGGGTTGGAAGGGACCTTAAAGATCATCTTATTCTAACCCTTCTGTCATGGATAGAGACACATTACCTTGGGGAACTCCTAATGAGTCAAGTAAGGGGGTGAATAATGTCTTTAAAACACAAGGGATGTGCAGCTTGGAGAAAGGAGAAACAAAACATCAGAACACGGGAAAGGCAGATTATTTCAAACAAAACATTCCCAAGACAATTCTCAATTTATTTTAAATGCCAATTAAAATTGGAGAACAGGAAGAGAGAAGGGAAAGAAAAGGTAAAAATAAATAAATGGAAAAAAGAAAAGAGGAATGTTGATGACGTCTGTTTTTCTGTTTTCCTGTTTGTTATTGATCAGGGTTAAAACAAAAGAAAAAAAAGCACCACTACCCAGACAGATCAATTTTTATGATTAATAAAAATGGGATGGAAATTTTATATGTTGTCTTGGCTCCTGAACACTTCTCAGCCACATCTGGCACTGCAAGCTCCTTCCAGCCTGTTTGTGTTCACAATGAGAACAGTTTTTCCAGCCCTGCCAACAATTATTGTTACCCCTATGTGGAGGTCAGAGGTTGTCCCTCACTTCAGTCATTAAAAAAGCCTGGGCTTTGAAATGCCTCCCTGGTCATCATTTGTTAGTGTGTGTCTGAGCTGCAGAACAGAATGAGGACAAATACAGAGGAGGCTTGGACCATGACTGCTTCTCTTCAGCAGCAGATGAGAAGATGTGCTATGTGGAAAAAGGGTTGCTGCTATAATGGAGTTGAGCCAAAGGTTCCCTGAGGGTGAATGGGAGGGTGGATGCACATCTCACACAGGGTGGCCACAGTGGAATTTGGCCCTCCTGGCAATGCCAAGGATGCAGTAGAAATGAGTCAGTGCCTTTGATTCTGAGACTTTGGCTCCCTTTCATGCATCCCTTTGATGTCAGGGTTTGTTTATGGAGAGAAGGTATTTTTATGGGCTCTATTCAAATTTGTATGACTTCCTATCAGAGGCCAGGGGATGGGAGATAGAGGGGGAGCAAAAACCCAACTAAGCTCCTGAAGCACAAACCACAAGAACCGCAGGTAAGGCAGATAGCATGTTCTCAGAAACTGAAGTGAAATCACCCAGAAAATTCTTTCTTTAGGCAATAAAAGGCAGATTCAGCAGCACAGCCAGCCCCTGTCCCAGATCTCTCCAACTTTGTGGAGGCAGGAGGAGGCTTCAGAAACTGGTCATTCCTTTGAATTACCACTGATGATGCAGTTCCTGCAACCCTGTGTAAGATGGGGTTTTGAGTACCTAAGCAATGCAATTTGGTTCAGCATCCCTCCTCATATCACAAAGTTAGATTTGAGCTCTCACCTTGGACCAATAAAGGCAATCAGACCTGATATAGTCCATATGCTAGTATCAGGGAGGAATGAAGCAAGGTGCTGTGATATATCCAAGGTAACAATGAAAATCAGTATCAAGTTAGCAATCAGCACCAAATGCACCTGATTCCCCATCTGTGATGCACTATTTCAGCTGTTGCCTTCTCTCTGTCTATTCCCCTAGCATCTTCCAACCCCTTGTCATTTCTGACTCCTCTTTTTCCCATTCTCTACATGCTTAGCCAAGGTACAGAACTGCTTGCTTGTTTGCTTGCTTACTTACCTCCCCTACTGCTACCCTTCCCCTCCTGCTGAAATCCCTAGGATTTCAGAATTAGCATTCTCTGGTCCTAACCCATTCACAGCACAGCTGCTCCTAAGCAGAAGAGATGTCCTTTATCAGAACCAGGTCTCTTCATCTCTACGAATTTATTCCTCATTTTTATGCCTTATCCAAGGGAATTTGGAGGGTAGGAGGATCAGGGAAGGTCAGCAAGACAGAGCTCTACCACTGACCCTATAGGAGAACTTGAGCACATTGCTTCTGCAGCACAATGCCTCAGTTTCGCCTACATGAGAATAGACATAACACCACTCTGTGTCATATGGCTGTCAAATAACTGCAAGCACAATCACAAGAGAGGGAGAGGTCAGCAGGTGATTCCTGAAACAAGGGACTTGTTTCCAACTTACAAGGCACAGAGGTTAGAAGTGAGCTCTGGAGATCATTTAGACCAATCCCTTGCTCAGAGTGGGCTGGAGCAGGTTGATCAAGGTCTTGTCCAGTCAACTTTTGAGTGTCTCCAAGGACAGACACTTCTGCTCCAGTGTTTGACCACACTGACAGTAAAAAATCTTTTTCTCATGTTTAAGTGGAATTTTGTTGTGTTTCAGTTTGTGCTATGGCCTCTTTACTAAATCAAACCAAAGCTTAAGAAAACTCTATGGTCATGTAAAAAAAATCAGTAAATTGTTTCTCAGCATTTAATGCTGTTATGGTATGGTTTTTATGCTGTTATGCTATGATATTTCAAGTCTCTTATGTTCTTTATGAGCATGATTTCAAAGGACATTAATTTTTTTTTGGGGGGGTGAAATCTTAAATTTTTTAAACCAAAATTTGGGTTAAATGTTTGGGTTTTTTCCAATTAATCTAACACACTAAAAAATCTGCTAAAGTACCCATACCGTACTTTAGCCCTCAGTATCCACTCTGAGCAACATAATAGCTCTTTAGCTTTGGAATTGGTCTTCAAAAACTGAAAAAATACCCTTTTCCTTCCTAAGCTTTCTGCTTTTGAGAATGCTACACAAAATGCTCACACACAGCAGTAGGTTCACTCTCCATGCTTTCTGTGCTTGCAGAGTCAAAAATAAAGAAGTCTCTTTGCTGTTGTTATGGCTATTAAGAATTGATTTGGATTTTTTTTTTCTTAAGAGTAGTTCCATAAAGGAATATTAAACAGTTCCCAAAAACCCAGTATCATTATTTGAGTGATTAAAACCCTCCATATTTTCAATTAGTTTGATTTCTGCACATGGTATGTCAGGGCAGTGCAAAGTAGCTATTTTGTATTATTGTACGTATTTTGCTCCATTTCCTCTGATCTTAATGTTCAAAACTGCTTGCAAACACGCAGGGCAAGTAAAGAAGAGAGATCCTGAGAGAGCCAGGCTGGGAACTCCTGTTTCAGAGTAAGTTTAAGGAGGCAGCGAGGCTCTGCTTCTCATTTATGACTTCATTCCTTCCTTCCTACCAGCCAGCCGCACACCTATCCAAGGAAGAAAACTTTAATGTGTGACAATTTCGGAGAAATGGGGGCTGACAGATGGAGAGAACTCTGCCAGAGTTTTTTTCTGAAGACTGACGCATGACAGAAGAATCACAATGAGCCTTTCTAACTCTTAAATCACTGCTAACTAAAATCGCTGCACCCCAACCCCTCTCCTTTCAGAATTTGTGGTGTGTATTCATTTCTCCTGCTTGTCCAGTTGTAATTTTATGCTCAATGTCTTGTATAAAGCTGTTGCTGTTTTCTTATAGCCAATACAAGCAATCTTAAATTACAAGCAATCTTTAATATTTGTGCAGCATTGTACATAGCGGAGTTCTAGGAAATACTGCAACAGAAGTATCAGATCTGAAGTGTACCTGCCTGAGTGGCCTGCCCTTGTTTTAGATTACCACTGTCTCTTGTGACATGAAAAGCAAGAACACTATGAAAACTAGAAGCAGAGTTAAGTTACAAAGAAAAGATTGGACAAATTTATGGAGGGTTAGTCAGTCAGTGGAAGGAGCACAGGAAAGCTGTGCTCAGGAGCACTTTCACCCTTCCAGCCCTGAGCACTGATTGAGATGAGGTATTCATCTCCCTTGCTCTGAGATTGTGTATTCCTGACTTCACCCATATGCTGTACTACACCCAGATCATGTCAGCCCATCAGTCATCCAGTTAACAGGGAAGGCCAGGTGTGTTTCTGCAGGGCTGCTAGGACTTGTGCTGAAGATGTTGCCTGCCCAGACAGAAGCTAGTGATGGAGGGAGGATGGAGATCGTCTGACTTAATGCATGTATCTGAAGTAGTTCAGCCTCCACTGGAGTGGGTCACCTCAGGTCCTCTTGTCAGTTCATTGGGATGCGTAGAATACAGTCTAGGGAAGGTTCATTGCCCTTTGGGCTGGTGCTTAAACAAGGCAAGAAGACATGTGCCTTTTAAGCGCGTGTTTCCATCCATTATGAAGAAGTCTGGAATGATTGACTGAGCTGGAGATTTCTATGGTGTATACAGGGGATTAAATGAAATCTCAGGGCGAAAAGGAATCTCTGAGTTTAACATGTATCTTAGCCTTGCAGCTTCTATTTACCTTTTCAATAACCAGATAACAGTGCATGCCCTCATATCCTGATTGATAATGAAATATATTCTTCTGCTGACTCTCTTCCAGCTCCAGATCTGGCTTACTCAATGGTTAGAAAACATCATGGTAGAGATGTAAGCCACCACAGACAGTTATACACACTCACACTCTGCCAACCTTAGCTAGATAGAGATGCTCTGACTCCTGGAAGGGAGCTGGAAAGTCCTTATCAGAATTATACCTGACTGCACAAGAAGAGGAGTTTGTGAGAGCAAATTCCATCGGTCAGAAATAAAAAGGGCCTGAGTTCCTTGACAGTGCCCAGAAGATGAGTAGAGAAAGGAAGCCAAAGCTAAATTGACCTTTGAGTATGCAAAGGCATGAAAAGAAACACAAACTTGGCACCAGGAAAAGTTGCTCAGTCATACATCTTGAAGGGCACAGCTGTGCACCCAGTGTGTTATAAATGAACAGTGAGTGAACCTTTTGTCGAAAGGTCAATGTCTTGTCTGTTCTCATCTTTGGTAGCAGCTCAAAGAAAAACCCTATTTGCTGCAATTCTTTACTTCCTTCTCTTCAAGTTATCAGTACATATGACAGCTATTCCCCAGTAACAAATATAAAGTTAGTTACAGGTTATTCCAATTTTTAAATTAACATGAAGGCCAGCCCAGCCTATTGCAAATATCATGGTGACTGTTTATTCAGGTGGCGTATCTTGCTTTTCATTGCTCAGACTTCTACTAGATTAAAGCAGCTGTTTGATTTTAGAGCTTTGCAGAGGTTATCACTGTCCTTAAATCCCTGGGTTGATTTTTTTTTTTTTTTTTTAATAGGAAGAAAGGAATATGTGGACCAGAAGGACGTTGATGATGAGTTTCCATTTTATATAGACAGCCAGGGAACAAGAAGTTAATTAGTGCTAAGTCCAGCCTGTTCCCATCTCCATGTAGCCAAGCAACCCTGGCATCTCTTTACCTTCCTATGTTTAGAGTAGGTAAGAGTATGGATATTATCAATCTGAGAAATGATACTTTGATGATAATACCCTGTGTTTACTTACCTGTTGGTCTACCTACCCACCCACTCTTCCACCCTCTGACTGTTCCTCAGTGATTAATGATTTTCCATGGTTCCATTTTTAACTCTGTCATTGTCTGTGTCTATTCTGCTGGTTAAACAGAAGCAGGAAGCAAAGTTTGGCCATAAGACCATGAGGCAGAGACTGGCTGTGTCTACATTACATAGCACTTGGTTATGGGTCTCCTTTGGTTCACATTTTGCTTGTGAATTTAAGACATCTTTGTTCTGCAAGTATTTTGTTTGTTCAAAATGTCTGATACAGGATGAAGGATTTGCTAAGTCCAGCAGTAGAGTTGTCAGAGGAAAAAAATAGGGCTTTGAGCAACCTGGTCTAGTGGAAGGTGTCCCTGCCTGTGGCAGGTGGCTTGAACATACATAATCTTTAAGGTCCCTTCCAACCCAAACCATTTCATGAACCTGATTCTATGGACAAGTTTCCTTTCTTGTAGGATGTGAGAAGAGGACAAAGGAGGGTGTTTGAGGACACAAGGCTTTCCAGGCTAGCACTGAAAGACTGATCAATGTAGTCTTGTTCACTTTGCTTATGGTCTCCAGGACTTGATGTCCTTATATGAACTGTGTCTAGACCTCATTTAGGAGAGGGCTATGGACTAAAACAACACCAGATGGGTGTTTGAGCTATTTTTCTAACTGTTATCAACACAGACATGGTCAGGAGGGCCCTAATTTTCAGGAGATGGGGATGCAGTATTGCATTAAAACCTGATCCTACTGAAAACGTCTTTTAGGCTCCAAATAGAGCAGGCTGCTTCTTTTTAAACCCCTGGCTGGACCTGTCGTTAACCATAACTGTTAGGCAGAAACAAAACTCTCTCAAGTAACCTTTTACTTTTGCAACACAAAATCCTTCTTACTTTTCAGTAACAGGCAAATAAAGCATGTTCTTTTACTTAGCATGGAAGATGTTGAGCCTTGACAGCTCTTGAATTTAAGTGTTTAAAGAGTCTCCAAGCACTGTTCTGCTCTCTGTGCTTCTCTGATCTCTCACAGCCCTCTGGGAGCAAATGGTCCCAGGCAAATGCTTGAGTCTTTGCAGTCTGCTTTGCTTTCAGCTTGAGCAGCAGCCAGGTCAGCTGGCTCTTAACTTCTGCCCTTAAAGCAGGTGTTTACTTCTGCACAGTTAATGGTGATTCACAGCTAGCAAAGTAGTTTATCACTTTCAGCCACAATATAAACTGACCCCTTTCCCCTGGGATTGAACAGGGTCCTATTTCATCCTTGATGTTTCTGTGAGAAGTGTTTGAAGTGATCACTGTTTAATCATAGATGGAATTGGCTCTCACAACATAGCATACAGAAAAGTGAATATATTTGTCTGTCTAGATTGTGTCATGTTTCCTTGCCTTACTGTGGGAGGAAAAGTAGCAAATGGCTAGTGATGTCATCCCTGCACTATACCTCACAGATTACACCACCTGCCATACTCTACCATAAAACCATCTTTATTTCAGCACAGAGCAAAATGTCATTCTTAGAAAATCCCATTTTTTATTTATTTTTTTTTAGTGTATGTTGAAATGTCATCTTTTAGAAACTTAGCATCTGGAAGACTTTCTATTCCACATATAGATATGGGGGAAGGCCAAAAAGGTCTTGCAGAAGATAAGTTTCTTTAATATGCTAGTTTTGCCCTTAACTATCTCATTCACTGAAAATCGTTGACAGCAGACAGGTGGGAAATCAGGAGATGGGAGAAACTAATGGAATTTGCCTTCATTGGATTCCATATAACATGTGACTCTAATTAGCAGAGATAGGAATTAAAGTCATCATTTGATAAGATCGTGTCATTGGGCTCTGGTGGAATTTTCTGCTTTATCTGGCATGTAATCTTATCCAGTTTGATTTTAGAAAGACATCAGGAATTAGGAAACATAATGAGATAGCATTCTCTAGACTAAACAAGCCAGAGACCGTTGGCAGATGCAAGGGAGGGGAGGAAGGACTGGGACAAGGAGTGTTCAATATGTACTGCATCTCAGTTTGCAGGATTTGCAAGCCTGATACACAGTAAGGTTCTCATAACCCAGTGCACATGCTTCCGTTCAAGTCCTGGAGCTGCAGACTTTGTCCCTCTCAGCTAGAGGGCTGGGCTAAGTTTCAACTCTTGCATCATCCAAAATCAATGCTGAGATATGGGGCTTTGGTTCAAACTATCTCCTGGTTCAATTCTGAGCCCTAACCCTGTTCCCTACTTGGTAATTTGAATACATCAAAGGAGAGGCAATTCTTATTTAAAGTCTTGCTCTCTGCCAGGGTCCTTTTGATATTTTTAAGGGGCTTGATTCACTATTTTGGCATTCCTGTGTTGTGCTGAAGTTGTTCTCCGGGTTTGTCTGGCACCAGAATAAGTTAAACCACTGTCTAATTGTATAACTGCTTCTCTCCCAAGTCTATTTGGTAGTTAAAACACCAGATGAACACTGCCCATAGATTCTATGAGAGAGAAGATGGGGGTTTGATGGTAACTAATTGACCACCAAGATGCCCTCCACATATGATCTCACCTACAAACTTAGAGTGCTTCATTGTCCAGTTACCTAAGTGCTTGGATCTTCTGTTTTGCTTCTCTTATCAGTGGCCTCTTTCTCCTTTCCGTCTCATTTTCCATGCCAGAATTATCGCACCACTTTGGTAACTAATCTTATTTCTCGAAGTTCAGCCACAACATTTCTCCTTGCTGCTTTTACTTTGCTAGGCTGAATAAGCCAAAGCCCCATAAGTTTTCTTTGGCAAGAGAAGCTTGCCAATCCCTCGATTACAGCAGGAGCTATTCTCTCCAGCCATTCCTGCCATAACTCAGTTTTACTTCGTCTGAGTTGGTCCATTCTGTAAATCATTTGCAGACCCAATATGACTCAAGAGCTATTGCAGATTCAAAACCAGGATTGGTCATTGCTCTAGATAGAAAGGACTTTCCTGAATACTAATTCTTCCTGGGACAAGACATTTGTGAAAGTACTCATTCTCAGTTAATTATGCCAGCATAACAAGATTAGAGTTGGGTAAGATCATGGCAAGGTCAGTAATGGAACATAAGACTTCTGATTTGTTGTTATTTTGGGGGGTGGTTGGGCTTTATGGTTTGGTTTGGTTTTTTCCCTTCAGTGTTTTACATACTTTAATGGCTCATCAGCACTGTGCTTGAAGTCATCCAGAATCCCCAAGGGGATGCCTGTCCAGTCAAAACATGCAATTCCTCTGCCCATGTTCCAAACCATTTGGCTATGAACTCAGGTCTGTCTACAGGATCTGTGCTAAAAAGCCTTAATAAAAAGCTAAGAATAATAAAACCTTCAGCACTTGTTGAAGTGTCTACACGGGATCTGGATGTGGGATGGAGCCTACTCACACCTGTTTCAAAACACCATGCCAATTTAACCTACATTTGCAACCAGAGCAGAACTGAATCCCCAGTACTTGCCATTGGTCTCCTGTCTTGGCTGTTAGAAATTAAATTGGACTTATTCCTGTGTAAGCCTCTCATCTCTCCTTGACTTTTTATTTTGTCCTGATACTTAATGAATAATTTTTACTCTGCTAAGTACATGATGAAATTGGTGTTTTATGGGAAACCAGATTGTTTTCTATTCTCAGTTGCAAATAGATGTCTAAAGAGTTTCTGGATTTCACAGGCTGTTTTATATGCGTCATAATAACAAGGCAGGTTTTTTTCATTTCTTGCTTCTTTTTTCTTCCCTTTCCTGATCATCTTGGCAAAACCTGTGAAATCCAGGGAAGGTAGCTGCGTCCATCAGGAGGAAGTTCTGCTGCCAGCAGCTGATCTTAGTTCAAGGAGAGCTTTCATGCTGGAAGAATTAAGGAGGGATCAAACCACCTGGTGGTGGTTTTATGGCATCAGCATCTTTCCAGTGCAGAGAGACAAGTAGATGCAGCTGATCCACCCAAGTGAGGTGATCTCATGGACATCTCTGTGGGTACTTATTGGGAGACACTGTGAAAAATATTTTTCCCAGCTTGTTTGAAATCATCTTGACAAAAATCTTGGCCTTTCTTTGAAGAAGGAAAGATTTCTATTGCTTGTGATTTCTAGTGCTCATGCCTTTTTCTGGCAGTCATCAAGGTCCAGGTTTTTCACAATGACATCTGAGGACTATTGGGTAGAGATGAATAGCCTGAAACTTTGGGACTATTCTTCTTTTATTTTAATGTGAGAATATACATATCTATAAATATACATATATGTTTAGTGAGATGTCCTTCTACAAGGCCAACTTCCTGCACTGCTCCAGACAACACTGCAATTGCTTCTCTTCTGCCCAAGAAAGGCAGATGGTAGTAAGAAGCAATGAGAACATGAGGGGCAGGAAGAGATTCCATGTGGTTGCTCAGAACAGACATCAGAGCTACCAGATAGAATACTCAAACGCCTGTTCATTTAATTATGGCTCGGTAGAAATAAAAAGACTAAAGAGGTGACTTCCTCTGCAGACATTGGCAGTAAAGTAAAATCTGCTCAGGAGCAAAACTCGTGTCCAGATTCCTACGCCTTCATTCAGCTCACAACAGTTCATTAGCTCTATGCTAGGATGGAGAAAGAACTTTTTAAAAAGTGTCTTTTTTTTCTAACTTGGTGGTGAAGATTGCTTTCATTTGGGCAATATCTTCAGTCCATGTATAAACGCAGGAAGAAAAGAAGGATGAAACATCAGTCCAAACTTTGATCTAGACTTCCCAAAGGCCTTGACCATACATTTCCTATCTGACCTCAAACAAGTCTTTTAATCTCCACACACTAATTTCTCACAGTAGAGTATTGCTCTATAATGATTTTCCACTCCTCCTCTTCCTTGTTGTGTCTAATTTTGTTGGGGAGGGTGAAAAATATTCGTCCCAGGACAGCCAAAATATTTCACTAATTCCAGCTACACTGCCAAATTATCATTTGCTCAAGAAGCTCTGAAATAACAATCTGGAAGTTTTTAAGAATATTTTCAACACACAGTTGTCATGATTGATTTAATTTCGCTAGATGTCTTCTCCGTCAGAAGGACTGGTTGACATCTCCTCAGGATACTTCTTACCCTCTCCAAATCAAATGTATATTTTCAGAACTGTTTGAGATGTTTTTATTACATCACATACGGGTGAAAGTTTCCATTATCTTAAAGATATTGTATAATTTTGAAAATTCCTTCTATTTTGTCATACAAATCATCTTATAGATTAAAACATGAATTTAAATAGATAGAAATGAGAATAAAAAAGCTTCTGGGATTTAAAATGCATTTTGCTGATTTAGCTTTTTATCTTGATAGAATCCAATGTATTTGTATCCACCAAAATGTTTCCCTCTGCAGTTTTATGATATTCATAACAAAGTAAAAGACTTGCCAGTTGTCACCTGGCTCTGCTAAAGGCAATCTAGATGTATATATAGTCAAAGGTAACAGAAGTCTGAATCCAGCAGCTGGCTGTTAATATGTGGTGATTACAGCCTTTGTTATGAGTGGGTATGGATACCATTTCAAACATTTCTTTTTGCTGGGAGTACTGCAGGATTTGGGGACGACAGTTCTGAAACATTTTAGATGACAAACTGTAGTTCTTCTAATTAGAAAAAAAAAAATTCCCTCAAACTCATTTATTTTCATCATTAAGAAAACCCAGCATCTATTTTCCTTAACAGATATTTGCTGGTGTAAATCACGATTCTGAAAACATCTTCTATCACCAGAACATAAGTTTTACTAGGTTTTGCTAACTAGTAAATTTAAATTCAAGATATTTATTGTAGCTTTAATTCAAATTTGGTTTCATTCAAAGCAAGGAAAAGTGTTGATATTTTTGGTTGTTTGGTTTTTTTTTAAGTTGTTTTGCTTTAAAATAATATAAAAAACTCCAAGAGTTTTTGTTAAGCTATTAGTACAATTATGGACGCTGCCATTGGGTTATTATTTATTAATTTATTTTCCATATGGATCACCTCTGAAAAAAGGACTTAAGTTTTGTTTTTAATAGTGTGACAAAATAAGAATAGCATCTTATTGAAAATATCTTTGCAACTCAACCAAAACTCATATGTCAGAATTTTAGAAGTGCAGAGCTGTCCCAAACTGTGTGCAATAGTATTTGCATTTCTTGTCCAGGCAGGTGGTGAGCAATATATGTTTTGGAATATGCTTGCCTTCAGCTATCGTCACATAGTACATTAGTTCCCTTAAATAATGTATAATTTGGCAGAAGCTATTGATACGTGTGAACAAGCAATTCTTTCTGCTTCAGTGCTGCCTGATTAGGAAAGATTCTTTCCTCAAGCTAAAAACTCTGCTTTTTGAGGCATAGAGTTTACCATCCCCTCAGACCTGAGAGCAGTATGTATGAAAAATATAGTACACAAACTATTATTCCTAATTACTTCTTTTAAGAGCATTTCCCTTGCATAGGAGACTGTCCAAGGCAGTTGAAATTTTGCTTAGTTCCCAATTTAATCCAGTTTGAAATGCCAAGCATGAAGGAGATGCTACAATAATTGGTGCAGACTGTGAGCCCATTGTCAAGGAAAGGCTACCACTGAAATGAGTGACCTTGTCGGGCCTGGCTGTAAAAAAAACCAACAAAACTTTATGTGAAATATCACAGTGGAATGCCTTGCATTCAAATTCTAAAGCCCAATTCTAAAGGCACAGCAATACAGCAAGTTGGCCATTTCTGTGGTGCTGAAGGTAAGGCACAGGCAATGGCAACTGCAGAAATGGAGATGTCAACCTAACTCACTAGTGCAATATGGGAAATTAGCATGAATAAATCCTGTATTTTATATGACCAGTCTCATAATAAAAAACTTCTTGCCTTTAAGTTGTGTAGAGTTTTATTTGCTTTATACAGGAATATTAAGAGCTACATGGATGTCAGGAGATACGCACTTATGAATCTAAAAATGCTTCAGAAACCTATGCCAGAGAAAATGTTTTAAAATATTCTGTTGGACTTCAGGGCAGAGAGGAGAGGGATCAATTCACTGACCTTTGCTGAGAGTCAACTTTCATTTATTTTTCACCACTCCTTAAAATTGACATAAAAGATTTTATTTCTTTACTTGAAAGATTTTTCTCAGTACTGTTATTCCCCCTGTAAAACGTCATCTCTTGGTGTGCTAGGAAGCCATGGCAGGAAAGAAAAGAAGAACCCAGTGGGCAAACTGGGCAGCCCCTTGAGTGCCTGAAGATTACAGCCTGCTATGACTATCAGTTAATAATGCTTGTCCTTCAGCTCAAGTACTGGCAGCCTGTATTTTGGTTGCTAATGTTCCTCCTCATCAGCTCCTGGCCACATGCATGCACTGGTAAAGATGCTCTGTATTACAAGAAGGAAACTCAGATTGAGCCAACCTGGGATATTCTGCCTGTGGGTTGAAGTTTCATATGGAAGGGGGAATATTCAGAGCCCCAGTTGCTCTCCATTAAGCCTCTCTGCAAACTCTGGTAGTTAACAGATTTGCCTTTCAAGACACTGACTGAAGTTATAAAGGCAACAAGAATTGCGTTGGTTTTTCTCTCTTTTTTCCTTGGTCTTCAATAACAGCTGAAATTTGAGCCTGCCCTCTGCCTCTGAGAGTGACGACTCAAAGCGCAGGTTCAGGCTGATCCTCCAATATAGAGAAAATTCTCCCCATCTTGCTGAGCACAAGTTCCCAGCTGAACAGACCTCTTGTGCCTATACATCTATATGGAGGGAAATGACAAAATGTTCCAATTTTTCTAAAATGTAAACTTAAAAAAACACACACGTGCAAGCCCAAATAGAAAACAGATGCACTGTGGCAGGCTGGGAGATATAAATTTAAGGCCTGGAATTGTCTTCACACTCCTCACTACCACTTTGATGGTCCTGCTTTCACTGGAATACACCTGAGGCCTGCTGGAAAGACACTTTTTCTGGGTGTAGGTAACTCACCAGTTGAAAACAAGCCATAAAAAAGCATATTATATCTGGGGGAAAAAAAGTAAACACTAAAATGACACACTGCCTGCAGTTGACCCAGATCCTGCCAACTTTATTCCACTTCAGCTCATGTTCACCCACAGAAGGTCTGGCTTTCTGATCTTTAGAAGCAGGAGCATATACAGAAACCGTAGCTCCTGTAGTTTCTGATTACACTGCTGTTTTATCTTCCCACTCCATGACAGTAAGAACGGATTAGGCATGAACAATTCCAAGTGTCCTACTAACACAAGACTCACCCATTATCCTTGCTGTTGTTTATTAAAATCTGTGCTTATCTGTCCTTACTTTATTTTCTTTTCATTTCTTTTCTTTGCCATTACACATTTCCTCATAGATCAAAGGCCAGACTTGCTGGTGGAAAGGTACTTGAGTTCAGGTCAACATATCTGGTGCATTCATTCATAAGAATTCATCATTTGGTTACATTTTTCAATAAGTAATGCCTTGGGTCAAACTTGAGGACCCTGATGTAAGAAAAGACTTGCCCTGTCCCCAAAATTTCTCGAGTTACAGATTTTGTTTGTTTGTTTGTTTTCAATTCTACTGATAGATTTTTAGAAAGTAAGCATTATGGAATGATATTGAAAAACCAAAAATATTATGAAATAGGAAGATGGGGAAAGAAATTAAACATCACAAACAGTTTTCCAGTACCTAAAGTGGGCCTACAAGAAATCTGGAGAGGGACTTTTTACAAGGGTGTGTAGTGACAGAACAAGGGGGAATGGCTTTTAGCTGACAGAGGGGAGATTTAGACGAGATCTGAGGAAGAAGTTCTTCCCTGTGAGGGCGGTGAGGCCCTGGCACAGGTTGCCCAGAGAAGCTGTGGCTGCCCCACCCCTGGCAGTGTTCAAGGCCAGCTTGGACAGGGCTTGGAGCAACCTGGTCTAGTGGAAGGTGTCCCTGCCTGTGGCAGGCGGTTGGAACCGGATGAGCTTTAAGGTCCCTTCCAACCCAAACAATTATATGATTTTATTATTTTGCCCGCTCTGCTTCGCCTCGCTCCTGGTCGCTCGCGCTCCCTGGGGCAGGTTTTTTACCAGTCAGGGCTGGTGCCGCTGCTTCAGGCTCCGCCCCGTGTGAATCAGCTGCTCGCTCTCGTCAGCTGAGCTGCCGGCTCCCGGGCAGGTCCTGTCGAGGACTTGAGGCTCCCTCGGTGGCTCTTGTCCCTCTGAGTTGAGGCTCCTGGACGCTGATCTCCCCCCCGCTCCGGTGTTGAAGGTGTCCTCTCTCGAGCTACTCACCTCAGCAATTATTTTGATTTGAAATACTAAAATAGAGATAAGGTGCCAAAATACTCCCTGCAGAAAGATCCCATGTGCCCAGAAAGCTTACCTGCCCAAGCGCCCATGGCTTTAAGCCCCCAGCCTTCCTGAACACACATCACACACTAAACCAGCAAAGCTCCAAGACTTAGTCACTAATAATGCTCTCAATAATCCCACAGAGACAGAAAGGCTTTTAGTGATAATGCTGGAGATTCTGGCAAGCTGCTTTCCAGTTTCTGAATCTGAGTGTGGTGTCCACCGAAAGCAATATGAGAATAAGGCTTTGCTCATCTTCCACTGCTGCCTTTGGAAACTCATCATCAAAAAGGATCATTGAGATGAGTAGTCTATCAGGACTCAGAAAGAGACTGGAAAGTTTGTCTTGGCAGTAAAGTTATCCTGAGCTCTGATAAACAGGGTTCATAAATACAGCAAGAATTTTTAAAAATAAGTCAGAAAAAACTATAAATATGCTGAATCAGTCAGTCTGTCCATGTAATCCTTTTGTGATACATGAAGGAAAAGGGCAGGTTAAAGTACTGCTTTTTCTCTCTTTTCAGCTCCAAGTTTCCTAATATAGCCTTTACCCATAATGCCTTGGATATTACGTGCAAGCTGAAAGACGATGAATTTTTATTACTTCAATCATCCTTCCCTTTATTTTTTTCCTCTTTCCCTATTTTTCCTTCTCTCTACAGCTTCCAATCCCACATCAACTCCCCTTTTGCTGGCCTCTTGTTTCTCTGATAAAAACACTTATTGGGACTTCTCAAGATATTTTTCACTGCCTTTTAGTAACTGAAACTCTCATTAAATGTTCAGGACCATTCCCTTTTTCAGGTGTATGGCATGTTGCCAGGCATTTCGGGAAACCGAGCTTGCATGCGCTTTGTGATAACATACTGGAAAGGCCAGATCGGTGAAAGATGGAGATCTGCGCAGCTTGTGCTACATCAGCTGCCCAGATAGCACATGGAAAACGAATGACAGGTCACTGACAGAGGTCTGTCTCCATCCAAGCTGTGAGTAATGATGCCTTATTAATTTTTTTTGTTCAAATATGAATCATCAGCAGCAAGTTTGACGACACTAAACTGTGCAATGCGGTTAACATGCTGGAGGGAAGGGATGCCATCTAGAGGGACCTGGACAGGCTGGAGAGTTAGGACAGTGCAAACCTCATGAAGTTCAACAAGGCCAAGTGCAAGGTCCTGTACATGAGTTGGGGTAATCCCAAGCACAAATATAGGCTGGGCAGGGAATAGAGTGAAAGCAGCCCTGAGGAGAAGGACTTGAGGGGGTTGATTGATGAGAAGCTCAACATGACCTGGCAGTGTGTACCTGCAGCCCAGAAACCAATCATGTCCTGGGCTGCATCACCAGCAGTGTGACCAGCGGGTTGAAGGAAATTATTTTCTCCTTCTACTCCCCTTTCATGAGACCTCCCTTAGAGCCCTGCATCCAGCTCTGAGGCCCCCAACACAACCTGCTCAAGTGAGTCCCAGAGGAGGCCACAAAGATGCTCCAAGGGCTGGAGCACCTCTGCTATGTAGACAGGCTGAGACTGCTGGGCCTGTTCATCCTGGAGAAGAGAAAGCTCCAGTAAGATCTTATAACAGTCTTCCAATATTTAAAGGGCGTCTACAAGAAATCTGGAGAGGGATTTTTTACAAGGGCAGGTAAGGATAGGACAAGGGGAATGGCATATATCCAAAACATATATCCAAAACATCTATAATGACTTTGACATTCAGCAACCTTCTGCCAGTGAGAATCAGCTCAGTCACGGCAGGGCATTATCTCCGGTTCTGACTGGGACCCATTTAAATATCCATAATGGGACAAAACAGCACTTTCTTATAAAGAGAAAGAAACCCCATATTCCCCATGTCTCTTGATACTTCTCAAGCTATTTATGCACTACTTGACTTCAGCATGGAAAAATAAAGGTTGATTTTATAGAGGGCTTTTGTGGCCTTATAAAATGAAATAAGAATGCTATACAATTCATTGCATCTGGACTGCTACATATGTTATGGTTGACATCTGTTCCTTTAACACTGTTGATTATTTCTGTGGGCCTGGCAGATTTCTATACAAAAGAAACTGGAAAGTTTAATGTTCTTATTAGTATCTTAGTGAAAAAAAAAGTATAAACTGGACATATTTTTGGTTGCTTCATCTCTGGTGCCCAGCATACCTCCAGGCTTCTACTGAAGTGTTGCAGCTCAGGTTAGTGAGAGGAAAAAGCAGATAATAAAATGAACAAAAGAGAGGATGGTCAGCAATATCTAGATTAGTCCTGAGGATGAATGTTGCATTCCACCTGTCTCTATTAACTGTGTAGTATGTGCTTTGGATAATTTTATTAACAGATATTTTTGTCAGTAAATAGGGAGGACTTCAGTAGGGCTGCACGAAGAAAAATGTCTTAAGGCAGAGGAGCTTCCATGAGATAGAGTATCCCTCTATTCTGTTTGAAAATACCACTGAATTGCTCCTCACCAAATCTCTTAGAATGAATAAAAGAGAACAGTAAAACATAATGTCAAGGTAGGGCTCTTCAGAGCTGATGGTGGAGTATAGTTGTGCAGGGCATATTTATTCCTGCTATCTTTGACTCCCTCTTCCCCTTAAACGAGCTCTTCTTGTGCTTTCCTTCCTGTCCCAGCCTGCTTCCTTAGACATGTTTTTGTAGTTTCTGGGTCTGTCTTGGCCATTGCACTCTCACTTCTTCGAAAAGGATTTCTTGCCTCCTTCAGAGTACAGTCTCTTTCTTGTTCAGCTCATCCAAAGCAGAAGCAGAGGAAAAACAATGGTCTAAGTTTAAAATTGCTTTCACTGCATATTTTCACTATTTCTTTCTAGAACAAAAGAATCTCATTCTTGATTCTTCTCAAATAGGATGCTTCTGTTTACTCAGCATGAAGCGTTTGGTATTATTACAGCCACAGCTCAGCTAGCAGAACTAGGAATGACCTGTGGATGTCTGGTGCTAAAAAAAATCATCTAAGGTGCTTTAATAAGTTTTGGAACATGAACAACTAGGAATACTTTCAGAACCAGTATATGGACCACTTGAGACTCCTTTAATTCTGATGCAAATTCTCCCTTGGAGCATTACAATTTGTTTCATTACAATGAAACAAAATTTTCTTTGCTCTTAACCACCTAAGCAGAAGTTTTTGTCTTGAAGGATGAAAAGACCAGACTTCTTTAGTATTACTTATTTTTTCCTGAGCTACTGATGGAAATTACCTGGGTTGGAACAATCCCAGGCACAGCTACAGGTTGGGCAAAGAAGAGATTCAGAGCAGTCCTGCGGAGAAGGACTTGAGGGTGCTGGTCAATGAGAAAATGAACATGAGCCGGCTTCAGTGTGCGCTTGCAGCCCAGAAAGCCAACCATATCCTGGGCTGCATCAAAAGGAGTATGACCAGCAGGTCAAAGGAGGTGATCCTGCCCCTCTACTCTGCTCTTGTGAGACCTCACTTGGAGTATTGTGTGCACTTCTGGTGTCCTCAACATAAAAAGGACATGGAACTGTTGGAACAAGTTCAGAGAAGGGCCACAAGGATGATCAGGGGGCTGGAGGACCTCCCATATGAAGACAGGCTGAGGAAGTTGGGGCTGTTCAGCCTGGAGAAGGGAAGGCTGCGTGGAGACCTCATAGCAGCCTTCCAGTATCTGAAAGGGGCCTATAGGGATGCTGGAGAGGGACTCTTCATTAGGGACTGTAGTGACAGGACAAGGGGTAACGGGTGAAAACTTACACAGAGGAAGTTTAGATTGGATATAAGGAGGAAATTCTTTCCTGTTAGGGTGGTGAGGCACTGGAATGGGTTTCCCAGGGAGATTGTGAATGCTCCATCCCTGGCAGTGTTCAAGACCAGGTTGGATGAAGCCTTGGGTGAGATTGTTTAGTGTGAGGTGTCCCTGCCCATGTCAGGGGGTTTGGAACTAGATGATCTTAAGGTCTTTTCCAACCCTAACTATTCTATGATTCTATGAAATACCTTATCTTCCAAACACTCCACAGGGGAAAATTGTGGCTCCATTGCTGAAGATGTCTTGGGAGTCCTGTTTATGTCCTGCCTGTTTACCTTACCCAAGATTAATTTCCATTCTCTTCTTGACTATTTCTGCTCCAGTACTTGAATTGATTCTGTCATGTATGTTCCTTTTCGTTTTTCTTCTGTTCAGCTCTCTATTTGTTCTGTTGATGAAGTGGTGCAGAGGCCTTTATGTCAGCAAAATGCTATATTCCTAACTATTGTTCTTTTATTTTATAAGAGTTATGAAGAAAGAAGTTATGAAAAGGACGGAAAATAATTTATTCACTTAGCCTAATCTACTCAGTCTAAGAAAGGAAATTGACAACTGACTTGATTATAACAACTATGCACCCTTACAGGCACATAGTATTGACTAATGATGCATTCTATAGTCTAGATGGAAAAAAAAAACAACACAATAAAAACCATTTGTAGAAGATGTAGCCAGACAAGTTCAAATGGGAAACAAACTACACATATTCAAGGGAAGCCTGCCAAGAGAAAACCCCTGAAAGAAGGGTAAATTTTCTAGCATCTGTCCTGTAATTCAAATTGGAAATTAAGGCACATTGAGACATCTCTCTGTATGCAAGCTGTATCTATATGTGGGTCTACATTCCCACTATAGTTAATGCAGATTTTTGGCAAGGTTCAGTTGCTTATACAGAGATATATTTCATGTCATTTTGGGAGCTGTGAGGTATTCTACCTGTCCAGATGCCTGCTTGAGAAGGGCATTCATACCTTGAACTTCTTATGTCAGAGCTGCAAGTTCTTGTAGGTATCTGTGATACTCAGGTGTTTCTCATATAGCATTAGACCATTAGACAGTAATTGGAGTCAGAAAATCATTGCTCTGGCCAAATCATTCTCCTTTAGGTGCTTTCTAAAGTCCTCTGGTTGATATTGATTAGGGACTTGCCTCAGTTGCACCCTGTCCCACCTGGGTTGCTCTAAGATAACCTTTCCAGCTACCAGCTGCATCTTCATTAGGGCACATGTCCGCTGTGAATCACATGTTAGAGGTAGGTCCGTGAAAATGCCTTGGCTGTGCTAGATTATGTCAAGTGGGATAAAGCGTGTGTTTAGGCAATAAATTACATCTGTAGCCAATGCAAGTGATTAGGCCCAGAGAGCTATTTACCTATCCTACATGTAACCCACTCCTTTCTGGAGCAGCATCTGGAAACCAGATAAGATAGCCCACAGTGACTAAAATAAAACTAGACACCTCTATTTATTTTTCTACAATTACAGGAAGTTGTGGGATGGGAACAGAGGCTTTTAACTGAGGGAATTCTGAAAAAGCTCACCTGATTGAAATACATGCACAGGTCTTACCAAGGTTTTGCAGAAAAAGTCCCAAGAAAAGAATTATTCAAGTATAAAAAAATTCTAAGTGAGAGAATAAATGCCTGGAATGTGAGGAAGCTGTAACTGTTTACACCTGTAGGTGGTCTTAATTTCAAGTCCCAAAGGTGGCTTAGATTGCTCTGTCTCTCTCAGGTCATCAGGTTTCATCTGGGCATTCTTTAACAATCACAAGGAGTTTTGTTGGGCTACAGAATTTCAGTTCTCAGCAAACAAAACCACATTTCACGACAGGGACATGAACGTTCAGACTGCTACAGGGGGATGAATTATGTACAGCTATGCCACCAGGTAAAATATGGCTTATATACCAGAGGAAGCTGAAATCACTCTGACAAAGGGGAAAATAATTTCCAGACCAAGATAAATAGTGTGGTTGTGAGACCAGTGCTTACAACACCAAAGCTATGCCTGATTCTAGGCTTTTTGAAGTTTGATGCTTCATTGAAAGGAAGAAAAGGAAACCCAAACACCTTCACAATGCCAGCTCAACCTTAGCTGCAGAAGGCTATGACATGTTATAACCACATATTGCAGAACATTTTCTCAGTCTTCTAGAGGAAAAAAGGCATTATCTATTAATAAAGAAAAAAAGTAAAAATCTAACTTCATGCTGATGAGATTTGTGAGTGACTACCTACCAAAATGGCATGAATTATGTGAATTTGATCAGTTTCTGTTCTTGGTCCAACATTCAAGTCTTCTATTTCCAGTTTCTCAGCAAGAAAACCAACCGAAACCTTTCACAATGATGTGAAAAACTAAATCATGAATTTTGAAATCTGACCTTATCCATTTTCTTTTTCTGTCTATTGTATCTTTTCCTTCTTTACTAACAATGGGAAACTATAGAAGTTAATTTTAATCTAGTGGAAATTACATTACTGTGGACTATTTGAGTTTAACAGCAGGACAAATTGTTCTAGAGGACAGTTCATGTACAGATCTGCAATAATGCTTAGTGCATAAATCTCACTAAGTCACCATTAGGAGAAGCAAATGCCTCCAGCTGTAGAAGGAGCCTACAGACAGTAGTTCCAAATGATAGTGGAGCATAGTTCTCCATATCTTTTGTAGCAGATGGGAGAAATGTTCTGATCTGAAAACAATGTTGCTGAGTTGTCCATGATGGTGTGCTTAAGTTAATAACCCCTGGTAAGAAGGACTTGGCTTTATGTCAATCCTGTGCTACTTAGTTGAGAGCTGGCCCCTTTTCTGGGAAGTGTGAAGTTCAGGTAGAAAAAAACACATGACTTCCAGCAAAAGACTATGGCATAATGCCCAAAACTCATGTTCTCCCTACAGGCTGAGAAGAAAATAGGTGGACCTCATCTCACCTAACTTTAACCATCTCAGTGTTAAGAATCTATTCTGAGCAAACCATCAAATCTCCTTCTGCAACCAGTGGACAGTGAAGGATACTTCCAGGTTATGAGTCATTCTGTCCTGGCAGAGGTGTCCAAAACAGCTAGAATGAGATGCCTGTCCCTCACTTCATTGACTTTTAAGGAAACCTAGATGACCACTTTGGAACACAGGCACACATTTCTGGTGTTTAAAGTTACACAGGATAAATCCAGCTCTCACTTCAAAGCTTTCAATAAATTTGTCTTTATTTTCATCACACTGGAGAACCAATTAGGTACTTCTCTGCTAAATTTGGCTTAGAAAATATATAGCTATTATTTAACTATATTTCCTGACAAGAAACAAACAACAAACAAGAAAGAAATTAAATAGAGAATCTCTGTTGCTCTGAAGGTGTTTGAAAACGTATAAAGCAGAAGTTTTTTACAAAGTATATTTACAAAGTTTTGGTTTGTTTGGTTTGGTTTTTGTTTGTTCGTTTCGTTTTAACTGCATCGTAATGTTATATGTTTGTTAAATTACAGTTTAGTGCTTTGGAATATCTACCATATTGCAGACCTACCACACTGCAAACATATACTTGTGCGTTTTCCATTTTTTATGTCAAATGGTTTGAGTTCTTATCACCCTTCTCCACCTGGAACTGAAAGAATCAAATGTCTGGAAGATGGTAGCAAATTTTGCTTTCGAAAGATTTTGTTCTTTTAACAGAAAAAAACAACCCACAACTGCTTCCTAAAAAGCAAAGTATGTGAGAGCTTCGTGATTTCTGAGAATACTGCAACTATTCTGTGTTCTTTTCTTTGGCATAGGATTTTTTTTTTTCCCAAATAATGGAGTATTTTAACCTGTTCCTTGTATTCTGCACCTGTGCTATGACAGGAGCATGTGCCTCCCCTTATTTAGCTTCAAGGGTTCTGCATACTCATTGCCACCAGGTTCCTATGAATGTTGTCATGACAAAGTTTTGCTGGTGAGGGAAAGACTCTATTCCATATTACTCAGCCATAATCTGAGATAGAAATGAACTCGAAATTTAAAATAACTAAGTTTGACTTGTAGTGAGAAGATTCACTTGCCTAAATGTACGCTTTTAGTAGTAGTTGACACATCCTGATATATTCTATTTGATGCTTCTGAATCTTCAAAATGTCTTGTAAATTATAGAATTGTTTAGTTTGGAAAAGATCATTGAGCCCAACCATTAATCCAGCCAAGTCCATCATTAATGGCACAGCTATGTGTCTTTTAAATACCACAAGGATAGTAATTTCAGCACTTTCCTAGGGAGCTTGTGCCAGTGCTTGACAACTCTTATGGTGAGGAAATTCTTCTTAATATCCAATCTAAACCTCCCCTCCCTCCACTTGAGGTCATTTTCTCTTGTCCTATTACTTGTTACTTAGGAGAAGAGACCAATTCCCGTCTCACTACAGCCTCCTTTCAGGAAGTTGTAGAGACTGATAAGGTCTCCCCTGAGCCTTCTTTCCTCCAGGCTGAGCAACCCCACTTCCCTCGGTTGCTCTTCAGACTTATGCCCTAGATCCTTCACCAGCTTCACTGCAATTTTCTGGACACATTCCAGCACCTCAGTGTCTTTCTTGTAGTGAGACGCCCGAAACTGAGCACAGTATTTGAGGTGTGACCACACCAGTGCCATATGTTGTCAGATATTATACTACACTGCCCTTCAGTAAGATCATAGACCTCCATAATGCCTCTTCATCATGGAAAGCAGTCCTCCTGCTAGTATTTGCACTTAATCATGTAATCTGCTATAAGAGCCCTCTGTGACACAACAGTTACATAATTAAGTTAAACAGCCCTTCTTTCATGTTTGGATTCTTTCCAAGAGTGACAGCCATGGTGAATCAGAAGTGGCCCAGAGATGAGGTTGTAACTTTAGGACTAAATGAAAACATTACATTATGTTTAATGAACATGTCTTGAAGACCCTAGATCAGACATAAAATCATGCAGCTTAAAGGATAAAAGCTTCTGTATATTACCCACAACTCGCTGCAAAATAAATTTGCATAATATTCCACTTAAATGCAATTTTTACTTCCACCCACTAGATGGAAGCAAACATTAATTTATGCGATCGTGCCAGCTGTGCACATTGCGAATAATGTCTGCCAATGTGTGTGGTCTTGTGGGTTTGACTTACCTTTTTAGTACTGTTTAATGAGTGAAATTCCTAACTTTGAAGAAATCAGTTCTTGGACATCATAAGAGGTGTAGATTGGCTAAGGACCAAGGGATCACTTCAGTACAAAAAAGGAGGGAGTTGAAACCTTCAGTATCTTTTTCTATAGGCTAAATCAAATGTACGTGTTTGTTCATGTGGTGTTTTATTTTTAAGCCTTGACTAAGCATCTAATGTATTTTGAATCTGCAGTGAAAATACTTGGAATCTGGATCTCTAGATGTCCGTTCACTAATACCACCCATTCACTTTCTGACCAGTAGGTCAGGAATAAAATCATGTGTCATGGAATGGTGCACCATCAAAGAGAAATAATTTCTAGAGTTTTATTTGGCATATACATGTCAACTTTCCAAGAACCGTCCATTAAGTGAAACACATTTTCTGTTGCAGCAGGGAGAAATATGAATCTTGCTAGTCACTGTTTACTGGAAATGGATGATAAATAAAAGTGTCAACATAGTGGCTCCTGAGTCACTATTGTTTGCAAGAAATTCAAGCAGAGCTCACTTGTGGGGCATGTGCCATACGATAGATAACAAGGTGCTGCTTGCATAAGGATTTCTTTGTAATCAAAATGACCAATGTGGGGAGAAAATTGATGGAAAGAGGCAGGCTGAAACTCTGAGATGTTTTCCTGGAATCTAGCTTCTTAGCCAACCAGCCCCATCCTTTAGTGGATGGAGTCCCTAGTGAATCTTTAGTGTTTGTCACAGTGATCAAGTTTTTTGGTTCTCCTTCCCTTGATTCTTCGGAGCACAGCCCTCCTGGACTCAAACTTTCCAGGTGCCTTAGAGAGTACTGGTAAATCCCTGTGGAAGGTGTGTTAATTATAGGGTAGCTTAGGATGACTAAGTTTAGATATAGGGAAAATATGTGCCACAGCTGGTCATTGCATAGGAAGCAAATTAGAATTTGCTATTTCACATCGCTTTTAATATTTCAGTAATGAAGTAGGAGCTTCACATGTACCTATCCATTTCAGTGATGTTCTAATGACTCACCGGTACCAAAGGAAATATTTTAACCTACATACAGTGAAAAGAAGAGATCCTGATTACTCCTACTTCACAAATACTCTTTGGGTTTATTGTATTTGCTGATTGGTTTGACAGAGATGCAATTCACTTGCCCTAAATCATCAGCAAATTTGCAATTTTGGAATCAGAGAGAAACACAGAATAGTTAGGTTTGGAAAGGACCTTAAGATCATCTAGTTCCAACCCCCCTGCCATGGGCAGGGACACTTCCCACTAAACCATGTCACCCAAGGCTCTGTCTAACCTGGCCTTGAACAGCATCAGGGATGGAGCATTCACAACTTCCTTAGGCAACCCATTCCAGTGCCTCACCAACATTACAGTAAAGAACTTCTTCCTTATAACCAATCTAAATTTCCCCTGTTTAAGATAGAACCCATTACCTCTTGTCCTGTCACTACAGTCCCTAATGAATAGTCCCTCCCCAGCATCTTTATAGGACTCCTTCAGATACTGGAAGGCTGTTATGAGGTCTCCACGCAGCCTTTGTCCTCTTTGCATAGAAGGAATAAACCAGAACTGTACATAATACTCCAAGTGAGGTCTCATGAGAGCAGAGTAGAGGGGCAGGATCACCTCCTTCGACCTGCTGGTCATGCTCCTTTTGATGCAGCCCAGGATATGGTTGGCTTTCTGGGCTGCAAGCACACACTGAAGCTGGCTCATGTTCATTTTCTCATTGACCACCACCCCCAAGTTCTCCTCCGCAGGGCTGCTCTGAATCTCTTCTCTGCCCAACCTGTAGCTGTGCCTGGGATTGCTCCGACCCAGGCGTAGGACCTTGCACTTGTCATGGTTAAACTTCATGAGGTTGGCATCAGCCCACCTCACAAGTGTGTCAAGGTCCCTCTGGATGACATTCCTTCCCTCCAGCGTCTCAACCAAACCACACAGCTTGGTGTCATCGCCAAATTTGCTGAGGGCACACTCGATCCCACTGTCCTTGTCACCAACAAAGATGTTGAGCAAGACCAGTCCCAACACCGATCCCTGAGGGACATCACTCGTTACTGGTCTCTATCTGGACATTGAGCCGTTGACCACAACTCTTTGTGTGTGGCCATCCAGCCAGTTCTTTATCCACCGAGTGGTCCATCCATCAAATTGATGTCTCTCCAATTTAGAGACAAGGATGTCATGTGGGACAGTGTCAAACGCTTTTCACAAATTCAGGTAGATGACATCAATTGCTCTACCTCTGTCCACCAGTTCCATAGACCCATCATAGAAGGCCACCATACAAATTCCTGTGCTGTAACAGAAAGGATATGGATGATAAACACTTGGCAAGTAGAAAAGGAAGGATGGCAGTGTTCAAGGCCAAGTTGGACACGCCTTGAGCAACCTGATCTAGTGGGAGATCTCCCTGGCTATGACAGGGAGCATGGAAGTAGATGGTCTTTAAGGTCCCTTCCAACCCAAATCATTCTATGATTCTATGATGGATGGATGGATGGATGGATGGATGGATGGATGAATGGAATGATGGAAGGGAAGAAGGAAGGGAGGAAGGAAGGGAGGATGGAAGGGAGGAAAGATAGTCTCATAGTACTGGAGACGTGAAAGAGCTTTATGGACACACAAAAAAAAAAAAATCATTTCATGATCCTTCTTTTACAGGTGGAAAATGAAGCACAGTGATGTGCCTGCTCAGGGGGCATCTGTAAGGCTAGAAATAGAGCAGGGAATAAAACGTGAGGCTATTTGAGCCCCTTTCATGTACTTTACAAACTAAAAAGCATAGTCTTGGTGTGTTGATTATGGACTGCTTTGTCCTCTTCGCATAGAACTCATGGTTTATCCCTGATCATATTACGTTTCACTGAAAAAGAATATGACTAAGCTGATGTCCACCCATGTCATCATAAACCGCCTCCAAAAAACAACAACAAAAAAACCACCCCCAGCCTTCCCCCATTCTTTAGTGCAGGCGCCCCTTACTTTAATGAGAAGAGCAATGCAAAGGGCAACTAACGTAAACCAAAGAAACAAGACCACTTCTTTTTAATTAAAACCTCACAAACCCCAGAGCAACTTTGCCCAGGGCATGTAAGTGACAGCAGAGGGTGGTCATTAGTCCTGATGAAAGAGCTGCCAGGAAGCGCACAGACAGCTAAGTGAGAGAGCTTTAGCTTTTCACAGTGAAAGCACATTTATTACAACTAACGAATCTTGGCCAGGGTCTATAAAACAGTGGTAGTTGACTGAAGAAGCACCGACTGCCTTCCCCAGCAGTAACCTTGTCATGTGCACTGACAGAGGCCAGAGCTCTTCTGTGGGATTCTCAGGAGGTTACAGGGTCTCTGGGCTTCTCCCTTAATTAGCCCTCAGATAGCTCAGGAGAATTTCCTGCTGCAGGTCATGGTGGGACAGGGCAAAGGCCTCTGAAACAGCCCTGCAAAGTGGAGGCGATGTTTATGCGAAGAGCTGACCCCTATAATCGCTGTGTTGACTTCAGTATGTGGGCTAGGAGTCCAAAAAGAACACAGCCCCATGCCCATAGCTATTTATAAGTGAGAGTAAGGGGTGGGAAAAGAGGAGGGGATGGGGGAAACAGTGCTATGAGTGTGGAAACGGAGTGCATGCTATGAGTCTTATAGAGATCTTTTTTCTTAGTGCTTGCACAGGAATTGCTGAACATGCCTTGCTCAGAGTGATACAGGACCCTTGTTTGTCCTGTCATCCCCTTCCAGCCTGCACCACCTCAGCTGCACCAGTAAGTAGTTGCACCACAGAGTATCTGTACCTCCTTCAACACTGTTAAGCTCTTACCCTTCCCAATGAAGTGGAGCAACCACTAGGTGGGTTTTGGCATCCAATCACCACGCTTCAGAAGAGTCCCACAGCAATTCTGGTTATAAGTTGGAGGCTACAGAAACTCCAGAATGACTGAATATTCAAACAAGAGCAGATTTAAGCCGAAAGGCTTTAGTTTGTTTCTTTTTCCACTGAAGCCATGCTCTTCTCTCACATATTCTTGGAGGAGTGAAGAGTAGGCCTTTCATATTATCAGTGCTATGGTACTGTGGTGCTCAGTCCTGCATGAAGAAATGACATGGTATCTGCCTTACTGCAGTCAGAGCTGGGGCTGTCAGAGCAGACAGACACAGCAATCATAGGTAGATCCTTTTCACAGCTTTTACAGGTTTTAACAGATGATCATATTAATCCAAATCATTCTTAGAATATCTCACAGATTTTTTGGCATGTCGGTAACTTGGCAAGATAGAGTATGCACTGGACAATCATAAACTTGTTAGCCCCTTATTAGCTCTGGGGATTGAATGCTCTCCTACCAAGTCAACAGGATTTAAAATCTAAAGAGAGCTGATATTTGTTTTATATACACATTTTCCAATAAGAAAGCCTTTACAGCAGTTATATAAAGAATATACACATTCCAAATAACAAAGAAAACTGATAAAGTCCCCTCTTGTGCAGAAAGATCAAGAAGGTAAGATGCTACTTGTGCCCTGCTTTGAGAGGTTTCAGAGAACAGCAATATGATTGATCAGTTTGACCAGTTTGAGGGTGGGATGCGGTGGCTTGTGTTCTCTGTGGAGCCAAAAGCACTCCCTATCCTCTGGGAAGTGGTAGTTACATAGAAAGAGGATTTACATCAATTTGTTTTACACTGCATCTGTACTGTTCTTGGAATTTATGCCTTGTGTCAGCCTGTCAGACTTTCCAGAGTTTTCTAACTCAATCATTTGCAATGAACTAATCACAGTCTTCATGTCTGTTGGTCTCCATCTCCACTGACCTACTGAGATCACGGGTTCTCTTTCCCCAGAAGCTGAGGAAAGGGGAAAAGATCATTGTCCTCAATAGACAGGATGCTGGGCTAAACTGACCTGTCAGCTGACCCAGGACTGCTGTTCCTGCAGTCATTAGCAGAACTAGGGTTTTTAACAGCTGCTGTAGCAGCACTGGTTTTAGCTCTGAATGTTTCCAAGTGCAGTTTCTGAGCTTGAGATGACAAGGTGGTTATCATCCCAGCCTGTCTTGGGATATATTTAAACCCAAGAGTACCCTTCAGGCAGATAAATCAGTGACTTGGCGGGGATTCTTGTCCTCTCTAAAAATTTAACTGAATAATCCACAGTTTGATGAAGAATCCTGTGTGTAAATTGTGAACTGAAACTATTTGTTTTTTTTTCCCCACACCTTTACACAAGACATACCGTCTCTTGGGGCAATGAGATTACATTTTATAATCTGTGAGAAAAAAATAATTTTAAAAGTTGTTCTTAATAATATTTTATAATGTTTCATTCTTGGAAGGCAAGGATGAGAAAATAAAGTATAGTATTTTCAGCAGTTTTTATTCACTCTACATTGCAGTGTGATGCCTCAGGCTTGTACTGATGATTTCACTTGTAGCCAGATGACGTTGGAGAAGGTGTTTACAGACTTGCTGAAATCCATTGGGGTTTGCTCATGGTTTCCAGTGGGCTATGAGCTCCCACTTCTGTTCTGGTATGTACTCTCAGTGGAGCAAATTCTACAGGAACCACAAAGTCATTACATATATTTCATTTACCCAGCCATTGCCAGTGTGCAGCCAGTATGAACAGCAGCTAGCCTAATAAGAAAGGCACATCCTGGGGTCTCAGGAGAGTTGTAGCCTTTTCCTATCTCCGTCTCATTCTTTTTTGATAATCTCAGTTTGACTATCTTTCTGTATCTCAGTCTACCACCTCTGAAAGAGGAAGGGTGGTTATTCACCTCTTTCTGGAACACATTGTTTATGGATTGAAGTTGCTAAATGCTATTAGAACTACAATAACTCTGCTTCTTTCATGGAAACATCATATTTTGACTTAGATTGTAGGCTATTGCTTGGAATCTGAATTATGGGAAGGATCTTCTCTTGGTCCTACCATTTACTCTCTAACCCTGTCTTACACTACCTATTCATAGTGGTCCTGAGGCAACTTCAAGATTTGTCCTCCTTCCATAATAAAGGCCCAATCATGCCTGGACTATGCTGTCAGTATTACCTGGTGTTCTACGAGAGCCAGCTACTTCCAGACATGCTGTAAAGGGAGGCATTTGGATGGTGGATAGGTGGGGCATGGGATAGGCCATACTGAAACACGTTGTAGAGGCTGTTGCTTCACAGAACTTTAAACACAGACCCATCTTGCCAGCAATTAGAATATCTCATCATCCCTTGTGGCTAGACAGTCAAGTGTTGGGCAGGAAGGGAAAAGGAAATGGAGGTCTGTGATGAGGAAAGAAACTTTGGTTTCTACTGAGACACAAACCCACAACTACAATCTTAGATAAAACTCTTATGGTGGTTTTTCATGTAGTCTGAGCATTGGTGTTGCCATTGAGGAAGAGCTGGGTGGGTATGGTGGACTTTCAAAACATACTTTTTCACTTTCACGAGTTTTTTTACAGTGAGAACATTTACTGGAACAACCTTCCCAGAGTTCCCAGCACTGAAGGTTTTTGAGGTGTGATTGAACAGGTTCCTAGATAATCTCATCTAGGCTCCCTTTCCTGGGTAAGGTTGGGCCAGATGATCTTTCAAAGTCCTTTTCAACCTGAGCTGTTCTGTGAATCTATACTTCACTGAGCATTTAGCTTAATATTTCTAAGAATTAGCTTAGAAGTTACTTCATTAAGTATTATCTTAGTATTTTTTAGTATTCTTGGCATTTAAGAATCAATGTTAGACAATGAAGATGAAGACAGATAGACAAGATTTCTTTTTCTTTCTCCCCCATCTATAAATTCTGAATTCTCTCCACATTCCGCTTCTTTTTTTGACTCTGTAAGAGGGATTATTTTTATGATGTGCAAAATGCTGTAGAGTAAGACCATCATTTTCATGGTGATGCATGCAGAAAGTGAAAACATTTAAGCATCAGTAGGCAAAACAATAGTTCTGCTATAGTGGATAAACTTTTCCACTGTGAGAGGGTAGAACTGTGTATGGTATGTGTATATGTAGATGTGCAATATGGGTGTCTGCATGGGTACATGTCCTTTCTTGCTTTGTGTGTGCCTGTCCTAGCTCCATTGACTTCATGCACAAAAATAAAGTCTGCAGATACGGTGTCTGACATATTCCCAACTTTCATGAGCAAGTGCAATATGTGTGGTCCAACTGTAGCATAAAACAATATCTTGAGGGAACAGTAACAATGCTGTGGATGTCAGAATGCTCTATGGTTCTGCATGGGGATTTCTCAGGCCACATCGTTGTGATTCAAAGGTGAGAAATCAGGGTTAATGCTTTGAGAGGACCACTTTATTTTGGTAAAGCAAAATGTGGGCTATGACACATAAAAACACCACTTCATTAGTGCTTTCATTTTAAAAGCTCAGATCCTATTTTCATGTCTTTGGGTTTATATCGACATACTATTGAATTTGGAATTCTCCAGACCCATTTTAAAGGCTTGCTTTGCCTCTATAAACCCACATCTGTTTTGGCTGGAAGTTCTCTGGTCTTGGCATGGGCTTCAATTACCAACTTGCCACCTATATAGTCTGAACTTATAAAGCTTTGAGGTTGTTGCTGCTAGAGGGAGGATTTTTTTTTTTTTTTGCTGTTTGTTTTCATGGGATATCCCACCATTCTCTTAACTCTTTTTCCTTTCCTTCTTCACCATCCCTCAAAAAAAACATAGCTCTCCCCAGTGATTTGACATGCCCCTAATCCCTTTTTAGGTTGGCTGTGTTGCTGTTGCTGTGTTAACAAACCCAGAATTTCCTCTCTCAGGCCTTCCAGCTTATAACAGCAGCTATCATAATTTCCAACCAATTTCAAGCTCCAATAGACAGCCAAATGCTGGTTTATGTTGCCAGTAATGCATGTCAATCATAAGAAAACAAATTAATTTGCTTGTGCAAATTCAGAGGGAGAGCATCAGATGAGTTAGAGGCTAACCCTTCAACATTTGATATGGACAAATGACTTCCAATTGTTTTGTTTTCTTTGTAACAATGACAGTGGGTGCTGCTATGAGAAATTGAAGTTCTCTAATTTTGCTGGATGTGCTAGAACAATGAGCAAAGAGCAATTGGGTTTCACTAAAACCCAATAATGACTCAATGGGAAGAAGGAGGGAAACATTTTCAATCCGGCTTAGTGCGCAGTGATCTTCATCACATCTAATAATAACCACGTATTTGTATGAGTGATTTTCATCACATCAAATAAATATCTCCATACTTGAAATGGACAAGAAGCAGCATGATGAGTATGTAAGTATTTGTCCTCTGAATTCCTCCTGCTGTCACTCCAGGAACAAAATGCCTGCTGCCAGTGCAGGAGAGCATTGTTTGTATGTACAGCAACATACATCCCTGATCTGTAAACCGCTTAAGTACATGGATGGTTTTATAAACTTGATATAGTATCTTGATTTTTCTGGAACTGTTTGTTCTTCACATGCTAAAGTATTTCCTGTTTCATGGCCTAATGGCTGGTTATTTGGTGGAATATGTCAGTGATGAATTAGGAAATCTGTCACTGTTTCTTAGCTCTGAACCTTATTTCCTGAATAATTTCTCTTGGTCACCTATTTCCTGAATAATTTCTCTGGGTCACCTACACCCCGATTGTTAAATATTTAGGCAGCTAGGAAATAATTGATGACTAGGTGTCTATAAACTGATAAACCAGAATTTTATTTCTTTAGTGAAATACGGATTTGAGCTGGCAAAAGCATTGTGCTTGTCCTCCACCAGCTGTTCATCTACACAGCTGGCATTAGGATGACTGGATTGAACACTGTTTTAAAGGCAATTTTAAATAAAACATCCTTCTTAAAGCTCTGACTCTTACTGATTTTGCATCAGATCATTCTAGCAAGGATGTAAATCGAGTTTATTCGTCTAATGTCAATACTACTATATTGCTGCTGGTGTGGAGTTGGTAGTAGGTGGCATCTGCCTCCTTCAGTGAGACCTTGAGCTTACAGAAGTTCTACCATCAGCTTGAGTCAAGACATCTGAAGAATATGGGTACAAATGTGGAACACAGTCTCCCTTTGCAAAGGCAACTGAACATTTCTTCCATATTTGAGATCCTTTTACCCACACACTACAGGGCATGAACTGCTTTTTCCTATCTGTGTATACATAATGTTTAGTGAGCAGGATCCTAACCTTGACACTGTCTTTTTGAGGTATTCTAAGGACCATAAAATATATGGTCCTATTTTGGACCATGCATGTAGAAGAAAATCAAAATGTGGAAGACAGCTCTGGTTAGAGAGGGATTTATGGTAGACGGGTGGAGAAGATATGGAGATACAGCATAGGGATCACAGCATTGAAATACTGCTTTGGGTGGGTGTAGTAAATATTATAGGGTAAGGGCCTGCTTCAACAGGTAGGCTGGATGGTAGAAGGGGAAAGGAGGTGACAGAAGTGGGGAGATGGGATCTGGACAGACAAGCGGTGACTCCAGCAAGAGTTAACTACCCAGCTAGTCCCTGGTGCAACATTAGTGTCTCTCCTCTTAGCTCTCTGCCTTCCACACTTTACAAACTCCAGTCTGCATCTTCATTATCAGCCTCTGGTGATGACAGTTTGCACAGCAATGTTTTCCACTGTAGGGCTGTGTAGTTTGAGGTATATCAGTGGTGCTGCTTCCCTTCACAAGAGCTCCTATCTTCCTGCCTTTTCTCAGAAGCTCTCCATTAGGGCAAGGGCAAGGCTCAGGCAAGAAGGCTTTCAGCTTGGCTTGGAAAACAAAACACACATGCACACAACATGGAAAATAGACCCACCCATATTTATGAGTCTGTTGTTTTGTAGGTATTGCCAAAAATATCCAAGAATATTTTGTATGCTGTAATTAGAAATGTAATCATTATAAGATAATATGTGCGTGTATATGTATATTTATATATAAAACAATCCAAAACTTATCCAGAGGTTCATGTCACATTATTAATTTTGCTGTTCTTTAAAGAAAGCTGTGCTAAGAGTAAGAAGTGTGACTGCCATTTTTTTTTGGAACTGGAGCGCTTGGAGAGATCCACTGCCTAGATGTTGATGGCTACAGCTCAGACCCACCTTACTCCACCTGCCAAGAGCTGACTTCAGGGCTCTGTACTTCCCTCGCTGTAGCAGCTGCTGACCTCGCTGATACCTACAGTGCGTCAATGCCCCTCCCTGTTCTGCATGAGGTGCGAGTGATGCCAGGGGCTGCAGGGGAACATACAACACGACTGAGAGCTGAAGCCTTAGCAACTGAGTATCATTCCTAGCAGATAAATATAAGCAAAGTCAAGCTTTTCTGCTATTCACAGACCTAGGATTTGGAAGCCTGAAGGCAAGAGTGATGTGTCGGTTCCTGAAAAAGAAAAAAAAGGATAATGTTTCCCACAGCTTTTACCCTACAAACAGATACATCTTATGCTGGAGACATTCTGAGGGAGAAAAAAGCCCATAACCTATTTTAGAAGTGCTCACTGACCTCCAGAAAACAGGACTAGGGAGCTAATGTGATATCTATTTGGCAGTTTGGAAACAGTTCTATGTATCAAAGCCCATATCTGCCAAGCTCTTTAGACATCTACCTTCTGTTGTTACATAAAATATTTGCAAGGTTATGGGTTTCATGTGATTTAAAGACATATGAGAAGATGAAAATAAGCTTTTGAAAGTCTTGGGGGGCAGAAAAAGCAATAATCCTGCCCTTGGTGTAGTTGTGGGTCTCCTAGATTGCTGATCATGAGTGCTCTTAGTAAGAAACATCCCAAATATACTGCTGTCTCACCCCTCACATTGGGCTAAGGTGTTCTTGATAGGAGGTGCAATGGCTATTTTATGCTACTGAGGTCTCTTCTAATTTGGATGGATTGGCTGCTGTCTTATGTGCCCTTCCACACAAGGTGAAATATTGTTGAATGCCTCAAAGAGCAGAAGTCTCCACACCCTGTGAAAGGATGGGCAGGACTGATAGCAAGCGTAAATCAAGATAGGTGAAACTAGAGCTGGAGTCATTTCTGCTGTGTATGTCAGCATGACGAGAGCAAAACCAGCTTCTTTTTGGGGGTAAATCTTTACAACTCCATTACGATAAAGATGGTAGATGATCGTCTGAGGAAATACCTGTATTTTCATAAAAGAGAACAGGGCATTTTTTCTGTCAATATAACTCAGCTGCCATAAAGGTCCACTGTCCATGTTCCCAGCTGTGGTAAATTGACACTGTTCATCTGATGCTTGGAGCTGCCCAGTCACCAAGATGTTGAACTGAATCTATCATGGCTATTTTTGCACTCTTATTAACTGAAGAAAATAAGAAAATTTGCTATTTAGATCCTGTTATCACAAGACCCCAAAGAGATAAATCATAAGCTCTTCTTCATCTAACACCATCCTTCCTTCATGGTTGTGAGGCCACTGCCTTCTTGCCTATCTCACACAGCTCTTTCTCCTGTAACCCTTGACTGCTGATGCTGGCTGCCATAGTGCATGCCCAGACATTTGTTTACTCTTTGCTTCCTCTTGTGATCACATTGGAGGCCCCTGTTCCCCTGCTCACTCCCACCAGAACCCCCTGCGAAGCCAAACCATTGCTGCATGTGCTGACAGACCAGCCTTCATGCATGGCAGGTTGAGCAGCTTTCAGCTGGAAAAACTAGTGTCTCAATGAACTGATGTTATTCTTTGGCATCTTCCCTCTGAGTGGTATAAAAAACACTGTAGCATTAAACAAATATATTAAACACAGTCATTTTCATAGCCCATCCCCATTCTATTTCCATCCCCATGGTTGACCATTGCTTCAGACAGCTATTTGGTGCTGTAAGCCCTTAGGCAAAAGTGTTGAATGCTTTCAGGGTTCACTATTACAAAAACTTGGAGCTCTAGAGAGCCAAGATCTGTTAGCTAGATTTATGAGGTAAAGACAAGAAAATGTTTCAGTAAAAATGGCAGACTGACTATGTCTTCACTCTTAGCTGAAATGTAAGCTTCTGAGTGGCTTTAAGCGCACCAAGCCTCTTGACCTGTGCGCTGGCTGTCAGCCCAGATATATCTTAGGCTCAGAGGCTGCGTCCACGATATATAAGACTGCTTGTACAGCACTCCCAATGGCCTTCTTTAGGTCACATTCCTTGATCTACCATACAGGGTAACCCCTTCAGGGCCCTCCAAGAGCTCTAAAGATCACCAGTGCTGCTGTGCTAAGCTGTTTATGTATATGTACAGAAAACAGACCTCAGGAGTGCCATCACATATAATCTGGAGGAGAGTCAACCCAGAGTGACTCTGTTCAGTCAGTGTCCTGAATCTGCCAACACAAATATCCTCCTAAACCCTCCCTGAGGTGTCCATCAGAATAGGGGCTGAGCCTGAATCTTTGTGTCTTTGTATGAAGCAGTGGGTGGGACTCATCACCCATAGAAGATGAAATTGTTTGATCAAGAAAATGTTCAGCACATTCACACAGTTTTAAAGATTCTTGCATTCCTAATTCTAAGGAGAGGTTTATGAGAAGATGACATCAGGCTCCTTAGTGAAGCATACTGCAGAGAAAATGGAGACAATGGTTATAAACTGAGACAGGGATGGTTATGTCTCACTGTAACAAGGGAAAAAACCCAATCACAGTATAAATAAGCACTGAAATAAGTTGCCTATAGGGGTGTTGAAATTTCCATCCTCAAAGATTTTGAGGACTTGAGTGGATAAAGCCCTGAACAACTCTCTCTGATTTTAGTATTGACCCTGCTCTGAGCAGCAGTTTGGACTAGATATCCCTAAGGCAGTCTCCAACACAGCTGATTCTATTATCTGAGGTAGATAGTTCATCAGCCAAGATGTACCCAATGGTGTCTAACACAGCAGCTGCATTTTAGCCTAAATCCCAGCAGACTAAAGGGGGACCTCAGATGTCAGGTTCATGCACATACTCCTCTGTTAGAAGTTTCCGTTGAGATCTGTGACTTTGTAGTTAAATCCCCCCCTTTTCTTCTAATTATCTTGCTTTGTGACACTGCTCCGGAGGCTGTAGTTCAGGCCCAGTATACTGAAGTTGATGAGCAGTTTTACTTGCAATGCTATATTAGGCTCAAGGCCTCTGCCTTCAATACCAGTAGAAGGATCTTTCCCAGTATCATACTGAACTCACTGAACTTTTTTAAACTCTTCAATGCAAATGGACATAAATGGAGACAATCATGGGTGGAATTGGAACCAAGGAGAATGGAGGTTAAATGCTTTTTATTACTCTATAGTATATATAATTGCAAAAATATGCTCAATTAGATATGCTAGTTTACATGGACATTTATTTCTTTCAGATGTATACAAAGAGACCAAGAAAAGCAGGGTAAGTATGAGCATTAATTTTCAAGAACAGACTGAAGCATTTATTTCCTTATGCAATTTTATAGAAAATCTTAATAAACTGCCAATGGATTAAGGAGATATATGATGAATGACTGTTACCTAGTTAGATTAAGTACAAAGTTTTATAATTACAGCTTTGGGGGTTTTGTTTTGTTTTGTTTTGTTTCTTTATCTGTATAAAACTTCCAGTGAATGGTAGACACTAAACAACAATTAAACATAATTTTCAATTGGGTAAGATTGACCACAGTTGGGAAATGCTTTTCCTAACTTAATTTAGGTAACCTGCTACTTTGGGCATATTGTTATTATCTCTGGAGTAAGACTTCAGTGCACTAAGTTTTCATGAGTAAATGTTAGCAAGAAAATGTGTAGTCATCCTTTATTCCAGATACCTGATGTGGGAAGTACCATTACTAGGTACAGTCAAGGTAGCTTCACATGAAGCAAGTTAGGGCAGTTCAGTCAGGTCTGTCTAGTCTTTGGTCTGTGGATATTTCTAGTACAGTCTCAGTTGTACGTATTCTATCAGTTCCAGTTCTTGTGCTGTAAATAGAGGGCTTACAGCTCTTGTGATGTAAATAGAGTCCTTAAGTAACGACTTGGGTGATTTTGGGAAGTAACAGCTAGAACTCAATCTTAAGTCAAAAACATTGCAGAATTGCAAAATGATTTGTTTGCGGATGTATTCTCAGTGTTCCCAAATGATAGCCCAGCTTAGGCCATCATCTATGATCAGCTAAGGTCAGAGCTTTCTAGGAGGATCAACGGAGTCAGAAACTATGAAAGATTTGCTTCAGTCTGGACTGCAGGCATTTGAGCAGGATCCAATAATCACAGGCAGGGATTCTCTGGTCTAAGTTACGCCAGCAGCCGAGTGTGCAACCACAGTTGCCCCTTCCAATCCTAGTAAAATAAACAAAAACTAATAATAATATTTAAAGAAGTCTTAACAAAAGGAAGTTGAATCAAATGATTTTTTTTTCTCTTGCCTTTGGTTTGTTTCTTTTTCTTTTTTTTTAAATTTATTTTCCTTAACCCCAAATTTGTAATGAGAGAGTGGCAGCTGAGGTATGCACATGATATTCAGTGCAAACAGAAGTTAGCAAAGGCACTAATCAACTCTGGAGAGAAAGCCAACCACTTCAGAAGGCTTCTTCAGACAGCCACCTTCTGCAAATGAAGGGGGCTGCTCTGTTTCTCATTCAGTCAATTGCAGCTTTGACACTTCAATGGATTTATGCTTGAGGTTCTTCCAAAAGCTTTTATAGCCTCTTTAGTCTGCTACTATAACTTTCTTAAGGAAGTGAATGTGGGGAGATTAATAGATTTAGTTTTCAGTGTCCCAGTTTTGCCCTCACTAAAATCAGTAACACAAATCCCCAGTAATTTAAACAAATCATAGGTAGAACTTGAGCCTTTTTGAAGAACTGAGGCTCCATACCTTTCAGCAAGTAATTTAAATGACAAGATGCTAACACAGAGCAACGTTTTTGAAAGACCCAGTAATTTTCAAAGCTAAACACAAACAGTACTGCAGCTTGAGCTTATGCTTTTAAAGCAAAATATATAACTCAACTGCTTGATATATCAGCACATAGGTGTGTAATGCATTCATATTATGTATGGAGAGAGTTCACTGATCACAGCACCAAAGGCTGAGCCCCATGTTCTTAAACTGAGTGCAAAAGTTAATGGAAGTGGAACAATTTTTCTTGATAATTTCAGTGTCACTAACCTGGTTATTATTAAACTAAAAAGCCAGTTGTTCAAGTCAGGGTCATTAGTACTGGAAATGAAAGCGTGAAATTCAGAGGTCAGAAACCTCACCAGACAGAACACTGACAGCAAAAATATGCAGAAAGATTTGATATGACCTGCTGCGAGTGAAGTTTTTGTGAGAAATGGGGACCTGATCCAAAAGCATTTCCTCAGCTGAACTTGAGAAGATGGTGTGGTTGGTGCAGGGTCTGGGCACAACACTGACCTTGTGTGGCAGTCCCCTACTTTCAAAAATTAGTCAGATGCTTGAAAAACTAAAGCTTTTAGGAAATCACATTTTTAAGTGTTTCCCTACTCCTGCCAGGAAGACATACAATGCTTGAATAGATAAACCAACAAAACAGTCTGTGAGTCTCACACAATCACATGACTCTTGTAGCTGGGAGTTCAGGAAACAAAACAGTAAATATGGGACCCTGTACCAAGAAATTCACAAGAGTTACCACAGGCACTGGACTCACACTGGCATGTATGTTGCGACAGCAGAGTATTTTACAACTCCTAACCAGAGGAAATGTCAAAACAAAATAATCAGAAAAGCTTTGTTCTTCTGAGCAGTTCTGGTTCACCAGAAGGTAGCACTTTAGTTAAACTCTTTTATTTTAAAAGCACAGTTATTTCCCTTTTATGCCTATGAAAACTCCTTTTACTTGTAACCTGAGGAGTAAGATATCATTTGTACGTAACCTTTGCATTGTAATTTGCAGCAAAGCATTTGGTTGGCTGCCAGTCTAATAATCCCAAACCCTGCAGAATGAAATGAAGACATTAATATTATTTTTATTAAGCTGGTAATAAGGCAGAATGAAGCAGAGTTTAAAGCATATGCAGGTGGAGGAGATTTTATGCCAAAGCATTAAGCACACTTCTTGAGCATAGCCAATCCCAGCTCCAGGCAAGACACTTGGGAAGTGCAAGCAAAATGCCTTCCTTTTAGGTGTTAGTCTTGAGATATACACAGCCCGTCCTTTTTCACTGTAGTCAATGGGAGTTAGGTCCAGCTGCACCTTGAAAAGATCATGTTTCATTAATCTTTTTTACCTATAAGTTCACTCCATGCTCTGTGCCGTTCCTGAGGAAACTCCCTGAATTTTAATGCCTTCAACTTCACAATGCTCTTCAGAAAAAAAGCTAACACAGTCCAGATTTAACAAATTTGTACGTGCCTGTGCGGTGACTGTTGCGGTCAGCCATTAGCTTTTGATTCAGCCTAGTATCTCACCTATGTTTCACCTGTCCTTCCAGATCTCCATTGTTTTCTTGGTCTTTTTTCTTTCAGATGTCTTCAATGCACTGGGACAATTCAAATGTTACTAGATTATTTTTCTGGGCACCAAAATCCCACTTTTGTTTGCTGTCTGCTTGTGAATTGTTATGGAACCCTTCTTGCCTAATGCTGTCCAGATTCATGTTGCAGATGAAGACAGCTTAATTTAAATGTCTAGTTGTAGGAGGTTTCTACTTCTGCATTGGATGTGTGGACTTAGATAAGCAGTCCAAGACATGAACACAGCTACTGCCATTTGAAATAAAAAACCACAGATTTCCCCCAGATCCCATATCAAGTGTGCTAGATATGTGTGATGTCCGGGGCATCCCTACATTCCCTCCAATCACACCTGGTACACCTTCAAGTCCAGAAGCAGTTTTCAACCTGTCTACAGAGCAAATCCCCAGCTCACATCTCTCAAGCAATAATAGCAAAATTTAAACTTCTCATCTGGGAAAGCTTAAGGGCTTTTTGAGCTGTTATGTGGCAAGAGTAATAATAAGCAATACACGTCTCTCTTCTGTCATGAGTAATTATTTTTCGTGCTATACATATAATCCTGCTCTGTCTCCAAGAAGAGCCTATAAGCCTTAATTTGCTTTTCAGGGACCTTCCTCCCTTTTAGGAAGTGCAAGGAGTTAGGATGACCAAGTGGTTCCCTGAACTGCCCTACAGAGCTATTTGGTGTACTTGCTTAGAAAATCAAATGCTCCCCTATCTGTGCATGCCCTGACATGCTGACACCTCTTTTTGGGTTATCTGCAGGTCGTGGGAACTATAACGGGTATTTAAAACCCAGTAGGACTGCTGAAAAGCTGATGGTAAAGAGTTAACCAAGGGAAATTGTCACAGTCCCTTAATCTCCACTTACAATGTTGATTTGAGCTACTATTTCCACTGCTCCAGAAGTGCAATTGTCAGTGTGGTACCAGGTCATGGTATTTATAACACATGCCACACACTTCATGTGTCTTGGAAACAGGCTACAACATCTACTCCCCAGCCCTCCTTCCTTCTTTTTTTTTTTTTACTTCTCCCCCTCCTCCTTCTCCTTCTGGTTTCTTTTTACTCCTTTTAGCTCTGAACATTTTTAAATAGAGACACCCTCAGCACAGCACATTGCCTTGCCATGTTAAACTGTTCAGAAACTGGAGAAGGAGCTTGCCAAATCAATGGCCATTTTTTTTGCAGGGAATGCTTCAGACAAAAGCAGGACACCTATATCTGGGAGCAGACTGACCACGCTTAATTTGAAAAGTTCATTACAGGAAGTGTATGAGGCAGCACTGTTGGGCAGGCACTAGTTGCAAGCCACAACAGAAGGCCGTAGACTTTCAGGTTGAGGGATTACATATCTCTGGCTACTTCTGTTAAGTGAGTGCAACCAAAGACCCACCACACTTGGTGAACAAGAGAAGCTATGCCCTGAGCTATAAAGCCAGAAATGAAGAACCAAGAGATTTACCCAGACTGGCAATGCCATTTTCTTTAAAACTAACTTCCGTTAGGTTTATTTTATTTATTCAAAACCTAACTTTATAACCATTTTGCCACACGCTTGGATCAATTAAGAATTGAATGCAGCAGAAATAACAGAGGGGATTGAAAAATGGTTGTAAAGTCTGCATATCCAAGATAGCTTAAGATAAAGGGTAGAGGTGGTGTCCTTTTATAACCTCCCCCCCCCATTTATAGTGAAACTATATGAATCAAAATAGAACTTAAACATAGTAATAATAAAAAAGCAAACCAAGACAGTTTCAAAAAATGTAAACATTTCAAAAAGTGCTGCTGCAAATTTTGAAACCTAGGTGGGCAAGCAGTGACAGTAATTCATAGTACTGAAGTACTGAGCAGCAAGCATTTAATTAGGCAACTACTCTCCTTAGTTTCTTGCTACAAAGAAAGGTCAGGTTCATCCAGATGATGCAGCAGAAAGTGATGGCAAATTAGATGAGTGTCTAAATCCTCCACAGGGGCCTAGAACTTACTATTGATTAGAAAAAGATAGTACGATGTTAATTTTATAGACATCCATGTCAGAGGGGTGCTTAGAGTGAGGAACACACATAAATATTTAAAATTACTGTACCTGATAAATGACATTTTCTTATATTGCAAAAATTTTCAATTCAGTTTTTCTGACTGGAAGAGAAAGTAGAAATCACAGTTCCTTTCAGATCATGATGATTAGAATGATCCACATTTTTAGCAGCTGTAGTAAAACTTTTTGACTATTTTCAGTTGCCAACAGCTTCCACTGACTTCTCTTTGAATGCATTACTACATCACTATATTTATAGATGAATTTATTTTCCTGTCTTGATTAAAGCCAGAAAAAAACTGTTTGGGGAAAAAGAAAATCACAGATCACCAGCAATGTTATTTCTGACCAAGAGAAAAAAAGAAAAAAAAGTTCTATTTAGTCATATTTGGTGAGGATATTGGATTTGGTGAAATGTTCTAACTGCTTCTTGCTTTGAGACTAAATACATAAGTAAATGCTGATGTTGATGCAGAATATTCCTGCCAATATCCCTCACTTACCAGAGAAGAGATACTACTTGAAATTCACTGAGATTTTGTTCCCACAACATTTCCAACTTGGTTTACAGGTTTCCACAAATCCAGGTAGGCTGAAATGGATGTTCTAGCTATGGGATCCTTGTTTTAAGTGAACCCAGGAGGTTCTGTTTGTGGATGCTACTATATTGTACCAAGAAATACAGAAGATGATGATAAATGCATTCATGTTTTCTAATACTCAAGATGAATTCACTTGCTGCTTGCTGAAACCACAGAGGAGACACGGCCAAAATCACAGGTTCCTCTTTGCCATTCTTAACTCTGCAAACAGCAAGTGAAGACTGAAAGAATGGAGGATATTTCCCAGAGATGAAAGGTTGCTTATGGCTTGCTGATACCTAAAATGAGCTCTGAGGCACACAATTGGCTCCCAACAGGGATATAAAAGGTGACATGGTATCCCCATCTCTGTTCACAACATCATGGAAAGTTCACCAGGACTTTCCAAGATGGTGAATTGTCCAGCAACTAAAAAATCATCTTTTATATTCAGATAAAGACAGCTAAAAAAAAAATCCCTTGCCTCTATTTGTTTTGCCAAAGTTTGAAAATCTTTCTGGTTTTATTCCTCATGAGCTGTTAGAAAGTTGCCTGCAGTTATAGAGAAGAATGGAAGACTGCTCTTGAAAATGGAGTAATCGAGAATGTACATCAAACTAATATAACCATCTTATACATATTAACAAGCAAAGAAGGAGAAGGAGAAGCAGTCATGCATAACAAAATTGAGGTAAAAGTTATACAGAAACCATAGGGTGTTCACACTTAAATAAATTTTACATCTGAGCATCTGTATAGACTTTATCATTATTATTTGATGACTGGAAAAAGGGAAATATAACCCCCATTTTCAAGAAAGGGAAAATGGGTGACCTGGGGAATTACAGACCAGTCAGTTTCACCTCTGTGCCTGGCAAAATCTTGGAGCAGATTCTCCTGGGAGGCATGCTAAGGCACATGAAAATCAACAAGGCGCTTGGTGACAGCCAGCATGCCTTCACTAAGGGGAAATCCTGCCTGACCAATTTGGTGGCCTTCTATGATGGGGCTACAGAACTGATGGACAGGGGTAGAGTAGCTGATGTCATCTACCTGGACTTGTGCAAAGCATTTGACACTGTCCCACATGACATCCTTGTCTCTAAATTGAAGAGACATCAATTTGATGGATGGACCACTCGGTGGGTAAAGAACTGGCTGGATGGCCGCACGCAAAGAGTTGTGGTCAATGGCTCAATGTCCAGCTGGAGACCAGTAACAAGTGCTGTCCCTCAGGGATCGGTGTTGGGACCGGTCTTGTTTAACATCTTTGTTGGTGACAAGGACAGTGGGATTGAGTGTGCCCTCAGCAAGTTTGCCGATGACACCAAGCTGTGTGGTTCAGTTGATACCCTGGAGGGAAGGAATGCCATCCAGAGGGACCTTGACACACTTGTGAGGTGGGCTTGATGCCAACCTCATGAAGTTTAACCATGCCAAGTGCAAGGTCCTACACCTGGGTTGGAGCAATCCCAGGCACAGCTACAGGTTGGGCAGAGAAGAGATTCAGAGCAGTCCTGCAGAGAAGGACTCGGGGGTGTTGGTTGATGAGAAAATGAACATGAGCCAACTTCAGAGTGTGCTCACAGCCCAGAAAGCCAACCATATCCTGGGCTGCATCAAAAGGAGCATGACCATCAGGTTGAAGGAGGTGATCCTGCCCCTCTACTCTGCTCTTGTGAGACCTCACCTGGAGTATTGTGTGCAGTTCTGGTGTCCTCAACATAAAAATGACATGGAACTGTTGGAACAAGTCCAGAGAAGGGCCATGAGGATGATCACCAGACTGGAGCACCTCCTGTATGAAGACAGGCTGAGGAAGTTGGGGCTGTTCAGCCTGGAGAAGGGAAGGCTGTGTGGAGACCTCATAGCAGCCTTCCAGTATCTGAAGGGGGCCTATAGGGATGCTGGAGAGGGACTCTTCATTAGAGACTGTAGTGACAGGACAAGGGGTAATGGGTTAAAACTTGAACAGAGAAAGTTTAGGTTGGATATAAGAAGGAAATTCTTTCCTGTTAGGGTGGTGAGGCACTGGAATAGGTTGCCCAGGGAGGTTGTGAATGCTCCATCCCTGGCAGTGTTCAAGACCAGGTTGGACGAGGCCTTGGGTGATATGATTTAGCGTAAGGTGTCCCTGCCCATGGCAGGGGGGTTGGAACTAGATGATCTTAAGGTCCTTTCCAACCCTAAAGATTCTATGATTCTATGATTATAAATGGTGGGAAAAAACAATAGGGACTTTTTTTAACCATCAGTTCTCTAAGCCTGTTTGAGCCAGAATTTTGGCTCAATATCTTAAAAAAAATAATAAAGTCTAGGAAAATATTAAAAAGCTTGAACTTCTCACTTCAAATATGCCCATTCTCACAATATTTATACAAAAATCAGCTGTTAGTTGCAGTTTTCTAATGCGTTGACTGCTAGCTAGAAAATTTAATGACTAAGCTTCTAGTCTTGGTTCTGCAGGTGACGTTTCCTGACAGCCAGAGGTGCTGTATCAGTGCCATATTCTTATTTCTTGCTTGAACACATGTGTGCATGCATGTAGATATATCTATGATTCTTTTTTTCCCATGTTTTATGGATAGGGTAGCTAAAAATTTTCATATTCCTGCTGTATGTTTTACTTATTTTTAAATCTATCCACTCTTTCTGATGCCCAGCATGTTTAGTTAACCTCTCCTTAAGTATCCTTCTGAGGTTCTGTTCTGTGGTTGTATCCTGGCTTGAGACCTCCCTCCTTCAAGGAGGTCAAAAAGTCTAGGACCTTTTGTTAGGCAGAAAATACATGCAAAGGACAAATAAAATTTTATGTGGCAAAACACAAATAAACTTCCCTTTTTCTGCTGGAGCAAGAGTTACGACACATAGATTCATGGTCTTGCTGGGTTTTTGTTAGATAAGGCAGTGAGATTGCTTGCATGTGTTTCTGTATGCTCCAGGAAAGCTTGATTATGGATGATCTACTACAAACATTTAGTTGCTTATTGCCACTGTCTTTTCATTAGATTTCTTGCTCTCTCTTCCACTCAATTCTCCTTTCCAAAAGAAGAAATATAAAATAATAATAGCCATAAGAATTAAAGTTCCCTGTATCCTGGTCTCATCCACTTTGCTTGTTATTCCTTCCATCATTTTGGAAACATCATAGTCACAGCTGGGATAAATCAAAGCACTCTGTTGATTTTCACACAACAATGCGAAAGAGACCACAATGGTCTGGAGGGAGGAAGAGAGGGACAGCAGGGAAAGCCATGGTGCTGTATAACTCTGCCCTGAGCTGTGGGGTAGTATGGGAGGTATCAAAATAACCTCAGGGTATTGAAACATAGGGAATAACAAAGGTAACAAGGGTTCAGGAAAGATAAGAAGGGCAGTTTTCAGCTGGAAAAGCCTTGATCTAATTCTATGGATTCATGCCCTAGCTGGAGGCATCATATCTGAAAGTTCTTTTTTCCTTTCTTATGAAGTGCTCTATTTGCTTTGAAGTGAATCCCAAAACATACTTCCCCAGTAGACTGAATACCATTGGAAATATCCAGTGAGGCAACAAACAGCTCCACAAAGAGAGGAGGAAAAGTGACCCAAAGAAAGACAAATGAGAAAATGTAAGTTATGATGTGTGGATTCATTGGGTTTGTCTTGTTTCTTTTTCTGCTTCTGCTGTGTTTTCCTTCTTTATGCCTATTAGCTGGGTCTATTTATATTCCAGAATGCATGATGTTGCCATGCTTTGTAAGCTTCTGTATTGTGTTTTTTGAAAAAACTGAATCCAAAATGAATTAATTAAATTCCTAGGAATGGCTTTAAACTGAAAGGGTAGATTTTTATCAGATAGTAGGAAAAAATTCTTTACTATGAGAGTGGCAAGGCCCCGGCACAGATTGTCCAGAGAAGCTGTGGCTGCCGCATCCCTGGCAGTGTTCAAGGCCAGGTTGGCTGGGGCTCTGAGCAGCATGGTCTAACGGAAGGTGTGCCTGTCTATTGGCAGCTGGTTGGAGCTAGATAAGCTTTAAGCTCTCTTTCAACTCTAACTATTCTGTGATTCTATAACTCAAATAAAATGCTCCTTTTTGGAAATGTTTTTTTTTTAACCCCAACTAGAGAGAGCCTATATTGACAGTGTTATGGGTGCAGGTCTTTGCCACAAAGCTGCAGACAACTCGTCAAGATCAGAGGTGATATTGGTCATGGATATCATGGATAACATTGAAGCAACTTGGATGTTAATGAAGTGGCCCAGAGTCAGGTACAGTATCCTGGCACTAATGTCCTTATGGTCCTGGGAGGGTCTGTCACTTCAGGAAAAGCATCAAGGAAGGCAGTGTATGCCCAGAGCAGTCTTGTCTATGGTTTCCTGTATCTTTCAAATCTGTGAGCCAAACCCAGTACAAATACTTGCTTGGCAGTGACTGGGCCAGTTCAGGTAGTCAATCTGGGTCAATGCTTGTTTTCTGTTGGTGTTGGTTTCAGCCTATTTTCTCATTTCACCTCACAGATACATAAATGTTTGGGCTGGCATTAGGGAGTGGGAGCAGCTGTTGATGGGGGGAGGCAGAATCACTTCTTTCTGGGGTAAAATGCCAATTCACAATGGGTTACAGAGCATGTAAAGTTACATTCTGCGTAAAAGACCTTGCTAAAGCTAGGCTGGCCTGCTTAAGGCCAGTCAGGTGTCGTTGTAGCCAGGGTATGGTTTATTCACAAAAAATGTTGAGGCTTGAGTGTATACTTAAAACCTTTCTCCAAACATCCGGCATTAGAAAAATATGTATGAGTCCTGCCCACAGCAATTCAGCAAACCATATTTTCCACGAATGCATTTGATCACAAATATGAGAAACGTATGGGGATCTGATGCTTCTGTTTTCCTAGCTGGGGGAGGGAAGCACAGAACACATACATCAAATGGTCAGAATAAGTACAAAACAAATATAAACCAGCCAGCTGGCAAACACAGTAATTCAAGAGATATTTCTGACTAATACTGTCCAGGACCACTAGCTTGATGTTGTGTATTAAAGATAAACAAACAAAAAAATAAAACAACCCCCAAAAAGAGCACAAGCACTCATGTGACCTACTGTGGTTGTCTTGCTGAATAGAATGGCTTCACATTTGCTTTGAATTATTCTGTGCATAGTCTAAAATGCTGTTTCTCTTTTTCCCCCCCTTGTTCTTTTTCCATTGTTATTCTATGTGTTTCATACTGTTTTATGTTTCTCTCTCAGAATGCTTAATCCTTCTCTGTATCCTCCAGTCCTATTATAGCATTACAGTAATGGGCTGCTGCATGCACCTCTTTTTGTTCAATTTATGGCTAGTCAACAAATGTTTCTTTCCCCACCATTTATAAATCAGCATGTACTGTTGAAGGGAATAATGGATGAAATGCAGTGCTATATGCCTCACAGCTGAAGGGGCACACCCTGTCAGCAGAGATTTTTAGTCCTCAGCAGTTTTCACATCTTCGCATTTAAATTTAATCTAAGAAGCAGTTAACAAAATGCAGTTACTTTTGTTACATGCTTTAAATACATTAATAAAATCCAGGTATTATACAGCCTGAACAGCTGCTTGAAGATATTCACATAAAGATGCCATTAGCTGCAGGGTGTTGAATTCCAGACCCCTATCTGTTCTCTGATTCCCTAAACTAAGAGAATGTTTCTACTACTCTCTAGGTCTTAAAGATTATGGGTACTTTTTGGAACTGACTTAGTTTGTAGTGTCTGACAGTTTGCTGTGGTTTTATACTTCATGAATACAAAGGTAGGTCATTTCTTGAACTACAATAGTCACTTATCTTGACTTCTCTCAGAACACATTTTCTAACCAGGGACAATAATCTGGACTGAAAATACCAAAGGCAGTTATTAATGAATTACACTGATCTTTGAACACTTCGTCCCATCTCTGAAAGCTGTGTTAGGTGGGATTCAGCTCCAGATGCAGAGGTCTACATGTGAGTGTTGTCTGAGAGGACCTGTTCCAAAGACTTCCCCAACTAACTCAGCTAAAATGAGTGGTTGACACTTGGAATTAGGAACTCAAAGTGGCCAGAAACTCCCAGAGACATCAATTAGCACTGAGACCACTTCGTATGACTTCTCCCTGCTAATGCATCCCAGTAGCCAATCATGAGTGGTGGGATTTTGTCAAACTGCACTTGATGAAAATCTCCTGTTACACAATAAAAACTAAAGCATGGTAGGCTATGGTATAAGAGAAAGAAACAAGCCATCCTGTTTCTTCTACCACATTCAAGATTTCAGTAGGCCCTCTAGAAGCTTAAAGTGTGCTTCGGGGGATGGCAATTTCTGAGAAATCTGTTGCTATTAGAATCAAAGAGTCATGGAAAAGCTATTTGGAAAAACAACCAGAGGCCTCCTAGTCCAAACTCCCATTTGGGGCAGAACAACAGCCAACCACAGATCAGGTCAGCCATGTTTTTTCCCAGCCATGGCTTGCAAATCCCCAAGGATGTGTATGCCAGAACTTCTCTGGGTAGCCTCCTTCAATGCTACTCTACACTGAAATTATTATTTTCTTAATCATAGAATCTTAAAATTGTTTGGGTTGGAAGGGGCCTTAAAGTTCATTCAGTTCCAACCCCCTGCCATGGGCAGGGACACCTTCCACTAGACCAGGTTGCTACAAGCCCTGTCCAACCTGGCCTTGAACACTGCCAGGGAAGGGGCAGCCACAGCTTCTCTGGGCAACCTGTGCCAGGGCCTCACCACCCTCACAGGGAAGAACTTCTTCCTCACATCTCATCCGCATCTCCCCTCTGTCAGTTTAAAGCCATTCCCCCTTGCCCTGTCCCTACCTGCACTTGTCAAAAATCCCTCTCCAGATTTCTTGTTGGCCCATTTAGGTACTTGAAGGCTTCTGTAAGGTCTCCCTTGAACTTCCTTTTCTCCAGACTGAAAACGCCCAACTTTCTCAATTTATCTCCATGGGAAAGGTGCTCTAGCCTTCTGATTGTCTTTGTGGCCTCCTCTGGACTCACTCCAACAGCTCCACATGCTTCTTACATTGGAGCCCCAGAGCTGAACACAGGACTGCAGGGAGGATCTCACAAGAGCAGAGTAGAGGGAAAGAATCCCCTCCCTTTACTTACTGGTCATGTTGCTAGTCATGAAGCCCAGGATACAGTTGGCCAGACTAAACCTCTATCCAGATGAGACCTCTGTTAACATCCAGACTAAACCTCTTAAACCAAAAGCATTGCCCTTTGTATCATGTAGCATGATTAAGATTTTTGATTATTTTTTTTTTCCTAGCTGTCACTGAAATAGCTGTAATCTCCACCCAACATGCAAGCCTAGCTCCACTGGGGCCTTGTCATGGTTTAAGCCCAGCCGGCAACCCAGAAACCACACAGCAGCTCGCTCAATTCCCCTCCCTTTCCACCCCCTGCTCCCAGAGGGATGGGGAGGAGAATGGAAAGTATGTAACTCCCACAGGTTAAGAACAGCCCAGTAACTAAGGTATAACACAAACCACTACTGCTATAATAATAATGATAAGGGAAATAACAAGGAAAGAGAATACAACTGCTCACCACCCGCTGACCGATACCCAGCCTGACCCGAGCAGTGATCTAGCCCTTCCGAGTAACTGCCCCCAGTTTATATACTGGGCATGATGTGCTGTGGTATGGAATACCTCTTTGGCTAGTTTGGGTCAGGTGTCCTGCCTCTGCTTCCTCCTGGCTTCCCCTTCTCCCTGGCAGAGCATGAGGCTCACAAAGTCTTTGGTCAGAGTAAACATTACTGAGCAGCAACTAAAAACATCGGTGTTATCAGTGCTGTTCCCAGGCCGAAAGTCAAAAACACAGCACCGCATCAGCTATTAAGAAGGAGAAAAATGACTGCTTCTGCCGAACCCAGGACAGGTCTTTTCATAGGACATGTGCACATTAAGACCTATGTAATGCACTTTTCCAAATCCTGGATTCTGTACAGTAGTACAGATACAACTTCAACAGCACTGAGTACAGAATAATTGCTTCTTTTTGGTGTAGGGCACGTACTTTCTAATGTGCTACATTATTATGTGGTTTGCCCTATTTACCGTGGCAGTGAACTGGTGGCATCTGGTTTTATTCCTACTTTGTGTTCAACTTGGCACCTACTGCTACCTACAGGTCCTCCTTCTACCGGTTAATATTCAACCTGTCATTTTTCAGTCTATAGCTACGCATGGCAGTAATTTATTTTGACATTTTCAAAATCAGAAATGTTTTGAATAGAATATGAAGCTATTATATTTATTTCTATCTCTTTTTTTTACAACACTAGGGAGCTCAGGCACTTTTTGGCCCTCCAGGCACCCACAGATTTAACTGCGGAAAGTCAATACTAACAAGAAATATTTGTTGTATAAAAATGACACTAGGCCAGTATGTCTAGCTCTGGCTCATAATCCCACTGCAACATTTTCTTGCCTTGCAACAGCACTAAAAAAATTAAATCCCAAAAGTCTTATTCCTTCCCAAATGCTTCGGTCTTCTATGATGAAAGTCTTGCTTAAGTGTTTTTGAAAATTTGATCCCATCTTCATATAAACCTGAGATCAGCCCTGAAGTGATTCGTAGGCCGAGGAAAGGAAAAAATAACAGGACTGTGCTGTTCAAAAGAAGGGGGGTGGGTGAAGAGGACAATTAAAAGGGAGTTATTTTGCTCTGTGGTTAGTCACAGGGATTGATCTGATTATGTAACCTAACTTAAATGTTGACCTTTATGTTGTCAGTGTAAAAACCAAACATATTAAACATGGCCTTGGGTTCCTGAACAAGATACAACAAATTGAGAAAGAGAGAGACAGAGACTGAATAATCCAGGGCCAAAGGAAAGACCTGATTGATAGATGAGGCTCTGGGGAGGGCAGTGTAAAGATTTCCTTTTCTGATGAACTCAGTATTTCTACCTGAAAAAAACAAAACAGAAAAGTGAGTTCTCATATATGTGTGGTTGATAGATACAGGTTTGTCTTTTCCCCATTTTTTAGTTTTGAAAGAGGGGGATAAAAATCCCCCTCAGATTTTTATCGGGCATCTTGCCAGACTTCTGTCATCACCAGGAAAATGGTTCCTTCAGCAGACACATCTGGGCAACTTCACGCCCATTCCTGGTGTAAGCTGTCAAATCCTGTCCCAGATAGAAATGAGAATGGTTCACCATTCCTAGAGGGAAAAACAAAAATTAAAAAAAAAAATTACTTTTATTTATTTGGAAAGTGTGTATATTAGGAGGAGAACAGATAATTTCTTAGACACAACATCTTCAGTGGGCCATCTATTTGTGAGCACTGCTCTGTCTTACTATTCCACCTTCTATCACAACTCCCTTTTCCTGTTTTGCTCATTCTTAGCCTGGAATCATGTAAATATATATATATGTTCGTATAAACTTTAGATATTTCTTGAACTGTCTACAGAATTAAAGGTTCTCTGTCTAGATTAAGAAGAAGAGACACAGACATGTATAAATATAAACTATATAATGTGTGTGTATATACATGGTATATATACATATACACCACAATGTATAGCTTAATAATCTGTGTGCACAGTGCATGTAAACTGTGCTGTGTAGCTATAACAGATGAGATACACTGACTATGAGTGTGCATGAACATGCATTAGTTTATTTACAAACAGCTCCAGCCTGCTTGAAGTAGGCTTTTTTCCTAATTGCACACCCTCTGGTCAGGGTTGGGAGACTTAATACAACACAGATGGCCCCTGTCTGCCTTTTCTCTCCATGGGAAGTGATCCAGCTCAGCCCACTAGCTCTCCTTCCTATCCCTGCTTTCCCTGACCACGAGATACAGGAGTCACAACCCCTCTTGGTTCTTGTTCTGCACCTCCCCTGTGCCCCCCCCCCCCAGGTCCCTGGTTCCCTGCATTGAAGGTCAAGAGGAGCTCTTGCTGTGCCCTTGGCCGGGCATGCTGTAAGGCAGAAGAGGGGTCCCTTCTGCTTAGAGTGCATCCAGAACTTGCTGTGAGCTATGTCCCATCAGCTAGATGTTTGCCAAGTCTTGCTTTGAGCAGCACTTTAGGCCCTAATTGAAAATGCATGTTGCTTTATAATCCCTTTTATTGGCATTTACTTTCCCTGTGGAGTAGCCGCATAGTAATAATATACAGTGTATTACTGTTACACAGCAAAATGGATTTCCACTTACCATTAATTTTTTTTGTCTTGTTTTTAAAGAAAAGCAAAGAAATTACCAGTATGTATAAAATGGCTATTAAAACAATATATTTCATCACTGTAACCAAACTATCCAAAGTGCCCACACCCTACTTTCAAAAGGCTAACGTTAAGTACCAGATCTGTATAAAAATACTGGCTGACAAGGGCCATATCCCCAGCTGCTGCAAACTGGCAAAGTTCTTTTGAAGTCAGTAAAACCATAGCAGTTTATGCCAGTTAAAAATTTGGCCTTTAGATTTCCCTTTGCTGGATTCACATAGGTTATCAGGAAGAGAAGGGAGATCTTCACAAGCCTGAAATGGCTACCATCACAACATCAGGCAAAGCCACACAAGCACGCAACAGGTATCTAGCTATCACAGATCCAGAAAAAGTCTCTTGGCCCATTCAAAAAGCAGAACCATAAGAGAGTTTCTTGGAAGGACCTGTGGAGATCATCTGGTATGGTCCCTGGCTGAAAACCAAGCCAACTAAACTCAGGGTGCTCAGGACTATGCTCAGTTAGATTTTGAATCAGATTATATGTCCCATTTGTTAAATGTGTTCTTTACATGGTTAAAACTGAAGTGGATTCATTGTTTTGATCTGCATCCACTAAGGAGCCAACCCTCTGGATCCTTCAGCTGCCTTTGCATTTACAAGAAAGAATCAAACTGGATTTTGTTGTTAAGGTGCTAATAAATTAAGTGATGGAGACACAGCACAGGGTTATAGCTGAGGAAGGCAGTTTCCAGGAGACCTCTGCAAAGCATCACCTACAAGGTAACGTGGAGTTATACCCTTCTGAAAAACTGCTGTAAGTATGTTTAGTCAGGGGAGATGATTAAACAGGATTGACTTGCATCCTAAATGTGACCCAACAGACCTGACAGAGATGATTTTCAACACCTGAAGATCCCAACACAGTTCATTTATTAGAAAGATGATAATCATTATCAGATTTCACCTGAGAAACAGTATGTTTCTCAAATGCAAGAAAGGGACAAACAGGCATGGTAGATGCTTGCTCACTTCTCCTCACTCACCTGAAATGCTCTCTTGATGAAGCCTAAAGGAGGAAATGAGCCACTGTCTTTCAGGAGTTGCAGGTTTTTACTTTTTACTCAAACCCAGAGGAAGGAGAGTACCCTTGGAAAGACTAAGTGCAACATGATTTTCCAGTGTGACTTAACTCAGCCTGAGCCCAAAGGATTAATTGAGCTCCAGATAATTTTGAAGAAGCTTCCTGACAAAATCCATGCTGAGACTTCCTCCTCACCTGATTTTAAGAACTTCTGCCTCCTTATATATTAAACTGATGCAAGTCATTTGGGACAGTTTGAAGGACAACCTAGCTCAGGATAGGATGATATCTTCTCTAAAGTTCTTGGTATTCTTCACTGACTCTGGGCTATACAAATGCCCAAGTGTGCCCTTAGTCAACAAGAGCCAGAATAAGTTAATCCAACCCTCTGGCCAGCTTGGCTTTATTTTCACCTATGGATAACCTCTTTTTAATTCTGATCTAGCCACCTTACTGAGTACTTAAATTCAATTTCATTGTCTGAAAAATTGAGGTTTTGGCTCGATTAATGCTGAAAAACTGAGAGTGGTATATACCAGCATAAAAAGGAGGAGATGAGAAAAAAACCTTAATTTTCTTAAAAAAAAAGTGTAAAGACTGGTTGCTACCTCTTCATTTACAGGTCAAAGCAAACCCAATGTTCCTTCAGTGTCCAAAAATTACAGACATTTCAATTTCAGCATGAGGGAGACGTTACCAGACACTATAAATCAAGGACATGGGCTGCCGGGTAATGTCACGCGTCCAACCGTGCAGAATGTACACAAGAGTGGCTGGTAACGGAGCGAGGCGGCCCAGCCAGAGGAGTCCATGTACCTTGTAAATATTATTACTACATGGCATGGAGCCTCAGCAGGCATAAAGCTTGAAGCCAGACTAGCAGTTTGTTTTCATAATTTGCAAGCTCATTGCCTTTAAGCAGGAATGTGTTATTCTGCATGTGTGTGTGTGGCAGTGGGCACCCCAGGTGATGAGCAGGAGTGTCACCATGAAATACTTTGGAGGCCAGGTCATGGGATTGAGTAGGTCACTGAAGCTGTTGCGGAAAATCAGAGATTTGAGTGATTCTAAAGACAAATCATAGCACAGGTACACTGGCCTGTTCCCAAAGTTTACTGATGCCTTCTGGCTGTGGGTAAATCTGATTTTGGTGTACCTGGTAACTGACAGAGAGGAGATAACTGACACTGATTCTGATGCTCTTTCTGGGCCCCCTGGAAAAAGGACCAACCAAACAACCCAAAAAAATACAAAAAATCTTTTCATAGTATTCTACCTATTTTTCAGTGCAATATTTCAGCAGACGTAATGTTTTCATCAAACTGAGAAGACTGTTGAATAAGCGAGAGCCTTGGAGAATTTGGTGGCACCTGAAGAATGCTTTAAAGCATTAAACACTATAATCTCTGTTATAGTTCAAAATAACTAACCACCGTGGCTTGTCCCTTTCAAGCTTCCTGAGAAGAAGACAAAAAGCTCCTAACAGACTTCAAGTGTTGTCTCCGTACTAAAAAATAAATAGCAAATTTTTGTGTTCTCAGAAGTGTCTCTGGGAATGGGGAAAATGTTTCTAAGCTGAGCTTGCAGAACTTGGACTTGCAGAAAGCCTGGACTGTTGCAAAATAAATAATTTCTGATGGACACCAAATTGAAAGAGCAGTGATTTTCAAGTCTAAATAGCAAGTTTTGGACTAGTCAGGGCAGCAAAGGACAGGTGTCTCTTACTAAACAATACAAATATGGATTGTACTTCAATTTCTAACAACCTAGGTGATAATTTAATTTCTATTACAATCAGTTGCTCCAACTAGGCATTATCTTTAGTGAGAGATCCCTGTACACCTAGCTGTAGGCTCATGAGCCTACCATTCATATAGCAGGATCCAGTTTAATTTATAGCAAAGATGACTGCAGGTTTTAACCAACTTAGTTTGCACAGAATCTGATCCAAGGCTGGTAGGAAAACCTGTGTGTATCAGAGAAGTCTTACATAAAAACTTTATCATCAGCATTTGTGAGTAGAGCTTATCTCAAGTAAAAATTCTTTTTTAATTCTTTTATTTTTATTCTTTTTTGGCAATGGGCAGGTTTGGATCTGAGGATTTTTTAGGAGGCACAAGTCCTAAGGAATGTGTCCTAGGTGGTCCTTGTTGAAAAGAGAGGTTGGACTAGACAATTCATGGTGCCTTCCAGCTTCAACCATTCTGTGATTCTGTGGTTCTTTTTCACCCTGAAGTGGTGAACAGCTAATCACATGGAGGTTTTAATATTAGGAGCCCACCAGTAAGAACTATTCAAAAGATTTCACTCTTGTTGGATCTGAACTCAGACCGTATCCTTGGTTTAGCCTCCAATGGCAAAAGAAAATTCTTTGACCACAATTCAGATTAAAATTACTCCAAATGTATTTGAATCAACTGCTGTTTTATCCAGTTATGGGTAGAAAGCCTGGTTCTGACTTACACCAAGATGTCTTTCTTCAAAGAAAGGGAGCCTATGAGGGAGCACAGTTATCACGTGCGGGTTGGGACTAAGGCTGAACATCCCTAACCTGAAAACATACTGGATGTCTGGAGCTGTCATTTGGGCTCATCAGTGTCACTTTGACATGGGCAGTTTCATGCAATTTCTTCCCCACAAGAGGCTGATTTTGGAGAATGTACAAGTTTATTAAATACCTACCTAACTATTGAAATTCATTTATGTTACAGGGGACAAAAAAGTCTGAACTGAGAGTTGAAGCCACTATTCAAAACAGAAACACACAGCTAATTTCAGTGCTTCCAGGTTAAAAAAACAGAGAAAACCACAGGTGAAACTGCTAATTTTCTTCATCATTTCAAAACTATAGGACCAAGAGACTAATTCAAAGCCTGCCAAATGGAAACCAATGGAAAGCTTTGTATTAAGGTCAGTGGAATTTAGATCAAGCCTCAGAAGCAGCTGACAGCTGCAATGACCCTCAGGTGAACTTCATGCTCTGGTTGAAACATCTACACTGGCCATGCCTGCCTGACCATTGCGCTGTGTCTTTGCTCAGCCTTGGTTCTCCTATGCTGAATTCTTCCTGCCAGCAGGTCAGACAGAGAAGTGTGTGGTTTTCCAGTCACTGTAGACTGCAGCCCAGTCATTGGTTTCACCTTCTGAGAGCCCTGCGCTGCAAAATTCATAGCCGCTGAATCACACCCATGACCTCAGCTCCTGCATCAAAGACATAATGGCTGTGGAATTTCTCTGCCTAGGGAAAGAAATAGTGGAGTCTCCATAGTTTTTGTTCCTTATAACTGGGGAGCACTAGGGCTGTCATTCCAACGTGTGGACAGTACCAGCAGAGGAAACAGTGAGGTGTCTGCTCTTCTCCCAAACACCAGTCATACTATTCTGCATGTAGCATTAACTTTCCATTTTCTGAGCTCAAAGAACTATGAAAATATTGACTGATCAAATGAAAATATATTATATGCTAATACTTGTTGCCATAAATGATGATAATAGTAGTTGTTAAACAATAACTGTTTAGCAATCTAACTACTTCATCAAAAATATTAAGAATAACTGCTAGAAAGAAAGAGTTACCTGCCCAGTGGACAGTGAGAGTCTAAGGGAGATGTGGATACTAAATCTAGCATGTTGATTAGCTCTTTTACTTCCCTTTTTCTTCTTATATTGGCTGTTTTGCATGACAATCTGCATTCCTTATAGACTGGTGACAATATGGTTACATTTATACTCCTGATTATTTGTTTGGAAGAAACTACTTGAAAATGTGACATTTATTCTAAGTTTGCAAGCACTAAAGTAGATACTGAATACAGTAAGAATGAACACAGTATGAGGACCTGGGCTAAGCCCATTGTAGTGAAAGGAAAGAATCCTGTTGTCTTCAGCCATCTGAAGAAGCCATCAAAGCTTCAACGTACTCTTCTGAGGTTGCCCTATATTGCCCAAACCCAGAGTTATCTTGCCTGAACTTGCTATCAAAGCTATCTACGTTGTCTTGTGGAAAAGAGACAGACCTTCCAGGAAAGTATCAGTAGATGGTTTGTTTTCTCCTCCTTATGTAATTCATTTGTAACCTCTAGAAAGAAGAAGGAGCTCCTAAATCAAGAAGCAAACTTCACTTTGATTAATGCTGTAGGACTTTTAAAACTAAAGCCTTGAGGGCAACTTCAAAATTCTATTTAACTGTGATTGTCACTCAACCCTAAAGCCAGGGAAGAGCTTTGCCCAGAAATAGGTGTAAGTTCCCTTCTTTAACAGTCTGAGCATTTGCGTCATTGATCCAGGAATCATGATAAAACCTGAAACTGCAAATAGAAAAAAAATCCCAGGAGGATATATTTTGTGTTATTTGTAGAATTAAGATAAATTAAAGACCAACCTTAAATGCAGAAGTAGAATGCTTTTCATGAACAACATTCTAAACCCATGGTCAGAAATAAGGGTTTGTTGGTCCTGCCTTGAGTGGAAGGTGGAACAGTTATCCTTTATAAGTCTAGGTCTCTTGTAACCTGTATCATGCTATGAGTAGCCAGAGGCTTTCTGTGTGTGTGCAACTCATTCATTCAGCAGTCCATTTTCAATTTCCCTGCTGGTAAAGTGGAAGAGACATTTATCTCCTTAATGAAGGGCAAACCTCCAAGAGTTCTCAGGAACTTAAGAAAGGGATACTAAGGATGTTCCTTCAATTTAACTGTTCCAGAGAATCTTCCTTTTGATTTATTCTGGGTGTTATCCAGATATAGAATCACAGAATAGTTAGGGTTGGAAAGGACCTTAAGATCATCTAGTTCCAACCCCCCTGACATGGGCAGGGACACCTTACGCTAAATCATATCACCCAAGGCCTCGTCCAACCTGGTCTTGAGCACTGCCAGGGATGGAGCATTCACAACCTCCCTGGGAAACCTCTTCCAGTGCCTCACCACCCTAACAGGAAAGAACTTCCTTCTTATACCCAACCTAAACTTCCCCTGTTTAAGTTTTAACCTGTTACCCCTTGTCCTATCACTACAGTCTCTAATGAAGAGTCTCTCTCCAGCATCCCTATAGGCCCCCTTCAGATACTGGAAGGCTGCTATGAGGTCTCCATGCAGCCTTCTCTTCTCCAGGCTGAACAGCCCCAACTTCCTCAGCCTGTCTTCATAGACATGTCTTCATATACGGAAGAATGTTTTAAAATTAGATCCCTTTTAGGCTTTAAGGATTGTTCACCTCAGCATAAAGGTTGCCCTCATGCTCAGGCATGCCCTGTTAAGGATATTGTGGTTTTGTGCCATCTGAACTGCCTCTAAAATACATTCAGTGTCTACATGGGGCATTTAGATCTGACACAAAGCCTACAGCAGAGAGGCAGCTAAAAGGGATATGAAGTCCCAGTGGGACCGATGTAGCACTAGTGATCCAAGCTGAGCCCTACATCTCTGTGTGACCTGTTTATCTATCTTCTTCACGCGCAGTCCTTGGAAATCTGAGGCTGTTCTAGTATTAGGCCTTTGATGTTGAAATATTTAGTGTACCCTGTAGGTCCTCAAGCTCCGCTTCAGAAAGATGCAGGTCTCCCAGAGGTCCCGTACCACGCTTGTGAGTCCTGTGCAGATATCTTGGTTACTCCATAGTCTCTACCCCATATGTGTATTTGGGAAATGGCATCTTGCCTGTAGTCAGTTTAGCTGCCATGGGCTGAGGACAAAATTCGGGTCATCAGCTGGTAGATAGCTATTTTAAGGTCATCTGTATTACCCTACAGGATCCATCTGACTGCACTAAGTAGTTCTGCAGTGACTACAACTGGAACTTGCATATCCAGCTCACATAAACACACCAGCACTGAAGACAGCTGGTGTTAGGGCTCTGAACCAGGGTCTAAAATCCAACCTGGCCATTACCAGTTCATTTCACCTCCCTCTCTAACAGCCCTGCTCCATCCTTGATATCTGTATCTAGCCAATAAATTCTGAAACAGATCAGCCAAATTGTCCTCTGAATGTGCCTGCCTCTTTGAAGAAGCCCAGAAAACCAGGCTAGGTTTAAAATTTTACTTTTAGTGGGCTAACATTAGCTGAAATGAAATCCCAGCTCAAATACACAGGGATGTTATGAACATTAGTTCATATTTCACCAGTAATAATCTGTAGCTTAACTCTAGGGAAAAATTAAACAGAAGATGTTAAAGATTTATAGATATCTAGGTGAAGGGTTATAAAATGCGTGTGTGTGTAGGCTGTGGGCATGCATACTTTAATATATAAGAATGTGCACATATTTATCTGTACCTGTATATTTATATAGGCAAAGAAGAATGAATACTTTCCATATAGTGCATTCAACGAAATGAGCAGATTTTAGAGCCAGAGGGATTTGTTATGACCATCTAGTCTAGTGTTAAATACAAGATCAGATGTAGATACATGGGAACATAAGCAAAAATATAGTCCGTTTCACCATTTCTGTCTTCTGTGGAGCAATGCTGGCTCCCCAACTTGATCTGTAGTGATGACGCCTGTGCTGTTGCAGACAGGAAGGAGGGGAGGGATGTGATAAATGAGGAATTGAGAGGTGGGGAGCCTTGGCTCCTCATACTTGGAGTGAGTCATCCGGCATGGAAGAGCCATCATGCTCCCAGTGTAGAGGCAGGAAGCCTTCCATAAAAACATAAGTCTGGCTGGGATCAGACCAGGACTGTAGGCTGCTTCTTTCTTCTTTGGTGGTTCTTATGTGTGTACATGCTCTGTCGTTGTGAGATGGCTACAAATATGTGCCAGATGTGCTGCTTGTGCTTCTTGCAGCAGACTGAACCTTTTGCAGCCTGGTGTTTCTCATTATTCAAACTTCTTTTTTTTTATGTCCTACCTATAAGTAGTCACACAACTTAACTAAAGCTTGAAGATCAGTCTAGTCTTGACAGTGTCTCAGAAGGAGAAACAAGGTCTACCACAGTGACCTTGAATGAGCCAGGCTGGTTTAGGAATCCAGCAGTTCAAAGAGGTGCAGGGAAGGATTATCAAAATCAGGTACTTTGGCTTCATTCACCCATGGCTGCTGAGGTACTTTTCCAAACCCAGCCCTTAATCTCTCTGATCCTCAGTGCATCTCATCTGTAAAACAGGATAAAACTAATGCCGCCTTTCCCTGTTTAAAATGCAAGGTGATCAAAGCAGTAGCTGTCTCTTAAATGTCGGTGCACATTTGTCTGCATGGAGTTATGTATGTGCAAGTGTGAGTGGTTTTGACATGCCCTATATATATATATATATATTAATAAAGCAATATGCATGATGCCTCTTAGGGAACAACAGCTATTACAAAAAAGCATAACTTAGCTGACTTTTTAAATCTTTCTGTCTTCTGTACGGAACACTGGGACATCTGCTCAGACTTCCAGCACCTTGGGGAGATCAATATATGCACTTTAGATGACTTCTAGATGGGAAAAAGAGGTGCGTTGAATGCATGTGTGCATTCACCTACATGCAGTCAGGGAAGGTAATTTGGGGAGGTGTGATTCCTGTCACAAGGACAGCTGCTTCTCCTCAGGACTGTCAGGATGGACAGTGACAAGCTGAGGACACACTGGGTCACTGCTATCTTGTCTGGTGAAGCCAGTGTGACTCCATGCTGAATCCATGGGAGCCAGTATCAGAGCCCACAGCGGAAGCAGATGGACAGCTTGATCCTTGTGTCAAGAGAAGGGAGCGAGAATACACCATTTGCCACCTCCCTGGGATCCACAGGGCCAGGCATGGAGCCGAACGTCTCAATAAGTGCCTTCATGCTGACAGCATCCTCAAGACTTGGCTTTCACCCTCCTGTCTGTAAGGTTTAGCGTTACGTATCACCTGCCAAAAGATGGAGTGGAAGGCCTTGCTGCCTCTGGAAAAACACTCAGCGAGTGAAGGTGCTTGGGACAGGGTGCTCCTGCCATCAGTAACTCCTGGGGAGATTGTGAATCCTCTCCGACTGCAGTGTAGGTGTTGCTTTGCTGAGGGAAAGGTAGAAACATTAAGCAATTTCAACCTAAAATCTCAGAGCCAGACCACCTTCAAAACTGCCAATTACAACTGAGTAGGTAGAGAGTTTGCTGGAGTTTGCTGGTCATCTTCCCCCCTCCTTTTTTTTTTGTTCTTTTCATAAATGATGTTAGAGTATCATTTTTTAAAAAGCAATAAGGAAGAAGGAAAAACTAAAGCTTTAAAAGCTTTAAAAATTGAAAACTGCATTATTACTTTGTTATAGAAAAACATATCCCCTTTTTGTAACCAGTAGAAAAAATGAAATAATAAATACCAAGAAGTACCATAAATTGAGGACAGCAGGAAGGAAGGGTGCCAGCAAGCAAGCTGTGACAAGTGGAGAAGTGATTGCATGGGGAAGAAGTTGTTTCAGAGCTTCATGGAACTGCAAGTCAGGGGTGGTGGCTCAGTGCTCAAGTGCCTCTCTTTGGATAAGATTGGCTGTCACATTTCATTAAATACCCTGTACTAAACCCAAAGTATTTCAGCTATCAGGGCTGATATTCATGCGCCTTAATTGTCCACATGCAAACAACCATGCATCAGAAGAATCAACCTCTGGAGGTGTCTGCTTTCCCCTCCTGACTGCTGTGAGAGCTGTGAGTGACTATAATCCTCATTCAAACACTTTAGTTTGGTGCCCAATATAGATGAGACAAATCTGGGCTCAGAAAACTTAGTGACAAACACAGCAAAGGAACAGGAAACCAAGAGGATTGAAGTGTGAATAACACCTGTTTGTATGAGGGATTTGGCTCAGCAAGAAATGTCCAGGTGTCCTTCACAAGGGCACCATCACTCAGATCCTAGAGGAAAGAAACACCCTTTTTCCACTCTTGCTTCTCTCAGCGCTGTGTACCAATGTAACCTGTGGAAGAGCTCTCCTAGTCTCAGATCAGGCTATAAATGAGCAAGACATCCAAAGCTGGTGATATGCATATGAGCTGAACAGTTAAAGTTTTTATTTGACATAGTGAACCCCTAGTGCTCTTATTTTTTTTTTTCCCAGAAGAAAAAGAAAACAGGAATAAGCAAAAGACAATATTTATACTTTTAGTTTATTCTGAAACAGAAGACATATATTCTTCTCTTTTATAAAACTCAATATTTCAGTTTAACTGGTTTATTCATACTGGGTAGCAGGTAGGTGCATGACTATATGGAAATTTAGCCTAATCCAGAAGGAAAGCGTTTGAGGCTGAACAAAGCAGAAAACAAAAATGTTGACCAGGAAACAAAGAGAAAGTGTGAGTGGAAAATAGAGGAAAGTGTAGTTAGACATAATGCAATACTTTGTTGAATTGTGGTCTGTGAGACTCTCAGAACTTCAAGTACTCGGATGTTAGTGAGCCTTACTGGGTTCTAGGGTACATGCTCTTATTCATTAGCATTCAAAATAAAGTCAAAACTTTTGGCTCATTTGCATGGAAAAAAACTTTCATGATCCTACAGCTGTTCTCACCCCAGTATTTGTAGTTTTATTACTCAAATATCAACTTTTGTTCACTGTCCAAGTGCAATGAAAACATAATATTTAAATATAAGCCCCATTTACTTTTCAAGTATTTTTCCTGTCCAAAAAATTCCTAGTAATTTGTGTCTAATTCAGACCCTGAACTCATTATTCATCTCTTCTGTGTGCCTATTCATATTAATAGGTGCTAATTCTACCCTTGTGACATCATCACTGTTCCTAAGGCAACTGACTGTGATGTCAGAAACACAAGACAATGGCCTCTGGTTATGAATAAGCAAACGGGAAGAATGAGTAATGAATTAATTGAAAGGCTCGTAGACTGTAGCAAAATATCTCAGGATCCAAACTTCCCACAAATGTTTTAACATACATTACTGGCTTAATTTTCAGCAGATTATGTATTGGCTGGGTGCACTGGGTGTGGGTCATTTGTGCATGTGTGTGTTGGAATCTTGATGGATAATGTTATGTTAGGTGAATAGTATTTAGTCATGCTGTGCTCTAATGGCTGTCATCTCATGAGCTTTAAAGTATTTAATTTCATAACTGAATAAAACATGATCTTATCCAATCTGGGGCAAAGATATCAGTGTAGCCTTATTTTTTTCAGGTTTTCTGGTTTGTTTTTTTGTTTTGTTTTGTTTCGTTTTGATTTTTAAAGAGAATAAAAAGGCAGAAAGATCTAGTTGCTTATCTAGGCCAATGTCCTTGGTAATGTAAATAGTGTGTTACACTGTATATAAATTGAATGTAGTTGCTTTGAATATAGTTGCTTTCTTTGAAAAAAAATGTCACCATGGGGAAGCTAATGGGAAAATGTTTTCTTCTCCCTGCTTTCCATGTAGACTATTATCTGAATTTTTCTTCTAATTTCTTTTTTGCTTAATTTTAATTAACTCCATGCATTGATATTAGCTCATATCATTTCACCAGATAATTCCCTGTGCAATCTTTGCTTCTTTTTCACCAGACCCAGGAGACTAGATCCACAAAATTACTCAGGACCTTAGCTGAAATTTTAGAACTGTTTATTTAAAATGTAGGTTCCTCATACGTAGCCTTTCCTCCCTATCTTGTATTCCGTAATTCACATAATCTTCATTGATCTGCTTCTAGGTTCTTACCTGTGGAGCTTAACTTGAAAGGCTCTCAGTCACTGTTTTCAGGTGCAGTGGTCTGGGAGGTTTCTGCCACCTGAAACAAAGCAAAAAATGTTGCAAAGGGAGGATAGCCTCATCTGTAGGGACAGTCTGCTCTGCATGCTTTGAAAGATTGGTTGTGAAGTTAAACCCTCAATTTTTCCTCTCAGGCTTTGTTTTTCACAGGAGAACCAGCTTCAGAACACTGTCTACTTTGAAAGGTCTTGAAATAGAAGCAAAGAAACCCTAGGCAGAAAATGAAACATCAGCTCATGGTTCCTTTGGACATCTGTTAAAGAAAAAAAAAAAACAACACAGAAACTCCCATGACTGCCAGCAAGCTAAGTTTTACAATACTTAGACATGCCAGAAAAAGGGTCGAAGATCTGTCTGAATCCAGATGGCCTACTGGGCTAGTGTGGTTAAAGCATGCCAGTTTCTGTAGCCAACAGCACAGAAGGGAGTGATTTGGCTAACATTATGGCCATCTGCCTCTAAGTTCTCAGCCCAAATGACCGGATACCTACTGCAGCTGAATCAACAGTGCAAGTGCACAGCAGTGCTGAAATTTACAGCGCTGGATCTGTATCAGGATGCTTCAAAATGGTGATCTGGAATGGGAAGTCAAAGATAGATGGGCCAGATGCTGGTGAGATACTGAAATGCTATAAAGATTGTTGTCTTCCCTGTGTTTCTCTCTACCCATCTACTATGAATATTTTCCAGTACTGTTTACAATAAGTCTCCATTGATATGTGCATTCACATGCAAAACAAATTAAAAAAAACCAAAACACCAAATCCTGAAGCAAAATTCATTGTAAAGTGAAAAATTAACTAAGCTGAAAACAAGCGAATTGAGTCTAAGCTCAAAAAGCAATGTTAGGATATTGCAGTGATCCAAGACAGTGATTCAAGATGTTATTCTTGTGGTGCATTTCTTGGTTTGCTTTGGTTTGGTATGCATTTATTTTGTTATTCTGAAAGATCTAGATATGTAATTCATTCCAGTTTAGAGTAAGATACCAGACACAGTTAGGCTGGTAGACATCTGAATGACGATGGGACATCCAAGGTGGTGTTTTGTACATCTGAAATAACCAATCCACATGCCTTCTGCGGTCCCTTAAGGCCTTGGGATCAGATAGAGAAGACCAGTGCCCATCAATTGTTCTACAAAGCAAATTCTTCTTCCTTTATGATGAAAGAGTATGGAGTGGCTAGCTTTCCTCGGGACACTTATACTCCTGAAGTTTAAAATTAGAGAAAAAAACCCTCTCCATTTAAAAAAACTTTATCACACTTTTGAAAAGTAGTTACTAGAGAGATGAGACAGATTGTTCAGCAATCCTGTGGTTATTTCTGAGATTTTTTTTTAAATGTCCTCAAATCTTGCCAAAATAGTCTTGAAGCAACTTACTTGATTAACAATGTATGTGTAGACATACCAGCTCAGACCAAAAAGCTCTTTAGGAAGAGACCCATACGAGATGCCTAAAAATAAATATAAGGAAAGGGAAATTCTCTTTAATGTTCTATGGGAATGACTGAGAGAATTTCATGAGAACCAGAGCTGCTGACTTTGGACATCTTTACTTTCAAATGTCGAAATATTTGCCCAGATTTTTTTTTAAATGTTTAAAGAACTCACTTTTCATTCTCAAAATCTGTCAAAAGTAGCAGTCAAAGTAACAGTGGAGTGTTACTTTTTACAGAATTTTGCCTTATAGGAGAAAAATTATTTTGATGCAATTTTGCAGTCTGTTCTAAGAATTACTAGGAGGAAAGTTTATTTAAATGTGCAGCATAACTTATCAAGTTTTTAAGTTGATCAGAGTATGGTTTCAATAGAATTAAAATACTGAAGTAACAATGTGGAATGACTACTTATACACCCATCTATTAATCCCTCCTGACATATTATTTTGTCAGTATTTTGGCATTATGTTTAATCAAAAAGTAGGTAACATCAGGAACAACTCAGAAAGTTATGTGGTGCATGTAATATGGCTGAATAACTTTAGAGAAATAATTTTTTGAGGTGATTGCCATATAAATAAGTTTCAGCTAAAAGTCTCATTATGGATGTTCAGAAATGAAGATCAGAATTCTTTACAGAATTTCTTCTACTGGGACATTCTGCAAGTGTTGCTGTAAAGCTAGAAACTATGACAATGAGACTGCTGGTTATTTTATGTGAAACTACTGCTCCTATATTTCAAAAGAAAACGTACTCTGAAGAAATGAGAGGGGATGGAGCTCATAGCTAAGATTATAAAATGAAGGAAATAAAACTGGCATACAGCTCTTCCAGGGTCTGTCTTGCATTTTTTCCTCAAAGTAAAAATGAAAAGCAAATTATTGTTTTATTTATTTAATTATTTGATGCAAGGGCACATGTCTGTGGTATCTTGAGTCACTTGGATTTTGTGTGACAATTTCAGTGGACTTCAAATAATGCTCTGCTTGAGTTCAGGACATTTGTGTGTGACCAGGCTGTGCTGGTGGCACAGATGCTTTGCAGATAGGACATGAGGTGCATACAGCTCAGTATGATAATTTCTACAGGAGCTGTGCTGGATCCAAAAGCAAAAGAGAGTTGCAGTACTTTACCAGTTTTCTCATGTGAGGTCTGCTCATGAAGGAGATTAGGAAGCCCTGTTCTGGGGGAAATTGGTCTTTCACTGTCTTTGTTTTTTGTGGTTTTCAATTCAGAGCTTTAAGCCCTGAGAGAGCAATGCATAGCTCTATTTAAATAATCCACTTGTATATTTTCTCCACAAATGCTGATTTTATTTTTTAGAATTACATACTTATGTTACTATGTTTTGGGTGCAGCAAAATACTATGAAAGGGGAGGGGTTTGCTGAGGTTTTTTCTTCTTTTTCCTTTCTTTACTGTTTGGTTGGTTGTTTTTTGTTTGTTTTGTTTTGTTTTTTTTTTAATGTATGACTGGGGTGGGTCTTTGAGCTTCATATTTGGCTCTAAGAGATTGATCCCAGTCAGCTCTGATGGACCTAGATATTTTGGCCAGTTGTTGCCCTTCTGCTAATTCACTTGGGGGGGGGGGGGGGGGGGAAGTAAAAAAAAAAAGTAAAAATGTTGTATGGTGGTTCTAAAGCTCTCCCATCCATTGAATTATTCACAAACATGCACACTGAGAATGGAATCCATCCATCCTTCAGTATCATGAGTTTGGTTTAAAGTGCTGCATGGATGGGAAAGTTTTATAATCGCATTCCCTGGACTGAATTTATGTGGTAAAGATCAGGTTAACCTGGGTATTGCTGGCTGCCAGAGAACACAGAAAATGCCTTAAGAAGCCAACCCTTCTGCTCTGCCTGAGCTTTAAAACACAGTATATGTGTGCATGTGTCTATTTATGCAGTGAGAGAGACACATGCACACATATACGCCTCATTTAAATGGAGACATACATGCACGCACACTTGCACCAAAATACATCCCTAGTAGTAGTTTCATTGGCATCAAGGTACTCATATATGGGACAAATTCAGATGGTTATCTTAATGAATAGATGAAAACTGCCACTTAATATTTGCAGTAAAAAAAAACCTGTTGGCTTTTTTTCTTTAGCATATTTCACATTGGATAAAATGAAGTGGATACTCACACTAGCAAAACTTTGGTTCCTGTCTTAGCTGACTCAGCTGCTGAGGTTTCCTGTTGTCAACAAATATGTTGAGTTTATACTGGGATGGTTCAGAGCAGGAGCCTGGCTAGGTGCCGAAATTGTCTTTGCTTTTGCCTGCACTCTTTCCCTCCGTATGCACTAATTGTCGTAGAAGACTAGTCAGTGATAATCTGCTTGATGAGAATCCAAAGTGTGGAAGATATCTGATCATACCAAATGGGCAATCAGTTCTAGTAAAAAAATGGCAAACATGATGCCAGTAATAATTCCAATATTGGCATCTAATTACCAGCTTAGAGTGTTGAAAGCCAGTTCCCTTTTTCTAATGAACTCTTATCTAGTATATTTTCTATTAAGTCTCATTCCCTTTTTTAAATTTTTTCCTTTTCTTCCTGTTGGCATCTTTCTTTTTTCTTTGCTACTGAAATCAATTTTTTTACTATTTAGAAGGTAGATTTTAAGTAAACCAAAAGATGTAATAACTTCCAAAATTATTCTGAACAAAAAGTACTTTATGTGGGTTTTTCCTAAAAACTGTAGTATCTTATATGTTAGTATAAGAACAGAAAGCTTCATAGTGATTATGTTCTTTCACAGATTTTGCATTTTTTGAATATTATTTTTTTATAAAAAATTAAATATTAAAAACATATATAAAAATGCTAGTATATTATAAAGTAGAAACTCCCCACACTAAAGAGCACAGACCACCAGTAATTCATACAGACCATTGTGGTGGTCCACAGAATAAACATTTTGGAAGGAAAGCAGTAGGGGATCTTAATAGTTTTGTGAGAAATGGTCCAACAAAAGTTTTCTCTGCTGTTAAGTCTTCATCAAATGGAAAATTAAATGAACCATTGTTTTGTGGCATGGTTGTATGCAGTATTAAGGAGTCTGTGCTTGCTGAAAGGGTACCAATATCTATTCAAGGAGCAAACTTCTTCATGGGACAGCCTTCTGGGAACTTTTTTAGACTACCATAGGGGTTTTTTTTAGCCTCTTTTGAGCTGCAAATTTCAGCAGTCATTTCAAAATTAGCTAGTTTCAAATCAGACCTTATCAGAATCAGGAACTTGTAGCAGACTTAGGTCTTGGCCTTAAAGTCTTGGAATCACCTGTGTTCACCAAACATAGCTAGTTGAGTTCTGTGCTCTACATAAAGACTGTATGTTGTCTATAAACTATTCTATGCATTACACAGAAGGAATACCGAAATGAGCAGTGGCTGTCAGATTATGCAGAAACAACAAAGATACAACACAGAGCAATAGCAAGAAACTGAGAGGAAATAATAGCCTGAAAATCCGGAAAGAGTGTGGAACATGAAAGAGTGTGAGCTGTTATTTAGTATGTTCATATTAATTATTCATACAAGGATGATTTTAATTAATGGTATGAGAAATGGAAAATTCAGATGGAAGGTTGTAAGACCTATAAACACATGAGAGTCTTAGTAGAAGTTTTCAGCAAGAGCAATATATCATCTGGGATCCTGGAAGTTAGACTGCTGACTGGTGAACTGAACAAGGTCAGAGGGCTCTAAGAGCAAGTGTCATGTCAGAGTTCACGTTCATACAGTGGGATTCCCTTTCTCCCAAGATCAGGTTGACATAATCCATCCTAATGACTGAGAAACTAAAGGCCTGGCAGCCTATACTGATTTCTGCATCCCACACTAGGTGATTCAAAAGTGAGGGCTTAAGTCTTGCCAATGTACAAAAGTGGATTAACCCTTTTTGTTTTGAAGCTATTTTAGATGTACTCAAAAATAACTGCTGTAGTCTACTACAGTCACTCTTCTGGATTGTGACACTGTCTATCCTTCAGCTCATGGATCAGGGTGCTCCTTGGAGACAAGGCAGGGTGTTATCAGCAAGTCAGTGCAGGGACGTTTATCTCTGCACTGTCACTCACTGCAGAGCTAGTTATCTCTGAACAGGCTGATACCACCTCTTCTCGCCCAGAGAGAGAGGTGATAGTAGTGCTATCTCAGAGGCTTTACACCCAGCTCTGGCTTCAGTTAACATCCTCTCTTTGATAGCAAAGGAGGAGGAAAGGCCATGGCACAGACTCTGGTGCCAGATATAGTCAACAAGGGAGTTCAGGATGAAGGGGAAGCTGTAAAGCAAGATCATCTGGGTGGTTCTCACAGGAGTGGTTGCGTGCTGTATCTATAACAATATAGATATCCATAGCCAGCAGGCTGTTTGTTCCCCTGGCATGGTGGAGGGTTGGTGAAGAATCTCAAAGTGTGGTGCCACAGAGGGTGGTCAGAGCAGCTAGGTTTGCTGGCACTGCTGAGCAGATGGCTGCATGTATCTATTAAATATAGCAACATGAAAGGTGAAATGTCAGGAACAAAGACAGGTCTCATTGTGAAGTGCCTGGAAAGCACAAGTAAGACAACTAATCAGGGATAGAAAGAGAGAGGGCAAAATGGAATGAGTCAGGAATGTACAAGTATTTACCAGCCTCCTTGGGTAGAGATGCCGTGCCAAGTTCTTGAATTGCTGTCACTCATTTGTCCTCAGAAATGGTGAAAAAGGAAGTAACTCTTACACTGATTATTAAGATCTTTGCCTGGTGGGTAGTTGCACACACCTGGATCTCTAAACACACTCTCCAGTATTTCATTCTCCACCTAGGGTGGGGGACTGAGCAAACTGCTTGCAAAAGCAGTATTCACACTTCAGTATTTAGACAATGCCCACTGCTTCTGCCAGTTCCACAAAATATATGGGTTTTGGGTTGCAAATTGTCTTCACAGGCTTCCTTTGGTCTTCTGAGCAAAGAGTCAGCACACCTTCTATTCTCACTTGCCCAATCAATGTGCATAGGTTTTATATAAGTAATCAATATACATATGCCTCTTGGTAATTTAGGTGGCAAGAGAGACTGCAAATCTTCTGTTGGAAAGATGTAAAGGAGCAGGAGAGGAAATCAGGCAACTGGAGAAAAGGCTATTGTCAAAGAAGGGACAAAGCATAGATTACCTGATACTGATAAAGCTAACTTCTTAATAGCCCACCTGTGCTGTTCTTATCTGGTTTGCACCTGCAACAAGAATAGGCTCTTGGTCAGTCTGTGTGGCTTATTTAACTTGTTCTTTTGCCAGGATCTCCAGGAGTACTCTGGAAAGCACTACCTCCTTTAGTGAGGTCAAATAACACTACATCTCCTCAGTTCTCCAAGTGCAAACGTGAGAACCTAGATAATTCTTCCTGGCTGGGTCACAAATGTGTAGTATGCAGGCAGAAGAATAATCCTCTGGCCCCATGTCTGCCTCTCTCCACCTCCCCTTGTTTCCTGTATTAAATCCACAGGACCTGTGAACCTATGATAAAGGGAGGAAGATTTCTTGCTACCCACCTCAAGCTGTAGGAATTTCGTAATGACCAATGGAAGCCATGATTCTGTCCAAAACGTCCATCATGCAAGTAAGAGCTGGAAAATGCATGAGATTTATATTTACTAACCTAGTAAATAGTTTTTCTATTTGTCCTGGGTGCCCTTCGGGAGTGGGGGGGGGACAGGGCTAGACTGCGTGGCTGACTTGCTGACAGAGTTTAAACCACGACAGTCTTCTTAATATCTTCTGGTGTGCAGTAACATACAAAGTCCCACAGCACATGACATACTTAGTGAGATCCTTATTTCTCAGTCTTTCAATTCTTTCTTTTACTGCCATGATCCAAACAAGGTGGTATTTGAGAAAAACTGACACAGGAACTTATGTGGTCAAGGACCAAATCCAGAAATACAGAAATGGTGCAAACCTCTTTGATACCACTGCAGTCAACAGAGCTATGTCCATATTCATGGCTTGTAATCCAACCTTTTAAGTCAAAGATGTACAGCTAATTTGTTTCCTTTAATATATAGGATAAAAAGTTAGCAACTATTAAAACATTAACTATTTTTCTGACTTAAATCACTGTATTGTCGAGCATGAGACAATAGGTAAGATTTCCCAGTACTGCCAATGACTTGAAGAATGTTTATACTTTTTTCTTTTCCAAGGTCCAACTTTGGAGATTCAAAGAAAAATTACTTTCCTGATCTTCTGAAAATTCAGCAACCTTAAAATATCTGAAGATGGCTGCTTGCAATCAATATTTTTAATTTCTTAAGTTATTGTACATTTCTATTGTTCAAGGAAATATAAAATGCATATGAATAAGCAGAATAAAAGACAGAAGAGAACTTAAAAAAGCAAGAACACTACACTGTTAATAAAGAATTAGAAATTGAACACAAAATAACAATGTGATTTTCTTTCAGCTGGGAGGAGGTTCTGAAGAAAAATAAAAAGTGAACATAGGGAGAATAAAGAGAGAAAGGGATGGAGAGAGAACAAACTAGAAAAAGAAGAGGAAATTTTGTGTGTGTATGTGTGTGTGTGCAAAACTTTTCCACTAGAGGAGAGCTATGTTGGTCTGGAATTTCAGTCCAAAGGAACGCTCCTATAAATTAACTCATTTTTGTTTTTTCAAACATCAGTTAGCCCCACCACAAGGTCTTGGTGCTGTGCCATTTCCAAACCACTTTGGGACTGTCAAACATAAATCATGGGGTGTGGAAGCAGTGGAGGAGGAGAGTTATGATCTGGGCACAAGGTGCAAATTGCTTAGAGTTAGCGCCAGACTCTTTTTTCTCCCTCCCCCCCCCCCCCTTTTTTTTTTTACTCTTTTTTTTTTTCTTTTCACCACACAGATTTTTTTATTGGTATTATTGTTCCTTTTCTTGTTCTTTTCATGCATTTCTTTCTTCCATTCTCTTCCCCAATGTATTTTTCCCTTCCCTCCTGTTTTTTTTATTCTTTTTTAATTATGACTATAAGCAGGTAGCATTAATAAGAGGCAATTAGGGTAGCATTTGTGATAAAAATTACGTCTACTGGAATGCTGATTTGAGGGTGACATCCATAATAAACTTCTACATTGCTGAGGGAGTATTTTCCTCTCTTTCTTACTTCCCTGTTTTATTTTCTATAGCAGTGATGGTGGTCTCAGTCTCACAAGGACATCCAACAACTGGAGGAATACTAAATGGAAATTGCTTTTTAATAGCAATTGCTGGTTCCTTGAACACATAACTCTTGTAATCTATGGTACATTTGCTCTGATTCTCACATATGACTACAGGTGATTTTCTGTGGTGGGGGCAAAGCGAGATATAGAACTTGATTATAAGGAGAGTGCTCTGCTAATCAAAAATTTAGGCTTCTTCTACTTGCCTACCATTGGACAGCTCAAACCAAAACAAACCAAAAAAAAAAAAAAAAGAAATGTAATCGTCAAAAATACGTGACTGAGTTTGTGCCTTTTTTATCTTTGCATTGATGATGTTGTGGAAAGTAAACAGACCTCTTTGGACATTGTCTAAACTGGAGTTCAGTAAAGCTTCCTGGAATCATCTATTCCTGTAAATTTCTTCTTCAAAATCATCTTGGGAGATGACAGCATTTTGCATGTTAGGAAGTTCTTACAACTGTATTGCTCTCTGTTGCTACTCAGTGAGCTGGTTTCAGTTACTCTACAACTTGCCCTGGGTAAAGAAAACAAAAATAATATTCTGGTTCTGTCTCATTTCAGGACTTTGACATAAGTAAGCTTCTGAAACCAAAACATGGAGATTCATCTTCCAATGACTGAATCTTGGACTCCAGTCTTACCAACTTTCTCACCAAAATAAGCCTCCTAGCTGCTGATGGATCTTCTGGCTTGTTTCAAGCAGTTCCACAGAGGAGAGAGACGCTCAAGGAGATAGGTCTAAGGTCCACAAACACTGTGATATAACTCTGTAGCTGCCTTTCTTCATAAACCCATCTGCAGTTTTATTTCCCTTCTATGTGATTATATTAAAACCACATCATCTAATGCTTTTAGGTCTTAGCGTGGGAATCTCCTTTCTTATATCTTATTCCCTCCTTTGCGAGTAAGAATCTTGACTTTGTTCAGAAGAGGAGTATCTGCACGAACAGCTGAACTGTTCCTTTTTTGGCTCCAGAGCTACCTTATAGAAAATGGCATAGATTTGTTCTTAGACTGAGACCAAAGGAGGCAAGTGCTGGAGTGCAGAAATGAAGAAAGGCATGGACAAAGGGACATCAATTTGGCTTGGGTTTTCATTTCATGCTTCTCAGTAACACCCTGTGTAAAGTTTTCCAAAGAGTCCATTTGTAAATCTGTAAGTTGCAGTCAACAGCTGCCTCATTTGTGTTCCCTGGGGCAGGGTTTTTTCACATCTTGTCCTATCCAGGCCATGTAAAACATAGTCATTACTGAAAATAGTTGACTCCTTTTTGCAAAATCATGATTAGGTCAGACATATTTTCTTTTCAGCTAACTACTCTAAAACCATTCTTCCCTTCCAAAACTTGCCCTAAACCTTCCAGTGTTTTTATCTTGAGGGATCTGAGACAGCTTTAATTAAACTTTTCTACACAAGACTTTTTTTTTTTTTTCATTTTTCACTATCAAATTTCTCTCAGAGTTGAATATTGCATTCAATTTAGATGTGGTTGAATTATTGCCTGGCATGCCTTTTATGCTTGCATCATATACACGGCTGCAGTGCATCCTTGCCCTCAGCTGGTCTTCAGTTAGGAGTGACCCAATTTCTGCCCAGGCTTCTCTTGTCTGGAAGGAAACTGAAGAACATGGGGGAGGAGACATGAACAGCTAGCTTTCTCTCTCCAACCATTCTCCCCTCTTTCCTTGGCAGCAGACACTGTTGTAATCTAGAGAGAGATGATTCTGGATGCTTGAGAAATCAGCCAGTGCAATTGTTACATGCAAAAGAGTTGCAGTTCACAGTGCAGCCAACACATTGTATGATCATAGAATCATAGTATAGAATAACAGAATAGTTAGGGTTGGAAAGAACCTTAAGATCATCTGTTCCAACCCCCTTGCCATGGGCAGGGGCACTTCACATTAAACCATGTAACCCAAGGCTCTGTCCAACCTGGCCTTGAACACCTCCAGGGATGGAGCATTCACAACTTCCTTGGGCAACCTGTTCCAGTGCCTCACCATCCTTACAGTAAAGAACTTCTTCCTTACATCCAATCTAAACTTCCCCTGTTAAGTTGGAATCCGTTACCCCTTGTCCTATCACTACAGTCCCTAATGAAGAGTCCCTCCCCAGCATCCCTATAGGCCCCCTTCAGATACTGGAAGGCTGCTATAAGGTCTCCATGCAGCCTTCTCTTCTCCAGGCTGAACAGCCCCAACTTTCTCAGCCTGTCTTCATACAGGAGGTGCTCCAGTCTGGTGATCATCCTCATGGCCCTCCTCTGGACTTGTTCCAACAGTTCCATGTCCTTTTTATGGCAAGGACACCAGAACTGCACACAATACTCCAGGTGAGGTCTCACGAGAGCAGAGTAGAGGGGCAGGATCCCCTCCTTTGACCTGCTGGTCACACTCCTTTTGATGCAGCCCAGAATATGGTTTGCTTTCTGGGCTGAAAAACCTTCAGGTGGCAACATAAACTACAATGGATAAACTTCGGCAGATCAACTGATTGTACATTGGGAGGCTGAGTAACCAAGAGGAAAATACAAAGGAGAAGCAAGCTTTAGCGGTCAAGGAAACCATCTGCCTGTTCAAATGGTGCTGTTGTAAAAAGAATCATTGTTGGTGTGGGCTTTATTTTCATAATGTAAGGTAATCTAATAAAATCTGCCAGCTTGTTTTCTTTCACACTTGAGTGTCCCATGTTGAGAAATGTATCAAGTTGAAACTGTATTGAGCAAAGCACAAACAGCATTCTTCAGGAGAAGTTCAGCTGGTTTAAGAGTACTTGGAGGTCTCAAAAAGAAAATATAAGGAGGGATTTGCATATAGCAGATGGAATGTTGGATTTTTCATAACATTAAGTCTCAGTTAGAGAGGGTCTCAGTCATGAAATTAAGATCCAGACTAACTGCATCTACAAATTCATATGAGCTTTGAGCAGTGTGTTTTACTTAGTTCTTTACAGAGACATATAATCCCACATAAAAATAATGCAAAATGTTTTACTTTGAATCTCCTGTCACCCCGGTGAAAGTGCTGGTCTTAGACATTAGAAGTTAAAACTCATCCTTTGTGTCCTGTGTCAATATGACGGGGACATCTTTGCAACTGATATCAGAGAAGACCTATGAAAAAGGGAAAATGGGGCAGGATCTACTATCCCTAGATCATTCCTAACAGATGTATGTCTGACCTACTGTCAGGCATTCCGATGATGGAAGCTCCTCAGCTGTGTGAACACTTCTCACACAACCTAGTGCAATGCTTCTCCATGTTTACCAGCCTGTTCATACATTGTCAGATGGTCTTTGCCATTTTTGTGACAGGCAAATGAAGTTGCTTCTCACCAAATTATGAATCACTGTAGCACCCAGAAACCACTCTGCAAAAATGCTATGCCACCACTCTGAGTCTCTCATATTTTGTGCAGATGCTTAGCCCTATCATTAGTACCCCCACCACTGCCTTTCATTGGTCCTTCTGAATAAGATCCTATTTATTTTTAAATAACTTGTCAGATTATGACAATTACGTGTTTATCCATCCCTACTTAGTATTATGTAAAACCTTGACCAATGTCCTTTCTCTTCCACTCTAAATCACTAATGATGATGGTGATTCATTACCACTCATTGTCAGATTTTTCCCTTGCAGAACCCACTTATATATTTGCATTTGTTACCTATTTTTTCAGTAAGTTTTCCAGCATTTTTTGTCTCTAATCCATGGTAGTTTTATCTATACTATATTTTTTAGTTTATTTCTGAGAATGTCATATGAGACAGTGTTAAAAGCTCTAATAAAATAAATGTATGTATTGGCAGCTATTGCTCCTCTTGTAGCTACAAACTCATTACTGTCTATAGTAAGACATAAGATTGGTTTAACATGTCAGCTTTTACTTCTTTTCACCTTTTTTTTTTTTCCTTGGCCTTTCTATCTTGCTGGGCATCTGGGCTCTTTTTGCACACCCTCAGAAATATGATCTGAATTCCCCTTGCTGAGCATTAGTTGTGATTGAAACAAGTAAAGACCCAATGATTTAGCCAGCTTTCTCCTTCTTTACACATCTTAACTTTCTTCTTCATCAGTTTAATTTGCTTTCTAATCTTGTCTGCTTATTTATGGAATGGTCAGCTTTCCTATCCTATTTCACCCTTTCACTCTTTTTGTCAGTAGACTACTTCCAAGAAGATTTTATCAGCATTTTCTGAGTGTCTTCACAGGTACTTTTATAAAAATCACTGTTTGCCTTACACTATTCTCAAACAACCTTGCGATGAGAGCTGAAAGAATTGAGAGAAAACTTCAGTTCCAGGAAAGCTGTTGTCATCTGATCTTTTGAAAGCTCAGCCATTTATTAATAATCTATTGTTCAAGGTAGTGGGAAAAGGCATTGACAAGCTGAGAACTCATGCCAGCTTGGAAGAAAGATGAACTACTGTAAGAAAGAAAATATAACAAAAATTTATGAACAGAGACAGGTAGACAAAGAAGAGAAAATAGTACATCCAAAAAACCCAAATCATAAGGACACTCTAAGACTGGGAGCTTATATTCAAATCATTAATAGGCCTGAATGAATCTAGAGAATATTCTCCAGTCTTCCAGGTTATTTCTCCAATTGCTGACATGAAGAAAGTGTTGGGTGTTATTTTTTGTTTGTTTGTTTGTTTATTTTGTTTTGTTTAATTCCAGTTGCTCCCATTGGATCTTTTTTGCTCTGTGTGAGTAAATGCAGATATTAGAATGGTGGAGCATAAGAATGTAGTTTGGTGGCTAGTACATTGTCTCCTGACAGGAGTAGGGGCATCACCTGAATACAGGTCATATTTGTTCTTCTGAATTCAGCTGAAGAAGAATTTGAGCATGTCTCTTGTATACACCACTGAGTTTTAAGTTACTAAATACTCCAGAGAAAACACTTTCTCTACCTACATGGTCTTTTGAAAAAAATTACTTGCCCAATGAAATTTGATTTGAATCTGTTGCCTTTTATTTTTAGAAAATAAAAATAAAAATTCAAGGAATTACATCTTCTCAGAACAAAAAACCAAAGATGTGTGAAAATACCTTTAATCCCTTTGGGGTTTAATTCCAGATCTGTTTAAGGGTGTTAGAAGCTTTTCTTTATTGCACCATTCTTCTGTCTTGTGTGCTGGCATTGAAAACTCTTCTAGGCAAGGAAAATGTCTCTCCCATGCATTGCTGAATTCCCAGCTTCAATCTCATGAGTTATTATTATTTTTTTTCTTACAGAAAAGCTTATAATGAAAGTATGCAGAGTGTTACCAAGTCATAGATTTTGATTATTCATTTCAAAACGTTTTTTTTTCCCCGTTCACTTTGACAAGTCCCTTCCTCTCCTTATAGTCTTAATGTCAAATCAATTGAATCTTTGGGGTTTCTTATTTTTATTCTTTATATATTTATTTTTAAATGCTGAAAGCCTGTCGTATAGACTTTAACAACTGAATTTTCAAGCCTTGGAGACAATACTTTTATTATGGGAAGGCTGACCCCATGCTCAGCGCTGCAGGGAAACTGGCTATTTTATAATAAACAAAATCACTACGGCTCATGTCTCAGTGTGGTATTTGCTCCTTCACTGCTTTTACACATGTCTGTAGAAATGTCACACAGTTTTTGGTGTTTACTTTCTAAACAACTGGTATGCTGTCTTCTTCAGGATCCAACCCCATATCACAGATTTCCTGTTGCAATAATGAATTGCTGGGAGGGCATTAATTGCATTCAATTTCACCTTCCAGTGATTAATTACTGATGTGATCAGACCAGGTGTCAGAGCTGAAGAAACACCTGTCCTCTCTCAGCCATTAGCTATTTCAAATATTAGACTCCCCATCTCACTGAATAAGGTCTTGTGTGCTCCTCTTGCTTCTTGCATGACTGATGCTCATGTAAATAACAGTGTTCCTGAAAGAGATTTTGTTGACTCTTGAGAAAAACAGCTGCAGGCAGGTCATCAGACTTTGTGATGTAAGAATGGGAAAGTGAGCAAGGGAGAAAGACAAAGTGAGGAAAGAAGAGAAAGAGAGAGGAAAGGAGAAAAATGCATTTTTTTTTTTTTTAAGAGAAAGAAAGGTTAAATAGTTTCTTGAGCAGCAATTTTGCTTAATTGTGATTGTGTTCTGTCAAGTAAGGCAGAGACTACTGATTTACAGGGGACACAGAGTAAATATACAGTGATTTATTTTTTTTTTATTCTCCAGAGAAGAAGTCTCCAGAGACTACAGATAAAATTTTCATATGGAGTCTGTTCTGTTCACCTTGATTTCTTCTCAAACACTGGCTCTCCAAGAACTCGCAATCCTGTATCTTTTTTGAACGAAAGAAACCACGTATTCCTATAAAGCTTGCTTTCTTTTTCATGCTAGTATTTTGTAAGCGGCTGATTGGTGGTAGACTATATATATATATATATATATATATATATAGCCATGGATGTCAGCTGGTGCTTTCAAAGGAAAGTTTATCTAACTGACATTGGACATATGTGAGGTTTAGCCACATACTTTTCTAGTATTAGCTGGAAAAATCTCACCATAATTCTGCAGGCTTAGTGAGGGGGATTTTCACAAGAACCTACGGAAGTTAGATTACCAAAGAGAAGAGCTGAGATCTTAGTTATCTCTTCCAGAAATCCCAGAACCAGTTCTTCACTGTGTCTCCTGAATTATCGAATAGTAGAAACGCTAGTTGGAAGGGACAACTGGAGGTTTCTAGTCCAATCTTCTTCAAATCTTTGGTGCAAACAAGTGATAACCAGTGGTAGATCAGGTCAGGCTTTGTCAAGTCTTGAAAGTCTCTGAGAACTGAGATTCCACAGATTCTCTAAGCCACCTTTTCCAGTGCTGAACTGCTCTCCTAAAAAAACGTTTCTTCTTATGGCCAAACTTAATGTCTCAGGTAACAGTGTGAGTGTTTTATCCCTTGTTTTCCTATCTAACACTACAGAGAAAAGTTTCAATCTGTTTTCTTTGTAATGCCCCTTCAAAATGAGAACTGTAGTTAGACACACATCCCCTGCCATAGCGACCACTTTACAGAAATAAGCAAGCCCAGATATTTTTTTATCCTCTTCTTATAGCCAAGGTTTAACCTTACCAGCACCAAATAAAGAGAAAATAACTCCCCTCAGTTTTCTGATCAGATTCCTAATCTGACTCAATGCACAGTGAGAATTATTCACAGTAAAGCATACTGCAGTATCATTGCCAACTTTGCATTCATTGGGACCCCCAGCTCATTTTCAGCAGGACCTCTTCTTGATCAGTCACCTCCCAATTTTTGTTATATATAAGAATATTCTGTCTCGGAGCAACACTTTGCTTTGATCCTTTATTAAACTTCATGAAGTTTCTGCAAGTGGAGTTCTCAAGTTTCTCAAGTTCTATATGAACTGAAGCTCAACCATTCTGTATAGCAACTACTTATCTTTAGTTAGTGTCATCTGCTTATTTGCTAAATGTATATGCTGTGTCATTCTCCAAGTTGAGGGGTTTATTGCTGTTCAGCTAGTTCTAGACATTTTTAAGTTTGTTCATGACAGAGCACACAGTTTAATTCTGATGGACTTTTCCTATTAAATTACGCATAGGAGTGAAAAGCATGCAGTTGAGGCATTTAAACTGTTACTCAAGGTGAAACTGAACACCACTGACCTACCCATGGTTGAATATAAATGTAGTAGGTGGTGTTCATCTCCTCAAATGTAAATATTAGTATCTGACCTGCTGAGATCATGAAAAGAAATGGTCACACTGAGATATAGTTCACCTTGTCTAGCGCATATCTATGATATCTAAGAAATGCGCCTCATATCCCAGGTGATGACAATGTTAATTAAGACTTGAGCTACTAATGGAAAAATAGATACAAGCCATATTACTAAGTTCACTTTGTGTGGGGCAGAGCAAATCCTTCTTCACAGGGTCCACTGGGGGTGACTGAATCAATGATGCTAAGGTGAATCTCTTCTTTTTATCAAGATAAAAGGAAAAATCTGCAGTTTACCCCAAAGAATCAGACCCTTGCAATTATAAATCTCTTGGCACATCTTCTGGACAGTCTAAGATAGTGCTTCTTTTTACTAACAAGGAAGACTAAATAATTAACTAATGGGTCATAATGGCTAGACCTAAGCTGGTGAAGGTGGGAATCTCTCTGTAGTCCTGAGTCTGGACATTAGGCCTGGCAATGCCCTAACATTATTGCAAGCAAAGATCTGGGCATGTGCCATGATCGTCTTCCACACCATGGTTTCTATGAAAATGGTCTGTGGGACCTTTATGGGATACATGTCTGAGTGCTAAAGAAGAGGGATGATTACATTACATAACTCTTGATTATTTTTGAAATGAGAGGTTTTTGAGGACTGGAAGAAAGCAAATGTCACTTCTGTCTTGAAGAAGTTATCTCCTGTTTTTCCAGCAAGAAAAGTTTAGGAAAAAATCTTTTCTCCATTCCAGATGACTATAGATTGCAATTTACAGCCATTTCTCCTGGATGAAATTAGGATATAGAATCTGAGACCCAATCTTTATGCCAAAGTAAATGATGGAGATTTTTTCTTTAGCTTCAGACAAAGCACTTGTTTCACTTTGTTTTGACAGGCTGGGATGAAATTCAGCTTGAAGGAGACAGCAATATTTGGGCAGCTAAGCTTTTCTTTAGGTTCGACCATCTATGTTGGTGGGAAGGAGAAAGGAAGAAAGAAGAAAACAGAGAATTAGCTTTCCTAGATTCTACCATTTTAGGCTGTGCAGGGTACATTATTTGGCCTTTCCTTGTCTCTTCATACAACTGAGTCTTTCCTATGTCTCAGGTCATACCTATCCACTCAGATGAAATGTGATGGGTCAAGGTACCTTGAATCTCTACAAGACTAGTGAATCAAATAAGGCACTGGATATTTATATTTAGATAACTGAATCTTATTCTTGATCTCTACTAGTTATAAAGAAAAACATGGACACCTAGTATTCACTGACTCCTGCTTGCTAATACCTAAATGTATGCATCTTAAATAATGAACTACCTAACTTAAACTCTATGGACAGCATCAAAAGATCTGTGAAATCATGCAGTAAGATACCTAAAGTCAGCTGGTTATGCAATAGTTTGTTGACAAAGCATGGATGACCTGGATTCAGAGATAGATACATATTTTTCACACAAAATAGATGCTAAATAGGTTTTTGATAAAAAAATAACTTTTCAATCAGGAAGGAAAAAGAAATGAAAAATAAGTGCTTCTCTATTTCAAATAAAAATAAAATACCAGGAAAGCTAGAGTTTTGACTAGATATCTTTCTGCTATCTCTTCCAATTGGAATTTTTTGATCCTAAGTTTTTTGTAAAAAATATAAAAAATAAACCCCCCACAAATGCACATACATGCACAAACCTCCAGCATTTCTCACTGAAACAAGATGATGTTGATTGACTGACCTGGGAAGACAGAAAAGTAAATATAGACTTGAGCTTCTATTTTTCATCAGAAAATGTTTTCAGAAAGGTACATTTAAGGGAAAGAAACACCGATGGGGTCTTTATTTTTATGTTTTCCCCTAAGAAAACTGTTATCCTTTTTCCAGCAGATCATCTCAGAATGCTCCATGCTATCTTAATGACAACAAATGTCAAGGGTTTCCAGCTAGATCACTGCACCATAGACTAACAGTTTATATACTGAACAAAGATATAAAGGGAGAATTACCAAATAAGTCCCAGGAGGTGTGACAGTATCAGCTAAACATATGTAAAAAGCTTTTCATTGTGATTCTGCCTGTCCCAGAGGGATGCCATTTTGGGGCCAGAAACGAACAGACTGATAATCTATTCTTGTCTCTTTCAGAAACCTCTTTCTTTCTTTCTCCTCTTCTTTCAGCTCCCATTCCCCTCTCCCTAGTCTTTCCTTTAAACAATCATTCCCTTTGAAGACACACCCAAGATTAGTTAATCACCGTGTCACTCCAAAACACCCCATTATTCAAGCAAACCACACACATACACACACACCCGCCCCCTAGTGTCAGACTCAGTGGAAAGTCTTAACCAAGATGGCCATGACCCCGCACAGTCCTTGAGCACTCACACAATAACACCTCCGTGCTTATTTCATTTGTTATCATGTGGCTATGCTGGCTGGGGAAACCAACCACCGCCTTGCTTTATGGGACATCACTTGCTGTCATTTCTCACTCAGAAGAGCCAAAGCTTGACACTGCAAAGGGATTTATCACATGTGGCTATTCCCCATGGCATCTTCCCAGGAAAAAAACAAATGGCATTGCTCAAAAAACTCATTATTTCTATCACAATTGGACCTAAATGCTTTAAGCAGGAGTAGGGTCCCCTTTAGATAGGTGTTGTACAATCATCATGGAAGAAAGAGTCCTACTGTGAATAATTCACAATTCCATAATAAATACCGAGAATGGGTATTTAAAATTACAAAACAATTTAAACTTTCATAATAATAACTATTTAAAATTGCAGAGCTAGCTAAAATTAAGTAAATGATCTCAAGACAGGTGATTCTCCCCTTCTACACTGCCCTTCTCGGACTCCCTCTTGAGTACTGTGTTCAGCTTTGAGGCCCCCATCATAGGAAGAACGTGGACTTACTGGAGAGAGTTCAGAGGAGGCCATGAAAATGATCAGAGTGATGGAGCACCTCTCCTATGGAGACAAGCAGAGAGAGCTGGGGTTGTTCAGTTTGGAGAACAGGGGTCTCTGGGGAGACCTTGGAGCAGCTTCCAGTACCTAAAGGGGCTGACAAGAAAGTTGGAGAGGGGCTATGACAAGGGCAAGTAGTGATAGAACAAGGTGGAATGGCTTTAAACTCAGAGGAGAGATTTAGATGAGATCTGAGGAAGAAGTTCTTCCCTGTGAGGGTGGTGAGGCCCTGGCACAGGTTGCCCAGAGAAGCTGTGGCTGCCCCATCCCTGGCAGTGTTCAAGGCCAGGTTGGATGGGGCTTGGAACAACCTGGTCTGGCGGAAGGTGTCCTTGCCTGTGGCAGAGGGGCTGGACCTGGATGATCTTAAGGTCCCGTCCAACCCAAAACATTCTGTGATTCTAATTAGGGTCAAAAGGCAGTTAAATGAAAGAAGTGGGGCAAAGAGAGCGAGATCAAAAAAAATTCATTGTTCTTATTTAAAGAAAGTTAGCCCCATGGTCTAGGACTTGAAGAAGGTTCGCTTTAGAGCTTGACAACTTTGGGGTAGCTCTTTAGAAAGGTTGTTATTACAATGTGAACACGCTTTGCCCATCCAACTTCTAGTACCCAGCCCATTCCAACTGGCATGAACTGGAAAGAAGAGAAACCTGAGCCAGAGGAACACTTTATTTAACACACTACATTAAACGTGGTTTCCCTTAGACTGAGAAACTATGCCATGAAATGTGCCATTCGATGAATCTGCTGCGATGAAAAACACATGTAAGCCACCAAAATGAACAGGGCTTTATTTACGATGAGTTATAAATTCTGACTGTTTCTGCCCTTCAGGCAGGGGGAGTTTTCATCACCATGCTGCTCCTGTGGATGGAGCAGCTCTGACAGGAAGGAAGGCTTCACATAAGTGTGGCTGTTTGGGTCAGAGGAACTTTTTAGTTTCTAATACACAGTTCCCTGTGTTGAGTGAGAAAGAAAAGAAATCAGAGTTATCCCCCTGCCGTCTTCCACCTGTGTTTCACAGCAGCTTTAGTAGAAGGGCTTCTGAAAACATCAATTTAGAGGTGGTGTACTCAAAAGTATCAAATTCTGGACAATCACGTAAATCCCATCCCCATAAACTTTGAATCTTTCACCACTATTCTTGCTTGTTTTGCTCTTCAAAGCACGTAACACTACACTGAGATCTTCCCTGAAAAGATTTCAAGTGATTTTGTGACTTATCCAAACATTCAACTAAGATATGAGCTGAGACTTGGATTTCCTTGAACATATAGAGCCATATGGAAGCCACTAAGAGGACTGTAGTTACCTATTTCCATACGGACTACTGGTTCATAGTGTGTGGTCCAGGTTCACTAAAAGTAGTGCAGCTACATGGTTCTGTCCACTTGACAGAAACATGAGATTGAGGGTTCCTAACAGTGCAGTGACTTAATATAAAATCATCCCACTGAAAATGAATTAGCTTCATCAGAATAAGGGTCCAGACTTTGACTTCTGAGCTGAAAAAACAATGGCTTCTCACCAAATAGTTATGGTGGGAAATTTGAAAATTTTCCTTTCTAGTCAACATCCTGAAATGAAACAGAACTTCTTAGTTTACAAACATTTGCCTCTTGTAAAGATTCCTTATTAAAAAGAAAAACAAACAAACAAGCAAGTTTATTCAAATAGAAATTTTGCCATGAGGTATTATTTCCCACCAAACATTTTTCAGTAAAAGTGAAAGAAAGGCCATTCTTTAGCACTGAAAGCTAGTTTTTGTATGTCTAATTACAGTTTAGACTAAAGAAAACCAACTTGCTATGTATAAACCACCAAGAGTCTTCCAGGCTTAGCAGCTTGTCATGCATTTTCACTACTCCACTAGTATTTTATCAACTAAAAGTAGGTAATAAGGATGTCTGTTAGTCAAATAGGCATTCTGAAAGCCAATAGCTGTATGAAAAATTTGGAATTTGTTGGGTGGGGGTGGTATAACTTTTGACGTTCAGGTAGACTCATACATATGGACAAGCACACACAGATAAACACATAACTTCCATTCAGCAATTCTGCCAGTCAGTTATTTAAACAGAAACCAGTGTTACCTTGACTTTGAAAAAAGTCAACTCAGAAACTCCCGTATTTATTCTGTAAGCTATTCCCATTCGCTACCTCTCCAAAAATTTCACTGAGGTTTATGTTCACAGGCATTGGTAGCACCATCAAAGGGTCCCATCTTTAGGGACACAGACACTTTAAAAACGTTCTTTTTGTCAGAAAATTGTGCTGTCAGGTACTTCACAACATTATTTCAATGGTTACTATAGAACATGAAATGCTTGAGAACAGGGGAAAGTCATGGGATGGCAAGTATCTAATACAGACAGCTTTTCATTTCTAAATGTCTGAGCATTTAGTTCAAAAGTTTCAGTCTCTTTTCTATTGCATTGTTGTAAGCTGGCGATTCCTTCTTTTAAATCTACAAATCTGATGCAACAAGCTTTTGCAAATGATAGGAAAATTGAGTCGAGCACATTCTAAGCAGTTGCTTGTTATCCATACCTCTAACTTCATCCACATTAAATAGATTTCATGCCTGAAGCTCTAACCAGACAAACATAGATATGAGTTCAGATCTTCACTGTCTGGGTTATGAGGCTGAGCTACACACAGCAATGTGACATGCTTTTACCAAGGCTGGTGCCAAAACTGCCTTTCTAGTTCCCAACGTGCCTTTGTATTGTATGTCACAGCAATATAGAGCTTTCCCTTCATAACATTATTAATATACCCATGCGGTGGATCCAACTTCTTGCAATCCGATGGGGGGTATGCTGAACCTGGCTGGAGACATGCAAAAGAGGCCTCTCATTCTGGTCTGGGCAGCATCCATTATACACAGTATGTCATGAAAAAAGAATAGGGTGTAAAAAAATAATGGAAGAATGAGAGGATTTTTCAGGCAACAGAGAATTCATACAAAATCATTATAGATGATGTTTAAGAAAACCTTGGTTTCATGAACAGCTATTTAACTGCCGTGGGAAGAATATGCCAACGTGGGTGGGATACTGGAAAACCCTGTCCACACTTAGATGTTTTAAAACAGAATGAGTTAAACCATTAATCTGACAGAGACTTCAAATATTCTAGTGTGTTTCTGACCATCTTGATTGCTGAATCAAGGATCAGACTGGAGAAGGTGCAAGCTAAAAACACATGAAGCAACAACTGGATTGATTGCTAAGACTACCTTCATGTCCTAACCTTTACAAAACACAGGGGAACAAACAACTCTTTGGTAGAGGCTATGAGAAATACCATGTAAATCACAGCCACATGAAAAGAAATGCCCCAGTACAAACTGTTTATAGAAACCTACATTTGGGAATCTGCTGATACTGTTTGTGTGTGATCGGCTCCAAGGCTTTAGTAATTAGGACTAATTTAAAATGTGATTTCAGTTTGACATGTTTCAAAGGAAGGGAAGACAAAGATTCATCACTGCTAACTTCAAGAACTCAAAATGCAGACCTCTGTCTAACTTGGGCACAGACTGTCTTAATTGTCTTTAAAGAGAGTGAGCACCTCATTCAAGTTAGATAAAACATCACAGAATCATAGAATGGTTGAGGTTAAAGCAGCAGAGTTATCCCACCTTAAGAGGTACAGGCAAAAGAGTCCTAAAACTTCAAGCCTTTTGTCTCCTTGGTGCTCACTGGAGAGTAATGCAATCAGCTGTTTGAGGTTGTTGCCCATATTATATGCTGGTTAAGACTTTTTCATCAGAAACTTGTTGGGGTGCTGCAAAAATAAATGACAGGAGGATAATCTCTGCCCTACAGAAAGCTCATTCCCAGAAGAGTAATTAAACCCCTGGCTGAATTGAAGTAGTTGAGAAGCCAAAAAAAGTCCCATTGGAAAACTGAAATGTTTCATCATTAATGATATTTTCTATGGAAAGGCTGTCAGTTTAGATAAAGCCCACATTTTCCTGTCAGGAAAATGTTTCATCAGGAATAGTTTCTGACCAGCTCTATGAAAGAGAGTCCTCAAAAGGAGCAGAAACTCAAAATATAAAACCACAATTACTGGGACATGGGCTCCTGGTTTTTGTGTCACTCAACGAAATCTGCAAAAGCCTCTTCTCACTAAGTCAGAAGTGAATTTAGCTAATGTGAAGCCTTGTAATATAAAAGTGTGAGGGGTTTATTTGTCTTGGTTATCTGTCTTAGTTTAGCATTTGCTTTTTATTTCTTTTTCTTCACCCCCACCTCCCCTCCCAGTACCTGCACTAGTATAATAAGTAGTGCAAACCATGGCATGACAATGACAACACAGCAGTGTCTTCAGTTCTAAAGCCTTTGGCTGCATACAAACTGCCCATTAGAAACAGTCCCTGGCTCTTCACAAAAAGCAAAAAAGGACTCAGTCTTACAAGGATGACAGCCATGAGTTTCCAAGTTCTCTAGAAATGCTTGAGAAATGTATTTATTCTGCCTGGATCACCCATGCCCAAGGACATGGAAATCAGAGCATCTCTACTACTTGCTTCTAGTCTGGGCAACACGGTCCAAATCATTCCAGAAGAAAGGATGAAAAGCAAGCGTGATTACACTAGGCACTGAGGTGTTGAAATGACTTGACCAAGATTGTTCAGCTGATATGTTGAATTCCTAATACAAAAATTTAAGATTAATTCTCTCATAGTTATATATTCTGCATATGCCACTAGATGAAAGTAGAAACACGGAATCATGGAATCATAATTTAGGTTGGAAAAGTCCTTCAAGATCATAAAGTCTAACCATCAATCTAATACTGCCAAGTCCACATTAAATCGTATTCCTAAGTGCCACATCTACATGCCTTTAAATACCTCCAAGGATGGTGACTCCACCACTTCCCTGAGCAGCCTGTTCCAATGCTTGACAGTAAAGAATTATTTCCTAATAACTGATCTAAACCTCCCCTGGAACAACCTGGGGCCATTTCCTCTTATCTTATTACAAGTTACTTGGGAGAAGAGATGGACACCCATCTCACTCCTTTGTCCTTTCAGGGAGTTGTAGAGAGTGATAAGGTCTCCCCTGAGCCTCCTTTCCTCCAGACTGAACAACCCCAGTTCCCTCAGCCACTCCTCATCAGACTTGTGCTCCAGGCCTTTCACCAGCTTCATTGCCTTCTCTAGACCTGCTCCAGCACCTCAATGTCTCTCTTGAAGTGAGGGGTCCAAAACTGAACACAGGATTTGAGGTACAGCCTCACTAGGACAAACTACAGAGAACAATCACTGCTCTAGTCCTCCTGGCCATGCTATTGATGACACAAGCGGGGATGCTGCTGGCCTTCTTGGCCACCTGAACACACTGCCAGTTCATATTCAGGTAGCTGTTGACCAGCACGCCCAAGTTCTTTTCCACCAGCCAGCTTTCCAGCCACTCTTCCTCCAGCCTGCAGCTATGATGTGGCAAAAAATGGTGGGTCTAATTATTCCTATGCTAGCACAGCCATGAATCCTAGGCCTGCTAAAACATCTCTTATTTGCTGTAGAATAAGAGAGGTTCACTGAGATACAGCCACAGGCAAGTCTCTGGTGGCTCACATTTCTGCTATGTACCCTGCTATCACAGCAATAGAAGGTGACTGGCATAAAAGATATTTTTGCCAGCTTTACACTCCTCCCATCCTCTGCAAGCTATTCTTGGGGCGTTTTAGTACAGGCAAGATTCGGGTCTTCTGTACCAGATAACTGAAGTAAAAAGGCTTGATTGTATCAGAGACTATGCCTTCATGAACTTTATCTCCCAAATGTCTGAACCCCTGCATGAGGAAATCCATAGGAATTCTGATCCATGCAGCAGAGGGTTTAATTTGAAGTCATTGCTAGACCGCTCTCCATCATCTTTACCAAGTCTTGGGAAACGGGAGAGGTGCCTGAGGACTGGAGGAAAGCAAATGTCACTCCGGTCTTCAAAAAGGGCAAGAAGGAGGACCCGGGTAACTATAGACCGGTCAGCCTCACCTCCATCCCTGGGAAAGTGATGGAACACCTTGTCCTTGGTGCCATCTTAAGGCATATCAAGGATAAGAGGGTTTTGAGGGGCAGTCAACATGGCTTCACCAAGGGGAAATCATGTTTGACCAATCTCTTCGCCTTTTATGAGGAAATAACACGGTGGATGGATGATAGCAGAGCGGTGGATGTGGTCTACCTTGACTTCAGCAAAGCATTTGACACAGTCTCCCACAGCATCCTCACAGCTAAATTGAGGAAGTGTGGACTGGATGATCAGGTAGTGAGGTGGACTGCGAACTGGCTGAAGGAGAGAAGCCAGAGAGTTGTAGTCTATGGGGCGGAGTCTAGTTGGAGGCCTGTAACTAGTGGAGTGCCTCAAGGGTCAGTACTGGGACCGGTATTATTTAATATATTCATCAACGATTTAGATGAGGGAATTGAGTGTCCTATCAGCAAGTTTGCTGATGACACTAAGCTGGGAGAAGTGGCTGACACGCCAGAAGGCTGTGCTGCCATCCAGCGAGACCTGGACAGGCTGGAGAGTTGGGCAGGGAATAACTTGATGAAATATAACAAGGGAAAGTGTAGAGTCCTGCATCTGGGCAGGAACAACCCCAGGTTCCAGTATAGGTTGGGGAATGACCTGTTAGAGAGCAGTGTAGGGGAGAGGGACCTGGGGGTCCTAGTGGACGACAGGATGACCATGAGCCAACACTGTGCCCTTGTGGCTAAGAAGGCCAATGGCATCCTGGGGTGTATTAGAAGGGGGGTGGTTAGTAGGTCGAGAGAGGTCCTCCTTCCCCTCTACTCTGCCCTGGTGAGACCCCATCTGGAATATTGTGTCCAGTTCTGGGCCCCTCAGTTCAAGAAGGACAGGGACCTGCTGGAGAGAGTCCAGCGAAGGGCAACAAAGATGATTAGGGGAGTGGAGCATCTCCCTTATGAGGAAAGACTGAGGGAGCTGGGTCTCTATAGTTTGGAGAAGAGGAGACTGAGGGGTGACCTTATAAGTGTCTATAAATATATAAAGGGGGAGTGTCACGAGGATGGAGCCAGGCTCTACTCAGTGGCAAACAATGATAGGACAAGGGGTAATGGGTACAAACTGGGACACAAGAGGTTCCACTTAAACTTGAGAAGAAACTTCTTCTCAGTGAGGGTGACAGAACACTGGAACAGGCTGCCCAGGGAGGTTGTGGAGTCTCCTTCCCTGGAGACATTCAAAACCCACCTGGACACATTCCTGTGTAACATTATCTAGGTGTTCCTGCTCCGGCAGGGGGATTGGACTAGATGATCTTTTGAGGTCCCTTCCAATCTCTAGCATACTGTGATAAACTTACAAGGAAGAGGCAGTAGCTGAATTTACTGGAACTTGCTTTCTTGTGTGAAGGATTCTGTTTGAAATGCTGAGTAAACCATTACACAGCAAGCTCCTGAAAGATATTTCAAGAATATAATAATTTGCTTAATGGGACTTTTTCCAGAATGAGAACCATCACCTTTATTCACCTCTACAGGAACAAAGTAACTTTAACAGAGACCCTTTCTACACAACTGTCAAGAGATAGTGCCACCATCAAGAAATAATAAACCTTCTTTCAGAGATATGCAGCAGAAACAGACAGCAAATGCTCTCCCAGAGAATGATGCATATATGCTTATAGGTGGGAGAAAGCACTTTAGGACCATGTGATTATTGGTACTAATTTTGCCACAGTTGAGCTTTTTTGGTTCAGCTAGAGTGGAAATTTATGAATCACCGAATAAAGAATTTATCACGGCTTGTCATTAGGGAGCTGTGACACAGCTGCTGGCTGCAGTTTAGAGTCAAAAGGAATAGTGCACAGACACTATCCTAAATAATAGAAATGAAATAATTTAGACATCAGATGCCAATGTATCTCCCTGTCCATCTTGCACAGTGCACCACTCAATCTACCCTGAAGTAGGAAGTTTTCTTTTTATATATGCAGTATCACAACAGTTTAAGAACCCTAAAGATATTATCTTTATAGTTTCTGTGGCAAGTGAAGATACAGCATTATGTAGCAGAAAACTAAGGCAAAAGAAAACAGAAGACTCGAGTTTCCATGGATTATGGAGGCCAGATTGAGGCACCATGACCTGAATTAACCCACTCTGAATTTATTTACCTAAATTAGGAATCTGGTAGTCTTTCCAAAGGTGAGTTGAGGGATGCATGACTCTTAGAGATTGAGCTGGACTGATCTGGGTCTGTGTCTCCCTTGACTGAAGACAGATTCCAAGACAACTAGATTCTGTAGTTGAGATATTAATTTTTAAAGGAAACTGCTCTGATACTCGTTTTTTTTTCCAGAAGCTTTGTCATTGTTCAGCATTGCCTCAAGAACATCTCTCCCTGACTTCAACAACTGCTAGGAGATTTCAGTGCTTCTGCAAAGTAAATCCTAGGTCTTTAGCAAGAATCCAGCTTTGGAAAATAACATTTAATGCTATTTACACATCAACATACCAGAATTCTGGGCATAGATGTGAGCAAAATCTAATTTATCTGTAGCTGCAACATTAAACTATTTTCTCTTTTATTTGCATGTTTCAAACTCTCTACATTTCTTAGTTTCTGCAAAAAGACCTCCAAAGTATTAGGGGTTTACTAACAGTAATCTTCATTAACCAATCCTATATCTGAATCAATCCTGCCACCTGAATGTGTCAGAAATCATGTGAGCAAGGAGAGAAAGCCTGTGATCATATAATAGAAGACTAAATCATAATGTATATGCATAAAGCCAAAAGCAACCACAATAAATCTATTTATTACCCTTTGAAAGTTAAATAACAAGTCTTTCTCCTGGAATTTGCCAAGCTGGTCATGCAGGTCACACCATAAATGTGAGACTGGCACACTTCAAGGTGTGACCTAAAGTCCTGATCCACACATCTCTCTTTATGACCTGTGTGTCCTCACTTGCCTTTCATAGAAATGAGGGAAGGTAAAATAGAGCACAGCTATGTTTCACTCAGCAGGGAGCAGGAGTGTGGTCATAGAGCACAGGCAGATGCAGGGAGAGAAACTAGATGCTGAAGGCCAAGGCAAATACAGTAGACCATTACAGATACTTTTGTTGAAGCAACTGAATCAAGGTCTTCACCTTTCCAGGCACTAACTGCTTCATTTCATCTGGAAAACACAGTCCTTTTTCTTGCTTCTGTAGTTGGTAGCCATGCCTATAGCCTTTGTTTTGGAGTTACAGCCTCAGTTCTGTCTTAGCTTTTTGATAATCTTATCCCACCAAATTAAGTTTAAATTAATTTTGGATGACTGGTTTTCACTTCACCTGACAGCAGCAGGAGATAAATATCAGTCCTCACTTTTTGGGTGGGCTTTGGCTTACTCATATTTTGGTTTTCTTGCATAACTATCTGGCCCTGAGAGATTCAGGCACACCAATTTATATCTGATGTGTGTCACTGGAGAAAAGGGAAAATGAAAACATATTCTATATATCTTAAAAAACGTTAATTTTAAAATAAATGTTGGCCTATACAGGGAGTGTAATGCAAGAAGTGGGTGTAACATGTAGGGAGAGGTGAATAAAAACTAAGTCAAGTCAGATGGGTGTGTTATTCCCAAACCTTAAACAAACATGAGAGGTTGTTGGAATCCTGTCACCTTTCATGCTGCTATAGCACAGGATCTTTGGGATACTGAAGCCAAGGAGACATACAACAAGGCTTGCTCTACTTTAAGAAAATTTAGGGAAACTTTCCAGAAATTTGCTTCATGTCTCTCAACAGGTTTGTAAGGAATATCCAGGAATAACAAACCCTACAAATACGAAACACTTAAAACTTTAATGCTTATATAAAATGCTCTGAGCCGATTAATTACTTTTTTCTTTTATGACACTAGACCTGTTTTTCATCTTCTTTACATAGAGAAAGTACTTGTGCACCTCCAACACAGCACTAGTCTAGCCCTCTAAATGTGGCAAGGCAAAAGAAAATGTTAGTCATCATTCCCTTTCACTATTTTTCCTTCTGGTATCTTGTTGGTAATTGTGTCATACACCTCTTTACTGAGGTCTGATGCTCAGAGAATGCATTCATTAGAATTTTACCTGGGGAGCATGAGCTCATCTTGGAGCAGTTTCTGGTTTTAGTTCTAGAAGCCACTTGTTCAGTTCCCAGACTGTCAGCAGAAATGGTGGCTGTCAAGGTGTTTATTCTATCCCAAGCTGGAAAACCTCTAGCAGTTCACCAAGGTGGCAAAGAAGCTGGTCTTTCATTTACCAGATCTCTACAGCTCAGCAGATGAACTTTCTGTCATGATGTACAAACTAGTAAATGAATAAAACTGTTGAAACAACTTAGTTTTTATCTTATGCCTAGTGAAGTTTTTAAGCAAGAAGTGAAATGGTCTCATAAAGATTTGGGTTAGCAGGTTGTGTAGAATATGGGAATTCTTAAGCATATAACAACTTTTTTTTTTTGGTACACTGGCAACTCCACAGGAATTATAAATCTCTCTTGCCAATCCACCTGTATTTTTTTTTCGTGTTGCATTCACATTTACATCAGGTAACACAGAGGAGAAAAGAACATAGGTAGGACTCCCCTCAGTTCAAGAAGGACAGGGACCTGCTGGAGAGAGTCCAGTGCAGGGCAACGAAGATGATTAAGGGAGTGGAGCATCTCCCTTATGAGGAAAGACTGAGGGAGCTGGGTCTCTATAGTTTGGAGAAGAGGAGACTGAGGAGTGACCTTATAAGTGTCTATAAATATATAAAGGGGGAGTGTCATGAGGATGGAGCCAGGCTCTACTCAGTGGCAAACAATGATAGGACAAGGGGTAATGGGTACAAACTGGAACACAAGAGGTTCCACTTAAACTTGAGAAGAAACTTCTTCTCAGTGAGGGTGACAGAACACTGGAACAGGCTGCCCAGGGAGGTTGTGGAGTCTCCTTCCCTGGAGACATTCAAAACCCACCTGGACACATTCCTGTGTAACACTATCTAGGTGTTCCTGCTCCGGCAGGGGGATTGGACTAGATGATCTTTTGAGGTCCCTTCCAATCTCTAGCATACTGTGATACTGTGATACTGTCACTTGAGGAAGGTGATCATCAAGTTTTAGTGAACATTAGCTTTTGTGAAACAGTCTTCACAAGCAGGTTTTGCAAGCCTGAATGCTTGCAGATCCTAGAATAAAAAAAAAAATAAGGCATGCCTCACTTGGCTATGGTCTCTGAGCACTTGAAGAAGTTGACTTTGAGATAGCTTAGAAAGAAATATATTATTAAAGAGAGGTTCTCTATATAGTTTGGAACCTCATGTTTCAAGTATGTCTGGAGAGAGCAGAAGATTAAATAACCTGCACTTGAAGATTAAATAACCTGGACTTCTTGAGAGAGTCTCTCTTAAAAGAGAGTTTAAGTTGTGTTTGAGATGGTGAATAACACGAGGGAGAGCTATAGTGTGTTTGTCGATGGTCCTCATTAAAATTAAGTCTTCTAGTTAGAATCTTCTGCAGAAGTTGTGTGCTTCAACAGTCCTGCATCCCAACAAAGGTAACTCATCAACCAGTTATCCCAGAGTTGAAGCAAAGAGAAACTGGATACTTAAGTTACTGATAGATCTTTACAGATCCAAGGCAATTAGGAACCATAGCTATGTCCCACTTCAGTACTCAGAAGAGACAGAAAATCATGATGTAGAGAAAGAGGCTGGAAAAGACGCTGCAATCAGACATACCTAATGTTGCATTGTTTTCAAGCTACCCTTCTGATGGGGGACTGAAGAACAAGGTTCTGCTTATCTATCATTCTTCACTGGAAACTTCTTAAGAACAGATATCCTGCATCATTTGACTTTCCATGCAACCTATGAACCATAAGATCACTCTTCTTCTTTGAAGTTAATAATATGTTATTATTATATATTACCCATATATTATTATATATGGGTAATATATCAAAGTCTTACAGCTGTCATTATAGTAAGACATTTTGCTGGTTCTGATTTTTGGAGGTTCAGGACTGTCAGAAATACTTGGTAACTCCTGACCCGTAGAGATACTGCTTCCTGTGATCTTGTGACTGATTTTTTCCTAATGTTATCTATGTATTATGTAGTAGCATCACACACTGATTTTACTTTGACATAAATAATCATGCAAACAAAAAGGCAGTGCTGAAGAATCATGCCTCCGGAGAATAACACCATGCTTTTCCAACATACATGAAATAAAGGGTTTAATTTCTTTTGACTTTTAATACAGACCCACTCAATCCATACTAGATGAAAATTAAAGTGAAATATGAATAAAAAAAATGTTGTAGATGCTTAGCTGAGGAACACAGCCATTAGTAGAGGTGGCCACAGTAAACCTTTGAGACTTAAAAAACTTTTGTCCTTCACAGGTATCTGTTCCTTGCCTCAAGTTCTAATTAGCCTAAATCTTAAACACCACTCTGTAAAGTAGATGTTTGCTCCTTCCCACACTGCAGAAACGGAGATGATTTGGGGAAGATGACTTTTCAATCAGAAGGGTCAAATGTTTCTGAAGTCATTACCCTTTCCATTGCCTGTGTATCAGAATACCCACAAGGACATGGAATAAAAGGGGAAAATCTAAGAAATCTTTGGCAATTTCCCCTTAACATTAAGAATTCAAGGCACTATGAAAGGTTTGTTTGTGCAAACCCAGCAAAAAGGCTGTTTCTGCTCAGTGATGAGGTAATCAATTGCTCCACATAGTAGGAGAGGAAATGAACGCAACCAATACCAGCCAGAGTGTTTAATTCAAGTGCTTGTTGCTGATGCTTGCTCTCGGCAGGCGAAAGAAGAGACGACTCGGGGACACATTGCAGCCACCCTCATCTCAGCAGCTGATATAGTGTGGTAGAAAAAAGGAAACCAGGAGCTATTGGGAGAACTGGCTACCCTGGATTTGGAGAAGGCTAAGGTTTTCAATGACTTCTTTGCCTCAGTGTTCACTGGCAAACACTTTGACCACGCTGCACAAGTCGTGGAAGGCAGATGCAGGGACTGTGAGAATGAAGACCTTAGGCCCATTGTAGGAGAGGATCAGCTCTGAGATCATCTTAAGAACCTGAACTTGCACAAGTCCATGGGACCTGATGAAATCCATCGGTGGGTCCTGAAGCAGCCAGCAAATGAAGTTGCTAAGACACTGGCCATCATATTTGAGAAATCATGGCAGTCAGGTGAAGTTCCTGATGACTGGAAAAAGGGAAATATAACCCCCATTTCCAAGAAGGGGAAAATGGATGACCCAGGGAACTACAGACCAGTCAGTCTCACTTCTGTGCCTGGCAAAATCTTAAAGTAGATTCTTCTGGAAGGCATGCTAAGACACATGAAAAACAACAAGGTGATTGGTGACAGCCAGCATGGCTTCACTAAGGGGAAATCCTGCCTGACCAATTTGGCCTTCTATGATGGGGCTACAGAGTTTATGGATAGCAGCAAAGTAGTTAACACCATGTACACGAACTTGTGCAAAGCGTTTGACACTGTCCCACACTCTATCCTTGTCTCTAAATTGGAGAGACATCAATTTGATGGATGGACCACCCGGTGGATAAAGAACTGTCTGGATGGCCGCATGCAAAGTGTTGTGATCAATGGCTCGATATCCAGCTGGACACCAGTAATGAGTGGTGTCCCTCAGGGGTCGGTGTTGGGACTGGTCTTGTTCAGCATCTTTGTTGGTGACATGGACAGTGGGATTGAGTGCGTGCTCAGCAAGTTTGCCACTGACACCAAGCTGTGTGGTTTGGTTGATACCCTGGAGGGAAGGAATGCCATCCAGAGGGACCTTGACATGCTTGTGAGGTGGGCTGATGCCAACCTCGTGAAGTTTAACCATGACAAGTGCAAGGTCCTACACCTGGGTCGGAGCAATCCCAGGCACAGCTACAGGTTGGGCAAAAAAGAGATTCAGAGCAGCCCTGCAGAGAAGGACTTGGGGGTGCTGGTTGATGGGAAAATGAACATGAGCTGGCTTCAGTGTGTGCTCACAGCCCAGAAAGCCAACCGTATCCTGGGCTGCATCAAAAGGAGAGTGACCAGCAGGTCGAAGGAGGTGATCCTGCCCCTCTACTCTGCTCTTGTGAGACCTCACTTGGAGTATTGTGTGCAGTTCTGGTGTCCTCAACATAAAAATGACATGGAACTGTTGAAACAAGTTCAGAGGTGGGCCACGAGGTTGATCAGGGGACTGGAGCACCTCCCGTATTAACACAGGCTGAGAAGATTAGGGATGTTCAGCCTGGAGAAGAAAAGGCTGTGTGGAGACCTCATAGCAGCCTTCCAGTATCTGAAGGGGGCCTATAAGGATAGGCACTTCTTTCTTGAAGTGATTGGTCCCAGGAAAGGACCTGATCTTCTCACCTAAGCCTATGTGTGACAAACATATGAAATGCAGCCATCCACTCTGTCCTTGTCCTTTATGGGTGCAAGTACACACCAAGTTGTGTTAGTCACACCAATCTTTTTTGTCTCGTTAACTCTATCATGCCTTTCTAAGAATCTCCAACTAAAAATACATCCCTACCAAGTTCTATAAAGACAGATGGGCAGTATCTACACTCAAATGTTAAATGTACGAGGGCCTTGGCTAATGACACCAGCTTCAAGCGTGGTCTTCATTTAGACAAATCAAATCCAGCCTCCAAACCAGATTCAGTATGTGCAGATTATCTATTAGGTGTGTCCACTAATATTCAAACTCTTAAATCATGCCATGAATTGGGAAGGTGTTAAATGGCATGAGTTCCTACTATAGACTATTCCAGTAATGTAACAATAGGGAAAATTAAATGCCAGTACTATGGACATTGTTTAATTCATTACCATAGATGCCACACAAACTAATTACTTAACAAATACATTCAGGTTACATAGTTGGGTAAGAAGAATATATGTTTGAGGACTACAAACCACTAAGGCTTTCATTACAGCAAACACCTTGGCTCTCACTGTACCAGCTTACAACAGACTTGGATTGCTTTAGTCTTAGATGAAATATCCTTCATTAATGAATGGTCAGATCAACAGCATGTGTGACTCACTTATAAAGAAACACAGATTAAATTCTAGCTGGGCTGGCTTGAGAAATATACAAAGTTATTTCAAGCATCAATATTATCATGGCTAAGTTGCCTATGGGCTGTGCCAAGTTTGTATCTCCTTAGGCTATGGAAAGAAAAGTTGGTTGTGGTTGTTGCCACCAACAAAATCTGTTATTCTGAGCAACACCTGGCACTCCCAGTAGTAATATTCTTTTGCTTCCTCTCCTTGTAAATTGCCCAGAAAGACCAACACAATGCAGGGGAATTATTGGAACCTGACTATGCACGTTATATGTAAAAGCTGAACTTTGAAAGGAGCTGGGGAATGAAATGCTCTAGAAACCTTGGCAATTTTTAGTCTCATATAAACAGGCCATTCTCCTGAAGTACAGGTTAATTACACAACAGATACTCCATTGAACAGAAGGCTTAGTTAACAACAAATGATTTTTCATGCATCTTTGAGATGGTGGGTAGACCTACTCAAGACCTATAGGAAATTAAAAAGCACTGGTAGAAAGCCTCAGTGAATCCACAAAGGTACTTGAATTTTGTGTTCTTCAGAGCAAACTGCTCTTCCCTGTAGATCTACCATGGAAGCAGCCACCTCCAAAGACACCACTCCAAAACACAGAGAAAAAAAGCCCTCAGACCTGCCTACATTTTCTTGCTGTCTCTCCTTTCCCTGCAGGTATACTATAATTGCCTGTGTTATGTAGTTCAATGGTCTCCCTATCCACCTCAGTGAAAATTCATCCCAGTTGCACAGCAAGATTACAGGATAAACCAAGTTGAAAGGGACCTCAGGAGATTATTCAGTGTAACATCTCGATCAAAGCAATGTTAGTGATGAGAATAGGATTTAGGATTTGGTGATTTCTTGTTGAGTGTGTGGTTCCAGAGAAAGAAGGAACCTTTGGCATGAAAGACTCCATGAAAGACTTAGAAACACCTAACTAAGATCATTTTGCCCAAAGTTAGGTTAAGCAGCAGAGATTTAGTGAAATGGCTTGCTTTAAGTAAGAAAGGTTAGGGAGCCCATACCAAAACATGTCAGATGTCAAGTCTGAGGGAACAGTAGCTAGAATTAGGGACAGGGAACTCAGCAGAGAGGAGGATGCATGTCTAGATCTTCATAGTGGCTTTGGAAGAACCAGGGAGCAGTACTGGACCAAGTGTCTGCTAGTAAGAAACAGCAGTGGGTAGCTGAGAAAGCTGAGGAGAGGGCTACTCCCATAGATGTGCACCCTCCTAAGAATCCAGTCTCTGACATGAAAGTCCCAGGCTCAAAAGTAACCTCACAACAGACAGCTATGACAGACTTCAGTGCTAATCATTAAATCCTGTCTTAACATCCTGTTCCATTTCCAGTTCTGCTCAAGCATGAAGCCAACAGCAAGGAAATGCCACTTCCCTATTCTTGTTTAGGTGTATTTATTTATCTAGTTAGTCTTTTGCCAAGAGTTCTACTGTTTTCTTGGTCTGGATTTTTCCTTATTTTGAATTTCCAATATGCAAAAATACACAGTGATGAAGTAGAAACTGGAGAACCAAATACGTCCTACTTTCTGTACCTCCATCCTTAGCCAGCTCACTAAAGAAAGACACTGACATTTCTTATAAAGCTAAATCCACAGTGAATAAATGCTGAGTTTGAATCCCAGAACAAGGTGTCTGATCATATTTCAGTTGTGTGACTTGAAACAACAGTGTGGCCTGAAGCCATTTCTGAGATGGCTCTAATATAAACCCTGGTTGTGGGACAAGGGTGTTGGGGCGTGCTGCTGGTGGATAGCTGGGGTAGAACCTTGGACAGGGCCTGCTGTGCTTTTCCTGCTGAAAGGATCCCTCCATTTCCCACTCCAATTGGCAACACAAAGGGAATCAATTGAAATGGAAATGTGAGATTGTTCGGATTAATCATCCTGCAAAACATTTACTGCATTGGCATTGGATTTGCATAGGCCAGCTAAAGGGAAAATTGTTTTTTCCCTTATTTTCAACAGTTAAAGGAAAATTAAAAAAAAAAAAAAGAAAAAAGACTAATGTACCAGAAAACAAAATAGTGCCAAAAATAATTTGCTTTTCTTTTTTTTCTTTTTTTCTCCTCCTCCCTCCTCTACATTCCCTTCCCCTCCATCCCCTCCTTCCTTCTCCCCTTCTGTGTAATCACTTCAGGTATGATTCTTGTAGCAGAAATACATGACTTGACAAATGGCACAGCTCAGCAGGAAGAAATAATTCAGGTTCAGCCCCAAGTTAGGTGTAGTTGCAAGCCTTTCAGATCAGAACCAGCTCACATCTGGCTGACTCATAGTGTAAGCAGTGTAAGTTCTATCATGCCGGCAATCTCCCCACTTCTAATGGGTAATAGAAAGAAGTGATGAAAGATTATTACCACTTTAAGGTTGTGTGGAGGTCTGCATGACCTGAAATATGTGCTTAAAGACATGTTCTGTAGCACTAGCTCAAGACACTTTTCATATTTGAAACACTTCAGGGCATTTTAAGTGAGAATAGAAAGACGTAGCAGAAACCAACCATAAAAAATTAAAGCTATGGGACTTTAAACATTTGGAAATTTAAGAAATTATGGTAGTCCAGTGTTTTGATGCCTCCAAGTTTAGATCTTGAGAGTGGTTTTGATCAAGCATGTCACTAAATTTTCCCAAGCCATTTCTAATTCTTAGTGTTTTGATTTTTTCTATGCCTACTGGAAACATTTTGAGCCTGTTTTTTCATGGATCATTTGAAGACAGCAGTAGTTTGGGAATCTCTGTGCTTTTGGCAGACATGTCAAACTCAGACAGCCATGGCAAGTGACTAGTCTACCTCTTGGCAGCAGAGGAAAAAGGTGGGCCTTGGTCAGAATTACATAAAAAACACTGAAGTCTTGTCCCTCCTGCTGCTGTAGTAAATCAATATTTTAATTCAGTTTTAATAATTGACACTATGAAAAAAAACCCAAAGAAAAAATTCTACCTTCTACTTGAAGTATCTGCAGCACAACCAAAAGCAAGATGCCACTAAACTGTAAGCAGAATCCACTTTTGCCTTTTTTTTTTCCTCTTTTCAGTTCAAATAAAGCATGTCCTGCAAAGACACTTTAACTGAGATATCAAAAAATCCCTTCTGACACTCTTTTATATAATTGAAATATAGGCTGTTTGACATTATTTATTTTTAAATTTTTATTAGTCTTTTGTCCATTGAATTAACTGCAGCTACAACTGAAGTTTAACTTTTTTTGATGTTAGCTGAGTCCTGCAGGCCAGATTTGGATCACTGGCCATTGAATGACATCAAATAACGTGCCTAGTCTGATCCTGGGCAAGGCATATAAATTCTGTGGGATGTTAGACAATTGCAGTTTTTGTGCAAGATGGCCCTGCATGCTTCTGTAGAAGATTATGTCATATGCTCCAGGTGCAAGAATATGCATCCCAGAGACACATGAGCAACTGAAAATGATGTTTAAAAACCATATTTCACCTCACAGTTATGGGTGGCTTGGAACAGACCAGCCCAATATCTATTTAAGTTTAGCTGACAGATGGCAACTTCTCATGCAGACCACATTTAGAGACTTTGAGGCTTTCATTACCTTTCAAATTTACACTACTCTGTCCTCAGTGGTCTAGATAAAGTGATTAAATTTCCAATTTATACCAGTAAAAACAGGTTTTGTGATACTATGGTTTTACTTTTAAGAGGAGGTGAAATAACTTCAGCAATATAAATAAGATTTCAGTCAGAATCAAACATATCAGACTCCAGAGCAGCCTAATAAGTGAATCACCTGCAACAAAAGTACCATTGCTCCTTGCATAAAAAAATAAGCTGGTTTCAGCCAGTTATGAAGAAAAAACACTTCTCAAAAAAACACTTTTCAAGAAAACACTTTTGCAGAAATATTTGTAGTTCTTTGCACACTTCCCTTCTGAAAAGAAGTGATGCTGAGACTCCTCACCTGGGAAAGCTGAGACCTGCACTTATTAGGTTTAGACCTGCTACAGGTGTCTTACTTAAGCTTCACAATTGCTGCAGTATCTATGATCAATGAAAGAGTGAGGCCATGCAACAGCAGACATCCATGAGGAACCTAAGGACTTGCCTGCACTTTCCCTTATTTTGAGACAGTGAGAGCCTATTAGATGCACCATAGGACCTACTTCCAGGCCTTTCTAATGTGCCAGCTGGATGTGAAATAGTACTCTTATGGCATCTAAAATATCACCAGGTGCCTATGTACAGGCAACTGAATTGAGTCCCTCATCATTCTAATCGATAGAGCACAGAATGGGATTTAGCTGAAGAAATGTAGTTTATTTCTTGATTGCAAGTTGTCTGAAGCCAAGGCAGTCTCTTAAGCTCCCTCTAGAGTCAACAGGGAGAAGCAGGCGTCTTCAGAACTTCCACCTCATCCTCAAGCACTTGAAATCAGTCTTTCACTGGAGGCACCTCTGTCCTCTGACTACTGAGAGGGTTAGATGACTGGCATACAGGTAAAACAAAAGTAAGGTATTTAAGCATAGGCAAGATGAATCCCACCTTTTATTTTTTCTGTCAGTTGCCCACTCTTCAGAAAAAAATCTGGTGAAAATGGATGGGAAGATGTGTCTAAATGAAAAAATAAATAAATAAATTCTTTCTAATGTTTCAATTTTGTTTGCTATTTTCCTCGTAGAAAGGTAATATTTATGGGCCTCTGCGGTAGGACTGAGGGTGGAAGGAGTCTCATGCCAGTTAGTCCAGTCTAGAAAAGAGCTCCAAATGCTGTTTTTTAAAGGCAACATGACTTCATGATCAGTCAAAGAAGCACACAGAACTACCGCCTTAGGCTTCTTGTCTCATTCAGGGGTCACTCAAGCAATGATATAATATGAATCAGATCAAAAATATATACTCACACATCTTGGTCTCGCAGCAGAAGGCTAATTCCCCACACTAAGCCCCACACCATTATGGGTAACCTGGAAATACATTAAAGGCTTTCAGCAACTTGTGAAGGTCAACAATTTCCTACAAGTGCCTGCCAGGACTTTCCTTATTGAAATTTGGGTCCAGTGTGGTGAAAGGTTGGTGAGAAGGGCAGAAAAGTAAAAGAAGGGGGAGGACAGGGTTCCATTCCCTTTCTCACCAACACAACATCCTGCTGCTGTCGCAGTCTCCTGCCTCCTTGCGTCATTGTCTGTGCACAAATGCATGCCGCCTACGAGCTGTGTCCTGAGCCCAGCCTCAAGCGTCAGCTCCTGGCACCGTTGCCTCATACTGGATTTCTCTTTCTCTCTCTCTCTTTTTTTTTTTTTTTGAATTCTTTCCCCTCCTGTGTTTTGAAAGCCTGCAGATGAATGTTTTGCTGGCAGGGAGAGAGAGACTCCAATTGGCATGGCAATTCCGCTGCCAGGTTGGTGATACCGTTAATGCACTGTGAATCACTCCTTATTGTGCTCAGACAAGTGTCTTTCTGAGCTGACAGGCAGAACTAAGATCTGGGTTTATACCAGGCTACCAACAAGCACTCACATTACACACTCCTGCCGGCTCCTTACCCACTGCTGGCCCTTGTGGGTTTGGGAATCTATGAGATTTTTTGTTTTGCAGGAACTGTAAACTTGAGACTATTGCTAAATTGGTCCATGAGTGAGCACACTGTAGAGACACAGTATCCTAGGGAACAGGCCTAGTCACCAATTTCACTTAAAGCAGAGGAGCAGGGTTTTCTCTCCCTGCTATGACACTTTTATGACCCTTTTATACCACTAACTCTCTCATTCTGCTTCTCTTTTCCATCTCACTCCTACACCCAGCGAAAAGGACCTCCCAGTCCTTAATTATGCACCCCTTTTATCCAGGTCCATCTTTCTATCACATGTATAACGTTGTAATTTAGAGCTTTCTGACTGACACTGTCCTCTCTGAGGGCTGAAACCTGAGGTCAGCCAAAGTCAGTCCCCTCTAGAAAAAGTAAACAAATATATATTTTTTAAGCCAGTAAAAGATCAGCTTGTCCCTATGGAAACCCCACTTTCAAAGAACCCAAATTAATTTTATTGGTGTCTGAACTGACCCTTTATAAGATCTGGTCAGGAGTTTGCCTGTGGACTATTTTTGCATTGGAAAGCACCTACCAGCTGAGAGTTCTGTGTTCTTTGCAAAGAGAGCTTCCAGCTCTCCTACCAAGTCACTCATCTGATGATTCCCTTGGAGATGGCTTGCCATTTCAGGGACACATGATGCCCACAGCTTGTTGGAACAAACTGCCTGGAGAAGCACGGCATCTTTGTTGCTGACATGGACAGTGGGATTGAGTGCGCCCTCAGCAAGTTTGCCAATGACACCAAGCTGTGTGGTTCAGTTGATACCCTGGAGGGAAGGAATGCCATCCAGAGGGACCTTGACATGCTTGTGAGGTGGGCTGATGCCAACCTCATGAGGTTTAACCATGCCAAGTGCAAGGTCCTACACCTGGGTCGGAGCAATCCCAGGCACAGCTACAGGTTGGGCAGAGAAGAGATTCAGAGCAGCCCTGCAGAGAAGGACTTGAGGGTGCTGGTTGATGGGAAAATGAACATGAGCTGACTTCAGTGTGCACTTGCAGCCCAGAAAGCCAACCGTATCCTGGGCTGCATCAAAAGGAGCGTGACCAGAAGGTCGACGGAGTTGATCCTGCCCCTCTACTCTGCTCTTGTGAGACCTCACCTGGAGTATTGTGTGCAGTTCTGGTGTCCTCAACATAAAAAGGACATGGAACTGTTGGAACAAGTTCAGAGGTGGGCCACGAGGATGATCAGGGGACTGGAGCACCTCCCGTATGAAGACAGGCTGGGGAAGTTGGGGCTGTTCAGCCTGGAGAAAAGAAGGCTGCGTGGAGACCTCATAGCAGCCTTCCAGTATCTGAAGGGGGGGCTATAGGGATGCTGGAGAGGGACTCTTCATTAGGGACTGTAGTGACAGGATAAGGGGTAATGGGTTAAAACTTAAACAGGAGAAGTTTAGATTGGATATAAGGAGGAAATTCTTTCCTGTTAGGGTGGTGAGGCACTGGAATGGGTTGCCCAGGGAGGTTGTGAACGCTCCATCCCTAGCAGTGTTCAAGGCCAGGTTGAACGAAGCCTTGGGTGAGATGGTTTAGTGTGAGGTGCTCCTGCCCATGGCAGGGGAGGTGGAACTTGATGATCTTAAGGTCCTTTTCAACCCTAACTATTCTATGATTCTATGATTCTATGTAGAGGAAGGTGGCTGAGCCACCTGGGAAGACCTCTGAACTGCTAATTTTGCTGCTCTTTAGTGGCATCCAAGTGTACTACTCAATAGCTTTTGGGGATCAGCTTTTGTTCTGGAAGAAGCAAGCTTGGGTTATGCTTAGAGTTTTTGACTCTGCCAGTGAAGTTGGTGTCTTCTGCCTGCCTGCTCCCCTTGCCTTACTCCCATAAATATTCGAAACTCAGTGGTATAGAGTTCCTGGACAACTGCAGTCACTGTAATCAGGAGGAGCTCCCTAATCCCTGTTGCTGTTGTGTTGATGTCCTTGCTGTCAAGTCTAGGGTCACTCAAAGGGTGGTGCTATAGTAGTGTTAAAAGAAATGCTCACTTTCTTTTCCCTTCTCTGCTACGAGCATAGTTTTTTGACATCTACCTGGTTCTTACACATTTAGGGCTTTAAGATATAACCTTCCACACTGTCCTTATGTGTTAAGAAAGGATGAATGTTTTTTTTTGAGAAGACTGTGCTGAACACAAGGTTCATGCTTTGGTTCGGATGTTGAAATGCAAAGTGGCTAGATACTGCTCATGCTGTTGACCCAAATTTGTGAGATTCAAGAAGAAACTGCTATGGATATGCTTCAGCAGCATAAAAAAGACCCTTCTTTCCATATGCACCAGATGGCTTTAAAAAGAAACTAACAAGGAAGGAATTTTCTGTTTCAGTGACTTTTGGCCAGGTGTTTCACACTAATGTTTGTTATACCCATAAGTATCCTTCACTGATGATCACTGGGACACATCAAATCTGCAGAATTTTGCCCGGCCTCCTATAACAAGTCCTTCTATTCTAACTTATTTATAACATTTTGTAAATGTTAAGATCAGAAAGAATCATTATGGCCCATTTGATTTGATATCTTGAAAGAAGGGAATTTCTTCAATGCCAGTTTTTCCAACATGGCTTGCAGAAGATGAACAGTGTTCAGGCTATGAAATACTCTGGAGCACCTTAATCTCCAAATATTTCCCATCCCATAAGCTTGCATAGCTTTTTGGATGCTTTTCTAACATGACTTAAACCTCTAAACTTATGCATCACTCACTATGGTTGAAAAGCATACCTGAACAGATGAAGCCAGCACATAGTATGCAATGGTACCTTAGTCTCAGAATCGTAAAATCAAAGTAACTGGGGATATCAGGGTAATCAGGGGGTCATCCACTCTGTATCCTGACCGTAAGCAGTCAGTTGAAAGTTTCAATTTTCCTTAAGACTTCTCATGTTGGTCTTCTGCATAAGCATGAATTTCAGTGTATTTGTCTTTATCCAGTGGAAGAGACAGAATTCCTCTCTCCTGCAATACAATTCCTATGAAACTCTGTCCTTTACTCCAGTTGCTGAGACACACAGTAAATGCTGGAGCGGTGCCATTGCTCCACGCTATCTGTCTTCGTTTTGACTGCTAATCCATCACAGACACACTGACTTCTCTCATGACCTCCCACACAGAAGACAAGCAAGCAGTACTCCCATCTGTCAACTGTACTCAGGAGGTGGCAGGTCTCTATGCTTGTGCTTCTGTATGAGTCTATGGATGTATGGGATATGTGTGAGCATCTGATACTCTGGTAAGAATCTGAAGTGTTTTACACTACGTTTTAGGTGATTTATTGCACTTTAGCACATTCATAAAATACATCGTGTTAAGCATATGCATAAAAATAATATATAGGTTACCACAAAATTTTTATGACCTTAACCAGATCCGTCTTGGAATGTCGTCTTGAGTGTTTCACTCCTGCAGGTGAAAAAACATATTATTTCAACTGAGCTTAGGGTAAGTTGTTTAGTCAAGACAACAATATTGTGGAGAGAACCGTTACCTTGGTAGCACTTTGCCAATTTAAGTACTAATGAGAGCAGCTGATTTTTGTCATACATCCAACATAAGGTGTCTATGACTACTGTTTCTCCAAGTTGCATTCCTCAGCTGTCCCATTCTCCTACTGTTTGCAGACAATACAGAAGCAAGAATTATAAATACCCTCCGCATTCACAGTATCCCTTGAAGTTAGTAGAAATTTCTCATAAGGAGTATTACATTGGTGTGATACTCATAAAAGGGAGAAGACTACATATGTGGAAAGAGACAGGCTGGATGTCTGATAGCAGGCTAGACATCAGATGGGATTTATCTTTGGTTCTGCCACTAATTCAGATATGTAGCCTTTGCCCTAGGTTTTATTCAACTAACTTTAGACACAAACTAAGGTGGTTAGTCATGGCCAGCTCCTGCTACAGTGAGTGGAGAGATGCACTTCTAGAGGAGGTGCAACCATACAATGGAAAGACCAAAGAAGAAGGTAGCCCACCAATTAGAAGGAAGCCCATGCAACTGTCTTTTAAACTGCACATTAAGATGGCAGCTATCCCACTGAAGCTTAGGCGTGGGAATTTCTGTCTGTTAATGGTATGAATGTCACCCCAGCTGTCTGCAGTGTTGATCTCTGCATCTAAGCAAATCACTTCAGGCCCCGTTTATCATCAGTGAAGGGAAATGCACACTTTGTAGGAGCCAACCATCCGGCCTGTTTGATTCAGTTGGAATAAAATGAGTAGCACCCTCAATTCCATTTCCTATATTATCTGTGTCTCCAAAGACTATAAAGTAGTCTAGGGTCTAGACAGATTATATTTTTTTGCTTAAGATAGGTAATGAAGTGAGATTAAATAAATCCTTTCTTTTCCTTTTCTTAAATATTGTTTTAATGGTAACATAGGCAATCCAATTTACTTTTACTTTTGCTTTCATTAATATGTATTAAAATGTATAAAGGCAGAATCATTTGGTATTTAAACTAGTGTGAACATATACTAGTAGTTAAAATGATTAATCCTCTGAGGGAGCAGGGTAGTGCTAGAAGATATAAAGCAGGAGGAAGTTATTTTGGTTAAATAACTTATTGAATATAATTACAACATGTAGTGGAAAGTGGTACTAAATGAGCACCCTCCTCTGTGTGTTTACAGGTACAACGAAAATATTAGTATAAATTCTTATTCCCAAATAACTGTGTTAGCAAAGTGCTAAAATAATACGTAACAGTTAAAAAAGATATCTTACATAATATACCTAAGATAATAGAACCTACCTCACTGCTAGAGCATTTCCAGAGTTATTCTGATTATATATTCTGGTCCAAAGGGTATGTATCACTGAAATTGTTGCACTGTTAAAAGTAAGAGTGGCTGAACAAAACAGTGCCAGTGGTGCTTGGCAAGATGACATCCATTAGGTAACATCAACTATCTGTCCCTTCATCAGAAGAGATCTTTCAGAGATTCCAGTAAGTAAACAATTCCAGCTAACATGGAAGAGTAGTATTAATGTCTAAAGATAGGAATAAAGACAATCCTAATCATTGTCTCTACTGTTGCTGTTTTACGGGATATAAGGAAGGCTTGGTCATTAAAATGTTAAATATAAAACACTAAGCTAAGGGAAAAAATATAAAGTTATTTCACTCTGAATGACCTAATTTGCAGAAAACCCTTTCCTTCTATTAAATGAGAAGCTCAGCAGGAAAACTATTTGCCATTAATATCTTTTGTGGCCCAGTTTTCCACTCATAACCCTGAGTAATTAGCATTTTTTTCTCAATAAACCTTTATCTCACCAAGTTTCAAATTACACTGTGCCTAAATCAAAATGTTCAAGGAAGCACAAATATTCTGAGCAGCATTTTATTCAGAGATGGGGGAGAAAAGGAGTTTCCTTAAGTTTCCTTTTTTTACTGGGAAAAAAAAAGAAATGTGGGGGCTACTCAGGAAAGTGGTGGAGTCACCATCCCTGAAGTATTTAAAAGATGTGTAGATGTGGCACTTAGGGACATGGTTCAGGGGTGGGCTTGACAGTGCTGGGTAAAGTTTGGACTTGGTGATCTTAAGGGTCATTTCCAACCTAAATGATTCTATGATTTTAGAAACACCATTTTGGATTCTGGTAAGTGAGGACAAAGATACTGGGTTATCCGGGGTTTGATGGGAGTATTTGATTATTTTTTTTTTTTTAAATTTCTTTTGGTAAGTGTGGCCATGGCTAAAGAAACTATTGTTTTGCCTCCCAATGTTGCATTCTCAAACATCTTGCAATCTAAGGAAGATAAACTAATACGGTGTGATGTGGTGGCAGTGCAGGAGGGAGGAAAAGGCCTTTCTAGATTATAGAATCATATAATCCTAGAGAGGTTTGGGTTGGAAGGCACCTTAAAAAAACATCCAGTTCCAAGCTCCCTGCCATAGGATCAACTAGACCAGGTTGATCCAAGCCTTGTCTAACCTGGCCTTGAACACTGCCAGGGATAGGGCAGAGTTCTCCAAGCAATCTGTGCCAGTGCCTCACCACCTTCATCCAGTGATCTCACATCTAGTGAGATGGTTCTTTTCTCCATAAATCCACCTCAGGTATATTGTCTGAACACATATTCTTCTCTTAGTCAAAGGGGGAAAATGCAAAATACAGAAGGAGATTCATCCTGTCTAATTGAAGGAGGCCTAGTCTCCTCATACATATATACCATTCTCATTGAACACAGTGTGGATTCACAAACCTAGGCTAACTTGCAGATATTTAAAACTAGGAGAGATTTATGTTTCTTGTAGTTTTTACTTCCTCAGGCTTTCTTTCAGCAGTATGAAAGCTGAAAAAATGTTAAAAACTGGGTTGCTTTTTTTTTGGTTGGTTGGTTTGTTTTGTTTTAAAAAGAGGTGATTTTTCCAACATAATGACTAACTTCTTGAGGATGGAACTGTAAGAAAAGTATCAAATATTGTGAAGGTTGGCAAAACTACTTTATCAACCTATTACATCATCTCTTTCTCCATAAATAAGGACAAATGTCTTATATTTCACTAGGGTTTTGATGATCAAAGCAGTACAAGGTGTATTATTAATTTATTATTTTGTTTAGTTTATTCCATATTTCTTGTGAATCATGCACTTACTATTTTTAGGGGGAGGGAATACAATTTTTCCTTAATTTTTAGGGTATAGGAGAGACAACTGAAAGTCTATTTTTCTGGGGGTTTTTTTTGTTTGTTTGTTTTGTTGGTTTTTTTTTTTGTTTGTTTGTTTTTAATGGATTTTTTTCCCGAAAGGAAAATCATCAGTTCAGATTTTGTGTCTTTGATTTGTTAATTTTTGAGACAAGTAGCTACCAGACTAAGGTGAGATATAATATAGCACGAAATATTTCCCAGTTCAAAAATATATTCAATGTATAGGTCTTTCATACAAGAACAGATTTATTTTGCACACTATATGGACAGGACAGAGGCTGCATTTCTCGCTATGAATCACAAGCAAAATTTTTTTCTTAGCTTTTCCCATGCTAGGCTTAAGATTCACACAATTTAGGTATTTTATTACTATTAAAAGATTTACTTTTTAATTCTTTATAAGGATGTGGAATTTCCCACTGCTAAATTAAAATAAAATATACACACCTTGGTGGAATGCAGGGTGCTGGAGAGGCCAATGCTGCATATGAAGGAGTCACCCCTAGAAATCCAAGTCCAAGGAATTATCTGCGTTCCTCAGAGATTTCCGTTTTGTTTTTAGACTTGAAATGCAGTGGAGATAGAAAAGACCTTAATTTTCAAACATTTAATGCTGATTCTGAAGAAATGGACTCTGTCATTAGATTCTTATTATCAGACACCCATATCTACAACTATATATCTGTAATTATGTATTTATATGACATATATACATATATATAAGTGCCTATGTAAGTTATGTGCATATAAACTACTTATAGAAGGCAGATAATGCCAGGGTCATAATTACTGGCTAATGAACATATCAAGAACGCTAAATCACCCCAACAAGATAACAAACCAATCCCTTACCCTCTATGACAGATGCAGAGAAGTAGATTATATATATGTATATGTGTGTGCATGTATATGTAACTTCAGTGATTTTTAATACTGATGTTGTCATAATCTAGGGAATTATGATTATGCTAGACTAAGCTGAGAGGATAGCAATGCTATCCGTCTTTTGTTGTGGAATTGGAATTATTAGACTACATCTTTAAGCAGGATATGAAACCTGAGATCTACCTAAATTTTATCTACTTGGGTCACTTATCTCCCCTGTATAGTCATAAGGCATATGGAGGGATGGATCCGACAGTGACGGAGATGACCCCTTAAGAGCCCTCATCCTATTTCCTGATGTGCTCCCAGCTTCAGAATTATGCACATCCTGCTCTGGGATCCAGAAACCAGACAGAGCTGGTTGGAGGATTGTAGATAAAGGAACATGAGAGCAACCATGTGTCTAAATTACACTGGGGACAGATGTAGTCCACATATTGAGAGAGGGGAAGAACCCCTCTGTAAGTCTTAGACTTATTGCATAAGAAGGTCAAGAATCCTTTTCACCCCACTGTTTCAACTTCAAGGCTTAGAAGAAATACAGTGATTTTTAAGTTTATAAAAAAATTTCCACTGCTTTTGAGGAGGGGCTAACCTGAGTTCACTGCAGCAAAAACATTTCTGTCACTTTCAGTCTCCTCTTTTAGCTGTCATTGTTGGGATAAGGCTTGCATTTCTTTGGGGTTAGCTGTACAGGACCACAGCCATGTGATAACTGGGCAGTTCACCCATAATTCCTAATCATTTATTCCTTATTCCTTCATTTGGGGAAGATAAACAAAACTTCTCCTTCAGGGTTTGTCCTATCTGACCAATGCTGAGGTTGAGTTATGGACTCAGGCTGTTGGACCTGATTTTTAGGAGACACCTGCCAGTACGATAGTTGAGAAAAGCTAAGATGAGAAACCAGAGAAGCCAAGGATTGATTCAGTGTGAGTGTAAGACAAGACAGTGGGAGTGTAAGACAAGACAGTGGGAAGCCACAGTGTCTACACTGTATGTACAAACAGGGCAAGGAACCCGCAAGACAAAAACAAAGTCAGGTGGGCTGGTAAGAGGGAAAAATGTGTCAAATCTAAGGCAGGCAAGTGAGAACAAGCCACAGAAATGTAGCCATAGCCAAGTCGCACACTGAGCAGCCAAAAGCAACTGGTGTGACTCCTTCCTATCCCAGATGGGTGGAGAAACCATGACTTCGGTTTCCAGTCCTGTCCTGAGTCTCCTGGGGAAAGGACTGTGGTCAGCTGTGTCTGGGCTGGTCAAGCAAACATGAGGAGAAGTGAGGGTGGTGTTAGTACATTTATCATGAGGAAGGGGTCAGGTGGGGCTTTAAATATTCTCCTTTTTACTAACTAACTGTCAGGCAAGTGCATGAAGATGCTTAGACCAAGACCCTCAAAAGTAAGAAATTGCCTTTCTCCATTTGAAGAGCAGGTACCTCATGAGACCTTTGAAGGCTCAGCTGTGCAGTAAAAGTTCCCAAAGGTGTTTTTCACTGAGCTCAGCAGCAAAAAACATTGCACAAAACTGGCATCCAGGACTGACACAATACAGGGTTTTGAAGAGCTGGGCATGCTGCAGTGTTGAGATCAAAAGGGTAACAGCAGAGAAACTCCTGTTTTCCTGACATTACATGTTCCAGCATCTCTGCTGTTTTATCAATTGACATTCTGTGGGAACATCATGAATCCTAAGCTGTAGGCCAGAGAGAGAGGGATAAATTAAATCTAGTTTTTCTCCTGCAATACTAGTAAAACAGAACACCTAAACATTATTCAATAGTAGCAAACCTTCCAAGGGCTGTAGTAGTCCCCCACAGTTTCCCTCACACTGTGACATTTATCCCTGACCCTTTTCCTCCAAGCCCTCTGCAGTAAGCTTGTGCTCTGTAACTTGTACACAGGGCTGCAATGATGTGGCTGTTACAGGACCCCATGCATCAGCCCAGCCTGTTGTTCTGATGCAAAATACAACTACTGACGTCATTGGTTTGGGTGAAATCTTGAAACATGTAGTGCCAGCCGAAGTTCTGTACTGCAGTGGGGAGTTGTTTTACCTTCCCACCCAAACTCCTGACTCCACGCCAGGCTGAGCCCTGTGACCTTCTCGCTGGCATACATCTCAAAGCTCCAGATGTATTTGTCTGATCATGTATGATGCAGGCCTCCCACATGAAAGATCCTAGCTTAACGAGCTTGGTCTTTGCACTTTCACTACAGACACCCTTCTTTTTTAATTCAGTGTTTGTACACCATCTAACAGAATAGGAGTCTGCCACCTACAAAGGCAATCGATGAATATTTGTACAGTGATAGTAACAGACCATTAAATGCTTTTCCTTGACTCAGCTCCAGGAGAAGCTGTAACAAGCTGTTCTTTGCTCCTTTTTTAAACAAGGGGAAAAAAATATCATACCACTTTCTCTTTCTCTGAATATACATATATTATATATTTTACTGCGGTGTGTTCCAAATACCGCTAGCTCTTGGCGGATGAAGGAAAACATGGTGCTGCCAGAACTTGCGCTCTTATGTCTACTTTCCATGTTTTTTCAGGGAAGATCATGCCAAGCCCTCACTGCTATTGTCTTTTCAATAGGAGGGATATGCCAATACCTTTCCAGCTTTTCAAGGCCATTTTATAGAAGGATATATCATGACGTTGCATCCTGTGCCCTTTCCTGTTATTTTCCAAAACGATGTTTTGCCAGGACCATTTGCTGGAATTTCCAAACAAGTTATCCAATGGATATTGCTCTGTAAGCCATTCAAGAAGGCTCTTACAGTAGGACTTTTTTCCTCTGACCAAAAAACATACAATGTGTCCACTATTTCTACTTTTGCGCACACTAAGGAAAGAATAGGGGGAAAAACAGAACTTAATGGCCATGACATTCATGCTGTAAGACTCAATGAGTTAAATGTTTATACAGATTTTTTTGTCACTGGGAGAGGGATCTTAATTGGCTGTCCAGTGTTCTTGTGTGAGTAATGTTTTACTGGCCAGAGAGGAAGATCCAGCAGCACTGCACAGTAGTCTCTTTTGGGTATTCAGGCATGTGCTAACTGGGGGTAGTTATTGCTTACTTATTTTTTGTATTGGGTTTGCATGGCAAGGTTTTGATAGCAGGAAGATTACAGTGGTGGCTTCTACAAGGAGTGAGAATATGTGAGAGGAACAGCTCTGCAGACCCCCAGGTCTCAGTGAGGAAGGAGGGGAGAGGGTTGCTCCAGGCATAGGAGCAGACATCACCAGTGCAGACCATGATGCAGACCATCGTGAGGCAGGCTGTCCTCCTGCAGCCCATGGAGGTCCATGATGGAGCAGATGCCCACCTGCAGCCCATGAAGGAGCCCATGCTGGAGTAGGGGAATGCCCAAAGGAGGCTGTGACCCTGTGGGAATCCCATGTTGGAGCAAGCTCCTGTCAGTACCCGTAGCCCCATGGAGAAAGGAGTCCATGCTGGAGCAGGTTTTCTGGCAGGATCCATGACCCCACAGGAGAGCAACACTGGAGCAGTCTGTTCCCGAAAGACTGTACTCTGTGGAAGAGACCAATACTGGAGTAGCTCATGAAGAACTGCAGCGGGCAGGAAAGACTCACTTTGTAACAGTTCGTGGAGGACTGTTGGGGAGGAAGGAGTAGCAGCAACAACATGTTATGAACTGACCTCAACGTACATTTACTGTCCCCTGAATTGCTGGTGGGGGTGGAGGAGGTAGAGAATTGAGGAGTGAAGCTGAGCCCTTGAGGGAGTGGTGGGGGGAAGGTGTTTTAAGATTTAATTTCTCATTATCCTACTCTCACTTTGATTAGTAATAAATTAAACTAATTTTCCCAAGTTGAGTCTGCTTTGCCCATGATGATAACTGCTGAGTGATCTTTTCCTGTCCTTATCTTGACCCACAAGACTTTTATTATGTTTTATCTCCCCAGTCCAGCTGAAGAGAAGACTGATAGAGTGGCTTTTGTGCCTACCAGCATCCAGCCAAAGTGAACACTCCACAGTAAGAAAAAAGCCAGTAGGCAGCTTTGCATCATCCTAGGTCTGCCCTGGAGAAGGCTCTGTGCAGAGACACATGGAAGCACTACTCCAGCTATGTGCAAGAGCTGCTCAGGGCAATCTGCAGTGAAGATAGCAGCTCTGGAAAAGAGAGCTTGGAAAAAGCCAATCAATCACAGTATCACAGTATCACAGTATGCTAGAGATTGGAAGGGACCTCAAAAGATCATCTAGTCCAATCCCCCTGCCGGAGCAGGAACACCTAGATAATGTTACACAGGAATGTGCCCAGGCGGGTTTTGAATGTCTCCAGGGAAGGAGACTCCACAACCTCCCTGGGCAGCCTGTTCCAGTGTTCTGTCACCCTCACTGAGAAGAAGTTTCTTCTCAAGTTTAAGTGGAACCTCTTGTGTTCCAGTTTGTACCCATTACCCCTTGTCCTATCATTGTTTGCCACTGAGTAGAGCCTGGCTCCATCCTCGTGACACTCCCCCTTTATATATTTATAGACACTTATAAGGTCACCCCTCAGTCTCCTCTTCTCCAAACTAGTTTGGAGCCAATAAGTCCTAGTTTACCAGGCATGACTGCTGCTAAACAAGGTTTGGCCAACATTTGCATGCTGTGGAAAATATGTCTGTGACAGTACATGCTAACAGGTAGTTCAGGCTGTGATCTGCGCCTTTAATGTCAGAGCCTGGAAAAAGAAGAGGCTCATTTTGTTCACTGAAGCCAGTGAACAGAATATTAATATAGCTTCATTTTGCTTACATATTCCCCAGGTGTGTTTGTATACAGAAGGGAGGTAGAAGAGACAGGAATAAGGGTTGACACCCCATTAAATCCTATACTGCAAGAGACGCTTCCTACCTTGAGTGGAGTCAATGGATGTCTTCATGCAAAATATTCTTCTTCCTTTCAGCTTTTCCTCCAGACCCTGATTCTTCCAGGTGGCAATCTGCTTCACACTTCAAGATAAACACAGCCCAAACACATGGCTCTCATACAAGCTGACTTTCCATCAGTGAAGCTGCAGGAAATAAACCATCAACCCATGCTACTTCTTTTAGTACCTACTGATAGACTCCCTGCACATGCAGACACAAATGCTCACACACACACCCTTACCACCTCCCAACTAATGGACTTGAAGGCCACATTTTGTGTCTGCATGTGGAGAGCTAGCTTTTCATTGCCTTCAGAGTTAGAAAGTGCTTTTACTACTTTAAGTAATAATAAATAGATAGTGCAGCAATGTGATTTTTCACCTTATTAATGACTTTATGTACTGACCTACTGTCCAGAGGACAATCATAACTGATATGAAGTCACAGAATAGCAGAATAGCCTTGGCCTTACATAGTAGATAGTAGGTCCTACACTTTATAGATCCACCTGAGAAGGTAAGTTCCCAGCTTAACTTGGAGTCCTTTCCTCCTTACATGACCTGCATTGGAGATGCCATGCAAGGAACACCAAAACTTGAGTATCCTCTTCTCTGGCTTGTCAACCAGCACAGTTCTGAAAATATCCGAGTGAGACAGAAGTGTGAAGTACTGGTAAGGGTTTTATATTCTTCCTAGTCTTTCCATCTGCATGAAACCTGTCACACAGCATATGAACTGCTAGGATGTAGGTGTGAACAGAAGCTCTGACTACGGTTCCTTTAACTCCCCAAGTTGCTTATACAGTTTTCCTCATGTCAACTTTGATGAGCAGGCAGTGTTCTGAAATTTCATGATTTTGCTCACACTACATTTCAGAACAAAGTAGGTGTTACCTGAAATTTCAAAATTGCCCTTGAAATGGGAACCCTTTTCCTACTTGATTCTGCAACCCCAATTTCAACAACACCCATCCATACCTTGTCTTCTATTTTACAAATAGAGTACAAGACTTTCTGGGTGCAGGATATGAGTTCTGCTTTTACAGAAAATATGATTATTAAATCATATATTATCATATGTTATGTCTGTTAAATGTTATCCTTAGGCATATACATTATGACATAATAACAAGACTAATACCGGCTCAGAGACTATGGGTACGTCATGAAGACCCCCATTCTCCTTCTTACATACACCTCCAGCCTCTTCAGTGCTTCTTTATTGGGTATACAACTTCTCTTGGTTGATACTGCACACTTACACCAATTAAGGTATATGTCACAACAGGGAGTAGGATACGGACTATGAGAGAAGGAAAGCAGAGGAGAATTCAGGGTTGTCCTGTGCTATGACTCAGTCTAACAGAAAACTGTAGGGAGGAGGGGAATGTCTTTCTGGCTGTATACACATGGGTTTGCCTAGTGGTCTGCAAAAGAGATGGCTGCAACCAGCTCAAACTTGAAAGAGGGAAAAAAAAAACAACAAAATGCAAGCAAAACCAGAGGACCTACAAAAGTGCTGGAGAGGGACTTTTTATAAGAGGGTCTTATACAAAGGGGAATGGCTGTACTCTGAAAGAGTGAAGATTTAGACTAGATATTGGGAAGAAGTTCTTCCCTGAGATGGTGGTAAGGCCCTGGCACAACTTGCCCAGAGAAGCTGTGGCTGCCACATCCCTGGCAGTGTTCAAGGCCAGGTTAGACAGGGCTTTAAGGTGTCCCTGCCCATGGCAGGGAGTTGGAACTGGGTGTTATTTAAGGTTCCTCCCAAATCATCCTATGGGATGATTCTATGAATCATTGAATCATAGAATAGTTAGGGTTTGAAAGGACCTTAAGATCATCTAGTTCCAACCCCCCTGCCATGGGCAGGGACACCTCACACTAAACCATGTCACCCAAGGCTCTGTCCAACCTGGCCTTGAACACCACCAGGGATGGAGCATTCACATCTTCCCTGGGTAACCCATTCCAGTGCCTCACCACCTCTACAGTAAAGAACTTCTTTGTTATGTCCAAGCAACATTATTATTTTTTTTTTTTTATTGCAATATATAGACCAGGCTCCCTTCCTAGTGCATGTTGAGTGAAAGGAAGAGGAAGAAAACAACCTTTTAAGTTCTCTCACTCCATGTGTAACTTTGCAGGTGTGTAGCAAGACAAGAAAACTTGATGGTCTGGAGGCATGGTGGAATCAAGAGAGGAAGAAGAGGGACACCAGTAAGCCAGCAGTGTGATAGATGTGAAAGATAAAAAAGAGGAAAACTAATACCTTCAACTACAAGGGTTTAGTGACAGAGATAATGACAGCGAGGACAGAAAATAAGGGGTTTACTTCATTACACCTGTGCATTGAAGTGTTCCTTTTATTAGAAAATTTGATAGATTTTCAGGCTTTCCTCCTTGTAAGGACAGCAAGATCAGGCTGGAGATTTCTTCCTGGATCAGCCGGACCATCAGCTCAACATGAATTAGTCATGATATCTGATGAAATCTTCTCCTGAGTGTTTTCAAGAGGTGTTGGTTTTGCTTCGTTGTTGTTTTGTTTTGTTGATTTTTTTTTCCAATGCCCCATATAACTTATTTAGAATTCTCTATAAATCTGTCGCGCCTCTGCACCTCCCCTGATAATTTATGGTTTTCCAAAAGTTCATGGGAGGTCATGTATGTCTCCAGTACCTGCTGAATAAAAGTTTTGGCTCCCTAAGTGTGAAGGAAAAGGTTTTGAAAATGTGACTCTAGTTACATCAAAGACTGATCAAACAACAATAATATTAACCAGACCTTACTTATATACATCTACACACATGCTAAATATATATTTCAGTTATATGCAAATTGTTTATGATGTTATACTTCCTTATTATTTTATATTATGGATGTATGCTAGCAAAATGCTTCATATTTGGGATGATCAGTGCAAGAGATGGCAGACTTGTTATTGTGCTAAAATTCCCCCAATTTTGGCAATCTATGGCTAAAGTTACATTCCAGTGAGCAGCTCCTGGCACGGTATTATGTTGTCCTGATAATGCATATTGTCCCTTTGCTCCCTAAGGAGTCAACACTGGTGTAGATGGGGCTTTGAGCAACCAGGTCTAGTGGAAGGTGTCCATGCCCATGGCAGGGGTGTTGGAACTAAATGAGCTTTAAGGTCCCTTTTAACCGAATCAGTTTTATGATTCTATGAAGTACACCTTGCTCACTACTGCAGTAGCTGAGGAGAATACTCCCAGCAATATTTCAGCTCCAGTAAGTGGGCTCATACTTTAAAGGGAGAAGCCACAGACTGAGAAAGGGGAGGTGGGATTGCAGGCTGGTGGCACTGAAAAGGATGCTTGGAATAGGAGAAGGTGACACCCATGGTCTCCTCTGGGCATTATTTCATCCTGGTATAGGGTGACTGGTGGATTCAGGCTCTCTCTTTCCAAGGAACAAGCTGGATGATCAGCACTGAGAGGGCTAGTTAGGTGACATGAACCCTACCCTTATTCTTATGGCACCATTGTCCCCATCCTATGAATTGAGGATAAGAACTTGCCCTTCTCTGGTTGCGCTATTTGGACCTTGCTGGGCTCCATCACAGGAGGGACCCTAAGCCCCAGATGTACCTACCACAGGAGTTTTGCTGCTCCACAGTTAGTTTTCCTTAGCAACAGCAGCTCTTTCCAATTATCCTCCAAGGACCTGAGCTTGTCCAAGCTAATGAAACCAGGCTAATGCCTATGTGAGGCATAATCATATCCATTTCACTTTCTGGTAAGCCGAGTAGGAGGGAGAGACCTCAGACGAACCTTGCTGACCTCAGATGAACCTCTGTCGACTTCCCTCCCCTTGCCATGTGCTCTATTTATTTGCAAACTCCTGGAGGCCTCTTGTCTCTGTATCCCGCTCTCGTCTCTCCCTGAACTCCTCCAAATCGACAGCTTTACTCTGGCAGCAGAGGGCACTGCCCTCTTCTTAATTTTTTTCCAGCCTCATTCCCGTCCCTCGTGCTCCTCCAAGGGCTGCAATTACGCTCTCGGTCAGTGGTGCCGTCTCTCTGGAAGCTCCCGAGAGTTTGATTTGTCTTGGCTCCCAGCTCTGACATGCCTGGGAAGGGCAAGGAAAGGAAATGGGTGGGAGCTCCCATCTAACCACGAACTTGTGTCCCTCCCCTCCCCCTTTTCTTTTTCTCTCCATCCCTTTCCCTCCCCCATCCCAGTGAGAGGAAGGATCATGCTGCATTGCTTAGAATGAATTGCTCTGAAAGTCTGGAAATTGCTTTTTTTCCTTCCCTTTCATGCTGCAAGTCTCTCCCATTTCCATGTGCTCACGATGAACTGGGGTTGTTATTAGCAAAGGCAGACAGTGTATGTGTGCATGCCTGCAGTACATGTTGTCTTGCTCACATGCGTTTGTGGGTGTGTAGTAATGGTGGCATGCACTTGTGAGCAGGCAGGAACTACATAAGCTAAATACCCATGCATTGTATTTGCTGTTCCTGAAGATTTCACTGCATCATGGTCCTTTGTGGTTTAAAAAGCAATCTCTTTATGATCTTCTCCTGATCTATACATCTAGACTGTTAATTTCCAGAGCCATCCTGACAAGTGCTGAGTCCCCCCAGGGATCGCCAAACATGCATTTTGGGTCTAGGGGTGGAGAGGGCTCAGGCATGAGTCTGCCCTTCTTACATGTGGTTAGATCTCACATTTGCATTGCAGTGATATAGCACCTCTCCCACTTTACCACACTCCTGTAACAAAAGCAGGTGAGTCTTTAATATGCCCTATATTTGTTTGGGAGTTTTCAACACTGTGTTTTGATGATGAAGAAAGAAGATGGCACAGCTTTAGCTGTACCTCTGAATAGGATTCCTCGCCTTCAAATGATGCTGTGGATCTGAGCTGTGTGTGGGCAAGAGCTGCAGTGTCACAATGAAGCAGAAGGCAAGTGAGAGGTTAGACTGGAGTGTGAGGAAGCTGTACCTGTTGCACCCTTCCCCCCCCCAAAAAAAAAAAAAAAAAGAGATCTTCAGGGTCTTGTGGTATCACTAGCAGCACTGATGAACTTGAGGTACCACTGGAGGTAACCCTCTTGTTCTAGTATTCGATATAGGTACTACTTCACTTTGCTGCTATTCATACCCTATCCTCACCATCTGAATACAGAAATGCACAGAACGTAGGAAGGTGGAAGCTTTTGCTATGGGCTTCAGGGCCTCCAAGAATCCCTGGATGCAGCCTCCACTTTCCCTGCACACAAGCACCATGTACTGATGAGAGGCATGTGTCCCCTATTGTAGCCATCTATACGAAAGAGCATCACTTGGTCTGGTGATTAGAGAACCATCCTCATGTTCAGGGCGGTGGGGACCAACACTTCACATTCTGCCCTTCTTGGTCACTCTTACACACTTGGCTTGTAGGATCATTTTTTAAAGCTTGAGCAGTCTCACTGCAAAGTGTGGTGGATGCTCACAGTGAAGTCTGTCTGCAGAGGACGAGTTGTGTCCAGTCTGCCATGTATTCTCCTGATGCTCCTCCCTGTCTGCAGTGGGCCATCCCGTGATCTGGAGATAAAGACCAAGAGTCCTATTTGAAATGGAAAGCACTTGATGGCCCCATCTCACTTTTAAGCCACTGCATGGCCATATTTTGGGTTTTTTTACCTTGGCTCTATCTGAGCATTTGACAGCCAGTGCTAGCATCTGACCCGCTGTCCTTTTGGCTTTGAAGAACCTCAGCAGACAAGCAAAGCTGAGAAGCAGCTATGCTGTGATTTTTGTTTTGTCAAAGGCTGGCATCCTGGACACATAAAAGGCAAACTATAGGATGGGAAAGGTGGTCTCTGCACTTGCAAACAGAAATGAGACACATGGGAAGGAAGAAACAAATATGCAAAATAATTTCCCCTGGTTTGGAAAAGGAAAGACCAAAAATGAGTAGACTCAAAGCACAGGTTGTGGCTTTCGGGAGAAAGAATGTGAACAGTTTCTCACCCTGTTTCTGTCATTCCATGACTTGTGTGAAAAAGCTGGTGTTGAATCCCAGTTAGCCATAAAATAACAACAACAGGTCTGCCCAGTGGCTGTGATTTGCCAACTGTGAGCTTTCTGCACCTACACCGGGACTCAGCAAGAAGGAATTCTGCAAAACATCCCAGCTAGGAGTGCAGAATCCCTGAAAAATGTGATCTCACCCATGAGGACAATCTGATTACAGTAATGTTACTTATTGTTCCAACACCATGGCAATCTCTCCAGAAGGAATACAAATCACTTAGTGCAATGAGATAGGGCCAGCTGAGCAGGTATCAGGAATGTGGGCTTGCTTATTAGTCACCCAGGAGTAAGAGCCATTGCTTTTTCTTTTAATTATATTTTTATTACCCTGTACTCATCACCTCCACACAAAACACCACCACTTTTTATAGTGAAATTAGTAAGATGATAGGGTTTGGTCCAGAAAACACTGAGCCCATCACAGCATTTTTCCATTGGCCATGTGAACCAGGTGGGACCTTTGTGCTGGCAAATCTGTCCTGATCAAATCTCAGGGGGTACAAATCAGCACAGCTCTGCTGAAGTCAGTGAGGGATTCTCATCTATCACTTGTTTTATTAATATTGCTCTGTCTGCAGGTCCAGACTCTCCATGAACAGATCTTCTATTTCGCTGCCTCTCATCAAAGGCAACGTGTGAGTGCTGATTTGCACAGGCTGAGGATCTGATCCAGCTCTTTTATTGTTGGTTTTTTGTTGTTTTTTTTTTTTTCCCTTCTCCCTTTCTCCATCTCTCTCTTTTATAGGAGCGTTGGAATTGCTGTAAGGTTTACAGTGCAGTAATAATCACCTCATTATTATTAATAACCATGGCAACAGAATGGAAATTAACCACAATACTTATTTTATCCCTATAGAAACAGAGCCAAAACAAACAATACTTATCCACAATGCCTATTCCTAGAAATGATACATACTACATAATTACCAATGAAATGAACCAGCAACTACAAGCTGCCTAGATTATCCAGTAGCACCTACGGAAAGGACAAGGATATACTGTCAGGTGAGTTACCAGGAGGGATGCTTCCTCAGGTTGAAATTAGTGGGTGACAAATATCTTCAGTAACTTTGCTCATTTTATTCAATGGTTTTATTCTTCAGCATTTGTCCTGGTGGTTGACTGCTGAAAGACATTTGGCTGGAATTATTATTCTCATTTTGAAAAGTTTATGGGATAAGTAGGTCTAAACTGGTCGGTGATAGAAAGGGAGGATTCAGGCAAATATCAGGTTCTGTGAACTTCTGAAGAAATCCAGAGACAACACTTTTTCCCATGTGCCAAGTAATAAAGTACCAGTCCAGTGATGAAGATAATATTTGGAAAGAGTTGTGAACATAAGTATTTTTTCCTTTGTAGAGAAGTGAAACTCCGAGACTTTCTTTCACAGGAAAATGCCTGTTCTGCTACAGTCATTTCTCATTCAGATTCAACTGCACAGCAGTCATTCATCTGTTCCACCCCCCCAGACCATTACTGTATTTAATTTAGGCTGTCCCTGACAGATAATCTAACCCTTGCATCTGCTTTTGCCTACAGCTTAATGACACACACAGGAGGCTACTTTCCAAGATTTCAAAGTAAAGAATTCATCCCTGAGATGATCCTTCAAAACCAGAAGTTCTGCTGACTCTTATCTGCAGATGCAGCAGCACAGATTAGAGTTGGTGCAGAAAGATGAGAGAGGCGCGAGATGTAATGATGATTAATACCACAACCCTCTGAGAAGCCTTTTTTCTGCAACATGATCTGGTCAGACTTAAACTCTCAGGGTACTTGAAATCAGCTGCATGTTGGAAACTTATACTATTTCAATAAAAAAAGTGAAATTTGACTATGTGGAGGAGGGACATGTAGTTGTCATGTCTTCCAAAGCCTTAAGAGTTCTTGATGGATCTTCTCACTCTACTACAAACTCCTGCAATTCTGAAAAATCATACAATTTACCTCTTATCTCTCTCTGTTCCCTACAAAATGGGGATAACAAGCCTCATTTTCCTAATACCAATTATTTCATCTATACATAGTATATAAATTTTTTTGGACAGAGGAATTCTCTTATTGCCTCACTGTACTGTGTATATGTAAAGATACTCTAAATTGTATTCAAATGGAGGAATTAAAAATTGAAATGCTAGAGGGAACAGCCCTGACTACAATCTGCTTTGAGGTTTAACTGACCTTTTAAGCTTACCAAAAAGACAGAGAGAGTATAATTAGCTGGGATAAATCCCATCTGAACTTCCTCCAGCCAGTCCTCCTGAATCCAATTAAATACAACTTTTCCATGTTGAAGGACAGTTGAGGAGAGATTGATATTGCTATTTGGCAATGCAAAGACACTCAGGAGTGTTTTCTGCTTGTCTTATATGATCCACTCCCAAAATTATGATTTTTCATCCAAAAGACACCAGCACTGAAAAGTCCTGTGTACTCCGTGTCCTCCAAAACACTAAAAGAGCAGGAATGTGACAAAAGGAGTCAGTGCATTTGCAGTTCTTCATCATATAATATTGACACCTGTACACTAACTACAGAGAAGTCCCACATTTTGTCAAATGGATATATGGGATGTCGCTTGCTATGATGTTTGACCTAAAGCTAATCACATAAAATAAATCCTTGGGGAGGACTGGGAAAATATGTTCTATGACAGCCTGCTCACTGTGTAAACTAGGGCACAATGAAATGCAGAGGCTGACTCCCTCTATCAGACTGGGGTAGGAGGCCGCCCCTGCATCCTGAAATCCTCACAATCCAGCAACTTCTGACACAATCCACCACTTAAACGTGTACATCTGATGTTCACAAGGGTATCCCCCAAAGCCTTTGCCCTCTGTTCCAGAGGGGCACAGGCTATCTGCAGGGTGGCACTGCACTGTATCTGCTGACCCAAGACATCTTAAGGAAATTTCAAGTGGCATGAGAAGCCCACTCAAGACAGGTGATTTGCACCCTTAAACATACAGATATTTTTAATCATATTAATCCAATTTGGTGTGCCTCCCATCCACTCATCAACAGCCAGTGAGGATGACTCATCTTCTGATGTTCATGTAAAGACTTTCTCAAAGAGGAGCTTGTCAAACACAGCATTGGGAAGCTCAGAGGAAGACTTAGTGACTGAAATACTCTCCTTTAAAGGTCCACAGGAAATCAAGAAATACCTAACAATCCGTTCTTGAAAAATCCATGTCAGTTTTTTCAGTTAATTGTCTGCTTTTGTTTAAGGGAAGAGTGTTAAATATGTAAGTATACAGTGAGACATGCAGATATTTGTTCTATTTAGTTATTTCCAAATATATTAATGTACCCACAGAAATGTTCTTGCGGTGTGGTGTAGCATGCAACACACAGCAAACTGCTTGCTCTAAGGCCTGAATTCTTCCTGCAAATCTCATTAATATCACAGACAAGTTTTTCTGAAGTTGAAATAGGGCTGGCAGACAGGGCTTGTGTTGTCCCAGCTTCCAGGAAGGAAGATTCAAATAAAACATTATGAGAAACAGTAAAGACAGTGAAGTGCTGTAATTGGTCACCGGGAAAGGCTGTGGGAATTCCTTCATCAGAGCATTTTGGAAAAATCGTATGTCAGGAATTGTGTAAGTAGAGTGGTTTCTTTCCCAGAGCAGGAAGTTGGAGTAGATGACCTTTTTTCTTCCTCTGCCTATTTTAATTTGTGCTTGTGCTTCTTCGACTAGATTTAGCAACTCTCTTTGAAAATTGATGTACATGGTTCTAGCCATTAATGCATACTTAGATCTCAGAATTGATAATAATAGCACTGGTGAGAGCACATCTTGAAAGCTTTCATGTCTGGGCATGCAAGAAAAGACATGGACATACTGCTCATGCGGCCCAGCAAAGGGCCACAAAAGAGTTGAAGGGACTGGAACATCTGTTATATGAATAGAGGCTGAAAGAGTTGGAAATGTTCAGCCTCGACAAGAGAAGGTTCAGTGGGACATTATCAATGTGTGTAAATACATATGGGGTGGTGTCAAGAAATAAAGGAGTCAGTTTTTTTCTCAGTGGTACCCAGTGACAGGGAAAGAGTCAATAGGCAGAAACTAAAACACAACAGTCTATCTGAACTCGAAAATTTTTCAACTTTTTTTTTTTTTTGTCCACTGAGAAGGTGGTTGAACACTGGACCATGCTGTTGAGAGAGGTTGTGGAGTCTTCACCCTTGGAGATATCAAAACCCAACTTGACATGGCCAACCTGTGGTAACTGACCCTGCTTTGAGCAGGAGCTTGGGCTACATGACCTCCAGAGCTCTCTGACAACCTCAAAAATTCCATAACATTGTGATTGTGTGGTGAGGAATGGTGGCTTGGGTTTTTAGGTCAGAGGGAAATCAAATTAAGTACTCAGGTTTCTAGAAGACTTGTATTCTGTTGTTTAATTCATGTTTATGTGTGTGCATTACTTGTCTTGCTAAAGTACAACACTTTGTATTATGTTTTGCAGGTTCCAGTCCTGGACCACTTTTAGGGTTAGGAAATTCACACTTTAAGATTTACCCCAAAATTATTCAAATACAACTGATATTTCCTACTTATTAGGTATGATATCTCATCTTCTACTTTATCACTTTATCAGGACCTCTTCAACAAATATCTTTTGTACTCATCTGACACTGTCTTTTTTTCAAACCATCAGAGGATTGTTCTTGTTAGGATTTCACTCTGGCTCATCACTTGCCATTTTCATTAACAGTGATCTTCTATTATATGCCCTTTTCAAGTGGAAGGGAAGGCACAACTTCCTATAAAGCTCTGCATGCAATGCTTCTAAACCCATCATTGGACCTGAACGAATCAATAGGTAGGAACAAGGAGTGTAAAAGCTCAAGGAAAAGACTAATCATTTAGCTCTAGAATAATGTAGGATCCTTCAGTAGGTGTGTATAACAGCAAAATTCTGTTGGTATGCCGAAGTCTTGTCTTACAACTTTTCTGAGCCTAAAATAAGTTATAAGTGTTTCTGTCCTGGAAAAAAAATATAAAAAAAACATCTGCAGAGCAGCTAAAAGGTGAATTTGTCAATCAGCTAACCCAAGTTAAATGAAAGTCACAAGCTTTTACATAAAGTGCATGGGGATTGTTTTTCGTTTAATCTGAAGCAGAATCCAGCCCTAATATCCTTCCTGCTCGTTAGTGATGTTACAAGAAGCCAACGTATTTCATGACAGTACTGCCAACACAAAGTAATATTTTATACAAAAGACATCTACCCACAAACTCTGACCTTTAAAATATTATGTAAAACTTTTACTAAGAGATACAAACAGTTTGTTAATGTTAGCAGGGACAATGAAGTAAGAGAAATACTTTTTTTTTTTTTTTTCCCATGAATTGAAGACAGAGTTTGCTCAAGTCCTAGCTCATTTTTTCAGGGAGGATTTATGACTTCAGACTGTGTAGAGGAATTCAAGGAGTTAGACTCAGTGTTACTATGAGAGATGTAAACTCTATGATACTGAAAACTTTGTGTTTATCCTAGCAAAAGCAGGCAAGACATCAAGTCCTCAAGGTATCCCTTCAACTCTTGTTCTTGATGTTTTGATGATGGAAGTATATCAGAATCACTCTCTGCTGAAATAATGTTACTGAAGATTTAGTGCAAAGCCCCATGTTTCATTCTGTACTGGAAAGTTGTCTTCAGAACAGGTACTGAGGCTTTCCCTGGCTCTTTATTACCAGCTCAGTGTTTGGACTTCCATGAAAGTCTGAGTAGATAACTGAAAAAAAGGAAAAAAAACATGCTTTTTCTTCCATCTTATTTCTTTCAGGTTTTCTTTATGTTCAGACTCTTTAGTCTGTGTTAGACAATGCTGAGCTGTAATGAGAAATTAAAAATTCTTTGCATTGAAGGGAAAGCTATTGCTACTTAATGTCTTCACTGTTTCCTTCTTTTGATCATTTCCACGAACATAATAGCTCTGCCAGTTTCTCTGATGCACTGAGCACTTCCAAGTCTTTGTTTCCCAGAATGGTATTGAACTACACCATCTCCCCATAACCTGTTCTGACTTACAAGGATTTTTGTAATTTTTTTTTTTTTAAAGTAGCATTTTGAAAAGACAAAAAAATATTCTTTTCTTTGTCATTCTGCAAAAGTTTACTATTCCTAATATTAAATTGTTTGGCTATGCTGTAGATCTTCCTTTTGGTGATCTCTGCAGGCAGCAGTTGGTAAGCCTTCCAGCTGGTCTTGTTTAATCCCCATTGCTCTAGCCTGCTACTTTTTCTGCATTATGTGTTAGTTTCTCAAGATAATAAAATAAATTGCTTGCTGAGACCTCACTTAGCCTAGTGAAGCACTTTTGTTTTTAAAGAAGAGGTAAACCTAAAAGGGGAGTTGCTACCACTGTTTTCTGTCTTGTGCTGTCTATAGCAACAAGATTTAAGTTTTGAAAATTCTCACAAAAAGAGTCCCTGATAAAATTTCCTAGGTAGTCTGACAGTAGTTAATAAGTTTCATGGAAAAGCCATAATTCTTTCATCTGTGTGTGATGTCACAAAGATATACCAGGCAAATTGCTGTATCTTCTCACCATAAAGAGATAGATTGAAACAAAACAAGTCTTTCTGGAAATAGAGGAGGATCGTCTAGCCAAGTCTGGTTTGGAACAAGCCTCTTGCATGCTCTCAGGTAGTCACATATATTCACATTTTGAAAGGCATCTACCCAAATGCCAACAGCAAAGGTGCCTCAGACAAAGGCTGGAAATGGTAGTGCCCAAGTTCATTGATAGAACAGAGCATGTCCTTTAAGGATAAATGAATAAAGGAACACAGTATTTCCTTTGTCTACTTGAGAATGAAATATTAAAGGATTTATTGGCATTGTCTGATTAGACTGGTACAGTTCTGTCAGCCACAAAGCAAGAAATGAATGATAGATATCACTGACTTATACAGATGTGAATCAAAGACCTTAGACCTTTCAGTGCATGTTTGAATGCTTTCAAGTGTGGATTCTGTTAAGGGCAGCTTTGGAGTTCGCTATAGGCACAGACACACCTTTAACTGGCATATTCAATACTTTCTCAGACTCTTATTCTCCCCATAATTTCCTACTTGTGCTGCTATCTCCTTCTCTGCCATTTTGTTAAATTAAATTCAGAGAAAATGAAAATGGGTAATGCTATGGATTGAAACAGCAGGAGATTGAAAAGGTATGTTTCTAGTTGTGGTTCTAGTGTGTGCTTTTTCTTTTTGTTTGTTCCTTTTTATATTTTTTTTTCTTCAATGATCTGGGAAAAAAGGGTGGGATGTACCTTCGTGGTATCTTTCTGTGGGAGTCTAGAGGCTCATACTGTTAAAAGTATCATTAAAGGAATAATAAATAACGTGGTAGGCCAGCTGTTGAGATGATTACTAGGGAATCCAGAGCTCAGAGGAGACCATGAAGATGCTCATGGAGGGTTGGAGCACCTCTCCTATGGAGACAGGCTGAGAGAGTTGGGGTTGTTCAGCTGGAAGAAGAGAAGGCTCTGGGGACAACTTGTAACAGTCTTCTGATACCTTAAGGGGGCCTACAAGAAATCTGGAGAGGGACTTCTTACAAGGGCATGGAGTGATAGGGCAAGGGGCGAATGCTTTTAAACTGAAAGAGGGTAGATTTAGATTTAGGCACTATAGAATCATAGACTATGTATCCCAAAGCCCTGTCCAGCCTCCCTGGTTCAAGTCACTGTTAGTTTAATATGAGGCAGAAATACTATTCAAGTTCAGTAACAAAGTTCAATGTGACCATGAGGGTGGAAAGGTCTTGGAAGGGAATGGAAAGGGTCCACCAGATTCCAACTACCCATTGTCAACAAAGAAGCCCAGAACATAACACTTGGCAGAAGAATGTCATCTGTGATTCCTAAACTGTCCTCCAAATCATGTCTGAGGCATGCTGTCCAGAAAACACTTGTTCCTTTATGCTCCTGAAATTCTGGAGCAAACCCTGGTCTCCCTGCTTGCAGTACCAGCCCATCTCAAACTCCTTATGCTCAGTGCCAAGCAAGTCAAACACTGAATTAACAATAATGCCTGTGCTCAAAACGAAGGATGAGGGAGACTTTCCTCTCTGGCTTTACACTAAATCTTTTTATTTGTGGATGAATGTGAAGTCAATTCCTATTGCCACACTTTTAGCTGGGCATTTTTTCCCAAAATTGGTGATAATAAAGCATTCACTCATCATGCCAGGTAGTGTTCAAACATGCAGTAAGGCAGTTCTTCTCATTAGATTTTCTCTAATAAATGTTACCTACCCAGAGGTTTGCAGAACAGCCTGTTCTGCCCTGGAAAATATGGAAATAAAATCACTAGGCCAAATTTTCTCTATATTAAAACTCTGTGATTTCTGTTTCAATAAATGTAAGAGTTGAACTGCATAAATGTCTCATTCCAATGTTGCTAAAATAGAAAGTTTCATATTTTCAGCTCAAAAAATAGTGTTTAAAATCCATTTTATTTGAAAATAACCTTACCATTTACAATTAAAGCAACATTACCATTGTTTCAAAACAGATAAGCATTTTCTATTAAAGATATTTTGAGACCCCTATGATGATTTATAGAAGGAAATGGGAAATATTTTCATATCTTAATCTCGTTAAATGAAAAACCAAGAGGTTTTCCTCTCCTTTTATTCTAAATATGATATACTGAATTTCCTCAGAATATTTCAGCTCAGATAGCTCTAATGTTTAGTTGATTTAATGAAGGATATTATCTCTACTGAAAAACATTTTGTTACTTACAAATCCTTGTATGTAGCTGTCTTGTTCTAGCCATCTGTTTTCTACCAACATAATACAGTAAGGGAGTAAAGTACAGTGAATCATAGAAGTGCTGACATTTGACATTATATTATCTACCTATTACATTATGATCAATTAAAGAAATGTTGGGTGTACACGTAGCCCCAGACTCAGTATCTCCTGGACTTCTTGGCAAATTTAATTTATTCCTTTTCTTGGTTGTGTGAAATCTTCTTTTATTGTTGTTTTCAGGGACTGGTGCCATCAGAAATACTGTATACAGTTTTGGCTATTAGCTCCTTTGCTGTCACTTGATGGGACAGATGTGCTGAAAGAGTAGTAGGATAAACTAAGGAATGGTATGTCTGTCATATAAGTAAATCAGGCAACTTGGCTTTTTATCACTCCCCAGGAAAATATGGAAAGAGATATTTATTCTCTAGTGATACAGATGGGGAATAATCTCTGAAAATAGGGGAGGACTAACTGTGCAAATGGATATTCATTGTGTGAGAACAAAAGGGCACAAACTAAGCATGCACAGATGGACTGGAAATTAGACTCATTGGTGGCTGTACCTTGTATACAAAGCTCAACCTACTGCTTCTTTAGATAAGGCATGGAAAACCTGCTGGATCCTCAAGGGAAATCTTGACTTGTTACAGTATTAGAAGTTTTGCTTTTCAAGTTTCTAATGACATTCCACGTCCTGTCCTCAACTTTTGTTGGCTGCAAACAATCACAGCACTGCTGCAGGATCAAGGAAAAGAGTTAAAATGTTCTGAGAAACATTCCAAATAGAAATGAAAAGCTGGAGGGGAGGAAGAATTACAGTACTGACACCGTACCTGCAGGCCACAGGCAAGTTTAGCTGGGTGCATGCTACAAGAAATTGTGAACTTTTATATAGTAACTGAAATGACTCAAGGAGGAGTAGATTTTATACATTTTTATTTTATTCAGCTTGCTTTACAAAAAAATTTAAAGAATATTTCAAAGGGTAAGGTGTATTATAGCTTTATTTATTTATTAGTTGTTTTTTTTTTTCAATATGGAAACCTTTTTGCTTTTACAAATAGGAAGAAAATGGTCTGTGTTTGTTTTGGTTTTGGGGAGGGGGAGTTAGTTTTATTTTATATATTTTTGGATTTTTCTACATAAGTAAACCAATAAAAGTAAAGAAAATATATTAGTAAAAATTTACAAAAGTTATTCTTGTTGACTGAAAGCAAGATACTAATTTCCCAAAAGACATTTTGAAGAATCCAAAATTTCCTCATTACTTCGGAATTGATTTTTCTATTAAAATCTGTGAGACTAAAAAGAAACACCATGTGACATTTTGAAGAAAACTTTGTAAAATTCTTTTTAAAATAAGTGTGTTTTCTACAAGCTTTGCAAAATTTGTGTCACAAATCTGATTCTCAGTGTTCTAACCCCTTATGTGGAAGAATTACAAATAAGAAAGTTGATTGAAAACCAGCATATTTTAAGTGAATTCTGCAAAACATTTCAGAGAGTAGAATATGCCACCAGATTTGATTTTGTTTTCATCAAAAAATCAAACCTACTCATGCAATTGGAACATACCTCTTTCAGATGCAATTAAAACTCTGCACGTTTCTACAGCAAACTGGTACTCTCTTGACCATCTTCATTGACTGTAATGGGAAGTGAAACACCCAGCTTACAAGACAATGAAATCTGTAATGTGAATTGCTCTCATGTTGTGTGCTTGAGTAAAGACAGTTTTAGTATTGGCTGTTGTCATCAAAGTGTAAAGCAAAAGTATCTCCACTAATATTGTACAACTGAGGCAAGTGGGAAGAAAATAAAAAAAACCTACATAGCAGAAATACTCAGAGCCCTAATTTTGCAAAGACTGGGACTTAGTGAAATGTAATGAGTCTTCTTTAAATCAGTGTAATTCAAATCTACAGAAAAGAACAAAATAGTAATCTCTGTGCCATAATGTATTATAAGAAGCAATGAGTTAATGCAAAACTTTAGCTTACGTGGTCAGAGGCTACAGTAGCCAACATGATGCAAGAAGAATTTCAGATGTCTAAGCATTTTCAAAGTTTTATAGGCATCTCGTAGATTCAGGAGAGCTGAAGAATGAAAAGGTAGAGGGTATTATAATTATTAGATTCATTTTGGCAGACATTTCTTTCTTCTGTGAGGTGTACTGTGGCAAAAAACAGTCCTTTTAGCAAAGCACCATAGCAATTCACTAATCTTGGGGAAGACTTAAGATGCTCTGGAGAAATTCTGCCTAAATAATGGAGCACAGACAAGAACAACCTAAACCAACATCTCTTATTTCTCCTAAGTCAACAATGAAAAGGGACTTTTCAGACCACCTACTATGATACCTAAGACAGCACCACAGTTCAAGAGTGTATAAAGTAATTCAGATCTCCTACTGTCCCATGTTACAAGGCCTTGTATGATAACACAGTCAGTGAAAGGGAATAAAGGCCATACAAAGGCTTCATCTTACAGGTCCCAGTGCTGGTGCCCACTATATAAAAAACACCACAGTAGGTCATCTAAAATGTGGCCCTCAGTTCTTATGGGGATCCTGTTGAGTCACTAGAGGATAAAAAGCAATTCTTATAAGACTCATAGGTATTTTTGAGAGTGTTTTGGATTCAGAGCGGGGAGAGGCCTCATGGTTTGTCATTCAAGTTTAGTTTCCCTTAATTGAATAAGATTAGAATAGGCTGGAAATTCACTATATCCTAAAGAATAATACAATAGTCTGCTAAATGGATCAATGGAATTCCTATATTTATTTTGTCAACTAAAATTGAAGGCAAAGATATTTCATTTTTCTAATTGTTAGCACTCTTACAATGTTTGCCAGATGTGACCTTTATCTGAAGAAGTGGAAAATTTTCTCAAAAATATTAAAGTTGTACAATGCCGTGCAGAGCTGGCTGCTCTGTTCCCACTTCTGTTTAGTTTGGATCTTCCTTCTTAGGCCTGTGTTTCTTCATCAGGTGCTTCCCAGTATCCTTACCACTGATGGGATAATCACTGAACATGCAGAAGTTCAATCTGAAAGTTTGCCCAAAGAGGAGCTGGAGAGTCAATTCAGGGACTTCAGAACTGAGAGTTACTATGTTCTCCTTCCAGTGTTGATCCTGTGGCTTAAATGAAACCAATTATCCAATCACTTTCAAATGTAGATGTTTTGTGGAAAGAAACTGTCTCTTTATTTTGACTATTAGACAAGCAGCCTGTTTTCAATATTGCTAAGGAGATACAGCTGCCTCTGAACTCTTAGGTGTGGATTTTGAGTCTCTCTCCTTAAATCTGTCTTATCTCCCAAAAGAAAACCACCAAATATGATTTAGATAAAGAATAAAGGTAAGTACAATGATTTAACCCGAGCTTTTCCTTGAAGAGGGACAGACCAGCTGTAGAAAGATTTGGCTTTTCACCACTGTCAAGCTCTGGACTCACAAACAGAAAAAGGGCTGATACTCAGCTGGAGTAAATCAGGATTGATAAAGCAAGACCGCCTTAATTTACACAAGCTAAAGAACTATTCCAAGCCTACATTAGTGGTCCCTGAGCTAACCTATTTGACTAGACAGAAAAACCACAGACACATCTGTTTCCTGCCCTCCATTCTTCAACTACCACACCCACTTTTATCTGCAGTGTGCTCCACGGTATGACTCACTCTAAATATGGAGAATACTTTCTCTATGCCTGCTAGACTTCAAATTAAGAAGCAAGAGGCAAGTTGTTTTGAAGGGTCCCTGGTGGACTTTCGGGTGGAGAATTGATGTTGCATATATTTTTTCCACAGTGGAAAGATGATTATTACAGGGATAATTAAAGAAAGTTGTTTATTAGTTGCATGTATTTTACATTTCTAAATAGCGTCAAGGGTGCTAGTCATAGGGAAGGACTACCTTTTGATGTGGCATAAGTAATAATAAAAAGTATAAATAATGCCAGATACATTAACTACAGATCAGCCAAGAGTAGTAGGTCATGTTTTTCGCCTGTGTTTCTATAGTCTTTTTGCGTAGGCACAGAACAAACAAAGGAATCATCCATCAGACCATTTGAGATGTCAAACCCATCTGAAAACCTACAGCTCTCTTGCTTAGACTTTTGAACCTGACCTTTTTATTTTTCACTTGGCTGGATACATCCTACTTGGCAGCCTCCAGAGCATGCACTGCTCCTGCCCCAGTCCCCATACAATTAATGTTCAGGAACAACCAGAGGAAAGTGAAGAAGAATTGAATAAATTAGACCACACCCATGGTTTTGAGGTCCAATGTCATGATGCTTGCCAGGGCAGAGAAATAGTGTTGGGAGGGCCAATATTTTTCTAAATGCCAAGAAAAAAAAATTAAGGCTTTAGACCATATAAGCAAGATTAGTTATGCATCAGGGGAACTTCTCAGGCAATGGAAATTTGGAGATTCCCCCAGTCCTGACTGATCAGTCTCCCTTCTGGAAGATGCTAAATTTGCAGTGTTGTATGAGGCATTGCTTACCCATTAAAAACACTTCTCACAACATGAATGAGTTGTTCCAGGGAACTGAAAGGACTTGTTTTGCAGTAAGCTCTGGCTAAGCTAAAGCTGTTGCTATGGAAACATCCTTGCTTGATACAGACCGGCATCCAATCTCACCAGAGACCAGCGGCAGCAATATTAACATTTGCTCTCATTTCACAACATCTCCTGCAAGTTCTGATCTAGGTATGCCACTTTCCAAACTTTCATGCAATAAATGAGAACACTTTTTACTTTCTCATTACTTCTGGCATCATTATCTCTCTTTTCTGCTCTCCAAACTTCATATTACATCACCACCAACCTTCTGTATTGAGGCAAAACCTCCCATTTGTATTCTTTAGGATTTTTTACAAACTTCTTGAACTATTGAGGTAAAAATTTAATAACCTTCCTGTATTACATGAAGATGGAGGAAGAATGCATTGACTCAAGGCTAAGGAAGAGACATTGTTATAACTTTAACAAGGAGCTGTCTTCTAATTTGGACCGTGTGGATGTGTTCACAGCTTGCAGAGACAACTCCTGCAGCCTAAAACCAGTTTTTCTGTGTTACCTTCTTGTGTTACCTACTGTGATATGTTGGAAGTGCAGTTCACTTGCCCCTGATGCTGGATATGAGTGTACCAAGACAGGTAGGTTGAATGAACAGTGATGAAAACAGTGACTTCTGGATAGACTGATTCTGAAATCAGTCTGTCTATCTAGAAAGGAGACTGTAGTAGTAAACAGGACCACATATCTTGATCATAGACAAAATGCAAGCAGCTTCTGTCCAATCATAGTTCCTCTGTTTGCCAGGCTGTAAGGGGAAGGATGTCATGTAGGGTACATTTTGAAGCTAGTTAACGTATAGCCATCCCACTAGAGAAGTGGTCTGCTCTATGTGTATGGATATATCTTCCATGACAAACCCCAGACTCCTAAAACCAGGAAGTCTAATCCATATCTATATCATTTTCTCTTTTTACAGCTCATCAATACATGTCCACTTGTCCTATGCATTTCTTTATGCTTCCACTCCCTGACTGCAAGAGCACTGGTTAATTACCTTACATACATTTATTTATCAAAAATGTAACAAGATGATATACCAAAAGCATTGGGATATAGCTCCACTGGAGTCAGTCACATAGACCCTGTATAAAATTTCTTCACAGCTTTGAAATAATAATTTAATGATTCCCTTCCCCACATATCAGTCACATTACTATGTACACATTATAATGTACATCACAAGAATAAGGCTAGATTAGCTGAAGGATGCTGAACATGTCTGAGCATTGTAATTATAGTTCTGGTGTCAGAGAAATTTTATCTGGGTTTGGATGACATGTATCATGGGAGATTTTCTGGTCACTGCCTCTCCTTTTCCTTTCTGCTATCTCAGGAGTGTAAAGGTCTTCTATTTTGGACAGAAATTAAAGACTGTTTATGAACTATGTACTGATGTTCAGGAAGGAAGCAGTATGTGTAATTTTTTCACATATGGTTCCAGTCCTTGCAGAGATTTAATTGATTTCTGTTCTCTACCTGCCCAGCCATTAGGTTGAACTCACCACATTATCACAGCCTTCCTTCCTGATCAGACCTTCCTACTCACTGGTAATGTCCTGATCCTCCAAGCTTTACTCCCTTAGGTAATACTGCTGAAACTGCATAAATGACCTGGGGAGCTGCTGGGCAGGTAGAGCCTCAGAGTTTGTCTCTGGACAGATGGGACATTTGAAGGGTAGGTTTTCATGTGAATGAGACAAAAACTTGCAGGAAGCCTCTCCTATGTGAGTTAAAACATTGAGCTATTTATTTTTTCATTCATGGTGACATTTTAACTACTACAGTGTAGTTATACTTGCTAATTATTGGTTACTTGTTCAGGGAATTCAGAAAAGATTTAATTTCTGCTCTCTGTACAGTTAATGATATTGGAAATCTGTCCAACTCCTCACCTTACCTTTAAGCACAGCCTAGTTGTCCCTCTTTATGATTACACCACTTCTTTTTGTTTCTCTGTTTTCTGTCCTGTGAGATGTTAATTTTCACCCAAATGTTTTCCACAGCTCTCCTTAGATTCCTCTCTCACCTGGAGAGTGGTATGTCATTTGGTGAAGGCTGAGCAAGTCAGTATTTGGTTTGAGATGCAAATACCAAGTATCCTGATCACTTCAGCAGTTCTTCAGCAAGATCTTTAGCAGAATTTAGCTCAGAGAGGTAGAAGAGAAATCTGTCTGATTTCTGCTCTCCATCCATTGTCTCTGTGGATGTTGTTTCTAGTGCACCAAATTTTAAGAAACTTTTGTGCTTCCAGGTGGCTGGAAAATAGCAGGGAAAACAAGTTCTCTTTTCCTGGCCTTGCTCTTGCCTCCAAGGCAGTATATAGGAAATACCATTTATGGAAGCTACTGTGACTTAAGTGGCCTCAGAACTTTTTATTTTCCCTTTCAGCCCAATGGAACTTAACCACTCTTTTCAGAGGACAGCTTTGTTCAAGTATATACAACTCTCAGAAAGCTGTGAATGTGAGTCCCAGTAAAGGCAGGCATTATAGTGAAAGGCTGACTGACACTGTTACTTCCATAATAATCTCCTATATCATAATCTCTTGTAGCCCATACTGGGTCAATTTCAATAACTCCTAGTCAGGGTGAAGTTTTGCAAGGCCTTTTTTGTTCAGTTTCAAACACAGTTTAAACACCCCCTCCTGCTTTCTTCTCTCCTGCTCTCAAGTCATCCCCAGAGCTCTTCCTACACTACATTTTTCATGACCAGGCAGTGAACCCAAACAGGGAACTCATCTAGCGGAAGAAATAAGTTGTGATTTTTTTTTTTTTTTCCTGTGTTCTTTTTCAGCTGGATCAGTTCCTCAGTCAGGTTCAATAAGTGGCCACACAAACATTTACACAGACAATGTATGTGTGTCAGAGGGGGACAGGATGAGGTTATGGATACAGTGTGCAGAAATTTAGAGATTTGGCCTACCAGCCAAGAGCAGTAACACAAAAGTTGTAACCACAGTCTCCCTTACTTGTCTGGGTGGCTTTCACATGAATGACTGAAGAACTGGAAGGTTTCAAAGCTATTTTGAAGTCCTGGACTCAGAAAGACAGCGCCTACAATAAATGCACATATATATGCACCCAGCACAAGCGCACAGTGTGATCCTTTGTTTCCACTGAAATAATACAGTGCAGAAATGATGAATATTTCCTTATCTTGGCTGCCTTCCTGCAACTAGGGAAAAATTGGCTGGTACAGAAGGGAACACCCAGGAAAACATTTAGTGTATGGCCCGGTTATTCACTCATAACTGTATTACGTCTTTGTTGAGATCAGAAAGGTTTTCTCCAAAGGCAGAAAATAAAAGAATGATGCAAAAATGAACAAAGAAAAAAAAAACAAGGAAAAAAAACCCTAATTTATTTTTCCTCATGTTATTGGGCCAGAAAAAAAACCAAATAAATGTCAATAATCTGGATCTACCAACCGAAAATCAGATAACTGAACAACAAGTTCTTTCTCTTTCCATATGCAATTTGCAAGCCAATGCTAGGGATGAGGGAGCAGCTACTTAAAACTGAGTGGGAAGGGAGGAAAAAAGAAATCAGCCTAATAAAAGCCAGTGGGGTTAGATAAATTACTGAGAAAAGGGAGGGGCAATTTCTCTCCATTTTAACGCCCACATGCAATAGGGAACTAGTGAAAATAAGCCCCAGGAATTTATGGTTGCTTTTTCAAATCTTTATCCAGGTCCAGAAGAACCCATGTACTAGGAAGTTAATCAATAACAAGCAAATTCCCACAGAAATATTGTGGCAGAGATGGAAGAAAATTGGCTTGGGAATGAAAATCATCTACAATAGACAGGCCAGTCATTGGCAAGCAGTGTTGCTCTATGTTGGCATTTCATGGAAGCAGAAGCTCCCATTACAAATATGTTCCCACGGCTACAAATGCAACCACAGTCACAACCGTTTCTGCTTATCATTACACAGTTGCCAAAGATTTACTTGGCAGGGAAGACTGACAAGTTCACTCTAGAGTTACCTGTGGGTCTGAGCCTCTTGGTCCACTATATACATTCTTTACAACAAAGATTAATTCAGGAGACCACCTCTGCTACAAGTCTAGACCTTCCCATAAAAGCAGACTCCAAGCAAATTTGATGCCATAGTCCAAACTCTCATTCATGTCTTTTGGGTGAATTTGGCCCAAGCAGACTGAAGTGCTCAGCAACAGAGTCCGCTACCAAGCGCCAAACGGTTCTTCCTAAGTACAGTGTGAATCTTGCAGCTTAGATGAATCCCTCCTAGCTCTTCTCTCAGGCTCTGATCATTAGATTAGGAATTCAGCTACTCTAGGCCATCTGCAAGGCATGAAGAGAGGCAAGTCTCTCTAGTTCAGATCCAGCAGGGGGTTGAGTTCACCATTATTGGGTGTCTGACAATAAGGGATTAACTTGATTGTCTAAATGGAGATGCTTAAGCCAGCTGGGATGTAGTAGTCTTACCTTTCCCAGCATCCAGCACCTGTCCAGAGTGGCTGGATCTCTTAAAAGTCTGTACCGCAGCCATGGGGTTCATCTATTTTAAGGCTACTGGTCATCCTAATGTGATCCATCATCTCTAGTGGGATCTAAATCTACATGTGATTCTGTCATCCTTAGTGGACATCTCTCTGTATACTGTGTAAGATGTGTCAGTACTCAAGCTGTGGCTGCTAACGCAGTCTTGTGCTCCATGTAAACACTGTGTGAGCCTCTCTGTGCCTCATCTGTTCCAGATAGGAGTTTTCTATAGTTCCTGACATTGATTCTGGTCTTCCCATCAAGCAAGTCAAAGTTTTAATTCTGACTTGCTGCTTTATTTGAAGCCCTTATATTGGAAAGTATCTTCTCCATGTTCCTTGTTAACCTTTTGTCTAGGTTACTGAGGAGGATTTTCTCTTCAAAGTCTGTCATTCTGGTATTATTCCCAACACTAAAACCATTATAAACTTTTTTATAATGGCCATGCTCTGTAGGAGGCAATAACTTTTATCAGCCGTTAAGTCAGAAAGGCTTGCAGACAGTAAATGGGCTTTTATGGGGAAGACAGTAAGGGAGAATTTTATAATATGTATATAACTTGTAAACAGCACAGGTACGAAACTAAAAACCAGAATCATGTATGAGATACACTCATTAGCACCACCTCACTTCAGATACTGATTTTGTTCCTGTCTCCTACGTTCCCAGACAGATGGTCAAATACTGTCATTTCTTTGAAAGTTCCTTTCTTCCACAAAGATATTACTAATATTTGAGATATAACACTGCAAGTTTTCAAAAAAAGTGTATGCATGGTTCAGATACAAGATTCAGTATTTGTCCCATGGGCAAAATGAAAAATGTGGTGTTTTGTCCCAAAACTTTAATGACTGCTACTGCTGAACCCAGGACACAAGCTTTGAGTGGGGTTAGAGTGCAGCTAGGATGAAAAGGGATCCTTCAGCTGAATGAGGGGCAGCTCTTATGGGGCTTGGAAATGAGGAAGGCAATAAAGAGGTAGGGCACTAGGAGCTCTTTACAACTGTTGCAAAGAGAACTTCAGACAGCTCTTTTCAGCAATGCCTAAATCTCTCTTGAGACCCAAGTAAATATATCAAAGATATCCAGAGCAGGTAACTTACTTAAAATGATATGCCTACCATTTCGTACCCATCTGATTCAGCTAAGGGTTAGCCAAAAGCTGTCACAGCCCTGGCTCAAGGCAACAGCAGAATTTAACAGAAGACAGCACTGTGTATCCCTCCCATGTGCTGCTCTTGATGCTCTACTGAAGTGCTGGCACTGGGAGATAGACCTATTGCGTTTCACAGAAAGAACAGAGAAGCTCTAAGTATGACATGGTATATTTATTGACAAAATAAGGTAATAATACTAATCCAGATAATGAGCTGTACATTTCCCTGCCTCAAAAAACCTCTTAGCCAGCAGAAATAAATCCACTTGAAACTCAGTAGCAGACTCACTTCTAGTTATTTTTTTTTAAGCTTCTTTCTTCTCCTCATCCTGAAACACCCTTCTTCATATACTAGAGGATTTGGAAATTTGGGCATGAGAAAGAGGGCGTTGAAAAGGTTAAAGATATCGTAACCACTACAGAGCCTTAGTTTGCTAGGTTGAAACAGAAATCTCTTGTTAAATATAAGACTGTACATCTGAAGAGTTCACTCAGGTTCCCTCACTAGTAAGTGGCAATCTGAGAAAGTTCATAAGAAAGGATTTCACTAAGTCTGCTTGCTTCAAATCCATAATTGGGGGGGGTTCTAACAACCTTTCAGTACCTGAAATATAATTTAATAACCATAAACCATGAGAATTCTCTGCTTTTTGAAAAATACTTTTCCTTTTTCCTCTGACATCTGCAGGTACTTATTGATGACTTTAAAATCAACTCAGCTGTTGAGTTTTCATTATCAACAAATTTGCCAGACTGCAAATCTTTCTTGGATCTTTTTGAGATCTAGTTTTTTTCAAACCCATGTTTCAACTTCTTAGTCTTCATGGCTCAAAATGATATTGCCATGACTTTACTTAACAAAATTACAATCTGAATTGCCTGTGAGATTTTGAACTTTTGTTTGTTTCCAATAGCAGTAATTTTCCCTCTATTTTTAAATATGCATGCATATGCACATTTTATGCTTGGAAAATTGTTTCATGCACTCTTCATAAATATCCTGACTTTAAAACTTCCTGATGTGGTCCAGAGTTTACACATTTAGAAAGAGTTTTGTCTCAAGCATTTTCATTTCTTTTTCAGTCATTTACCAGTTTATTCTCTGGTTTCCTCTATTTATTTGTTCGTTTATTTTTGTATGAATGAACAAGAGCTTACTCCCAGAAAAGAGGTAGCTTTGCCCTTCAGGGCATAACCAGAACAAGAGTATGTGTATTGTGAATGCAAGTGCCACGTTGAAGATGTGTTTCTCTTGTTTCTTTGTCTATTATGTTGGGTGGGGACCTTCTTTCTCAGCTGCAGTGCCTGAACCACCTGGTTGAAATGGTGGAGGAGAGAAAATCATTCATATCATCTCATTTAAGGCATCTGAGATGCGTGCCTTTAATAGGAGTTTTGGCTCTTTCTAGTCATAGAATACTCTGTGTTGCAATTCTATACTGGGTAAGCGTGGGGATCCCGCACTGGGTCACATCAGGGGTTCCCTGTGGCATGTTCTGTGTGCACCAATGACCAGCAGAACATTATTTGGAAGAAGATGTAAGAAATTGCATAAAGGGATAAGGGATAATTGTCTAATGGCAAAATGTTGCTTTGTTTTGTTCTTCCTTTCATTGGTTTTATAATGTTTTTTTTCCTGATGTCTGAACAAAAAATCTTTCCCCAAAAAATTCTTGTTCCTGAACATTGCAAATTAACAAAAATTGATATTGTACACCTAAATATTCCTTATGTTCAAGCTCTATTCATATCTTATAGACCTTATGGTCTTATGTCAATTGAATTTCATGGAATAAATGCATACTGTGTATAAAAAAATATTAGGATTTAGTAATGATGTGGTTTGCTCTTCCATTACTAAATTAATCATGCCCTCCAGAAATTAACGTATGTGTCTATGGTACTCTTAGTGTTCAATGTGCTTATATCCTTTGGAAGTTGATCAGACGATTTTTTTGAACATAAGAAATCTCAAATTTATGTTTTTTCTTATACCTGATTTTTTTGGGGGGAAAACAGTCGTATATATTGAATAAATGTTTTGGACCATACACTTTTTCTATGGTAACTAGCTTTTGAACTGTTGTCTTCAAGTATTTGGCACTGAAATGACTGATTTGACCAAACCAACATATTTTCTCGAGAGAATGACTGAAGCTTTTCAACAGAAAAATGGTGAAGGATTAAGGTTAATAATACAATTTCAGATGAATTTTTGAACCACAAATACTATTCTGAACAGTTGTTATAGCACATCCATTTTTAAATATTGAATAGGACAACATAATGAAATGCAATAGCATATTAGGTATTACATGAAATATAACCATAAGTCTGTTTTGGGTTGTGGTTAGGGTTTTTTTGATTGTTTGATTTTCTACATTGCTTATGTATCTATGTGCCTACTTAACCATCCACCAACTTTTAGGCATCTGTATTGATTTATTTGTTCAGTAATTTGCCTCATCACATAATGGGATTCTGATCATAGTAGTATAGCAATAATGTAAATGATGTAATAACTTCACACATTATGCAGTTGTATAATTGTGTAGTAACAGTATACTTACCATTGGTAAGAGAAATACGTGAGGGAAAAGAGTAAGAATTCTATAAATGTAATTTTATGGAAGAAAAAAAGCAGATTGAAAATCTGTTTTTCTGCACAATTAGACTGCAAGTAAAACAAAAATTTAAATATTCTTTAAATAGTAAACAAAATCTTTCTGCAATTGCACAAAGAGAAACACCACCCCCTCCCCAAATGGTCCTTGTGCTATGTCAAACCCTCATCTCACTTATAGCCTCTGTGTTACTCATATGATGAAAACACTGTAGTAATAACAAAACCCACTAATCTAAATCTTTCCTTGAGTTTTATTACTTGAATTCACATACTGGTCTCTCTGAAGGGCTACTCTGTCAACACACAGAGAGCAAAGCCTATATTAGAAGAACCAGGGAGGGGCATATTCTCTTATTTTATTATTACTGTTATTATTTTTGCCCACAGCCATCAGAGGGAAATCATTAGAGGAAATCAATTCAGGATGTGAACAAAGCAAGCATTTTTAATAACAGATTTTTTATGACTCATTGTTCTCACCAGTTGCTCTGGTTGCATAGGCTGTTCGTCAAAGGAAAGTTCACCTTCAAATATAAAAATATGGAAAGTCCATTAAAGTCTTCATGACATCATCCCAAAAAAACACATTTGGAAGTCTCCTAAAGGTGGGGTTGGTTCCAAGTGTTTGGTGGGGGGGGGGGGGAAGGAAGGGAAAGGAAAAAAACCACCCAAAGTTGTTTCTAGGTTCATTGGTTATGCCAGACTTCCAGAAATGCTCTGCATTCACAGATCTGCTTCTCCTGACACTTCAGCTTGGCTTTTGCAGAAGACATTGGTTATCTAAGCAACTAATGAAACATCTCTTGTATATCTCATCTTTTCCACTGTCATGCACTAGCTTTTTCATATCTCTGGATTGCAATAAAGTGAACCCTGAATGAGAACAGTGTAAAAAGCTTATACATAAATATAGGAAAGAAGATAATTGATATTGATATATATTGATAATTATATCAATATAGTAGCCTAAAATACCATTAAAAGTAATAAAAACCGATGTACTTTTAATAAAAATATCATATAATCACAGAGTGATTTGGGTTGGAAAGGATGTTAAAGCTCATCCAGTTCTAACCCCCTGCCATGGGCAGGGACACTTTCCAGTAAATTAGATTGGTCAAAGCCCCATCCCGCCTGGCCTTGAACATTTCCAGAGATGGGGTAGGCACAACTTCTCTGGAACTCCTAAAAGTAACAAAATGAAATTGTGCACCCTGAAGCCAAACGACTGTGATGACTGTCTACCTCAGCAAATATTTATCAGTAGCATTTTTCAAACAAAAAAATAACTAATAAGTCAAGAAACACTGTGTCTCCAGGCTCAACTGGCTGTTTGTCTCCCAGTTCTTAAGGTACAAGATTGCTCAGCTGCCAATCAGACATGACATTTTTCCATATATGCTTTTAGATATCTTTTATCTCTTAAAAAAATAATAAAAGAACACCTTTTATTTTCACATCAAGGAGAAATATTTGCAGTATTTTGGTTAGAAGTAGCAACATCTGGCCAAAAACAATCTCTTTTTTTGTTTGATAAAAAGTGGAAGCAGAGCAGACCTGAAACCTATTAAAAATTTGCTGTTGAACAAACATGGAAGAGTGGAAGAGAGAGAGAGAAGTATGAAATGTCACCAAGAGACTGTGAAATAACTAGCTTCATGAACCTGCAGTGCTTGATTCATTTACAATGACTTGATTCTGTATTTCTCATATCACATAATCACAGAATGGTTGAGGTTGAAAGGGACCACCGGGGGTCATCTAGTCCAACCTTCCTGCTCAAGCAGGGTCACTCACAGCACATTGCTCAGGATTGTGTCCAGGTGGCTTCTAAACATCTCCAGGGAAGGAGACTCCATAACATCTCTGGGCAACCTATTCCAATATTCAGACACCCTCACAGTAAAGAAGTTCTTCCTCATGTTCAGATGGAACTTCCTCTGGTTTAGTTTATACCCACTGCCTCTCATCCATCCTGTCTTAATATATTAACTATTGTCTATTTTTTCTCACATTTTTTTCTTCCTGTGCTGCCAATCAGATATTCCACCCTCATATTCCACTGAATAAATGAAAATAGAGCTGAAATCAGTATACCTGCTAGAGAAAAAAATAAAGAAGAAACAGAAAAACAATAAAACCCCCAAATTGATATTTTTATACTTATTAAATAAGTAAATAAACACAGTATTTAAAGCTCAGTTCAGGAGTGAAGCACAGAAGAGCCCTCTAACTAAACAGACTTTCATTTTCCTTTCCACTGGAAATTGAAATTGTGGAAATCAAATGCTCATTATAAAACTTTGTAACTTTTGTGAAAATCTTTCTTCTGTCAAGCAGTGTGTTTTGGAAATGAATTTTGATACCAGTGCTGCATAATTTATTCTTTTTTTTTGGATGGCATATCTGAGTTGGATACTTGCCTTCACTAATGAATAAAAAGGAGACTGAACTTTTGAAAAGTAGGAGGAAGAAGTGAAATAACTGATGGAAATGGACTGGACAGAAAAGGAGGACAAAAAAAAACAAACAAAAAACCAAAAATTTTAAATCCATAGGAAGGTATGATGGTAAAGAAAATAAAAGAAGATGAACAGAACCAAAGATGGAAAATGTCTCTGAATTGATACAGAAATAATTGCAAGACTGGGAAAAAAAATTGCTGGGAAGAGAATTTATGGAAAATCAATTTATCAATGTAAAAGAAAAAAATTGATAACCAGACCAAGAGAAGAAAAAGCAGCCAGAAAAGACAGACATGAAAAGAACAGAAAATTAAGCCAAGCACATATTTGGGGAAAGAAAAAAAAAAAAAAAAAGGAAACAAGAGACTGATGGTGTTGTTGGGCTAAGATGCTTTCCCTACAGCGTCTAAATGATTTCCCTCTAGGACTTCAATTTAAAAAACAAATTTAATCTCTTTCTTAGTTCTTCTTGTCTGAGAGGCTGAAAGCAGGGAGGGGAGACCTTAGCCATCTGAGTCATACACAAATGTGAGAGCTAAGGGCTGAAAGGAATTCCATCTCTGATCCTTTGGGGTGTGGGGGAAGTCTCCTCATTGTCTAGTTTAAATAATGTTCGCTAAAGGAAAATAAAATACATCAGCTCCTGTTTGTTAAATACTTCAATAAAGTTTCCTCCTTGGGTAATAGCATGTGTAATGTTCCTTTGCAGTCACCAGCTGAGACATCCAGGCTTGTGAAGTACCTCTCACAATTTCTGGATGAGGTTCAACCACGGGGAAAGTCTGAGTAGGTGTGTGTTCTCAATTACTAACATGAAGCCCTGGTTCATAAGGTGTAAATGTCTTGTGCAGGTGAATGCTACCCATTGTGTCTTAACACTCACTGCTAGAGCAGAAGGAGAAAGCTTTTAAACTTCATTAATTGAATGGTCTTTTCTAGGGTAATGGTACACGCTTTCTTACTGCATCACATATTTTAATGATCACAGCACATATACTGGTATTGATCTATATACAAAGAAGAAAGAGGAGGAGAGGCAAAGGAATTTACTTTTCTAAGTTACTGAAGCCAAACTCAGCTTTTAGAGACCCTAATTTCTCTTTGAGTCCCACGTGGTATTTTAATGAAATTATTTTCCCAACCGGTCAGTGAAGTAGAAACATGTCATTCCTATATAGCTTTGTAAAGGTTCGGCAGTGAAGCTACATATTTAATAGTAATAAAGAGTGCTAGGAAACTTTCATAGGAAATGGAACTCCATCACCCACACCATTAAATTGTTAATAATGTCCTTGATAGGCCACCTACCAATCTCCAGTATTAATTCCTGGCCATGAATGGGGAATTAGCATGAGGCAGAAATTATTCTTAACAAGGATCTTGGATGTGGCCATCATGAAGTGAGAGGGAGGCATGGTGGAAGGAGCAAAGGATTTGCAGTTTCTACTCTCTGTGAAACAAATATAATCTAAATTATAAACTGCTAAAATCAGCACATTAGCTCATCAATGATCCAACTGCTAAAACAAACTGCTCTACCGTACAGTTCAATTGCAAAGAGAGAAGGTATATGAGATTAATTTCATAATGCAAAACCCTAATATTTGTCTCACTTCTTCCAGTAAACAGTTTATTCATTGAGATGAATAAATTAATAAATTATGAATTTACATGAATAAATATTTAGATTTATTTCAGTAAATAATAATCCCTTGGCCTTGAACAAGTCCTCATCATTTCCTGAGGAATGGAATTCTCAATCAATTCATTGCATTTTTGCTCAGAAATTAAAAATCCAAATAATCACATTCTTCATCTGTGGTGTCTACAAAATGGTTATATATGATTGAATTCTTACTTTTACTCTTCTTCTAGTTAATCTTTTGTCTCAAGATGTATCGAATTTTATCTTTTTTCAAAAATAAGTCCTGGGAATGATGTGTATCAAAATTTACACAGGCATGTAGCTGTCATGTGAGATACTCTTTGCAGTAAAACAAGAACAGTAATAAGATTATTTATTAATCATTGGACCTTCTCCACTACACATCATTCTTTATTTTTAACCTAGGCCCAGAAGCATCTGACTGTGCCAGCTTGAGAAAGGAAGAAATTTTGAAAGAATTTGGAAGAGTATAAAAATAAAAATAAAAATTAAAAAAAAAAAAAATTAAAAGGGGAGGGGAGGGGAGGGAAAAGAGAAAAGAGAAAAGAGAAAAAAAAAAGCGAAAAGAGAAAAATTTAGCTCAGAGCAGATATACTGGGTTCTCAGGCTGTGGATGTTCACATTGATTCTTGGGGCACCATGGCCCTTATCTCTGCTTATTCAGCCCCACCTTTGCAAGGCACATCTTGAGCTGCCTGGAGGACAGAGCGATCCCTGTCCACAGCCCCCATCTGTGAAGGCCTCACTGGCCTTTTCAGAGTGGAGAGGAAAAGTAAACAAAATCAAGGCCTGCCTGGTTTGAAGCTGAACTGGAAAAAGTTGCCCCCTGATGAACTGACATCACCCTGACATCACAGGTTACTGGTGCCAACTTACACTCTAGGGTTTTTCCCCTTTTTATTTCTTTCCCTTTTTACTTTCTAATCTCTACCATTCATTAACTTCGGCTATCCTCTCACTGTTATGTTGTTTTTTTTTTATTTCCAGTGTCAATGCTTCTGTAGTTTTAAATTTCCAGGTATTGGTTGGACACTGGAACTGACTTCTAAACAGAAGATAGCAGTAAGAATAAACAAAATACTTTATTTGACTGCATGCTGAGGATCTTTCAGCTCAGTGATACTTGACTATCTCATGTTTGTTCCTTGGAAATGATCAAAGTTTATCGGTTGAAGCTAGGATTTCTTGAGAGTCCTCTGAGAAGGCAGTGATGAAGCCAAAAGGAAATCCGGAAATTCTGCAGGAGCCTCCCTGAGCACAGAGAGAAAGTTCCAGGCCTCTGTCTTTAGGATTTATGAATAGCAAAAGATTGCCAAGGATGGTCTTGCCAGTAGATCTTCACTGGATATCCTTTGAATCAGATACAGTATTGAAAGGGAGCTGCTGCTACTCCCTTTGGTGCTATGTAGGCAATAAATATCCTTGGAAAAGTGTAACTGTATTTTACTCTAAGTAGCTAATGTCTGAGGGGGGGAGATTATGGAGAATTTATATGTGATGTCAACATAGAAATGACAGTTTGCTGTGTCCCAGAATGCTAGACTTTGCTAGTTAGTGTATGAAAGGAATACTTGAATAACTGCGCCTATGCTAGTCTTGTTTTTAAACCCATGTTTAAATATACTGTGGTGCTGGTGTTCAGGTAAATCTCCACAGAACTGCTTAGAGTGTAAAAAATGACTGAAGGTGAATTAAACTTGCGTCAACCCTTCACAAACAGAAATGTTATTGAACCTCCAGGAAAGTGAGTATTACCACAGTGAGGTCCTCTAGCAAAATGTATACAACTTATTTAACTAAATTAAGGGCTATAAAAATGGTAATTATTAAGAAAAGGGAGAGCAGTTGCGTCATTGTAAAGTGGAAAGAAATCAATTGGAGATATCATGGATATATTGATGAAAAATAAATATAAAGCAAAGAAAAACCAGACTGGAACTGGATGTAATTTTGTCACACTGTATTAGAGCACAAATGCCAAAAATCACATATACATATGCACATACAGAGGTATATAAACATGCAAAGGAAAGCAACCTATTATTTCCTTATATTAATTTATTTAATACTTTTTGTATGCACTTTTAAACTTAAAAACCCTGATTCCTTATGGTCAGGGAAAAGTCTAGTTTTTTCTCTTTATTTTTATTTTATTTTTCCTCGTCCCCCTCCCCTTGCCCCTCTCCTTTCCTTTCTCCTTCCACTTCCTTCATTCCTTCTTTCCTTCCTCCCCCCCTCTCTCCTTTCCTCCCTTCCTTCCTTCCTTCCTTTCCCTCCCCACTTTTCTCTCTCACTCTCTTTATTTCTCTTTCTCACATTCTTTCTTTCTCTCCTTCCTTCTCTCTTTCCTTCCTTCTTATAAAATGGGGCAAAACTTAATACAGGTGCTTGAAGACAACTCCCAAATATTATATTCCAAAGATATTTTGACTTTGTTTCATATTTCATTAACAGAATAGGGGTGGAAATCTCAAATCATATTTTTTGTTCACGTTTGACAAAAATCTAATAACACATGGATGGCAGCTAAAACATTCCTATCAATTTTTACCAGTTTACAGACATTTCCTGTGCTCATAAGTAAAAGTACAACTAGGGCTTGTAAAACACTTCAGAGTTAGGCAAAGCTTTGAGCTTAATCCTGTCAGTGGCTATAATGCTGCTGACTTTAAGGGAGAGCTGAGATTGTGCTTTTTTAGTACAGCTGTTTTAATCCAGCTTGATTTATACAGGAAATTTGTGGAGGAGGAGAACATAGGCTTTTGGGTGTTTTTTTTTTCTTTTTGCCTACATCATAATAAATGCCATGCCGTCTCTAGTCTTAGCAAAGACTCCTAGGCTATGGCTGTTCTAAGGTGACAGTATATCGTTGAGCTCTGGTCTATGATCATCTAGACTATATAATTATTAGCTGGTCCCCAGTGCATTTTGAGCTACATCAAAAAACTATCTCACACACAATGAGTAGCATAAAGTTCCATTGTAAGATAGATATTATTTTTAATATTATTGTTATTATTGGTCTTAACTAAAATGGCTAATTAAATTACATCATCCTGCATGTTAGCATAACTGTCTATTTTAAAGACACATTTCATATAGCAAATGTTGTGACATCTGAAAAAGTGGACAATTTGTAGCTTTAGCTAAAAGAGTTTAAAGTTCTCTACAATGATACCAGTCCATGACACTGTGATATGAATTCATTATTATTGTTATTCTTATCACTATAACACCAGCATCAATGCATCTGTAGTCCAAGTACAGTTTGGCACCGTGTAAAATGCAGTAGCATTTCAGAACTTGACCAGTTACTCCTTTTTTCCATAGCCATTATTGACAGAGTATGACTCTACTTTGATCCAGATAAAAGATTCAATTCTATATTAATTTGTTCTCTTGACAAGCTATTAGATATAGAGCTGGAAGCAGAAAAGAAAATAAGAATTCTATGATTCTGACCTCCACCCTCCCAGGAGTAGAGGGAAAAAAAATTCCTGTCTTCTAGAGATAAAAATCTTTGGGGAACAATTGGGTGAAAAATAGCATTGATAAATGGGAGTAAAACAATCAGTGCAAAAAGCTTAAGTATATAGTTCTCCATTATATTTGCGTATGAGTGGAGAACGTTTCTTTTTCTCCACCTCATAAACCAGCCTACAAGCCAACAGAGACTGTTTAAGGGACTAAAACCCCAAGTCCTCAAGCTTTCCAGGGTAATGCTTTGCTGCTTAAGCCTCAGGGAGAGCCTGTGCAAGCTGACCAACTGAAAAACAAAACAAAGCAAAAAAAGCAATACTATTTTACACATACATAGCACCTTCTGTCCAAGAGGATTTCAAGGCACTTTATGGAATAGGCAAAGTGAAGTTCTGCCACCTGTTCAACAGGACCCAGCAGCTTGTTAATCATGCAACCATTTTCTTTCACAGTTCAGGACATGAAACAGAGTCTTTCTGAACCCGATAATCTTATGCTGTCAGCTCCCTTCCTGAAATTTATGATGGAGGCTTGCCTGCAAAAGATCACCTCCAGCTGAAACTTCTGGAGAAACCCTATGAATAGATAGCGTGTGTAGGTAAAAATACCCAGGACAGAAACTTTTAGTACTGCTCAGATAAACCCCTTTCTATTTGTCCCTGGTTTTGCATCAAAAGCTTGCTTATCCGAAATACACTGCTTTTAGGAATTACAGAAACAGTGATTCAAAGAAAAAGGAATGGTTTTCCTTGACTTACACGTTAGGCTTTTCTATAGAAATCAGAATGTGTTTGGAGATCTCCCATCAAACTACTGGGTGGATCCAATGATGTTCGGCTTAGAAGGACCAGAAGAACCACATCACTGAGCAACAGAGCTTCAGTTTTACTCATTGTTCCCAGGCTCAATCCAGACCTTTACAGTAAGAGGCACTGTCCCGCCAATGACCCTCATGCTATTACAGAAGATAAACCTTTCCTACGGTTGAGGAATCCTCACATATCCAACTTAGGTTAGCCCTGGAACTTTCTATAGAGAAACAGCCAAATGTCTGCTATGATGCAATTAATGAGTCTGATGGCCCTGCCAAAGCCAAGACCTGCTCTCTTGAGAGGAATAACTCAGTGCTGAACGCCAGTCACAAGTGTTAGGGTCCACTGGTCAAAAACGTGGGGCAAGGCAAAATTTAAAAAACCCTTATAGACAGTAAAACCACAGAGTCAAAGAATTAGGCGAGCCTCAGATGTTACTGTTTTGTATTATTATTAATTGGAAAAAGAAAACAGAAGAGCCCATAAGGTCGTCAGAGTATTAGCATTCCAGCAACATGTTCCTTGGTCTCTATCACATTAACTGAACCGTTCCATTCAAAACAAGAGTATTCCACAGGAAGACTACTTCATTTGGCCAACAAAACTGTTTTGTCTGTTGGGAACCCTAAAATTACACCATTAAGTTCACTTTTCAGTTCCCAGAAGGAGAGAAAGAAGCAAAGAAAGAGAGAAAAAGGAAAAGGGATGTGCCTTTGCCAGACAGGAAAGTATAAAAAGTCAACATTTCCATGAAGACTAAACAGGTGGAAATTAATCAAGCCAGGGAGAGCAAGAGAATGAAAGGGAGAGGTAAGGGTTCAGAACTAATTCTGCTCTGTTTCAGGTTGCCTGCAGCTGCCTCAGTAGTGGGGTTTACGATCAAGGTCAAGCTGTTCATTCCGTCTGACTTGTATCCAAAACAGCAATGTAATGAAGGTTTGTGTGTGTGATGAATATAGTCATCATAAAATATAATGTGAAACCTGACAGCTCTGAAGATTAATTCTATTAATTGACTGGGCATGCAGCTCTACTTCTGTTCAGCTTCAAGCCCACTCTATATTCCTGCTTTTTGCTTGTTTGAAGGGTGTGTGTAACTGTGTGTATATGTCTCTTCTCTCTGATCATGCCCTCCTTCTCTTGGATAAGAAAACAGATGAAAAAAAGCTAGCAGCAAAGTGGCTGTCTCAAATGAGACTGTTCCAGCTAGAACAGACAGGGGAGTTAATTCCTGAATTAAAGGTGAATGCTGAGGATATGTTAACAAATCCAGGGGATGTATTAATTGGTTTTAACTGGCTGTCTATAGGTAGTTTGAGTAGTATGCTTTTAATAAAATAAATCTTCCAGCCTGGAGAAGAGAAGGCTCTGGGGAAAACTTAGAGCAGCTTCCAGTGCCTAAAGGGTCTACAAGAAAGTTGGTGAGGGGCTTTTTACAAGGGCAGGAAGGGACAGGACAAGGGGGAATGGCTTTATACAGAGGGGTGATTTACATTAGATATAAGGAAGTTCTTCACTGTGAGGGAGGTGAGGCCCTGGCAAAGGCTGCCCAGAGAAGCTGTGGCTGCCCCACCCCTGGAGGTGTTCAAGGCCAGGGTGGACAGGGCTTTGAGCAACCTGGTCTAGCAGAAGGTATCGCAGCCTGTGGCAGGAGGGCTGGAACTGGATGGTTTAAGGTCTCTTCCAACTCAAGCCTTTCCATGATTTGATTCTATAATTCTGTGTCTCTATGATTTTATGATTCTATGGTAGTGTTCATGAAACAGAACCCCAAAGAAATAAAACACATATAATAGAAAGCCAAGTAAGAAATAGCTTGACAATCAAGGGGAGAGGAATAAAGATTACAGTTGTCCAGCAAATAATTTTTGAGAAGTGGAGTCTCCCTTTAATCCCATGAAAGATAAAATGACTTTTCTCAGACAACAAAGCTGGACTAGAAATGGGGGAATATTGTGCAAGTCTGGGAAGAAGAAAGAAATGGAATAGCTCTATTTTTATTACTAGCCACACGATAAGAAGTTCACAGTTCTGGCAAAAATAACCAGTTCATAAAAGTTAAAACTCGAGAGGCTTGGAGCCTGAGCCTTGACTGGTCCCTCTGAGACACTTGTGGGCTTTGACTCCTTAGTGACCTTGAAGTAGCTCATCCAGCCAACAGAGAAGTATGGGGCTGAACTTTACTAGGTTTCTCTTTGGCACCATTTCCAGTCTCTGAGTAGTCAAGATTTAATCACTGATAGCGAATGTCGATAGCTGAAGTGGCAGGTTAAGAACTTCCAGACTGAAAGCTCTTGTAAAATAATCCACAACAGATTGGCAAAATGACAAGCCTTTTTTAACGTAAAAGCTATCCACTCAGTTCAACTTTAAGTCTTCAGAAAGGAGCTGAAAATTTACCTCTAATAGGTGTTGGGTAGCACAAATGTTAGGTTGGTTGTCAATCTGGTCCAAAAAATCAGAATAAAAGAACAATTACATGTGCGTAATTCATTCTATACATTGAAAAGAAGAGAGGAAGATCTCCAGTTAAATCTCAGTTGCATTTCTTGGCTGGTAATAACTAGTTTTAACTAGTTTCTTAGAGCTGAAGATGTGAGATAACAATCTCAGGAAAAAAAAAAAAACTGTTTGAAAGATTTAAAGTCCACAGCTGTCAGTATGAATAATCAGAGACTTTTAACATTGCCCCCACAGTCTTCTCTCTAGGTGGGTTTTTTGGTTTTGACTTCCTAAATTTGCCGTGAGGTATTAAAACCACTGTCAGTGTTGCCTAAACATTATTCCCCTGACTTGACTTTTTAAGCCTAGCAACTACCTTGCTTCTACATTGTGTCCAAAACTGCTTTTGTTGTGTTTCTCTGCCAATTGTCTTTGCCAATGCTCCCAATGGAAAAGGATTTGGTCGGTTCTGCTACAGTCCCTCTCATACTAGGACTGGGCTTTGGCAGTGCATTTCCATTTCCATAGTTGTGTGAATAATAACTTGTTTCTTACCTGGTCATAGGATCATAGAATCATAGAATAGTTTGGGATGGAAGATTACTTTCAAAGCTCAACTGGTCTCCAGGGATGGTGCAACTACCACCTCTCTGGGCAACCTGTGCCAGTGTTTTACCACTCTCATTGTAAATTCTTTTTCCTTCACTTCTAGCCTGAATCTCCCCTTTTCTAGTTTAAAACCATTACCCCTGCTAAAAAGTCTCTTCCCATCATTCTTACAGGCCCCTTTTCAGTGCTGAAAGGCCACAATAAGGCCCCCCCAGAGTATTCTTCACTCCAGACTGAACAACCCTAACTCTTGGCCTTTCTTCACAGGAGAGGTGCTTCATCCTTCTGATCATTTTTTGTGGCCCTCCTCTGGACGATCTCCAACAGGACCACATTTTTCCTGTACTGAGGACTCTGGAGCTGGACGCAGTACTCCAGGTGGGGTCTCACCAAAGCAGAGCAGGGGGGCAGAATCACCTCCCTTGACCTGCTGCCACACTTCCTTGGATACAGCCCAAGATACAATTTGCGCTATGGGCTGCAAACACACATTGCCGGTTCATGTCCAATCTTTCATCCACCAGTACCTCCAAGTCCTTCACCTCTGTGATACTCTCAATACCTTCATTTCCCAGTCTGTACTGATACCAGTGGTTGCCCCAACCCAGGTGCAGGACCCTGCACTTGGCCTTGTTGAACCTCATGAGGTATCCTTTGTTTTGGGACTTTTTTCTGCAAAGAGTATTTAATTTTACAATCTACCATCCAACATGGCTTGACAGTGCAAATGAACAAACAAAAGATAATGAAGGGCAAACAGGAGTAAGCCACCAACAGATACTTATATGGTCTGGCCAGATAAACATTTGTATATCTTTCTGTCAGCTGAGGAGTATTGAGGCAAAAAATGAATCTACATCTTTTTTTCTTCATTTTGTGGCTTCCGATTCCTGCAGGCAAAACTGGCATTATAGCCCTCTTTGTCAGTGCATGTTCTTTACAGACCAGCTGTCTTCAACAAACCACGTTGCTCAACTTCCCCAGGCCAGTATGACAAGCTTTAACATGAGAATGCCCAAGCATCTCCCAGGCTCAAATCTCCGGCCATACACTTCACCATCTGGATGACCTTATAAAAAGTCTCAAATGAAAGCCCTTCTACTGATTACACCAGTCAATCAAGAGCAATATGCTGGGCACTGATGCCCAGCACTGTAATTTCAGGTTATTTATTGCTCTAGTGGACTGCAGGGTATCTCCGGCTACAGGCAATTTTATCCCAGGAAGCTGGCGTCCCTGGTGATTCAGTTGGTAAATGTGCATGAAAAAGCCATTTACAATCCCTTGTGAACATCGTTCCAGCATCAGCTGTCCGCATGTCTGGCACATGATACAGGGCAAACAAACTTGTGTCACTCAGGGAACTTCCTGCCTGTGTGTGTGAAACACATAATACTGCAGAGATCGAGATTAATCACTCCCCACCCAAAGTATACATGTATATTGGCAGTTCATGAGCAAGTCTCACATACATGTTTGTGAGAGGTGATAGAAATTCATAGCATCCATAAGCAAATATTCCTGGGGGGGGAGCTGAAAAAACAAACAATCAATCTACTATCACGGGATATCTGGAGAAAACAAATGTTTATTTCAAATATAGGTAGAATGTTTCTCTCAGCTGAGTATCCTAACTGTTAAGACTAACAGGGCCAAATTTGCTTATGGCTCATTACTCTTGAATTTTCTACTTACTTATGGTTTCTGGCTGATTAAGACTGAAAAGAAAGGGCAGAGAATAGTATTCTTTTCAGTGTGTTAGGATTTTAATTTCTTCAGACAGTAGAAAGAGTTAGATTTCTAATAATTTTACTGCTATGAAGAATAGGCACTGTTACTACTGGGACTTCATGGAAGCCCCGTTTCTATTAGGAGTGATGAAGTTAGTCTCAGAGCATGATCACTACACCTTGGATACAACTCTAGATATTTTCAGGGTTTCATCAGGGTTTAAGACAGTTGCTAGTGACAGTGCTTATCTCACATAACAAAAGGCATCTGAAAATGAGACATTTAATTCTGCTCCAGTCACCCCAAGATTCTTTCACAATCACACAAGAAACATTAACATGAAACAGAAGTGTCAGATCTGCTTCTGGAATTGCCTGTTTGTCACCATGTCTGTTAAGGAAGTTCAGATTTGTAACCCAATATTTTACATTCCTGAGGTTATCTGAGATGACTCCCATCTGAAATGCTCATCTGCTTTAGATACACGAGTTCTGGGCACGCCCAGAAGCAGAATCATAGAGGATTTTAAGGTCAAAACAGGAGGTGCCCAGCAGACCCAGATGTTTAAATAGGACAAGTAGAGATATTTGGATTACAGTTTGGACAAACATCATCATAACTCTTGGGTTTCAGTTTGTTTTTTGTAGGTTTGTTTTTTTTTCGTTTTGTTTTGTTTTTTATTTTTTGAGTTAGATGTGAAGAGCATTTCGAGGTTTGTAATCCAACTTTCAAAATCACTATATATAGCACCAGTCTAAAGATAAAGAAAAGGCTGTAAAAAATGCACCTGAACTGAATGCAGAGCATTCTCCATGACTGGATAGTTTTAAATCAACACGGGAATCAATCTGTGAGATTTGCTGTAGCTCAAGAAATAGTCTTGAAGCAGGAATTACTGCATAAAATTCCTTGGCATGTGTTATGGAACAGGTCAGAGCATATGATTATAATGGTTCCTCTTGGGCTCAAGCTCCAGACTAAGAAATAACGTTCATTGCCAACACCACTGAAGGGACAGGAATTATCCGAGTTTTTATTTATCATCATTACCAGAACCAGTGTCACTCAGAGCCACCTGAGGTTTGTGGTGAAGGAATACATTTATACCATTTTGATGGGCCTATTGGTTTGTTTTATGAGTAATACATCCATATTTATAATCACTTAAACTAATTTTTGCTCCACTCCCACACACACACTCACTGTCAAATTCAAGGTAAACTTTAGCACTTCCACCTCCCACTTTATATCTGGATTTGACTTAGTGATTTATTTTCATGAACAAGATACCAAAGACAAAGTCAGTTTTTCCAAAGAAATAAACCTCCGGAATCTTATGAAAGGGCGGTCATACAATACACAGAGTGGACATGACAGAGAATTAATCACACACTAATAAATCATGAGCGTAAAGGAGGGTAAATGAGTACTTTGCTCCTTAGCCTGTGTTTTGTCATGTAGTGATGTGTTCATTCTTGCTTAATTTGAGGCCCTTCCAAGACCACTTTGAGTTTAACTACCCTGTTATGAGGAAGGTCAACCTGGAGGAAGATAATGCTCCTTCCTGACAAAAAAAAACATGAATTTACAAGGCATATTCTTTTCTTTCATTTTCCTTTAATTTCTTTTCTTTCTCTTTTTCTCTCTAACTTTGCTTCCTTCCCTCTCTCTGCTACCTATCTCTCTTCCTTTTTAACATACTATCTATGGCACATTTCATTTAAATTCCTTGTTTCTGAAAAATGGCTTTTGCTCCCACACTCAGGCACTGAGTGCCTTTTTTTTTTTTGTCTATTTATTAATTTGCTTTGGTATGCTACAAACAATTCATAGAACCATAGAATAGTTAGGGTTGGAAAGGACCTTAAGATCATTTAGTTCCAACCCCCCTGCCATGGGCAGGGACACCTTACGCTAAATCACATCACCCAAGGCCTCATCCAACCTGGTCTTGATCACCGCCAGGATGGAGCATTCACAACCTCCCTGGGCAACCTATTCCAGTGCCTCACCACCCTAACAGGAAAGAATTTCCTCTTATAGCCAATCTAAACTTCCCCTGTTTAAGTTTTAACCCATTACCCCTTGTCCTATCACTACAGTCCCTAATGAAGAGTCCCTCCCCAGCATCCTTATAGGCCCCCTTCAGATACTGGAAGGCTGCTATGAGGTCTCCATGCAGCCTTCTTTTCTCCAGGCTAAACAGCCCCAACTTCCTCAGCCTGTCTTCATACAGGAGGTGCTCCAGTCCCCTGATCATCCTTGTGGCCCTTCTCTGGACTTGTTCCAACAGTTCCATGTCCTTTTTATGTTGAGGACACCAGAACTGCACACAATACTCCAGGTGAGGTCTCACAAGAGCAGAGTAGAGGGGCAGGATCACCTCCTTCGACCTGCTAATAATGCTCCTTTTGATGCAGCCCAGGATACAGTTGGCTTTCTGGGCTGCAAGTGCACACTGAAGCCAGATCATGTTCATTTTCTCATCGACCAGCACCCCCAAGTCCTCTGCAGGGCTGCTCTGAACCTCTTCTCTGCCCAACCTTCAGCTGTGCCTGGGATTGCTCCGACCCAGGTGTAGGACCTTGCACTTGGCATGGTTAAGCTTCATAAGGTTGGTATCAGTCCACCTCACAAGTGTGTCAAGGTCCCTCTGGATGGCATTCCTTCCCTCCAGCGTATCAACCGAACCACACAGCTTGGTGTCATCAGCAAACTTGCTGAGGGCACACTCATTCCCACTGTCCATGTCAGCGACAAATATGTTAAACAAGACCAGTCCCAACATCGATCCCTGAGGGACACCACTCGTTACTGGTCTCCAGCTGGACATTGAGCCACTGACCACAACTCTTTGCGTGCGGCCATCCAGCCAGTTCTTTATCCACCAAGTGGTCCATCCATCAAATTGATGTCTCTCCAATTTAGAGACAAGGATGTCGTGTGGGACAGTGTTGAATGCTTTGCACAAGTCCAGGCAGATGACATCAACTGCTCTACCCCTGTCCATCAGTTCTGTAACCCCATCATAGAAGACCACCTAATTGGTCAGGCAGGATTTCCCTTTAGTGAAGCCATGCTGGCTGTCACCAAGCACCTTGTTGATTTTCATGTGCCTTAGCATGCCTTCCAGGAGAATATGCTCCAAGATTTTTCCAGGCACAGAGGTGAGACTGACTGGTCTGTAATTCCCCGGGTCATCCATTTTCCCCTTCTTAAAAATGGGGGTTATATTCCCCTTTTTCCAGTCATCGGGAACTTCACCTGACTGCCATGATTTCTCAAATATGATAGCCAGCGACTTCGCAACTTCATTCGCCAGCTCCTTCAGGACCCATGGATAGATCTCATAAGGACCCATGGACTTGTGCATGTTCAGATTTTTAAGATAGTCTCGAACCAGATCCTCTCCTACAGTGGGCCTAAGGTCTTCATTCTCACAGTCCCTGCATCTGCCTTCCACGACTTGGGTGGTTTGGTCAGAGCCTTTGACAGTGAAGACCGAGGCAAAGAAGTCATTCAGAACCTCAGCCTTCTCCAAATCCTGTGTAGCCAGTTCTCCCGAGAGCTTTCTGAGGGGGACTACGTTCTCCCTAGTCTGTTTTTTATTTGCTATGTACTTGTAGAATCCCTTCCTGTTATCCTTAATACCTCTAGCCAAGATTAATTCTAACTGGGCCTTAGCTTTCCTAACCTGGTCCCTAGCTTCCCGGACAACATCCCTGTACTCTTCCCATGCCACCTGTCCTTGCTTCCACTTATTATAAGCCTCTTCTTTCATTTGAATTTTCCTCAGGAGCTCCTTATCCATCCAAGCAGGTCTCGTGGCCCTCCTGCTGCACTTCCTTCTGGTTGGGAAACACTCCAGTCATAGGAGCCATCCCACCATGTTTCTGCAATGCCTATTATATCATACCCCCGCAGACGTGCACACATCTCTAATTCCTCTTGTTTGTTCCCCATGCTACGGGCATTTGTATAGAGGCATCTGAGCCAAGCTCCAACTGAAGCCAGCTCATTGGCTGGAGCGGCTGGGATATCTCTACATTGTTCCGAGCATTTATTATAGGTTCTGGCAACGCACTGGGTGCGTTCGGATGGAATGATGCCCACCTCTCCCAACACATCTAGTTTAAAGCCTCCTTGACCAGTCTGGCAAGCCTCCTACCAAAACTGCTCTTTCCCTTCTTTATCAGACCAGCTCCACCAGCCCCCACTAGACCTGGCCTACAAACTTGGGTCCCGAGTTCAAGGCACCCAAACCCCTGACTATGACACCACCCTTTTAACCAGGTATTAACCTGGCCAATCCTCCTAGCTTTTTTTAGGTCCTCCCCTGTATCCTGGAGAATTGACAAAAAGACTGTCTGAGCTCCACAGCCCCTAACCACCTCCCCCAGGGCTCTGTAGTCCTTCTTTATGTTCCCCAGGCTACTCCTATCTATATCCCTAGCACCCACATGTATCACCAGGAGTGGGTACTTACTAGAGCAGGCAGCCTCTCTGCCACATCCCTGATCCGTGCCCCCGGTAGGCAACACACCTCCCTTGAGACGGGGTCTGGCTGGCAGACGAGTGCTTCTGTCCCTTTCAGTGTAGAGTCCCCTACTATTACGACCCGCCGCTTTTTCCTAGCAGCACCAGTAGATCTTCTTTACCAGGGCATCAGCCGGCTGTTTCTCGCTCGAGTGCGTTTCCTCATTAGCCCCCTGCAGGACAGCAAAGCGGTTCTGAGTGGGGACAGGGGATTTAGGGGGAAGCCCCTTGCTTTTGGTTGTCCTTTTCCTTTTTTGTTGTTTTTTGTTTTTTTTTTTTTTTTTGTCACTAGTTCCCATCTTCCCAGGTTAACAGCCTCCTTCTTTCCTTCATGAGCTGGAGGTGAAGCTGGAGGCCCCTGCACAGTTTGGGCCAGGAGCAAGCACTCCTGCTTCCTCTCAGCTTCCCTGACATCTCGCAGTCTATTAACAGCATCCCGCAGCTCAGCCCCTGCTGCAGGAGGACCTCCACCAGGGAGCACCGAGGGCAGCCCTGCCCATTGTGCACCCTCCCCTCACCAGACCAGCGCAAGCACTCTCGACACCCCGAGCTCTGCACTGCAGCCTCCCCTCTCATCGGCTCTGTCTGGGTGCCTATGCTGGCCACCGCCGGGGCAGCCAGAGCAGAGCTGCGGGACCGGGCCCTGCTCATACGACGAGTGCTCACCATCCCGCTTGAACTGCTGCACAAACTGCCTCGACCCGCTCTGTTGGGCCGCTATACTCACTCGCGCTCCCTGGGGCAGGTTTTTTACCAGCGAGGGCTGGTGCCGCTGCTTCAGGCTCCGCCCCGTGTGAGTCAGCTGCTCTCTCTCGTCAGCTGAGCTGCCGGCTCCTGGGCAGGTCCTGTCGAGGACTTTCATTATTTGATCTCAAATCTTTCTGTTGTAGCGATCTTGGTTTTACCCCTTCATTAAATCCTAAAGACAGACTAGTTATGATCCAAGTTTTCAAACATTACATTTATTGCTTTGCATTCAAGGACTTTTAAGGACTTTGTCCTACCCATCTCGCTCTAGTACTAATTTAGTGGTCAATGAAACAAGTATATTAATAGAATAAATTAATCTGAATATGTGATTGAAAACACACTCTGTTTTAGCAATTTTTTCATCCCTTTGAGGAGAATAGATGAAGAGGAAAAACTAAGCAGGGGAAAACAAACTGTGGGTAATAAAATTATATAATATCAAGTATGTCATATCAGTACATCTAGAAATCATGATTTTGCTTGACACTAGTAAGTGAAGTATCTCTGAGAAGTAACATGCCAGGCCTATTTGTACACCTGCAAGGACATTGTGAGACATCATGTTGTAGATTCACATAAGCAATTGTTTTCGTGGTGTAAAGTCATCAACCGCCTTAGGGTACATTTTACTTGTATCAAAAAGTTAATTTGAAAATCTCACCTGTTTTTTTTGTTGATTTTTTTTTTTCTTTTTTTTTTTTTTTAGAAGCTGATCACTATCTCCTGTTATAAACAACTGGTGTAAATTTCTGTCCTGTGGAAAGCTGAGGGTAAGGAATTTTTGCCTCCAGGTAGATTCCAGTGCTATAGACAGTCATCATGTGTGCAGGTAGTTCAGCCAGTTGAAAAGTATCTCCTGATGATTGTTTTTCTCACTTGAATATGGGACATATGACTCTATGAAAGTTACACACCCAGCATCTCCAAATTCTGAATTTTCATTGGGGAACATTGTGTTCACATTTCTTGTTTTGGTTTGTTGTTTTTTTTCTCTTTTGAAACCCCAAACTTTAAATTGGTCTAAAAATCAGAGAAAACTAAGATGTAAGTGGAATTAATTGTTATCTTGATGATTTCTTAAATTTACTACAAGAATACGTATCTGATATGTGACATGATGACATAAGCCTAACTCTTTGATCAGTATCCAGTAACATGAAAATACCATTAATACTGTAATACCCCTTTTTCATTCCTCTTTTATGGCATTTCTTTGCTTTGACACTTTTTCTCTGATACTTAATGGCCTGCTAGATAACATTTTTAAAGTGTATGAACCAGCTGAAATAAAAAAGAGTTCTTCATGTTTTGAAAGAGTTATGTGTATTGAAAGAAAAACAAACAAACAAACAAGGATCACAAAATGGAAAAAATGAAGTTTTTCTGAAGGCAAATCTGTCAGCCCTGCCTAGTGTGAAAAATATTAAATGTATGATCATTTGATGTAAAATAAAAAACAAAGCAAAACCAAGAAACTGCAAAACTCAGTGTAACAATAAGCAGTGCTCTCTGATAATGGGAACCATATTCTTTCACAGAATGTGATGTGCAGTCAGAATTTACACTGTGGTTACTTCTCTGGCAGCAAAAGTTAAAAAAAAAAAAATATAAATCTCTAAACCTCCCTGAACAAAGTTTTCCCTACAACCAAAGAGAAAACAACTTCCAGATACTGAAAAATCATATTCCTTGGCATGAACCACATTCACCAAAGAGAGCTGGCCCATTTGACACCAGTAGTAAAGGCACCTTAGCTTTCCCCTTGGGCAAGTCATATTTTCATGGAAAGTTGTTTTTTGGAAAGCAAAGGGGAGATAGGACATCTATGTAACAATCATTCCTTTTGACTGATCAGGATCTTCTTCCTTTGAGCACTCAGGCAGGCAGGAGATGGGGCAACATGAACTCTGTCCTTCAGGTGGCTTTGTGTCCAAAGAAGAGCAATGAAGCTAGTGAAGGGTCTGGAGTGCAAGTCTTATGAGGAGCAGCTGAGGGAACTGGGGTTGTTTAGTCTGAAGAAAAGAGGCTGAAGGGAAACCGTATGGTTTTCTATAGCTGCCTGAAAGGAGATTGTAGTGAGGTGGAGGGCTGTCTCTTCTCCAAAGTAACAAGGGATACAACAGGAAACGGCCTCAAGCTCCTCCAGGGGAGGTTTAGATTGGATATCAGGAAAAATTTCTTCACCAACAAGGTTGTCAAACACTGGAACAAGCTGACCAGAGAAGTGGTGGAGTCACCACCCCTGGTTGGTATTTAAAAGACACACAGATGTGGCCCTTAGAGACACAGTTTAGTAATGGATTTGGCAGTGCCAGGTTAACAATTGGACTTGATAGTCTTAAGGGTCTTTCCCAATCTAAATGATTCTATAATGCTATGATTCTGTGATTCCCATATCTCATTTGTGATCAGTGTAGATCCTACCTGGGGAACATTAGGATAATGCGCAACAGAGTGCTGATGTCCATGTTCTTGAGGTGGCAGGTTCCATTACTGGATTGTTCAAAGTCAAATAAACTGCAAACTGTTAGCGAAACCAACACTAATCAATTTCTTAGTTGATTCCTTATTAGAAAACAATAGTTGCTCATTTTCACTTTTCACAGTTTTGCAAAAGCACCAAAAATAAACAAAAGAATTAACTTTTTCAAAATAAGCATGAGAAAGAGGAAAAACAATCCCCCTCTCAATATACGAAAAAAATCTTCAGGGAAATCCAGTTTTGTCAAAGCAGGCTAGTGTCTGAAAGAAAAGCAAAGATGGTCAGTATCTAAATATCTGTAAAGATTAAACCTTTTCTGAAAGTACTTAGTAAATCTGGAGGGTATTTACTCTTTCTCTCATATGTATACAGCTGATAAAGGCTTTTCCAAGACTTTGCATAAGATGTTATTTATTAGATGGGTTGAATCTCAAATCTTATATTTGAAAGGGGAAAATGAGGTAGGGTGGGATGACATGTCTTGTTTAATAGTACAATTTGAGCCTCAGCAGCCTCAGAAATATGATTTAAAGCAAACCCACACTGAACCACATCAGGAATTTGGCTCTAGATTTTACAGTCTGCTTTATTATTGCTATTATTTTAATATACCTGTCCTTGACATACCAATATAACATAGCTTTCCACTGAAAATTAAGTTGGAGATGGTGGTAGGATGGTGTTTCTCAAGGAAATGCAGTCAGAAAGTGCCTTTTGCTGTGAAAGGAATGCTCTGAATACTGGACAGGAAAAAACAGAGGCAGCTTAAGACAGAAAAATAAGGTGACAAAGGGGATACTAAATGATTTTGGCAATTAAAGTAGTTGCATAGTCAAAGGTCAGCATTCTGCTGATTTGTGATCACTGGGAAGTCAAAACATATTTGTCTGCAGCCCATTGGTAGGCAAGAATATTAGGAGAGAATTTCTGTCCATTGCTCAAGATGTGCTTCCAGTCCAAGCAGAGAGGTAACTGACATGTGAGAACACCTACAGTTGCGCAGTCCTGGAAAGATGATGGCCCTTGTCATGCCTAGGGATTTAGTTGGGTACTTCAGTTCTATCCATCAGAAGTGAGTTTGCTATGTTAAATCCTTCTTTCTCTCTGCCATTTAAGCTCATAGATGCAAATCTCTCAGATAAAATAAGTGGCAGTGCGGGTCTTTGATCAGCCTTTTTCACTTCTGTTAAAGTCAACTTCCTATTTCCAATAGGTCTTCCACCCCTTCTTGTCTAAAACAGGTTTCCTTATTCTCCTGAAAAGCAAGGATGTGAGAAATTATCTTCATTTCCTTTCTTGGCAATTTTTTCTTTTTTCAGCAGTCTTTCTACAATACCCTGATATGAGTATACGTCAGATGGTACTATATGACAAATACAACCTAGCATAAAAAAAAATCACGGCTTTTGGTCACTATGGCAAAGAACATATTTCTCAGAGTCTTTTTCAGCTGACAACACTTTCAGATCATCTTGATTTGCTGTAACTGTGGTGATAAGAAGGAGGAAGGGAATTGCTCCTGCAGGATCCAGACATGTGTTTCACATATATTTACAGGAGGGCAGAGAGGGATATCAGTTCTCATTACCCATGTGATGGAATAAATATTGAGAAGGGAGTCCTGACTAGAATTCTTCACTAAACTGTCATAAGGGAAGTGAGAAACAGTTTGCAGCTTCTGCGTGGTGGCAGTGTAGCAACTGTGAGACAAAGCATCAAAGATAATCTTTTAAGGCCATTTACTAATACTTTCCCTGTGTTGTACAGCATCTGTGTATTTATTTGCACAGAATACAGCTCTGGTGTGAGTATCTAAGGTGATACTGTGAGTGTGGCTCTCAATTAGCAAACTAAACAGCAGGTAAATACCCTCAGAACTCCAGCATATTTTGCTTCCACATACAAAAAGAAGACATAAAATGACACTGAAAATCTCTCAGCCTCTCCCCTAATGCCTTCAGAACCTCTCTTCTGAACCAGATATTTTCACTTCAAAATGATAAAACTAGAGTCTCAAGGACTAACTGTATCAGCAACAGGCTGGTTAATAGAGATTCCTTAGCAGGACCTGCACTGGAAGAAACATTAATAAGCTTATCTTTTCCTCTGACACTGAAGCAGCCCTTGCTGGCTTGTTGCATTGTGAGACAAACACCAGATGACATAGTTTTGTTTATTTCCTAGGGCAGACATTTTCAAAAGTATCTAGCCCAAAACAGCCAAAGCTCCAGGTATAAGCTATCCTATCTATAAAACTGCTGTCAGACCTTTCAATAACAGTTTTCCTTGATTTGTCTGTTGTTGGCATATGTAAATAAAGAAATCATAAAAGGGCCTTAATCTTAGAAAATTAGTATCTCAGATTTGCTGACAGTAAAGTCCCATTAGGCAAAAGTATTTTGGGTCACCTTAGCAAATAGGAAGCTCCCAGGACTGTGAGTCACTTCTGAATATTTGTAGCTGGGTATTTAAATACCATGATGTTTAGGTTTACCATGCTACACCCTGTCTGAAGAACTGGAAACTCTGTGTATACTCCAGGAAATACCATTATTGTGCTTGGCAGAGGTCCAGGTTCTATTATTGTCATCTGTTAACTGGGTTGTTTAGGGGCCCAGCAAAGAGTAATACCATATTGTAAAAGACCTTCCATGTACATATAAGATAGGATGCCACTGGAGGCCACTAAAGATGCAGGACTGGTAAACGAACACTCATTATTCTTATTTTTGTAAATATCTCAAGGTCCAGGCATATGTCCTACCTGAAGGAATGTGTTTGTGTAGTAGTGAAGTTTAATTTGCAAATAATATGAATGCTCTGAAAGCATTTTTCCAGCATGCTTGATTTTGTTGCCTCAAAAGGGTTGTCAGAAAACCTTCCATAGCCAAGCAGTAGGATTTATCACTTGTGGTGCCTCTCCTTCTCCATTGACTTGCCTTTAGAAATGATCTGCATGACCAGTCAGCTTTTAGATGTCTAAAATTACGTGTACCAGTTTTCCTTCTTAGTTGAAAACCCACAGATTCAGGTTTGTTCTATTCAGAAATCCTAGGGTTAAATTTTACAGCCAGCCCAACAAGACATTTTGGATGACTTGGCTTTGTATTTATAAATGTATATCACAGGTGAAAGATCTTGTTGAATTTCTTCTGAGAGAATGGCAATGGAGGACTTAAAAATAGGTTAAATAGTCAGTTTCCAAAAACACATGAAGACATCTGTTTTTTGTTAGGTTCTCCTTCACCCATCCAGAAGAAGACACAGGTGACCAATGATTTTCAGCTGGGAAGTCATTCCATGCTTTCTTCCATGCCTGGTAACTTCTACGTCATGATTGCAGCATGGTACTTCCTTTACCACATCCCGTCGTCTTCACTCCTGAGGACCATAAATCCCTACTGTCTGCTGGTCTGTTTGAATCACCATGGCAAAGGGATGTAACGCTGAAGGGTCATTAACCAGAAAGTTCAGGGAAGACATGCTCTTTATGGATCTTCAAGTGTTAAGCAGACATTTTGTCTTCCTTTTCCTTTCCCATTCCTTTCCCTTTCCCTTTCCCTTTCCCTTTCCCTTTCCCTTTCCCTTTCCCTTTCTCTTTCCTGTTCCCTTTCCCTTCCCTTTCCTTTCCCTTCTCCTTCCCTTTCATTTCCTCCTAATCACAAATATTAGAAGAGACAAAGAAAGCCATCTCCACTAAGCTGCAAAAAAAATTATCTCCTCTCTCCACCTTGGTTTTCTTCCCATGCCAAAGCCACCATATGGAATCCAGTAAAAGAATAAATGAGATTCATCTCACCTGCAGGCAACATCTCATGATGTTGGACCAAGCTTCTTTTACAGTCAACTCAAAAAATAAGTAACTACATGGGAGGCTCTGAAGCATGCATTTGAAATTTCTCCTATGATCCACATCAGGATTCATGTGATGCATTTTAGGGTGAAGATATCAAATGTCTTACCATTAGATACATGAAATGGGCCACAAAAATTCAACCCACTCTTTTAGAGGGAATTCAGAGGAAAATTGGGGTATATTAGACTACAGCTTTCTGATTCCCACATGCAAAACAGGAAGGATATATCTGAAAACCCTGTCTTCAGCCTTCACAGCAACAACAAAAAAAAAAGAATTGTGTATACAGCAACTCTAAACGGTATTACTACTGAAAAGAATAGTAATGACATCAGAACTATCAATTTGTATTGTTATAGTGTGTTGATATCCCAGGTGTTAAATAAAGCATCTTCTCACTGGAGAAAATACAAGCATAAGACAGAAATAGTACTTAGCTCAATTAAATGGCAATCTATGCTGGCACAAGATACTTGGAAAGAAAAAGACTTGTGTTAGGATGAGGAATATGTGAAACTAAATTGTTAAGATGATGAGATAGTGGTCCATGCACGGAAGCAGTTCAGTAAGTGTCTTCTTTTTATTAAGTTTTTTTGTAGTCATACCAGAAAACCAGACTTTTAAGGATGATTTTAAAGGAAGAGTTTGGAAAGAACAGCCACACTATCCTGACTAGTAGCCAGAAGAAACATTTCTGCCTAAGCTATATTTCAAGAGCAAACTAAGCTTTCATCTAAATTCTTTCTTCCACAAGAAAAGTGTCTGCTTACTGTGGAATATTTTGACATTTCATTGAAAAATTCAATAAACAAAACATGAAATGCTTACAGCTGAGAAGTTCTATTCTGTACCACCACCAGAGTCCCCTGTAGGACCTACTAGGTATATACTTCCTGGTCTCATCTTCATTTGCAGGCCAGGCTCCCAAGGCAGATTACATGTCCCTGATGCAGATGGCCATTAACTCCTATGGAACTAAAGACTAATCCTGCTCATTTATAACTACTGAGAGTTCATCCAGTGCTGGACAACAATGTAACTAATCTCTGTACTGACTCCTTTATCCTTCCCTTCCTTTTTTCTTCCCTTCCCTTCCTTTTCTCTTCCCTTCCTTTTCTCTTCCCTTCCTTTTCCCTTCCTTTTCTCTTCCCTTCCTTTTCTCTTCCCTTCCTTTTCTCTTCCCTTCCTTTTCTCTTCCCTTCCTTTTCTCTTCCCTTCCTTTTCTCTTCCCTTCCTTTTCTCTTCCTTTTCTCTTCCCTTCCTTTTCTCTTCCCTCCCTTTTCCCTTCCCTTCCCTTCCCTTCCCTTCCCTTCCCTTCCCTTCCCTTCCCTTCCCTTCCCTTCCCTTCCCTTCCCTTCCCTTCCCTTCCCTTCCCTTCCCTTCCCTTCCCTTCCCTTTCCCTTCCCTTCCCTTCCCTCTCCCTCTCCCTCTCCCTCTCCCTCTCCCTCTCCCTCTCCCTCTCCCTCTCCCTCTCCCTCTCCCTCTCCCTCTCCTCTCCTCTCCTTCCCTTTCCCTTTCTTTTTTCCTGTCCTCTTTCCTTTGTATGATAAAGACTGTGATGAAATGGAGCTGCAGACACGTCTTCATGTGCACGTGCACATGTAAGCAGTGGAAGAGCTGGCAGCATGCATGCCTGTATTCATGTGGAGGGCAAGGAGGGACAGGTTTTTGTTGCCATTGCTAAAAGAAGCCTAAAATAAATGCAGTGAACTCTGCACTCCAGCATACAGCTGTGTAAACTCAAACTGCAGGCCTGCTCTCATGTGGCCAGTTACTTATGGAAAATGAGAGAGGCATAGCTCAACACTGAGGGACTTGCCCATCAAACTGTTTCACAATGTTGGTCGAGCAGGACTCTGAATGAAGGAGGAAAGAAAAAATACCCTGAATCCAAGGTCTAATGAATTGAAGCCCTGCAACGCTCATGGGCTTGGAATGATTACATTAATTTTTTTATTTTTTTTTTGCTACATAATCATCAATAAATCAAGCATAGCCCATTAAACAATAGATGCCTCCAAGGCCTCTCTTCAAATGTGCTTTTGATAAGAGTCAGAGGATTTTTTTCTGGGCTTGTAACATTTTTCTTTCCTCTGTTTGTTTTTTCTAAGGATCAAATAATGCTGTTAAAAGAGCAGTTAATATATAGATCTATTTTTCCATATTCCCGTCATGGAGTTTGACTTTGGGAGATTTATGGAATATCTTTTCCCAGTTCAACAATAGTATGTTTTGTTGTACTAGAGAGGTATTTTAACATGAATGGAGACTCTTAATAACTTCACTGCTGTCTCGTTTCCAAAACAGGCCCCAGCCAAGGCAGAGAACAGTGCAAATATGTGTATCTATATATATAAAGAAAGAGAGAGTTATTGATGCATATAACACACTCAACTGGGTATCACACATTTATTTTTATATGATGAACTCCAAAAGGTTGGTATGTTCTGGCCAGAAGCCACTGTTCACCTTTTTCATGAGGCATAACACATAGTTACATTGAAAGTAGGAAGAGCTAAGTGGCCTGGGCCAGATATTTGGATGGGGTAAATGCAGAGGAGTTGTGTTAACTTCGGTGGAGCTTTGCCAAACTACGAGAGACCTGACCTGTTACATTCAAATATGCTTCAGATGCTATGTCTCTCTACTGAAGGTGCAGCTTCAGCCAAAAAAAGACTCACACAGGCTTGTCCATCCCCTAAAACCAGACCTAGCTTACCATCAGATTAAAAATGCAACCTTATTTTGTGAGTTGCATGATCTGCTTGGTATCATCATCTTCCCTGTGATTCAGCCCTCATTACCCATTTATAGTGTGTTCACCAATCTGTCTCACACTGATTTAATGGAGTTCACATATCTGACTTTTTGCAGCTTCAACTTCAGCATTGTGCTCAGTGTCTGTGCTGTTCTGCAGCAGTGAGTTATTTATTCCTGCTCAGTTACAAGGAACATCTCCTAGTTTCCACTTAGGATTTCAGGCAAAGCTTCAGGATCCTGCCATTTCACAAAGTCTTGGACTCAGGTCCTAGGGGACTTCCAGCAGGACTGAACCTTCTTGAGAAAGTTTTGTCTGGCATAAGAGGTAGCTGATTACAGCAAATCAATATAAACTATCCCTTTCCACATGCCCCTTCTTAGAGTGTGGGGATGGTTGTGCTTTCCCTAGCCAGAGGTAGGATGAAATGCAGTCTGCACTGTTACAAAAAACAAAGCAGTGGTACATGCCCTAGATAATGGGAAATCTCATTATCCTATGCAGCAGAGCAGGGCACCATGGTAAGACACTAGTTTAGATCACAGTAGCTGTAAATCTGTCTTACAAAGAATAATTAGAGCTGTTGTTTTCTCTTTTCCCCAAGAGACTAATTAACTTGGATAAAGTGTTACGTTAAGGCAGCATCTTTCCCTCTAGGTCCAGATTTAGCTTATTCAGTGTTGGCTTAAAGAGCTGTACACCATGTTCAACACAGCGTGCCAATAAGCCCTTAGTCTAGGAATCAGTCCTCAGTCTTCTTTACATGTGGTTCTCCCATCACAGAGCTGTCACACAAGACAAAAAAAGTCAGCTTTCCTATTTTAACATGCTTTGTTTTGGATGATAGTCATGAATGTTACTTGTCAAGGGCAGGCCCTAGCTTTTTCAGCCAAAAGAAGCAGCTGTGGTACTATTTGACTGGAACACAATCTGCTTCTGGAGAGATCTCCCAGGTGGTTCAAGAGAAAATGAGTGTCATGAGATCACATCTTGTCCTTTTCTTGGGTTTTATTTGTTTTCCTCTCCAATTCTGCCTCCCACAGGGCTTTGCTTGCTCTTTGAACATCAGTGGATGATGTTGTTCCCTCTTTTACTGTGAACAGGCCATCTTTCACCATGAGGTCAAAGCTGTACTGTGCTACAGATACTGAAACTGTAGATATGTTTGTGACTTTATCTAAAATAAATGTTCCTTTTTTATAGTACTTACTGTTAGGAATGAGTAGTATATATCTGAAATGCCCCTCTTCTGAAAGATCAACGGAAATTCAAGGTATCTCAAGAAGTGGAGTGAAAATGTAAGAAAGATGTCCCTGATGAAAAATCTTCCACTATCTGCAACCAAGAGAAGCATGTTCCTCCTGCTGTTACTTCTTAAGATACCATCTTGGGCTTCTAAATGGGTATGTTATTGAAAAGAAAGGTTTATTGAATTTGATTATTATGCGATTAATCGGGAATTAATAATTAATAGGGAATTAATAATTAATAGGGAAAATTCTACTTCTGCAGATGAGACTGGCAATGCCACTGACATCAGTGAGGTCAAGATTTCACCACAGAATGTTTTCTCCTGCCAAAGGGACAAGTCATACCATGCAGCATAGAAAGCATGGACTGAGGTCACCCTTAAGGTATTCTCATGCCTCTAAACCATAATGTTCTTTCACAAACACTTTAATTTGTTCTTGGTGGAAAAACATGGAAGGAGCAGTAAGTGGGGTGAGACTGGAGAAAGACCATCACCCTTCAGTAGAAACCTAGCTGCTTCTGGTGATCCTGGAGGAGGGATCAGCCAGGCAAGACAGAGCACAGGTTGCTCATGCATAAACTGTGATGGCTGGGGTGTAGCAGTAACTCTCAGTGTAATTGAAAAGAGTATTTATTCACTAACTTCACGTGCCTTTTGTAACCCCTGCTACTAATAAACAAAAAACCATGCTGGCTTTGAGGCACAGCTATTATACTTGCAGAAAATAAGATGGTAAGTAGTTTTCAAACCAGAAGTAAGACACCACTGTTAGTTCACATACAACTCAATGGGTTTTAGGAATACGAAAGATTATTTTGAGCCGATACCCAAACTCCTGATGTATTATTATTCTTATGACTGAGCCTGTAGGATTTTTTTCCTAGACTGTGAAAATCTGTAACTCCAAAGTATTGCTTCATTTTTCCAGGAAAAGAGGAGGGGAAAGGAAGAGATATGAAGTGAAGGCAAAACAAGGCCAGGCAAGGCAAGGGGAAAAATAGAAAAGAAGAAAAAGAAATAAAGCTTTCACTGGAATCAAATCAAGTGCAGATTGGGTTCAGGTTTAGTTCAAAAGTGGATGGCTAGGTCTTGTTTTTCCTGAGTCACTCTTCTCATCCACATCCAAACTCCTCTGTATTTGTCAGTGGGGAGCCTGAGGAAGAAATGGTTCTGTTTGTGTTGAACCAGAGTACCAGCTTCACTGTCTGCCAGAAATACCGACCTTTCTCAGTCTGATGCAAAATGTCCCGAATCTGTCTATTTTCCACAAAAGCTCTGCTGGCATTTCTGCTTTTAACTTTCTCCATGAAAAGTCAGCTTAGGCAGGTTCACAAGAGTTTCTTGCTTAACACTTGCTGTCCTGTGCTCTTACCTGACCTCACAACTGAATCCTCACAAACTGAAATAATTGCCTCAGCTGATGTTTTGATGTTTGCTTGAACTTAGCAGTAGGTGCTATCCTGGTAGCAAGTAAAATAAAAAAAATAAAAAATAATAAAAAAAAAAAGTTTAACATCTGCATATCTTAACATGGAAACTTGTCCCCTCACAAGAGAGGTATGGATCTTCCATAGAGTGCCGGGCTGAAAGTGATGCAAGGCTGAGTGACCTGCTGGTTTCCTCTGGGAGTCTTCTGTATATTTATGTGTCATGTAGTCCATCAGCTGGAAATAACTTTATGGAACATCTCACTTCGTTATTTTCAGTTGAACTGCAGCTTTGTGTCCTGATGATGTAGTGTCAGGTGAAAGGAGAAAAAAGAGAAAACATCTTGCTTAACATGGCTTCTGTAGTTATTTCAGAATAAATGAGCTCTCTGTGGAGTGCATCACTTGTAATTACACCCCAAAATACACTTTTGGGTGCCATTTAGAATCTGTATTAAATCCACTTGCAGTATAACAGTTTATGAAGTCTTGGTTTTCCATTAATCTTCAGGCACCTTTCTCAAGGGGCTGGAAGGAGAAGGTGATTGGATAGCGAAGGAGAAAGAGAATGATTCAAAGAAGAAAGAAAGAGCTGGTGAATGCATGACTTAGGAGAAGGATAAATAGTCAAAACAATCTTAATTTCTAAATGCCAAACCAAAAGGAAAATCAATCTAGGCTAATGGGTACAGCAGTAAGTTGGAATTTCAGTCGTGTGAGTCCTATTTTTTTGCTTTCCTGCTGCTTCATTTTGTGACCTTGGGTAACTCCTTTGATTTCCAGCTTTTGCTTTTCCACTGTGTTTACACTGCCTTTGCAGAGCTCAGATTGTGCCTTGCAAGTGCCAAGGAGATTTCCACCATTTCCATCATTTTCTACCAGTTGCTTCCCCGCAGGATTTATGTTTTCCTCCAGAGCGGAATATACTCATCACATCACAGGTTTTTTGGAAATGCTGCTTTGTTGCAATTTCTACTGCCAGTGACCCAGACTCATCCCACCTAATTGCCTTTCGAGGTCCATAGAAAAGGAAATTGTGGTTGACATTGGATAACCACACTTATTCAAACACTGAAGCTGAATTCCTGGGTTTAAGAGATAATCACTTTTACCTTTGCTGGAAAGTTTCAAATAGGGAAAACATTTACACCAGGCTCTTTAGAAATCCATTACCTGGCCTCTTGTTACATTGAAACACTACTAGAGGTTCTAGAATATCATTCCAGCTTCCTGTGCCCTTATACCTTGTCGATAGCCTCCATTTAGGCATCTTGACAAAAAGATATCCCTAATAAATGATGCTAGGTCAATTTCTACAGTTTACAGGAAATCAGCTAAATGTCATGAAGTCAATAGCATGGATGAGAGCTGGATACTTTAGAATCTGGTTTTATTTTGAATGGAGACACAAGTATGCATGAGGCGAAGTATGAGCATAGCTTTTTTGAATATTTCCTAGCCACACCTAAAATTAAGAGCTAAATAACAACCACAAAATGGTTAGTTAGACTGCCCCCTTCTTTCTAACACTTACTGATTTTTTTCAGTGGTTACATTCCAAAAGATGCTGCTGCCCAGGACATGGTTGGTTTCTGGGTTGATAGTGCACACTGCTGGATCATGGTGAGATTCTTGTCAATAATACCCTGGAGTCTTGCTCCTCAGTGTTGCTCTCAATCCATCCTCTCACCAGGCTGTATTTGTGCTTGGTATTGCATAGTTGCAGGACCTTGCACTTGGCCTTGCCACACTTCATGAGATTCATACAAGGCCTGCCTCTCAAGTCTGTCCAGGCCCCCCTGGATGACATTTGTTTCCTCCAGCATGTCAATGCATCACACAGCATCAGCAAACTTGCTGAGGGTGTTTGATCCCACTGTCCAAGTCACTGACAGAGATGTTAAATAGTGCCAGGCCCAACACCAACCCCTGATGAACACTACTTGCCACTCATCCCCACTTGGACATCAAGCCATTAACCATAAGGCTTTGAGTGTGACCATCTTGTCAAATCTTTATCCCCCAATGGGTCCATCTGTCAAATCTCCAAGTTAGAGAAAAGGATGTCATGCTGGATATCATGAAATGCAGTATGGCTAAAATTTATTAATCATAGAATCATGGAATGGTTAGAATTGGAGAGGAACTTAAGATCATCTAATTCCAAAACCCCTGCCATGGGCAGGGATGCCTCACACTAGACAATGTCGCCCAAGGCTCTGTCCAGCTTGGCCTTGAACACTGCCAGGGATGGAGCATTCACAACTTCCTTGGGCAACCCATTCCAGTGCCTCACCACCCTCACAGTGAAGAACTTCCTCCTTATATCTAACCTGAACTTCCCCTCTTTAAGTTAAAACCCATTCCCCCTTGTCTTATAGCTACAGCCCCTGATGAAGAATCTGTCTCTGGCATTCATGTAGACCCCTCCAGGTACTGGAAGTCTGCTATGAGGTCTCCACGCAGCCTTCTCTTCTCCAGGATGAACAGCCCCAACTTTCTCAGCCTGTCTTCATACAGGAGGTGCTCCAGCCCCTTATCATTCCCATGTACCTCCTCTGGACTTGCTCCAAAATCTCAATGTCTTTCTTATGTTGAGGACACCAGAACTGTACACAGTACTCCAGATGAGGTCTCACAAGAGCAGAGTAGAGGGGCAGGATCACCTCCTTCGACCTGCTGGTCAAGCTCCTTTTGATGCAGTCGAGGACAGGGTTGGCTTTCTGGGCTGAGCGCACACTGAAGCTGGCTCATGTTCATTTTCTCACTGACCAGCATCCCCAAGTCCTTCGCAGGGCTGCTCTGAATCTCTTTTTTGCCCAACCTGTAGCTGTGCCTGGGGTTGCCCTGACCCAGGTGTAGGACCTTGTACTTGGCATGGTTAAACTTCATGAGGTGGGCATTGGCCACCTCTCAAGTGTGTCATGGTCCCTCTGGATGGCATTCCTTCCCTCCGGCATATCAACCAAGCCATGCTACTTAGGACTGGCAAATATGACAAAAGGACTGTGTGAAAATTGTGTAGTTTTGCAATGGAATCTGGCTACCTGCAGAATATCCTGTAAAGTGGTTTATGGACAATATTACTTATTTACAGGCAAATGAATTGACATCTAGGTGTCTATGTGTAACCTAAATGGAGATGCTGACTTCAGTTTATGATAACTTCCTAATTAGGTACTATTGAATGTACTGAAGAACTTAATTACACCTAAAGAAAGCTGATCAGCATCATTTGAATTAGCATCCCTGACCCTTGATGCTGCTGATCTGCAGATCATTTTCCTTTCTACCAGCGTCATGGTATTTATGGTTCCCAAGGTCTTTTCAAGCAATTCTGGATGCCTACGTTTAGACAATAAACAGCTCTGTGAGGTGAAGGAAGTGATTGCTCGGGGAGGTTAGACTCTCAGTTCACATGCAGCCATTTAGGTTTCATCATCTATTTTCAGTTTCCAGAGCCTGCAGGATGAATCCCCTATTTGAAGTTGGATGAGATGAGTCTTATTTGGGGATTCAGGAAATTGCGTATGTAATCCTTGCTGTTTCTTATATGACATTATACAACCCCCTAAATATTACTCATTTTCTTCCTTTGTGGACAGAAGGATTCTGAAGATTAAGGTTTCTGAAGGATTTGGAAGAAATAAGGGCAGTAAGGAGAAGAGTTTCAAGGAAATAATTTAAGTATTTCTTATGGAGAAACCTAAAATGCAGTTGGTTTTACACATGCATGTGTTATTTGAATATAAAGAGTTATTTTTAAAAATTTTTCACCTAACATTGTTCACAACTATCTATTTCACATACCTGAAATCTGTAGAAATATAATAAGTAACATATATTTTTAAAAAAGTAAGCATTTTTTTCCAGCAACAGGATGTCATATAGTTATAAATGAAATAAATTGACTATTTCTTGTAAAGCAGCTTCCTAGGTCTCTTTACAAAGGAAATATTCCAGATATTAAGGATTTCACCACTATTTTTGAACATACCCCTCCCCTCCTCAGAGTGGACAGGGATTGTTTGTTTCAAACAAAAAGAGATTGTAGAGTCCTTGTAGCATGACATAGTCATGCTTCACCATGCCTGTACACCACCTAGTACAACAAATTCTTAGCATCACTGAAACTTCTCAGAAACACCTGCACCACAGGTGTCAGTAAAAGACATCATAAACACATCAAAAATAGTCATGTTAAGTAGGTAAATCTAGTAATTTATCTTTTTTAAGAACATAAAGCTAGTTATGTATTTTAGATATCTATTCAGCATGACACTGAAAGACTCCTTTGACGACAGTGGCTAGGTCACCTCAGTGAAGGGAAGGCAGTGTGATTATCCTTGATGCCAATATCTGTGTTTAGATCATGACCCTCTCTTTCAGTCTCTTACTGCTTCATTCTTGCTTTATGATTCAGTAGTCATATTAGAGTTTCCCAAACTGCAAACCATCTTTATAAACCAACACCCAATTCGTAACTAAAGATTTTCAGAGCCTCCTGAGATAAATATGTGTCTAAACTTAGCAATTTGCAGCTTTAGCAATCTTTTCTTCCTCACTTCAAAGTTATCTAAGTTTTTAACTCAGACCATTTCCATCCACTTATTTGTCATGGCTGCAATTGAGACATTTTAAAGTGTCATCAACTGTGATGAGAGAAAAGATGCTACATCATAGTATTGATACAGAAGTAGGATTTGGTATGATACACAATGATAACTTGTCTGTAATTACGCCAGAGAATTTCTACATACCTAGATCCAACAGCATAAATATCCTGCATGAACAGAACTGCATGAGTCAAGTTACACCCCCAATTGAGTGAATTAATTATAATATTAGGGAGTAGATGACTAGTCAAAATCACATTTGGGTTTGATTTGCATTATGATGCATTATTTCCCCAAAGCTGATCTGAGTCCAATATTTGTAACTTAAATAACTTGTTTTCAGAATAATTTCTGTACTGTTTTAATGACATCTGAGCTGTTGTATCTCACTTTGCAACTTATGCGCTGGAAAAAAAGAAGAAATATATACTGTAGATGATATTATGGGGGGTGTAACCATATGGACCGCAATCATAATGGAGTCAAGTAAAAAAAGATGAATGATCAAATGTTTCCATGTACTGAGAAGCAGGATGAAACACGGAATCATATCACTATCAATGCAATCCTGAAACAAGGAGCCAGAGCAACCTCCCATTTCAGACTGGAAGTTTGTAGAGCAGCTGTAATCAGGAAACAACATTCTGCCATTTTCCCCAAACTGAGTAGTACAGATCTATTAGAATTACTTCAGAGGCTCTTTTTTTTTTTTTTTTACACATGGAGACTGTTGTCTGAAAAATGAATGAAAATCAGGTTTTCATGCTCATCACACAAAAAAACCTAACGATATTTATTTTTTATGACTCCTTATGGTTATAAACATATATATATACATATGGATGGCAAGTACTATGTTTAGACCCAGACACGTGGCCTCCTTGAGGCAGATACACAGGACTCCTTGAAGACAGAACCTTCTTGTTCAGCCTCTTGCCTTAAGAGCCAATGTGACAAATGTGATGAAAAAATATTTATCCTTATTGCTTTTCACATCTCTGGGTGTGTAGGAATCATAGTCCACTCTCTGGAAGAAAATAGGAGGGGAACTTCTTGTCTTTCTCCAGGGTAGAAGATATTGAGTAATTCATTACTTGTTTTGGAAGTTTGTTTTTTGGTTTTTTTTTGTTTATTTCTTTCAAGCAGTTATAATTAATACTACCTCTAGGATTCAGGTTCTTATTTTGAATGAATGATAAAGATATATTTTTCCCATAATGCTATTCAGATTCTAATCCAGAAGGTCATGTGGAAAACCTACAGTCAAAGAGGACAAGAAGAAAGATGATGGTAGGATTTACTGCAGCTGGATTTAGACAACTCCAAGATGGACGTCTCCAGCTCCCCTAGTCACCAAAGGTGCTTTTGCAGTCACTATTAATAGTGGGCTAGCCTACAGCCGGGTTCACATTTCCAGGACTTCCATTGTTTATTAGCAGCCAAACCACCATTAATTATGGAAGAAAGAGAGCAGAGGCTTGTGAATGATGGTCCCTAAGAAGCTTCCACAGTGACAGAGCTGATGTCAGTAAACATCAGCCTTGTGCTTTAGTGTAAGCAGGGTGGAGCTCAGCTAACATCCTTGTGTATGCATGTAGATATGCAAGTCATCTACTAATGAGACAACATCTGTACAGCTCTCCCCTCACTTTCTTTTGTTTCTATTCCAACTACTAGAACTGCAGCATGAGAGTTAATTGAAGAATGGTGATGATGGATTTAACTATCCCAAACACTACCAGGGCATTTCCCAAAGATGATGTCAACTGTGCTGTAATTATTTAAAAAGCAACTGTTCCATACAAATGGTCTAACGAGAGACTTAAGGGTCACAGATTATGACAGTCTATAGCATTTAAAGCACAGCAGAAAATACACTTAAAAAAAATGCATTTTGTATGAACTAATTTTAAGCCCAAGGGGCTAAAGTAATTTAGCTGATAATTCCCATAGTAGTTTTATTACAATATAGTTCCGACCTGAAGCTGCAAATTGCTATGAGGTCTGCAGAGGCTAAAGTCTACTTTTCAGTCAGAATAAGTGTTTTTATAAAATGGACTCTTGACCTAGGTTTTATTCTGGACAAAGTTTTCTGAACTCTCAATGGTGTTTCGAGCATATATCCAAATTAGCTGTAGACCTTTAGGTGTCAAAAGGTCTCTGAAGCTGAGAAAACTTCTACTTCAGCCACGCTTTGGCATCAGATGTCCAACCTAATGACAGCTAACAAAAAATTAGGAGTTTAAGCTACTTTTCCAGCTTCTCCCAATAGCAAAGAAAGAGAGAAAAACTTCCTGGGAGCATCTGTCCACATCTTGAGAAGGTCCTTTCGGAGAGATGGAATGAGTCACCAACCATCAGTACCTGAATTTCGATAGTTAATAGAGGAGTGTTCTGAAATACTTTTTCTAGAATTCATACCCAACTTTAAAAAGATGATAGCTAACTGAAGTTAATGTGAAACAGTTCTTTCAAACTGAATTTGATCTATCTTTGATCTAAACTCTTCCTTTTTTGAGACAAGCATTCCACTTCCTAAGTCTTGTTACTTGTAAACTTCAGCAAGTCAGTAAAAACTCCCAGTGACAATTTCTCAAAACACTTTACTGCTAAACCATATTATGTGCTGGTGAGCCTACTTCATGAATTCCTGATGGGTTTTAATACTGCAGAAAATGGGATAGGTTAGTTACAAGGTGATTTATAGCTAAGAGCACCCAGTGAAACACACAGCTGAAAGAAGTACCTTGAATGGATCATTGCCAGTGAGTGTTAGACAAACCAAAGTAATTAACCAACTTGAAAAATCTGCATTACAAAAAAAAATAAAAATATTGTTAATGAATTGCCAAAATAAAAATCTGTTATAATTGCCACAAACTTTTTTTTTTTTATTTGAAAGTTTTAGTGGCAAACTGGACAATTTTACATTTAGCTATTTTGTTAGAATGTTTTAAAAAGTAGAATTTGAATTGTGTGTTCCCCTCGTAGTTTTAGATTTGGCATAATTTTGGTCATTTTGCAGTCATCTTGAAACATCTATGAAAAGCCTGTTTTATGGATAGGAAAACTAAGTTAAGAAAAAAAAAATATATGCAGAACTCCAAGGAACATATAGGAAACAATTTGAGAATTATCATGGTGATAAATGAACAAGTTTTATCTGTCTTTCTCATTAACTGGATAAACAGGAAAGGGGCATATACACTAAAAAGAAGGCAAACAGAGGAAAAAGCTGGTTGATACATCAGAGAAAGCAGGATCAGTTTCGCAGTTGTGACATATATCAGGTTATGGAGTGGTCTCTGAAGGGAAAAGAGACAGAAAGAAAAGACAGAAAGACGTGGGGTGGGTGGAGTGGTCATGGGTTTGGTCCTTGATTTCAGTTAAGAAAACACCTATCAGAGACAAATGTCTTCCTTCATGGGGAAAAAAAATAAATAAAGAAATTCCTTGGGGCAGGGCTAAGATTACAGGAAAAAAAAATTCCAAACTCTATTACTTTGTTAGTTATGTAGTCTGCAGGTAAGAAGGTTGCAAAGCTGCATTCACTGGTAGTAATCACTTATTTTTTAATAGTATCCGCTATAAGAGGTTTCAAGCTATTTCGAAACACATATCAATACCGTAAATGCAGGTCTTGAAGGAATTTCAAGGGGACCTTCCTACTACCCAATCTCACTTATACTTGTGTCTTCCCTGACAGATGTTTGACTGTGCCTGCCAGAAGTCCCCAGCTCTGGGGACCCCACACCATCCCCAGGCAGTAAACTCCACCATCTTTATTCCTAGAAAATGTACTTTGGTAAACACAAGAAAGTTCAAGTAGCCTCTGTAGGCCGTGCTTAAAAAAAAAAAAAAAAGTAAAAAATGAAAATGCATCATTTGCCCAGATATTTCCAAATCTCCAGTATCAGCTAATTCCACTCTTCCAACCATGGAACCTAGTGGAGTTTCTATCTGGGAAGTAAAGGCCTGCAATGATCCTTCTGGACTTGATTTGTACCAAAAAAGATGGACTTTGTTAATTGCTGACCTCTTCCTGAATTTTCCAGTTGAGTTAAAATAAAACTAATTGCCCTACAACACTTGCTATGGCTCTTTCATCAGGGTTTGTAGGAAGCTGCAAAAGTAAAAACAGATTGGATACTCAGTGCAGCACATAAACCAGTGCAACATCCCTCTACAAGCCCCCCTGGAGCAAAGGAAATGGGAGGAAAAGACCTTTCATGTCCAGGTTGGTTGTTTTCTTTTTTCTCTGTGATGAAACTTGTCTTTCACTTTTATAAGCCAACATAACGGAAACTGTCAGGCCAGCCTGACCTGATAGCAATTTGTTTTCTGAAGTTTGGGATGTAGGAGGGCTTTGGTCTGGGAGGATTGATGTGAAAGGCACACTGACAGCGCATTACGCTGACTCTGTCTGCACCCCTTGTAGGCAGGAGCACACGTGTAATTGTACCAGATGCCAGAGCAGATATTGGGATAGACAGGAAAGCTTGAAACATAGGGGGGGGGGGGGGGGGAAGTATTTTATTTTGCTTTGCTGGCATTGTTTTATTACTTTTTTTTTTTTTCCCTAAGTACTTAAGTGTTTCATTAATTTTTTGCTAACTGCTCAACAGACAACTGATGGACTGTGTTCAGTACCTGACAACATCAATAGCATGTTAGAGATAGCAGATACAACACTGTAAATCCAAAATGTTTCCAAGCAGAAAATGACAAAAAAAAAAAAAGAAAAAAAAAAGAAAAAAAGCTAAGCAATTATCAACAGATAAAACACAGCAGACCCCTCTGTACATGGGTCATAGGCACCTTCCTTCATTTCAACCCTCCATTGCTATCTCAGTAATCCTGGTCATGCTGGGCCACCAGGTCCAGCTCAAAATTTCAGGTACACCACCGAAACTCCCATCACGGTAGGACAGACTTAGAGTGTCACCTGACAGGACCACCAAATTGGCCATAGAAACATAGAATGATTAGAGTTGGAAAGGACCTTAAAGTTCATCCAGTTCCAAACTCAGATTGTGCCAAGATCTGCCTTTGACTTATTTTTTTTTCCCAAAGCCAACAGGAAAAGATTCTGTTTCTTTTATACCGTTCTTAGTGTATTTGTCTTGAAATTTACAGCTTTGCTTCTGCTGTTCAGTCTGTTTCAACAGCTCTGAGGCTATGGCAGTTTTTCTGGTGCCCAAACTCTGGCTGTCCATGCTGCCTATATGTCAGGTTTTACTTAACTTCAGGTTTCCATGAACCTAGGAAAATAGGAAAAAAGATAAGCAAAAATTGTCTTTCATATATTCTATAAGTCTCTGGACATAGCTGTTTGACTTTGTTCTGGAAAATTATAGTAAAGTTAACCAAAGACTGTTATAAAAATAGTCCGCGAAGATTCTCTGTGTGCTCATATTTGTTGGACAAGATACTGTTTAAAGACTGAATATATATATATGGCCTCTGCAAAAAAAAAGGTATACAACTCAAGTAAATAACAAACAGATATCACTGGGGAAAGAAGGTAATGTTGTGGTTCGGTGCAATAAGCAGTGGTCTCACTACTTCTACACCCAGTCAAGATCCTCCTCTAATTCAAACCCTGGACCTGGGACAAGGAGCCAAGAACACAATGCTTCTGAGAAGCCCCTGTTTTGTGACCATGGTGCAAACAAGCAGATCTGTTTTCTGTAAATATTTCTGTCCTGAGATGCTGCCCTTTGAGGAGGTCAGCAGGGAGATAAACTTGAAGGGACGATGGGCCTGTTGTTTATATTGTCTTGTAGAACTGGCTGTTTTGAGCTGCAGACTTTTAGTGAGAGATATATTCTGTGTATGGCTGGAAAGTGACATGAATTTGCACATCATTTCTGAACAAGACTCTTCACAATGATCCAGTTGATAAGTGCATCATCAGTGTGAACAGTTGAAACTGCTTTCTACTAGTGGTAGTGATTGCAAAATCTATGCAAAGGGTATGAATCACGTCTGCTGTAGGACCTAATTTACTAGCAGGTGAGGTGAAAGTCAGCATTTTTTTTCTCCTGAGATAGAAGAAAAATCTCCATAGCAAGCAGCTTTTATTCCTTCTCTGGCATATACCTGTTTGCATCAGAAGACTCTCTAATCCATCAGAGACAATAATACCAAAATACTAGAATTTGAAGTCAGGAAATTCAGAGTAGTAAGAAATCAATAAGGATAATTTATTGTGTGAGAAGTTTTCATGAAGCTGTGACTTACGGCTTGTTTTCAACTCTGACCGTACACTATATATTATTATTCAACAGAAGATTTGCAGAATATGTTCAGAATCTATCAGGTAAAATTCCATGGGCCAGGTAACAATGGAGGTCAGGTCAGTTCGGCATATCGTAATAGTCTTTCCTGGCTTTGAATTAATCTATGGAAGTGCTGAAAAAAATTATACTATAGAACAGTCCCACGTACATGGGATGATCCTTAACTTTTGCTGTTTTGTGGAAACAGGTAAATGACCAGATATTTAATTTGCCTTCCCAATACTGTATTGTCAGTGGCTTCCCAATGCTGTATTGTCAGTGATTTCTTGTAGTCTTGAGCAATTTTGGAAAGTCTTGCTGTGTGCATATAGAGTTGCAGGAAAGGATAATGTCTAGTCATGTTCAAGTTTTCTAATCTTCAGGTTCAGAAGACTTTTGCTACTCTGGGGAGGGCTAATCTGTGTTAGGAAAAGCCCCTCCATAGCTAAGTGGAAAAAAAGAGTACCTGAGGTTTGCCAACATGTTCTATAGGTGGTTAAAGAAAAAGGAAGATAAAAGGAAGAGAGAAAGAATTGGAACATTGTGGTTTAGATAGTCTTTTCGCACAATTTGGGCTCAGTTGATTTGTTTCATCTCTGAAAGAGGATGGGGACCACAAGAAGTTACATTGGCACCACTGGCACTTTAAATAAATCACAGTCTTCACTACTCAGTTCTGCTCATCCAGCTTTCTCCACACAACCTCCCAAATCTTTATCTTTTTTCTTTTTTTTTTTCAATCCAAGACTCTTTCAGTTCCTCCCCAGCCCACACAACCATCACTAGAATTACAAGACAGCTTGCTAATGCTGAAATACAGTAGTATAAAGGCTGCTACTGTTCTCTGGATGGGTTTGAGTTGCAGACTTTCCTTGGCAAGTTCTGAGACAATATTTGGAGGTTGTTGATTCAGAACTGTTAAGTGTATTAATCATGTAACAAACATGTGCACAGACTGCCAGGCCTAATAAATCTTACTAGCGTGCAACCTCCCATCATAAACACATTTAGAAACACTTAAGCAGTCCCTGAGCCTGGAAGATGATCACTAGTTTCCTATCATATGCTTTAGGCTTGCAGATTCAATCAATGGTAAATCAAGATGAGCAGGAGTTGAACTCTCCTACTCATTTTCCATCCCAAGAGATAAGTGTAAGATAAATGCCTGCAGCCAACTGTCTAACAATACAGCTTCCCAAGAAGCTGTTTGCACATTGTAATTATAATTATTGTTTAAGCTGTTCTACACACAAGATTAGCATTTTATTGTGCTAAATTCTGTACAAGTTTTGTAATTCACAACAGGCCATTGCTGTCCTGAGAAAATCCTAGTGTCTGTAGCAAAGAAAAATTACATTATTCAGTAATTAGAGTAGGAACGAAAACACAACCAAATTAAATAATTTGCATAAGATTAGTAAAGAAGGTAATGGAGTCAAGAACTAACTTTTTTTTTTGGTTGTTTGTTTTTTTTTTCTGTCAAGTTCTTTGATAAAACCATTTAGGGCAGCAAGTTTCTCAGAGTTTGAGGCCTAAGTGGAATTAGATCATTTAACAAGATCTCCTCATCCTCCCATAATGTTATATTTCATCCAGACATCCTTTTCATGGACAATGCTTTTATGAATACATACTACTTCAATTCTCACTACAATCCTAAAATGAAAATGATGGTGGACACCGAGACATCCCTCACACCTGAAGCTGTGAGTTGCCAGGGAGTCAGATGAGTTATGAAAGGCCAGGTGGGCCTGCCTTAATTGGAAACTGACCTGCACCAAGTGCTTTCCAGTTCTGACTAGAGGAGCAACTTCCTTCTGGGGACTTTTTTTCCTGCTCCCAAACACATTCCTCCCACTCTCCCAAATAATAATGAACAAATGCCTTTGAATATAGAGGCAAGTCATGCTGAGAATGTGTCTTGATTTAGAAGTAGCTCAATTAAGAAGTGCCCATCTGCTCTTCAGCAAGTACCAGCACGACTGACACGAATCTCAGGCAAAATCACAGACAACTGAATTAAGACCATAAGAGTTCTGCTCTTTGAAGCAGACAGACTACTTTTCCAATATTTAAAAGGTAGCTACAAAGAAGATGGAGTCTCCCTTTTCACAAGGGGTCACATAGAAAAGATGGGGGGTAATGTGTACAAGCTACTCCTGGGGATATTCCAACTGGACACAAGGAAAATCTTTCAGGGTGAGAACAACCGGCCATTAGAACAATCTGCCCAGGGAAGTGGTGACTCACCAACATTGGACACTTAAAATTCAGCTGGACAAAGTGCTGGGCCATCTAGTCTAGGTCATGCTTTGCCAAGAAAGGTTGTACCAGTTGATCCCTGAGGTCATTTCTAACCTGGTATTCTACTATTATATGATTCTATGAACTCTACCCAGTCAGGCAGGTGTTGACTTTGCACAGTTTAAAGCTTTTTCTACAAGTCTTTCTTTCTTTTTCTTCCTTTTTTGTTCCTTTTTTTCCACAAAGCACCTAACAGCTAAAAATAGTGAAAATACAAATTTAACAGTTATTGCAAGTGTTCTTCTAAACATCAAATCATTTTTCTCACTGGCTCACAAAGGTAAGCCAGATCACCTTCAAGAAAAGTCCAATACCAGACATATGCCTGCTGGCAATCAGACAGAGCTGACTTTTGCTTTGTTTGCAACTCACACTTAGAGTTGTGGTTATACTAAATCTAATTTCAGCAGCAGTCCTAGATAAAAGGCTAAATGCAGTCACATTTCTCCTTCTGGTCAAAAGTGAGCCCAGCTATGCAGAAAAGCCAGCATAAGTGACATGGTCTTTAGCTAAACCTAAGTGACATCAGCTGTAATATTAAGTACTGGAGGGTTGGTGGGGTTTTGTTTTGTTTTGCTTTATTTTTCATACCTAAAGCCTGTAAAATCTTGAGCCATTTATCATTGTATTTTTTTCCCAGGGTCTTTGTTATAGAGCTGTCGGTTTAAATGGCAAAGTGTCCCCTGACTATCTTCCCTGGAAAGCTCTGCTAAAGTCTGTTTCCCATAAAGCAGAGAGCACACCTTCTCCCACTCTGCCTTTTTCTTTTTTTTTTTTTTGTAATCTATAAACCAGTCCATCCATGCATCTTGCCAAAACCAAAGTCACTTCTTGGCTAAAGGCTGAAACTGCATTCTGTTGTCACATGAAACAGGGCAAGTCAGAGAGGAGGTGATGGGTGCATTTAGGGTGGGGTTGTAAAGAAAAAAAGCAAGAGTGAAGTGCACCTCTGTAGTAGTCAAGAGGAAGATGGATTAATTCACTGTAGCACGCTGCAGTAAATTCAGCAGAACTTCAAAGGAAATGAGCCATAATTCAGGAGAAGCAAAAACAAGCAGCCAGTCTTCCCAAATCCGTCTTTTTTTTTTTCCCTAAAATTCTGTTGTAGTCAGAGCAATCACAGCAGCCAAATGCAGGGGGGGTAATCTATTAGTTTTATTTAATCATGCCTTCTGGGAGGAAAAATGCTGTGCTTTTGAAAGATGAACATGCAGAAGGCTTGAAAGAAGAACTCAGCAGGCTCTCATGAGGGATTCCCACCTCACAATGTCTCACAGTGAGACGAGTGACACAGCTCTTTTCCTCTTCATTAGCCCACATGACTGGTGCAATTGGGAGTCTTTGAGGCTGATACCATAAAACAGCAGACAGCCTCTAATTCAGGTCATACACCTCCTGACAAGGGTTAGCCTTATCTAGTTAAGGGGTTTTAAAGTGAATTAAATAAGTCTGAGCCACCTACTGCAAAATTTCTTTAAAGTTAATGAAGGGAAAAAAATGAGTGCAATTTCACTATAAATTCAACAAGCTGCTCTCTGGAAGTGCCTTTTTCTCTCCAGTAATTTTAACTAGGATTCTAGGAATCTGGCTGTGGTTTAGACATCTGAATGTCAAAAGTCCAAAATTAAGGTAAGTGAATCCGACCCAGAAGAAAATACTCAGGTGTTGAAGAGTAAATCACAAGGACTCCCTCTCAAAGATCTTCCTGTCTTCTGTTCCTTTGCATTTAGCATTAAAAATGCAAGGAAACCAGAAAACAGAACTAGGCAGCAAATGGCACATTAATATCTGTAAACATATTTACAAAAACATAGAATTAGTTAGGTTACATAGAATCAATTGGGTTGGAAAAGACCTTAAAGATTATAAAGTCCAACTGTTATGTTAACCTAGCACTGCCTAGTCCACCACTAAATCATGTCCATAAGCACCACATCTCCACATCTGAACGTGCACAAGTCCATGGGTCCTGATGAGATCCATCCGCAGGTCCTGAAGGAGCTGGTGAATGAAGTTGCGAAGCCACTGGCCATTATATTTGAGAAATCATGGCAGTCAGGTGAAGTTCGCGAAGACTGGAAAAAGGGAAATATAACCCCCATTTTCAAGAAGGGGAAAATGGATGACCCGGGGAATTACAGACCAGTCAGTCTCACTTCTGTGCCTGGAAAAAATCTTGGAGCAGATTCTCCTGGAAGGCATGCTAAGGCACATGAAAATCAACAAGGTGCTTGGGGACAGCCAGCATGGCTTCACTAAGGGGAAATCCTGCCTGACCAATTTGGTGGCCTTCTATGATGGGGTTACAGAACTGATGGACAGGGGTAGAGCAGTTGATGTCATCTACCTGGACTTGTGCAAAGCATTCGACACTGTCCCACACGACATCCTTGTCTCTAAATTGGAGAGACATCAATTTGATGGATGGACCACTCGGTGGATAAAGAACTGGCTGGATGGCCGCAGGCAAAGAGTTGTGGTCAATGGCTCAATGTCCAGCTGGAGACCAGTAACGAGTGGTGTCCCTCAGGGATCGGTGTTGGGACTGGTCTTGTTTAACATCTTCGTTGCTGCCATGGACAGTGGGATTGAGTGCACCCTCAGCAAGTTTGCTGATGACACCAAGCTGTGTGGTTCGGTTGATACGCTGGAGGGAAGGAATGCCATCCAGACGGACCTTGACACGCTTGTGAGGTGGGCTGATGCCAACCTCATGAAGTTTAACCATGCCAAGTGCAAGGTCCTACACCTGGGTCGGAGCAATCCCAGGCACAGCTGAAGGTTGGGCAGAGAAGAGGTTCAGAGCAGCCCTGCAGAGGACTTGGGGGTGCTGGTCGATGAGAAAATGAACATGATCTGGCTTCAGTGTGCACTTGCAGCCCAGAAAGCCAACTGTATCCTGGGTTGCATCAAAAGGAGCATGACCAGCAGGTCGAAGGAGGTGATCCTGCCCCTCTGCTCTTGTGAGACCTCACCTGGAGTATTGTGTGCAGTTCTGGTGTCCTCAACATAAAAAGGACATGGAACTGTTGGAACAAGTCCAGAGAAGGGCCATGAGGATGATCAGGGGACTGGAGCACCTCCCGTATGAAGACAGGCTGAGAAAGTTGGGGCTGTTCAGCCTGGAGAAGAGAAGGCTGCGGGGAGACCTCATAGCAGCCTTCCAGTATCTGAAGGGGCCCTAAAGGGATGCTGGGGATGGACTCTTCATTAGAGACTGTAGTGATAGGACAAGGGGTAACGGGTTAAAACTTAAACAGGGGAAGTTTAGATTGGCTATAAGAGGAAATTCTTTCCTGTTAGGGTGGTGAGGCACTGGAATAGGTTGCCCAGGGAGGTTGTGAATGCTCCATCCCTGGCAGTGTTCAAGGCCAGGTTGGACGAGGCCTTGGGTGATATGATTTAGCGTAAGGTGTCCCTGCCCATGGCAGGGGGGTTGGAACTAGATGATCTTAAGGTCCTTTCCAACCCTAATGATTCTATGATTCTATGAAATACCTCCAGGGATGGTGACTCTACCATTTTCCCAGGGAGCCTGTTCCAATGCTTGAGAACCCTTTCAGTGAACCCTTAGTGTTTTTGTTGATCTGTTGGGTTCTGCTGGCTTTGGAAATAAACTCAGGCTTCCATCATATCCTGAGGGAGTAACTGCCCATCGAGTACAGAGCATGCTTGTCTCTGAAGGTACACCAGAGTATGTCCACAAAGGAGAGGAGAGGAAGACAAAATGATCTTATGCCTTTGTTACACTCGATTTCCCCTGTGGGAAGTGATTATTGCCAGATGGATGTTGAGCTATGTTATCCAGCAGATTGACTATACCTATGTTATTCCCAAAAGAAAATAACCCAAACCAGTTTTAGAAACTCTGAAAGCTCTAACATCAGATATCTATTAAACCACTCAAGGTATAACACTTTTTGGTTTTGAAAAAATGATGAATTATTATGTTTGTTCATATTTTGTTTGCACCACTAACAGAAATATATAAGTCACAAAATTCTCGGAGTTTCTTGACAACATGTATATGCCCGCTTGCCTTATTAAGGCTAAATGTGGAAATAACAGGCCCTTTGGCCAAGTGTTTTCTTTGGTAGTTTATTATGAAGGACTGTTCTGTTTTATATTTCTTTCCTAGCAATTAACCTAACCACAACACAAAATCATCCTTGCTTCTCCCAGGTCTTGATCCTCCTCATAGTTCTCGATCTTCCTCATAGTTCTCATCAGCTTGGATCATCTCATTATCATGCTCTGCTCAGCAAAGCAGAGTTGATTTTTTCCACATGTACTGAATTCCTTTCCTTCAGCAAGCCATAAAGAATTAGTCTGCAGGAGCACTGTAGAATCAAAGAATATCTGTGGCTGTGGGCCACTTCAGAGCCATCACATGCACCATGAGGACTGAAAATGGGATCATATTTAGGGGTGAAATATGAACACATTAAAATGGGTGAGCATAGAAAACATCCAGATAGCATTATTTTTAAAAAAGAAGCAACCAATTTGTGACCTTTTTGTGACATATGTTTAAAAAGCTTTGGTTTAGGGCTGGCTTGGAAGCAAGAAGGAAAATTAGTGACTTCATTTCTATTATCAGACCAGATTGCTCTGCAGCAGGGCTGTAGTTCAGTTATCAAAAGCACCAAAGAAGGATAAGAATATGGATATAGTTGTTAATTGCAGAATGAATGTGATGCAATAAACAGCGGCAAGATAAATGAAAATTCATTTATAAGGCTGGAACATTCAATGTCATGTTGGATGGGTATTTGAGCAACTTGGTCTAGTGGAAGGTGTTCCTGACCATGGCAGGGGGTCTATATAATCTATAAGGTCCTTTCCAACCCAAACCATTGTAGGATTCTATCAACAGACAAGACACATTTAAGAGTTACAGCCAGATAAAATTGTACAAAACACTTATTCTTTCAAGCAACAAAAATAATTCTGATTGTGTCTGTTAAAAAAAGATACCTTTCAGACTGCAATAAATGCATAAAAGACTGGTAACGGACGTTTATGAGCTATTGCAGATGAGGAAACTACAATACATATTCTTAATTAGTCTACAAGTACCTGAAAGATGTAATTAGTGAGGCAGAAGTATATGTACACTAAAAGATACCGGTGGTAAAAACATACAAAAAATTAATAGAGCATAACAAAATTGAGGTTAGAAATTAGAAGACTAACAAACATGAGAAGAGCAATGTTTTGTAAAGATTCTGTAATGGTAATAGAGGGGGCAAGAGTCCTTAATGATCTTAAATGAAACCTGATAAATGCAGAAAGGAGTTGAAAGATTAAGTTGCTTGATATAGTTCACAATTGCAGATACCCTTTTTCAGTCTCTTGTGGCCATTGAGTCTGATGTCCTGATTAGCATAAAGCATGAAGCCTTATAGCCAGTAAGCTCCTTGGGATGCTCAGTGAGATACATGTAAAAAACCTCCAATCTCCTCTGTAAAATTACAAGACCAAACTAATTTCACCACTTGGTTTAAAAGGGCCTCTGACTGACTAGAGTTGAGTTTGAATGCGTGTGAAGTTGCACCACAGGATCCCTGGCCACCATCTATCTGTAATGTGAGCTCAGACCTGTTCTGCTACAAGGCAACTGTTAGTACCATCACCTCAAGCAAAATTCTATTTTGAGGCTGGCTTAGATTTTTCCCATACTGTCAATCAAAAAATGAATTCCCTATTCTCTATGTGCATGTTTCACCCCTTTCCTAAAGCTAAACACTTCCCAGACTACTCTCTGGAATCAGAATTGACAGACCTTGACACTATTGAAGCTATAATGGGCTGGTGGCCAATCAGAAAAGACTTACATATGGAAAACAAATCAGCAGTTTTTTGGTATCATATATTGCCAGACTAACGTGGAATAAAGACCAATGTCCAAATCAAACTTCAGCATGGAGAAAGAGAAGTTTCTTAAGGAGTTAGTCAGAGGTGTTCAGTCTGGATCAGTTTGCACATCTAAGTAAGGATTTCAGGAGTTGGGTCCTGGACTGAGGTTTTCCTGGTGTTGGGGGGAACTTCGGGTGGAATAAATTGATAATACTCTGCCTTAATTGTGTCTTTCTAATAGATGTTAGGTTTTCCAGACAGGCTTCTGTTAGCAGAACAAGAAGACTCCAACAGATTCGGGTATCCTGTTGCCAGGGCGCAACAAGGGCCAGCTGCTCCCTGTGGGAAATGGAAACCAAGCATGGTAGTAGGAGCAGCAGAGGGAGTGACTTCACCAGCAGGAATCCCCAGGCAAGTTCATGTGACAAGACAGGTCTACGGTCTGGCCTAGTGAATTATTCTTTTTTATTAATTTGTTGTGTTTCGGTTGCTGTTATATTTCATTATTTTTATCTAACAACCTGGCTTGCACACAGAAGTGATCATATGAAGGTGAACTGAAAGTTCTCCTGATAGAACCGCAGAAATAAAATAGAAATCCTTGGACCTCTGTTAAGGCAACACAACATCATCCACCTTTTCCCCATTTAACTTGGTTTCCCTTATAACTGTAAGAGGAGGTTCTTCCAGAAACTCACTCTTGTTATTAGGAAGTTTTTCTTAACTTAGTGCATACATTAACTTATGACCAGTTTAGGTTGATTTATTACTATGCTTTTCCCTTCAATGTTCTAATTTACTCATGAACAAATCCCAGACTGCCTCTCAGCAGCATCAGTAGATTACACAAGACAAAAATTCTTGTATCATTCCAGACATTTGTCTTTCCATTTCCAGGGAGTCCTATTAGTCCTTTCTGTACTCCATTGCTAGTATGAATTCACTTTTCCTTGCAGAAATCCCTTAGGCTCACAGCATGTCCCAGCAAGAAGGTTTTTCCCATACCTAATGTGCAAGAAATTGAGGGCTTGAACTTCTGGCCTGGAATTGGGAACTTGTGCGCTGTATGTCCAGTTTCTCCTAAACAACCAGCATGTGTAGTATGCCTGTATGGAAAGGGAGAACCAAAAGCTGTGTTGTCCTATGGAGAGGAAGTTTTCCAGCAATAAGTGGAATAATGATCCCACTGTTCAGACACATCTTAGAAATATATTAAATGGAGTTGACAGGCACAACTTGGAAGTCTATAAATATATTTGTCATCAAGGGATTAAAAATGGAAAAGGCTTGGGTTACAAACACTAGCAGAAAATCTGTTTCCTACCATGTGATGTTGGCAGGCACTGCCAGGATGTGTTTTACCTTTGTAAACAGTACACCAGTCCCATCTGGGTCTGTCCTGGAGCTATCAGTGTGTCCCAAACACTCCCTGACATGCTCTTTGAACCCATGGCACAAGGTTTACACTGCAGATTAGGTTTGCGTAACATTAACTCCCTTCCCCACCCAAAAATCTGACGTCTTCTTTGATCCAGGAAATGAGAGGTTGGAGGACAACAACGCAGTTGGGCATGGGAAAAAAGATCCCTATCGTGACAACCAGGGGCACTGGTGGGGTGCTGCTGTCGGAGCCCCGACAGTGTGGCTTCTTTTGAAACCTACAGGAATAAAGTGCTGGGCATCTCTGAGAAGTCAGCTTACTTGTCATTAGTTTTGATATTGCTTCAAGAAAGGGCTTTACAGGATGTTTATGACCTCATCACTTATCCTGAAGCTTGTCGGCTCTTTGTAATCTCTGTGAATGTTGAAAGGAAACTGGGAAAGACCTAGTTGTTCTTCCTCAGATAACAGTGAAAGTGCTGACTCATCGGTTTGTTCTGTCTTGGAATATCTTCTGGAAGAAATAATCTTATGTTTTATAACTTCATGGCTACAGTCCATTTCTATTCAGCAAGCTTCGGAGTAGTTCTGGAATGATACATCCCATCCATATCGGCTGCACTCTGTGCTGTGATTCAACAGGAATCATATCGCTGCCAGCATAAAAAGCAATCAGAGAGGACCTGGCTACAGTGTGGTCACCCTTAATCAAGTTATGACTGTTATGAGAAGTGGAAAATAATTAGTGCTTATTGGTTTTCTGGGTGGTTTTTCGGGTAAGTGGGAGATAGTTTGCATATCCAGGAATCCTATATGGACTGGAAACAAGAGAATACTTAAAAGCTGTAACAAAAATCCTCCTCTCTTTACCTCCTAGACAGAGAAAGCATCCAAGAAACACACCTACCTTCACAGAATTCTTCCAAACACAGACACTTTGAGAATACTGTGCTCTCATGAGATACTAAGGGGATCTTTCTACTGCTGAAGAGTGGGAAACATTAGAACGAATTTCCTGGAAAGAATGTGGGGTTTCCATCAGTGGATGTCTTTATGAGAAAGTGAGATAAACATCTGTCATTACTCATATAGGCATACTTGAACCAGGCTTACAGAGGTCCCTTCTAAACACAGTGATTCAATCAACCTCACTTGAATTCTGTGCAGAATTCAAGTGAGTCCTAATGCACCAGCTCATGAGGATACTTCTTGAGCACTTAATGGTCAAAACATCATGTTCTTTTACAGCACTGTAATCTCATTCTGACCAGAAAATACCTGGAGAACAGGGAAAGCCAAAGCAGTGAGAGGATCCGTATCACAGGTAAACCTCTCTTCACCTGAACCATGTAGCAATTGTCAAGGAGGGTACCATTAGGATGGAAACACCATTTTCTGGGTGATGCTGGAAACTCTATTTTCTGGATGATGCTGGAAACCCTGATCATGGTGCTTGCAGACATAAAATTCCCAAATACATCCTAATTTGTGAACAGCGTAGTATTCATTGCATTGCAGTACAGGCAAACATGTTTGAGCCATTCTTTCACAAAAGGCTTGCCAACTTTGTATGTCATGATTCACGTTCAAACATCAATTTCAGCAACTGCCAGCATACTTTTTTGCTGTCAGAGTGAAATCATGATGCTGCACCTCATTTCTTAACTTTGAAAGAACACTGAGAGAAATATAGGAAATGTGATTTTCTCAGTGCTGTTGCTTCACAATGACATTTTGCTAATCATTGTTTATTTATGCTAAGGAAACGACAAGATTCACCATAAAGGAAATAGGATCTACTGTATTTGTTTTTTGCTAAAGTAGTACACTTGCTTCAAATATTATGACTGTGATGTTTAATATGATTTAATCTGAGAAACACTTGAAATCAATCATATGTTCGAGCAGAGTGAAAGAGGGCATAGGAGGTCCTGTGCATTTTCAACAGTATAGTCAAGTGATTTGTATTGTCTTCATTTAAACATCAAGCCCGGGGGGAGGGACAGTTTGACCATGTTTGTTCTTCATTAATATATCCAACGTCCTAACTTGTATATACCAGTATAACTGGAGGAGGTTGTTGTCCCATTGCAGACATGATGCTAGAAAGGCTGAAAGAAAATTAAACAAACCTATTTTCAGTTTTCAACTTGTGACCATCAAAAAATGATGCTAGCCCAGGTAAAGATATCTTCTAACACAGCACCTCTTACCACAGTTATTTGTTTTGAACACAGCTCAGTACTCACCATCAGCTAAGAAGTGTTTTCTAAAGTATCTTCTTCAAAAAGCTTTTGTGAAGCTCGGTTGAAATGTTTCCACTCAAACAGCTTTCTGATAGGATATTAAGATTCTTGGCAAAAGAACTTTTTCATTCTTCCAAAAAGTGTTTGCTTTCCATGGCATATTTGAATATGTGCAGTAAAAGGAAATACCTAAAGCCCACAAATGTTTCCAAGGATAAAGCACAGTAGGACCTTGTGGGAATTGTGTTTTTGGTACCTCAAGTGCCCCTTCCCTGATCTGGGCCAAACTTTTCAGTTAGACTACAACTCCCATGATGCCACAGTGCCAAGTGTTCTCATGATGTTCTCAAGGAGGTGAAACAGTGAGATATTTGCTGTCCAGGAAAGTGAGTGGGTACAAAAACTATTGGTATTACAATCCAATGAGAAACTGCTACATGTTTTCTAAACATGTACTTTAAGTTGTTAGCCAAAAGCTTTCATTTTTCAGCTGAATGAGTCTTTACCAAAAATCAGTGTTTTCTGTGGAAAAATCATCATCATATTCTAGCCTTCTTGGTTTTGAACTACAAAAGCAAAATGAATCTCAGAGGAGCTATACCCAAAGGACTGGACTTTCAGCTGGTGTCAATTAACATTACGAGCACTTGTTATAAGGAGAGCAGTTCTAACTTAGAGCAGCTAAAGATTAAGCCAAAGTTTTGTAAAGTACTGTGTGTTCTGTAGACAAAAAAGTAATACAGATTTTTTTCTTTAAATCCTGGCTCAGGCAGAAAATGTGGAAGAATACACTGTTCTTGAAAGAGGTTTTTTTTAAATATTCAGGTTTTTCCCATTCCTGTTCTCCTGTGCTAGCTTTAATGTTCTAATTTTTTATTAGAGTTGTTTGATTATGATCAATGTAATCTATAATTAGGAAAGAAACTGAGAAATTTGGTTTTACATCCATGTTTGCACAGTCTTGCTATTATGTTTAATTTAGTATCATAAGGCTCCTTCTTGCTTTCTGTACTCATTTTCATCTACTTCTTTCTGTATTTTTATAGTGCATATACAATTTCTGCCATGCTGGCCATAATACTGGACTGAAAACAGATTTAAAGGTAGCGTACTGATCTTTCAAGGCCTCTCTGACAGCAATCCTTGTCTTGAAGTTATACAGACAACTTGAGGATATATAGTTTTCTGATGTAATAGTTATCCTGCTACTCAATACAGTGTAGTTTAGTTGACCAAAGGCATACATATGTCTGTGTTGTGTTTACATCTAAACCCATCAAACCAGCCTTCCTTTCTAGTTAAGGAGAGAAATGGGCTTTTATGGGTGTGATTCAGCTGACTTCTTTTGACCATCTACTTTAAAATAAGAAATTCTGCAATTCTTTTCACAGTGTTAATTATATCTCCATGAAATATAGAGGGAGATAAGGGTGATCCAAGTCAGATGGAAGTGCTGATGGGGGAAGATGAATCCCAACTGTAATCTGCCCTAGCAGAGCAGAACAACCTGGTCTAGTGGAAGGTGTCCCTGCCCATGGCAGGGGGGTTAGAACTTAGTGATCTTTAAAGTCTTTTCCAACCCAAAGCATTCTATGATTCATTCTAGGATTCTAGCTTTTTACAGAGACATGCAGCAGTCCTCCATCCTTATCCGCGCATGAGCTGGAAGGATGGCCCTTCAGGTGCGAGTATTGCCAGTGGTGTAGAAAGTGTGATTTTTGGTGATATTGCAAGACATGTGTTCTATGTATGTGGATAAGCATGTGCATTCCTGGTGCAGGACTGGCCTTTTATTTGTTATGGAGCCAGGGGTGCTCAGGGGTGCTTCAGGCCCAGTGGTAGATGCATTTGTGGCCATGTGCTGGAGAAGCCAGATGAAGGCCAGAGATCCAGTCAGAACTACAGGAATTGTTCTAGCAGGCCAAATTCATCCCACAGGACACAATGCCTACATGAACACTATCTCTGTTTCTCTTTCAGTGTATACCTCCTGCTTAGGCAAGCCATATCCACACCCTCTTCCAGGCTTCCTAATCAGGGTTAGAGAAACAGTCCACATTATTCTTGGTCACCTCAGGGCCATTTTTGATCAGATATCATGCTGAGAACAGGGATGATGTAATTACCCCCACAAAACCAAAATAATAATAGTGATGATAATAATTTATTATTATTTCTCTTTGTTGGTTCATACCCATTTTGGAGAGTTGATTTAGCTGAAAAGGGACATGTTTCCAATTAAACAAAATGGGATTTAAAATGAAAAGGCATTGACCTTAAAATTAGACCAGGAGTTTTCATCTCAGATGTCCGTTGTTCCTGGCAGTAGTGACAATGTATCATGAGTAAGCTGGTTTTAAAATTTAACATATTTAGAACAGCCATGCCAAACATATTTTTGCACACTTATATTTGCATATAGAAACTGCAGTGCACTTGCTTTTACCTGTAGCAGTAATGGTTTTCCATGTCTGGAGATAAATAGCTTTAGAATGAATGAAGGAAAAAAGCCACATTTGAGCACAGATAGTATTTCATGCTCAAACTTCTCACCAAATCACTGGATTTAAGATGCAGTTTCTGTTAGCTGATACACTGATGTTAGTTACACCTTCATGGACATGCATGCAGAGCTATAACCTATGCGGTGTGTTTCCAGTGTTATTTCCTTCTCCTTTTGAATTAAACATTTTAAATTAAACTGTTAAATTAACTAACCAGTTAAAACAATTACTTAAAATTAAGTCCATTTCTGGACTTACTTTTCTTTGCCTGTGATCAGGTTCCCTCAGCAGCAGGCTACACTACCTTCCTAGAGTTTGAACTAGCTGTGGTCTGCTTTCCAGCATGAAAGGTATCTTCCTAACAGTTATTAGAAATCCACTCTTTTTTTGCAAGGTGAATGGCAGCTGCAATTGTCCAGCATGTAAGATCAGGTGCTAGGGGTTGCAGCCACTGTTCAAACACTTAAGCATGTGCTTGACTTGAATCATGTGTGTGGAAATGCAGCAGTACAGGGCAGTTAAAACGTCACAGCTGGTTCCAGCTTTGCTTGAACTGGTGGATGACAGGCACAGGAAGATGGATCAAGATGTGGGTGAGTAGGTGGGAGAGAATAAGTTGCTTCTCCCATGGCTGTTGAGTAGAAAGGCAGATATCTTCTTGGAAGTTATTCTAGGGTTTGTCTTTTGTATTGGTTTTGTTGATTATTTTTTAGTTTTCAGCAAATAATAAACATGCCCCAACAAAAAAGCTTTACAAGGATTTAGTCTTAGAGCCTAATTGAAACCACACAGCAGTTTACAGCATGTTTAAATCCGACTAACACCAGGGCGGCATTGATTTGTACTGCAGAATGTCACTGACCCGGGGTATAAATGATGACATACCAGTGCCATGTCCATCATTTGAGAAGCTTGGAGCTGCCAAGTCTACTACACTGAGTATGAGAGAAATTCTGACCACACAATTGACTCTCTCCATTTCTGGAAGGTGAGCAGGGGGGATCCCAGGTCTATGCAAGACCATCCAGGCCCTGCTAAAGGAGCTTTACCCAGAATAAAAGTCCCTCCTAGGAAATGTTTGGCAGCTGTGACCTTCCTGCATGAATGCTTCCATGTATGCCCTGCCATCTACAACATGACCTCTTATCCATGACCTAGTGTGGCACTGTTTCACATGTCATGGGCAGCAGCATCAGTTTTTCCTGCAGAAAAAACTGCAAATATGCAATTCACAGGTATTTCTTAGACTCTGATTTCTAAAATAAAATTACACTGATCAAAAAGTCATATTTTCAGTATTTACTGTACATTAATTTAGCTTTAAGTTTCAGTAATTGCTGTGTATACAGAGCTTCATATCATTGCCTTTTCCGATTCCAGCTGGCTGAAGATGTTGGCAAGGAGGTTATCAACCCAGATGCAATTTATTATTATAGCCTTCTCCCTTTGTCCAAACATTTTTCTAACCTGTTAAGCTTTCTGTGATCGATAGTTTCAGACGATTTTTCTTTTGCCAAGTGCTGAGGTACAAATGTCTTTGCTTAATCAAGAAAATATCTGCAGGGGCTAGGCTTTAATATGGAGTAGTATCTCCAGGTCTTTTGATTAAAAATGTGGAAAAAAAAAAGTTGGTGAGAAGCCACCAACTGATAGAAAATTCAGTCTCCAGTTGCAATAGTTTTACTACATAAAATATTCTGTATGATGATACAGTGCATTTCTCCAGGTTGATTTGAATCAGATTGTTTTTTTTCCCTGAAGCCTGTAGTCAGATAAATGCCAGACATCCATTTTACATACTGGACCAGCTGCATGGCTCTTTGAAAAACTAAACAAGCAACAGGCATTAGGAAGTTGACTCTTTAAATCCCATGCCACAGCACTCAGTTTTGCTAACTATGTGTCAGGCTTCTTCTGGCATGACCTCACTGCCTTTTTCACTGAAGTTTGCTGGGGATTATCAACTGAAAGATAAAAGCTGCTTTCCAGAAAGCTTGCTGGGAAAAAAAGGGTAGCACATGAAATTACTCTTCTTCCCATTGCAAAATAAAACCAAGAAATAAAGGAAGATCACTCAACAAGACTTCTGGAGAAGGGCCTCATGAAGATCTTCATACAGGAGCAAGTGGGGAAAAGGACTATAAAGAGGGAACTGAATTAGTTGTTCAGCTTTTGTGACAGAGCAGCAATTGTATAGCTCCAGGTTGGGTAGCTTTGTGTTCTTTCATACTTCTACCACCTCTTTTGTGGAAAGAGCCTGGAAAAAATGGTGGAAAAGGGATCACACTTCTTTTGCTGATGATCTGTGCACAAATCACCCAGAATTACTCTGTGAAAATGCTGGTGGTAAAGGATAGATGAAAGGACAGGGATGAAGGACAGAAGAAACTGCTACATTCAAGCTAGTAAACTGGGGTAGTAATCCAGTCAAAAATCCTACTTTTTAAGTTTTCAGGGTTGCTACTTGCAGCAAGGCTAGGACAGCTGAGTTTCCTGATATATTCTTGAGAAAAAGAGCCTCTCTTACTGAGCAGTTCTGAAAAAGAATAAATACACATTTTTGTAAAGAGATGGATCACACCCCAGATTGGTTTGACTGGATTGCTTCAGTATCCAGATATAAAGCAGAGTTTCAGGTATAACTACATCTTCATTGCAGATCATGTTTCATCAGATGAATCCCATGTGATTCTCCTAAAAGAAACCTCCTGTTTGAGAGGGAGCTGAGTGTTTCCATGGGGTCATCCTTCCTGAGAAGGTGATAGCTCCAGCAAAGTATTGTGCTCAGTATGAAACACAGTCTTGGTTTCAGGTGGTATTTAGTTTGAACTGACATGCTGGTTAAGCATCCCTGTGAGTTCAGTTGGAAGGATGCCTGGGAAGCATTCAATAGTCAAGTCAGAGTCTTATCCTATAAAATTAATACCTCTTAGTTTCCTTGGATTAGTTGAGAAAGGTTTTCTGAACTCATGTAATAATGATTATTTGGGTCATACTTCTTCACTAAAGCTGTGTCATTTATTAAGCAGCTGAAATTGTGTTTTTTTCTTTAATAAAAATATCTATTAAAATCAGAGATATCTAATTCATAGTTTTCAACTTTCTTGAAAATCCTAGTGTAAATGCAGATGAAATACGCTTTGATTCAAGGCCATGGAAACAGAGGTGGATCAGGATTACAGACAGGGCTATAAATCAAGTGGATTCTGAAACCCTTGTTTGGCACATCAGCACTATCAGGCTAGTGGTGGCCAAAGTGATCAGGAGGTAAAACGAGCCCTTTTTCACAGTCCTCTGAAAAAAACCTGAATAACTGGTTGCTTCCAGATGTTCTGGAAGTGAAAACAGGAATGCAGTGAAACAGTGCTAGGCCACATCACAGAGGAGAAATACAGCAGAGACTTAAGCATGATTTTCTGAGGAAGTTTACAAAGTCAGTTGCTGAAAGTGGGAGGGTGTGGTGAGGAGAAGTAACTCTATACTGTCTGAGTTTCTTCTGCTTTTTCCTTCTGTACTTTAGCATCCTGTGTTGGAGAAAGGCACCTGGCTCGGGATGCTCTGATAGATACAGCCAGTTTTTCTTTGCTTGCACTCTGCTGCTACATATGCTGTTACATCTGCTGTTACAGGGGAAGGCACTATTTTACAAAGCGTGTAGTTTTCAAAGCAATCTGACATGGCTTATAGGAGCCCACAGAATATGCAAGCAAAACCAGTAGAAATCAAGATTTTAAGACTCATCTGTATGAAAATACAGTATCTAATTTATTTGCTCTACTTTGAAAACCTCAAGCATACTCCATGTGCTCGTAACAGAGGAAATAAAACAAATGATGAAATATAAAATGATACAGAAAGTGTTAAAACTTACTTCAAGTCTTATTCAGTTGTAAATGGAAAATACTGTGTCAGTATTGCTGAAATTAGTTCATACTTTTTTAGTTTTTTCTTTTTCTTTTTTCACTGAATTTTTCTGCTTTAAAACAGTTTGAGAAATCTTTCTCTAGGCTCTCTGTGTAGTTTAGTTAGTTACAGGGAAAACTAAAGGGAAACATCAAAATGAACAATAATGCTGACTTTCCTCTAACAGTGTAAATAAGTTCGATGATTGCATATTTCAGGTAAGGATCTTGCCCAAATTATTTGAAGTCTTACCCAATTTATTTGAAGTCTGGAAGGACAGTCTTTAATGTTTCTTTCCTGCTAGCTTTTTCTTGGGAAATTTTATTTTATGGAAGTGGTAGGGGATTAGAAATCTTTTTCTAATAAAAGGCTATAGCCCAAAATATATATATATGAAAATAAATCCTTCATGATGTATTTTTTTTTTTCCTGTTAGGATGGTGAGGCACTGGAGTAGGTTGCCCGGGGACATTGTGAATGCTCCATCCCTGGCAGTGTTCAAGACCAGGTTGGACGAGGCCTTGGGTGATATGGTTAGTGTGAGGTGTCCCTGCCCATGGCAGGGGGGTTGGAACTTGATGATCTTAAGGCCCTTTCCAACCCTAACTATTCTTTGATTCTATGATTCTTTGATTCTATGATTCCAATGAGATTTTTTTTTAATGTATTTTATAAACAAACTAAACAAACCTCTAAGATTAGATCTTAATATGGTTAAAAGATTGCTAGATAACATTCTGAATCTCTTAGGACCTTTATGAAATAAAACAAAAAGGCATAGAACTATTTTAAAGAATCTCTCAAAATGAGCTAAGAAAGGTAACATCCAGAAAACGAGGGCATTGAAATCCAAATTGCATTTATGACCAGTAAAAAATCTTAGATTATAATTAATCCATCAGAACATCTGGGACATCAGTTAATTTCCCAGGACTCTGTCACATTATTCCTGCATGAACTGGCCCAATACAAATGAGCACCTAAAATTAAACTTAGAACTTCTGAGTTCATACGAGTGGCAAGGTACATTACACTCATTAAGATATTGGAAGGGAGAAGATTTATGCTGCTGGGTGTCAGTTTTCCAAGACATTCCTTCCCTGTTTTCCAGAAAAAAATTTGTCATGTTTCTTCTAGTTACGGGAAAATTATCCAATTGCACGACAGTTGTTTAAACAAATGAGGACAAGAGCAAAACCAATAGACAAGGCACACGGCAAACTTTCCCCCAACCTTCCCCTCCTAGGACTTCTCAAAAATGTAATGAAAACATGTAACTATGTTATCCAAAATCCCCTTAGTGCTTTAGTAAGGTCTGAGGTCATTCAATGCTTCAGCTAGTAACCCAAGGTGACCTCATAACCAAGTACATGTCTGTATTGCTGTTAAATTGATTAATAGTGCTGTAATCAAAAGATTCCAGTTCTCCTGCCGGTAACAAAGGCCTAGGAGCTGTGGTATAATTCTCCAAATGATTTTCTTTGCATCAGTTTGTTAACTCCCTGGGCTCCTGAAGACAGATTTCTTTGTAAGACAGGGCATGAGGAACAGGAGCCTGATGGATCTATCCACTTTCAACTGTCTGGAAAGGATCCTTTCTGTTAGAGATGTGGAATAAGTTTTACAAGTCATCCTGGACTGTGTAACTAAGTCTCAGACTGATTTCCTGATTCTCACAAATAGCTGGAAAAAATGAGGGGGGATTTGCAACCATTATGGTTTTGTTCGCTTGTTTTCTTTGCTCCTTCATTTTTCAACTTCAGTAGCAACAACCACCAAAAAAAAAAAAAAAAAAAAGCTAAAGCTATGAAACTTAAAGAACTTGTACAAATTTCAAATTAATATTACAGCCTGGCTAGACACTCATTCTAAGCAAATTGCTAAGACATCGACCGGTACAAAATTACCTGCACATTAAAATCACAGTTACTGTACTTTTGTACTTTGGGTCAATTGCTGAGGTGAGTAGCTCGAGAGAGGACGCCTTCAACACCGGAGCGGGGTGGGGGGAGATCAGCGTCTGGGAGCCTCAACTCAGAGCAACAAGAGCCACCGAGGGAGCCTCAAGTCCTCGAGAGAACCTGCCCATGAGCCGGCAGCTCAGCTGACGAGAGCGAGCAGCTGACTCACACGGGGCGGAGCCGGAAGCAGCGGCACCAGCCCTGGCTGGTTAAAAGCCTGCCCCAGGGAGCGCGAGCGACCAGGAGGGAGGCGAGGCAGTTCGAGGGGGATGGTGAGCACTCGTTGTATGAGCAGGGCCCGGTCCCACGGCTCTGCTCTGGCTGCCCCGGCGGTGGCCAGCGTAGGCACCCAGACAGAGCTGATGAGAGGGGAGGCTGCAGTGCAGAGCTCGGGCTGCAGAGAGTGCCTGCACTGGTCTGGTGAGGGGAGGGTGCACAGTGGGCAGGGCTGCACTCGGTGCTCCCTGGTGGAGGTCCTCCTGCAGCAGGGGCTGAGCTGCGGGATGCTGTCAATAGGCTGCGAGATGTCAGGGAAGCTGAGAGGAAGCAGGAATGCTTGCTCCCGGCCCAAACTGTGCAGGGGCCTCGAGCTTCACCTCTACCTCATGAAGGAAAGAAGGAGGCTGTTAACCTGGGAAGATGGGAACTAGTGACAAAAAAAAAAGCAAAAAAAGAAGGAGGACAAGGACAACCAAAAGCAAGGGGCTTCCCCCTAAATCCCCTGTCCCCACTCAAAACCGCTTTGCTGTCTTGCAGGGGGCTAATGAGGAAACGCACTCGAGTGAGAAGCAGCCGGCTGATGCCCTGGTAAAGAAGATTTCTACTGGTGCTGCTAGGAAAAAGCGGCGGGTCGTAGTAGTAGGGGACTCTGCACTGAAAGGGACAGAAGCACTCGTCTGCCAGCCAGACCCCGTCTCAAGGGAGGTGTGTTGCCTACCGGGGGCATGGATCAGGGATGTGGCAGAGAGGCTGCCTGCTCTAGTAAGTACCCACTCCTGATGATACATGTGGGTGCTAGGGATATAGATAGTAGTAGCCTGGGGAACATAAAGAAGGACTACAGAGCCCTGGGGGAGGTGGTTAGGGACTCTGGAGCTCAGACAGTCTTTTTGTCAATTCTCCAGGATACAGGGGAGGACCTAAAAAAAGCTAGGAGGATTAGACAGGTTAATAAACGGTTAAAAGGGTGGTGTCATAGTCAGGGGTTTGGGTGCCTTGAACACGGGACCCAAGTTTGTAGGCCAGGTCTAGTGGGGGCTGGTGGAGCTGGTCTGATAAAGAAGGGAAAGAGCAGTTTTGGTAGGAGGCTTGCCAGACTGGTCAAGGAGGCTTTAAACTAGATGTGTTGGGAGAGGGGGGCATCATTCCATCCCAACACACCCAGTCAGTTGCCAGAACCTATAATAAATGCTCGGAGCAATGTAGAGATATCCCAGCCGCTCCAGCCAATGAGCCGGCTTCAGTTGGAGCTTGGCTCAGATGCCTCTATACAAATGCCCGTAGCATGGGGAACAAACAAGAGGAATTAGAGATGTGTGCACGTCTGCGGGGGTATGATATAATAGGCATTGCAGAAACATGGTGGGATGGCTCCTATGACTGGAGTGTTGGAATGGAAGGTTACAGGCTCTTTAGAAAAGACAGGCCTGGCAGGTGGGGAGAGGGAGTTGCCCTTTATGTTAGGGATAGTCTGCAGAGTATGGAACTCTGTCTGGGGACAGGTGAGCAGTCCACAGAGAGTTTGTGGGTCAGGGTTAAAGGGAATATAGCTATGGGCGACATTACTGTGGAAGTCTGTTACAGACCACCTGATCAAGGAGAACCTGAGGATGAAGCACTCCACAGACAGATAGGAAAAGCCTCACGCTCACAGGCCCTTGTTCTCATGGTGACTTCAACCACCCTGACATCAGTTGGAAGGATGGTACGGCCCGGCACAAGCAATCTTGCGCCCACTGTAGGAGAGGAACTGGTTTGATACCATCTTAAAAATCTGAACGTGCACAGGTCCATGGGTCCTGATGACATCTATCCATGTGTCCTGAAGGAGCTGGCGAATAAAGTTGCGAAGCCGCTGGCCATCATATTTGAGAAATCATGGCAGTCAGGTGAAGTTCCTGATGACTGGAAAAAGGGAAATATAACCCCCATTTTCAAGAAGGGGAAAATGGATGAGCCGGGGAATTACAGAGCAGTCAGTCTCATCTCTGTGCCTGGCAAAATCTTGGAGCATATTCTCCTGGAAGGCATGCCAAGGCACATGAAAATCAACAAGGTGATTGGTGACAGCCAGCATGCCTTCACTAAGGGGAAATCCTGCCTGACCAATTTGGTGGCCTTCTATGATGGGGTTACAGAACTGATGGACAGGGGTAGAGCAGTTGATGTCATCTACCTGGACTTGTGTAAAGCGTTTGACACTGTCCACACGACATCCTTGTCTCTGAATTGGAGAGACATCAATTTGATGGATGGACCACTCGGTAGATAAAGAACTGGCTGGATGGCAGCATGCAGAGTTGTGGTCAATGGCTCAATGTCCAGCTGGAGACCAGTAATGAGTGGTGTCCCTCAGGGATCGGTGTTGGGACTGGTCTTGTTTAACATATTTGTCGCTGACATGGAGAATGGGATTGAGTGTGCCCTCAGCAAGTCTGCCGATGACACCAAGCTGTGTGGTTCAGTTGATACGCTGGAGGGGAGGAATGCCATCCAGAGGGACCTTGACACGCTTGTGAGGTGGGCTGATGCCAACCTCATGAAATTTAACCATGCCAAGTGCAAGGTCCTACACCTGGGTCGGAGCAATCCCAGGCACAGCTACAGGTTGGGCAGAGAAGAGATTCAGAGCAGCCCTGTGGAGAAGGACTTGGGGGTGTTGGTTGATGAGAAAATGAACATGAGCCGGCAGTGTGCGCCTGCAGCCCAGAAAGCCTACCGTACCCTGGGCTGCATCAAAAGGAGCGTGACCAGCAGGTCGAAGGAGGTGATCCTGCCCCTCTACTCTGCTCTTGTGAGACCTCACCTGGAGTATTGTGTGCAGTTCTGGTGTCCTCAACATAAAAAGGACATGGAACTGTTGGAACAAGTCCAGAGGAGGGCCACGAGGATGATCAGGGGACTGGAGCACCTCCCGTATGAAGACAGGCTGAGAAAGTTGGGGCTGCTCAGCCTGGAGAAGAGAAGGCTGCGTGGGGACCTCATAGCAGCCTTCCAGTATCTGAAGGGGGCCTATAGGGATGCTGGAGAGGGACTCTTCATTAGGGACTGTAGTGACAGGACAAGGGGTAATGGGTTAAAACTTAAACAGGGGAAGTTTAGGTTGGATATAAGGAGGAAATTCTTTCCTGTTAGGGCGGTGAGGCACTGGAATAGGTTGCCCAGGGAGGTTGTGAATGCTCCATCCCTGGCAGTGTTCAAGACCAGGTTGGACGAGGCCTTGGGTGACATGATTTAGCGTAAGGTGTCCCTGCCCATGGCAGGGGGGTTGGAACTAGATGATCTTAAGTTCCTTTCCAACCCTAATTATTCTATGATTCTATGATTGTACTTTCCAGTTTTCTGTGAAAGAATACTATAAGTACTGCAAATCTTCCTTTCAACAGCCTTCTTGTATTTAAAGTTCATGAAGGATTTAGCATGAGGCGCTGGAGGCATGAAAAGATGGGATTTGTCTTGTCTAATTTTACAATGAAAAACTCTAGAGGCAAACATGCAATCTTGACTCGCCCTTAAACCCAGTGGAGAAAGATTACAGTTTCTATGGCCTGATTCATCAGTCCCATTTTAAACTTCTCACTGGACAAATCATGTGTGAAATCCATCACATCTCCCTTCAACTTCAAATGATGATTAACCCAGTTGATTATCTCGGGTGTAGCTGTCTACAAATCGTAGAATCATAGAATAGTTTGGGTTGGAAAGGACCTTAAGTTCATTTAGTTCCAAACCTCCGGCCATGGGCAGGGACACCTCACACTAAACCATGACACCCAAGACTCTGTCCAACCTGGCCTTGAACACTGCCAGGGATGACCTTCCCTCCAGAGTATCCCATCTCTAACTATTGTTTAAAACTTTGAAAATTTCCTCATTATCACTACAGCAAGTGCTAAAAATAATTTAATAAGGTCAATTTTATTCATTTTCTATTATGATTAACACATTGACAGCTTAGTTTTTTTCAAGATGGCTTTAAGGAATGTTACCTTGCTTATTCGTCTGTTTTAATAAAATGAAAAGGTTTTGTGTTTTGGTTTGTGGGTTTTTTAAATATCTAAAATAAAAGTATTTTTATTAAAAATACTAATTAAATTTTTCATTTTGTTCCAATTTTCTCTTTTTATTCTCTTTTCTGTCATGTTGTTTTTCTTTCCCTTTGTACCATCAAAGAACTTTTGCTCTGCATTTATATTTGGGGGGAAGGGAGGTGATTTATATTTTTTGTTTGATTGACTGCTTTTTTTTTGTTTGTTTGTTTATTAGGAAAGGGAACTTGGAATGACTGAAAAATATCACAACAATCCTCAGAGTTCCAAAGCATTTCTTGAAATTTCTGCCATTTGCATAGTTCAGAAACACTTTCAAATTCATGGATTACATAATGTCTTCTGGATTTTGGGTTATCAAAATCAACATGTAATTTTAGTTTTCATCACGACATGTAATCAGAAAACAGTACCTGGGCATCCATTCCAAAACATGGAACAGGAAAAGGTCATCTAGATTCTCTTGGGAAAGTATATTTTCTATTAAGTTTTCTGCTGCTCTTTCAAGTCGATTTTTACATGAAGGTACAGTTTTTTTCATATTAGATTGTTTAAATAAAACCAGAATTTTTAAATTAATACATTCTTCATAAAACCTTTATTTGCTATCCTCTTATGACTTTTATTAAGTTTATTTTCGCTTCATAACATTAGAGATGACATAACAACGACTGACATTCTTCATTGACTCCAAATCCAGTCTTTTTAAAGGAGCATAGAAAATCTATGAAAATATTGATTAAACACAATGAAAATATTTTCATGTTTCCATTTTGAAGCTAGAAACCTACTTTTGAATGCCTGAACTTTTAGTGGTATGTGGAAGTGTCTTGAGCAGCTCTTTCCAGTATTTTATGTGCTGAATGGCAATGTCTGCTGATAGGTTACACATAATAAAAAGATATTTCAGTGTTGGGATATTTTGCTCACTCATTTTTTAACCCACTCCTTATTGCATTTAATGCTATTTGCTATCATTTCTTGCCTTTGTCTGCAAATATTTGTATATGACTTTTCTACCTTCGTGCCAGCTTAATTTTTTCACCTTGACTATTAAACTGTTCACAGCAGTCCTGAGGGAAAACTTTGGGAACTGTCCTCTTCATTTAATTTTACAACTGTGGTAATTCCCCCCAGATGGCTTTCTGGATTGTATTATAAAATACCCCGGATAGTTTCATAGTTTACCAAATAAGTGCACAGTGTGCTTTGAAGTTAACTGAAATATATCAGCCTGATTCATTGGGATTGCATATTTCTTATTTCAGTGTTTGCCTTATTGATTCATGTGATCTTACCTGTGAAACTAACACTATGAAAAACACCTACTGCATCTGAACATCCAGCTGCCCTGGGCCTGGCTGCCACTTTCATGGTAGATATGGTTCTGTTATAACCTAATGATGAGGGTTGACACTTTTTTTAGAAGTACATGAAGTTGAAAATCAACAGGCGTTTCAATGCCTATCTGTCTAAGCATGTAATCTTATAAAAAAGGATGCATGGTATACTGCATAAAATGCTAGATGGATAGGACTGACTGTTGCTGTGACCTTCAATGAGGGATGTGTTATCATCCTCGAGCTATCTGAAGGTTGTAAGCTAAAAGGCTGGATTATGCGAGTTGTAAGGATGGCCTTCATACAACTTGGAAAAAACCCAAATTTTATGTGGTTCAGTCCTTTCGGAGTGGTATCTAGACATTACCTGGTTTGCATTTGGGCAGCTCCCATGGCACTAGACAGTTACAGGTGTGCAAATAAATCAAGAACTTATAGTAAAGTAGAAAATTGAAACCCGTATTCTTCCTCTCTACTTAAGGGAAGAGGATTTGGTCTTTTAGGAGCATATTTAACCAGAAATTATCAGTGTTGTCTTCTAGCATCTGACCTTTTCTGTTGAGAGCCTAGAAGACATGCATAGAATTGATACCCAGCTTTTAGATAACTAAACTTAGACAAGATTGACTCATGCTCTGGTTTGGCAAATTCTAAACAAATTAAAATTATTAACAGTTTGGAAGAAGAACTGTATTTTGCTGTACTGGTGTCTGGCAATATTAGCTTTGGGTCAGAAGAGGCCAGGATTGTGTCTTTGCAGTGTACTCAATGTGCTTGTATGTACATTGGTCTATGCATCTTGGCATTGCAGCAGCACTATTTTGACGCTTCTGCACAAAAGAAACATTTTTTTTTCCAAATCCTGGAGTGTACTACCTAGTGAGCCCAGAAATTCAGTTTTACCAGCAAGCTGCGTGTTTCTATTATGAAAATTAGAAGTAATAATACCTGTTGTCTTAGGTAATCCAAATGAAGAAATGTTGAATTTGTCTCACAGATTCAGATATCTAAATTTGTGTATTAACCAGGTTCTTTCTGACTGTGACAGGAGCTCACAGCTTGGGCTCATTTCAGTTCAGCACATATACATCTTACTCCAGCTGAGATGCAGCTGAGATGCCCAGGACACACCCCATGACCTCCAGTTCTTGCTCCAGAAACATACAGGTCTCCTCTATCTCCTGTGGCCCATCACTAAGAGCAATGGAGATACCTTAGGGTATTTCAAATGACACTAGACACCACAGTGTGGACAATTCACATGAGCACACAGAGCCTACCTATAGACACCGATGCTGTTGGAAATTGTGTGACTCACTTCCCTAAACATGGGTGCTTCAGGTGATTTCATGTAATCATGGAACCTGAGAATAGTTTCGGTTGGAAGGGACCTTAAAGTTAATGAAGTTCCAAGTCCTCCTGCCACAGGCAGGGGCACCTTCCACTAGACCAGGTTGCTCAAAGCCCCATCCAACCTGGCCTTAAACACTGACAGGGTTGGGGCAGGCACAGCTTCTCTGGGCAGCCTGTGCCAGAGCCTCCACACCCTCACAGGGAAGAACTTCCTAATATATAGTCTATATCCCCCTTCTTTCAGTTTAAAGACATTCCCCTTTGTCTTATCCTTATAAAGCCCTTGTACAAAGCCCCTGTACAAAGCCCCTCTCCAGCTTTCTTGTCTTCTTCCTTCAGTTACTGAAAGCTGTTCTAAGGCCTCCCCAGAGCCTTCTCTTCTCCAGGCTGAACGAGTACAGCTCTCAGCCTGTCTTCATAGGAGTAGCTCCTAGAGCATCTTCATGGCCCTCCTCTGAACTCTTTCCTACAGATAGTGTATCTGAAATATCTGCATGAGCCTGTGACAGCACTGAGGAGACTTGCCCTTGTTGAGTGACACTTGGATACCTAAGAATAAATAAAATAAAATAAAAATAAAATAAAATTAAAATAAAATAAAATAAAATAAAATAAAATAAAATAAAATAAAATAAATAAAATAAATAAAAGGAAGGGATTCTATAGTTACATTGCAAATAAAAGACAGACTAGGGACAATGTGGGCACTCTCTGGAAGCTATCAGGAGAACTGGCTACACAGGATTTGGAGAAGGCTGAGGTTCTGAAAGACTTCTTTGCCTCAGTCTTCACTGGCAAATGCTCTGACCACACCACCCAAGTCTTGGAAGGCAGATGCAGGGACTGTGAGAATGAAGACCTTAGGCCCATTGTAGGAGAGGATCAGCTCTGAGATCATCTTAAGAACCTGAACTTGCACAAGTCCATGGGACCTGATGAAATCCATCCATGGGTCCTGAAGGAGCTGGTGAATGAAGTTGCTAAGCCCCTGTCCATCATATTTGAAAAATCATGGCAGTCAGGTGAAGTTCCTGATGACTGGAAAAAGGGAAATATAACCCCCATTTTCAAGAAGGGGAAAATGGATGACCCGGGGAATTACAGACCAGTCAGTCTCACCTCTGTGCCTGGCAAAATCTTGGAGCAGATTCTCCTGGAAGGCATGCTAAGGCACATGAAAATCAACAAGGTGATTGGTGACAGCCAGCATGGCTTCACTAAGGGGAAATCCTGCCTGACCAATTTGGTGGCCTTCTATGATGGGGTTACAGAACTGATGGACAGGGGTAGAGCAGTTGATGTCATCTACCTGGACTTGTGTAAAGCATTCGACACTGTCCCACATGACATCCTTGTCTCTGAATTGGAGAGACATCAATTTGATGGATGGACCACTCGGTGGATAAAGAACTGGCTGGATGGCCGCACGCAAAGAGTTGTGGTCAATGGCTCAATGTCCAGCTGGAGACCAGTAACGAGTGGTGTCCCTCAGGGATCGGTGTTGGGACTGGTCTCGTTCAACATCTTTTTCAGTGACATGGACAGTGGGATTGGGTATGCCCTCAGCAAGTCTGCCGATGACAGCAAGCTGTGTGGTTTGGTTGATACGCTGGAGGGAAGGAATGCCATCCAGAGGGACCTTGACACTCTTGTGAGGAGGGCTGATGCCAACCTCATGAAGTTTAACTATGACAAGTGCAAGGTCCTACACCTGGGTCGGAGCAATCCCAGGCACAGCTGCAGGTTGGGCAGAGAAGAGATTCAGAGCAGCCCTGCAGAGAAGGACTTAGGGTGTTGGTTGATGAGAAATTTAACATGAGCCAACTTCAGAGTGTGCTCACAGCCCAGAAAGTTAACCGCATCTCAGGATGCATCAAAAGGAGGTGATCCTGCCCCTCTACTCTGCTCTCGTGGGACCTCACCTGGAGTATTGTGTGCAGTTCTGGTGTCCTCGCCATAAAAAAGACATGGAACTGTTGGAACAAGTCCAGAGGAGGGCTATGAGGAGGATCAGGAGGCTCGAGCACCTCCCATATGAAAATAGGCTGAGAAAGTTGGGGCTGTTCAGCCTGGAGAAGAGAAGGCTGCGTGGAGACCTCATAGCAGCCTTCCAGCATCTGAAGGGGGCCTATAGGGATGCTGGAGAGGGACTTTTCATTAAGGACTGTAGTGAGAGGACAAGGGGTAATGGGTTAAAACTTACACAGGAGAAGTTTAGATTGGATATAAGGAAGAAGTTCTTTACTGTAAGGATGGTGACGCACTGGAATAGGCTGCCCAAGAAAGTTGTGAATGCTCCATCCCTGGCGGTGTTCAAGGCCAGGCTGGACAGAGTCTTGGGTGTCATGGTTTAGTGTGAGGTGTCCCTGCCCATGTCAGGGGGGTTGGAACTAGGTCCATCTTTAGGTCCTTTCCAATCCTAACTATTTTATGATTCTATGAAAATAAAGCTGTTCCCTTGCCTTTAACCTATCCAGAGGCTGATATGTCTGGGTGAGATCCGCAAAGTCTGGTCAATGGTTTCCTTGTGGCAATATTTGCCACAGTAGGCACTATCTGGTTTGCCAGATATGCCAAAGTATCCACATATCCAGTTACTAGAAGTCTTTCTGTTGGCTTGTTTGGAATTTGAATAAAGGCTTATCATAAGGAAAGTTGTAAAAGGACACAAACAGAGCCTGCTGTGTCTGTTTATAACACGCATTTGTGTCTGTTAATTAGGTTTGCTCAGAACTAATGCTTTTTTTAATGTTGGTTATTTTTGACATGATCCTTTTGTACAGATGTTGTCTGCAGTGGTTAGCACTATGCCAAGTCTTAGATGCTTTGCAAGGTTTCTTCCAGCACCATGGGGGTGATCAGGTCACCTTTTTTCCTATATAACAGTTAATAGCTAGCATGATTTGCAATCTTGTTCCATATGAAGGCTAATAAAGGGGCTGTGAGCAGAAGAATGCTAGCTTTCATCACTTATGGTGTTTAGCAAACGTGTTACAACAGAAGTCTGAAGTGTTCAACATCCAAACCCCAAAACACTCTGTACTTCTAACTTCCTTCTGCCTCTCATATCCTTCAGGAACAGAAGGAGGTAAGTTCCAAGGTCAACATGTCCGCTTTTATTCAGATACTTTTTTGAAAGAGAAAGAGGGAGAGACACACATTCATTTTGATCTGTGAATTCCAAGTTTAAAAGAACTCTGATGAATAACCGTTCCCTTATTTAAAAGGCTTATTTCTAACATACCTCAGGAACAGCCAGATCTGATAGGGAATATCATTCAGAATTCTTTCATGTGGCTCATTTCCTAATCTGTTCGCTCCATCACTGGAAGGTTAATAGGAAAAACAACAAATGGGCATATTGCTGCAATCAAGCAAAAATCCCAAGTCTGTTTACATGGTTACACAGCTTTCATGTGAAGACAGCGAACAGACGGCTTCCTGAACAGAAAGGCACCTATATCTGTACTTATTTTTCCTTGGTGGGAAGTAATTTCATCCTTTACCTTGTACAGCAGTGCCTGGAGACGGACACTGGGATGAGTCACTCAAGGTGCCACAGTGATTCACTGCAAGAAGGCCCAGAGAACTTATAATTAATATGAGTAGAAATATTCCTCTTTGACTGAGACCCAGGAGCTTATAGCTGTGTTTCTTTTGAGCAAACAGATGCATCTCGTGTGAATGTCCCATCCAAACTATTACCTTAAGCATTCTTTATAGTTAAAGATATAGGCCCTTTAAAGTGACTTGGTGGACAGCAGTGACCTCACCACAGACTGATCTTCAAGCTCCTCAAACAGATGGGGAGAAGTGGACCAGTGCTCCTGGTGGTCACAGACACTCCAGAGGTTAAGTGGACAGCCTTCTGAAGAAAACCCAAGAGATAACCTTCTGAAGAAAACCCAAGAGGTACTGGTCTTTGAGCGGAAGTCCGTGGAATATTAGTAGACTACTGTTCCCCAAAGACCAGCCACAGTGTGGGACTTGATCCACTCATTCATCAGGCCATAGTTTTGACAGTGCCAGGGAAATTAAAATACTGCATGGCAGACAACAAAACATGAGCTAGAGGAGGCTCACAGCTGCATTAACAAGTGTACTGCCAGCAGGTTGAGTGAAGTGGTACTTCTCCTCTAGTCAGAAGTGATGCAACACATCTGGTGTACTGGACTCTGCAGGACAAGAGTGGCATGAAAACAGTGGAGCCATGAAAGTAATTAAGGGATTGGAGCATCTCTCATATAAGAGAGAGTGCTGAGATTGTTTAGCCTGCAGAACAGAAAACTCATTAGGTTCTTTTAATGCTTATAAATAGCTGATGGTGAAGGAGAAAATAAGACAAAACCAGGATCTTCTTACTAATGTACAGAGACAAGTCAAGATGCAATGGGCACAAACTGAAATACAGGAAATTCCCTTTAAACAGAGGAAAACCTTTTCTTTGTGAGGGTATTGGAATATTGGAACAGGTTGCCCAGAGTAGCTGTTGGGTCTTCATTCCTGGAGATATTCAAAACCTGACTGGACAGAGCCCCAAACATCATTCTCCACATTGGTTGGACTAGACAATCTCCAGAGACCCCTCCCAACCTCAGCAATCCTATAATACTGTGTTAAAGAATTCAGAATAGTAAGCAGAAAAGCAGAAACCAGCTGAGGCCCAGATAAGGTATGTAATGGAAACAAGGAGCCAGAACATCAGGATAAAAGTATAACAGTCTCTATTTGGCAAACCTACATGCACTGGCCATTGACCATGACAAAGGGTCTCACCCAGAGCAGGAATCTGTGCTATATACTTGGCTGATAGAGGAAAAGATTGTGCATCTTGCTGCATGGACCAAGCTCCATAGTGCAGCACCTTTCTTTGCAGATGGGAGATGTTTATTTGCAGCATTAAAGAACACACATTCCTTAGACCAACAAAACTAAATAATTTTAAAAAGGATGCAAAAGGTAAAGCAAGTTAATGCACTTTGTATCTAACCCTGAAGGTAAGAAAACATATCCTGTTCAAAAGCCAAAGAGAAAGAAATTCCAAAGTGGAGGGGGGGAAGCCCTTGACAGAGATGTTGAGTTACTGGTACTCATGAAGTCTCAGGACAAAGGGGAAGATCTCTTTTCTGTTCCCTTATACAGCTGCTGCTGAGTGTTTCAGCATTTCAGTTTTTACTTGGGATGAAGTTGATTTTTTATGGTCTCACAGCTGTCAGAAGGTTTTAAACAACAGTAAAGTAGGTATAAAATATCCCCCATGCTACAACAACATCTGGGTGTGCAGTTTGCCAAGGTATCAATACCAGCATAAAATTTTGCTTCTAAATGTGAAAGATCTCATCCAACCCATGCTGAAATCAATGAAAATTACTTTCTTGGGTTTTGGAATGGTTCAGTCTGCCCTCAGCCATGGCAATTAAACCACATAATGGACAGATTACAGGAGTCACCAAAGAGCAAGTTTGTAAATACACTGATAGCACCACCCCATAATGTATAACCAGGAGTCAGCATTAAAAAAAAAAAAAGAAAATTACTACTTACTCATGTCCTTCACTTGTTCCAATGTGAAAGGGCTAAGGCATGGATAAGATTTTCAACCATGAGTCTCTGCCCATGTAAAATGAGTCCAAATGGCTGGGCGGAACAGTAGTTTTGCTTACATGCTGCAAAATGATGGAGGAGCGGTCTCAAGAATTAAGTCTCTGGAGCCAGGAGGTGGAAGTGTGGAGGCAGTCAGTCAGTCTTGACTTCCTCAAAGTACTGACTATGAATGTTACCTTTTTGTTGTTGTCAGAATTACCTGAAATAGCTTTAGTCCTCATTTTACTTCTGCAGTACATGTTAGGGCACTGAAGCTGAAAAGAATGAGTTGAATTGTGGAAACTTTTGGTCAGTGCTAGGACTTTAGTTTTGACTTCTGAATGGCAATTTGAAAGCATTACCCAATCCTACTGACATTGCAAATTCTCCTTTTTTTTCTCCTTTTTTTTATTTTTTCTTTTTGCAGGTGGATCTTGATTGAGTAACTCAGAACCATTCAGCTAATTGGCAACATTCACTTTTATATAGAGATATATACAGATACACACCCATATGTGCCTGGGTGAAATCTCATACCAGCATTTTTGCTCTTATATAAGACACAGTCACTTTTCTTGTCAATTTTCACTGTGGTTTTCTGTATTTATATCAGTATTAAATATAATTTATTAAGTGTATAACCTTGACAGTGTGAATACATTGCCATTTATTAGGCATTGGCAAGGCATTAAAACATCTGGTTTAGAAGAAACACAGTACTTCTCTGGAGCTTTTGTTCCATTAGCTGGAATTACTTCGGGAAACTCTCCAGAGAGAAAGCTCTGGCTCAACATCTTCTAGCCACATTCATGTGAGAGTCTTTGGTGCAAACTTGGCCTCAACAGTAGGGAAGGTTATGAGATTGCTCTGTTCTTAGACCCTACAGCAACTTCTAGATGATCCAAGGAAAAGCAGAAATTAGAGGGATTTAATCACAGAAAAGAAATTGGGAGAGAATTGGACTCCATCACTCTTAGCATGCATAGCCTGCACTCTTTTTAAAAACAGAAAAAAACATTTTGTGTCAACTTAATCTTAGCTGTCAGCAACATATCTCAAGCACTCAGTCATATCTGTAGCCTGACTGATGCCTTCAAGTACAAGTACACCAGAAACTGCAAGTGTAGCACATAAAAGATCTGTGCATGTGACATCCCTCAGCAAAGATCAGATGTGGGACTGAAGACTAGAAGCTAGTTTTACCAGATCAGTAAAACGAGCAGCACCAGTCCTCTTAAACGGACTTCTAATTGCAGAATCATGAGAAAGTCTTTGTTGGAAAGGACCTTCAGTAGTCTCTTGTCCAACTGTCTTTTCAAAGGGTAACTCCTTTTCAAGGCTAACTGTGAAACTAGAGAAGCTCTGTTCAGTTTTGAAAATGTCCAAGGATGGAGGTTGTACAATGCCTCTACAGAACTATAGGAAGGACAGTAAGGAAGGACAACCTAGGTATAAAACCTGTACCAAAGGTGATAATAACAGGCTTGGGACTACAGCTTCCAAGTGGCAATATGCCGCAATGAAGAAAAGTAAAATCAAATTACTGTTGAACCAATATCAAATAGAATACTTCCTGTCAGATCAATGAATCCAAGTGAAACAATCCAGCTTCAAGGAATGCTGAAATATTTTATTTTCTGTAAAAAAATGTTGAAGGAAAACATTTTGACAGATGCATTTCCATTTACTTAAAGAAATAAGAACTAGTCTTCTCATCCTAATTGTCGTGGTTTAAACCCAGTCAGGCAACTCGTTCACACACTCCCCCCCTTCTTTCCCTCCCCCTACTCACGGAGGGACAGAGAGGAGAATCGAAAAGAGTGCAACTCCCACAGGTTAAGAACAGTTTAGTAACTAAGGTATAACACAAATCACTACTGCTACCACCCATAATAACAATGACAAAGGAAATAACAAGGGAAGAGAATACAACATCTCACCACCAGCTGACCGATAACTCGCCCCCCCAGCCCAACCAAGCTCCGACTGATACCTCCTCCAACCCTGCAGTCCCATCCCTTCCGGCTAACTCCCAGTTACATCCTGGCCATGACGTGCTGTGGTATGGAATACCTCTTTGGTCAGTTTGGGTCAGGTGTCCTGTCTCTGCTTCCTCCTGGCTTCCCTTCCTCCCTGGCAGAGCATGAGGCACACAAAGTCCTTGGCCAAACCAAAACATCATTGTTATCAGCTCTGTTCCCAAGCCAAAAGTCAAAAACACAGCACTGCACCAGCTACCAAGAAGGAGAAAAAATGACTGCTACTGCTGAACCCAGGAAATTAATTTAGTCTGAAAACAGACCGTGCAATCTTATAATACCCCCCAGAATCCGAAATTGTAACTGTATAAAGGATACATAAGGCCTGTGTGAAGGAAGAGATTAGTCAAGTAGGTTATACCAATCTCCTGGACCTTGAATCTGTGAATATATTTGTCCTGGGTTCCGCAGTAGCAGTCATGTTTTTCCTTTGTGTTAACTGGTACAGTGCTGTGTTTTGACTTCCAGTTTGAGAACAGTGTTGGTGAAGCCGATGTTCTCGGTTGTTGCTAAGTGATGTTTACCCTGACCAAGGACTCTGTGAGGCTCATGCTCTACCAGGGAGGAGGGGAGGCTGTGAGGAAGCAGAGATGACCCGGGCTAGCCGGGGAGGTATTCCATACCACAGCACGTCATGCCCGGGGTGAGGGGTAACTGGGAGTGACCCGGAAGGACAGGGGTTTCCGGGTGGAGCTCGTTTCTCTTGGCCGGTGGTATCGTATTCTCTTCCCTTGTTATTTTCCCTTATCATTGTTGTAGCTGATAGTAGCGGTGGTGATTTGTTGCTGGACTGTTTTTGTCTCAACCCGTAGGAGTTGCACTCTCTCGATCCTCCTCCCCGTTCCTCCGGGAGCGGGGAAGGGGAGAGCCCCGGTGCGGGGAGGCAGGGGGGGGAGACGGACACGGACCTCGATTGTTGTCAGCTCGGCACCACTCACTGGGAGTGAGTGAACAAGCTACCTGACTGGGTTTAAACCACGACAATATTAGATAGTCATGCACATCTAAGTATATACGTTGTTGCATAAAAATCACCATTTTACTATCCAAAACTCTGAATTGATTCCATTTATCAAAAAAAAAAAAAAAAAGATAAATCAAATGTATACTCTTGTTCCAAATATAGCTAATTCATTTTAAATAATATCTCCCTTAAAAATCATATACCTATCCTTGAATCGTTCTGCAACCATAGCTATGCTGGAGTTCACTACTGCATCCTGGGTATACACACTTTCATCTTCATCAGTCTGCTTTCTGTAATGTTTCAAAGGTCCTGGCTGTGATTTGATATTTCCTGCCACTGTTTGCTGGTTTTGTGTCCCTTTGGAGCAGAACAAGCAATGACCTACAGTTCCCTGGGAGTCAATGGCTGTCTTGGAAATCAGTGAAAGGCTTATAAGAAAACTGATCTGAGAGTGACTGCAGGAGGCAGAGTCTTCTTTTGATGACTATTAAAGTCCCTGGTGGATGGGCACTATGTTTGATGACAGTATTACAGAGTTCCTGGAGCCTCGCCTGAGGAAGTGGGAGATCTTGTGCCACTTCTGTTGCCAGTACGTTTAAATTCACTATGCAGACCCTGAACACCTGCCAAAAATGAAAACATATAAGGCAATAACAGTTCAGAAAAAGTCGAAAGCCAGTGTGTCAAACTAATGCTACCCTTCTCATTTGCTTCATCATCAAAGAGCTGTAGAAAAGTACTTCCAGCCAGGGTTTGGAGGACTACTGATAAACATCATGTATGCAAGTCAAAGCGTTCTGTGTGTGAAAATATTTTGAAGTTGGTATTACCCCTTGGTATGGCCAGTACTCTTCTGCCAAACTAAACCAGCCTAAGGGCTGCTGTAGTTCATGCAAAAAATTAATAGTTATGAGTCCATGTTGTAGCCAGGTGTTGGCTTCCTGCCCCTCAGAGTTCAACAGGGACTTAGAAAGAGGTGATGAAGGAATAAAGACAAGACTGGTTGGTTTGCCACAGTCTAAGAACCACCTAGAGAACGAGAGAGGGAAACAGAGGGGTACAACAGTTCTCTTATGAAAACAGGCTGAAAGAGCTGGGGATGTTCAACTTGCAGAAAAGAAGACTCTGGGGAGACTTTATTGTGTTCTTTCATTACTTAAAAGGGCTTATTAGAAAGACGGGGAGGAACTTTTTAGCTGGGCCTGTTGCAATAGGACAAGGGGCAATGTGTTTTAACTAAAAGAGGGTAGATTCAGACTAGATATGAGGAAGAAATTTTTTTACAATGAGGGTGGTGAGGCCCTGGCACAGGTTGCCCAGAGAAGCTGTGGCTGCCCCATTCCTGGCAGTGTTCAAGGCCAGGCTGGATGTGGCTTTAAGTAACCTGGTCTAGTGGAAGGTGGCCCTGCGCATGGCAGGGGAGTTGGACTAGATGACCTTTAAAAGTCCCTTCCAACCCAAACCATTCTATGATTCTATGATTTTATGGTTCTGTGATTCAAACTTATCACCAGAGAAGCTATGCTGTTGGGACTGGAAGATCTGCGGTTAATGCAAGTAGAAATAGACATAAAACATTTTATTTTACAACGAATATTCAGAGAAACTCTTCTTTTTGGTTTTGTGCATTTCAACATCAAGATAAAAATGGCTGATCAGCATTTCAGAGGTGCACAGCAGCTACTGTGAAATTTCTGAATATGAGATATTGTGTGAAATACAATGAGCAGTCCTATGGTATTATTTAAACTTATTCTCTTGGAAAAAAAAAAAAACAACACCAAAACCTAAAAAAACAAAACAAACCAAAAACCCTAGCCCCAACTGTATTAGTCAACAGAGGAAGCAAGGGTTGTGTCTTAAGATAGAAGAGCAATTTCTATTCAAACAGAGAAGTCAGAGGACAGATTTGAAAAATGATGCTTGGGAACAACTGCCAACAAAAGTAAAGAAGGACGCAGAAAAGTAGCAGCTGCCTTGACATATATTTAGGAAACCCAGCAGTTTGAAAAAAATGCCTCAAGGTAAAATATTTAAGCTATTGTGTGGTCAGCTTCAGCCTTGACATTTTGGTTATCCCTATAAGTGGTCAGGGACAAAAGTGAATTTTACAGATGCAAGCTTCCTATAGAAACAATCATAGGTTTGGAAGGAAAATTCTATTCGCTACAGATGGGACCCACCTACCTTCTATTATCAGAAAGGTAATCAAGTTCAAATTAATCATCTAGGTATAACTACTTTTTTTCAAGACTTTTTAAGATTTAAAAAAAATCACACACTGAATGATCACGTTTCCCTCCATTTACTAGTAAGTGTAAAGCAGGTATCATTACAAGCTATTAAATAACTAACAGAGAGTAGAAACATGCTGGACAGTATCTCTTCTAGGGGAATTTCCTTCAGAATTTCAAGCAATCTTTCACTACCTTACTGATAGATTGGAAAAGTTGTAATCCAGTCTCACACAATCCAGTAGCCAAAACATTTCAGCTGTTCAACAATGGTGCTCTTCTTTCTTGGGATTTTGTTTCTTTATTTATTTTGGTTTTTTCCTAATCACATTTTCAACATTTTGTTGTTGGGACTCATTCTTTATGCATATGGTGGGGGAATTCACCAGTGCCAAACAAAAAATGAAAAAAATTCAACACCAGCAATCCCAAGCTCACCCTTATTTTTACAGTTCCCACACCGAAAGTGGAGCTCAAGCATCTTCTTGATCAGTTTATTGTTTGTTTTTTTTTTTTTTATCAGCTGTTCAAGTATGTCTAACTTTGTGTGCTCCTTAGGACACAGAAACTTCCTACCTTAGGCACTTAGGTTGGTTAGAAACTACCTCCTTCAAACCTTGTGAAGGAGATAAGCACTCGCAGAAGTTGAGCTTCTGAATTGCTGAGGTGAGTAGCTCGCGAGAGGACGCCTTCAACACCGGAGCGGGGGGGGGGGGGGGGAGATCAGCGTCCAGGAGCCTCAACTCAGAGCGACAAGAGCCACCGAGGGAGCCTCATGTCCTCGACAGGACCTGCCCAGGAGCCGGCAGCTCAGCTGACGAGAGCGAGCAGCTGACTCACACGGGGCGGAGCCTGAAGCAGCGGCACCAGCCCTCACTGGGTAAAAACCTGCCCCAGGGAGCGCGGCGAACAGAGTAGGCAAATAGAGCGGGTCGAGGCCGTTTCCGCGGCAGTTTGTGCGGGATGGTGAGCACTCGTCGTATGAGCAGGGCCCGGTCCCACAGCCCTGCTCTGGCTGCCCCGGCGGTGGCCAGCGTAGGCACCCAGACAGAGCCGATGAGAGGGGAGGCTGCAGTGCAGAGCTCGGGCTGCAGAGAGTGCCTGCACTGGTCTGGTGAGGGGAGGGTGCACAATGGGCAGGGCTGCGCTCGGTGCTCCCTGGTGGAGGTCCTCCTGCAGCAGGGGCTGAGCTGCGGGATGCTGTCAATAGGCTGCGAGATGTCAGGGAAGCTGAGAGGAAGCAGGAATGCTTGCTCCTGGCCCAAACTGTGCAGGGGCCTCGAGCTTCACCTCCAGCTCATGAAGGAAAGAAGGAGGCCGTTAACCTGGGAAGCTGGGAACTAGTGACAAAAAAAAAAAAAACCAAAACAAAAAAAGAAGGAGGAAAAGGTCAATCAAAAGCAAGGGGCTTCCCCCTAAATCCCCTGTCCCCACTCAGAACCGCTTTGCTGTCCTGCAGGGGGCTAATGAGGAAACGCACTCGAGCGAGAAGCAGCCGGCTGATGCCCTGGTAAAGAAGATCTCTACTGGTGCTGCTAGGAAAAAGCGGCGGGTCGTAGTAGTAGGGGACTCTACACTGAAAGGGACAGAAGCACTCGTCTGCCAGCCAGACCCCGTCTCAAGGGAGGTGTGTTGCCTACCGAGGGCACAGATCAGGGATGTAGCAGGCTGCCTGCTCTAGTAAGTACCCACTCCTGATGATACATGTGGGTGCTAGGGATATAGATAGTAGTAGCCTGGGGAACATAAAGAAGGACTACAGAGCCCTGGGGGAGGTGGTTAGGGGCTCTGAAGCTCAGACAGTCTTTTTGTCAATTCTCCAGGATACAGGGGAGGACCTAAAATAAGCTAGGAGTATTGGCCAGGTTAATACCTGGTTAAAAGGGTGGTGTCATAGTCAGGGGTTTGGGTGCCTTGAACTCGGGACCCAAGTTTGTAGGCCAGGTCTAGTGGGGGCTGGTGGAGCTGGTCTGATAAAGAAGGGAAAGAGCAGTTTTGGTAGGAGGCTTGCCAGACTGGTCAAGGAGGCTTTAAACTAGATGTGTTGGGAGAGGGGGGCATCATTCCATCCCAACACACCCAGTCAGTTGCCAGAACCTATAATAAATGCTCGGAGCAATGTAGAGATATCCCAGCCGCTCCAGCCAATGAGCTGGCTTCAGTTGGAGCTTGGCTCAGATGCCTCTATACAAATGCCCGTAGCATGGGGAACAAACAAGAGGAATTAGAGATGTGTGCACATCTACGGGGGTATGATATAATAGGCATTGCAGAAACATGGTGGGATGGCTCCTATGACTGGAGTGTTGGAATGGAAGGTTACAGGATTTTTAGAAAAGACAGGCCTGGCAGGCAGGGAGGGGGAGTTGCCCTTTATGTTAGGGATAGGCTGGATGATCTTAAGGTCCTTTCCAACCCTAACTATTCTGTTATTCTATGATTCTATCCATTGTCTGAAGTCTCAGTAAAAAAAATCAGCCCGAAATCGGGGTGGACTTAAATCCCAAATTATGATATTTTCTTCCTCTCTGCTTCACCACACTCTTTTGCTGAGCTGGATTTAATCTGAATCATCTGTATCTCTCCTATTTTTTGCTTAAATCATTCATAGTGTCTTAGAGAGCAAATTTGTATGGACCCACGTCATAACTCCCAGCTACCCATAGGCAACATAACCATTCTCTGGTGAGACAGGTACTAAGGTCATCTCTTAGGCAATGTGTCTTTAAAGCCAATTTTTCAGCCTTTGAAGATATGTATCGACGTGGGAGCAAACTTCAGAGAGTCAAACAAAGACATGCCAGTGTGAGTGGAAAAGAATATGAATGGATACCCTCCAGTGTCCATACCAGGTCAAGGATAAGGGGTCTGCCTTGACAGCCACAGCACATTGTTCTTAGATCAAGCAGCATCAGCTAGTTTGTTTGTAGCTGGAAAAGCAAAGTTCCATCAGCAACATTTATATAGTTCACACAAAACCCTGGGCTGATCAGGTGTGAAATAGGGATGGGAAACTGCTTTTAAGTGTCCAGCATTCTTGGCTCCAACTAGGCCCATCCAGAATATTTTCATCTGTGTGCCACACCTAACTCCATGGAAACAGAAGCAAGGTGAAACAGAAGTAAGGTAAATCAGAAAGGAAGCTCTGCAGTGCTACGGGGTCATCTGCAATTTGGGGAGACACACCAGAGCCCTCTTTCTACAGCTAGAAAATACTGAAGAGACTCTAGAAAAGGAATATTGAAAGCACCCGGGGAACAGTCCTGTAAAGGGCGTATTCAAACTGTTCCATGTTATTTTCCTTGTCTCTGTTGCTGTCTTACACCTTCTATGTCCTGATCTGACTATGTGTTTGTCTTTTACTGTTACGACTGAGTAAGGAAGAAGGAAAAGATCTAAGAGCTTTCTGCCTCTTATGAATCAGAAAAAAATGGGGTATGGAAAGAGCTTTGTGATATCCACACCTCAGGAACAGTTTAGGAAATTCAGGAGCTCCAAGAGATGTGTGTGAGTGTCTGTCTGTGATACTTGGAGAAGCAGGTAGCTAGCAGTTGCTGAGATTTGGTAAGGACTTATCTTCGGCAGACACAAGAGCTCCACTGCTGTGAGTCACAGATGTTACAGGTCCCCTACCTCCACTTCTGGTGAAATATAGTGTCATGGAGACCTACAGCATTTGGGGAAACAGGCCTCTTAATTTCAACCTTTTCCCTCCTCCTACCAACCCAACAGTACACCTCATGGCCTGTTTGCACTGACATGCACTCATGTTGTTGCCATCCAAGTTTGGGAGTTTAAAACTATATGGATATCTTTAAAAGCACCTCGGAGCATCCCGACACGTAGGAAGTCAAGGAAGAGGGCCAGGAGACCTGCGTGGCTAAATAGGGAATTGCTGGGTATGCTCAAGTGGAAGAGGAGAGTTTACAGGTCATGGAAGGAGGGGCTGGCCACTTGGGAGGAATATAAGGCTGCTGCTAGAGGATGTAGGAAGGCAGCTAGGATGACTAAGGCCTCCTTAGAATTAAACCTGGCGAGAAGGGTCAAGGACAGCAAAAAGAGCTTTTTCAAATACATGGCAGATAAAACTAACACCAGAGGCAATGTAGGCCCACTGATGAACGGGATGGGTGCCCTGGTGACAGAAGATACAGAGATGGCAGAGTTACTGAATGCCTTCTTTGTCTCTGTCTACTCTGCTGCAGGCAGTCCTGAAGAGCCCTGTACCTCTGAGACCTCAGATGAAGTCAGGTCAAAGGAGCGGTTTGCCTTAGTCTATGAGGAATGGGTTAGAGACCAGTTGAGCAATCTGGACATCCATAAATCCATGGGTCCAGATGGGATGCACCCGCGGGTGCTGAGGGAACTGGTGGAAGTCATTGCTAGACCACTCTCCATCATCTTTACCAAGTCTTGGGAAACGGGAGAGGTGCCTGAGGACTGGAGGAAAGCAAATGTCACTCCGGTCTTCAAAAAGGGCAAGAAGGAGGACCCGGGTAACTATAGACCGGTCAGCCTCACCTCCATCCCTGGGAAAGTGATGGAGCACCTTATCCGTAGTGCCATCTTAAGGCATATCAAGGATAAGAGGGTTATGAGAGGCAGTCAACATGGCTTCACCAAGGGGAAATCATGTTTGACCAATCTCTTAGCCTTTTATGAGGAAATAACACGGTGGATGGATGATGGCAGAGCGGTGGATGTTGTCTACCTTGACTTCAGCAAAGCATTTGACACAGTCTCCCACAGCATCCTCACAGCTAAATTGAGGAAGTGTGGTCTGGATGATCAGGTAGTGAGGTGGACTGTGAACTGGCTGAAGGAGAGAAGCCAGAGAGTTGTAGTCTATGGGGCTGAGTCTAGTTGGAGGCCTGTAACTAGTGGAGTGCCTCAAGGGTCAGTACTGGGACCGGTATTATTTAATATATTCATCAATGATTTAGATGAGGGAATTGAGTGTGCTATCAGCAAGTTTGCTGATGACACTAAGCTGGGAGGAGTGGCTGACACGCCAGAAGGCTGTGCTGCCATCCAGCGAGACCTGGACAGGCTGGAGAGTTGGGCAGGGAATAACTCGATGAAGTATAACAAGGGAAAATGTAGAGTCCTGCATCTGGGCAGGAACAACCCCAGGTGCCAGTATAGGTTGGGGAATGACCTGTTAGAGAGCAGTGTAGGGGAGAGGGACCTGGGGGTCCTAGTGGACGACAGGATGACCATGAGCCAACACTGTGCCCTTGTGGCCAAGAAGGCCAATGGCATCCTGGGGTGTATTAGAAGGGAGGTGGTTAGTAGGTCGAGAGAGGTCCTCCTTCCCCTCTACTCTGCCCTGGTGAGACCCCATCTGGAATACTGTGTCCAGTTCTGGGCCCCTCAGTTCAAGAAGGACAGGGAGCTGCTGGAGAGAGTCCAGCGCAGGGCAACTAAGATGATTAAGGGAGTGGAGCATCTCCCTTATGAGGAAAGACTGAGGGAGCTGGGTCTCTATAGTTTGGAGAAGAGGAGACTGAGGGGTGACCTTATTAGTATATATAAATATATAAAGGGGGAGTGTCATGAGGATGGAGCCAGGCTCTACTCAGTGGCAAACAATGATAGGACAAGGGGTAATGGGTACAAACTGGAACACAAGAGGTTCCACTTAAACTTGAGAAGAAACTTCTTCTCAGTGAGGGTGACAGAACCCTGGAACAGGCTGCCCAGGGAGGTTGTGGAGTCTCCTTCCTTGGAGACATTCAAAACCCGCCTGGACACATTCCTGTGTAACATTATCTAGGTGTTCCTGCTCCGGCAGGGGGATTGGACTAGATGATCTTTTGAGGTCCCTTCCAATCTCTAGCATACTGTAATACTGTGATACTGTAATGACTTGTCTGCGACTGTGTTTCTCCTAGAATCATGGAACCGTAGAATCACAGAACATTTTGGGGTGGAAGGATCTTAGAGATTATCTAGTTCCAATCCTCCTGCCATGGGCAGGGACACCTTCCACTAGACCAGATTCCTTAAAGCCACATCCAACCTGGCCTTGAATACTGCCAGGGATGGGGCAGCCGCAGCTTCTCTGGGTAACCTGTGCCAGGGCCTCACCACCCTCATTGTAAAAAAATTTCTTCCTCATATCTAGTCTGAATCTACCCTCTTTTAGTTAAAACACATTGCCCCTTATCCTATCCCTGCCTTCCTATATCAAAAACCCCTCTCTAGCTTTCTTGTCAGCCCCTTTAGGCACTGGAAGTTGCCAGCAATGGAAGGTGCTCCAGCCCTCAGAGCATCTTCGTGGCCTCCTATGGACTCACTCCAACAGCTCCACATCCTTATGCTGGGTCCCCAGAGAACGATGCAGTACTGCGGTAGGGTAGGGGGAGGGTGGGGAGTCTCACAAGAGTGGAGTAGAGGAGGAGAATCCCCCCCTTGATATTCACTTGGTCATGCTGCTTGTGGTGCAGCTCAGGGTATGGTTGGCTTTCTCCATGTCCTCCACGTCGTCAGGAGGAGCAAAGCCTACCCAGGCTGAGATGCATCACAGGATGTCTTGGAGCAGGAAAACGAGTCATAAACCTCACCCAGCAATAATGTACCGTTAACTCCAGCAGCTGACCGCACATGCCTTCTACCCATAAATAATTCAAAGAAAGTTATGTTTTCTGTCTTGAAAAAGTGACTGTTCAAGCAGTCATTGCAGATGTGGTAAGACAACTGGGGAATACATTTGCTGGGCAGGGCCAACAGGGATTTCACAAATATAAGACCCTATGTGGGACTCTATTAATAGTACACTGCATTGATGTGTGTCATGTGGGCTTCATTTCTTGGTCTTTCAAGAAAAATGGATAAGCAGAATGCATCCAACAGCTGCCGGGAAGTGAAGGGATTTCCCCTCTGTGCTGTCCTTTTTAAGCAGTGACGTTTATATTCAATGATGTTCAACGGGTATCACTAGGAAAGGACTAAGATCACAATTCTCCCCCAGAAAGAGACTGCTGCTTCATTAAATAACTCATAGCCTAATATCAGGCACACAAAAATAGTACACTGCTGAACTTGCGTGATTCTTCCTACTGAACTCATGCTACATGTAATCTAGTCAAAGTAAACTAGGATATCAGAGCTGTGCATTTGTCTGCAACAAATCAACAGTGAACAGGAGTGGGTAGCTTCAAATCCTAGAAATTATTTTCTTAAACACTTTAAACCTGAAAGAGCTAGCCTTCAGGCAGGGTTATAAAATGAAGATTGCAAAGATTCCATGCATGAACACGTACAGAAGATTTATTTCTTATTTCCAGGGATAAAGACTAAGTCATTCAGCCATCTATCCAGCCACTGTGGTTCAAGAGAGAAGAGCCAAAAAGGATTGGAAAGCAGATTTATCTTGTGTTACTGATGGTGAGCTGGACTGGTGGAAGAAAACGTAGTCCCCTATTAGCATAAGGGATGACTCCTGGTATGTTACCTCCCTGTGTGTTGGTCTGGCTCTTTTCCAAAGCTAATGCCAATGGGCAGACTTAGGGAAAGGTATTTCAGTCCTGCAAAGCTCATTGCTTCAGTTTATATTAACTACATCAGATAGAGATCTAGATGTGGAAACTCTGGAAAAGGATCCTATCTCCCATCTAGTTTCTCTACTTTTGAATACAGTTCTTTACAGACCCTTTTCTAGCGCTCTTCAGTCCATTTGCAGTGGTCTGGAGTGATGATACATTCTAAGATCCTGCTAAACCTCATTGCTTACGTGGTTTAATGGGTATCCACTTTTGGCCATAGGACATGGAGCTAGACCTCTGAGGTGGTCCCATTTGGCCACAGTTCTCTTTATTTGGAAATTGTTTTTATTTTATTAAAGAAAAAGGAAAAAATGTCTCCATTTTGACAAGTTTTGTCTTTTGAAAACTGCAATCTTTTGTTAAGAACAGAAAAACCTGTTTCTAGCTAAAAGTGAAATGTTTTCCTAAAAGTATCTTCTCAAAAGCCATATGTTTGGGTTTAATTTTTAACGGAAATAAAATCAACTTAAGAGGCTGTTATGGGCCTGGTCATATGAGAACCAGTGATGGTGTTGTGCTTGAATTTAGCATAGTGTATAGGTAGAGTTAAGTGAATTGGCTTTAACCAAATGTACATCAACACAGTAACCTGTTTTGGATCATGGCCAGAGTGACTCTTCAAAAAACTGTGTAAGAAAACTTGAACCACGGAGTGACCACAGTCCCTGGGCTTCTGACAAGAAATAGCTTTCCCGAAGTATAGAGCAATTGGAGGGTGAATCCTAAAAGGTACTTTGTTTAATATAAATCTGGCTTCAACCCATATAGAACAGAAAAATCCAAAGTACCTGGGAAATTGCTTCATGAAGTGATGTTCAAAGACCTGGTATTCAAGGATTCTTCCTGAAAAGGAGAAGGGGAGAGTGATCAAACACAAATATACAGAGCCAAACAATACTTGTCAAGAGAAATTAGGGAAGGAAAAAAATAGAAGTAACAATGTTAGACAGAGAGTTAGTAAGTCCTGAGTGATGAAACAGATGAAGTTTTGTTTTCTATAGCACCAAGGTCTCATGGCTGGAGTCTTGCGTGACTAAAAGGCAAGAGTTAGAATTCAAAGAAATCTCCTGAAATCAGGGTTTTGTATTATCTTTTGCCACTGTAGACCACTTAGTGTTTAATATGGGGCAAGTTCATTTTGATAAGGCACAGATTCTCTTTCAGTTTGGTCACCTTGGGGCTTGACTCAAAAGCATTCATGTGGACAGACAGTCCAGCACATTTGCCTTTGAGTCTAGCTTTGAAACCACCCCTAAATAACTGTGTGGTTGCAAATAAAGGTTCCTAGATCATAGACTGATATTCTATGTGTCTTTATGTATATTTATGTGTAAAATATACATACATATATATACGTATATGCTCACCACAGCATGCAAAACTCCATAGAAACTTTAGTGAGGAGTCCAGCAATGCAATCAAGCTGATCATATTCTTCTGGGATCCCCCCATGGTTTTCCACGTTCACTTAATTATTCAATCTTTCCACCAGTATTTCCTTCCATAGGTAAAATCCGCAGTTTTGTAAGTGTAGTTTCTGAATAACTAAGACTCAAGAAAATGAATTCTACCCAAACATCTGGGTATGATTTTTTTAATTTTTTTTTCTATTCACAAGTCATTACTAGTTTCTTCTGCTGGCCTTCTGAGGTAGCAGATTTCAAGGAAGCTTCCAGTGGTGATGGAGTACATCACCAATTCAAGAAAAAGACAGTAAAATGCTGTAATGGTGTCTACTTTCTCAGTTTTACAGATCTTTACAGGTTTTCATGTACAGTTAACCTCCCCCATCTTTTAGTGAACTTCAGACTCTTGAGGTTTTTGCTATGATTTGTTAGTTGACTTTTCCAGATCATAACCCATTATGGGTTTGCAAGCCACAGGTTGAAAATCATTGCTTTGGAAAGCTTAAAAGAGTCTTCTTGAGTTTGATCCAAAGCTCTTTGACATCAGTTGTGAGAGTCCCTGACAGTGTGGGCTTTGGATCAGACCTTGAAACGTCTGTAGCTTTTTACCAACTGTCCATCGTCTGTGTCCCAGTTCTCCCTCCTGTCTCCTGTGTTTGTTGTTCCTTCTTTCCATCCCAGCAGATGTTTTCCAGGCAAGAGAGCAGGATCTTGCTTCACTTGGAGCCAGAGCCAAGGTCTGATGGTCTTGCACTGATTAATACCAATGGGAGTGGCACCTCTGAACAATCCTAAACGGAGAACTGGGGAAGTGCCTTTCCTGCCCCTGTGCTCACTTCTCCCTAAGTTACCAAAGCTATAAACAACAAAAGAGAAAATAAAGCCCAGACAAACTACTAAAGCAGGAAGAGCATGTCTGAGCTTCGGTTTTGTTCACATTGGCTTCCAAACTATCTGGATGAGACTTCATGGGAATGAACTTTAGTATGTGCACTTTTTCTGAACCTTTAAGGGTGGGCATCTCCTTTGGGTGCCCCATTGCTCACTGTCTCTGCTTATAATACCCTAATCGGAGCCCATTTTTTCAGTGGCATTTTTCCGTCAGCTACTAATGCTTTGCTGGGTGGGATTTCTTCATATGACACCAAGGATCTGGGCTCCAGAGAACAAGGCCTCCTCCATCTCTTTTGGGACTATTAAAAGCACTGTAAAAGAACAATGCTGTATACGTCACTAGCATATGCATTTATTAGTCAAGCTATTTATATATGTTCCCATCAATATTTTATTTCTTTCTACTTTTAATCTACTCCCCACCCCTCTAAGACAAGGGTTTCTTGCAACAAAAGTGAACATTTTTTTCTTGAAAGCAAATTTCTTTAGATCAAATAGAATAAGCTGAATAATTTCAGTTTTTGTATTCTTATTTGCTTTTCTCTTTCATTTTTCTCGCAGAGAAATGGCAAGAATTTTTCTAAACACCACTTCTCTCTAGCTGGTTGAAACAGAACCTGAAAAAAATGAAAAATAAAAGGTTGGTCTTTGAAAAAATTATGATTTGTGTCTTCAAACATTCAATGCTATTTCTATCTCTCTCTCTCAAAAAAAAAAGCAGAGTTTATTTTGGACTTTTCTTTGTGTTGTAACTGAGAAATCTTCTTCTATCTGATCTAGTAGAGAAAATTTATTCTTCCTGCAGTAGAACTATGAGATTCTTTTCCTTTAGTTAAAGAGACAGCATATTGCCTCGGACTGGAAAAGTGATTAATGCAATAGTCTCTCCTGATTTCAGTCTATATCTTCTACCAATCTACTGGTGCTTTCCAGTAGTCCAGGGGAATGAAACACAGCAACATAGTGGTCTTCAAGAGAGACCCTGTCTCACCTCCTTTGAATCATAGCTAGAACTATACAAAGCCAAAGATGTCTGCTAAAATGTGCACAGTCATTGGGGGGGGGGGGGAAGGATGTAATAAAAAATTAAAGTCAACAGCACAAAGCAGAGCAGTTGGTTTGTACATGACTTACCACACAAGATCTGATGTTCTAAAGGACCAGGCACCCATTTCTGCTAAGCCAGGTGCATCCATCCTGCAGCATAGTAAGGTTTAAACATGCTTCTATAAACCAGGGTTAAATTTCATATCCAGTTGCTGTTTATACCTTGGTGATGCGAAGCAGAAACTGCAATTTAAATTCTATGGTAAAAAAATCCATTTTCATTCACAAAGGAAGTTAGAAATAGCTCTTTAAATTATTTTTGGGGATGGTTTATTTTTGGTTTATGTCAGGGTTTGAAAAAGCTTTGAGATAACATTTTGATGAACTTGAAAAATATTGTCAATCGTCAGTTTATTGTTTATTGGATTAAACATAAAAAATTTTCATGAGCAAAGATGAAAATATTTATTTTGGTAATTTTTTACCCTTTTAAAGGGAGAAACAAAATTTAGTCAGTTTTTCATGTTCCCCCAAGAATTTTCCTCAGGAGTATTTTCAATTTTTATTTGAAATCTTTCAATAATTACAGTTACAATCCCTAATATATGCTTCCCTACTATCTTTCATTAATATCACATCAAAGTAAATGATCAGGTTAGGAGTATAACATAAGAAAAGCAAGACAGATTTAAAATGGCATCACTGGAGCTTTGCTAGTTCTCAGTTTATCATTTGAAAAAGAATTCTGATGTCTAAAACAAGAATCATATTCTTTACAGTTTACAGCCTTGATATGCTTCTTTCTCCACTCTTGGTGAAAATTAGTCTTGAATAAAATAAGCAACTGTGGATTGCATCATTTTGGTTCAATGATTTTTTTTTTTATTTTGACAACAAACTAAAAATATATCAACTTTTCCCACTTTAATTTTATTTCTTCCTTCATTTATTATCAAAGGGTGAAAAAGGGTAATAAATTTTTCAAACCCCACAACTTCACACCAAAACAATATCTTTCCTTTTTCCCACGTATAGTTCAAAATCTGAATTTTTTTAAACATAATTTCCCATTAAGTCAGAAGTTTTATTTTTGGGCGAAGCCTCTGTCAAAAAAGGTCCACTGCTTTGCAAGTGGGGCAGAATGCAGGAGTCTTAGTCACCTTCTCTTAAGGTCAATATCTTTCTGTGATTTCACTGTGGCTTTAGCTCAAACCCCACAAACTTCATCCAAAGCCTATATTGGAATTTGTGGAAAGAATCCTATTGACTTTGATGGGCACTGGATCACATCTTATACAAATGACTGAAAAACTTTTCCAGATGAGAATTTTAGCTCAGCACTGCTTAAGTATCCAAACTGGGAAAACTATGTTTGCTGGAACTTTGCTTTAGGGAAATGAAATAAGAAAAGAAATTACCAAGCTTCAATCAAAATTAGAATCACCCTTTAGAAAACAAAAAAATAAACCTTGCCATCTGTGACTCTCTCATTTTACACAACATTTTTATTAAAAGCAGCCAGGTACTTCCTCTTCCTTTGCCTAGTTTAAGCAAGAAGAAGATGTTTATTTAACATTCATAATTTGTTTAGAGTTAGCAAACGAAATACCTTGTTGTGCATGAGTTATTAGCTCATTGCAGAACTGCTCTGTTTAAATGAGCCTTTGACGTTGATTCATCTAAATATGTGTCTCTAAAATGAGAATCATATGCGTGGTGAAACCAGACCTTGGCATTTCATCAGGGTGTGATTTGGGAACACAGGCTTGAAACTCTCCATATTGTTAAAAGCAAAGCAGAGGAGAAGGGCATTTTGCATTATTTTTAACAAAGTGTTCTCTTGGTATTGTATTAATTCTGTAGTATATTAGTGCCATACGCTAGTCACTGATTCACTGACATTTGCATTAGTCATTTGTTGCTAACCATTTTTAGCCACTTGACTTGAAGAATCAGTACAGGAAACCGTTAATATTGTGTATGAGGGGCCAAGGAAAGCACATAAAAAAAAGTGTATGAATTGGCCAAAGTCAGCTAATGTCACTTGTAGTTCCATATAAAAGAAGGACAAATTGTTTGGCTTTCCATCCAAATAGCTGCAGGCATCAGGCTTCAGCTGTGAGTTTCTGAAAATTCCCAACATCATACCTGTTTGCTTATATTCTCACTGAAGATGACTGACATTTCCATGGCTCATTTTGCTCTGTGGGATTTCAAAAACATTGAAAGATCAATGAATCAATGAGCCAGGTGCACTGGTGGGCTATATCACTCTTGGCATTAATCTGGAAAGCAAAGCAGCCATGATCCTGAATATCCTACCACTTCACCCAGGTGAAGTGCTCCGTTATAGTGACTAAAGTTAAAGAGCATGTAGCAAGAAACATGATCCACGATACACAGAGTCGTAATCAGCAGCTAAATGTGCAGAACTCTCTGGGGCAGAGTAACACTTGTACAGGTTTTGTTTTCCACCTCCAAGATGATTTCTTCATCAACTTCTCTGCTCAGTGTTTCCTTCTTCATCTGAACAGACTCAAAACTTTAGCTACTCTTAAAAGTTTTCTTCCTTGAGGTCTTGGCATCTCCCTAAATCAGGATTTCCACAGGGGCTTCTAGTTATCCCTACTTACCAAGACAACAGCAGGTCTCTTACAGAGGATGCCTGTCTAGGGCTCTGGTAGAAACATACTGTGTTGCATATGGCTTTTTTTGGCTAAGCACCTCCCTTCCTTACCCAGAGTTTCACTTATTGTTTTCACTTTATCCATTGTGACCTGAAACTAATTTGAATCAGCCCTGGATTTTCCAAGACTTTTCTGGACAAGATTCCTGATAGAAAACATCATCAATTCTGGTCTTAGTTACACAAGGGTAAAATTCAAACGTTATGCCAGGAATGCAAGGTGAGTTATACTCAGTTTTGCCCTGAATATACAGGGTGTTGTTTGGTGACACAAGGGTTAATTCTTAACTTTGAAGCTGATGAATTCTCTTCAATCCTCATTTACTCTCTTCTGTTAGACTGTTTCCTTCCTATTAAGCTATTAAACCACACCATTTCAAACTAATTTAGAAAAAAAACAAGACCCCTGTCTCTATTCTAGTGCTGAACTAAAATGACCCTGTTTTATTTTTCCAAATGTTGAGAAAGCATTCTAATAAACTTTTTTCCTTCACATTTGAAGGAAATCTGAAATAATACAAGATTTATATTTATTACACACTTCTCCATCTAAAATAAATGGCAAGATTGATATAATGTGATTTTCTGAGTAGTGGCCTCGCAGACTTCAGACTCTTCCTGGGCACTACCCCAGAACTTCAGTGTCATTGGTGCTGTTACAGAGGAGATATTTCCACCACTCCCTTCCCAAACTCCCTTTAACTCCTTATTTTATCATTTCTTAACCCAAAACTAAATAAGAAGTCACTGATTTCATTTTTTTAAACTTGCATAGTAATTGGAAGGACCAGCATCCATCTCCCTGTTCCCCAAATCTCTCTTTTCTTTCTTTTTTTTTTTTTTTTTTTTTTTTTGAGAATTTAAACCTTAATGTTCCAGGCTGTTGAAAAACAGTTACTTTAAATTGCACAGGGAAGCTGGTTTGGCTTAAAGCCTAGGCTCTTAAGATGTTATTCATCTTCATTTGCTTAATCATAAATTTTTAGTGTCATTTAGTCACTATAGAGTCTTCTGCTGCAAAACAAGATGAATCTTCTGTAGACTCTGTGTCATACCTACATGTGTGGACATCCAAAAAAGCAAGACAGGTAAAATGGCATCCGATGCTTATGGGTGGTCTTCTGCACCTTACCATGTCATACAGGTATCATCTTCAGTCTGCAGTAATTTCATCTTTCTAAGACATAGGCATCTCAGTCATGTTATAACTAATGGATCTATGCCTCTAACAAGTAACACCTAACATTATTTGAAACCCTCCATAAAGTTGAAATCCTTCATAGAGTTGAAACCCAAATGACTTTTAGGTGCTTCTCCAAAATGGTACAGTTGCTTTTCAGTCCCTGTGTCATATCAGTCAGCCCTGTGAGCAAGTCTCAGATGCCACAGGGTGTCTAAAATCTCATGAAACATCTATGTATGGGTGGCTTAATCAAACCCTCCTTAATTCCGCCAGTGGAGTTGGAAAAGTTAAACACCGGACGGGTATAGGTGGTGATGAGATCAATTGCTCCTGGAGATGCATTAGCTTTACTGACGAGGGGTGTGACCCAGTTGCCCAAATATAGAGATCTGATATATAATTTTTATGTACCTACTGTAAACTGGGAGTATAGACTGACATTTTTCCAAGAAACACAAGCACCTCTGAAAAGCAATGTGATCAGGGATTAACTATTGGTGATGTTTCACTTCTAAGTGGCTGAAGTTAGGTAAGAAGTATTTTACTCTCCAGCTACTTTGGAAAACCCCACCCTAAGGTTACTGGTTATAACTTTCCCAGTGCCTTGTCTGGGGCAGTGGGAGTCTGTTGGCTTCTTGTTGAGTTCCACCCTTCCATGTTTGGGGATGGTTTCAGTATTCACTAAGTTTAAGGAAAGAGAAAAAAAGGTTGCCTTTATTATTATTAGTTTTTAATTTCTGTCAGTCATCTCCCTGAATTTCCTCACTCTGTCAACAAAATTTCTGATATAATAAGCAAACAGCAGGCAGAAATTTATGGCAGTAGTATAATTGCCAACAGCCCATTTTGCTGCATGGTTCCTACACTCCTCCAACCTCAATGTACATAACAAATTTCTTTTGTTTGTTTTTTTTGTCCATTTCAAGCTGAAAGACCATAACTAACAACAGATGGTGGTTTGTTTTCTGCCACAGTTATATTATTTATGTCCTGTCTGGGTCTATAACTTTCAACCCCTCCCCTTTTTTCTTCCAAGAAAGGCCTCTGATGGCCATTAATTTGATGATGTATCTGGAAGAAACTTGCCAGCACTTGTCTCCCAATAGATTGTAATAGACTAGAATGGGCTTGGGCCATTTCCAGATAATTGGGTTTTGGGGGTTTTATACTCAGTCTTCTTTTGACAGAAGATCTGCATTTTACATCTATGTAAAAACCAGATGAATTAAAGAAGGAAAGAAAATATTGAAAATAAACAGTCACCTTTTCACAAAAAATAATAATAATAAAAAATATTACATCCCTCAATGTCTAATGAGTTGAGTCCAAGCTTCATATTTTGGCATTTGAGAGGTCCCACTGGGATAGATGTGTGCCACTGAGATTAAGACGGTGCAAAATATAAGTGAAGAAAAAGAAGAATACAAAGAAGCAGAATGGATCATAATGATCCATTGCATGTGAACACAATGATGCACTCATGCACGTGAACACCTGAACCTATCTCTTTTGCTTTACATCTTGCATACATATATTTAATTAAATTCACACTGTATTGCCTGCAGCACAAGCTACGGTACAGTTCTTCAATCAACGGGATTTTTTAGGCTTATTTTCAGCAAACAAAATATTGCGCTATTGGTGTGGGATGCAGTGTTTGGATTAAGATGCATACATATTGCAGCTTAATTCTTCCTGGCCCAGCGTCCAGTTCCGATTGGTACTGGTCTCCCACAGGTCCAGTGCTATATCTATGGTATGAGTATTTCAGATCTCAGATATCATTACTTCAGCATCTCAGATATCATTAAAGTGTTTTCAGATAAAGTCTTCATATCGATAAAGTGTTTTCTGTCTTCAGATAGAGGTCTCAATGTGACATGAATGTCCTACACCTGGGTTGGAGCAATCCCAGGCACAGCTGCAGGTTGGGCAGAGAAGAGATTCAGAGCAGCCCTGTGGAGAAGGACTTGGGGGTGTTGGTTGATAAGAAAATGAACATGAGGCGGCAGTGTGCGCTTGCAGCCTAAAAAGCCAACCATATCCTAGGCTGCATCAAAAAGAGTGTGACCAGCAGGTTGAAGGACATGATCCTGCCCCTCTGTGCTGCTCTACTCTGAGACCTCACCTGGAGTATTGTGTGCAGTTCTGGTGTCCTCAACATAAAAAGGACATGGAACTGTTGGAACAAGTCCAGAGAAGGGCCATGAGGATGATCAGGGGACTGGAGCACCTCCCGTATGAAGACAGGCTGAGAAAGTTGGGGCTGTTCAGCCTGGAGAAGAGAAGGCTGCGGGGAGACCTCATAGCAGCCTTCCAGTATCTGAAGGGGCCCTAAAGGGATGCTGGGGATGGACTCTTCATTAGAGACTGTAGTGATAGGACAAGGGGTAACGGGTTAAAACTTAAACAGGGGAAGTTTAGATTGGCTATAAGGAGGAAATTCTTTCCTGTTAGGGTGGTGAGGCACTGGAATAGGTTGCCCAGGGAGGTTGTGAATGGTCCATCCTGGCGGTGATCAAGGCCAGGTTGGACAGAGCCTTGGGTGACATGGTTTAGTGTGAGGTGTCCCTGCCCATGGCAGAGGGGTTGGAACTAGATGATCTTAAGGTCCTTTCCAACCCTAACTATTCTGTGATTTGTCTATGAATGACGAAGGTCCTGTGGTAAGATAGGAGTGATCTCGACAGAGGAGCTCAGAGAGCCATTTATCTGACCTCATCTGGACATCCTTTGAAGAGGGAGATGGATCTCTGTTTAGTCTTCATTAACTAGATCTCCATCCACCCCTTTTACGATCATAAGAGAGATACAGATATTATCCTAAAGGTGAATTCATCTCACCTGTCTTCAATGTGTAGGAATGAATTCTACTCCACGTATGATTCCTTCTTTTCGTTTGATATGGAAAAATTTTAGGCAATGAGGCTAAGCATGGGATGGTGTAATATATTTTATTAAATTAATTGCTTCAGGCTGGAAAAAAAAAATGAAACAAAATCACATTTCAGGCACAGAAGCTCTTCTTCTGTGAAAGAAGAGATTTATCTCCTCCCTTTCAGCTAGGAGCACAATGTGATGCAGTGGAAATAAGAAAAGCCAATACATGTCCTGGTGAGTCAAGTGGCTACAACAAAGAAACTGGGCTGAGCTGGTTTGTACAACTCAATAGACTGCAGGCTCAGAGGGGCCATAATTGGTGTGCAGAAATGCAACAGGGGAAAAACCCAAGCCAAGAGAGACACCCAGTTACTAATATGTCTGCAATAGTCTCCAGGCCTGAGGAGGTCTCTTCCAGTCCTTTGTTCCTTTACAAGACAAAAAGTAGGGAGCTATTATTGCGGTGTTTATGGTAAGAAGGAGTGGATGGAATCCTTTCTGTAGCTTATGGTTATAAGTATCATTAGCACTATTTACTAGATAACTAATGGAATATTACGATTTCATTGCCTAGAGTGAGCAATATACTTGTCTCCAAGTATAAACAGATTGACAATTTTCTCACACCTCTTTGAAATATTTCCATAAAGTTCAGCAGGGTTTGATTCAGCACCTTCTTTCTCAGTCTTCTCCTTTATTCAGAGAAACTTGAAGTAGGAATTTGATATCCACCCTGATATCTTACTGCTGTCTTACCAGCAAGCACAAACTCAAATGCAGGAACCACCTGCCCACACATGACTTACTTGCTGCGTACACAAGAGAATGGAACCAGTTTAAAAGTCTAAATTCACAAAATTCTATTGGAACACAATAATTTTTTCTTTTTCACTGTCATAGTTGTTGAATACAGTTTGCATAGAGAGATTGGACTAGATGATATTTTGAGGTCCCTTCCAATCTCTAGCATACTGTGATATTAAACAGATCATTTTGCCCAGTGCTTTAACCCTCTGTACAGACACTGCCATGATGACATTTCATATTTTCTCTTGCTCCCCACATCAGCAGGCTGTATTTCATTTTTGTTTGTACCACCAAGGCACTGTGACCTGAGAGAAGTTTGGTAAATGCAATGCCATGGAGCTCCATGGACAGCATCCAAATTAATCCCTGCACTCCACGTGGGGGAAGACGAGACCAAGAATAGAAGCACAAAATAACAGAAGGGCTGCTGGCAGCTGAGACGCTATGTTTGCCTTATGGTCTCAGACAGCAGTTTGAGAGAGGCTCTTGACCTCTAGGAAGGGATGTGATCAGAGCCATCAAGGGCAAAGAGATGCTTTTTGGCTTGGCGCTGCTTGCATCCCCACAGGGAGCATCAGGGTGATCTGGCCCATGTTGTGCAGCTCAGGATGGGCTGGGACAATGTGCTCTGAGGAGCCTGGCCACAGGCAGCCCTTGGGCAGAAAGACTCAGTGTAGACCACGGAAACATAATGAGAGGCCTGAATTAAAACCACAGCGGTTCTCCTCCAAGCTCACGTTGACACCCCCACTGTGTAGCTTTGGTCCAGATCCCACTGAACTCAAAAATCCTTTAGGAATAATTTTTTCCCCTTTTTTGTTTTCTCTTTATCCTTTTTTTTTCTTTTTTTTTTTTTAATTAACTTCAATATATTTCAAGACAAGACGCTCCCTTGTGGGAATAAGCTGGAGAATCATCTTCAAGACCTGTTTCTGTTATATGGTTTTACCATGCCCTCAGGCAGATCCTTAAGGATTTTTCAATCCAATATTTTCAAAAAGCAGCCATGTAAATGACCTCTCTTGACCAGAAAGACATTAAAATGGCTAAGATCTGTTAGTTTCTGTACAAAAGCATAGAAACACAAAGGGCTTTCTGCTTCAAATTTAATCTCACTGTGATCTTCATCCTTAACTGGACTCACACACCAGTTCCATGAGACTCAAGAATCTGAATACAGCAGAAAATAGAGGCTTCAGGTCAGCCTCTGTTGAAAAGGGGAATTTTTATCACTTTTTACAGCGTCTGTTAGAACGTCACTGAAATATTTGATAGCTGAAGTAAGAGATGTCTTATAAAAATACCTGTATAGCTGTTCACATCTCAAGAAGTTATTGGAAAGACAATACTTAGAAGTTTTTTCTTCACCAACACCAACACAGTGGTCTAACTGCACTCAGAGTTTGCAAAATAATTCACTAAGCAAGAGCCAAGAGGGAGCCTGAGGGTTGTGGCAGGTTTAAGATTTGCCTGTTAGAAAGTACGAACTTTTCCCACGGGATGTGCAATACCTTGGGCCAGTGCGAGGAGTTCGCACACTTGTTATTACAGATGCTTAGCTCAACAGCCAGTTCTGATAGAAATTACATCAGCCTTTCAACCACACCCACCGGCAGGGGAACGGAAAGTAAGATAAATCTTGCTGGACACGGCTTCTTAGGAAACAGACCCATCTGCCAGCCCCCTTTCTTGGACTTTCTGATGCTGTTATCTTGGACACTGTCTTTCCTGGCTGGATAGTGACAGGAAGCATTTAGTAAGTGGGTAATAATAGTTTCATGTTAATAGGAAATAGCAGACTTGGAAGTAGCCACATGTCTGAGAACTAAAAAGGACCCCACAGCTTTCTGAGCATGTGTGGGAATCCCACAAGCCTTTGAAGTTTGTCCAAAACACACAGCCTGTTTAATTCTTATATAATTGCCAGTGTCAATAGTCAGTGGGTATTTTTTGTCATATATTGTTTTAATCTGGGAGCAATAGTGTTTGACAGAGAAACACTGTGCTAAGTGGCAGGAGAAGAGAGGGAACAGAGCACAGCTCTCATCATTGGAGGATATCGTCTTTGTGTGTTGTGGGCCAGAGAAGACAGAAATCTGATTAAAAGGGGGGAAGGAGAAGGGTGCACAGGACGTAGTCAAACAGTAACAAAGCAAATCCTAGTCTCATTCTGAGTTGGCTGTGCCTCTACAGAACTTGTCCTGCTCCTTTGCTGGTAAATTGCCAAAGTAGTGGTGGTGGTAGAGTCAGAGGGGAAGGATCTCTTGGCATACAAAGGAGACAGTGTCTCTTTTTGTATGACTCTTCTCTGCTTCAGTGAAAGTCCCGCTGAGTTTCCACTATGGCTATTTCCAAGACTGCTATTTCCTATTATCATGACACTATTATTACTCTTCTAACTTCCTTTGGCCAGGAAAGGTCAGTATGGCTCCAAGTAGCCTTGGAGTAAGTTTATCAGAAGAGTTATAAAATCAGCAGAATAGACAATACAGAGGAAAGAGACTTACATGCTGTCCTTCAAGGAGTTATCTTCCTATTTACACACATAAGTAGAGTAAATACTGCAGCAATTAGCTGTGTGTCTTCTACCTCATAGCATGTATGCTGGGCACTTTCTGCCTTTCAAAGAATGAGCCTGTTTTCCCTGCACCAAATAGAATAAGAGCTGAAGCATTCTTCAAGAAAGTAGGAAGTCTATGGGCTTGGAGCACTGCCTCGCAGGAGATTTCTGCAACTGAAGATCACTGAAGTTGGGAAGATGGTCAGTCTTTCTTGTTGAAAATACAGAACTTTACCTTTGCTCATTTTTAACTTAGCTATTATTCTATATTAATAGATAATCACTTATATATGTATTGATAGTATCTAATTAATTAATTAATTAATTTCAAGGAGGAGAAGGGCCATCTTTTGTGTAAGAAAAAATGATGCTAAGATTATAGATGTAGGTTTTATATCCCCATAGGCAGAGGAGAGAGGAATGGCCACGCTCACATGGCCCTTTGTCCTGAGCACAGTGCTAGTGGAGGGCAGGAGTGTAAGGTGTGCCAGGGAGTACATCAGCAGACTTTCCCCGACAGCTGTTTTTACACCAATCAGTCTGTTATAAAGACATGCAATGTATCAGGGTCTGTGGCTGAGACAAGGGACACAACTACTGTTGATTTCACAGAAGCTTTTGGATGAGAAGGTCACTGGGTGCTGCTAGGCCATAATCTGTGGTGCATACATCCCACACCAGAAATAGAAATGTCTTGTGGGTCTCCATCCCATACTAAAAATGGAAATGCCTTGTGGATCTTTCCATGTGGAGGCTTTTCTAGTAAGGGATTTTGAAAACCTCCAAGTATAGGTGAAACCTGAAATATGTTTTGGTGAATTAAGCATTTATGAGTTAAATCTCTTTTGCTTTAAACCATTTGCCTTCATTTTCCCAGCAACTCTTGAAGGGAGCTGGGATATTTAATCTACACTCTGAGTCCTCTGTAATTTTTTTAACTACACAATATACAAACCCCTTCATATTTAATAAGTGCAAGTCAGCATATCTGGCTCAGGGTGCTCATCAGCTCATATCTGCACCCTTTTGCTGGGGATTTAAGCCTGGCTCTGATAGAGAAGCCATATAAACTGAAGACATCTGTCCACTTAAACAAAGATAAGTTCGTAGTGGAAGTCTTTTACATTTTTTGGCAGTTTTTTATGTTATTCAGCCCAAAGTATTGTTGATGCAATTTTAATTCTGTTTAGGGAACCTTTTTATCTTGCTCTGCTGTCATATTCCAATCAAACTGGGTTGGATATCTCTCAAATTTCTGTTGCAGTGCACTTCACATCTCTCATACTCTTTATTACCTTGATCTGCAAGGCAGGATAGCAGTCTCATTGCTCTTCGGCAGAGTGAAGGCATAGACAGTTTGTGTGAATTTGCCACAGTGACCCAGAAATAACCTCACAGAGCAAGGTACCGATCTTGTGTCTTTGAAATCCCAGGTTAGCAACTAGATTATCAAAGTACTCTTCTCCTGTACTTTTATACCCAATGCACGAATATGAAAATGGAAAAAAGCAGTTTTCAGAGGCTTACCTGGGACTTTATGATACGTGAAAAATCCTATTTGATTCTCTTAAATGTGCCTTAATCAAAAAAAAACTTCTTTTGCAGACAGTAGAAAATTTCTGCCATAACCCTTTAGTCTTGTGCTCAAGTTTGCTTCTACATTAAAGTGTATACATGCTCCAGGGAGATCTGGGGGATGGTACTTCTTGCTTGCTTGTCTGAATCCTGAAGCAAATTTGTCAGTTGCGTTGATATTCTGGACACTGTGATTAAGTAAGTGTTACTATCTTCTTTGGTTTTTACCAGATCTCCAGAAACTGCATTTATATACTCAAAAGAGCTCAGATTTACTGGGTTCTGCAGATGATGTGGTTATATAATTGTTGATATCCTAATAGGTAGCTCCTCCAGACATTATAATTAAATAATTGCTAGTGTCTTATTTGCTAACTTCTCCAGATTTTGTGGTTAAGAAATTGTCAGCATTTTGCTCATGGAATTTGTACTGGTTCTATTGAAGTAATTATGTTTCCCCTTCCTCTTTGGAGAATGTTACAACATGTCTTTCAAGTGAATCTCATGGGCCTGATTGTCTCATTAAGTCTGTGTGAATTTGATGTGTTTTAGGCAGAGAATATACAATGAAGTTACTGAGCAAGCTAAACGTGAGATGAATTTGTCTTCTCTGTCATGTATTTCTCTGTTCAGGCTTAACCCCTAAAACAGAATTTGGTGGCAGCCTGCACCATGCTGGTCATGTTTATCTCATGGTAAACTTGTACAAATTATTTTGAAGCAGAGGATGCCATGTAAGATCACACCTTGCTCACTCTAGAATAGGTATATTTTGATAACAGTACTTTGCAAATCTACTGCTGGATATAAATAGCACTGCAATATAAAAAGCGACAAAAAAACGTTCCTCAGTTGAGATGGTTCCAATTTATAAGAATGTAAGTAACAAGCCTCTCAACACTTGATTGCTCTTTAACTTAGATGAAAGAAGACAGGCTGAAGTACATGGGGAAATTAAGTTCTTATCTTTTCTACCTCCCACAACCTTCTGTCTGCTGCTGCTAGACATCTTCCAAACTGGATGCTGCATGGAACTGCTGCTGATATTCCCATGTCATAGAAATTTGGAGTTATATTTCCTTTTACTGAGGATTGGTGGTAGCAGCTTTAGGACTTTTTGTTTTGTCTTCTGTAGCACTGAGAAGCCTCATATTCAGATAGAGGAACCTGAGTTGTAGGAAAACCTCAATGCTTCTTTCTTCTGAGGCATGGACAAAGGAATTTCTCATCATGAATAAATTGAGAGGTTCATGACTATTTATTGTAAACAGCAACAGTCACATTTTATAAGTATGTAGACCTTATTGTTTTAAAACAGGTAAAACTGAGTATATCAGATGTCTTTATGCATCATTTTTTCAAGTATTATCCCATTACACGATGGATTCACACAAGTACTGGAATCAGATGGAATCAAGGGCCTGGGTGCCTTTAAATTAAAAGGAAAATTCTGACAACTCCTGCTAAGAATTTTTCACAGGATCTCACTTACCCATGTTGAGGTTGTGTCCCTTATCCTGAACACTGCAATTTCTGGTCTTAGGACTTCCACATATTTAGTCATGGCAGATGGAGCTGCAAGTCTCCATCTGAACCATAGCACAATGCATACATTTTCCTGATGGAGTCTCATAGACCCTCTTCTGCTAAAAAGAAAAAAAGTATTTAACCGTGGTACTTAGAATCATAGAATCATAAAATAGTTAGGGTTGGAAAGGACCTTAAGATCATCGAGTTCCAACCCTCCTGCCATGGGCAGGGACACCTCACACTAAACCATGTCACCCAAGGCTCTGTCCAACCTGGCTTTGAACACCGCCAGGGATGGAGCATTCACAACTTTCTTGGGCAACCTATTCCAGTGCCTCACCATCCTTACAGTAAAGAACTTCCTCCTTAAATCCAGTCTAAACTTCTCCTGTTTAAGTTTTAACCCATTACCCCTTGTCCTATCACTGCAGTCCCTAGTGAAAAGTCCCTCTCCAGCATCCTTGGTAGGCCCCCTTCAGATACTGGAAGGCTGCTATGAGGTCTCCACGCAGCTTTCTCTTCTCCAGGCTGAACAGCCCCAACTTTTCTGCCAATACCTGCAAACAGGATTTCATTTAATCCATACCCTCAAGGAATCCTAAAGCAGAGGAAGAGAGATAGGATAGAAAGGTTCTTGGAGTAAAAGAAAAAAGAGAATACTCAGAGAAAAACTTGCTTTCATGCTGTACAGAGATATGCATAGGTCCTCCACTGAAGACAAGGATTTTTCTAAGAAATAAAATAAAATACCTTTGATTTTAAAAAGGCATTTTTAGTTAAAAAAAAAAGGAAAGAAAAAATGCAAAATCATTTCAGTACAAGATTTCCAGACTGTTAATATATTTTGAAATCCTGTAGCCCAGCAGAGTTGAGTTCCATGGCCCCCATTCTGTCCAGTGATGAACCTGAGCATGTATTTTCAGTAGACACACACACAAACATATCTACATGTATACATATGTGGCTGGCCACATGAATAAGCACAGGCAGAAATGCTCTCACAGACACAACAGACATGTTTTTCTAGCTGGGATAAGGCACTTCATTGCCCCATAGGGTGCGTTAATCAGTTCCCGTTGCTATCCCAGGTCATTAAGAGCCAGGACAACCAGCACAAATTGTACGTGGAGCAGGTACAGTAGGTGACCTGTGTTCCTGGACACGGTAAGTAACCATGTTTTAAGCATGTGTGTTTACATGATTTGCCACAGCATAACATTTCCATCCCAACCAACCCACTGCCGTTCTACAGTACAGATGTGGGCCTTGGTAGTTGCAGGGCTGTCCTTCTCCTGGGTTTCTGCTTCAAACTATACTCCTAGATCTCTGCAAAAGTGGATTTGCATTTCAAATTGTCACTCCAGATCTCTCTACGTGCTTTCCCCCAGCCCCTGACGTGCAACGTAAGAATACAGATACACATTATTATGTTATAGATAGAGATATGGGAGTAGGCATATATACTTCCCATATCATTTCAATCAAACAGTAGAGATGGAAGTCTAAATTTTTATTTTTACAGTTTCTACCCCACCAACATATTAATAGATTTAACACCACGTTGGAGGCCAATCCTTTCACAGGAAGACATCCTATGTCTACTTCGGAATTGTAAGTACAGGCATAAATGCCTGCTATTGTTTTACATCACACCCTCCTTCACCATAACCTTATTGCCTGCATCCCACTGGAAGCCAACAAGAAGGCATCTGACACATTTTTGTTAGGGGAATCTGATACCACCATACAGGATTCTGGCCAAGCCCACCGCAGGGTAACTTCAGCCTGAAGTAGAAGGGTCACATAGACTGCAGCCCTGTTCCAAATGAATACAGCTAGTGGAAAGGGTGCAGGGTAATGTATTTCTGATGAAAGGAGAGACTGACAGCTCTTCATTTTCTCAATAGCCATTTCATTACCTTTAGAGGAGGAAGACAGTTTACCAGACCTGAATAGTATGTGTTTTGAATTGTGCGTTGTTGTGTTTGTTTGTCTGTGTTTTTTTTTACTCTGAACAACACTATCATCACTATAACTGAACCATATGCCTGTGATTAGAATATAGGCCCTACAGTCCCACCAAACCTATTCTTTCCTTCATAATCGATCACTAATGACAGCTTTCTTGACCTGCACTGTGCAGTAAGGTAAGTTTATGAAAGATTTGATTGTGAGATTCTGTGGTAATATGTGACCCTTTCAGGTACATAGCGCAAATCTTCCCAGGCAGCTTTTACCTCCTTCATAGTGTCAGCTTTTCCTGCCTCACTAGCTCTGCATTTTTATTTATCTGTTTATTTTGGCCTGGGTATTTCTCCCTCTGGTTCTTGTGTGTGTAATAATGGCTTAAACCTCCATAGGACCAAGCTATGATTATTCTAATTATTGTTCATCTGTGTATAGTGACACAGATGTTTTTACAATGAATGCTTTATACAGATTTAAAAAAAAAAATAGTGGCATACAGAAGGACCATAAGTGTTTCTGTGTTTCTGACATGTTGGGAAAATTAATTTCATATTTTGTGAAAGGACAGGGAAGCAAATGCATATATTGAGAGATTTAATTGCTTTAGGGTCCAAGCAGCCTTTTTTTTTTTTTTTCGGGGGGGGGGAGGAGTTGGGGTGGGTGGGTGGAGAGGGGAAGGGAAAGGGGAGAGGAAGATACTAAAGACCTAGTAAATGAGCGATGATTTGATATGAACAGTGAAAGTCCTCAATCCCAACAATGGAATCTGTTGACACTAAAGAGCCCAAGACCCCTCAGGCAACAGGAAGGTCACCTGGTGGTTGAAGTTCACAGAACTGCAGATCAGCTGCAAGTCCAGTACCCCTTATTAGTCATGGCTAACAAACTTGACTTTGCTAAGACTTGAGCTTTATGAAATTTCAACACTGGAATGAATCTCAGGCAATGGTGAGGTTTTTAAAATGTCTTTATTACTAGCTTTAATTCTCTAACACGAAAGATAAGATGGAAAAGGTGCTACAAAAGATAGAAAAAAAACCCATAGCTTACCTAAGAAATTCGAGGCAAGCTGGCAAGTGGACACTGGCTGCAAAAGCCTGAAGGCTCTCCAGCTATGTGAAGCACAACTACACAGATGAAGAAAGTTCTCCTGAGATCAGTCCTAAGGCATGCAAAGTCTAAGTACGGGTCTCAGATACTTTGCATTCAATTCTCAGGGTAGGTTTCATCTCACGGACCTAGAGACCTGTATTTACTGCCTATACCCAGTTTTTATCTGGGAGATTTAGGAGCTATATTTGGTTGCCTTTAGCATAGGCATCTAAAGCCATTTCATCTGAAAAATGAAATAGGGAGTAGAGGAGACCCACTCCCTTCAGGATATACATATCATGGTGAAGCCATACCTATAATTGCATGAAATGATTTTTTTAAAGCATCTGAATCAGGCCATAGGCACATTTTGTGAAAATTCAGCTGACCAAATGCAGGTATCCTATTTTAGTTACTAGGTCTCCACTGACCTTAGAACCCTCAGCACTCATTTAGACATAGAAAACTAAATACTGAATAATAGGTGTGTTTGTTAATCAGTAAGCTAAATTCTATTCTGAGTTTCATTCATAAGTAGAAAAGCAGTATCATTTTACTTCTAACATATATAAAACTTCTGTAGTTTTATAATTACATTAGGAGGTGCAGCTTACAATTATCAATAACTGAAAATGTGTTGCCTAAAAATTATTTCTTCTTGTGTGAACAGGTTCACAAACATCATCAATATAAATATTTATTAAAAAGGAACATTTCTGAGCAAGCTGAAAGAGAAAATAGAGTGTGGTCCCATGGGAAGGGTGGGAAGGACACAATATCTTTAAAATATGAGTTCATATTAATATTTTTTCAACATCAGAGAGCACAGACTGGTTCATTGAAGAACACACTGATAAAATAAAATTAAGTCTGTAAAGTCAGGGACTAGAAAGAGAAGTAATTCTGAAATTAGGTTAGGCCTAGCAATTTGTTATCTAGTGCTTTCCATATGAACATCACGCCAGTCCAACGACAATTATTAGATAGGAACTCTGTGCTGATGCTAACAACTGAAACTGTTTCTTCCCATTTCGTTGTTTTGAAAAATGAACTTCTTTGAGCATTCCTCCCCATTCAGTCAGACTTATATTAATTTGAATAATTGAAGGCATCTGTATCTGAGAAGAATACTTGGGTTAAAAAACAGCTGCTCACACACAAGAATCTGCATGCCTATTATTTGAGATGCTCTAGAGTGTCCAAGACACACACAAGGAGTTGATGGATAGGACAGAGGAGACTTTCAGGCTACTAGAATGACAACTAGGAGGAAGGATGCTCAAGCGCAGGGCAAAGAGCCTTGTATAGACAATTATATTGAGCCTCTAATGAAGTAAAATCAAGCTCATATTACCTCCTTCTAAAATAGATATCTCCCATTAAATGGGCCCAATCAGGACCATTTCTCTCCTTACTTCTCAGGAGCGATTGCTATAAGGCCACGGGGGGAACCTAGAGCAGCCTTCCAACACTTAAGGGGCAGCTACAAGAAAGCTGGAGAAGAACTTTTTACAAGGGCAGGAATGGATAGGAAAAGGAGAATGGCTTTAAGCTGAGAGAAGGTAGATTTAGATTAGATATTAGAAAGAAGCTGTTTACTGTGAAGGTGGTGAGACATTGGAACAGGTTGCTCCAAGCAGTTGTGGCTGCCCTATCTCTGGAAAGCCAGGTTGGACAAGTCTTTAAGCAACCAGGTCTAGTGGAAGGTGATCCTGCCCATGGCAGAGGGGTTGGAACTGGATGGTCTTTAAAGTCCCTTAAAACCCAAACCATTCTAGGATTCTGTGATGATTCTATGAGCAGTCGGTCAGCTGGTGAGATCTAAACTGTGTCTACAATGAGGTAAGATGAATCTCAGACTTTCTCATATGCTGCAAGAGAGCGAGCTCTTAAAAACCCCAAACTAACACTGAGTGCCTATAATAATAGAAACTGTCCATAACACACATGTCCAAGGGATGAGTGACCTGAGACTTCCGAGTGAAGAGAGGTTGATGCATTATGGCGCACCACTGGGACCTCATGAAACAGAAACATATCTGGGGACAAAATACCAGTTCCTACAAGGTGCTGAATGTTGCCCACCTATAGAATAGACCAACATAAACAGAGGGAGCAGAAGACATTTCTTAGGCTGTACTGAAATCACTTCATCCTGGTCTAAAGTTCCTTCAGAGGTGTCACAGTAACAGCTCAACAGCTAAACAGGATGTTTTGGTCCCATGGGACAGAGCAAAATGTGCTGTAATGGTAGTGATTGCCAGGAATTTCACAAGACTATATTACCAGGAAAGGCCCAGGCATATACTAAATCTCCTAAGGAGTTAATGAACAAGGCCCTCTAAGGAGAATAAATCACTATTCCTGGTCCTAAAATAAAAATTAAATCCCAGGAGTGACTCAATGCAATTCCCTAATTTGGCAGAACATGGCCAAGACATTACTGTGTTCACTGGACTTATGGCCTGTCTGAAAACTCAGAGAAGTCACTTGGGATGGATTTTATCTCACCTAAACTCAGGTGTCTATGTTGCAGACTTTTTTAATTGAAAAAAATTTCCTCAGACTTCCTTTTAGTGTAAATACAGAGAAAGTGAAACGTTTAGGAAAAAAATCAGATATACTTTAGACACCCAGGTTACAATGTAATTAATTCACCCACAGTCCACTAACTAGATCTCCACTGACCATAAGGCAATCTCCCTTTCAGTAACAAGAACCTCAGCCTATTAAATTTTATTTTTCTTTTTGTTTTTCTAAACCATTACACCCACTGCTGAACTCTAAATACTCAAAAAATACGACTCATAGTACTTAAGTCCATTGGTCATGGCAGGAAGGTAAGACTCTGTATTCCTTTAACCAGACTGAAATTTTGGTGTACAATGTATTTTTTCTATATAAGTCTTTAAGTAAAAGTGTTTCAATGGTGTTTGCAGTATCAGCAAATTGGTTTAAGGTGCAATTAAGACTTACCACAAAAAGTAGCAACTTCATAATAATAGAGGGAGGTGTGCAAATGAAAATTTTCTTTTGAATTGGCTAATTTGTGTTAATAGGTCTGTAGTTACCAAGAACTCCTCATTGTAATCTAACATTCAGCTTTCTCCTCAGCAAGCTGTTTGGCTGGCCAAAAATGTAAACAAAAAAAAAAGCAGATTATGAAAGTGGAGGGTTGATAACACATGCAAAGAGGAACATCACAAGCAGGAGTTCACCCAGGGCTTCCTAGAAAAGCCATCAGGAGGGCTATAAGTTGGTATGACACCATTGCTTTTCCCCTCACCAACTATGAAAGGAAGAGCAAGGACCCAGGTTGTTGTCACCCTCAACATGGTACTTGTTAAGAGAGGGCCATTGCATTACTGTGTACAAGCTCTGTCTGCTCACGTACAATTAATCCCATGCACCCAAGAGGAGTAAGAATTTCTGTAACTAGGATTTCCAGTGAATCACGACTCAGAAGGTTGGTGAGAAACAGGGAAATCTGTAGTGAGAAATGCAGACCTAAATTTTTTTCCTTCTGAGGAGACAAGAAATGGAGAGAGGTTCCTTGCACTTGATGGGGCTTTGAGAAGCCTGTTCTAGTGGAAGGTGTCCTTGCCCATGGCAGAGGGATTGGAACTGGATGGTCTTTAATGTCACTTCGAACCTAACTCATTCTATGATTCTATCATAGAAAATTGATCAAACTATTCAAAACTCTTCATGCATCCATTTTGCCTCATATAACAGATCCGTTTGCTTAGTTTGTGAGTATGCTACGATGAAAGCTCTTCAGAGTGTGAAGGTTATTGTCAAGGGCCAACAAATGCTCAAAGGTAAAAGTCTTATGTAGTTGAAGTCTCTTTACTCTTTTTTGGCTGGTGTCTCTTAGCCTTCATGCCCCTGTTCCCTACGTTAACCCATAGGAGCAGAGACAGCATCATCATCCATAGGTCCTGGGGTGACTTGAATTGCTGATGTCCTCCAGCAAACAGCTGTTCAATAGCTTCTTGACTTCAGCTTTGCAATTTTATCCCAAAACTAAAAGGCGAGCAAGAATGAATTAAACTGCTTTTTCCAGCCAGCCCTCAGGCACTTGTTCACCAGAGTTCAACTCTCCCCTTAGCAGCTCACTGCAGCTCCAGCATAAACTCTTCTGACCTTTCAGCTAGACTTCTTTTTTTGATTTTCCTTTTTTTCTTTTAACAAAAAGTATCATGTTCCAAATTAAACACTTGGAAACTTGCCAGTAGTATTACAAGCCTGCCTAAAATGCTGAGGAAAGGAGAAGAAAACTGGATTTTAGGAAAAAAAAAAAAATAAGAAAGAAAAGAAAAGAAAAAAAAAGGTCTGGTAAGAAAGTCTTTCCAACATAAGGACTGGACACAAAACAATTTATGAGAACTCTAAACTATTGAGAAAAATACCTGAAAGGTTAATTTGCTTAATGCAGCCCAATTTAATGACTTACAGGGAACCTAAGAAGACAGTTCACTAATGTGTCTACTCTTTATGGATAAACATGTCAACTAATTTCTGCACACTGCAGAATCTACTGAAAGTGTGATTTACATGAGTTGCATCAATTTTTCAGTTTGTGGAAACATTATTTGTCAGCACAGCCTTGATGCCAATTCAGTGGTGTCCAACTGGATCCTTTCTCCTACATCTCCATAACCCAGTGCCTGGATCCCTCTGGTACTTTGTATAATTATTTGAAGATGTGCTGAAATAAATAACTACCAGTCAGTCCTCTTTACAGTCAGTCAGTACTCTTTGCAGGAAGGATAAGTACCGTATGGTAAAAAAATCAGTCACTCCCATTCTTTACATCTCTGTTCTTCTCATTTCTTCACATTTTAGGGTAGAGACTCAGTGGAAGAGAGCTTATAATACAACTCTTGAAAAATCCCTCTAGCACACAATAATTAGGACATGAAGAGATAGAACCTCTTCAGTCTGACCCTTGCTTTGACTTGATTTGGGCAATACTCAGGAAAATCTAACCTGTGGGAGAACCATCCCTTTCTCTCCACTTCAAACATTATGCGAACTCAAATGTTCTAAAAAGATTTAAGTGTACAGTATCCCTGTATTGGCTTGGGCCATGGATTCCAAAGCTGTGTCATGACTACTCAGCCTGTGAGACTGGAAGTGGAGTCAGAATTCAGAAACGAACTTGCAGTGGGAAAGTGTTGGAGCTTAGTGAACACCATGGTGTTCTTCTGCATAGGAGTGACAGCAGTCTGTTATGATTTAGGGCAGGAAGAGTCTAAATTAGTTTGGCAGAAATGATGACTAATTCTGGGTCTCCTATGGCTGGAGTGTGCATTGTAACTCTAATAAAAGTAGTAAAATGAAGGCCTGACATTCTCTGCTGTTTCTGCAAAAGATACATGATTACCTATTTGCTTCCATTGCAGTGCTCTCATGAAATGTGAAGTTCTTCAAACAAAACAAAACAAAACAACACACACACAAAAAAAGATAGAACAACTTAAACAATTGTAGTCTACGATTTTCCAATAGGATTTAGCATTGCATCCTTTAGATCATTTGGAAAAGGCCCCCAGAAACCTCACCAATGACACCAGCTTTCAATCACTCTCAACTTAAGCTGCAAGTTAAATACCTTGCACTGGGAATCTACTTGCCTCCAGAGTAAGTACTTTTCAATTCACTCTTCTGCCTTCCTCTGGCTGCAGGGGAAAGTATTTCATTTGGATCCCTACCAAGACAGGCGTTGGTGGTTTCTCCTATCCTGACTGTCACCAGGAAGGAACAGTTGATTGTTTCATAAGGTGCGTCACAGAAACCACTTCTGGCTGGTGAGCAACGTGCCTCTGGCCACTGCTGAGTGAGGTGAAGATGTGGTTCCAGTGACAGTACTTGGTGTTTGCTACAGGAATGTTGTGTGGGTCACAAAAGCCCTCCTCAAGTGGAAAGCTTGGATACCTGCTCACAAATGTGTACACTCACAAAATTTGGTCACTCCCTGGATTCTACCAGGCATTCAAACGTTCCAGCCCCCTGTGTGTGAAAATCCAGTTTTGTCAGTAGTAGTCTTAGTTATGCTGCAAAGTCTGCTATTCCTGTTGGTTTGTGATATGGTATCCAGGTACTCGGAGGTATACAAAGTAATTCATTTCCAAATTGAAGTCACAATCAACTAGGATATTCTAGATTTGTGATTCTTTTTTGTGCTTTGTTTTGGTGTTGGTTTGGTTTGGTTTTGGTGGGATACTGCTGCTGTATATTTTGCATGGGTTGGGAATGTGTGCATAGATCAGTGCATTTTTCTTAGCTGACACCCACCCCCCATGTATTTATGTTTTCTATTATGTTATATACAATGGGGTACAGGAAATCAGGTTTGAGACAGGGAGAGAAGACCAGGGCACATTAGTTGAGAACTTAGTTTCATGATAAAATTATACTCCAATTCTTAAGTAAAACCCAGATTTATGATTATTTAACAGTAAGACAGTGCTTGGGAGCCCTGTTCCTATAATAGTGCTGATATGGAGAGGAATTCAAACATATCAGTGCAGTACCTAGTGACATTCAAGATATTCAGGGATGTTTAGGAAGTATATTTGGAAAGGGCAGATGCAATAGATATCTTATGGGACACTCGTGCCCTCCTGGAGCAGTAGCTAGAGGTCAGCCTAGGTACCCCAGTGTATAACTTAAACTGGAGATCGTAGTTGAAGAAAATTACTCTCCTTTTCCAAAGCTCTTAATGCTCCCTGTTAGTGTGAGCATGGCAAGTACTAGATGATATTTCTCCTGCTTTCTTACAAGAATATTTCTTTTAAAGTATTATGTCATGTGTATGGAAATTGAGATTTTAGCATAAGTCACAAAACAGCCCATCAAATTATATATATTAGCAGCTGAGAGAAGAAATAAAGTTCTACTAAATTAAGTACTTTTCACGAGAAAAGTTGTTTTCTGAAGAAGAAAAGAAACTTTAGGAAAAAAAAAGAAAAAGAGAAATTATTTTCATTTTGCATTATTTTTAAAGATTATTCATTTTGAACCCTCATTAAAATATTAAGTAAAACTGCATTTTATAGAGAGGTACTGAATTGTCAAAAAACATATACTTCATTGGAATTTAAAGTTTTCTTCATGTAAACTTTGGAAACATCAAATACAGTGTCACTTTAACTTTCAGGAAATGCAAATCTTACATTCTAAACACATATTTTGATGGGAATACTCTTATTTGTTTTTTTTAAGCAGAGGATGTCTTTCAGTTCATATGAACTCTATAAACACTGCTTTACTGCATTTAAATGAGTGAGTTACTCCAGTTATACTGTGTTGGTTTAGTAAGTTCAGCCTTTCCACAAAGATTACATTTGAAAAAATGTAATGCTTTCGAGACACTTCATTTCATGTACAGTCTTTTGTGAGGTAATCACAAAGTGTGTTGCCTCTGTGTTGATGTAGCCTGGATCTGGTGCAACTAAATTCCTACATCCTCCAGACTGTCATTCCCTGAATTGCACCAGGGGGTGGAGATGAAGAACAAGACCTGGAGGGTCCAGAGAAGATTCCTGTGTCCATCTAATCCCAGAGTTATAGGCAGGTTGTTCTCCACCTTTAACCAAGAAAGGTTCAGATATAAGCAATGGGAAGCTGATTCAAGGGATCTGTTACAACCACAGAAGCTAAAATGGAAGTTCTGCCTGTTTGTTAGCTTTGTTTCAATTTTATTGCTTTGTAAAGTGTGTGTTCATTTGTAAGACTAAACTCCTGAACTCCGAAATGTTTTATGGCCTGAGTCACTGCGGTCGTCCCATCACAATTACATTTGTTCAATTTTGCCAGAGCATGTATGTTTTTCTTTCTAATTTTAGATTTGCATAGACCCTGCTTTATAGACAGGTTAAAAAAAAAAAAAAATAGAGGGAGAAAGAAATAAGACATCATGAGCTGTGCCTACTCTTTTGTATGTTAGGATAACATCCATAGGGCTATAGAGAGGTTGGAAGACCATAGTATTAGACACAGCATGAATAGTCAGAAAGGAATGGCTTTAAACATTAAGCACAGAAGAATACATACAGGAGAAAAGCACTGAAAATGTCCCATTAGCAGGAGAAGCATCAGCCAAGGCTTACATTCTGAGTCACCAATGTCATATCAAGCAGATATAAAACTGTAGAAAAGCTGCTTTCTTTACTTTCACTGCTATGAAAATCATCCTGGGTTGTAAGAAACAATGTATGAGCATTTAAAAAATACTGGAAATGCCATAAGGAGAAAACATTTTACATTTCAAGAGTTGGAAAAGGATCATTTAGGAGAAACCCTGGCACTGAACATCTGGGTGTTTTGAAACTCAGTGAATTGAAAAGAATCATACAGTGTGCTTCAGTGTCCCAAAATATGTTTCTTTTTTTCCAGTAATAAGACAGTTTAAAACAGGTAAAACACCTGCTATAGTTCTCAGCACCTTTTCTGCCTTCTCTTAAATTGCTCAAGATTGAATTTAAAAATGGGAAGACACACAGACCATGTATCCATAAAAGCTTCACTTGCTTGAGAAAATGAAGTTCTAAACTGTAAAAATGATTTATCACTCTGAATTCAACAAAACGTATATTTTTACTTTTTGAATCATCAAAATTACTAAATTTCTTTTTTTCCCAGGGTTTTTTCGAATTGCCAATGAATTGTCAAAATGGTGAAAATCAGATAGCTGCCTTGCCCTGTCTCTGCCTTAATTGTACAGGTTAGGGGTCCAGCACAGTTTTCCTGTGTCTACACCAGTGCCTTAACAATAAAATCAGGCTTCCACACAATGAAGTACTGAAACATTCACCCCCTTTAGGCTCATTCAGAGGACACTGGAGTCAATGGAAATAGCTCCTGTCGACTTAACAAGGCCCCTGGCTGACATCTGAGTGGAGATACTTCCACCAAGTATTGTAAACACTCTTATCCACAATGAATCTCAGGTGGCTGAGCAGATTTCCAGCTGACTGATGAAAGGATTTGGTTTCTCTGTGTAGGAGAACCACACGGAAGCCACTTATTTTTAACAAGGGGGACTTAAGAGCAAGTTGCATTATCCTCAGCTGAAATAGCTCAAGTCCTGCCATCACAAAAGTCCCCATCAGAATGGGAAAAATCACATGAATGTGTATGTCTCTGTGAGTTCTTGCCGGCTAATGAAGTTCAATCCTGGACAAAAAGAAGCTGAACTGAAAAAAAAACAAAACCAATCAGGTTCCTTGTGGCTTTTCTTGCAACCCTTGCTGCCTGTCAGGCTATAACAGAGTTTCCATCAACATTTACTGGGAATAAATGTCTACAGGTCACCCCCACATTAAGGACCTCAACAGCAAGAAAAAGCATTGCAGTCCAGATTGACTGCAATAAATCTGTTTGAAAAGTGAAGTGGTGTGTCATAAAAAGGAATGGGAGAAGGTGGTGATTCTGAAGAAGACCTTCCTTTGCATGAACTGGCAAGCATGCAGGTCTGGAAAAGCAATGTTGGAAATTTGGGTGAATCTAGTACACTCGGTTGCTTCCCTCTGCTCCCATTACACGCACTAATGTCAGAGTCCATGGAGAGTTCCTACTTATATTGCCTTATGGTACAAACACTGTCACACAGCTAAAATGCAGTATATTTTTATGGCACTTTTCCATGTTTTTCAGAGCCCCAAAACACATCTTACTGGACTGACTCAAGTCCAAGAGAGGGAGTTTTGTTGCTTTAGCACCTAACATTGACTGAAATAATGCCTATTACATCTTGGCCAGAACTCCTGTAATACACTTAATCGCCTGTGTAAGATAAATATTTTCCCTGCCTGTATCCTTGTACCATTTTCTTTTGTTATGGTGACTTTACTACAGGAATAAACTTCTCCTCAATACCATACCATAAGCAGCCACTCTTCCTTATAAAATGATCCCATCCCCATAGCCTAAAAAGTTAAATTGAAAAACGGTATTCAGTTCTCCTTTTAGGTTTTTCAGTGAATTTAACTAGGAAAGTAACTGAACTGTCACCCTATTTCAGGATAAGATGAACAGAAGAAATTTATCTCAAAAAGAAATAAAAGGGGTTTGGTGTCTGTGTTTTCATTAGTACTAAGAAGCAGCTGTCCTTAATTGCCCTAAATGTAAAACAAAATTATTTCAGTACTCTAAAAATGAGATGGCCATGTTACGACATCCATTTGTTGTAGTGAGGCATTTGTGCATGATACTAGAGGCAACATGAACCAATGCAAATTAATGTAAAAAGATTAAAGAGACAGAATAAACAAGACATTTCAAGATGACACAATATTTTTCTGAAACATGTTGAACTTTCTGCCTAACCAGATTTTTATTTCCAAATGTTTGGTTTTATCCCCTGATTAAGGATGAAGAAAAAGACTTTTGAGAAGACAGCATTTTCCATGAAAAGGATCATGTGGATTTCAATGAATCTCCTAAGTTCCCAAGCATGCTTAGAAGGTCATTTCCAAGCAGTCACTTTTTGGATATATGTCTCTCACCTATGATATTTCTTTCCTCTGTGCCCTGTGTAGCAGTATCATAGGAGCACTTGTCAGATACCCCTTTTTTGCTTCCTCCTTCTACCACACACAAGTTTCAAGTTTTATTATTCCAATAAAAATGCTTTATGTTGGCTTTTCCCAAGGACATTAAGAGCTTACGTGCTGCAGCAAAATAGTCTTTTTCTCAAATGTACACTCCACATTATTTGCTGCAAATTGTTGGTGGTCCTTTTCCTGACTCAGAACGCTCAGAAAACCAGAGTCAACAGGACATTTTATGGATTTGTTTAGCGGCTAAGGAGAAGAGAGACCTGCCCCGATTTGTGTGGCCAACCGAGACCTGAAGTACAACTGAGCTCCTCTGCGTGGGGAAGGGACTCTACAGAGACCACACAAAGGATTCCCACCACTTTAGCCAAACAGCAGTTCTCTTTTGGGTTGTCACCAGTGGAAAGGAATGTATCTGACCAGTCCAGAGAGAAAACAAGGCTCCAGGGAACACAAGCTGTGAGCATTTCTGGTGCAAATAGGGAGGGTTGTGCTTTGTAAGCAATCAGTTTTCTTCTGATCATGTACAGTTGCAGTGGACTCGTAGTTTAGCATGCAGTGTGAGTGTGAGCTCCTGCCACAAAAAAACACACAACTTCTCTGGGCAACTTGTTCCAATGTCTCACCACCCTCATTGTGAAAAATGTCTTCCTTTTGTTCACTCTAAGTCTACTCTTTCTCTGACCTTCTTCAGATTCTTTGTTGAAGAGAGTAAAAGAGTCTGGAGGCTCTTTTGGTAGTCCAAAAATGTAACTGGAACCATCTAGAAGTTGAAAAACAATGAACCAGTAGACAAAGATCCTGGTGGGACCTTTGGGAAAGCTGTAGGTTCAGTGTTTATAGGGAAAGATCCACCAAAAGAGTCTGCCTCAATGCTGATAGTTGAGGTAGCCATCTAATTGATATGCAAAAACTATATCGCTCTCTAGACTGTATTCTCACAACTTATTCAGTTTGACATACAAAAGCATAGAGGAACTCACAGAGAAGTGGTTAGCCCTCCCCCCACTATTCTTATCCTTCCTAGAAGAACATGTGCATCTCTTCAGACATTTAGATGCTGGCCAGACTGAGATGTTCAGCTACTTTCTGTGCTTATAGTGCAAATTGGATACTTTGGACTGGAATTTGGACTGGGATCCAAGAGATGATATTAGGGGATAACTTAAATTCTCCCATTTCTCAAAAAACAAAAAACAAAACAAAACCAAAAACAACCCCAAAACAAAATTAGAAAATTAGAAAAAATTAGAAAAAAATTAGAAAGCAGCAACAGTGAGCACAACTGCTAGACCTTGTCCAATTCCTTCTTCTGTCCCTGTCTTTTCTCCAGTAGTGCAGGTTTAGGATGATGTGCTTCAAGGCTGGAAGGTTTCATATCATCCCCTTCCCACAGACTGTACAAAAAATTAACTCAAGTCTTTCAGCAAAACCAAGAGAAGGGGAAGTGATGGGAGGCAGAGGGCAGATTTCTCACTTTCTGGCAAGTGCCATGTGCCTTGGGTTACGAGTGTTGTGGTGGACCCCCAAGTCAGTCAGACCCTGGAGACAGATCAGACCATGCCTTTTTTTGAATACAGCATGTCAAAAGACGAGATCCAATGTCAACAGCTAGGTTTCTAATACATGTCATCAATGTAACTCATTAAACAGTGAAATTCAGTTCGGTGTGAGACATTAAATGAAAAGATTTGCAAACGAGTCTTCCCCACTGTGCCTTTCAGAGATTTGTGGGAGGTCCTTTTGCCTCTATCTTGCTTTCCCACCACCTCCTGTCACTTCCTGCATGAACTCCATCCCCACTGAATCCCCAAAAAAGTCCTTTTTTTCTGTCACTTCTGAGGCTTCATTGTGGCTTTGCTCCCTGCCAGAGGCAAGCCTCCAAGCTCCCCTCAGGAAATTTCCCAGCTTATCCTCATGCCCTGGGCTTTTAGCCAGATGTCTCTCTTCCTCTCTGTTTGTTCCCTGTTCTCTAGAAGCTTTTCCCAACTGAGCCAACTCAGGTATTATCAAGAAAGAAATAATTTCTTCCTCCTTCCATAAGGCCCTGCCTGATTCAGAGAGCAGTCAGGAAAAGGCCAATTTCTTCTTTCTGACCATCCGCACTCTTCTCATGAAATGCGCTTTAGACCATGTATCAAACTATGCCATCATCTGACACAGAAATGCAACTAACCTCTTCCCCCCTCCTTCAAAGATGCCCTTCTTCCTTTCTCCTTCTTTCCTCTTAGACAGTCAGCTGGCATGTCTCTGGCTGGTACGAAGACTATTTCATAGAATAATAGAACCATAGAATGATAGAATGATTTGGACCGAAAGGCATGATCATCTAGTCCAACCGCCTTTCTTATGTTCATTCTAAACCTATGCTCAGTTTAAAACCATTGCCCCTTGTCCTTTCAGTACACACCTTGAAAAAAAGTCTTTTCCCAATTTTCTTATAAGCTCTCTTTATATATAGAAAAGTAGCAATAAGGTCTCCCTGGAGGCTTCTCTTCTCCAGGCTGAACAACCCCAACTCCTAACAGTATCATCCAGAGGAATGTGGTAAGGACAAATGAAGTGCTCTTTTGGCAAAATGAATGTGGCCAGAGAGGTACTATGGATAGAAAAGAGGAAGTAAGTAATGGAAACTCACAGGGGAGTCTATCAAGGGGAAGTCTGACCTCTCCTAGTCTCACTTTCATCCAGGTGGAAATCTGGCTGTCAGAAGGATTTCACATACCTTTGGAGTAAGCACTGGCAATTAAACAGTAAGTAATAATCCCAAAATGGTATCTATGACATACACAGGGCATGATTCAAAGCTATTTATGTCTGTTGTCTTGATTGTGCCCCACTTGATGCCAAATCTTTGCCACTGACTCAGGCACTTGCATGGGACTTGAACTATTTTTTCTGCTAAATGTTTTCTACTTGGCATGACATATTTGAGTTGCTTCTAGGACGTCTTTCAAACATTCCTGTCTACATCCAGTTGCTAATGAAAACTACTTCTGTTGAGTTTTATCCCTTTATAACCATCTTGACACATCCCACATGCCCAGTGGTACATGGGTATTCTATGGTGAGAAGCCCTGACATCCTGGAGACAGCTCTCTTCTGTTCTGAGTACCTTTCTTCTTGCAAGTCTTTCACCAAGTACCTAGAAGTACTAAAATATGATGTGCATGTGTCACGCAGTGTTAAGGAGCAGCAAGGGCTCTTATATATGTGTGAGATACAGACCTGACTGTAGAGGAGACACAAGAGATGATAGCAGATTATCACTTTACCTGCCCAGCATTTTGCATTCTGATTTCTTTACATCAAATGAAATCCTGCTTTGAAGTAAATTAGTGCTGCCACTCCTTTCAAGATCCTGGGTGCTTATTCTAGCAATGTACCTGCTGCTCACATTGCATCTTGTGTAGATCTGCCATGGGGAAGATCACCTATTTGAAAATTACTTTTTTCTTTCTTGACAGAGTTAGCTTTCCCTTAGATTAGTTCCCTGTTATGAATCACGGTCCATGCAATGATCTCAAACTTTAATAAAGGAAGTAGCTGGACTGAGAAGGGAGAGGTCTGAGGGAGGAGGCAACACTGTCTGTAAGTAGTGTGGCAATGCCATCCTAAATTGAGTGGATAAAATGAAGCATTTACAAGGATCATCCACCATTGCTTTACTTCTCTTTTGTGCCACAGACATACTAGTGAAGTCAACAGAGCCAAGTCTACATAATGATGGGCAAATGCATTCAAGGTTACAGGCTCAGAAGATGGAAAATACAGTTGATGGGGATTCTTTTTGTGTATGGACAGAAAATGTTGGGTTACTCTTCATAGAAAGTAGATGTTCAAGAAATTATTCATGGAACTACTTGCTGACAAAAACCAGGTGGAAATGCTTTTTTTGAATTAAAGACTCATAGAATCATAGAATAGTTAGGGTTGGAAAGAACCTTAAGATCACCTAGTTCCAACCCCCCTGCCATGGGCAGGGACACCTCACACTAAATCTGATGATCAAGTAAATCTGTATGATAAGGACTTGGGAAAGGTGGGGTAAGATCTGCTATCCAAAGACAGGTCAAATTCATCAGTAGGCTATAAACTTTTGCATAATTAACTGGGCTTGGAAGTACATAGATAAAACTAAACCTTCCTGGCTGGCAGTGTACTTACTCACTATCTGTAGTATTGATGGGTCCTCCTGTTCCATTTTGCTCCCCTGATGATCTTCCCAGGGTCGGTCACTGGGTTCACTCAACTAAAAGCCTCTCCCCTTCCGCAGCTTGGGGATTTCTTCTTTGCATGGCTACATGACTGGTCATTGACAATGACTCAGTGCTGGCAGGAGGGGAAGGGACTTCCTGAAAAACAGATTGCTTGTGTACAGAGTTATACATGTTGCCCACAGAAACCTTTGCTGTTTGGCATCATGGCCAGGGACAGGAGTCCAAAAGGCAAGAGGAATGCAAATGGCAGCTATTAGCAGATATGTTCCTGGAGCTGGCCTTGGTGAAGGCATCTGTCCTCCCACTGTCAAAAAGGTATGTGTGTGGGATAAGCAAATGGTGACATGGTGAAGAGTGAGGTCAGAGGGAAGGGAAAAATGAGGAGTGTGATTGTATTATAGAAAAAACCAAGAAGGATGATTGCTATCATGTCTGTATGTGGCTCTAGGAAGTTACAGGGATATGTATTGTATTTAAAGATGATTGTGGTAAAAGGTAAATGTTGAGCTTAGTCCCCCACCATCTCAGGCAACTAATACAACACCCAAACACAGCAGCTGTGATTGGAAAGGGGTGTACAGAAGAAAAAGATCAGCTGAACATCCCCTTAACAAGCACATAAGTTCCTTTAACCATATATTCAGCTCTTCTTTAGTATTCAAAAATTCTGTGGGAATCTTTCAGTTTATGTGTGTGGATATCGTTTCCACCTCTCAGCCACAAAGCTGAAGCTTTCTGTAAAATTTCTGCAAAATTTAAACTACCTGCAAGGATCATTCCTCCTCCTGGGGACTTCATAATACAGAACTTCATTCTGAATGTATAGAAGTTACCTCTTATCACACTTTTGGAAAGCAAGCTGGAGACATATAGATAGAAGGCTAGTATTGGGCAGCTTTCTCTGCCACTGTTAAAGTGAATCATTTTATTTCGTCCCATGCCAACAGGTCTTCTTTCATTGGCTGTTGAGTGGCATGCAGCTGCCTTCAGAGTATTGCTGCACAAATATATCCTGCATAAAGGTATCATCATGCAGCAGCTACCCTGCTGTCAAAGGAGCTATTCCTGACCCAAGTGACCTCTGAAACTGGGCTCACACGCTGACAAATACCCAAGAGCCTTCTTGCTTTCAGAAAAAGACCTCGGATTCCTGCACTTGGTTTATCTTGATTCAGCTCCCTGTCTTGGCACTGACTGCTGGGTGAGGTTGCCTTGAGCAAATCATTCAGCTATCTCCCTGCAGCTATACTGCAAGGATAATCCCCATGCTTACACAGCATAACATGAAACTTAATTAATTAATACTCGGAAAGCATTTTGGCATCCTCACACTACACAAGCATGAAGTGTTATAGATTACTATGATTAACCTGGTCCCTAGCTTTCAAAGTGTTCAAGCAAACCTATTTTAGGGAAATGTTTTAAGAAAAATTTGATCACTTGTTTCATTAGGTTTACACTGGGTGCTCAATAAAGGCAAAATAAATATTTTGGCCATCTTTAAGTTGTGAGGGTTTTTAGCTGTTAGGTCTTTTTGGTTGGTTTTGTTTTTGTGGGGGTTTTTACAGTGCTGACCTGCCAGACGATAACACAAATTCCACTGAAGCAATATGAAAAAGTTCAGTTACAGCTGAGTAAAGACAATGTCTTGAAAGGATCTTGAACTGTGGTTGTATACCCTCTTTTTTGCTTCAAGGTTGCAGTGCTAAATCCTCACCTATTGGCCTGTGAAATGTGAATTCATGGTGCGTGACACTGGTATTATTATTATATTTGCTTAGCTGGAGGGGACTTGATGACATGGAAAAGCATAACAAGCCACAATACCTTGCCATGACAGCTATTGAGTTTCTTTTGCAAATGTGGGGTGGGAGAAAACCAACACATAACTGAGAATAAGTATTTCAGACAAAACCATATGCAGTTTGTGTGACTTTCTGATTCATTTTCACACTTGCTACTTCCAGATTAAAAGACAAGAGGTTAAATGGATGTTTTGAACTGGAACCTCAGGCAACACTAATCTTAGCAGGTCCTCTGAGATAAAAATACGGTGCCAATTTATGCCTATTTCTACTCTGGTTCTGTCAATTAATTTTTCCCTGGGTCAGCCCAGAGACAAAGCAGATGTAGTAGATTTCCGTGAGGAATATATCTGCAAAGCTTTGTGGACTCGGGTCAGAATATGGGATTTTAAATTGCATTCACTGGGGAGCAAATAATGTGCTCTATCATCCAATTTTTCTGAATGTGATGTTATAATAGTCTAAATTTCTTGTGGAAATAAAAAGTGTGTATTTTAGCTTGATGTTGCTCTGCTCATACATAGTTACTTAGGTTTGTGGTCTACCTGTTGTTCATGAGCCAGGTTTGAAATCAGTCCCTTAGGAACTTCTACCTTATTCATTTCAACTGAGTCTAGATACAAACTAAAAACATCTCTGTATCCAGGCAGGTTACTGCAAAGACTTTCCTAAAACTGGAAGGAAAAAACAACCCATCACACTCATATTTCAGTTGATAAAACCAAGCCAGATTGTGACTTGAAAGCTGTGTCTCTGGGGGAGAAATAAAGGGAAACAGGGGTTTATGGTGTCGAAAGTCCTACTCAAGATGAAGAGACCCTTCACAAGATCAGTGTGAATAGAGGTGAATGTTCACTTAGTGTTGAAAAATATCATTTTCTGTTTTGCTTCTTTTTTTTCTCTAGGATCTTGTCTTGCCCTTGCTTCCTGAAATACAAGTTTTCAGGCAGCAGATATATGTTATTTCTATGCTGTACACACAACACATACTGATCTTAGCCTAGTGAACCAGCAGTTCACTAGTCAATGTAGAAAACCTAATATGCAAGGTGTTGAAAACTAGAGCTAGCGTAGACAAGCATCAAATTACTAAGAAATCCCCATACTCTTCAAAATAAGAGGAAGCAAGGAGGGAACTGAATATCAGGAAGATGTTTCTGAATTGCAGCGTCTCCTGAGACTTCTCATGGAGTGGTACCTTCTGCCTTATCCTCTCTCCCTCAGGGATAATCTAGCCTGAGGAGGGAAGTTCATAGAGGAAGAAGGAAACAAAAAAAAACCATCTAATTTGCTTCTCTGCTATGGATAAATTAAAAAAAAAGCACTCCAGCTGTGAGAGACTGGAATCAGTAGGGAGACTGGACTTGAATTTCCTTAGAAAAAGTTTACAGCTGCTGCTGCTAAATAGGTTTCAAGAATTTTGGATTATTACCCCAGAAGTTTAGGAGACCAAACTGAATGGCTCAGCAGAAATTAAAAAAATACACAGATGAGAAAGAACCAACCTCTATGACTTGTGCTAAAAACCCAGGTCTTATATGGGAAAATGGCATAGCTATGACCCTACCACAAAGTGAATCCAGCACTGAGTCCATGAGCTTTCCGCCTGACACTGCCTGCCTCTAGACCACCTGAAACTCAGATTCAAAGATTACACTGATACTGATGAATGACATAGGCAAGACACAGGTTTCTAACCCCAAAGGTAAGTGAAATAGCCTATCCCATGTCCAGAAGTCTAAACATCATTCCATCCAAAACTAGTATGACCTAGTCTAAATTATCTATGGTAAACTACCTATCTATTCCCTCCACACCACCAAAAAACAAACAAAAAAAAAAACAAAAAATACCCCACCAAAACAACAACAAAAAAACCAACCAACCAACCAAACAAAAACAAAAACAAAAAAAAAGAAAAAACAGCAAAGCCCTATAGCTCTAAGCACTGTATTCTTCCTCCTACCCAAGCAACAAGAGCTAGGATCTAACTCCTACATTACTGTTATTTAAAGCCTGTTATATAACTCCAACACATCAAAATACACAGCCTCATTAAAATCCACAACCTGTAAGCTCATCTCCCTATGCAGCCCACAGTCTTGCCTTCAATACAGAGGATCATCCAATTCATACTGAACTGAAATCCTTCCTTGTCCTTTCCTGGTGCTTCATTTACTTTTTACAAGGCCACTTTGGGAATATCAAATGCAGCATTACTGCTAAAGCACACTGCCACATTCTTGGGCATGGAGAGATGGGGTGCTACAGTTTAATGAGCTACCATCCTTCAGCTGTGTATAAGCTGTCACGAGTTTTGTACATCTAAATGCAGAGCTTAATCTATGAGAATTTGTTTCCTCAGTCATAACACCATCATCACAAACTACTAAACTTTATTAACAGCAGTAAGTCTTTGGTAATGAACTCCTTGTTCTAATAGACATGGATCAAAATTATCCAAAATAGCACTTTAGAGAATGGATAAGATTTTAAGGAAATGATATGAGAGATGTATAGTAGTAGCAAATTTTCATAAAGCAGCTATTTTCTCAGAATCAGACCTGCTTCAGTTTTCACGTCTTAAGCAGAGCATTTAGGGATGAATGGAAATGCTTTAATTATCTCTTCAAAGTCTACAAATCTGGGATTACTTTTTCTGTCATTCTCTGATCTAAAAAATCTAGAATAATGACATATTTTATAACCAAAAATGTAGATGAGAAAAGTCAGAGATAAAGTGTTTATTCTTTTTTTTCCCCCTAACAATATGGATAAAATCTGTTTCAATTATATCCATTTTGACAATAATTACCTCTAATTTTGGTAATATATTTTGATAATTGATTTCAATTCAAAACTCCAGATTTTTATCAATGGAAACTAAAGCGTTTAAAAAACAATTAAACTTTTACCAAAGAGAGAAAAAAATATCAAAACACCTTGAACTTCACTTTTACGCATACCCAAGTCTTAATTCAGAATGAGTGAAAGCTGAAGATTATTTTGTAGCTGTACACCATTTTGTTTTGCCTCTAAATATGTAAATCTAGACATCGGCATGCATTGTATGTGTTTAAACCGCAGTTGTAGTCATTAGAGATCCAGGGTCAGTTCATCTGTATCTGCCTGGGGGTCCAGTAGTGGTCTGAAGACCAGATGAGCATGTTCCTCATCTTTGCCCTGCATGCTCCTACAATCCTTATAAGAAGCTTGTGCTCACTCTAGTCAGCTCTTGTCATGCCACACCTGGAATACTGCATTCAGGCCACAAAAAAACATGTGGACAGGCTGGAGAGGGCCCAGTGAAGGGCCACAAAGATGGTCAATGGACTGGGAAGCTGTGTGAGAAAAGGCTGAAAGAATTTGGTTTGTTCAGCCTTGAGAAAAGGGGAAACCTTATCACCATGTTCCAGTATTTAAATGGTGGCTACAAAGAAGATGGAGACTCCCTTTTTAAAAGGAGTCACATGGAAAAGATGAGGGGTGATGGGCACAAGTTACTCCTGTGGAGATTGTGGTTGGGCATAAGAGGAAAATTTTTCAAAAAGAGAACAGTCAGCCACTGGAACAATCTCCCCAGGGAAGCAGTGAATTCACAAAAGTTGGGTGCTTTTAAGATTTGGCTAGACAGAGCACTGGGACATCTAGTCTGGGTCAGGCTTTGCCTAGAAGGTTGGACCAGATGATCCTGGATGTCCCTTCCAACCTGATACTCTATGGTTCTGTGATTCAAATTAACCTTTATCTAGTTTTAGACATGTATTGTACAGGGACTTATATCTGAGTTTTCAGAAATATGTCTAAAGTTGATCATGTGTATCAGGGGGACCTACCTGCATTTTAAAATATTGTTCCATAAAGGCTGCCCTGACTATGTATCTTAGAGTCTGATTAATCCATTTCTATTCCCTCTCTATTTTTCATTTTGTAAGAAACGGACTTTACATTGTCTCCTTTTCTCTCAATGTAATCATATCCTTCAAAAGTCATTTGCTCCTTAAAAGAAAAGGATGCTTTTATGGCTAGGATGAACAGGTGCAGGCTCAGGAAATCAGAGTCCAAGCTTTATTTTGACACCAATTTCCTGTCTCACCATGAGCAAATCACAAAGGACTCAGCCTAGTTTCCTAAACATAGGTGTCTTGTGATATTTGAGAAGTCACAGGATGCCCCTGCTGGTCCACTTGTTCGGAAGAGCATGATTCTCCTGCATATCCTGTGCATTGTCTCCAACCCTGTATGTATGCCTTGAATACCCTAGGAAACCTGAAATGTCATTAAACATCTATGCTTAAAAAACGATCCAAGCATCCAAAATCTTTGCTTGGCTTAGTATCTGTAAAGTTGCCTTCTATTCAAATCTCTAGTCTTAAACCATAATCTGTCTTAGTAGGTGGAGACTGATCTCCTATGGGACTCCTGATGCTGTACATGTGTCAGAAATTCAAATAGTTTTACCAAAGAAGAATACTTTAAAAGTTACATCTGTAAAAGGCACTTCTATAAACCAAAATTTGAGACCAAGCCTGAGGTACACATGCATAATCCACCATACACAGCTGATATTTTTCTCATATTGATGATATTAAATGCCAATAATACTGTAAAAACATATAAAATTTCCCATTATTAATATGTTTTATTGTGATTTTATTTCAAATAACATTTTTCCTTTTTTCATTCTCAAAGATTAAAGTCTTATATGTATAGCTAAAGCATTTATGAGGCAATATTTTATTTGTTCCAAATTAAAATAACAATTCAGTTCATGACATTAGCCACAATATATCACTTTATTTTGTATTTTCAGGCTTTGTAGCTGTACTAATTATCCAACAACCTTGTATGGGTATCTTTCTTGTCTGCAAGACTTCATAAAAATATAGAATAGCTTTCATGGAAACAACATACAAACTGCTAAAACCCTTTTTATTTGTAAGAAAGATCCTCCCCCTGCCAAAAGAAAAACAATGTTGTAGACTCACAATTTAAATTAAAACACAAAACTGGACACCTTCAGCTTAGTTTAATTGGACCTTCTCTGAGCAGGTGGTTGAACTAGATGATTTCCATAGGTCACTTCCAACATAAATTGTTATGAATTCTGTGATTCTCTGAGGTTTTCTTGTTTGGTTGAGGTTTTTTGTTTGTTTTCATTGGGGTCATTACCTACAATAGTAACCTTCCAGGAGAAGAACTAAAGTATCGGTTTCCTGGTGTTTTCATCTCAAGATGGTAACTTTTTGTTGAAAAAATTATTTAAGTAAACAACATATTGAATTCATACTTGGAGTGGAAAAGATGATTTATTCTTCTTTCCCCAATATGTGTTATGCATAAGGTCAGACTAGAGAATCCAAGGCCAGTCTTGATTAAAATATATGAATCCTTAAAGTTTTCTGGGAAATCTAATATTAGAATCATAGATTGATTGGTTACATTTATGACATCTGTTAGCTGTTCCTACATGTGATGTCATGACTTGTAGTTATATTTTGAGCTTGAGCTAGGAACACATGTCCACCTACACAGTGTGTTCAGTTTGAAATATAGTCAGGACTAAATCATAAATGGATGATTAGTGAACATGCAGCAGAATGGTGGTTTTTTTCAAATATATTCATGGTAAGATTCAGCTCAAAGCTATGTAAATGGAAGTATCTACCTGTCAGTAGGTACCTAAGCTCTCATTATAAATCAGGGGAGATCAGTCAGTAAATCCACTATGATACAAAGCACTATTCAAATGCCCAAACACAGGAATGTGATTCACTGATTTAAACATAAGCATTTATTGCCAACTGAGGTGACCTAAGATATCTGCAACATCTGCATAGGACTGGTGGATATGAGGTTCTAAAGGAGACTGTGTCTTTCTCAAAAGGTATATGGTGGCCAACCAAGATGTTTTACAGCATATGAAATTGAACAAATTAATTAAATCAGTCAAAGGATTCAGTACCCTCACTCACCTATAGACATCTACAAAATAGACATGTAATTCTACATATCTTTACCCAAAGCCCACCATCTGGGTATTAGTGGGCCATTTTCATTTCATTTTGGACAACCTACTGAAACAAAATCTTCATCTGTGATGTTCATCTGTCTGAAATGGCATCCAGCAGCCAGGTAAAGTGTAGCACCAGACACCTATATATGTACAACTAAATCCAGGTGTTCTTGTTAACTTCTTGTCCCCATCAATCTAACAGAAAATCCTTTCAAGCTCAGGGAAGTTTGAGAACTTCTGAAAACCTCACCAGTTTTCCTATATTTGCTTACAAGTCCTTACAAAATCCCCTCCCCAGGTTAATGAACAGTGTTCTTGTCATGCAGGGGACTGATGCACTGTCTTCACTAATAGATTATAACCTGGATGTTCTGTACATCTGAACAACTCCCTTTCAATAGCTCCAGGTGGTTTCTGCTCCTTGCTGTGCACAGAGAGCTTAAGAGTAAAGTTTCCTGTGCATGAGAAAATATTTTTTTCAGGAGTTCACAAGTATCAACATTACACTACAACTCTTCCTAGGGTGATTGATGTCCATACATCTTCAACTACAAGGTCTATTTTACCTTACTAAAGTAAGTAACTAAAATTGGTCAAAAGGAATTGCTGTTTGGAAGTACCTATTTTTCCACTGGCTACAGTACAAACCTTTGGTGACCAACTCATATTTACATGTCTATTTTTTTTAATGACGACAGTTACATGAGATGAATCCCATCAACAGTGGCTCTCAATCAGAAGTACTGATCCGTGAAGACATTGCATGACTTCAGCTGTAGCTAATAAAAAAGGCCAGGTTACAAAAACACCCCACTCAGCTGCCAGAAGAGTTGGCAAAGCCCAGAATGTAGTCACTACTGTTTCACTTATACATTAGGCTGTTTCCTAGGTTAAGGTTGAGAACAAGGGTGGTTCTACTATCATTAGAAATCAGGAAAATGTTCAAAATTTAAGTGGATCAAAAAAATATAATAAAAAATAAAAAGGTATCCTCTTTTCTAAAATAGCACTGCAAATATAGTAATAAGCAAATTCTTTAAAACTCAGATTCCAAAACCACTGGAGAAACCAGTAACTGTGAGAGACAAATAAAATCCCTTTGAGATTTCTGAATTTTTGCCATCAGATAATGCAACCATGTAAAGTGAAAACACACAGAGGAAAAAAGTGAGACCTCGCACAAAACTTCTGTCACTCTCCTGAAGTGTTATCTTCCAGAGTTCCTATGAAATCAACACTCACCAAAGCAAACACAAACCTCAGAGCCCGTACTTGAGAGCCAGTACATGGGTAAGTGTCTAGCAGGATCAAGCCCCTGTCCTTGAAATCTGGCAGATTGTGAAGGAGAAAGAATTATTAATAACCTGAAATCAAACTCTTCCCATTTGGAATTCGCTGTGGCTCCTTCCCTACCCCATGGCATAACTGAGACTCTCAGGACTCCATTGAATAAATAAGCAGTGATTTTCCTTATGTCCTTTCCAAACGCTGCAGCTCCAAATATCTCAAACAAGCCAGTTTTAGGGCTAGATCTTCACTTAAATTCTCAAGATGAAGTGGTGCTTTTGACTGAACAAGCATTTTGCTTCTCTCTGAATTTACTCATACAATGTGTGCTTGCTTCATTACCCTTAGCAAAGCTGAAGGGAAAGCTGTAGTTAAACAGATACCAAATCCTGTCTCCTTGGTAACAATACTCAACGTTAAAAAAAAAAAAATATAGACATGGATGAATTCACCTGTTTCCTGGTAATGCTACTTCTCCCAGTGAAATAATTTAATTTATAATTTGGGACATTCTTCAGTCTAGGAAAACTGTGAATATTTGTTTCAGTCCCCTTGGAGTCAAAGGAACAAGGAGACATCTGCAGATGAATTAATAAAACAGCGTCTGCGATGCTTAGCCATTTCAATGGAGGCATACAAAACCATATCTCCAAGGAAAGCTTGTCTTCAGCATTTCTAAAACTGTGTCTGTACGATGTGACACATCTGAAAGACAGGATGCATGGTTGTACCAAAGGAATCATGGACTTTCAGTGTAAATTTCATTTTGCATCTGTGACCTATTCTTGGTTTTGTTCCTTGTCCACCAGCCTAAATTAATTTTGTTGAGACTTTCAGAAGTTATCATCACATCTCTTTTTCTCTGTCACAGATTATATCAAAAGGCTACTCCAAGATGCTTCTGAGTAAAACAGAGCCATATCTAAATTACAGTTACCTCATCTAGTAGTCTCAAAACGGTTAATTTATCCCAGCCGGTCCCCATCACTTCAGAATTGTTTCATAGCATATAAGAATCATCCTACAAAGGGTAGATGTAATTTTCAGATTCTCTACCTTAATATCTGGAAATATCACCCAAGTTCAAATTGTGAAGCCTTCCATATGAATGAAAAAGCAACAATATCAGAAAACACATGCAGATCCTCCCACATCAACTGCTTCTGTTATCTGTCTTTTCTTTAACATGCTTTTAGTATGGAGCGTCTGAAGAATACAACTTGTGCCGACCTTCTGGTATTACTCATCGTTCTTTCACAGTATCAGAGATCAAACACAAACACATCTTAAACCCAATTCCAGCTAGGAATCTAGAATAAGCTGGATCTTAAGAAAAGAATCACATCCATAAATTTCAGCCTATCGTGCACATCTTTAAAGGCTGGAACTTTTGGTTGCATCCTTGCTTATTATTTTTTATATTTATGGAGACATACGGAGTGGTTTGGTTTTGTATGATGACCACATTCAGCACATTTACTCAGAGACAGAGATCACATCTGGATATACTGTAGGCAGGTAGAAGACTTTTGCGTGTTGCATCTGCGAGCCATTCCTTGAAGTTTTGCATCTCTAGCTATCGCATTTCAGTTTCTATGCTCTTTTCTCAGAATTTCTTCAGAAAAAAATGAGAGTTAAGTAGCACTAGTAGCTAATAAACTTTCAGATCAAAAGGTAAATGCCCAGTAGTTCTTAATCTGAAATTCAGTAAACCATTAAAAAGATGACAAAACTAAATTTGTCAGCTTTAAAACAGGACATCAGCAGTAAATAACTTATATTTAAGGTCCTGGCTAATTGATCTTGTGCTTTTTATTCAAAGAAGCACAGCTTTTGTTCCACAACTATCTGAAAATGGTGGGAGTCTTCTCCCTGACTTTAATGGGCTTTGGGTATTGCTGTAGAACAAGATGTAATTGTAGTATTGCCAGCTAAACGCTTTACTTAATGTATCTCATTAAATTTTAGTATTTCTGTCATTTCGGACTTGCATTATTCTTTGGCTCTTTTTAGTGTCATCATAATTTAGATTTTATAACAATAATAAAACTGAGTTCTTCACTGATGTAATTCTGAGCTCAAGTTGCTCTTTTCTTTGTAATTTCCCCAGTTCTTTAATTTAAATTCTTTTTTTTCTCCTTACTCTTCTGGCAAAACTGATGATTTTCTGTACTTTCCTCTTTTCCGTTGTTTGCCATCTCTTTACTCCACTCATTTCATAAAATCATAAAATTACAGAATAGTTTGGGTTGCAAGGAACCTTAAAGGCTTTCTAGATCTATCACCTGCTACAGGCAGGGACACCTTTCACTAGACCAGGTTGCTCCAAGCCTCGTCCAACCTGGTCTTGAACACTGCCAGGGATGGGGCAGCCACAGCTTCTCTGGGCAACCTGTGCCAGGGCCTCACCACCCTCACAGGGAAGAACTTCTTCCTAATATTTCATAGAAATCTACCTTTTTTCAGTTTAAAGCCATTGCCCCTTGTTCTGTTCCTACATGCTCTTGTCAAATGTCCCTCTCCAGATTTCTTGTTGGCCTATTTTATGTACTGGAAGCTGCTCTTCCAGGACATGAGCCTTCAGTTCTCCAGACTGAATAAAATGATCTATTGGCAGTGACTTGATTTGAAATTGTTAATTATCCTTTCATTGATCATGCGATCATTTTTTATTGCAACCTGGATATATTAAGGATCAAGAAGTGGATGCATTCATAATTAGGGTTTTTTTTAGACTGCTAGCCTGGTGTGAAGGGGCAATTTTGTGCATGTGAATCAGACACCCAGAGTGTTCTCTGTGGTGGTGCTGTGGTAAAGCTGTGTGTTTTGGGAAACAGCCATAGCAAAACTTTTAGAAAAGAAAAATCAAGTTTCTCCCATGGCAGTGGGAGAATAAATTATTACTTGATCAAAAGAATTATCCCTTCCTTGTTTTACCAGCACTACGACACTGATTTTGACTAATCCCATATTGTTCCAGTTTATGTGGAGCCACCAAATAAAGAGAATTTGACTGCTGATGCTTGTCTGAATCTATTTGAATCAGCTATCTGATAATTGTCCTCTTGATTAAAATAATTTTCACCCATCATCATTATGGATGGCATGTAAATCCTCAGCAAACACTTACGGATATGCCTTATCCATAGCTATTTACATCAGCTTTAATGCTGCTCAGAAACGTCCTCTATTTTTCGGATGTGCCTGGATTAAACAGCAAGGACTGAAAAATAGAGAAACCCAGAAGTGTGCATGGCAAGGGAAGCAGTAGAGAGCCTGAGCAAGGACAGGAGTACATCCCACAGGAAAAGCTAAGAGAGGATCTGCAGATAAGTGGAAAATACCTTGTAAGCACCCCCAAAGATGCTCTGGCATCTAGCGATGCCTTTAGGTAGACAGAAACAGCACATTACCCATTGTTCTAGAACAAGTGGAGTCATGGCAAGGGAAATACCTGCCTCCATCAAAGAGTTTCAGCTGAGGCTTGGCTCAACCTGCACGACTCTTGGGGTGTTTTTTTTTCATTGCTTGGCTCCCATGGGGCAACCCCTGGGAATCAATTGCCACTGCTCACAGATCAGTTCTCCGTAATCACTGTTCCTGGAATTGTTTCCCAGTGACTGCCTGTGTCATTTAACCCTGATGTTATCACTCTGTAATTACCAGCAGCTGAGAGCAGAAAGGAGCACTGCAATTTCACTAAAGGTTTCCAACTACTTTAAAAAAAAAACCAAAACAAAAACCCAAATAAAACCCAACAAACCTAGGATTTTCCTAGACCTAGTTAATTACCTACTATTAATTAATTAATTAATAATGGCACCATACCACATGCAGAGGAAGAGCTTAACTCATCCTCATGGACAAAGAATAGGAAAAAGGTTTTTAACAGACAAAAAAAAGAGTAATGTTGCTTAAGAGCACAAAGGACATTTGCAGCAAGTTTAAGGATTGAAATTGCAGTGAAAGAATGACTCCTTGGATTCGTTTTTATTGCTTAAAACACTTAGACAGTAGCTTTCAGTTTTGTCTTTGTTGTTTGTGTGTTTGTTTAATTTTTGATCTTTAAACATTTTCCACTACAGATTAAAATGTCTGCTTATTGGTTGCGGGCTTGAGTTATACTTCACAGACCCCTTCCAGGTAGTAGGTGGGACATGTGGAATCTGCAGACACCAGGTTGAAACGACTCAAAGTATGATTTCCTCTCTCTATCTAGTGATCCCTAGGGGCTTCAGGGAATCCTTGGGGTATCATTCCGTTTCAGTAATACCTTTAAAAATAGCCGTTGTAGGAAGCATGAAAGTATTTCTGGAGGTAAGCCTGACCTTTGGAAGCAGTGACAGTGCTTAGGGGCCAGCAGAGATGACCAAGGCGAGCACAGCAGGAAGTCATAGCTAAGCAAGCACTAATTCACACCTGTTGCCTGCAGTCTATTCACAGGAGCTAATAATAAAGAGTTTGCATTTAAATGAAACCCTTCATCCCTTGTGATCCCAAAGCACTCAGCAAATTACACACCCAAAGGTCATATCAACTGGTGCTGAAATCCAGCCTCTCCTGGCCATAACAATAGGAAGGAGGAAAAATATGTCCAAGGACAGCAGGTTAAATTCTCATTTATATGAAATATGTCTGGTACTTTTCAAGGTCCTTCCGGAGCAGTCAGGAGTTAGGATTGTAAAGCAGTCCTAAATACTGAAGCATATTACAGTATGCTGATATCCCTTTGCTTTAACCCTTAGAAGAAAGAAAAGAAAAAAAAGTTAAACAGAAGTAATGACAGTACTTGAATTCGATGCTATGGTTCCAGAGAGTCTACACCTTTTAAATCTGTTGCTTAGCTTGTTAAGCCCTCCCCTCTAACATGCCCCTTCTGTGGATTAGATGTGCTGTTTATTCATTGTTTCAAGGCAATGAAATGACTCATGCTGAAGCCTGTTCCCAGGAAATCTTGCTAAGTGAGGGAGGGCAACATTCACTAAGGGACCTATTAATTCAAATCTACTGTAATAATACAAACAAAACAAAAACTCAATATCTTCCGCGTGGTCCAGGCCTTATCATTCCATCTTTGGGCAGCACTGCATATCTGTGAGAAAAGCACAATGAATCAATCTGTTCCACTGCGCAACCCTGTACAATCCTCTTTCACAGGTCTTGTACCTTAAATCAATACAATGAAAGGTCAAAAGAGTTCTGAAATGGCATATTCAATGCCTCTGGGAAGCGTAGGAGGAAGACGTAATCTCTCACATTCTCCCAGGACGCAAAGCCAAGCATTTGTACCTTGCAAAGTCAGCTGCACACCTTTGCTGAGTTAGGAACAACTGTATCAGAAGCCAGTATACAACTGTGTAGCTCCAGCTGCTGTCAGCCAAAGAAGTGATGCATGTATCTCAATGCTCCTGCTTTGCAGATAGGTTTCTTGCTTCACCTGGCCTGAGACATACCCACAGAGTGATATCAGGTGGTGGCAGCTGGATATCCAGCTAATTTGGTTCCAAGGATGAGAGGTCTGCTGGGTCTCTTCCCTTTTCTCAATCCATGAGTTTATTCCCCAAGATTAACATCTGCAAATAGTGAGAAGGACAAGTCAGTCACTAAATTATATGCCTGGTCATTAAATGTAAAGCAGATACAGTAAATAGTCTTTTGGAGTTGATTAATTTGCTTCAATATAGGTTTTCAGTGCTACACATCCATCCATGAACCTTAGAATATGTTGCTTTGTTTCTATTTATTATGTCATATGTTTCATTTTGAATCTTACACAAGTTCTCTGGTCACACCTGCCTCCCCAGAAAGATACCTCAGCTGCCCTAACATGTCTCAAAATCCCCAGAAATGCCTGTGCTCAGGAGCCTGAACAATACCTCAGGTGTTTATTTCAAGGTGATCTGAGTCATCATTTGGACTCAAAACAGTTCAGTTGCCTTGACATTGGAGCCTCATTCTATTAACAGTGGTCATGGTTGTCCCACTTTAGCCTATAGCTCCAAGAGGCAGAGGATTTCCCATAAATCCTACTTCCTCTTTGCTACCCACAGATGGATGTTTTGAATACTAGGGCGTCTCATTTAACATTAGGTGCTTACCTGTGGGCAGATGAATTGAATCTCCTGGTAACAAGATTGATTGCCTCTTGATTGACTGTGGTGGGAGGTTAGACACCAATAATACATTTACACTCCTACGTTTGGATGTCTAAATTTAAATACATAATTTTAAAGGAAGATGCCATCACCATTTGACTTGAGAATTTACAGTTCTGGCTTTTCTTTCTGTCTTATTTTACTGTGTTCACATATAGTGATGGGGTCTGTCCAGATTTTAGGTTTAGTTCCACACCAGGAACAGCTGCAACTTCATTATGATGTGTTAAATGACTTGCTTGATGAAAAATTGCAGTTTTGCATAGCACCTCTACATTTAATAATAGGGACCATCATAGTTTGAGCTAAACTTTATAACTGTAGGTTAGAATAGCTCAGAGCAAGTTACACTAGCATGGAGGAATCTGTAAACCCAATAATCTGCTACTCTTAGTTAGGAGGTCCTATAGGGTACATGGCCTCCCATTATGGATTTCAAATCATGACTTTAAGCTTTAGTTTGGGTGTATTGTGAAGGCTATACCTCATCAGTAAATGAAACTCTCATCATTCTGTCAGTTCGAGTGTAGGCAACTGCAAACAGTAGCTGCATAACTTTCTGATTCACCTCTGGCTATAAGAGCCAGCCCACTGGCAGGTAGTTACCTTAGTATCCCTCCTGGAATTGGACCTACTAGATCCCAAGTATTGGGTTAATTTCTCCAAATTAATACAATCAAATGTGTAGCCATGTGAAGGTCTACCCTCTAGTTTGAGCCAGCTATTTGTCATCCTGGTACAAAACAGGTATATATGCAACTATACGTGTCAGGCCTGCATGTACCAGGCTGGAGCCGCAAGTCACATTTTGAAATTTTCTTTCTGTTTTACTGTAGATAGAAGATAGAAAAATATCTCAGATTATATAACTAACTCATAGGCATCTGAAGTTTTCTATTCCTGATGGAGACAATCAGGAAAAAAATTCTTCTGTCTGGTGGAAAAACAATTAGCAAAGATGTCTGCTAAGGTCCACATATCAGGCCTGATGATTTGCCTGCTCAAGTATTTACACAAAACATGCATTTTGTAAGCTGAATGAAAGTTCATTGTACAAAGAAAAAAAGGTGTATTATGGAAAAATAGTAAATAAATGTTTTTAAAGGTTTTCAGAAGAAGTAATTTTTAATGTGTGTGATCTTATTTTTATGTAATAGAATCTTTGGTATTTCACTTGTTACCTTGTTTTAAGCCTAATAACTTGTTTGAATCATACATTCTCAACAAGAAGTTTAGTCTTGTTTCAGAAGCACAAAGAGAGGGAAAGGATACACTTCTGGTAACAGCCTGTTCAAGTAGTTAATCTCTTTCCCTGTGTATCTGTGTCTAATTTTCATTTTTTTTTCCAAGAAAATGAAAATAGCTACAGGTTCTTTGGATTACAAATTACAAACCTTCATTAGTAATTTCTTACATGGTACTTCATGCAAACACATTTCCAGGTTCAACTGACTATTAGAAATATTTACAAACCTATCCAGGACTACAAAGTATAATTGTGGCTCTTCAATGAACTCCAATTCAAAGTTTCTACAGAACCTAATGCTGAAAATCAAATAGAGAATGGTGATAACTAAAAAAATCTGTGTACCAGAAGATAGTCTTTCCAATGCAAAAAGGTCTTAATGATTTCATATATTTTTGTTGTCACAGATGTCAAAGAAATGCATAATTGGAAGCAAAAGGAATGTGCAGCACAGATAAAAATGAATGTGTCTGTACATAATTATATAGAACAAGACACAGGGAGAAAGACACAAACCAAAGCAGGGAAAGAGCTCCGAGGGCTTTGCAGAAGTCTTAAACTGATATCATTTGCCAGTATAGGAAAAAAAGAAGGGGGGGGGGGGGAAGTCCCTTCTGCCATCTGGTAGTGAATTACGAAGTGTACCAGTGCTAAAAGCCAACTTCCATCTCCAACCAAACCACAAGAGAAAAAAATAATATTCTACTCCCAAAGCTAAAGGCTTCTTTTTGTGTTCCATGCGATCTTCAGGAGTTATCTGTCTCTCATTTAATTTAATACGCTTGTGCCCCTGCTCCACCTCTTTGTCCTCACCTTATTCCAGAGCTGCAAATACACCTGAGAAGAGACAGACAAATGAAAGTGAGGGAATTCATCCCAGACAGAACTGGGCAGAGAATAACAAGCTTCTGTGGTCAGCAAAGCCTCTACAATCTAATGTGACTGCTCTGAATCAATCACAGCCCAGCAAGACAGAAAATGAAGGCAGTTCTTTCAGCATAAGGCAAGTTGTGACATCAGTGTGGTCTCAACCATGCACTGTACAGAAGTGAAGCCTCCACCTTTCCTGTACTCTCCAGAGGAAATATCAGTCAGTGCAATGCTTTATTCACAAAGGGGTAATGTTTCTTTCAAGCAGTGGCTCCCAAGGCATCAGAGGTACTTCCCTCAACTTCATGAAGTAGTAGCTCACAGACCACAGAGTGCATGTGTCTGTTCTGGGATGCATGCTGGTCTTTGTGGTAACATGGCTGGAGAAAAGGAGATGTGTGAGATCTGCTGAATTTTACAGGAGGGCAGGGAGAGCTCACCTCCTGGACACTGGAAAAATCATAGAATCATAGAATACTAGATTGAAAGGGATCTCAGGGATCATCTGGTCCAATATTTCTAGGCAAAGCATGATCTAGACTAGATGGCCTAGCACCCTGTCCAGCCAAATCTTGAATGTGTCCAACATTGGAGAAACCACTACTTCACTGGGGAGATCATTCCAGTGGCTGGTTGCTCTCATTGTGAAGAATTGGAATCTCTCAAGGAGTAACTTGTGCCCATCACGCTTTATAAGTGAAATCGCAGGTTTGATTCACCTGATCAAACACGAGTCAGCACTGGAGCTGATCACCCAAGGCTCTGTTTTCAAACAGGCATTTAGGTTGGGATTCAGACTCAGCTGTCTACTGCACTTCGGATACCTCCCTGCCTCAGCCATAGATGGTCCAGAAAAGGAGCAGCTCTCTGCTGTCTCCTGTGTCTTATCTGCTAGCCCTGTGCAGAGGTCTTAGAGCAGCAGATGGTCTCCAGTGGTACTAAATGCCAATGTATGTGCAGGTGAATCATGCCTTTAGAGAGCAGTTCATCTTCTTCCATCAAAGTTATTGAGGGGCTAATTCAGCTGTCTAAGTGCAAGTGTCTAATGGAATTTGAGATGTCTGAAGTAATTTTACTTTTCCTCCAGCTGCAGCTCCAGCAAGATACAAGTCTCTGGCAGTTGTTATGTCACATCTCGCAGACTTGTGCAGATGTATGAGATGCCCTCAAACATCTCAATTGGCTCAAGATGCCTGTAGGTGTGTAACTAAATTAAGCTCTTAAAATCCTTTGCAAATATGTGATCTTCCATTAACTCAAAGTCTAAGCTAACAGCTTGAGATGTGGGTGTCTAAAATGAACACATCTACTGTTAAATGAGATATGATTCAGACTACTTGTCCGAGAACATTTATCTCATGTGACTTTAAGGATAGTGTTTAGTTCAAAGACTGTGCCTCATAAGTTTAGGTTTAGTGTTGGGTAAGGCTTTGAGCAATCTGGTCTAGTGGAAGGTGTCCCTGCCTGTGGCAGCGGGTTGGAGCTGGATGATCTGTAAGGTCCCTTCCAAATCAAACCATTCAACAATTCTGTCTGTGTTGCTATATAGGCATCTTCTCATGCACTGACTCTCACCTAGACCCAGTGGAACCAGCAGAACTCTAGTTGCCCAAACTTTGCTGTCAGGTCCAGGGCATACTCAACCCCAAAACACCACGAGGCTAAATGTCACACAGAAGCTATGGGAGACCTGTCTGTTTCTGGAGTGTGGGTTTATTTGGGTACCCTTTGGCGCCAAAACCTATCAATGTTTTGGTAACAGCCTTGGGCTCCTGCGCCTTCCTTTGTCTTTCACACGGTGATGACAGCAGCAGTACTTGTAATGCCTCAATTGGGAAGTAAGGTCTGAAGGCTCCTGACATTGAATAGTTCCAGATATACCGGAACTGGCAAATTTCAGACAACAATTCTGTGATGTTGTATAGATCCTCCAGAAATGGTTTATTCTTCCTCTTCACTATGAAGGGCTGAAGTAGTTCAGATGGATGCTTTGTCATAGCAGAAGTCAAATGGATCTCATGTGGCAATCTGGTCTGGGGCATGAATGTGGAGGCCTTGAAAAAGCTTCTAGCTGTGAGTCAGTGGAAGTGGCAATCTTGAGATCCAGCTTGTGGAGGTCATATCAGGCTGTCCATTTCAACAAAGCCATGGATGGAGTGACCGGAGTTTGTCATCTGGGTAACTAACAAAAGGAATTGGCTCATCCACACCTGAAACGTAAGCTGAAACAAATCCGTTGTGAAGCAGTTGTAACATTACAGGCAATTTGCCAAAAGAAATAAAGACAAAGTTTATGTTTTTTTTCCCCCCTACTTCTTAATGCTGTTGAAAGTAAGCCAGAGATGTATTCCACTGGCCATTTAACAGGGGAATTTGTAGAATTGTATTTTTATATTCAAACTGGGAAATGGTTCAAGCTAGGGAACACCAGTTTAGGTACTCTAAATAAAATGCCTTATTTAATTTTCTTCATTCTTTTTTGCTGTATGCCCCTAGTTATAAGGAGGAGGTTTTTTTCCATAAGCCCTGTACAAATACTGACATCTTTCCCTGCTCTCTCTTCCAAGCTCCCATCCAACAAGTCTTTGAGGGTCCCTTGTCTCACATGAATGTAAATGTCAAAGGGTGAATGCTGTTCCTATCATCAGATTACTTAATGATAAAGGTCCAATGAACCTTCTACATGCACAGCCATTTGGGATTTGGCTTTATGCCTCAAGAGGAGAGTTCTTCTAGAATATCGTTTTCCTATACACACAGAAAGAAAACTAAAATCCTAGAGTTGCCAGGACTGCATCCTATATACCACTAATTTTCTCTGGAGGCTCCTCAGCCTCAATGAAACAACTCACCCCATGAGAACTGACGAAACTCCAGCCAACTGTAGTAAGTTACAACAGCCTTATATAAAAATAAGCTGCTTTTTTTAGGGTGTGTACTATTGAGCAAGTATCTTCAGAAGGCTGTTGAGGCTGTGTGGTTAAGCATCACTTGCCTTCCTTGGTTTTAGCCAAAACGCATCCTCATTTTGTGGAGACGCAACAGCAGCTCTCCCACCCTGTGCATGGCTAAGTACTTGTACCAGTAACATGAGCTGAGGAGTTAGCATCTTGCTTCCTCATCACAGGGATTCATTTGGCTATTGCCAAGTAAGAACATAGTGTGTACCCACACAGATATGAAAGGTTTGAATTAGTAGCTCTCTGCCATGCACCAAAGTAAAAAACACACTGACGTTACAAGGGAAGAAGTCTGTGTCGCTTATGTCCCTTTCACTACATCCAAGTGGACTGTCAAAACTCTGATTTTTTTTCATTAAGACTTTGATAGAGGGGGCTGGTTTGGGGAAAAAGAAGGTCTATCAGTGACAGACAGAGTCTGAGTGGAGTAAAATGTATACAAGCAACTCTTTTCTTCCCAGAGTAAGCAGGGGATTCTAGATGTGCTCTTGATTGTATTTAAACTCTGACATTGTCTGCCTCTAGTTCAGGACCTTAAACTAGAAGACGGGTAGTCTTATTAACACAGAAAGTCCTGTGAACAATCAAGAGCTCTGTATGTGCACATGTTTCTGTGTTATGAAGGAGGGAAGGTGATTAGGACAGAGAGGAAAGTAAGAAGTGGAGAGAAAGAGTCAGTGTGGCCCATGGAAAGTCTACAGCATCACCTGCCCAAAGTACAGCATTCCTCCCCAAAATGCTGGCCAAACAGGCCAGGGTGGATAGGATGATTGAAAAGCAGTAGTGGGATGGTCTTTAGATGAGTTTTTAATCTTTCCACAAAAGCTAATAAAACCTGAATGGCCCTCCTGAGGCCACATTTTATTGCCACAAATTCCCATTACATCCCTGGGAGAAGTAGCTTATGCATTAAAGTTCCTTGTGAGTCCCTGTAAAACCAAATTCCTTCAGCCACCTCCTCACAGCTGCCAGAAACACCCATTTCCCCAGCAATTATCCACTTTTTTGGTCTCCATGCCAGAGCACAGCAGCCACACTCAGAAAGAGAGCCACACGGCTCCGCCAAAATGGAAGAGTGGTATTTGTGGCCTCCTCCTTGCAGTCATTATGGTGAATAAAGACATATGAGATGTTATTTCTTAGGTAAATTTCTGTGTTATGAAGTCTATTGAGTTCTGATGCAAATCTTCACAAAATAATCTGGTTTTCCTATGACTTTAATGATGGTATTTCAACACCCTACCCACTCCTCCTTCCTCCAGCATAAAGAAGTTGCTTTTACCTGAACCCTTGAGTCTAAGTTTTATACTTCTTCCTTTCCTTCCATTTTTTAATGACTGGAACTGATGATTTGATAAAGGTGACCCATAATTAAGGTGGGCATCTAGATTGGTGAAAAAAATCGCATATAAAAAGGAACTAAAAACCATAAGAAATACTGTCCCTCAATCAGGTTGCTCTTATTAGTAGGTAAGACCATATCATTAGTGTTAGTGCTATTATAAATGAGCTAATTAATTTTTAGTAATGAAAATAATATTGACCTGCCTGAGTGTGTGTGGATTAAAAGCCTGATGTGCTATTTCTGGAAAAATTCAGAACTAGACGTTGACTGTCTTCAGAGTTGAGTATTTAATTCAACAGCTAAGTCATTCATGTGTTGTCTTCTTCTAAAAAAATTAAAGGCATTATATACTTACTTTATTGACTGTTTGCTATTAATTCCTTATATTGTTATTTATTTACTAAAAAGAAGACATGAAAATAGAACCAGTTATGAACAAATGCAGTCAGAGCACCAACCTGATTTTTAGGCCTAAAAGTTTGTGCATAAGCATTAAGATCTAATTTGCCAAAGCACAATATTTATCTACAGCTGCGCAAGAGCATCAAGCTGTAACCAGCCCAAAAGGGGCAACAGTGTAACCTTTCTTTTTGTCACATTACCTCTTATAGCATGGGAATGGTGTAAATGAATTGCACTTCCCAAGCATTCTGTTGCTGAGATATCAAGAGCAGAAATCTATCCTACATATATTTACCTCAGCATTAAAAAAAAATAATAATATCATTTCCACAAAATAGGCAGGTTATTGAAAGTAAAAAAGAAAGAAAAAAAGAAACAACCCTAAAAAGCCAAACAAACCAAACCGGTTAGTTTGTGGCCATTATTTTTCTCCACAGATAAGGCTAATTTTTATCACCATTGCCAACCCTATATCATGTTGAGGTCAGATCTTCAATGATTGCGCCATTAATGCTGATCTTTGACTGCCTTAATCATCTGCTTTTTGCACAGTGCCTATAGTTGAAAGTGTTTCTGCTAAGCTTTGACCTGAAAGATCTGTCAAAGATGCCGTTTTAAGCTTTGGCAGAAACACCCATAGGGGATGATTTACCAAACCCAAGACACATCTATATAGGCAATCTTGACTGCAATATTCAGGGGGGCACCTCCTGATTGCAAGAGAACTAAACACCACCAGGTTACAATACATATCATGGGGGAGCTCACTAGAAGCAATCTAGAAAAAAAATTTTTAGCTAAAATATAGAATTTTATTTCAGGCTGAAACTTTTCTGGAGCAGTATCTGAAGACCTGACAGGAAACCTTTGGCATTTATGATGGCACTAGTCAGCTATATTTAAGCAACTGAATCAAAACCATGATTTCCTCAGAGCTGAAATATAAACTAAGGCAGGATTCAGATACATCGTCATAGTGCCACTTGAAAAGCTTGAGTATATGAGAAACATCTATATGACAAACATGACAAAGGAATTCTGGGAGTATTGTGGCAGTTGAAGACACAGCTGTAGGCCAGATGAAATCCCCCAGGGCATCTACACGCAAATCCCCCAATTTAGCTTTCTTTACTTTTGAGCTGAAATTCTGGGTTTAAACGGAGCTAATCCTACCCCATATGAAGCATAAAAACCCAAATCCCTTTAGTTATCCTTGATCAAGTCACTCAGGATTTATTCTTAGCCTGGCCTTTGTGAAAACTGGTACATTCTTATTCAGGTTTAAAAAACTTTAGTTGACCATGCTGCTAATCTATATGCTTTATGAGTGGAACAAATTTGACTCAGAGAACCTTTCCATTTTTAAAAGTCATCTTTAACCTAGATTTGATAAATCTTCAAGTAGGCACATTCCTAAGTGTGGAAGGAGAAAATAGGATAAGAAAGCATAATGGCCCAATACAGCTTGACAATACAAGTGGACTGAAGCCAAATTCATTTGCATGGGAATGTCAGGCAAAGGTCCAAGGATTGAAGGGCAATGACAAGATAACCATTTTGACAAGTGAAGATATGGTAGAGGGTACATGAACAACATACCACTGGGGTCTAAGAAGATCAGTTTCCTGGCAGCCTAGCATAGGCACATGAATGCAAGCAAAAGACTTTGAAAGATGCTAATTTTGAACAAGGAAGAGCAGAAAGAAGAGAGGAATCATACAAGGGTTAAGTAATGCTGGGGATTTTGAGAATAAAAAAATATTTTTTCAGAGTTCTTGAATCAAAATAGTTGTTATTAAAAAATACAGACATATATCAGTGAAATCAAGTTCTCCTGCAAAGGAAAAAGTATTGCAAAAATATCACACACATGAATTCTAACTGATACATTTCAGTACAATCTTTTTATATGTTTTTGATGAATTTATTGTAATGGAGCTTAAAATGGTCACATATTTTCAAGATAAATTGTTATCTTTTCTTTTTCCATGTAAAAATACAAATTCTATCCACAGTCACTTTGAACCAATTTTTCAGTATTTGTTTCAAGAGAAGCTTGTTGACTATTTTCTTCTGAAACGTGTCACTGTATACTTAAGCAATGTCGAAAACAGGCTGACTAAATCCTAGAAAACCATGAAGACTGTTATTGTTATTGGGGCATGTTTAACAGTGGAGAAGGCAGTAACATAAGTAGCTTGTGAGGAACCAGTGTGATATCAGCTCCAGGAAAAGAAAGGGACAGCTGATAAAACTCAATCAAAAGCAACTGAGAATATGAATGTGCCCAATATTGGTGAATATGATTTTATGGATAAAACCCCAGATCAACAAAAATCACTTTCATACATTGTGGAAATTTCAGATATGATGAAAGAAATCTTTAGCTTACAGCTTCATAGTCTGTTTATTATTTGATAAATGGTTTCTCAGTAGGAGGAAAAGTGCAAGTGTTTCCCTCTGGGATTGATACCTTTCCTTTCAGTGACCAAACTTTTTTTTTAAAGTCCAGGGAAAAATAAGCAGAAAAGAAATATGATATCTCTTTTCTAATCTAAAGACAGTAGCATATAAAGAAAACAAACCAACCTCCCTGCCATTAAGGACTTTAGTCAGGGAAAGTCAATTTACAAATCAGGCAGTGGGGCTTGGATTTTGATAATGGAATTTTCTAATCATAAAAATAATGAAACAGTAGAGCACATAGTCAGAAGTAGATCTGTGGACGTTTATTGATTACCAGTGATAACATAATCATTCACTTTCAGGAAACAAAGTAAATGGCTTCTTGAAATTCCCTTGAGTCCTACCTCCTAGGATACTTTTCTTTGTATTGTAACCCACAGGAATATCAGAAGAGTAAACTTTGCATAAAGTACATAATTCATTGGAGGACATATTTCAAAAAGCATCTGTCAAATATGGATCCCTGGAAATGTTCATGTCCAAGTTGGACAGGGCTTTGAGCAACCTGGTCTAGTGGAAGGTGTCTCTGCCTGTGGCAATGGGTTGGAATTAAATGATCTTTAAGGTTCCTTCCAACCCAGACCATTCTAGGATTCTATGATCATGGTGTGATGTCACTGGCAATCAGCAAACAAACTTTGTAAGGCCTCATCTGGGGAAAAGTATTCAAACTGAGATATGGACTCAGCTGATACTCAGGAGCAACACGGACCCAATCCTTCCTTTGTCTGGAAAGGACCATCATCCATTTGGCTGTATTTAACCATAGCAAACCAGGTCCTTTCCTATATGCCATGGGGCAAGAAGTGCAAAACGGTCTGCATTTATTCTGCTGAATTCTCTCTTCTCTGGAGGTAATGGATTACCCTACCTATGGGGGATTACAGTATGCATGACACTGTACAAGCTTGAACAAGTGCCCTGGTCCTTTTATTTCACTTAGCCTAAAGTGTTCTAACCACCAAAACACAGGTTGCAGCAGATAGATAGTGAAAAGCCTTGTCAATGCTTCTGGTTTTAGCATGGAAGTTCAGGTCAAACTGAGTCAGGATGGAGAAACAGTTGCATTGAAAGCATAACTTAACAGCATAGTCTTCTCACATTCCCCTCAAAAGAAGGAAATCTTAGTTCCAGGCCTTATTGCATGGACTTCTTACACCTCTTTTGTAGGGGAGGTCTGGGCCAACCTGACCTGCCCAGCAGCCTCAAAGACATATGTAGAGAAACATGGGCTTAAATATGAATTAAATGAAGAATTTAATGAGGTTGCTTCTTCATGAATTACTGAAGGAAGCACAGAAGAATATATAAAGCAAGACACTTAATTTGTAGATACTTCAAAGAAGAGGTGGTACCCTCTATAAAGTGTTAGAGTCAGGGAACATTTCTAATTATGCATATTTGTCAAACCAAAACAGTGTGGTTAGCATCTTAATGGGATTCCAAAGAGCTGCATTATTTCACATAATAACAAAGAGAGAGACTCAGAAAAGAAACTTAATGACAGCAACCTCAGTTGAAATCAATAAAGCTTTTTAAGAACATTCACTGCCTGCATAATCTTGTGCAGGACACATTTGTTGTTCGCTATCTGAAAAGTATTCTTTTCCCTGGTAAAATATTTAATTTCATTTCAAAATGACAGGCAAACCATTATGTAGCAGAAGTGAAAATCCATAAGGTTTGCATTTAATAAAAATCCATTTATTTTCTTCAGCTGTTTTTTTAAAAGCATGGCATTTCCCAGAGAGGAGGAAGCAAGGCTTTGGAAGCAAATAATATTAATAAAAAGTACAATGCACAATGCAGTCTCTAATAGGCTAAAACTTCATATAATGTTTATTGTCTTTAGTAACCTGGAAGCTGCTAATTCATTTTTTTCTCAGGGAGATAAAACAATAGAAAAGTGACATAGTAAAGTGATTATTACTGTTATTATCATTGTTACTAAAACATATTAAAGTGATATTCTAAAACTATGTACAAAGCAGTATCAGAACACTATGCCCTAACAAATTTTTTTTTTTTTTTTTTTTTTACCAGATCCTTAATTTCTTCCAGCAAGAATTTTACTGCATGGATTTTAATAGCTGAATATTTGGAAAAATGTCTATAGAGGATTAGGTGGATAGAGCTGCTTAAATACTCTCATGCAAGCTGGGAAAGCCATTGCTTAAAGGGCAAAATTCAACACAGAGCATGATGTTTGGGCAAATTATTTCCAGGCAAAAAGTGATAACCTGCTCAGGCATTTATGATAGTGAATTCTGTGACATTGTCCCTCAGAGCTTTATCCAATATTGAAAGCCAAAGGGAAGAGACTTCCCACCCTTTTCCTTGGGAAAGTCTCAGTCATCTGGTAGCTGTGATTTTCAGGAAACATACCCCAATTATCAGCCTTATTTTTCCTTCTGTCATTTTTCATCTCCCCACACATAGTTCTGCTTTAAACAGTGTTTCTTTTTCTATGCCTATCTAGGATGTGTGTATACTTTATTTTCCAAGCTCAGTCTTCTATTAACTAAAATGAACTTGTAAAAATACAAATAATATTTGATATTTTTCATTAAATATCAGTTCCTAAAATCATGCGATGTTTTTAAAAAATACACTAAGGATTTCCAAAAAAGGCTTGAAAATACTTCCTGTGAAATATTACAAAAGAGAAGGAAAATTAAATAATCTCAACAGTACTGCTAAGATAATTAGAGGCCAACGTCATAATTTCTGTGATCCTCCATCAAGACTTGTGGCAACTTGAGTGTAGTGACCCTGTACTCACCTGCTTACCTTGAACATGTATACATCTTGTAGTATTACGTGTCTATCCCTTGTGCTGGTTCTTACTGAAGTGTTCACTGAGGTCAGTAGGATCACTATATGCTTTCCACTCTTGACTGTCTTGAGTCAAAAGGATGGATCAGATGATCCCTTTCAGTCTTTTGTCCTATTATTTTATCAGCCCATAAATATGAATAACCTGTGGATAATGTGCTTCCCATTATTGTCTGCACGTGACTGATGTTGATGGTCTTGATGAATCAGCTTTTTCAGTGCTGGAATCAACCAAGACACTTTTCTTTCTCTATCACTTCATGCATATTATCAATCAAATTTAAATGTTCATTTTTTAGGATGCTCCCATTTGAGCACAGTTTTGTCTCTCACTCCTCCAGAAGTTCAAATTTCTCTCTGTGTATGAAAGGTCTGTAAGCATTGCTGTGTGGTGTGAGATCATTTACCCATGGAAGGTATATCTTTGCAGCATAACACATCACTGGACAGAAATACCTAAGCTAAAATGGTAGTAACTCAGATCTCTGAGGACCCAAAAGTTTTATAACTGGATATATATGAGGCTATTCAGAGCTAGCTGAAATACTTTCCCACTCTTGAACCCTCTGGTGCAAGCATGGGGAGGAAGCAAGGTCTAGATGACCTCCAGGAGATTTCTTTCTCTATCGTTACCAGCTCCAGTTCAAAAAACATGGCAAGGTCTGGAGTCACCACAATCCCCTGGGAGTCCCATATGATCAGAGCATTTCACAGTTTTGTGGGAATGAGGAAAAAAAAGAAAAAAAGGGTGTGGGACTATCCACCCTTTTTAGAAAGACACAAAATTCCCTGGCTTGCAGTCAGAGCCCGAGATAAGCCACAAGACTTTATTTAGCTCATGGCTGTGCATATATTAGCAACATGCCTGCCAATCTACCAGTAGCGTGTGCTGAAGGATCTTAAAGCATAGTCAAGGCATGCAGCAGATAGCATATACAAGTTTTGGGGGTTTATTTCTTGGTTTCAGCTAGGATAGAGTTAATTTTCTTCATAATGCTTCACAGTGCTGTTTTTTGGATTTAAGTTGACAATGACGCTAGTAGAAGACTCATGAGGTAGCTGGTGCTGAGCAGTTCTTACACTAAGCCAAGGACTTTTCAGCTTCTCATACTGCCCTGCCAGGGAGAAGACTGGGGGATTCATAAAGCTGGGAGAAGGTACAGACAGGACAGCTGATCCCAGCTGGCTAAAGGGATATTTCATACCATATGACATCATGGGGGAAATTGGCCAGGAGATGGTGGCTTGCTGCTTGGTGGCTGGCTGGGCATCGGTCAGCAGGTGGGGAGCAATTGCATTGTGCATCACTTGTTTTGTGTACTCTTTCATCATTATTATTACTACTTTCTCTTCCTTTTCTGTCCTATTAAATTGTCTTTATTTCAGTCCACAAATTTTACCCTTTTTGCAATTCTTTCCCCCTCCCCACATCTCAGCCACACCATTTACTGCCCTTAAACCACTTCTCATGCTCATCAGTCTGTTCCTTTTTCTGCTCCCATTTTCTTGCTGCTGCCTTCTTGCACACATCAGGCCTAGCTCTGCAATTTTCAGTTACCTCCTATTATACTCCAACATCTTTTTGAAGACTGCCCTTCCTAGTGTTTAATTATTGTTGCAAACTTTTGATTTTTTTTCCCTCCACCTTCTTTTATACTATGTATCTCTCTAGTTTTTGAGGTTATGAAGTTATCTGAGGTGTATACATTTGTTCTCAGAGGTGAGATTTATAAACAGATGTCCTGAGGTAATGCTGTCTGTGGTTACAACAGGACAAGAGCAAGAAAGTACCTTTGCCTGAGATGTGAAATCATACATTTTAAAAACTCCTTGCAAAAATTACATGTAAAAACTGGACTTTGGTTAGCAGGAATGAACCTCTGGAATACCAGAAGCCCAGGGAAAAGGAAATCCTTTGTCTTCCCAAATAAAAGCAGAGCTGTGCACTCATCAGATCATAACAGTCTGACACTTTACAGCAGCAGTGCTTCTCAGCTGAGTCAGCTACAAGTTTTGTAGAATCATAGCATCATAGAATGGTTTGGGTTGGAAGGGACCTTAAAGACTACCTAGTACCAAAACCTCTGCCATGGGCAGGGACACCTTCCACCAGACCAGATTGCTCCAAGCCCCATCCAGCCTGGCCTTCAACACTGCCAGGGATGGGGCAGCCACAGCTTCTCTGGGCAGCCTGTGCCAGGACCTCACCACCCTCACAGGGAAGAACTTCTTCCTCAGATCTCATCTAAATCTCCCCTGTGTCAGTTTAAAGCCATTCCCATTCTCCTGTCCCCACCTGCCCTTGTCAAAAGCCCCTTTCCAGCTTTCTTGTTGGCCCCTTTAGGCACTGGAAGCTGCTCTAAGGTCTTCCTGGAGCCATCTCTTCTCCAGGCTGAACAAGCTCAGGTCTCAGCTTGTCTCCATAGCAGAGGTGCTCCAGTCCTCTGAGCCTATTCATGATCTCCTATGGACTCGCTCCAACAGCTCCATGTCCTTCTTATGTTGGGGCCCAAACAAAATTCAATCTGCCAATCTCTACCTGATTTAGTAACGTTAGCCTCTGACTTGTGTGTCACCTGTATTTTTTTGCATATGGTTGTGCATTCTAGAGGATTCACAAAACTCTGCTGAGTGTCCACTATGCCTACTCCACAAGGAATGGAAGGAGCCTATTCCATACTGCAACCCTATATTTCCTACCCTATTTTCTCTGCATTGGCATTTGCGCTCACTCGCAACTCTGGGCAACCGATCTCATTCAGAGCACCAGTATCATCCATTCACTGATTTATCTTTGTCCCTTTGTTACAAAAAAAAATTGTGCTCAAACTGAAGGCAAATGTGCTTTATAAACTAATAAAGAAAACTTCAGGATATTTTGCAATGGCAGGTTATAAATTTTAGTCTGTGTTTGGGATATTTCAAGTACAAGGCAAAAATGGGATCCAGATATATTGCTGATAGGTGAAGGAGAATACAATACCCAAAAAATATTCGAGGACAAGGAAGTACATAGGTGGCAACTATTTACTCCTACATAGGAATTAAGTTTAATAACCCAGACTCTCCCCACTGTAGCAAGAGAAAAGCTAATGTCCACAAGTCTGGATCAGCTTGCTGTGGTTTCAAAACTGAGGTTTTTCCTGCTACAATAAAAAAACGAGGACTTTCTACATCTCAAAAGCTAGTTTGTTCCTTAGAAGATCCGTGGTTTAGGGTTGTTTTCTTTTGTGGGGTTTGGGTTTTTTTTGTTGTTTGTTTTTTTTTTCACTTCAGAAACAAGGGTAAAATGTTGCTTTTTAAAGATTACTGAAGTCCAATTTCACACCAGCAACCACTAAATGGTATATAGTGGGTTTACCCTCCTTTGAATTTTCTTCTTTACAAGTAAAGGCATCTAAATACAATGTTATACCAGTCACAAAATATTGAGGCTGAAAAGTAATAGTAGAGGGAGCTTATGTGTTACCTCCCCCTCTTACCTAAATATCATTATCTTTTATTTATGGCCCCTCAGAATCTGTAGGACCTGAGGGATACTTTTTTCTTGTTTATTCTACATGCTCTGTGTGTTGTTTCTTAAATTCTGTCATGTCCCATATAATTGTAAGCTGTCTCTTGAGATTCTGTGGTCTGTTTTCATACAATTTCCCATTATTTTTGGTCAGTGTATGTATTTATACCTTTTTTTTTCCCCTCGCAAAACTAACAGCATAAACAAAATAAACTCTGCCTTGTGAAGCACTTAGTTGGCATCGTCTGTGAAATTCACACAAGGTATAAATTTCTTTTTTCAGGCCAGAATAAAGCATCTAAAATTTTTTTGTAAAGGAAGGAGTTAGCACTTCATATTTTTGCTTCATGCATGTCTCTCTGCTGAAATTTAGGACAGCCTTGATCAGAGGAGAGCCTTGCTCTCTTTTGCAGAAATCTGAGGTGGAGATTCAGTTTCTGAGAGTCCGGTGTCTACTGCAGTTTGAGGTGGCTGAAGGCATCCTGTCTTGTGCCATTACGGATAGGTCTCCTCTCCATCCTGTGCCATATTTGATGTCCTCCTACAGATGTCAGATCTCCTGTTGTGCTTCAAATGATATTAAATGTTCAGTAACATGTCTGTCACTCCTACCAAATTACAGACAGCGGTTCATCTTACCCTGCTGCAGGTACTTACCTTTGCTCAGCTGGATTGCTTTTCAACTCACCAACCAGACTAATTACCATGGAAGCTTAGGTACCTGCTCACATGGAAGTACTGATATGGATATGTGTAAGTCTTGACATCTTAATCTGCCAAGAAAATACCACCTTTGTATTGTAGCTGCACTGTTCAGCTCCTATATGAGAGTTTACAAGCAGAAGTAACTTGAGAGACATTTCACACCAACTGAATCGGTTGTAGTCAGATTTAATAAGTAGCTACTTGACTATGTATTTGATCTGGGGAGCTATGTGGGTGTTTTGGCTTGCAGTGGCTCCCTGTAGATATCTGAGCCAGATCCTCATCTGGTGTGAATGACTAATATTGTTTGTAACTAGGGTCTGAATAGTTTAGGACAGCTGAAGTTCAGGCTCACTTTTGTCCCAAATAGAAATATTTGTTTCACCAGAGGTGACCGAATAAGAAGAACCCATGCTTGGTTTTCTTTCTGAAATATTCTTCAGTACAGGTTTTTGTTTACTCTGTTTTGAACAACAATCAGCACAATGTCCCTGACATTGGTAGTCATAAAACACCATCAAACTTAAAAACAGTGGGTGGGTTAGAAAAATATATCTTCATACACATTTCCTTTCTAAAATTTTGTGCTTCTGCTCCTTCTTCTCTTTTCATGACTGAAAAGAGTTACAAACATAGCAGAACATCTAAAGCTTGAAAACTGATACGATTTAGGAAGGGAAACGATAGCAAAAAGCCTTAAATGTTAAGAAAGAAAAAAACACATCATGCTCCTGACAGCTGATTGAAAGCATCACATGCATTCGGGACTGCATCTGTTCAGCCTTTTGGAGAAGACTGGAAATAGTCTAATGATCACAAAGACAGGTTAGGTGCCTTCTTCAAGGTTGCCCAGGAAATTTGTGTAATAGCTGAAATTCAAACAAGTCCAGTCACTCCTAGTCCAGCCCCTTAACCACAGAGCTCTCAGCAGCATTAGCCACAGCAGCTGTTAGGCTTGGCTCTGCAGCTGTGGGAATTTTACTATATAACAAGGGAGAGAGAAAGAAAAAGAAGCAGTAAGGGGGAGGGAAACAGAAAGAAAATATAGGTGCACATTTTTTGGGGGGTTGTTATTTTTTAGTTGGAGAGATCCTTAGCTTGCAGAGCAATATGCTGGGTCATTAAATGGCAACCAAGGTTGATGTTATCAGACGCTGTGGTCATTTACGGAATCAGAGCCACAATACAATGCTGGCAAAGGGTTTTATTGTTTCCTGTACTTGCTGGGTTTGCTCTCGTAAACATGCCATTCAAGTCAGCATGGTAGTTACATGTCATTAAGTGGCAGGTCTGTGTTTATGAGCATGGTCAGAATCCCAGACTAGAAGCAAAGTTATAATTTAGAGGGGTTCATGGTTCCTCTGGCTAGTCGAGCATCTGTGGATGAGGTGTGCTTCAGATGGTTTGGCAGCTCACTGTCCTGTTCTTCCCTCCTCAGCCTCATACTGCTGAGCCTAATCTTTTTTGAAGGAATTTTGACTGGAGTGCAGATATCCTCTTCGTGACGGGTGATAATTGACTGGCATCACTAGGATCAAAGCCAGCTTTTCCTTGCTGAAGCAGCAGAAGAGATGCTGCCCTGGAAGAAGAGCCCATCCCTTCCACCATCCTGTCTTCAACTGGGACAAATGCACTGCTCATCAGCTATACACACAGTGCAACCCTTGGAAACACTTTGAGATAGAATTGATTTTTTTTTCCTCCATAATCTATTAATTCAGAGCCTAGAACAAAATAATAATGGCTGTCAATATTTCATTGGGAAAAACAGATCCCAGAAGATGGTGATACAGTGATGGATGTGTGAATTATGAGGGCTGGATGACTGCTACAAAAAAAAACAAAACAATAAAACATTCAGGAAGAATAGATCTCACCTAATTTTAAATTTAGATCTTAAAGCTTGGGCAACATCTTACACTGTCCTCTCTAATCACTTTGAAAGTCAATATGACAATTCATGCCATGCTAGGCATCTAAGAAAGCTCAGATTAATTTTCTTTTTCAGGTGTATGAATGGTTGTAAATGCAGTCCATGATGACTACCTTGTACTTTCTGATCTTCCACTCATACAAGTAATGATAGGTGAGCTTCATCCCACCTATTCTTAATATTTAATCCAGCACAGTTCAGATTCTATTGAGTCTGAGTCTATTGAGTTAAAGTGGCTACAATACCCAATGGTTTTTGTACCTAACCTCACACAAGGTGAGGTCAAACAGTTCTTCAAACAGTCTGTTTGCTTTTCCTAGGTGGTCAAGTAGGAAGCTCATGTCTTCCTATCTTACAGTTCCACTCTGCTCCTAATTATTTTTTTTGTCCTTAAGTTTGCTACTGGGGTCAGCATCCTATTCATATTATACAAAATCCATCATCTGATCATCTCATCTTTAGATGAAGCAACCTGGTTGCTCATGGAAAACATCAAAAGATCTTGGAGAAATATGCTTGGCATTCTGCAAATTATGTTTTTGTTAATATAATCATAACAAAGCAAGTTTTTGCTTTCCTCTCCAGTATAGGAAGCAAAAGTGCCAAGATAAGGAATTTTCAGTCTGAGCAGAAGTGTGAAGTCCAGGGAATGATATCAGAGACCTTGTCTTTACAAGATCTGCAGCTCAGTTTCCCAGTTTCTCAGGGACCTAACCAACTCTGATTCCAGAAACAGGCTCCTTATTCAGCAAACCATGTTCCCAAACACAAAGATTGAAAAATTTGTTGAAACCTAAAAATATTGAAAGTGTGGAAGAGTTCTTTACACAAGTCCATAGAAAGCCATTTTATTTCCCAGCAGTTGGCTAGTGCACCTGTGAAAGGACAGAAGAAGATTCAAGTCAGCTCTTTAAAACAACAAATTATGAGATTTGCAGCCCTAAAGATATGAGAACACTGTCTAAGTGGCTCTCCTAGACTTCCTAGGGCTTTGCAATAAACTCCAAAAACTGGTAGAATCATTTTGGATTTCTGTAAATGGGAAAAAAATGTTGTCTTTAATATTTCAAATTATCAAAAAAACAAACATATAAGATCAGTTTCTGCCACCAACTCATCCGGCCCCTATCTCACTTTTGATTAGCTCTGCCATACAGGGGTCTGCTCTATTCTGTGGGTTGATTCAAGGCACCATAAGGCAGATGAGCTGGGGCTGGTGAAGATCAGAAACTTAAGCTGATACGAAGTCCCTGTCTAAGGGGTTGCTGAGGTCTCTCATCTGATCCAGGTTGGATTACAGAGAATTATAAATAAAAGAAGAGTTTTCAGGGTATTGTCACAGCCTTCAGTGAATAAAGAACTATCTGAATGCACAGAGAAAGGATCAGTATCTAAGGGGTGACAAATTGACTCCCTTGTCTATGCTGAAGGAGATGAGAAGGTGAATTTTAGCTGAGACCTCCACATCTTTCCAGCATAGGTCTCTATTATTGCTACTGAAAGATGGATGGCAACATGGTCCTCTTTAACTCTTACTCCTACCAAGGACCTGGGTGTCATTCACCCCTGGACCACTGCCACCACCAGCATCTGTGAAAGCCTCGCTCCTTGCCTCCTGCAGCTACCCAAAGCCCTGCCACTCTTCCCTGGACAACCTCTTATCTAAATCCCCTCAGCCACTGTTAAAACCTGTGTTTGCTGAGACAATGGAGAGGGCATGAGGAACCTCTGGCTCCATGAACAATTACATCAGCAATACTGAGGCTTGTGAGAGAGCAGAGACTGTCCGTGCATTGAGAACAGGCTGGTAGCAGCCCAATCACCCTTAAAGTGCAACGACTTTTAGTATGGGGACCCACTAGATATGCGTCAAAGGCCATTGGATTCAGCAAGAAAAGACCTTTTGATTTCTGTGTGTTTTGGATGAAACCCAGAAGAACAATGAGTTAAGTCAGGGACACTCTCACACAGCCAAAGCTGCAAAACTGAAACAGCGTGTATTTGCCTAGCAGAAGTGAGCATGGGGTTAGGAAGGCAGCTGAGCTTTCCTTTCCTCTACAGTTGTTTGCCTTGTTTTAGAGCCTAAAACAATAGAGAAATTCCACAAAATTCAGGGCCAGAGAAGATGACAGTGCAAAAATTGTGACCAATAGAAGACTTTCAATCAGCTCCTCCAAGCTGAAGAATTTCATTTATATTGCCTGGCTTAATTCCCAGTCCCTGCCATTCATTTATTTGAAATACTGTATTCAGGTTTTGTTGGGTCAGTACTTATTGGTTTTCTTGTCAGAAAATATAGTTTCCAGAACCCTGTATGCATCCAGAGAAAACCAGCAATCACAGTGGAGATAAGAAACCTCAGAGCAGGATCTGATTTTAATTATTCTGGATTCCTGAGAGAGAGGTAGCAAGGAATGACAGTTACCTGGACCCACCTATGGTAATGGTGTTGTGGTTAGATCTGTGTGTGGATTCTTCTGCCTTACCATCTAAAGAAGTTAACTAATGTCATGCAGTCTCATAATCCTAGTCCTGATTCCCACCTGTCCTGGGTTCAGCAGTAGCAGACATTTTTCTCCTCCTTGGTAGCTGGTGTAGTGCAGTGTTTTAACTTTCAGCTCGGGAACAGAGCTGATAACAAGCGATGTTTTGGTTTGGCCAAGGACTTTGTGAGCCTCATGCTCTGCCAGGGAGGAGGGGAAGGCGGGAGGAAGCAGAGACAGGTGACCCAAACTGACCAAAGAGGTATTCCATACCACAGCACGTCATGCCCAGGATGTAACTGGGAGTTAGCCGGAAGGGCTGGGAGACTGCAGGGTTGGAGGAGGTATCAGTGAGAGCTTGGTCGGGCTGGGGGGGCGAGTTATCGGTTGGCTGGTGGTGAGATGATGTATTCTCTTCCCTTGTTATTTCCTTTATCATTATTATCATTGGTGGTAGCAGTAGTGATCTGTGTTATACCTTAGTTACTAAACTGTTCTTATCTCAACCTGTCGGAGTTGCATTCTTTTCGATTTTCCTCTCCATCCCTCCGAGAGCAGGGGGAGGGCAAGAAAAGGGGGGGGAGTGAGCGAACGAATTACCTGACTGGGTTTAAACCACGACACCACCTCAGCCCAGAGCTGACCTCATGAGACCCACTCAACCCCAGCTCAATTTCAGAGGTGTTGATTTGTGACAGACATCCTTATTCCTCCACTGGGCACCGAAGCAATCTTTTGAGATGGTAAGTGAAGAACTACATTGGCTGAACTGACCTCACAGATTCTTGTCTTGTGCCAGGATCTACCAGTGTTACATAAAGTAGGTTTACTTCTTTTAATACTGACTGAAGTGATGCCTGAAGAAGTTACAGTCTTATCCATTCTTACTTCTGCTTGGACCCCTCTGGGGTGTTGGTGAAAGAAGCTATTGCACCAGAATGGACAGAGAGGACAAGATAACTGCAAGAGAATCAAAATTGTCACACAGGATATGTGAGCACCAGCTCACATCTTCAGAAGGATGCCTGGAGTCTGGAAACAGAGGTCCTGGACTTGTGACTTGGACCCCTGCACAGTGCCTGTTTGAAATCATGGTCCATGTTTGAACACACAGAAAAGACAATGAATCATTAGCATAGCAGGAAAAATCAGCCACTCACATGGAAGAAATGCATCTTCCCAGCTAGATCCAGAACAGAGTCAAGACAGGGTGTGAACGACATGCTGCCTTTTCTCTAACTTCCATGTGTATCTTCAAGACTACATATAAAAGCACGGCCCTCATCACACTGGGAGCAGAAGTAGGATGACTGGTGACCAGAGAAGATCTGCTAAAATATACACAGAAAGTGGGAAGTGTCATCCTGCCCCCACCTCGAATTTAAGAGATGGGGTCACCTCAAGAGGTGTAACATAAAAAAGGTGTAAAATGCTTAAAGGTCTATAGGACACATAAAGCATTGCAATATCAATCACATCATTCATACTACTAGTTAAAAGGACCACTTTCTCTGCACATAAACACACATAAACTCAAAGTAACTTACCACAATGCAGCCTTCTGAATTTCCTCTTTTGCTGCATGACAGCAGAAGAAACCTTAAGGGAGTAGAGCATGAGACCCAGCCTTGATACAGAGTACTAACATCTCTGCCTGATGTTGCAAGGAGGGCAAGAAATATCGAAAGATCTTACCCCTATGGTATTTATGTGCCACGCACAGAAAGTGCAAGAAGTTGAGGAAACCTGATCTTCTGAGGTTTGCTGTCCTAGCTTCTCCACACCAGAGAGGTCTGGCTGCATTTGGAGACCTTCTGGGATGAGGAATTGTGCACATGGAAATGTTCCAAGCCACTCCAAAACCTCGAGCACCAGCACTCTGCTAGACCTGATGCTGCCCTGCTCCTTAAGGCTGTACTTACAAACCAGGCAGTTCAGGACCTATTAGAAGTGATTGCTTGCTTTTTCTGCAGCTTGACATGTTTTCCAAAGGTACAACACATAATACAATTCTTCTGGGCAAGGCTTACTTGGCAAGTAATAGGAGATTAATCTACTTTATGTTTCAGGCATGCATGTACAGGCTTGTAACTAGGAAACTGAGTTCTAAGAAAATAGTAAGAAAATACGTGTGCTTGTATTTTTATGCAAGCACACATATATGTACAGAAGCATATGCATATGTATGTGTCTGTGTATCTATATGAACTTAAAAGAAAAAAATAAAGGCAGTTCTGACTATCTTTGCTATCAGGAAGCTTTTGTATTTTGCTATAATAAGTGAATTTGTATTCTATGATGGTCTGCAAATAAAACTTGTCTCATGCTTTGCTTGCCTGATGCTGACATGATTGGCATCTTGCTTTCACAAGCAAGTATGTTCACTTGCCAATGTTTTCCAAAGCAGAGAAACTGCGCTTGGGAGTGGGTGGAAATGGCAAGGTAAAAAATATCTTTATCACCCTCCTGAACAAGGTAGAAACTAACTTTGCTGATATTGCTTCTTAAGCTAGCGAACAGCTGATCAGAAAGAGATCCCATAGCTGTGAAGTTAACATTTTTTTGCAACTGCTCCTTCCTATTCCTGTGTAGAGGGCCAGGTGCCATTACTGAAATTTATTTCAATGGTACAATGCTGAATCATACCAGTGGAAAGTTTGGTCTGAAGTACGGTTCCCTAATTTTATTAGAATATATTGTTGTTTCTTAGTGATACAGGGGGGAAATTCAGCTCTAAACCAGCAACAACAACTTGCCATTGTGGACATGGTAAGGAGGAGGATGGAATAGCCGGGTGGAGGGGGACACTAGCCCATTTTAAACTTGTAAATTAAAAGAAAATAACAGCTGGATCAGAGGGTGAAAGAAAAAGAAAGAGAAGAGGGGGAAAGTACACAAGCTCAGCAAAGTTCCAGTGCACTCTGAAGACTGCTGATGCATAAAGATTGAGAGACCCCAGATTTCATTTCTTGGCAGCTCAGGCAAGAAGGATTGTCTCCAAGGAGCTGCCATCTCAGGCTGCAGAGGTGAGTAGCCAGAGGTTTATCCTGAGTGCTACTGGGCCTCCTAGAATTTGGCATTCTTTCAGCATGAAAGATGGTAAAATATTTGCACTTAAAAAAGCCCATGGCTAGTACAGCAATAAATCTAAATGCTATCAGATGCCAGCATGTCTATCAATAATAAAGACAGATGTGTGAGAAGCTCTTTTACGCACACAAAAGCATATGCAACCCAGGGGCTAGGGGGTGATGGGAAAGAGGGAGGGGGCCAAAAAGGAAGGAGTATTTCCAGGCTCAGACATTTGAAGACTACATATTCCATAAATCTTCCAAGCTAAGGGCTCAGGCCCGATTTTTAGTTCTGAATTTTTGCTTCTTCCCTTATATTAAAGTAATTAACATCTGGCCAAAATAAATTAAAAATAAACAAACAAACAAACAAAAAAAAATAAGACTGCATTCTGTTTAAATGCAGGTGCCATATGAACAAGAGTCAACATCTGACCCAAATGAGAGATGGTCTTTCTTGCCTTTCCTCTCCCCTCCAGTTTTTGCAGAAAGCATGTCAAGGACAGAGGTTTCTAGTCATCTTTCCTGAGGAAATGAAGTTTATGCAGTCAAGTAGCACACTTACATTTAGACCTCTTTTTAATCTGTAATCCAATTTAAACCAAATTTGACAGATGTCTGAGATCTGTGGATCTGGAAAATTAAGGTCCTGCAGTTTGAATGAAAAGAGCTGTTTGGATAACAGATCACTATTAGAAAGAAAAGTTGCACCTCTTTACAGATACAGAAAAATACCCTTCTGCATAGAAAAGATACTAAAAATCGTGCTCCCTCTTTAGCACCAAAGCACTGTGACATGGCCCTGGAGGTAGTCAGGCTTTCTTCACTATGGGACTCACAGCAGTGGGCCAGGTGGAAAGAAGGACACCTGGATCAAGGCCCTTTACTAAGTCATGGGCAAAGATGACATAGTTTTCTTGACTCAAGGTCAGCTCTACTGAGAGAGCATAATTTGAACTTTACTTATACCTGCAGAGCTCTAGCTACCCCAAAGGATCAGATTGAAGTGTCACTAAAGAGTTCAAATAATCTGAGAGGAGAATTGGCAAAACAGAGAAAAGCCTAGGTGGCTATGTAGATGGTTAGTGTACTCACTGTGGTGAGACAATGGTCTTCCTGGGTATTGTTCCCTGAATGGCAAAAATGGTGACTCCTTCTTTCCTGCAGGTTTCTGTAAAATGCCTGGATCCTCTGTGCACAGATTCCTCCCTGAAGATTAGGGCTTTTATAGCAGCAGTGCTCCTGTTTGGCCTCTCTCATGTCTTGTGGGATTGCACTTCTTGGCCTGTGCTTATGAAAGTTGTCTTTCTGACCTCTACCCATCTGTCAAATTTGGACAAAATTACTGCAGAACTAAGAAGCTGGGAGGGATAGAAGAGAGCAAGTGAAGACAGACAAGTTGAGCTCATCCATTCCTTGGCACTGGGAAAGCCTGATTGCATTTATTGCTTTGTTTTTTGTTTTTTACTCTCTTGTCCTGTTTTTTCACTAAAACCTTCTTCCATCCCTATTTTGGTTACACTGTCTACTAGTCCTGTTCTGACTTGACATTTCCAGCAACTGCAATAGACATACAGTATTATAACTTCCAAAAGACCATAACCTTCTCTAGGAAATGACTCACCACCAATACTCAGAACACCTTCAGCTTTCGGAACAGTTTTGATCATGTTCCCATGGAGCAGTCCCTTAGGCTCAAAAGTTTTTTACTTGACCATGGTCTTCTCATGCTAGAAAATCTCACACAAATCCTCCTGGATGATTTTGAATTGCAAGAGACTGATACCTAGTGATAAATAAAAACATGGTGGATAGCTGTGCTTTCTTGTTTTGTATGGCAGATTATCATGCTACCTTGTAAGAGAATTGGAGAGATCTTCCTAAGATGACTGAATCCTAAGACAACCTATAGGCTGCACAAGAGCAGCCTGGAACGTGTGTTAAAGGGGAGAAAATGAAAACAAATGAAAAGGTCAATTGACCAATATCATCAGAACCTCCTTGACCAGCTACATTTGTGTCAATCACAAGTCTTGAACTGAGGGCATTTGATGGTTTTCAGCTGAAATAAAGCTAGTTAAATCAAAGAGCTTAACCCTTATCACTAACCGTACAGGCATGACAAATGCCTCTGTAGAGCAGTCACTAGAGAGCACCAAATATCCACACTCCCTCCACGTGGCTTGCCCATGTGGAGTGGGACTTACTGATATGGAAAAGGTTGTGACTTAGCACTTGTCTCCATCTACCTTCACATAGGTCCCTAGGTCTAGGGTCTGGCATTCCTTCAGGGTTTTTATTGTCTAGCTTTTGAGGGGAGTGGTTTCAGAGTGGTAAGGAAAAGAAAGTAACATGGGTTAAGAAAATAGTTCAGAAGCAGTTTTGGAAATTTAGGTCCTTATATCAGAGGAGTGCTGGCATTAAGATAAGAAAAATGGGTTAAAGATTTCCTCTGTGTCCAGGGTGCTGTGGATTTTGTTTGTCACCCAGCTAAAGACTCCTCAGGTACCTGTCTCACCTCATACCTCAGTTCTCAGCACGCTCAAGGCTCTGATGATAACTGAGGTTTTGGATGTCTCCTCACCTACTTCATTCATAGAATCATAGAATCGTTAGGGTTGGAAAGGACCTTAAGATCATCTAGCTCCAACCCCCTGCCGTGGGCAGGGACAGCTTACACTAAATCATATCATCTAAATGGTAAACTGATTTGGGGAATACTGTGTTGGAATTTTCAAAGAAAAAAAAAAAAAGGTTTCTCCTCCCTTTTTCTTCCCATTTTCTTTAAAAATCTTTTCTTTGTGGTTTCTCTCCTGAGGTGATCTCTAGACAGGAGCTTTGTGTGTGTGTACACACGTGTGTGCATGTAGGTGAGAATAGTCTTGTAACTCATCAGTGGAATGGCTGCGTGGGTGACTGAAGCACGCAGTACATCTCAATAACAAGTACTTTCCTAATATCCTCTTTCTGCCTTTAATCCTTTCCCCCACAACAGCCTCTTTCTGCTTTTCCTTTCCATAGAGGCACGTATTCTTTATTTCACAATGTCAGGTAATGGCGGCCTGAGACATGGGATATTCTGAAGAATACCTGGGGGATTCATTGTCTTGCTCATGGGATGGCTCAAGTAAATGCTAATAATTGCCATATTAAAACAGACTGTGAAACACAGTAAGGGGAAGATACGTGTATATCTACAGAGGTAGGAGGAAATGGGATGTGAGACCTTTGCTGACCCTTCTGTAACACATCCAGCCCCTATATTTTAGTCTCCATTTCTGGTTACACAAGCCAGGTCTTCTAGCGTCTCTCAAGGGCTACACACTGGCAGAGATTGTTATTCCAGAAGCCAGCACCCCTGTGCAGCAACATTATTGGATCATCCCATTGAGATTTTTGTGATTTCCTTCTTTTTTTTTTTTTTTTTACATGCAGGGCCAGAGAGATTTAGTTCTCTTCTATAAATTGCACAAATACTTTAATGGTAAGCTTGGTCTGCAGCCCTCAATGAGATGATCTACCACAAAGTCACTGAAGTACCCTTATAAGGATCCACAATAAATCATGTCTTGTCTGTATATAAGCATGGTGCTACTTCTCCTGTGGCTGTTCTCTTTGGCTATCTTCATCCCTCTATCCTGTTGACCTGGGAGGTCCTGAGCATTATCACAACTCCAGGACTAAGGATGATGTGAAACCATATTCCTTTCAGAGAGGTTTTCTGCAGTCTGGAGTGAACCACTCAACTTTTTGTTCTCCCATTGAATGGAAGTGCCATAGGATCAGGACACCACTGCCCATACAGATCAATTAGCAGGTAGAATGGGACACAGCACTAAGCCAGATTGGAGACACTGGCTTTACTTTCAGCATGAGAAACCATGAGGTAGCACAATCCTTCTTCTCTGATACAGAAAAACCCAAAAGAGGATAATAAGCTGTGTTCAACACATGGGACTCAGAACCAAAAAAACATCCATTAAGTTATGACATTAATTTAATTTGTAAATAGTGATGGTACAGAGTCAACTGGAGAAACAGGAAATGGTAAGGAACAGGACATGGAAACCTACTGTGGGAGGCCTGACCATAAAGAGGTCATCTTCCAGATTGCAGACCCAGGGTATCAGGTCTTGAATTCTCCAGTTCTTCTCTTTAAATAAAACTCTATCAGCAGCCTGTGAGTTGTTGTAATTTGCCAGAAATGCTACATTAACCCATATGGGTCTAAACTGATATATAAGGAGACACAGGGACTCCATGTTCCTCGGTCAACCTGGAGTTGGGCATATACAGAGGTTCCTGTGATATTAACAGTGATGAAGACGGTGCCACAGAATAAGGAAGATTTGCCTTGTGAATCCTTAACCCTATGACTCATTCTTCTAACCAATGCTGATGCAAGGGCAACAAGACAGAATGATACAGATGGTTTCATCATTATATGGATGAATTCAGTCTGGTAGCATTAGTCATGCATGAAGACATGCCAATAAACCCTGTAAGCCTTCTTATAGCAGCGCTACGTGGTATACTGCACATTTTCATCTGAAAAATACTATGAAGAAATGTTGTAGAAATATGTAAAAGTGTTTATTGACTTTCTTCATTTGTATCTTCTTCAACTTATAAAGTAGAACACTAGCCTCATATATTTTTAGTTCCATAAGAAAATAAGTATTAGAGTGGGTGGAGATACAAATGCATAATGTGATGCTGAAAACACACGTATATAGTCTAGTGGTTCCATTGATGAGATTATATATGCAGATTTGTTAATGAGATGCTAACTCTGAAACATAATGATGGTCAAGAATGAGTTAAACACAGCTATTGGGATTACTTAACAGCTCACCATGACCAAACCCTTCCCACCATTCCTTTCTCCCCGATTCTTCTACTATTTTGCCACTCTGGCCACCTGGATTTATCACTCCTTTATGCTAACTTTGGTGATGATTTAACCCTTCAGCAAGCAGATTAAGTTTACTGAGCAAGCCAAAATCTGACTCAAGAAATAAATGATAATAAAAAAAGATGATTTTCAAATGTACTAGTGAACTGCATTATCTTGCAGGAGGGTCAGGTGAATGTCAAAGCTAACGAAAAAGAGGAAGGAAAAATGTATACCTGAGAATGGAAAATGTATTCGTGGGGAAAGGTATAGAAGAGAGAGGTAGTGGTGGTGTGCCGTTAGGTTTCCCCAGCCATTTCATTTAACAACATCCTAAATAGAAACTCTTAAAAGCTGACCTAAGCTGTATAGTAAAAAAATGGGCCCAGCAGATCTGACAAAGCTGCAGTGAGTAGTGAGGGTGCAATGAGCTACTTTGGGAAATTACACCATACTTCTTCCAGGAGAGGCTTATGCTCCCCAGTGATCCATGTGCTGGCACAGCTCTGCTGCTACCAGGGCCAGGCTGTTGTTTCTGCCCAGCTGTGAGCTGAAGAAGGAAGCCTGGATCAACACAGAGGTCTCTCTCAGGATAGTGCATATTTTGAGGCAAATGCCCCACAGAGCTGAAGGAGGGGGAAAAAGAAAGAAAGAAAATAAGTAAAAGAAAAAAATATTTTAGACCAACAGTGCTTGTAAAGGAGAAAATATCAGAACTGAAGCTAAATAGGTTACTCCAAAAGTTTAAAAAGGTTTTTTTGGTTCAATCAAGACCATATTATTACAGGTTTTCAAGTAAGAGGATTAAAAACTAAACACTTGGAATCTGGGTTTGTTTTGGAATTGCATAGACACTTTTGGATTAACTATTTTTACCTATCTATTAGGGATATTTTGCAGACTGAATGTCAGGCACTACAAAAAATCTGAAAGTTTCCTTCTGAAAATATGAAAATGAACAGTTTTGAAATGCCTCCCCTTTTTTCTTGGCTGAAACATTTTGCCAAATTTGAAATTAATTTCATAAATATATTTTGTCCCCTCCTACGCGTCTCAGACACTGAATTTTAACAGATTTATTGCTCATCAAAAATGGCACTCAACTCCCATCCAAAATACACTTCTGCAATGCCAGAAAGAAATCTTGAAAGTTGAATAACAGCAGTGAAATAATTAGATATGCTTGCAATATGATGTGGCAGCAGAGAAGCTATGAATTTTGGAAGATAAATCACAGCTTATACAGTGAGATCATGCAGTGTGAAACTCCACAAATTGTAGCACCAACCCTGGTTATGAATTGCAGTCCAGCTGAAGACCTGCTTCAGATTGTGCAAGTAACTTCTTTCCCTCTGCTGCACAACATTAAATTTTGTCATACTTGTAAATTACTGGTGGTGCTGAGCACCTCAGTCAGACCAAAAGACTGTGACTATGTTCACACACTGTCTTCCAGATGCATATGCCCTGGGAGCAAATGTCACCATTAGTATCAGCTTCCTCTTCTAAAGGCAACCACTTCCTGATCAGTGAACTAAACTGAAGCTAGTATACTTTCAGAACCTCACTGTTCACAATGATCCACATTATGCAGCACAGACAAGAGCCTGCTTTGAGTGTATGGAAAACATTCCCAGTGGATTGTTGAGGTATGCTGCCTACATGTTCAGTGCATAGATACTTTAATTTACTGAGGGTCAGCCACAAAGCAAGAAAATCTACCTCTTTGGTTAAATTTGTAATGATGTGTAGAAGCACTGAGACATCTGATGGGGCTGAATATGACTGTTAATATGCTGGTTAAACCTTCTGCAGACCAAGTGCTATATACCTGTGTGCAAATTTATATCACACACATGAGAAAGGACTCCATTTCTCCTTAGAGGAGCTGCCCAGCATGCTGGATATCCAAACTGAGTGTCCCAGGCCTAGGTTTCGTGGTTCATGTGCTAAGGAAATACATATGTTTAGAAATAAAAAGGAAAAAAAAGTTTCTTTGTCCCAAATATTAATCAGAACACTTAGTGGTTTTCTTCCCTTCTCTGTAGTTCCTGGTTTCTTCCAGAATGGCACAGTGGCCATCATTAGAGCAAGGAACAGCTGTTTGCGTAATATTTACAGAACAATCAGAACCAATGCTGCGTAACAAAACCAATAAAGAGGCTAAACTCTTTCGTGCTATCACGGAATGGTTGAGGTTGGAAGGGACCTCTGGCCATATACACTTGCTCACACTCCAACTACCTGTGGAAGTTTCTTTAACTCCATCCTACTGTGATCCTAAAGCAAACCTAATCTTTCCATAGGTTTCCATTAACTTCAAAGCTAAAGGGGACACCTCTTCAGGTATATGTCAGGAGTCAGCTGGTTAATGCTTTAAACCCATTGAATCACAGCCTTTAAAAAAGAAAAAAATAAGTGAGGAATGAACTCATTTTGGGATAGCATCTCTAATATGGCTTAACTGCATGGCCTTGTGGAAAATTATCTGCCTCTGCTTCACCTTTTGTTATTCCTGTTGAATCAGAAAATAAGATCTGTCAGACATAAAATTTACAGTTGTACAGTACCAAGCACAACAGGACTTGCATTTTTGAAGAGCTTACCAACTTCATAATGAATCTCCAAACTAGTAACGAATGCAAGCCAGCTATATTTTTCTACAAGAGTTTCCTACAGGTAGACAAGACCATGTTCATATTCACTGGAGATTTTTTTTTCTTTTTTCCTTGCTTCATGCTTGCTTTGCTTGCAGATTTAAGACTGATATTTTCCAATTAAACTCGGTTTTGCCAGAGTAATTCCAGTTCATGAATTGCATGAATGTATGGCATACCACAAGTGCAGTATCATGGAATAATGCAGGTTGGAATGGACTTTAGGGGTACCTAATTCTACCTCCTGTTCAACTGGGTCTTCAATCTCAGGGCTTTATCTTCGTTTATACAGGTCTTGAAAACCTACATGGATTGACAGTGCATAACCTGTCTGGCCAATCTACTCCAAAGCTTGACTGTTGTCATTGGGAAAAAGTTTCTCCTTATCTGAAGATGTTGCTTCTTATTTCAACTTATCCTGTTGCCTCTCATACTCTGGTCACACGTCAGTGTGGATAACATGAATCTAGCTTCTTTCTTGTGGTATGCCATACAGAAAGCTTGCTGCAGCTGAAATAAATGTCAACCCCTGCTCTTCCCAGATTTTCCTTGGTCATCTTTTATTGTTAATGTGGAACGAAAAGCTCTGCTTTTCACCCCTTGAATCCCCTTGAAAGTCTCAACTCTAGTTCAGCTGAACTTGCCTAACATCATTCATACTGTCCAGTCCTTCCAGAAAGGATTTCATGTTCTGCTGAAAGAAACTGAAATCTACTGCTGAGTTTGTTCCCATATTCTGCTCAATGACTTTGTTTCTTTTCCCAGCTATCTAAACTAACTCATTAGCTGTAGTTCTGTGGCTTCAGGTCTTAACAAAAAAACCTCACTTCAACAAAGAGCAATTTTCCATCTTCGTCCTCTATCTTTCCCTCTCTGCCTGTTTTTATTTGTCTTTTCTCTTGAATAAACTGTTTATTTAAAAAACATTCCAAGAACAATTAAATTTGATTACATGAAAGCAACTTGCCTGACTGATTAAGGGATGTTTTCCCTTTAGGAGCACACGAAAATAGTTGGGGTTAACTTTACTATCAAAAGTCAGAATGTTTGAACTAGAAAGAAGAATACACACAAGCCTGGATTCCAGGAACAAAGTCGTTACCAGATGTTGATGAGAATGAAGTTGCACAGAACAGAAAGGCATAACACAGTGAATGAGAAAACCTCACAATATCTGCCTTCAGGGTTTCAAAACTTGAATCTCAACCATTAAAATATATATGAATATATATATTGTGATATCTTCCAGAGAAAATCTGAAATCCATTTTACTTACAAAAATGCTGCTTCATAGGATCTATGTTGTCTACTTTTCTTTGTTCTTCAGTAATGAAGTGTAATGCTCACAATGTGTGAGCACAGAATTGAAGATCCTTCATATCATCATCGAATAGGATCATCATTCTCCAAAATCACTAGTTTGAAGGGAATATCTCTCAGTTTTAGTCCACAAGTGACTTTATGCTTTACACATTCAGTCTTCTCACCATCGGACGGCTGAAAATGTTTACAGCTGAAACAGACTCATCAGGAGAGCCAGACTTGCACAGACAGTTTTGTTTACCCTGAAAAAAAATGAACTCCAGACCAAAGTAGGTTTCTTCAGGGAGGAATTTTGTATATATTCCTCTTTCTCTAGTTTTGGGAAGATGAAAATTCTGACTAACAGAAATTTACAAATATATGTGAATATATAACCAAATGCAGGTTATGCAAGAACTGAGCTCTTTGATGTCTGCTATGGCCTGTTCTCTTCAATCAACATGTCAGTGATAACAGTAATGCTTCTAGAAAACAACAGTTTACATAAAACACTAATCTCTACTCTCAACAAAATACAAAAGAAATGGTCCATTTAAGTTCAAAGTTCCAGATGGAAACCTCCTTAGACCCAGCTGGGAATTTCTATTCCCTCTCCTCTCAAGGAGCCACCAGAGATGTCACTAAACAGAAAGAAGTGGTTGACAAATCTTAAGAAACCATTTTGCTAGTTAGGCTAGAAAGGATAATATAAAAAATGCTATGTTCCCATACCTTATTACTGCTTATTTTCCCTGTTCTGGGATGGGGAAGCAGGGTTGACAGAATAAGAGTGGTTACAAAATATTCTGTTGACAGTCAGTCAGTGCTGGAGCATCCTCAATTCTCCAACTCTAAATGTCACAACTAATGTCTCACTCACCTACCCACATGATTTAACACATCAGATGCAACCTATGGTGCATGCCTTGGGTATTTGCCCTAAAATGCTCCTTGTACAGTCATGTAACCACTTGTAATTCAGAGGTACGCTGTAATTCCGAGATACGCTGTAATTCCTTCTTCCCTGCTCAGTAGCTCCTTTCATAGGAATATTCATAGAATCATAGAATAGTTAGGGTTGGAAAGGACCTTAAGATCATCTAGTTCCAAACCCCCTGCCATGGGCAGGGACACACACTAAATCATATCACCCAATGCCTCATCCAACCTTGTCTTGAACACTGCCAGGGATGGAGCACTCATAACCTCCCTAGGCAACCTATTCCAGTGCCTCACCACCCTAACAGGAAAGAATTTCCTCCTTATAGCCAATCTAAACTTCCCCTGTTTAAGTTTTAACCCGTTACCCCTTGTCCTATCACTACAGTCTCTAATGAAGAGCCCCTCCCCAGCATCACTATAGGCCTCCTTCAGATACTGGAAGGCTGCTATGAGGTCTCCAAGCAGCCTTCTCTTCTCCAGGCTGAACAGCCCCAACTTCCTTTTAGTTATTCACTTGTTGTTATCTGTGATTTTTGTGGTGTGCTTTCAGGTGATGTAAACAGCCACTACTGAGTCCAAAATTGCCAAGAGTCAAAAATGTCATTTTATGTTGAGAAGGACAGTAGTGAACAATTGAGGTAATTGGTGGATGAAAGGCTGGATATGAGCGAGCTCTCAACGTGCGCTCATAGAACAACAAGCCAAATGTATCCTGGGCTGCATTAAAAGAAGCGTGACCAGCAGGCCGAGAGAGGGGATTCTCCCTCTCTGCTCTGCTGTTGTGAGGCCTCACATGGGAGTACTGCTTCTGCCTCTGGAGAACCCAACAGAAGAAGGACATGGAGTTGTTGGATCTAGCCCAGAGGAGGTCACAAAGATGCTCCAAGGACTGGAGCACCTCTCCTCTGGTGACTGGCTGAGAGAGCTGGGCTTGTTCATCCCAGAGAAGAGAAAGCTCTGCAGAGAGCTTATTAAAGCCCTTCAGAACTTAAAGGGGGCTTATGAGAAAGATGAGGACAAGCCTTCTAATAGGGCCTGTTATGATAGGTAATGGTTTTAAATTAAGAGAGGGTAGATTCAGACTAGGTATAAGGAAGAATTTATTTACTGTGAGGGTGATCAGGCACTGTACCAGATTACCCAGAGAGGTGGTAGGTGCCCCATTACTGAAAGCGTTCAAGGCCAGTTTGTACGGAGCTTTGAGCAACCTGGTTTAGTTGAAGATGTCCCTGCTCATCAGAGGGGTTGGACTAGATGGCCATTAAAGGTCCCTTCCAACCCAAACCATTCTATGATTCTATGATGCACCACCACTAAACTATCTGAAAAACCTTCCCTGTATGAAAACAGTCATCACAGAAAATTAAATCTCAGGGAGACCACTGCTGTTTGGAGTAAATCCTGAAAGTTTTCATGGAAACATATTCTGAAAAGGTACAAATTATAGATATAAATAGAATCATTGTTAAGTCAGCAAGGATAAAGTTCTTCATTTGACTGCATAGATTAGGTTTTAGTATTTAAAATAGTTATAATAGTAATAATAATTTTTCAATGTTAACCTAAATATTTTCAGAGATACAGAGTGTTTGCAGACCATCTGAGTTTTAACTGAAAAAAGATGGCATCATGATTATGGTATTGAGCAGGACTTCAAAAAGCCTAGGAACGGATCCTGGCTCTGTTGAATGGGCTTTGTAACTTCGGAGTTATCTATAAGTTTGCAACTGTTTTCACCTGATTTCAGCTATTTAAACTTCTATCAATCATCCAGCTTGACTTTGGAGTCAGAGAGAGGGGTTATCTCCCATCCTGTGAGGGGTAACTGGGAGAGGGAGAAATGAATCTTGTTGTGCATATATTTATTCCTCTATAATGGTTTTAGGGGACAGCTACACAGATAAATTTGGCATATAATTTCCACATGAATTAAGTTGAAATCAGTCCTCCCCTTCATTTCACACTACCCTAGCTCCTCACTTTCGAACCAAGCTTACTTCTTCCTTTGGGTACCTTGTTCATTCAGCCTCAAAGTTTTCTAGGTGAAGGACCCCTTTTAATGAATATTTATTGAAGCATCCACAATTGTCAAGCTTGCAGTTAGCCAAGATCTTCACATACTACTGTAATGACCAACAACTCTATAAAATGGGAGCACCATTTTGAAAAGGCAGGCTTTTATCTGGAGTAAGTTTGTCACTTTGCTGTCACTTTGTTAGGCCCCTGACCTACCCAGTGGCCTTTCTTTTTTTTCATTCCCCCCAAAACGCATATTCCTTGAACACCAAATTTCCTTTACCATTTTAACAACACCACAGAAGGAATTGATTCCATACAGGAATAAGGTGGCACGTACATATTTCTTGTGTCTTTTTTATTAGGGCTGACTAGGGATATGGTACAAGTTAAGGGCAGCTCTATAATGGCTTTCACATGATTGCTGTAGGAAAGCATGCTGTGTTCCTACAGTCTTGCATTCATCTAGCTCCAAGAAATGAGCTAAAAAAGGTGAAGGAAAAAAAATGTTAATCAATTATTTCTGCTTAGAAAATGTGCAAATTCCATATCAGGGGAGTGTCTGGAAAAAAAGAAAAAAAAAAGAAGGAGAACAAGGAGAAAAGAAAAGAAAGAAAAGAAAGAAACTGGAAAGGGGTAAAAAAGCAAATGTCCCTCCCCACAGGAATAACAAAGAACATAGTCCCCAGAAAAAGTATGTTTAAACAAAATAGTAGCAGCAAAACCAAACCAAACCACAGAAGAAATCAGTGTCACATTCTGTGTCAAGCCTAAATGACATCTGGACATGCATGTGTGTGAATATGTGTGAGTTTGGAGGACATTGTGTTATTGTAACCACTCTGAGCTTAGATCACTATCAGATGTGTGGATAGAAATACAAATGGTCACTTGGGTGACCAGCAGCAAAGACGGGTGGAAGTAGGACAAGTCTTCACATTCACTGACTCTTCATCTGTGGGTGAGAGCAAAGGCAGAGCAGGAAAATTCCCGCACGGGGAAATGGGATGACTGGATTCACGGCCTAAAAGCTCAACTCTGCCTATGGCATTGGGCAATCCTTCAGACCTGAGCTATCTTAAAATACACAATATGCTGTGATAACTAAGCATATATCCTACACTGGTGTCAGTCCAAGAAGCCCAGGTAAGAATCTGGTCAAAGACTCTGTCAGCTTCTCAAGATATTTGGACATGCACAGTTGGAAGCAGCTTGCTTCCTGGGCATATACATATATGAACATACAAATGTGTGTGTGTGTGTGTATGTACACACCCATTGTATGAGAGGACTTGCTAAGCTCTTGCTATGTTCTGAAAAGTGTGAAAATTCTTTTTAGTCAAATTGGAACCTAATTTCCACTTCTGATTTGTGTATCTTCCATCAAAAAAAAAAAAAAGAAAAAATTATTTGTATCCAGAACAGAAAATTGACCATACACAGATTTAAAGGATGAAAGGATTTGTTTTCCGCAGTTGAGCTACCCTCCTCTATGCATCCACACTATGGAAGCAGCTGTAAACCTGTCTTAGTCTACTCATACCTTAGTGTGTTCAAAGTCTTAAGAAAACAGTCTCACTTCTGAAATCTGCCTTTATTTTTGCTTGTTTACATGTATCACAATGGTTTCACAGCTGATGTAAATATTTGGGTAAAGTTCTACAGTCTTTCCAGTAGCAGAAACCATACAAAAGGACCACATCAATCTCAGGTTTGAGTTTATGTATTTCTTGTACTGCAGTTCAGTACTTCATCAGATCAGTCATGCTAGCAATATAACACCATAGCAAGGCAAGACTGCTCCATGATGTGTTGAAAGAGAGCAGATACTTTGAAAGGTTCAAAGCAGGTTGCCAAGCACTATCAGATACAAGGGTAAGGTGCAGTTTCTCATAGTATCTCCCTGCCAGAATGATCTTCTTTGCTCAAATCTCCTCACTTTCCTGACCTTCTGAATGCTCTGTGCTGTACTGCAATGGAGAAGAACAGGTCCTGACTGGAAGTGTAACCATATGGCCACCACTGTGTCTTCCACAGGTGAACCAGGAAAAAAAGATATTTTCTAAGGTAACTTCCTCCAAGCTGCAGTGTCCCTCCATGCTTCAAGGAACAGCAGCTGAGGACAGAAATTGTGGTATGACCTTGAGGAGACAATAGGAGGTTCCTGGAGACACCACATCTGGGGCTGATCTCACCTCACCTGAGAACTCAGCAATAGAGTATTGTGGAGACAACTATTTTTGAAACTTCACCTTGTTCAGAAATAGTATTTAAAAAATCCTACATAAAATTTGATTGAAAAGAGCTTTGTTCTAGTAATTTTCCTCCTCTAAATGAAAACAGCCCATGTAGGCTTTGAATGGCATGTTATTCAAGGGTTTTGCCTATCATCTGTTCATAATTAAATAAATATATTTTTGCATAATAATACTCTTTTTTTCCTCTATATTTTCAAAACCATACACAAACACTCTTTCACATTGATATAACCCATTATTTTATATTGTCTTTACTGTCAGGAATTTTACAGCCTTCCAACAAAGAATCCTGACAAAGAAAATTTTTTTCAGACCTCTAGACAGTATGTTTTCTGCCTAAAACTCCAGACCCATTGGTGAGTCACATTTATGACCTGAAAACATTAGTTTAGTAATCCCTTCCTTCCAATAATAATTAAAACATAAAAATTAAAATGTAGATGTAATTCCAAAGTAATGATATACAGGAATTACAAGTTTGTCAAGCTTCATTTCTGTGCGGTTGGTTTGGGGTTGCATTTTATTGTATGAGTTTTTTGAGGGATTTCTTTTGACTGTTGTTTCTGGGTTGTTTTTTGTTTGGTTGGTTTGTTGTTTTTTTTTTCCCCATTCTAATGAGTTTGATCTGGAATCTTTGTCTTTCATTACTCCCTGCAAAGCTATTTCCTCCCTCTCCTCACCCCCTTGAGTTGATTAACTGTTACAAAGCATTCCTGTAATACTCAGTAAATAACAATGCAAACATGTTTATGTAACAGTTTAACATGCTAATTATGTTTTTATGCTGAAGTTGAACACACGCTGTCCTGGAGTCTGGTAGTCTTCAAGTCTTGGCTCTTTGATGTGAAGGGTGCGCTAGGAAACACATTCGTTTTTCATTTTGCCTTGATGAAGGTTGCTGTTTACACTTTGTGTCACTTCTACATAAGTCAGCCGCATGTTAACGGCCCTGAGGAATGCACTAGTTCTGCACCCGAGCCACGTGAGCCTCTGTGCCTGCAGTGGCTATGGCAACAGTTACTGTATAGAAGGATGGACATTTTTGTTGAGTCCCCATGTGTGGGACCAAGTTGCAATATATTCTCCAGGAGAAAGCTTCTTGTCCAAGCTTAGTGAGATGATCTAAGAACAAAAATTAGAGCTAGCTTCTATTTGTCATTAGGGTTAGATTTTAATACACAATGGTTTAGGTCACATTTGCCTGCCCACCTAATGTCTACCATCTTGGTCAGTTCCACATGTTCCACATCTAAGTTTAAATTTAAATTAGTAAGAATGAATTAGTATAACTTGAGCTAAAATGAAAAAAATTTTTAGCAGGTATTCTCACAAATTATTGGATTTCATAAACTAGTCATTGAGGGAGAGATACCACAGATACCAACCAAAATATTTAGGATTGAACTCTCCCCTGAATCCAGTAGTGTCTATGTTGGACGCAAGTATTGGCCAAATAGTCTGGGCCTGATCCAGCCTGATGATTCTGAAGACACTTAGGAAGCTGTTTTTGCTACTTTGGAATTCTACTAAGTGACCCAGCTCATATGATGCATGTAGTGGATGATGCGATAGATTTGGCTCCTTGGTCTTAAATTCTCGTGAATTTACAGCTGGGCTTTGGACTGCAGAACAAAAGATCCAAATGGCAGTTGTCGTGACCATGGGAAATGTATTTTTTTCGACAAAAACACCCTTCTGACAAACAGCACAACTCGGGACAAATGAAGGCCAGAGTCAAAGGTTTTTTACTCCATTACTAACTGTTAGGAGTTAGGACAAACCTTGGCATTTAGAACAAAATCTTTATATCACATTGTTAAGGAAAAGTCTTCCTTCTTCTAAGAATTGTTAGTTTCAACATTAAAGCATTTGAAGAGCAAACTCCAGGGCTGATAATTAGACTCATCATGGTTGTTGGAGGATATGCCACATTGACAGTCAGTGACAAAAGGCTAGTCCCCCTCTAAATTGTCTGTTTTCAATTTATGCAAATGGGAGTATTCTATGGAAATCACCTAATAAAATCTTCTGCTTGGTAAGTGAGAATGATTCCGCCTTATCAGAACTTGGGCCTCAGCTGCCTTAGACTGCAACCGCCAACTTCACCTGGGTCCATGGAGACAAAGAAGCTCTCCTGGTTTACATCAATTTTATTTCTGTTGGCTAAGATCTCAGAACATACATCTATATATGTAGAAGGTGTTTCCTAGCTCTGCTATCTCTAGTGTTTGCACATTTTCCAGACTTCTGTAAGTTTGAGGGAGGTCTATGGAGTGCTGACGAGGCACCTATGACAGATAGCCAGAAGAAGAGCCCAAGCCTGCTGTCATTCAGTGTAAATGTGCTATACAGGGATCTACACCTCCACAGCAAAATGTTAGAATGTCTGCAAACTGATAAAGGCTACAAATCTTTTATACCCTACATCAACATTCCCTAAGAGAATGCTGCTGGCCCTTAGCAGTGAACATATCATCAGGACCTGGTGAACCTTACTGAGGGAAAAAGTCATTCCAACCCACCACTGACATACAGGGAGCAGAATGATGCAACGTGCTTTCTGCTTGGTATGCTTCTCCTTGTCACTTATCTCACCTTGTTTTACCCATTCATCACTCCTCCATCACCTCCCAGAGACCTTGACTGGTCTCCAAATATCATTTCTGTGCTAGGTTCCTGCATAAATTGGCTGGTAACACTTTCCAGATGTTTTATTGTCCTCCAGTTGATGGGGAAAATATTTTGTCTAAAATTTGTTTTTTTCCTGTGGAGGATTCTTCATATTCCCAGTTTTTCCTAGTCTGAGTAAATGAACAGTCCCTCTTCTTTACAAAAGCCTAGAAATCTTTTCCTTAAGTTCAGCCCTCATCTCTTTTCTTGGCTCCTATTTCAAGCACCTAAAACTCCCTTAATGGCTGGTTGATAACCAAAGAAAGCCGGCTTTCTCTCTGCTGCAGTTAATTATGTCATTACAGTTCCAGTAAGACTAGTGACAGAATATGGTGCCATATTTGGGTGCTTGTGTTTGATCATATATTGGTCAAGAGGCTATTATCAAAGTACTACACTGCCCTGCATTCAATGAAATAATTCCACTGCAAGTGTTTGTTTCTTTTCTAGTTACAGGTACACAATAAAACCATTTGGACTGTTCTTAAGAGAGTGGCACACCATAGCAGTCTTTCTGAAAAATGTTGGACCAGCATCCTTAATGCTCTAGTCAGCAGGTACTACAAGACTGTAGTAGACAAAGCATGAAGCAAAGCTGACTGACTTAGAAAAGAAAGGGAAAAGAAAAGAAAGGGAAAAGAAAAGAAAGGGAAGGGAAAAGGAAAGGAAAGGAAAGAAAAAAGAAAAGAAAAGAAAAGAAAAGAAAAGAAAAGAAAAGAAAAGAAAAGAAAAGAAAAGAAAAGAAAAGAAAAGAAAAGAAAAGAAAAGAAAAGAAAAGAAAAGAAAAGAAAAGAAAAGAAAAGAAAAGAAAAGAAAAGAAAAGAAAACCCAAAACCTCCGTAAAACAATAATGGAAAACAGACAGTGATATGAGTTGGTAGATAATCAAATTAGATGATTGGATAACTGCAAAAGTGACCAGCAAAGCATTAAGTCCTGCATGTATTAGGCTTCAGTTGATCTTTTTGTTTCTATATACCATTGCTTCTATACATTAGTTTCATCTGGAGCCTCTGAGCTTCACGTTTCCCACATCAGGAATGGGTTCTCTTGAAACAACTAACCACCTGTAGAAGACACTAGAAGGTCAGGACAGGTGGCACCAAGATGACTTTGTACCATGTTACCCTGACGGAAAATACTGGACATTACCCATGCAACAGAGACCCTTGGCTGCAGCATTTTTAGCAGCAAACCTGCTAGTGGGAACGAAGAGGGGATCCTTTCCAGTTAAGGTATCTTAGCGGTTGGCAGGGAGTGGAGGCTGGAGAATGCTGAACTTCAGAGGTTTCTTCTTCACTCAAGAAGCCTGTGTCTGTTACAGCATTTTAATTTATGTGGCTTTCTACTTGTGCATTTGGTGTTACTTTGCACATACCATCAGAAGAAAGCCAGTGTAAGTCCTTGGAGGGCTATTCAAGCCTCAGCAAAGCCAATCAGATTTAGGAGATAAGCTAGCATTGGGAGGGAAAATAGATATAATAGTAGTGTTTTTATAGCTTTCTTAGGTTAAGGTCATAAACATAGCAAGATATATAGTGATAAATAAATTTTATTACATTATCTGAAATTATCTGAAAGGTCTCTTTCCCATATAATACAAAGTCACAAACTGTCATTTTCCCTGCTGCATCAGTGTTCCAGAAAATATTTTTTCTTGTCTAAGGAATACTTTTTCTTGTCTAAGAAGAGATTATCTAAATGATAACATTCACTCAGTGTCATAGTCATGTGAAGTGATCTGGTTCTTCCTCGAGTCTGATTCAGTCAGGTACCTAAGAACATAAGAAATTTAATTTCAGAGTAATGACATGATCTTTGGTGCATTAGATGAAGAATACAATGCTTTTGCCTTTTCAACCTGGTCCATGATGCTGGACAGATCAGGCTAATTCTGGCCTCTGGGGAATACATTCACCCAACCAAGATCTACCTCTTTACTTCAGACCAAAGTCATCTCAGGTGAGGATACTCAATGCAAGGTTTTTTTTAACTTGTTTAGGTAGAAAGAGAAAGCACAGTGAAGGCAATCTGCTAAGGTTTGGTACCTGAGCCACTACTTGAACACTTAGGCTGTTAGTTGCGTATAAGCTTGCATGCATTATTCCTGACTCTGGACAATGTGACATAAATTTCCCCCAAAAGACAAGTATGACATACAGCCTTTGCCCGTTTAATTTCTTGTGCTAGCATATGTTTGAAAATTCATGCTCAGCCAATCTCATTTCAACATGAAGAAATCTTGCCCAAGCAAGCACTGGGCAAATCTCATACTTATTTCTAAAATATTTTATTTATACTCATAAAAATAGATAGATGTATCTTGATTCAGGTCATCTTGTTATGAACTGGGTTTTCACTCCAGACTTAACAACTGCTAGCAGGTTCCCAGTCTTAGTATATTTTGGGGTTTTTTTTTTAAATACATTGTACAATCAGGCCTAATAATTATAAAATATAACAGAAAGAAAATGTTGTCAGGGATCCAAACATATGAACTTTATGTCATGAAAAGCTTTTATTCTGGTTCCTATTCTCACTCGTGCACAGATTTATTGAAAAAAAACTTTGACATTTATTCATTTTCCACTTAGATTATTGTGGTTAAATCAAAAAGAAGTGTCAGGGCTTAGGGAGCTGAAAGCAGCTACACTTTTTCCATTGTGATGGGTCACATGGTTCCCATTTATTCCATGAAAAACCTCATGGTTTTGGTTATTTTCACTGTCTGGAATGAGATATAATTCCACTCCTGCTGCCAAATCTCCTGTATTGCATAGGAAACTCCTGCATTTTAGGCCATATCCCTTGGTTAAGCTGGGAGGCCTGTTTCATAAGAAGCTTTTCTTTATTGTTATTTACTGTTTTCAGTGGTCTAAGGAGACTCTTCACATGATTGTTTGAAACCTTTCTTCAGACAATAAGAGAGGAAGGGAGGTCTTGTGTAAGGTACCAAGCTCCAGCGGAGATCTCTGTTCAACTCAAGTTCCCATCACATATGGAAGCCATTTCAGGCTGGGTCAAAAGCCTGTTGAAATCCATACAAAGATTTCAGTCCATGTGAACCAGACCCGTCATGACTAAGTTTTGTTTTCAGTGGGGAGGTCAAGGAAGAGAATGAGTCTTCCACCTTTTCCTGAGCATGGATTTACCTATATAGAAAAATTCTGCTACAGGCACAGGTTCAAATGCAGTTAAATTATGGGAACTCTGAGTTTACAAGCAGTCAACAGTTGGTCTTTAATTGTTCCCCTACATGCTCTTAGTCCACTCCTGGCAAAATTAGTTAACTTAAACCTCTATGGAGAGAAAATAAGATTGTCTTCATCCCAGACAGAAATATCATGTCTATGAGCATGTTTGTTTGCTCAAAATTAGGTTAGTGCAAGTGGTTTAAGAAAAGCTTACATTCAGTGAGTAAACAGCAACCACTGATTTTCAATTCAGTGGTTTCAAACACTCCAGAAGGTATCTCAAAGAAAAGACATCATCAAAGAAACAGTGACACAAACAAGCAAGATTAAAAAAAAAGAAAAATTAATGTAGGTTTATCAAGAACAGATCATACTGGATACATCTCATTTCAATACATGTGTATGCGTCTATCTGTCGATCGATCTCTAATAAAAATTACTGAAATTACTGATGAGTAGAAATAGGGAGTTTTAGATTGCATTTACTTGTCATGTTAGTCTTATTTTTCTTCGGATTAGCTGAATTCAACTGGGAAATTTAGACTTTACTGACTACAGAGACCAGGTCTCCAGAGAGCAGATGTCCTCATCAGGAGTCTCACCTAAGTCCCAAGAGCTGTAATTAAACCTGCAATGAACATGAAAATTCCAAGATGTCATATGAGAACAATACTAATTTAGGAAAATACTGTCCAGAGCAAGAGAAATATTTCATTTCATTAATGTGGAATTGTCACATTTTGACACTGCCAGCACAAAATATTTATTGAAAGAAAACCATCTTGTTTCAATCAAGAAAAATGTTTTATTTCTACTTTCTCTGTTTGACACATTATAGAATAAAGATACTGTTATGTGTATGTGACACTAAAATTAATAATAATGAAATTAAAAAGTCAAAGTGAGAGATTTGAAAGGATATGTTTCAAGGGGATTTTTTTTCAACTTAAAATACTCTAAGAACAAACATTTAGAAATATTTTCAGAAGTATCTCCTGGCCTTAATTAAGAAAAAAAAAAAAAAAGTGTTCCTCAAAGTTCTTAACTCTACCAAAATCTGTAGTAAAAAATTTCACCTTGATCCCTCACTTACATACTCTCCTCATATTGTGATAAGAAAATAACTGAATGATAGCAATGTTTGCAATTTTAAACTACAATGCAACATAAAGAAAAAAAAAAAAAGGCTCTTCTGAATAATGAATCATGCAAAAGAACTTGATTACCTGAAAAATTCTTTTTTTTTAACTTCCTTTTAAAATATATTTAATATACTTCAAGATTAAAATAGCCCTTACAATGTAAAATTGAACAGTTATTTTATTAGCAAACAGCATCTATGAATGAGGTGGATCTAATTTCTAGAAAAGTTTTTAAGGTCACTGTAAAGATTTTTTGTTGTTGTTCTGAGCATGTCCTGATTTCATGTATCATTTTGATCTGGAAAGAAATGCATTACTTAGGTCAAGTGTTGGGGTTGAAAATGAAAACTGGATGTTGCATTTTGTTAGTGGTCCCTTTACAGGTGATGTGAAGGTATAAGGGAAATCTTAAGCTTCCCTCCTTAACTTTTACGTTTTTAATGATATCTTTATGGAAGAAAGGGTGTGGATAGTCCCACTCAGCTTCATTCTCAGATGTTGATGCTAAATTTCTGCTTGGAGGTCTTTTTGCCATTGAGACATTTTCATCTCCATGAAGTGATTCATCCCATCTATGTTGGACAACACTCTCAGGACAGACTGAGTCTGCCCTTTAAAGTCTCCATCCATCCCCATACCTAAAGGGGGTCTAGAAGGAACTTATTTGGTTGCACTTAGTCTTCAGCTTTCAGCTGATAGCTTTATATGTGATTAATTTTACCCTGCTGGTTGGCAATCACTTTGAATTTAAATATTTAGAAGAATATGTTACCCCTTAACTCCAGTGGGCATCTCCACTAGTAATATCACCAGAATTTAGTTGTGATACTTCTAAATTGTTAAACTGTTCCCTTGCATAATTTTGACCCATAGAAGCTGGATTCCAGTGTACGGTTCAAGATTGATACTACTAATCAAGGAGCATTCTCAACAATCAGCAAAGGTCCAGCCACCCAATTCGGAGGACATGAGAGATTAAAACCTGATAATTCACCATGCTAGAACATGGGTCCTAACACAGTCTAATTTAGCAGCACGGATGTAGCCTGTGTGCAAAAGGCTCTGGCACACTGGTTTTGCTGCAGTCAGTGGCAGGATCTTCATATATAATCTCTGAAAGCAAATAGCCCTGGGAACTACTGAGCAAAGCAGATCTTTTACCTCAGAAAAACATGTGAAGTTTCCAAATTCACTTTCATTCTGAATGCAGAACAAGACACCTAGAAACACTTTCCATTAAAAGAGAGTGATGTAGGTCAGGATAATCTGTAACATCCCAGCTGGTGGCATTCATCACAAATGTGATAAACCCACAGACATACTATGGATTTGAATTGAATTTATTAGTTCCCAAGTGACATCATTAGCCATTACCTGCTTCTTTCTATTCACCACCATCACTAGAATTGTACTGACAATTTAAGAACCAATAATTTTCCTCTGAATTCTTTCAGTTTAAGTGTAACACCATGTTTTGACATGTATTTTCATTGCAATTTCTCAATAGAGTCTTGCACTCGATACAAACTTCTGCCATATGTAAGCTGTGCTTAAGAACAAGTTTTTCATTGAATAGTAGACTTGTTTACACATGTTCATGTATTTAATTGTTTACATGCTCTTGCCTCAGTCCAACTCAGAAAAAAATCTTTTACAGAAGGTCTAACAATTACTGGAAGTCAAATTGTCATTCTATTTTCATTTCTCTTCATTTATACCCCTCATAGGATTGACTGAGAACTTAGAAAGAATATTTTGGTTTTGGTTTTGTTTGGATTTTTTTTCCCTTTATTCTGGATCTCAATAATACTAAACAAGAAGAACTACTCAGGAAATAATTAGCAATTTCCATATAAAAATCAAAGGAAACATACATTTCTTTAAAACTTTTTATAGGGCTTAAGTATTGATAAAAATAATCTCTGGTCTTTTAAAATGGAAAAAGTTTAAAAGGTCTTACCCCCTCAACATTCTCATCTGCATTTGTAGGAGCTCTCCATACAGAAAATGTGAAGGTAGGAGCTTTGCTCCCTACTCTTGAAAACTGGGAAGCACATCTTTATTTTGATGAACCACACAAGCATCAAATTCAGTTGAGGGAATTTGAATCTATTTTTTCCAGCACTGCAACTCTGACCTGGGACTTTGTGCATCCATCCCGCTCCATCCTGGCTCACAACTCCATTACATATAATCTGGAGCAATGGATGTAAATAAACAGTTTAATTTGAACTATTTATTATTTTTAATTCTTGTTTGCTCTGTGACAGTAAACAACTCTAAGTATCATATCCTTCCTTGAGAAATCCTTGCTGTATCTTTATTTTCTTTTCTTTCTGTGGCACCAGTGGCACTTCTTACCCACAGCCCAAATCAGAAGGAGCTGGAAGAGCAGTCTTATGAATTGGCGATCAGTTCTACTTGGCAGCCACCCTTGTTAGATTCCAGTCTGTGACTTCAAATGGATATCTCACATACACTCACAGACATATACTGCACTCCCACATGTTCACACATGTATGTGGATAAGCAGAAATACGTTCACACACTGCAGGGGTAGTCCAGACTCGTCCATGTTCCAACACACCTTTCAACCTATGAATAACCCTAATGCATGCTCAGACAATGACATCTCTCTTTCGTTTTTTTCTTTTCTTTCCTTCTTTCTTTCTCCACCCCACATTCCCTCCCTGGAAAGCAACGGAAATATGCATTGCTGAAGAGATGTCTGAGAGCCACAAGAATTTTTAAAGGTGGAAGTTCCTGAACACAGGGCAATCTCGTGGTGCAGCAAACAAGTAAGAGAATTGTGGAAATTACTACCTCTGAAATATTTGCAGATTTGCTGCATCTCTCTGCCTTTGACATGACAAGCTCATCTGCAACAAGACTCAGCACATATAGTTCTTAGAGCCAGAGACTGAATTGAACAGCACAAAACTACTCACACTAGAAATGCTATGCCAGTCAAAGCAAAAAGAGCATTCTCTAGTGCTCTACTAACTCCCCTTTGCTAGGCTGTGTTTACTGTCACAGTGGAGCCTGTATCACCAGCTGTGTCAATTAAGTGTAGCAGCAAAGGAATAGAAACAATGAATGAGGCCATCTTCAATTACCCACATATATCCATGAGAAGACACTTTGGTGTGCTTTGTCCATTGCTGCTCCTCGTCTGGTAGCCATATACCCGGCTTGCTCAACAGACCTCTAAGGCAAGAGGTCTTTTTGATATAGTAAGAGGTGTAGGCTTCAAAGATGGTTATCCTAGAGTTCTAACAAAATAACTGCTACCCAGACCTTCTCCCAAAGTGACTTCTTTGTGTATAATGAAAGTTGGGCTGGGCATGGGTTCCCACCTCAGCAATATGTGTTCAGAACACATTAATGTTTGTGAAAGAGGAGATGTACACCTTACAGTACTTAGCTTTTCCACAGACAAATTTTTTGTAATGTTAGAAAGTTACTTTAGTTCTCAGGCTTCAGTTCCTTGTCTTCCCAGTAGGAACAAAGACATTTCTTTAAGCAATGTTAAAATCAATTCTCCATGGCAAGGACTGAGTCTTGCTTCATATATGTGTGCAGAGTCCATAACACACTGGGGTTAAAGTCTTGCTGAGACTTGTATCTGATACTCTTAAAATGAAAAATCTACATGTTTACAGTGTTGATTTCAATGGGAGCTGATGGAGCTCAGCGAGTACTCCACTTGGAGCTCAAATACTATCAAAATTTGTCCCAGTAGTTCAGAGCCCTCAGTACCCCATTTGACAAACATGTTGTTATTGGGAATAAAGATACCCAACAACTACAGCACATGGCCTATATATTTTGCCCATCATACTCTTTGCAGGCTGTCTTCTGAGGCGGGTTACAAATGACTCTCATACTGGGGCTTCCACACTACTGATATTCAGCTACAATTTCTCCGGGGTTTCCAAAGATCAACCAAGGGGCTTCATCATACAAAACCCTACTCCCAGGATTCCTCCTGCCCTCTGGCTCTAGTGGCAAAATGGTGCTGCTTTCTTTCTTCAGGTTATCTCACTTACATGATAACAAGCAAAATTATCTCACCTTGTCTCAGAGCCAATCTTCCCGCTGTCTATGTGACAGTCTAAATTGTAATTAATATTTAACAACTAATGGCTTCCCAAAAGCAGAAGTGAAAAACTGGTTGTTTGGAATAAAGTCATCCAAGAGGGGATATATTTTAAGAAATAAAATCAGTGTTGATGAGTCTATGTACATGTTTTTTTGCCAGTCATCTAGTGATCACTTCTGTTGAGATGGCAGAAATTCTTTGTTACTGACATCCCTGTAACTCCTCAAAAAAGAAATCAAGCCACTCTTTGTCTTCTTATAACACTTTGATGTAGCATCACTACATTCTGGCAAAGAACAAAGATAGACTGTTGAGAACTAAAGGCTTTCTCCACCATTTTTCAAGTGTGCACCCAGATCTTATCTGGGAAGTCATTGTATTGCTTCCTTACTTGTTCTTCCCAGAGCACTACTGCAACAACTCATTCACACAGGTGAGGTTTATGACCCCAATAAATGATAGTCTTTCCTCACTTACCACAATACAAAATAACTGTTTCTTACAGTTCTAAGATTTACCAAGTAATGGTGACAGCAGCTAAAATCCTTCTGTGTCCACCATTCCCACCAATAGCCTGCTCTAGCACTGTCTGCAGCTCTAGCAATTTGGTTTTCATAATTTCCATTTCCAAATATTAGCTCCTTGCTCCATGCTAAATAAGTTATCGCTTTGCTTTCTGGTCACATCTCAAAAGTTTGTAGACTGTTACTAGGTTCCTCATGCTGTTGTTTCAGAGCCAAGCCATTCATCTTTGAGCATGACTCATAGGCTGTTTTCTTCAGCCAAGTAATCATGAAGCTGGGTTTTCCCCAACACACCTTCTCTGGCTCCATCTGTATCTTTCTGGTACTGAGGTGCCCAGAAGTAAGTACAGCATCCCAGGCTGATCCCATGGGACTGGGATGCTCACCTTTCTGTTTCCTCATATCACTCCTCTGGATCTTCAGTCCAGCCTCACAGAGATGGTTCAGCTTCTGGAATGCCCTGCAATATCACAGCTCTTCTTGCTGCCCATGTTCATTCTGGTATCTTTGTCAACATAACTACTTCTACCTGCCAGTGGAGTTTCTTTCAGATGATTTCCATGCCAAAAGGAGCTGTATAAATTGATGTCCTGTGTTTAGCAGTAGCAGTCAATTTTTCTCCTTCTTAGTAGCTGGTTCAGTGCTGTGGTTTGACTTTCAGCCTGAGAACAGAGCTGGTAACACTGATGTTTACTCTGACCAAGGACTTTGTGAGTCTCATGCTCTGCCAGGGAGGAGGGGAGGCTGGGAAGAAGCAGGGACAGGACACCTGACCCAAACTAGCCAAAGAGGTATTCCATACCACAGCACGCCATGCCCGGAGAGGTAACTGGGAGTTACCCGGAAGGGCACTCTTCTCGGCTGGGCTCGTTTCAGCAGGTGGTATCATATTTTCCTCCCTTGTTATTTCCTTTATCATTGTTATTATTGGTGGTAGCAGCAGTGGTTTGTGTTATACCTTAGTTACTGGACTGTTCTTATCTCAACCCCTGGGAATTACATTCTTTTGATTCTCCTCCCCATCCCACCAGGAGTGGGGCGGGGGGGGGGGGGGGAAGAAACTGTGGGGCTGACTGGGTTTAAACCACGACAATTGCTTTTTCCAACTCTACTCTCACATGGTTTCCCCTCTGGGTGTCCAACTTATCTTTGCTCCTTTGTGTTAGTCTCTCATCTACACTGGTCTTTGCCAAACCTCTTGGTTCTCCTACCCTGATGATGCTAATAACTTCCCAGACCACAGAAGTCTTTGTCTATTTCCTTTAATATGATCACACTCATTCTTTGCAGCCACCTGGGGATAAGAAGAGGAAAGCCCAAGCAAAGGTTTTTATAACCCTTAATCTCAAATCTGATATGCTCTAGCTATGCTCTCCTAGCATGATCTATGGCAGCAAGTCCTCCCTCAAAGGCCGGTGTACCTTCCTGGAGTAGAGATGCTCTGCTAAAGAAGAACCTCTAGCTCTCTCTGTTCAGGGGAGTTAACCCTGTGTAACAACAGTGTTGGCTTCTGACCTAAAGGCTACACTTACTCCACTAAATTAAGCTGTGCCAAGGAATGGCACTCAATCACTGGAATACAGAATCATAGAATGGATTGGGTTGGAAGGAACCTTAAAGATCATCTAGTTCCAGACCCCTTGCCACAGAGCATGGACTCCTGGCCTTGAACACTTTCATGAACACATTAGCATTGCATTTTTAGCATTGTTACTGGTGAGATTTTAATCCAGAATCACTAGAATTCTCCTGACTGGTTTGGTATGGCCAGAGACACATTGTGGTGGCAGGCTCTATGCTGCCCTGAGAGTGGAGATGCAGGCATGGGCCACTCCAGCCAAAGTGCTGGAGGATATGCTTGTCCAATTTACAGCAAATGTAACCAAAATCTTCCCTTACTCTGTCAACAGAGAGGTTGCTGCGTGTTTCATGTATACTCCCACAACTCAATTGATGCAATTAATTGTCTGAGTAACTTCAGAGAAATAACAGCAAATTAATTTACTTTATCTGTTCATTCCAGCTGAGAAAGCCACAGCCAGGAAACAGCAGAGAAAGCATTTCACACACACTTCCTCTGTGATGTGACGTACAGGGTAACTGCTAACGAAGCAGAGACAAGGGTAAGGACAGCTAGAGGCCTGGGAAAGGTGACAGAACAAAACCAGGAAGAGAACATGCCCTCAGCAGGTTTTCCCCTCTTTAATAAAATTGTCCAATGAAATGTCACACCCATCTTCAAAATTGCAGACCACTTTTTTATTATCTTTATTTTTTTTCTTTCCATCTGTGAATTTTGCAGAAAACATAAAAAACTTAGCAGACATCCAAGTCCCTGGGAAGCATTTAACCACCTATAATCACTTCTCACAGGTCATATGATATAAATCAGCTGATAAATTTCTGTTCTTTCCCTCAGCCATCTTCCTCGGAAACACGCTGTTAGCTGTCTTTAAGGGGAGTGTTTATAAAGGATAATACCATTCCAGGATCACAGGCACTTCCTGCAACCATGTGTTCCTTATTTGGCAGTATCACATAGAATCATTGATTCTTGTGGCATTTCCAAATAAAAACCTCATGGTCCTGACTCTGAAATGCTGCATAAAGTTCTACCCTTATGGTATTTCAGGGAAAAGAATTGGTTTGTTTTGTTTTTGGTTATTTTTTTCTCTTCATTCTTATTCTAATAAGAGTGGAGCAAAAATTTTTTTGGCCTGAAAACTAAATTCTGCTCTGGATCATATTATCTGAACCCCTTAAGGAAAATCTTCCCAGCAGTTGCCTCTACCTGATCATAATGTATCAAATTTGTAGTTTAGGTTAAAGGACTGCTCTGTGCTTTCCCCTACAGCTTCATTTCACTTTCCTCTTTCTTTTCCAGATGACGCCATTTAGTTGTTTATCAATAAGATCAAAATAAATGGGAAATTAAACTCAGTGTTATTTTCATCTGCAACTCAACCAAACAGTAACACGCATAAGCACTGCCCCAAATCTCCATGGCATTGAGTGCACTTTGTCACTTCACAGACAATGGGAACAAAAAAGCCTCAAAGTAAAAGAAAAGTGAGTTTCTTGGCATTGTGTGCTGCAAATCCTTGTCATTCTGATGATGATAGAAAACAAAATAATTCCATGCCTTTGAAATAAAATATCTCCTACAGTTAATAAATGCCATAAAATAACTAGTACTTCAGTAAGAAAAGACATAATTTAACTCTTTCAACTAATTTTGTAGTATCTGTACATTTCTTATTCGTTCACCTATAAATATTCTTGTTTTGAATTTAATTTAGGTAATTGATTATAAGGGATTGTTTAATAGATTTTCATTAATTTTTCCTTCTAATTTTTCCTTTCTTCCCCTTTTGAGTCTCTTTCTTGCTCTAAGCTTTGCAACACTTCTCTACGATACCTGCTATCTAAAAGCTACATAGAGATAAGTCAAGTAGCCAATATATTCACAATAAAAACCCCAGAGAATAAAGAGTTGGGTTTTTTTTTTTTCATTGTTCCCTAGAAAAATTGCTGGAAATTTAAGAATTTAAAGTATTGCTAATACTTTTTGTGGGCCTGAATGTTCAGCCAAATACCTTTCAGAAATGAGGAACATTAGAAATGAGATCGTTATTAGAAAATACATCTAATTCAATACGATCCTTAGAAAGTACAAAACCTCTAGTTCAAATGAGGATTTGAGAAAAGTCCTGCTTCATTGTTGCAAGTTTCCATGCCACAGGTGAGTGGAAGAACCCTAAGTAATTGCAAACACAGTGGTCCAAGTCAGTTAAAAAAAGTTGTTTCCCACACACATCCTTTTCATTTTTTTCTGGAAGTGTGGGCAGGTTTAATAAGTTTTTACATGAATCTGAAATTCTCTCTCTGCAGTCTGCAGCCAGGACTCTGGTACGTACTCCTGCATTGTTAAACAATCAAGCACCCCCAGCACTCGAAAGACATAGGTCACATGCTGCTGAAAATGAAAGGACTGACCTATAAATCAAGAAGACCTTTTCAGGAATCATTGAATTATAGAATAGTTAGGGTTGGAAAGGACCTTAAGATCATCTAGTTCCAACCCCCCTGCCATGGGCAGGGACACAAATAAAGTCTTTTGTTATGCAACTTCCCCTTTTTGTGTATAACTATGAAAAATACAAATGTTTTGGTCTGATTTCGTTAAAAATCTAAAATTTAGAAACTCAAACAATTCTACCATCTGGAACTTTAAGGAATAAAAAAAAAAAAACAAGCCAAACCAAAACCAAAACCAAAACCAAAACTCATGATACAGCAGTCACTACAGATGGTGTCTCTGCAAGAGGCAGACTGTTCTTTCCACTCAGCATCATCTTTTATTACATGGAATCTTGATGCATGAAGATCTGAATATATCTTCAAATACCCATGGAAAATTTCTGGTGGAAAAGCAGGTGTCTTGGAGTCACTGGCTTGTTCTACAAGGGCTCTGGGGAATTCCTGTTTTGGAGGAGATGAGACTGCAGTGGAGGTGAGTACAGAGAAAACAGAAAGGATGTAGAGTTCAGGACTTTGCTCTTTACAATGAACTGACCCTTGTAGATATCAATATGTCCCTTCCTCACTGCTTCCTCTATGATAACATCATCCTGCTTTCCCGGAGGTTTTGGGGGTTTAGTGTGTTGTGTTTGTTTAGTTTTGTTTGGTTTGTTTTTTTTTTTTTTTTAAGTACTTGAGAACAGTGCGATTATAAGGAGAGAATAATAAGCTCTCATAACATTTTTTTTTGCAGTTGCACGGGCCTAGCTTCATTGCTGCCTGTTATCTCTCTCTTTGAGTGTAGGGGCCTTTTGGTCCCTGTAGCAGGGATTGTGACATGCTGCAGAGAAGCATTTTGTAGCTTGTAATATGTACTGGACATATTACAGATTTTCTACTCATCTATTTGGAAGTTTGAGGAGGAAAGATGCTCAGCTTAGAGGATCTGAAAGAGTCTTATTTGTCCTGCTCTGAATTTGATTTCTGTCCAGAATACCCAAAAGGGAGAATCTGCTCATTCTCTATTTTGGAATTATGGTCTATTTACAGTTGCTCTGGAGTCTAGAGACAGTCCAAAGCATTCTAGCAGATGCTTTGTGTGGTCTTTAAACTCTTGCAAGCCACAAAGGAAGGGAAAAAGAAGAGGATTTCTGCATTTTAAGGCTTTAAGGATTATTAGAATCATCTCCAACGTAAACGAATTGCATGATTTCCATCCAGTTCCTTCTGTTCTGAGCTCAGCTGCTTGTGTCAAGGATGCCAAACACTTGGAGATTATGACAGGTAAGGGAAAGAGCTGCATATGGTTAAAATGTAGCTAATAACATCTGGATGATGCATATATAGAACAGGACATATAATGTGGTAATAGAGGAGTGGCATATGTTCCCTGGCTGAAGAGTGTTGGTGGTCTTTACAACTGCTCTATGGAAGGCTTGTCTGGCATTTTCAGTCTCAGGCTTGATAACAGGAGTCCCTGGTGGCCTTGGAGAAACATGCAAGGATTTCAGATTTCTGGTGGCCAAAGAAGGCTGTGAATCACAGACTTTGTCCAAGAATCAGATCCGCAGGAGAGTCGCATTGCCGGGGGACTACTGAAGAAAACACAGCTAAAGTAGAGCTTCATCTTTTCCAGCTTGCCTATGGTCTACCACACAATTTGTTTGCTATGCTGAGCCCAAGGAAGCTTGCCACTTAGAGCCAGCAGCAGCTTTGTCTTGAGGTACAAAGCAGGCCACTCATTTGGGCAGAGGACACCAAGAGAGACATGATCCCTCTTCTTATGACAGTGCACTGGAAACTGCCTGTCTGCTGTGAGATAGCAGCCAGGCTGGGCTAAGGGCTAACTGTTCTTGAAGCACTCCCTCAATCAGTCCAGCAACAACATGGGCAGTAACTGGCTCTCAGAAGCCTTTCTCACAAGATAACCTTTCCCTTCCTGAAGCAAGGGACCTTGGGGTTGATCTTTCATCCTTACACTTATTTGCCACTGCCCTGATGAGACAAGTGACTGGTTGTGTGTAAACTCCTCCTTTGCTCCTGAAAAGCCTAGTGATCTTTGAACTCCTACGAAAGTTATTCTCCAAGGGCAATCCCCAGTTCAGCTGAACACATGCCTCCTGCTTTTTAGCAAGACAACTGCCCTGCAGCCTGTGTGCTGGAGAGACCCACATTAGACACAACAGGGGACCTGCCAGGGTCTGGTGAAGGCTCGTCAATATGATGTTATTAGTCAAACTTCAGAGGAATCTGATGGAAGGTGGTAACTCCATCCATTGTACAGGCTGAGAGAGCTGTGAATGTTCATCTTGGAGAAAAGATGGCTCCAGAGAGACCTTAAAGCTGCTTCCAGTGCCTAAAAGGGCTGACAAGAAAGCTTTCTACAAGAGCAGGTAGGAATAGAAGGACAAGGGGGAATGTCTTTTAACTGACAGATGGGAGATTTAAATTAGATATTAGGAAGAAATTCTTCCCTGTGAGGGTGGTGAGGCCCTGGCACAGGTTGCCCAGAGAAGCTGTGGCTGCCCCATCCCTGGCAGTGTTCAAGGCCAAGTCAGACAGGGCTTAGAGCACCTGATCTAGTGGAAGGTGTCACTGCCTGTGACAGGGGGGTTGGAACTGGATGAGTTTTAAGTTCCCTTCTAACCCAAACCATTCTGTGATTCAATGATTCTATGAAGTTATCTCATCTGGCTGGAAGTGACACACTTGGATGCCCACATTCTCAACAGAGAGAAATAAACTTCCTTGGCACACACTGTCTAACCTATTTTATCACTTCTTTTAGGAAGAGATGATAATCTTCACTGGGAGGGTTCTCTAGACCTCCACTGATTATGAAAGGAGAAACCAACTCTGAAAAACGTGATACAGTATCTAAAGTTGTAAAATAAAGAAACCCCAGCCCTGGGTTTCAGCTGGGGACCATTAACTAGTGCATGACCCAAGATTTCCCTATTTGCACAAGTTCAGTTTCTCCTGTGCTACTAGTATGTATTTAAATATGGCTACTCAACAAAGTAGAAGCCATTTGATGAATGAAGTTTTGCAGCAACACCTCCAGTGGTCCATCTTAGCAAATTTAAGTAGAGCTGTTGAAAGGTGAGAAAGTACTTGTGCTGTAAACACGGGAACATACTACTAAACGACATGCCCACCCACTTCTTGGTCTCTTTCCACTGCCGAAGCAGTAAAAAGGGACCTTAGTGTAAGTGTGAATCCAGCTCTTGGAATGTTTTTCCATTTCCTTGTGTTTACGTTAATGAACACTGACACTACAGACTCACATTCCCAGCTCAGTACTTCACCAGACCAACCAGCAACAAAACCAAGGAGATGAGACTAAACAGATGATTTGATGAGGGTTTTATTATTATTATTTTATTCCTTCAGGCTATGGAAAGAAAAGAAGAGAGAGGTCACACCTCTGATTTCAAAAAGATAACAACTAAGTTCAGAGGCAGGTTTAAGGAGAAAAAACAACCCCAAAATTCAAGGAAAATCATTGTCTGCACACTAATTTAATACTATTAATTGGAAATGTTTTCCACTTGGTAAAATGTTCCTCCTGAAAAAGGTCAGCTTGCCTGGATAATGTCCTAATGCCTGACAGCAGATTGCTTTACCTTAAGTTTAACCAGGAATAAAAAGACAGTGTAAAAGCCTCTCTTCTCCTAAAGGGTGACTCTAATGAGTCCTTTGCACACGTGCAGGTGAAGCAACTCCTTTTTGTCCATACAATGGGTCTGTTGCATCCCCATGCCCCATGCTACTACATCCCAAACCGTAGCACCAGTGACAGCAAAGGCCTGTGAGTTGTGTTTCTGTAAGTTTAAATGCATGCATATGAATGTATCCATGGGCTGAATCAGGCATAATTACTGGGGGAGGAAGGTTATCACAAGAGAGGTGTTAGGAGGATGGTTTTTGCCCTGGGCTAGGTCTATCTATAGACTGGACTGGCAAACCATCTTCAAAGTCAAAGGACTGCTGCAGACATTTCAATATAGTCCTGCACCTGACAGACAACAGCGCTTGCTTCCTCCTTGGTCTCATGAAATTTATTTTTTTTATGTTTGTGAAGCTTTTTTTCCTGAAGGACCACAAATGCAGAGTGTTCATTTTTAACTCTACGTCAGATCAAATGTTTTGGTCCAGCTCTGCCCCTCAAAAAGACTTACAAGGGATGTGAACAGGTGAGATATGACTTGACTGCTTAGCTAAGCATCTTCAGACTTGAAATTATCCTGTATTTCAGCACATTCCAGGTATTTTAATAAAGTAGACAATATTACAGTGGGAAAAAGTATTCCAAGATTTAGCACACTGTTAGAACCCCTCTTTCCTTCAGCCTGCTTAACACACACAGGCATATATTTTTATTTATATATGAATAGCTATACACATATAAACACACAATCCATTTTCCATTCTTATACTCAGTCTTCAGATCCAAAAAGTTCTTAACTGCGAAACCCCTGAGCATTAAGAGGAGCTTAATGTGTCCATTCCACACCAGAGCTGAAATGGAAGACTTTGATTACATCTGTATTATTAAATTGAGCAGGGGTTGGGCCTGGTACTTAAGCTTGATTATCATCCTGGACCTAATAATTAAGCAGGTGCATTATTCTCTTTCCAAACTGTCTGAGAACTGGATACAGCTACATCTAGGCTTTTCTCGGCTCTGCCACAGACATATCTGAATTCCTCAGCATATTCTTGTCTTTTTAATATTCACATATTTTCATGAGGATTAGTGCTAGCAATGGCCTACTGCTTGTTTCTCTTTCTGCTTTATGAAGTCACATTTTCCAGCTGAAAAAGTAAGGACACTTCCCCATGACATCTGGTAACCCACCAACTGCACGGTAATTTAAAGTTTCCCATTTTACCTGGTTTTACCTTATTTTTCACCCTGCATATGAATGGAAGAAGGGCAACTTGGTAAGCACTACTCATAACCTTGTGCCACACATAGATGATGCAGTGTCTTTGAGATCTTCTGTAGGACTGTTTGGAATCCTGTGGTTCTTGATTTGAGTAAAAGGAACAAAATGTTTTTTTGTTTTGGTTTTTTTTTTTTTTTTTTTTTTTTGGTGGCCAAAACAATGCCCCTCCTTACTATTGAAAAAAATACCATACACCATACATTTGCAATAGATGAGGATGGTTGCCAGAATCAGGACTGATTTCACAGAGACTTTCACAGGGCCAAAATCCAGTGGAAGAACAGGTTATGATGAATACCTCTAAAAGTAGAAAACAACACACATTCAACAATCTGGAGGATTCCCCACAGAATAACAGGATAAGAATAATGCTACTGGAACTGGATTTTGAGAATCATCAGGCTGTTTTTTTTAACTGCATGTACAATGCAGCAGCACAAAACTCATGAATATGTCTTTAGAAAATATACTCACAAGAGATCATAGAAGAAAATCATAGAATAGTTTGAGCTGGAAGGGACCTTCAAAGGTCATCTAGTCCAATGCCCCTGCAAGAGCAGAGACATCTTCAAGTAGATCAGGTTGCCCAGAATTGCATCAGGCCTGGCCTTGAATGGTGACAGATCATAAGGCCCAGCCATTCATGTTGCTATAGGAAACCATATTTTTACATTTAGCCAAAGAAACATGCAAAACTTGGTTTGCTGATGTGGAATGTTTAATCTTTCGGGTGTACGTTTTGTTTTGTTTTGTGTGTGTTGGGAGGGGCTGTTGTTTTTTAGGTTTTGTTTGTTTTGTTGTTGTTTTTTAGTGCAGCCAAAACTAGAGCAAGTTTAAGCCGAGAAAGTGATAGAAATCAGCTACTCTATTTCCTGACATATCAAAGGCAGGTTTTGCCTTGATTTGCAAGTCTACACAAAGCCGTCTCTAAGAAAGACAGCTCAGCTAAGCTGCTTTTTAAATTAACAGTTCTCCCTTAGAATAACATAGCTAGACTGACCAGTTAGGGGACAATCCTGGACAACAAACAAGTTGCATCACTTGCATCATCTATGGAACTAGGGGAGGATGTCTTTTGTCCTTACATAAACCTCTAAAAGTGCTCATTTTCATAAACAGGACCTGGGGAGAGGAACGTCAGTCCCCCCCACTCCTACCAATTTGATGCCAAAGCCAGCAAGAGAGGATCAGAGTCTGGAAAGGGATCATAGGTCAGGAGAGCACCTGAAGGGCAGCACAAAGGAATTCCAGCTAGTAAATCAGCTTCATCAGGAGCCCAAATTAAATGCCGCTATATAAAAACATATAGCATGGAGAATAAATAAGAAGAATTAGAGATGTGAGCAAGGCTATGGTCTTATTGGTGTCACAGAAATGTGGAGGGATGATTCCTATGACTGGAGTGCTGTAATGGAAGGATACAGGCTCTTCAGGAAGGACAGGCAGGGGAGACAAGAATGGTGTGTCTACCTCTATGTCAGTGGCCAGCTGGAGAGCACGGAGCTTTTCCTGAGGATGGATGTGGAGCCAGCCGAGAGCTTGTGGGTCAGGATTAAAAAGAGGTCAGTGGCAGGTGACAGGGTCTGGTACAGGCTGCCAGATGGGGAAGATCGAGCAGATGAGGCCCTCTATAGACAGGAACAGCCCAACATACATAAACCTTTGTCCTCATGTGGGAGTTCAACCACCATGATATCTGTTAGAAGGACCACACAGAAAGGTTTAAAAAATCCAGGAGGCTCCTGGAATGTTTTGATGGTAACTTCCTTGTCCAAGTGATAAAGAAGCCAGTGGGGAGGGGTGTTGGACCTTGATCTCACCAAAAAGGAGGGGCCAATAATTATACAAACTAAAACAGGACAGCCTGGACCACTGTGTTTCCTCAGCCTAAATAACAAGTTTCATCTGCCCAAATTGAACTAACTAAAGCTTAGCTCATTCTGAACTAATTGCCATAGGCTGCCTTTATAATCAATGCAGAGAAACTAACTCTGATGAAGCATGAGACCAGTAGCTATGCAAACTAAAATAAGACAGCCTGGATCACTATGAATATGCAATAGACAGACTCTTCCACTACGCACTCAGTTTTGTCAGTGGAATATTTTCTAAAGCCACTAGTAGACTGCACTATCATTACACTGGCGTTTCTTCAAGTGCAACCTCTTAAGAAATGCAAGCAGAGCTAGGTTCAATTTATTTTTGATGCTTAGCTATTTGAAGAGGAAGCCCTTTTCTACCTTAGGATATCAAAGTATTTCTTAGAGTGTCCTCGTATTATTGTGCTGCTTAGCTGACTCAACAGCAGTCATGATTTCCAGTGCAGATGTAACCCAGAAAAGCTTACACTACAGCCAGGCATAAGGCACTGGGACATGTCCCAGGCTCACAGACTGAATTAGGTGCAGAAGTGAGAACAGAATCCTGACATCCTTCATGCCACGCTTCTACCTTAACCACACATGCTTTTCCCTTTCCATACATCATCCTGATGCTCCTAGGAAGGAGATTAATCATTTTGTATCTCGATTTTCCACTGTGGGTGAGTCAAGCACAGATGACTGAAGTGACTTAGACACATGCTTACGACAGTGCCAAGAGGAGAAAGGATCTTTCATAGGACTTAGAGGCAGCAGTGAGACACCAACTTGTGCAAACTGGAGATTCACTAACTAAAGGCTATGAGGCAATGGAAAGTGTTCTGCTATTGCAGAAAGTAAGGAAGGTCAGAAGCATTTTATTTATTGGGGAGAAAATTTTCCATCAGAGATTTCATCTAGCTCTGTCCCAGTCCTCAGAAAATATCCACCAGGATATTCAGTGATGAGCCTTATATGTGAAATTGTTTGCTTCACTGCACGCTAAAAATCACAGACTGTAGATACTGATTTTATAGCACAGCACAGTTTTCCTTACTGTTGACCCCGTGCTAACCTTTCACTGTTTCACAAGGGATAATTATCCATATCATTCCTTCTCTGTCCTAAGGGACTAATAACCTTACCACCTCATCCTTGCTAACACATCCTCCTGCTCCTCATATATCCTTTCTGCAAGAGGTTAACATAATTAAATTACACTCAGAGTAATTGTTCCCAACATGTTCCTAGCTTGAAGTGTACTGCTTCTGTTTCAGACCTGCAGAAGGGTTTGCTGACTCTAAGCTTGCCTGTTCTCCTAGCTCTTTCACTGACTTAATAAAAGGTTATTGAACAACTATATCTGTACAGATCTTGCCTAGCTAAATTAACCAGCTTCCATCTGAAGGGCGATGGAGTTTAAGCCGTGCTTACATCTCTAATAACTGCCTGTTCAGTAAAGTATATTGTGGTGGCCTTGTTTCACTGGATGCTCTGGAGTAGTGTGACCAGCTGCTATAAAGACAGGAAATATTTTTCTCTCTCTCAGTTTCATGGTAAGGTACAAGGAATCACTGACTTTTCTTTTTTTTTTTTTTTGAGGAAGAGTGTTAATTGTTTCCAGAAGGAGACATGTGTTTGGAACTGGCCATGGAATTATCCAGCAAGGTACAACAGCATATATGCAAAGAGCAGAGCTCTTTGGGATATTCACAAATGTTTCCTGAGGACACTAGTTACTGGCATGGGTTCTAGAACTCACGTCTTCTGCATTCAGCAGACCAGTTTGCAACAAGCTGTGTAAGATAGGGAATGGCTTTGAGGTCACTTTCTTGGAAGCAGGGAAGGTCCTGCTGCTTGAGAGCTGACAATTGATATAAAACCATTAAATTACAAATACTGGCTGGGTGCAGACTCAGTTCAAAACTGTTTTTCTTCTGCAGGATGTAGTGAAACAGCATCTCTTCTGAGATCTTTCCACCACAGTGTATGCAGCTGGCAGCTATCATGGGACTCTATGCAGAATGAGATGTCCAAGGCTTACACATCTTTGCCTTAGGCCAGGAAAACTGATTTCTGACATCACCGTACAACAAGAAAGTAGGCAGTTCTCTCTAGAGGTCTGCAAACTGTATGTGGATTAGTAAACTCCAGCTTCCATTGCATTTGGCAAAGTAAAATCAGAACCTCCAGGGAGTGATTTATTGTTAAAATTAGATCGCAAAAATCTGTTGGGATTTACAGTGGTGTTTTCTTACACTGGTGACACAGCATGCCAAGGCCTTTAGACCATGAGCTCTCCACAGACCTCCAGGAAAACAAAAGAGCATGTGGGCTTCCCACTATACCAGTTCAGCTCTGTTTCCCTTCTGGAGCTGGATCATGGAGAGATTTTAGTGTATCTATTCCCTATCTCCATGTGTGGAGACACCTACATTTTGTACAGTGAAGGAAAGCAAGCCCACAGGGTTACCATTTTGGTAACCATCAGCCAGTACATCAAAACTATCCATTTTGCCTTAGGTGGCAGCAAAGTTACCTATTTGCCTTCTCCATTCAACAGTTATCTCTAGGGGACAAATTAGATGTTTTATAGGTTGAATCTTTTCTAGTTCCATTGGTATGAGCCGAAGTTCATCATTTTCCCAATTTAAACTGTCTTATTTCTGAGGAAAACAAAATCATCAAACAATAGACTGGGACAGGACTGTGCTCCACTTCTAATGCAGAAGGATTCAAATCCATCTGTGCTGGCACAATGTATAGACAGGGATCCAGGACTCACAGGTCCAGAAAGAGAGCAAGAGAAATGGACACCAATGCTGCAGTGCGTGAGAGAGGACACCTGGGTGCCAGACCTTGCTTCCAGTCCTGTTCTGCACACAATACTACATCTCTTTGATGAAAAAAGACCTCAGGAGACATCAGAACCCAGCTGCTGGGAATCTGTCCCCTTTGTCCTGTGGGTGGACAAAGAGGGAGGAGTGTATGGCACCTCTCTCAAAATCTTGTCTGTTCATGCAGAAATTAGACTCAGACTGAAATTTTTTCAAAGGAAATGAAAAGCAGAAGAAATTGCTCATATGCAATAGGGTGAGTTAAGGAGGGAGAAGAAAGCATGAAGAATGAAAGAAAAAGGAAAAGCTTTATTTAAAGAAATAATGGATTCCACATCATTTCCTTCCTGGAGCCTTGGATATAATGGTAACTTTGCTGCCTCTGTTCCTTGGTGTCACCTCCAAGGTAATCACAGGCACTTTTCCCCCTTGCACGGACCAGACCCACATCAACCACAGCTGAAGCAAACTCCTGATTCCTTCTTTGCTCCTGTCCCTTCCTGGTGGGCCTGGGATGTGCTTGCAGGAGACAAGGGCTGCAGACACATATGCACACACTCAGCTGCCCTTTTGCTCTGACAGACCATTTCCACTGTCTTGTGGAAACCTGATCTGCTCGCCAAGAAAGCTAACAAGACAGACATGAGAAGATCCTAGCTGGCTATAGAACAAGAAAATGCTGTCTGCCTTCAGGGAGCAAACATCCAGTATATTTTTCCTCCTATAGCTTGGGTTCTTTCCTCTTTGGGAACATTCTTACCACTAAAGTGTTACATCTCAGGACAAGATATGGGATTTTCCTGTTGATTTATCTGGTAGGTTTATTGCAGCTGCTATCAAATCATATAGAAAAAGAAACCTTGAATGTCAGTGAGCATGAGGTTCAGATTTGATGTGAAATACAGGATGCATGGAAACATTTATCAAACCAGGGAGTGCTGGAAGAGATAGAAGGATGTATCTTGGTATCCTATCTGACACTGGCCTGTTTGTGTGTCCTTGTAGGATACCTCTATCCAACTTCCTCATTCAGTTTAGAATAAAATTCAATTTGCCCCATTCCACTCTACTCACTGAACAATTTTAACTTTTGCAAGACTTACTCAAAATCAAATTATGCTTTCTGTATGAATCCTTTTCCCTGGAATGGTTGTTATTTGTTGGGTCTATATGGTTAATATACATCTTAATTTACATCTCTCTCTCAACTCCCTTGCCATCACAGGAGTAAAACTTGTCTGCGGATGGCTTTTGTCATTGGAGCGTGATTTTGTCTGCCACACCACAGTGCAAAATAGCTGTCAGCTCTTTGAAAAAAAGCTAGAGGAGCTGGGAGTGAGATTTCTGTTGAGTGGGCCAGCAAAAGGGGTAGGAGGAGGGCTGAATTTTTATTTTTCTCAAGTTATATGTGTGATATATACAAATATGTGAGACACTCAAGCTTCCTACAAAAACTGTGGTTTAAGTAACAACTCTGCAAGCAATTGGTCTGGGGTGTTGGCCATGTAACTGATCCTGAGGCTCAAAGATATGGAGCATCTTCCCTTGTCTGCTGATGTCTTTGCAAAACATTGAACACAGGAGGAGTCCAGTTTCAATGGAGATCCTCTAAGAATAACCAAAAAAAGAAAGAACAAAAATATGAAACTGTATGCTACTGTACCATGCAGTTCAGGGGTAAAAAAAGGACCACTGTTAGACAATTGTACCTGCCCTTATTATTGTAGTTTCTGGCTTTTGCTATGATTCTTCAGGATTTTGTATTCAAGAATGAACATTTGAAAGCTCAGAGCTGAAGAAAGAGGAAAGAAAATTGCCCCTGCAATTCCTGTAGCACTCATGGCACATGCTCCTTTCTCCTGATAGACAGACACAATTCACTAATCCCACATAAAATTAACCCTGCAAAAAAAAAGTGGTAGGGAAACCTTTGTTCCTGTGCCAGTGTATGAAACTGGTCCCAGAAGGATCCAATGGGCTCCAGAGCAAGCCCGAGAGAGGATGCGGATGAGAGAAGGACCTCTTGCTTTGGGTAGCAATAAATCATGAAATTATTTCAGCTACTTAGGAAACCACAGCCACAGAGTTTTTATAGGCAGCTAACCCATGTTTCTTCTAATGACCAATATACACATGCCATTCATCTGCAAGTTTCATCGATCTCAATGCCTGTAATTTACTGTCTTAATCCTTTTACAGATCACTGGGTCCATAAGTCACTACAACATGTGCTAAGAATCCAGTTAACTTGAAGACAGAAATGGGTTTATGCATGGCTTTTCCTGTCATTACTTTTTGTTTATTGCAAGTAACTGAGCAAGATATTTTTGACATTTCTTGGGATATAAAAATGGAAGAAACTCTCTTTGCTCAGAAAGAAGCAAGAGTCATTGGTTCCAAGTGACTGTACGGAGGAAAGTGCATAAAAATAAGGATCCCTCCAGTTACATCAAACAAAAGTTGCTTCTGTTTGAGATATCTCCAAGTGACACCATGGTGTTGGTTCCCAGATTTCACTGAACTTTTAACATAAAACTTTCTGCTTTATCTTCTGTGTAGTTTTCATACACTACAGCACACTGATTTTTAAAATCAGTTTCTTAAAGTCTGGTTTTGCTAATACTAATTTGAGTCAGAAAAAGAGAGTTTGCTAACTAAACAGTTCTCATAAAACATCTCTAAGGAACATCTGCATGGAAAATATACTGATCCATGTGAAAGGAAAACTTATTCAGCTTGTTTTAAGTAATAAATTGAGCTCTAATCCTGGAATTTTAAACCTAGACTAAAGGACAAAAACACCATCTTGCCTCTTCTCCAAGGAAATATCCACTTGTTTTGGTTTTGTAGGGGTTTTGAGGAAGTGCTCTTTGAGTTGAGATTTTTGCTCCAAGTATCCTGTATCTTTCTTACTTCAGTTTCATTTCATGACTCTTTTTATCCCTATTGTAGAACAGAATAGATTGTTCACTTGCTTCCTAAATAGATACTTGCAATCTGATGTATGCACACTACAAATTCAGAAAACATCAATAAAAAAATGAAAGATGTTTATACAAGGATTAATTCTGAAGACTTCTGTAAAGCTTTTACAACTGGTAGACATTTTTCCTACAGATACTTCACACCCATCTATACTAAAATGACTGCATAATTCAGGAGAATGAGCACCCCTTGCATTTTGTTACCGACACAGTCATCAGTGTGTCACAGGGTAACATTTCTCTGGCAAATTATTTTTCAGAGTGAAGAAAAACATATTTGACAACAACATAACCCACATAAATGGCCTATGAATTCATATTGTTTTCACCAAACTACTCATTAAATTCTGCTAGTAGAAATGAAAAAGAAAGCCAGGTTATGTTGATATTTTTTAAGTAAAACAGTCAATAAAAGTGCATTAATTTCAAAGTAAGTTTTTTTATTTTGACTTTTTTAATTGTTTTATTTTGTTTTGGTTTGTTTTCTTATTTAAGAATTAATTTAGAGGTATTGAAATCTGAACACCTTATTTGTACTCAAACAATGCATCATTTCTCTAACAGAGAATAAACTCAGTCTTTGACACACTTTCATCTCCCTCTTTCTCAAAATTATCAATAGATTAAAGAGGAGAAGCATGAGTCACTGACATTCAGCATTTTTTTAATACTTTCATATGTTTCACTTTCAAGGCTGGGGGATGATTTTTTTCACAACAGACAAGTCTAGATGAGGGAAGAAATCCAGCTGGTCCCTAGTGATAATTATGGTTGGCATCTTCTGCCTTATAGCAGAGTAAAGTGTGTGTGCACCTACAAATATTTGTATGTTTGTGAGTAATTCAATGAGAAAATTAAAAGGAAAAAAAAAGTCTTTCTGAAAGGAGGGCTGGAAAAGCCCCATGAACTGTGTCCAAAGCAAAGCTTATATATAATGTTTAAGGACATAAATCTTTTATTATTATAACCAATCATTAAAACAGTCAACATGGTTATGCAACAAGGAAATTAATTAGACCCTGTACCAACATCTAAATCAGAAGCCTGGAAAATTCAACAGCATTGAGTAGTTTAAGGCTCCTTTATTCCTTTTGCTCCACTGCTGTGCCCCACAGGGGGATACCCAAAGCCTGCTCTGAGCTGAGAGAAGCAAAGTGTTTGTTAGGAGAGCTTTCCTAAGGGCAAATAGGAGGTTGAGTGGGTAAAGGAGCCGCTGTCAGTCAGAAATAGGAGATTTATCAGGGTGTTCTCTTAAACTTTTTTCGGACATAAAATTTCCCAGATTTCAGCAGTGCTGACCTACTAAACCCAGCTGAAAGAGCACCTTAAATCTGGACTGACGCAGTCAGAACTGAAAAATATATCAAAAATGGATAAAATTAATGTCTTGCTCAGCCCTGTCTTTTTTTCTCCATGCGTATGTTTGTGTGTATCCTCAATCATCTCATCTTCCGCCTGCTGCCATGAAAAATTGGACCATATCCTGTCACATTGCTCTACTGAGTCACATTGGCAAAGAGGGACATACGCCACATAGAAGGGCCTATAGGCAGGTTTGAGAAATGACATCTCTCCCATGCACATCTTTTGGTTACTGCACAGCTGCAGATCTCTCCCTTGCTTCATGAATGCAGATACCAAAAGATCCATTCACCTGCCGGGTCAAGGCACAAAGTAGCATTGGACAGATGTGTGACAGGAGACATCTTCATGGATCTCAGGTCTCTGCTCATCTGTGGGTGTTAGGGAGTATATTGCAGCTGTATATGCATGGCCATGCATGGCATCCCACCACATGTCCTATGTGATGCATAAGTTATGTAGGGCTTTGTCCATACTTGCATTTTTAGCTGTGTTTTTTGAGTGATTTAGATACTTTTGAGAGGACCTAATGCAAAATAAAAGATGTGTGGGACTTAAATGTTCATAGCTGCCAGGATTAGCCAGGCCCACTAAAGCACTGTTTTCACCTTGAAGCTTAGGGACCTATTAGCCTGCAATCACTAGGCTAAGAAAGCTGGATCTATTCAGACTGGAGAAGAGAAGGCTGTGTGGTGACCTCATAGCAGCCTTCCAGTATCTGAAGGGGGCCTACAAAGATGCTGGAGAGGGTCTCTTCATCAGGGACTGTAGCGATAGGGCAGGGGTTAATGGGTTCACACTTAAACAGAGGAAGTTCAGGTTAGATATATGGAAGAAGTTCTTTACTGTGAGGGTGGTGAGGCACTGTAATGGGTTGCCAAAAGAAGTGGCAAATGCTCCCTGCCTGGTAGAGTTCAAGGCCAGGTTGGACAGAGCCTTGGGTGACATGGTCTAGTGTGAGGTGTTCCTGCCCATGGCAGGGAAATTGATGATCTTAAGATCCTTTCCAACCCTAACTATTTTATGATTCTATGATTCTTCATATTTCACATATTCCCAGATACCCTCACCTTTTATACTTCCAGTGTCTATGTCATTTACACTAATTTTTCTCCAATTTTCTTCTGCTTTGACCAGTACCTATCAAGGATGGGTCCCAGTCAATGAAGGAGCATGTTTATCATAGAAAAGAATTTCCTTTATGTGAAATCATTACTGTAAAATCTACAAGTCTGAGAAACATGACTATCAGGAACTGCGCCTCCTAATTTTGGATTTTGACCAAAACTGTGTACTCTTAATATGTTGTGCACCCCTTTCAGCTCAGGTTTAGTGTACTCCAGTTCCCAAGGGTTGCAAAGATGCTGGTGGAATACATGAGAACTAAAAACCAAAGTAAGTGAAAATAAACCATGTGAAATGCAAACCCTAGTATACAGAGAGAGAAAGCACTGTCTGGCAGGTGGGAAAGAAGGAATAGACCATGGAAAGGAAGGCAGGCAGGAAGGAAGGGTCTCTTTTCCATCCATCTGTTCCTTCTTTCATCATACAGATTGACTTGATTTATAGCTTTGTGAGGCACTTATTTTGCAGTGTTGACACTGGAGAAACTATGAGAAGAATGACTTCCACCAGAGACAAATTTAGTTCAGTTTTCTCTGGCGTAGCTGAGGAACACTCCCAGGGTAGAATAGCTGTTTGTGAGCCATAGTCATTGTGGGTCAAATCTCAGCTGTGGGTCTGGAAACACATTTGAACCGCTTCCCCAGATGGCTTCACTAGTTTATATCTGCTACACTAGTTTATATCCACTGTGCGAGTGGATTAAATTTTCAGATTAAGACATCTGCGTTTAGTTGTCTAGGTGAGCAATAGGCTGTCAGGTCTCTGTATACACAGTGGAGGTCTACGACTCAATTCAGTTGCCCAGAGTCATCCAGTGCTATTTGAAAGACCTTGGAATATCGGCAAAACCTGTACTAGGCTAAGAGATATAACCAAGGACCTACAGGAGACTCATGCACTTTTTCAGCACCAGCTGGAGAAAAGATACTCAAGAACATCCCATATGGTACTCAATATTTCTATTTAAGTAGCTGAATACCACTCTACCCTCACATACCTCTGTGCAGGTGCTTCTATGCATCCCTGGGGTTTAGATTCCTATCACAGCAAATGGATATTGGTCAATACATTCAGCTAAGATTAGGAAGTGATTTTATTTAACTTCAAGAAGACATCTGAGTTTGGTCCATAAGACATTTTGCTCATACGGTCACACCTCAATTTAGGTGTCTGGTTTTCGTTAACTGAATTCCACCCATGAAATAGCCTACAGCATCAGTTACAATATACAGTCGGGTTTCAAAAGAGGAAATATGTGTACAAGAACAGATCAAAAATGAAAGCAAAGGTACTGAAAAATCAGAAGGTTAAATTTCTGAAAATTTCATTCATGACTGTTTCAACACAGATAAGGCATTAGCTGATTTCTTGACAACAGGTAGAGCAATGGTTCACTGAAGCTAATGCAGTGACTTGGGGATAGGTATTCAAGCACTCACACTATCATGAACCTCTTCTGTGTCCCAGACTGCATCACATACTCCCAACTTCAGCTGGTAGCCTATGTCAAAGACTATTCCTTTCTCTAAATACATCGTATGAAATCATTAATGTATCGTACAAATTGATACTTATGCTCTATGTTAAGATCTCTCCCATGGTCTCTTGTTTTATGGAGAACAAAATCCTTTAACTGGTTTAGGGGACAGAGGTCCCAGTGGCATCAGAGGCAAAAGTAATTGTGTCCCATCATCATATGAAGTTTGCCATTCTCATGGGATATTGTTAAGCATCTGAAGTGCCATTGAGTGATGACAAACTGACAGAAATTACTCATGTATGTGAATTTGAGAGCTAATGTTTAGGGAAAGTTAATGTTAAAGAATCTCTTAGGACTCAGCAAGCAATGTAAGTTTACAACACAGTAGTGTTAGCAAGCCATTTCTTGGAGATTCATGTAGCAAATTTGGAGCACACAGTGCAAACAGCTCTTAAGCCAAGACTTGTGGGAGAACTGTGTCCTTTGGAGGGGCAGCTGTAAGCAAGTTGGGTATTGGAAGTGGCACAAAGTACCTATATTTAGGCAGCATAACCTCTTCATTTGAGAGGTATATATTTCGAAGTTCCTAAACTGAGAAGTCCATTACAAGCCTTAGCACATCTTGCTAAGCCTCTAGGTGCTATTTGAGAACAACTTTCACCAGTCCTCTGTTGTGTCTGCCAGCCCTGTGCAGATGTTACAGACACCCAGATGTAGCTCAGATGGCTCTGCATACCTGAGATTTGGCAACTGCATCCAACCTTAAGTTTCTAATTAAAGTGTCTAGGCTTTTTTCATAGCAGAGAAAGGCAATCCATCACCCTTGTCTAAAACACATAGAATTGAATATATCAGCCTCTGGAGGTACCAGTTTCTCTCCTTTACATAAACAGCGACCTAGATAATGAGGACACAGTCCAGTTGCCTAAGCACAGGCATCTCACGACATATAAGATGCCTGGGGGTGTCTGAGAATACACACGTGGCTGGCAGGTAAAACTAAGGACCCATGAGAGACATAAATCCTTCTACAATGGCAGATGGAGATCAGATGAATCTGCTAAGGATTGAAATGGGACTAGACATCTAAAGATGAACCCCTAGTTTAGGCAAATGCATAATTTTTAAGTAGAGGCAATGAGGTGGAATGAACCCATCCTACAGAGACTGAGCAGTTTTCCTGATCCCCATATTCTTACCCCTTCCCTTCCAAACCAGAGCAGCCAGGACACTGCAGTGTCCTTAGTCTGCTGCCAGTGACTCATTGCACTTAACCACCACACCCAACACACAGGGTGCATCGTGTTTCACGGACTTTTCTGAGAGTTTCACCACTCAGACAATGGCATCCTTCACTGTTGTAACACCAGTGCTTTTAGTTTGCACAGGGGTTAGCTGATGCCCGCAGCAAGACTATGGGCTGCTCACTTACAATGCAAATACACAGCTGTGAAAAGGACTAAAATAAAAAGCCTTCGGGTAATAGCTTGGGGTATTTTTTTCTCCATTGCAAGCCTAAAGTTTAGCACTGTTTTTCATATTAAGCTTGTTTGGGGGTTTTGTTTTTCTGTGTAATCTTACAGCAGGCTATGCGCTTACAAGAAGCTCATGCTAAAAGACCATAAAAATGAAAAATTATTGTTGTCTTCAGAGACCCAATGCAAATAGCAATTTTTTTTTTTTTTTTTAAGAATGATTTAGCTGCCTGTGTTCTAACACAGGATAATTTGACTTCTTCTTAATGCCTAAGTTATGCATTGATTTGTATTTGAATTTTGCACAGAAGTTATGCAACTCCCTAGATAGTGCTTAAAGCTTAAAGTATGAGGTGGTGACAAATGCTGGAAATGACAAAGGAGGAAAAAATGGACTTTGGTACGTGAGCCATCAAGTTGTCCTGAGAGCAATACGTTTTGGAAAGAAATGACGCAGACAGGAATGACCGTCTCACATTCTGGTTTAGCTCCCTATGGAAGTGTGTCCCACACATTGCATATAAAAAGGAGAAGGGAGAATACAAATTATTGCTGATGTCTACTCAAAAAATGTGAGATCTCAAATTAATTGTGGCCAGATGTTGTAGTATAGAATAAGAAGGAAAATCTATTCTATTCTCACTGAAGGTAGCAAAGCATGTAAGAGTTTCACATCAGCTGCAGCTAAGTGAGAAAACTAAGTTTTTCCAAAAACTGTGGAATAATTTGAATGAACACATGGTCTTTTGAAGTCTAGGCCTGCTAAAGGACTCAAAGTCTATAAATTCAGTCTATATTAACTTAACTTTCCAGGAATCCTGAGATGAAAGTTAAGTATTTCAGGCTTGGGGGTTGGATTTTTGTTCTTTTGTCCTTTCTTTTTCTCTTTTTTTAAGTTGATAGATACTTTTTTATGGAAATCATGTTTTGTTTGTTTTTTAGTTAAAGAAGAAACACTTTAATTTCAGTGAAGAGAAACATATTCATAATTTTTATAAGTCTGTAGGGATACAAAATTTCACAATACAAAATAGGTGTGAACAAACTGGTTTTCAAATGGCTTGTTCACAACGTCATCTATTTTTGGTCACACTATTTCTCCCTGCTTCTTAAGCACAATTTTTAATCTATTTTGATGTGCACGCTGTTATTGTAAAGCTTGCATCAGGACCCAGGCCAGACAGCGTAGAGAGACCTTGTTTGTATTGTCTGTATTGATGCAACCAGCACAATATAGATATGAACTATCATCAGTGCACTGAGATAGAGACTCATCCAATTCCACAGTAATTCCGATGACCAATGACCAATACCAAGTCATTTAGGCTCCCATATGACTTCTACTTTATTAAAAATATAACACTCCAACAACATTGTTTTTGTACGATAGCAAATTCCTAAACATCTACAGACCACGCACCTGAGAGTGTCAAAAGCCAACTCTTCCAGGTGTAAGTCCCCATGTTATCTTATTCCTCAAAAACTACCATCAGAAGAGTCTCCTTCTACAAAACCAGTCAGCAGTGCTACTATCTCCACTTAATTCTCAATACACCCTATTACGGTGTCTGTTTTATGTCTCAGGAGCAGAGGTTGGAAGCTGTGTTTCTGTATGGACTTTACACCAAGACACTTGTTTTAGTAGAATAAGTGAGTACATGCTAAGTATACTTACTTACATGACTACCTGCTAAGTATAATTCCATGATTATCTATTTCTGCATGATACCTATAGGAAGTTTTTCTGTCTATGTACCTATTCACCCATCCAGCCATAACAACAACAAGCTGAGCTAGATTAAGATCCCAGTTTTAGAGAGCTTGAATGCTATTCTATATGACATAAGCCAAAGTGTGTATAGGTAAAGTCTTCTAGGATCAAGACCAAGATTTACAGACACTAAGATGAAGAAGATCTTCCACCTGTGTGAAAAACAAAGTTTCAATTTAAAATAGTTTTATTCCAGTGATCTTTCTACTCTTATCATGCTTTGATTAGTAGGGAAAGAGAGACAGGAATGACTTAAAAGACATCTAAGATAAGAATTCAGAAGACCACAAACATCAGACTGATTAAGGACTCTATTCCATCTAGCCTTACCTAGCCTTTTCAATGCAATCCCCTTCCAACAAAGTATCATAAACCAATAATACGTAGGTGTGTAACATTAGCAGAATAAAGCAATAATTTCCATAAAGTGCTGCAACAGCTTAACAAAGGAAACTTCTGGAGACAACGTCAAATAACTTCCAGGTTCCAGTGATGTTTTAAAGACTAGTTGTATTTTTAGTTTTCTGCAGCTCCAAGACAACACTCATTACAGTAGAATGGCCCCAAACACTTCAGATGGAGTCGCTCTTTCCTACCTGGTAGTAATCGGCTTCAAAATACTTTATATTATAAGCCAAAACGAGACAACGGCCATATTCTATACTTGAAGCCAGCTGGCAGAGACCAGCTCCCATCCAAAGAGCCAGCCTCTGCTACTGCATACTGTAGTCATTGCTCCCAGGTTATCCATTGAGGATGATCACTGGCCCATACTACCTCTGGAACCATGCCCACAAGTTGTAACAAAAATGAATCTCACAAAATAATTAAGTGTGAATAAGCCAGGCAATGTTGAGAGTATGATAGCCTGGACAAAAAGTGTCTGTAATATGTTCCTCACATAGCAGACTATTGAAACTAAGCCTTATCTGTAAGCAGGTAAAAAATCTTAAGCAGGTGTCACGTAAGTGTGTGTTTAACTGTCCTAGAGATCTATAACCTCCCATTTGCACTGCTAGATATGGCAAGCGCACTCCCAGTTAAATCATGCAGTTTGTAAAGAGTTGAAACAAGGACTCACTTTCAGTTTGCCAGGGACTGGAATTTCATGTTTCCTGTTTTATGATTTGCCTTTCATATGACAATTTTACAGGCTTTTTTACCACTGACCCTTGTACTGTCCTTTTGGATGATCAGGTAGGCCATCTCTTTTAATTACTGACATATAATTTAACTTCAATATGTATTTAATTTCAAGGAGCACAGGATGAACACTGATCTTGAGCACCCTTTTTTCTTTAATGTCCCTAGGCAGATTTTTTTAAATCTGAACAATAACTTCTCACTAAAGCTGTGACTTAAAATGGAGCAAAGCTCCTCACTATTTCAGGCTTTCCTGTAAAAAGGATGAAAGGTCATATCTCATGAAACAAGCAAGAGTGACACAAGCAAAAAAGCTGACAGAATAAAATGGGACACATTCATAATGGGGGAAAATCTATTTTTTTATCATTGACTGGAGTTACAAAAAATCTATTTCAGTGAAGAGCACTTCCCCAGACTTTTCAGAGCTCAATCTAAAATTCCCTGTATTCAGCAGAAGGGACAGGTTTGACGCACTGTTCACCCTGACAGTCCAGGATGCTGGGCCGTTCTGGTTGCTACGCTCTAAGATTTCTCCAAATCTCATAGGATACCTTCAAATTTCCATTTTTTCTTCCTGAGTTTGACCTTTCTGTTTGTGAAAACATACCAGTATCCCAGCCTTATCTCAGCAGGTGTTATGAAGGCAAAGCTTACTGAAAGCAGGTGATGCTTGGATACTCATATACAGCAATATTTATCTTGATAGATAAGTTGCGGGAACTGGCCTTTGTATCTTGAGATACGTGACAGACCTCATAAAAGTAGAAAAAGGGTGTTATTTAAATGTGATGTTGCACCTTTTCTGGGAGAATTTATATCATAGGAAATATTGGCTTAGGTCTGCCACCTTGGTTCGTGAGATTATATCTATTTCCCAGAAGTCTCCAGCCCTGAAGAGTGAGAAAAGGGATCTCAAAGCCATTACCTTGGTGCCTCATGCTACACACAGAAGTCTGTAAATCTGCAGACATCCTGAAAAAATAGGTATATGGGTTATCAGCTACATTGCTCATTTCAAAGAGGTGCCATACCTGTCATTCCTGCCATGAAGATGTCCTCCAGCAGTGATCTGGGAGATTGCAAAGGTGCAAAAGCTTTTGTTATACTGATGCCTACACAAAAGGTATGCTAACAAGTACTTAGGCTAGAAATTGGTGACTTTTCTCAAGAGAAAAAAATCACATCTTGCTGTCTGAGCGTATCTTTATCACCAAAGTAGCAGTTTGTGGTGTGCCTTGGACACTTCATAGCCTTTATCCTACCCAGAGCTTTTGTGAGTGCTAGGAAAAAAAAATATCAAAGTGCTTGTCAGCTCCGAATTTGCAGCAAGATAAAAGTTGCCTCACCTTGCATGTCAATAAATAGATCAATTATGATAAAAGGTACAATATAAATAATACACAGAAAAAAGATTACTCAGCATTTTAGCTCCTTTAATGTTTCACCCTTGGAAACAGAAACGCAACATTCAACAAGCTTCAGCAGAACTAAGCTGCAGGTCTTTTCGATCAAAGAGGTCTCCTCTCTGTTTTCTGCCTTGCTTCCACCTTTGTCACCTGCATTCAGTGGAAGACACATACAGATAACACAAGAACAAACTCAAACACCTGCAAAGCTATTTAAAAACACCATGAAATGTATAACATTTTATGACAGGTCATAATTGCTTTATGACTTTCTCTGCTGCTTCTTATGAGGCTTCTTATAAGGCAAGTTATTGTAGTGATAGGCAGACTACAGTCACCTCAAAATAGACAAATCAGAGTATGTTAAAAAACAGTGTGGTACTTTTCCCACTTCTTTTAAAGCCAATTAGTAACCTGGCTGGCAACATTCCCAAGCTTTGCTTTAGACACTAAGGAGGAATGCATCTGCATGTTTTCTTTCTTTCCTGGCAGTTCTTTCATTAAGATATGCTTCCACATTTAAAATGTTCCTTTGTTCCCTTTAGGAAGATTTTTTTTTTTTAAATATTTCAATGAATTAATTTTCTATTTTTCTCCATTACCTTTAAGGAGAGGCTGGGTTGATGAACTCAAGAGGTAGACCTCCACCTGAATTTGTAAATAGTGGTTCCTACTTAGCCTGTCAAAATCCCTACATTAAACACAGGAAATTAGAGGCAATATGCTCAAATTATGAGCAATCAGGATGTGTACCCTCAGTTCCTAGATATTTTCCTGAATTTAGAAGCCACAGAGGGCACCAGATCTAAGCTGGCATATAATATGTGACCATAAAATAGCCTTTAGTCCTTTGTTCCTACTGAAAATCAGGAGGACTTGGGTTCATGTTGCCATAGGCACCAACAGCCTCATTATTTAGTGCAAGCTATTAGAGGAGGAGAGCCTCCAAGAGGATTTTTATTCTATGTTCTCATTTATAGTAATCTATAATTAGTAATGGGAAAATGGGCTTGAAATAAAAAAATAAAATAAAATATATTTTAAAAGTAAAACACCTAAGAAAAAATCACCAAACACAAACAATACATTCTCTAAGTCTAACTGAAAACTTTCATTTCAGAAAACTATATGGAGTGTAGGTTTTTTGTTTTGTTTTGTTTTGTTTTGTTTTTGTGGGCCAACTTCTTCCTTTCTACACCTCGTCCACATCTTGGCTTCATTAGACTGACAAATTTTATGACAAAGTTACTGAGAAATCATAAAAAGGAGGTACTAGAAATTGCATAAAAATGAACCTATCTTTCTGAAATTTCCAAGTTTTGTTGAAAGTAGATGGTAAATAGATAATGTCTTGCTCTTAAGGAACACAGACATTGAGGAATAAACACTCAAAGACATTTAAGTACTGACTCCCTGTTTAGTGAGGGATGTAGTGAAAGGCATGTAGTGAAAGGCATTATATAATACTGTGGATTTCATTATAAAAGTTAGAGTAATATGAATAGCTGAAGTCTGGAAGTCAGGTGTAAAATATAAACTGGTCATTTAGGACACCCCAGTGCAGTCAATAATAGTCAACATAACCCCATTTGTGATCCTTTTGACACCTCCATCTTAGACATTCTTACCTATAGTATATGTTCTTTATAAGACCAGCTCAATGACTTTATTTTGAATTCTGATTTTAAGCCTGAATTTTGATACAACTAAGAACAGGCTCTAATTTACAAATGAAGATGTCAGGGTGGATGGAAAAGATCACAGATATACACTGCAAATTGGTCAAAGATGAAGACTCAATGGTCCTTGCTTTCCAAGCCCATCATTGATGTACACAGATAGGTACATTGAGGTTCAGGTTTCACTACCCTCCACACAGATTTCTCTCCCAGACTAATACCAAAGTAATGGTGAAGTCATATTTTGCTTAATCCCTACAGATATGCCAAATAAACTTTCACTAACGAAACAGATGCTGTGCTAACAACTCACAAGGGACTGAATCAGAGCTCACTAGGTAAACAACTCATTTGTCCTCCATACTCACCAATAAAACTTCAAAACTGAAATTAAAAATTTCAGTTGTTATGAAGAAAATGTGTTTTAAAAATATTTGTAAAACTTTATTTTCCCTTTGAAAAAGTTTTAAGTTTTTTTAAAATATATCATTGAAAATGCTCAGGGTTAGCTTACATCTGATTGTTCTTCAGGTCACAATTATAATATAAAAGTAATTTTAAAGATCTCCAGTTTGGATTTTTCTACAACAGTGTCCAAGTTCCTGAGTGCTTAAGTAGAATATCAATTCCCTCAGAATCACAGCACACTTAGGCACTGACTCCCATCCATGTTTTTCTTTGAAATGTGAAGACCATCCATTCTTTGTATACCCTTAAACTGATATGCTGAATTTCAGCTATTTCTTTGCTTCTTCTAGATTCTGGTGTGTGTGGCCAGTTCCATATTCCCATGCTTTATTAGCAAAAAGATTTACAGTGTGACATGGATGCAGTATAATAAATGATCTAAATTACTGTAAAGCTCCGTAAAAAGGTCCCCCACAAAGTCAAAAAATGATAAATTTGCCCATGATATTCCTGGTTTTTTTCCATCCAGGCAAGTGGTCCACTTACTGAAGCTTTTGCTTCGCCATAGTTCATGAAAACTTCAATTGTAAATATGCCTTAATAGGTGCTCATCTGAATCGTAAATTTCAAACTTAACTTCCTTTTATTGCCAGTATTTCAGTTTGAATACTTGACACTGAATTATTTATTAGTATCTGAAAGTGCTGTCTCCTAGTGAAAGATAATTTCAGTGATCACACAACTTTGGAGAAGACACACTTACAGGTGACCTGGCATCTTAATTCAGCATGGTATAGGCTTGGCAGATTTGTATAAAGTTCTCTGGGGAAAATTATAAGATAAATCAAGTAAAAAAAATGAGTTTGCTTCATGCAAAGCCCATCTGATGGAATCAGAAGAGATGAAAAATAACTGAGTAAGAATAATTCACAGATGAAAAGAAAGCCATTCCCCCGTTTCCTATCCCACATACCCTTGTAAAAAGTTCCCAGTTTTTTTGTCGGCCCTTTATGTACTAGTAGCACTGTCTTGCACACAATTCTCCTGGAGAAACTGTCTGCTCATGGCCTGGATAGGTGTATTCTTCACTGGATAAAACCTGGCTGGGTGGCCAAGCGCAAAGAGTAGTGGTGAATGGTGTCAAATTCAGTTGGCTAACGGTCACTAGTGGTGTCTCTCAGAGCTTGGTATTGGAGCCAGTATTGTTTCATATTGTTATTAACAATCTGGATGAGAGGATTGAGTGCACCCTCGGTAAATTTGCAGATGACACCAAATTGGGTGGGAGTGTTGATATGCTGGAGGGTAGGAAGGCTCTGCGGAGATATCTGAACAGGCTGGATCAATGGGCTGTGGCCAGTGATATGAGGTTCAACAAGGCAAAGTTCTGAGTTGAGCACTTGGGCCAGAGCAACCGCACGCAATGCTACTGGCTTGGGGAAGAGTGTCTGGAAAGCTGCTTGTCAGAAAACTACCTGGGGGTGCTGCTTGATGGCTGGCTGAACATGAGTCAGCTTGTGCCTGGGCAGCCAAGGCAGCCGACAGCATCCTAGCCTGAAAAGAAGATGGAGCAAAGGAGGTGGCTGGTCTGTTTTCCCAAGTGACAAGGGATAAAACAAGAGGTAACAATCTCAAGCTGCTCCAGTTGAGGTTTAGACTGGATATTAGGAATAATTTCTTCACCGAGAGGGTGATCAGGTATTGGAACAGGCTTTCCAGGAAAGTGGTGGAATCAGTCCCTGGAAGTGTTCAAAAATCGTGTAGATGAGGCTCTTAGTGACATGGTTTAGTGGTGGATTTGGCAGTCCTGAGATAATGGTTGGACTTGGTAATCTTAAAGGTCTTTTCCAACTCAGCTGATTCTAAGATTCTCTTCTCCAGGCTAAACAACCTCAACTCTCTTAGCCTGTCTTCACAGGAGAGTCCATCCAGCCCTTCAATCATTCTCGTGTCCCACCTTTAGACTCACTGCAGCAGGTCGACTTCTTTCTTATGTTGTTACCTAAAGTTAAATCAGATAACCCTATGTATTACATACTTGAGGTTTTTATTCTTAAAGAAGGAAAAGTACTGTGACCCATTCAGCTCGGTACACACATATATGAAAATTTAATTGTGCAGTGATGAGACCAGGAACTTCTGGTCTATTCCAAAGTGTTACCGGCTTCTTTCAGAAATCTGTTTTTTGTTCTTCTTGGCTATAAAGACTGAGATTAGTGAGACACTGTACTGTGTTGCTGAGATTAGATACCTGAGAGATACTTTGCTTTACCTAATTTTATCATATTAAAGGTCTCAGATCGAGCTGCCTTAATAACCTATCTTGAAATGTGAGAAATTATCTTCTGAAGGTATTAATCTTTATCCAGAACTCATTAGCCTAGGGTAATTGTGAATTACATACATTCCCTAAATTTTAGAAGCATGACTTAGGTGACATGAATCCAGGAGCAGTGTGTGTATATGGTTTAGCATTTGAGGGATTTTAGTGCATTAAAGTGTCAGATGTAGTCGTAGGCCTTAAAGATGTAATTAAAATTCCATCACTATTAAAATACTGACCTAATTTAAAGAACTACATAGGGACCATATGTGTTTTGTTCCATACTTAATTTGAATTTGAGATTTGCTGTGCCCAAGGGTGCCACAACAAATATGAAGAGAGCGAAAAGGACCAGTATATATGAATCCAGGCTGCTATGACACAGGAGACCTAAATGTCAAGAAACAGGCATTACAGAAGTCAGGAAAAAACAGGATGAGTCAGTCCCCAAGGTGAAAGAATTCAGCCAGATTAATAGAGTCCACAAAGACTGGACTACTCAGATTATTCCTATAACATAAAACTAGACATGAAAAAATGCAGTAACATTTATTCTGACTGAAATAAAAGGTTAAAAATGAGCCATAAGGAAATTATGACATTGCCTGTATTGCTAAACCTGGAAATTTTATGACAAGTCTTAAAATGCTTGGTATCTGTTTTTTAAAGCCTTATATCTTGGTGATTACATGGAACTTGTGATCTTTTCTGGATAACTTTGGAAAAAAATGAAGCCCAAAATTTCTCAGAAGAGATGACCAAAAAAGGGGTAACTGTGTAGCTGAAAACAAAAACTAAAATGTCCATCCATCAGAAAATTATAACATTTCCAAATGTGCTTTTGTGTCAAAATATCTCAATACCAAAGTCTAGAGACCTCTTCAAGAATTTCTGGTAGAATTATCTTTTAGAACTGCAAAATGCTTCATTTTGTGTCAATTTCAGATACAGCCAAGACTTAGAACTTTTGTAGGAGCATCTCCCCTTTATGTATTGGATGCCTAAATTCTCTTAAGGTTACCAAAAGGCAATCCTGGGTGTTTTCCAACATATTATGAAGATAAGCAACACAGGTGACAGGCTGGTAACAGAATCACAGCATGGTTTGGGTTGGAATGGACGTTAGAGATCATCCAGTTCCAACCCCCTGCAACAGGCAGAGACGCCTCCCACTAGACCAAGTTGCCCAAAGCCCCATCCAACCTGGCCTTGAATTAGATTCAGGTTGCAGGTTGAGACATGAAAGTGTGGGTGTCTGCAAGCAGGTATAATGTCTAGAGAATTCTTCAGTTAATTTTTGTAATATTTATCCGGAGGTTCTTTCAGTTGCCCTTTCACAGATATCTTCCCTTTGAGCTGGCATATGGAGTCTGGCAAGAGTTCTGAAAAGCACACGTTTCCTACAGGCCCTGTGACACATCTGAAAACTTGATTCAGATGTTCCAGCTATACTAGAGCATCTTGAATGGCCACAGATGATAGGAAAATTAATTAAGCTCACTTACTTGGCCAAGTAAACATCTCTTTAGACTCCACTGGCATATTTCCACTGGCTATACCCAGAAACTTTAAATAACATTTACCTAAATAGAGGCAAATAGGATCCCTTCTGGAAGGTTGTCCAGTACTGGATTGCCCAAACAAGCAGCCTTTGGAGTCACAGTTTTAGCTTAATTTCACCCATTTGCCTGCAGGAAAAGATGTCTCCTCAATCCCCATTGTGATGGTATTGTGTTCCTAGAAGTGTGAAAGGCATCCTCAGATCTCTATGAAACAACAGCCAATTGTCCTTCATCTTTCATCTTAATATTGTAGCAATACTGTTGGTGCTACTTTGCATTTCTGAGATGTGACCTTTGCTTGCATTCAGCCAGCCCCTAAAGGCACAATTACGTAACTGACCTGATGGGATCTGATGAAATACATCCACAGGTCCTGAGGGAGCTGGTACCATCCACCACATCTGAAAAACCATGGCAGTCAGGCAAAATTCCTGACAAATGGAAAAAGGGAAATATAACCCCCATTTTCAAGAAGGTAAAAATGGAAGACCCAGGGAACTGCAGATCAGTTCATCTCACCTCTGTGCCTGGCAGGATCTTGGAGCAAATTCTCCTGGAAACTATGCTAGGGCATATGAAAAACAATGAGGTGATTGGTGACAACCAACATGGTTTCACCAAGAGCAAATCATACCTGACCAATCTGGTGGCCTTCTATGATGGGACTACAGAACTGACAGGTAGGGGTAAAGCAGTTGACATCATCTACCTGGGCTTGTGCAAAGCATTTGACAATGTCCCAAAAAACTTTCTTGTCTCTAACTGGAGGAACACAATTTTGATGGATGGACCACTTGGTGGATAAAGAATTGGCTGGATGGCCACACTCAGAGAGTATCTGAATGGATACTGATATCTGAAGGATGTCAGAGAGGGATTCTTCATTAGGGACTGTAGTGATAGGACAAGGGGGAATGAGTTTAAACTTAAACAGGTGAAGTTCAGATTAGATATAAAGAAGAAGTTTTTTACTGTGGGTGGTGAGGCACTGGTACAGCTTGCCCAGAGAAGTGGTAAATTCTCCATCCCTGGCAGTGTTCAAGGCCAGCTTGGACAGAGCCTTGGGTGACATGGTCTAATGTGAGGTGTCCCTGTCCCTGGAAGGGGGGTTGGAACTAGATGATCTTAAGATCCTTTCCAAGCCAAACCATTCTATGATTCTATCATTTTATTACCTGTGCTAGAAGATGCTTCTAGCAGATTCTACCAACGACCTTAGTTTAACTATCTGCCACATGTGTTTGTTGCTCTGTGGCTAGACTAACATCAGCATACTTTGTGGTCTTATCACCACTTCCTGCTGAGCTCCCTGGTCTCCAACTTTGGCTGACTAACTTGGATGAGCTGTCTTTGGACATATAGTAGGATAGAGAGAACATGAGTGAGCGCACATGAGCTACAAGACACAGAGAAAAGGATGCCACTTATAAAATGTCATGCCCATGACTTTTGAATCCACAGGGCCAACAAGTGCAGTTATTTGTAAGGAACTGCAAAGTTCAAAGTGATGGTGAAAGAAGAGGTATAGGAATGGGAGAGAGTCTTGACCTCAAATTATGAGGTAGAAAATAGAAAATAAAATCCTATAAAACTCTACACATACACAAACTGCTTTAATTCTTTCTGTGAGGAAGACCCACTGTATATTTCAAGGACTTATTGCTTAGAGGTGGGGAAGGGAATGTCAGTTCTGTGACTACAGGATGTGATTGTGTTGCAATGATTCAAGACATGCTAAAAAAATCACAACAGCAAAAAGGACAAAGACTCTTTTCCATGGGCAGTGTCTTGGAACATCATGTCTCTGGAAGTTAAATAACTGTTGACTTTTGTTGTTATTTTGTGCCTGAAATGTGTTTTTGAGGAAAAAAAAAAAATCATATGGGGTCCTGCTCTTAAATTTCCTTCACTCTTTATTTTCTCTTGGGCCAAACTGGAGACAGGGACCACTTTGCTAGTCCAGCTCCTGAGATCTTTTATCTGGGTTGTGGACTTGGAGACATATTTGTCTTAAGAGTCTATTTGGCATAAAGGTTACAGAAACCAGGTTAATTTCAGTGGCAACTCAGCTTTCAGAAAACCCCACAGGAATAACTCAAGACTGAAAGTAACACAGCCCTTTCATTTGCTCCCATTCAGCATCTGCATTTTACTGCTGAAGTGCAGAATGAGGGCAATTGTTGAAGAAAAAAACAAAGAAAAATATGTTTAAGCTTCTTTCCATCATCTTGCACCCACGTAGCTTGAAAGAAACAGATCCTTTGAAAGTATCAGGGAAAGACTTTATGGCTGGAAAATACCAGTTTACAGGAAGCCAACTAAACATAAAAAATTAATCATTCACTAGAATATACTACAATGTGTGTAGTCTCTATGCCACATTACCCTGAAAACTGAAAAAAATCCCAACCCAAGGCTGTTCAGCTGATGTAAATTGGGGAAATGCTGCAGGCTTCCAAATTGTGTTCATTCATGCTAACTGATCATCTTATATCAATATTTCTATTGTTTTGCTATTTCTCATTCGTATTTCTGTCTTAGTAATAAATAGCTTCAATCTGTTTTCTTTCCTTGTTTCTGTACCAGATCTCTAATTTATCCATAGCTTTCTCTTTTTCCAGGAATTCTCAAAAGGTGAATTTTATTGTCTCATAACATTAAAAACCATGTCAATCACTAATATCTGAAGATAGTAGTGAAAGTTAGTGTATTTAAAATAAGCATACAGTAATTTCCAGGACAGCTGCTCTAGGCTTTTAGAGTTTAATACAATTTATGTGAAATTGAAGTTTTCTATGGGGAAATACAAATGCTACTGAAATATTTTGATTATACTCTCGGTAGATGAAATTGCAAGACAGCTTTACCCAGCCTAAATACTTTGGAAAAATTTTTAATATATCTGATGGTTAAAGGCTGTCCACTGTAGTAGCGTGTCCATCATTACTGTGATGTGGTGGCTTGCTTTTCCATTTGAGTTGGGCCACCTAAGATCTGTAGAGCTGCAGGACTAAATCTCTAATGGAGACTTTACAGTAGCATCCCAGTACCCAAAGGGATGGACAAGAAAGCAGGAGAAGGACTTTTTACAAGAGCATGTAGGGACAGGACAAGGGGAAATGGCTTTAAACTGACAGAAGACAGATTTAAATCAGATATTAAGAAGAATCTTTTCCCTGAGAGGGTGGTGAGGCCCTGGCACAGGTTGCCCAGAGAAGCTGTGGCTGCCCCATCCCTGGCAGTGTTCAAGGCCAGGTTGGACGGGGCTTGGAGCAACGTGGTCTAGTGTCCCTGTCCATGGCAGGGTGCTTGGAACTGGATGGTCCTTAAGGTCTCTTCCAACCCAAACGTCCCTTCCAACCCAAACCATTCTCTAATTCTATGATGCCAGACTGTCACCTGTGTTGGTGATCCTCATGATATGTTCGAAGACACTCAGGATTGTGTCTAGAATCTGTGATTCTATGAATCACAATTCTCCAGGAAGAGCAACCACCACTGTCTAGCTACACCTGCACACTTTCATCAAACCTTTCTGTGCATTTCTGGGGAAATTCATCTGCTCCTTGGGAACACTGATTTAACTTTTAGAGTTATGTCTGAGAGCACCACACCACATGATGAAAACAGGCTTGCTGTGGGTCCCCTGGGGGAGACTGGCTGTTCATTGTTCAGTGCAGCTGGAGAATGGGCTTTCCCAAAAGAAACTGTTCTTTCCAGAGCCCTAGAGAAAACATAGCTTGACTCCAAGCACCCAGGCAGTGATGGCTGGCAAAACTCAGAGCAATCTGATCAGCTGCGACCAAGAGTCCTGGAAGACCTTAGCAAACGTTAATGCAATGGATACAGGTGTAATTGTGGGGGCATTTGAATCAGGAACTATTTGAACAAAGCTCATACACCTTATTGGAGACTTGGAATGTCTGTGGACATAATCTATGAGAATTTCTTCAGATCTTTCTGGGTTTTATTGGTGTAAAAGCAGTTTGCTCTCTGTCCTCTCTCCATATGCACAGCCCAGTGTCAGCCTGATTAATAATGTCAGTGGAGGATATTAATTCAGAAAAAAGGTTTTCCTTTTGGCATGAGATGGGGCTGTGGTTCTTCCTTCTTAGTCTGCATGAAGGTTTTCACTGTCTCTGACAGCACCTGGCTGGTAATGCTTGGTGATCTTGCTTTCCTTCTTGGTGGGTGGCTCCAAGTGTCAGTCTGCAGTGGAATCAAGTTCTTGGAACTCATGCCAAAGGCTTGTTTTATCTGGGATGAGCTCAGAGCAGTTTGTTCTGAAATGCTGGGGGAGCAGAAGATGACTGTAATGTAGCACAGTCTCGCTTTATCAACTTGCAATATCCAAATGATCTTTGTGCAGTGCTCATGTCCCCCCACTGTAATGGAGAGTTGCTATTCCCTGCACTTCATAGAACCACCTTTCCCCAGTTCTTTTTCCACCTAACTTTCCAGAAATGTGTTTGTTAATTCCCTCCTCAGCCTTTTCCAGCCAGTTATTTCTCCATCTTCCTCACCCTCCTCCATCATCACCATCTCAGCATCATGCGCTATCACTGGGTTTATTTTCAAGATTTTATGCCATACAGCTTACCCAGGGAGAATGATGTGGGCTTGCTTCAGTCATGCACACATTAATGTCTGGGGTCCCATGCAACATGTAAGGTATTTTGAATACTTACTTGCACCTGACAGATTTGACTCCAGCCTTGTGTTCTTGTAAACCAGCAGATGGAAGACAGAGAGGATACTCTGAGAGATCTTAAATGGCATTAGATGCCTGTCACAGATAGATAGTTGAATTGAGCACCCTTCATATATCCAGTATAATGCAGCTTAGTACTTTAATTTATATTCCTGGGAGAAACTTATGGCTAGCTAGTTAGCTGTCACAGCAATAGTGATCTACAACTAGTAATTCACTCTGAGAAGAAAATGAGAATCTTAAGCGATGGAATTTTCCATGTATCTGTCTCTCTGTACAAAAAGAAATACCATATCACAAAATGACATGTCAAGTCTTTCCATCTAACTGGTAGCAACCCGTTAAAACTTGTTTCAAGCTGTCTTTTTTACTGTCAATCAATTGTGGAGTTGGCCTTGCAGCAAATTCTATTTGTTCCCCCTTTTGGCATTGCTGGCATCTCTGACATCAATACTTTAAACTCTCTGTGCCTTGGTTTTCCATTCTGCTAACCTTACTAATTTAAGAGTAACCCTATTTTTTTAAGCTCTAATCCACCAAACCACCAAGCATTAAATTCTCATAAAATCCTTTTCGTGTCTGCATACTTGTTTAATAGGGATAGAGTTAGACATACTACAAAAAGGAAAATTCATGGTTAAAAAATGTATTTAATTGATGACTGAAAAAGGAAATTCCTTAGGGTCAAGTTTGTATTTTATTTTGTGAGGACAGCACCATTATTAGCCTCACAGCAACATAAATAGCAAAATATTTTTCTTATATTTCAGAGACTGGAAAATGCCACTCAGAAAGATATATATCTGTTAAGCAAGGATGTACAGCATATTCTCTGCTGTGTGGTTTTGGGATAGTTTTAAATTTCTCAAGTTAGTTTTTTTCTATAAATTCAGTTCCATGGGCTAATAAATCTCAGTGTTCATAGGGTTTATCTCGGACTAAATTCAGTCCATATTAATCTTGCTACATTCCTTCCTTGCATGATCCCACATCTCTGAACAGTTTTAAATACCCCTAGCAAGCACACAGATGTATGTTTCTTCAGTGACATGAATGCAGCCCACAGATATTTGCTGTCAACTACAAATAAGTGAATGTAACAATGAAAGTTCTGACAAGCATTCAGATTTGGGGTAAGTTTAGTTTGGGTTTTGTTTCTCACTGAATGGCTAATAGCATAATGAATGAACAGACAGGTGATAATATTGTTGACTTTTTGCTTTAGTTTTGGACCCTTCAATAACATTTTTGGCATCCATTTTGATCAAAACCACAAAAGTCAGTTTGGTTCAAGTTCCCTCCTGGAATGCCCGGATCCCCATATTAGCTTAGCTTTGCTTATTAGTTCATACCTTTGCACAGTCAGGGCTCTAGCTTTCATCTCAGCTGTTCCACTTCCTCATTATAGAGGGATTAGTCAAATCACATCAGCAAATGGATCTGCATTGCTGGCCCTCAGTAGTGTGAAACCTTCATAAGGAAGAATTTTAGGATATGACTCTGAGTCAGAAGACTTGCTTCTTGAACAAGAATTAACTAGAGCTGTGTGAAACTTGGCAGACCAAACTCTCATAGGTTATGCAAAGTCGGAAATTAAAAAAAAAAAGAAAACCAAAGTTGATGCTTCTGTTTGCATTTTTGAAGTTTCTCAGAGATTCTGTCTTTGATGAATTCACAAGAAAGGGTCTATTGGCTCTGATTTGTATCTTGCAAGTCACAGATATGTTTTTAGAAGAAGGAAACTTCATTAGCACCTTGTTGGTTGGGGCCTGAAGAGGTCAGCAACTTTCCAGAGGAACCAGGTATTCCTGGATAAACACTTTCTTGTTTGTGCCTTACCTTGTGCAAGGTGGGGGACAATAATTCTTTTTCAGTTATTTTGATTGCAAGGTCCTTTAAGTACTCTTATTTTAGCTAGTGCACTGCTGAACAGTGAAAAACCTGTGTATCTCAGACATGGCAGTGAAAGGATTTTAGTGTACAGTTAAATAAGAAAATGAACACAGGCCCAAACACAATTGTAGTTTTACTTCATTTGAAAACTCTCTGACTTTTCATTGTCAAACAAGGCCAGGTTTGAATCTGACAATAATGCCTCTATGCAGATCACCTCTTTCTATGCTAAGACCGAGGTAAGTTTACTACTAACTCTTGAAATTCTGGGCTTGCTTGGAAAGGAAATTATTCTGTGGAATGGGACAGGGAAAATCCTTTCTTATAAAATCAACACTGCATCAGTAATCACACTAAATTTTCCATATTTTTGGAAGTCAAAAATCTAGTGCACAAGCAACTGGATGTGACCTGAACCTGGACTTTTGCCTGCCATTTTTTAGCTTTACCAGCCATTAAAAAAAAGGGGGGGAAGAAAAACAAGGATTAGGAAGAAGTAGTTTTATTACTTTCAGAAAGCCTCATGAGATTCCTTCAGCTTGGAGAGCTTTCAAATATTTTTCTGTAGCTCTTATGAACTGTAGCAACAAGTTGGAGATGCAAAGCACTGATGAAGGGTGAGATGCTGCGATTTTTCCCACCTATTGGCTCAAGATGAGGTAACTCAGCCCACTAAGAGCAACATTGGTTTTTCTAGGTGGCTTCTGTCAAGCACGACTGCAGCTCTCCCTTGTACCTCACGCTGAGTTTTATGTCCAAAGAATTAAAACGGTGAGCCTGAGTCACTCCCCCAAGCTGGCATCTGCCACCAGGTCTGGGGAGAACAAAACACCATCAGTCTTAGTGCCTGCTGCTGATAGCAAGGTAGTGCCGACCACCTCAGCCCTGCTTGCAAAATTTCATGTTTTCTTATTGCTGTTGTGTTTCTATTACCACCCCCACACACTCCTATTCCCCCTTCACAGCTCTGTTTTTAAATGACTCCTTCTTTGACGAAGAGAGAGACTCCTGTTCCCCGCTTTGACAGGCCTCATGAGTTTTACTAAGTCATTCACAAGTGTCACTTACCTGATGTGGGTGGCCTTGAAGCAGGCAACCAGCAGCACCAGGCAATGTGCTTTAGGCAATGGGCTTCATAATCCCTTCTTTTTCCTTCATCTTCTTCCCTCTCTACCACTCTGGGCCCCTTCTGCTGGCCCAAGCCCTAACAAAATGAATGTGCTTCTTTGGACCATACCTCTCGGCACAGTAACCACATTCTCTTGCTCTCTCATTTCATCTGCATCTCTCTTCTGGCTGCAGTTATAATCTGGTGGGTAGGAATGAGAGAGACTGTGGCTTTGAATTCTTTGGCTCATTTACCCTACTGCCTGGAAACCTCTTGCCAGCGCATCTCATGTCTGTCTTTCCTGCTGTAAAATGACAGCCCCAAAGGTTAGTGCTCTACTCAGCCAAAGGAGAAAGACAGCAGGTGAATGAGCATCTCTGTAAGATCTCTCTGAAAGAGAAGGGAGATATCACACACATCTTTGGTCACGGCTCACAATAATGGCTTCTTATCTTTTGCCTGATTCTGTTTGTGGCAACTGGCTCCTGAAAGCCGTATTCATTTCCAATTGCAATGGTCTTTCTCTCAAAGTGTGTCATCTCTGATTAGGAGTCTATGCAGAACCTCAAATCATTTCATTAAGGCAGGAAACAGAATGGTTTGGGGAGCAAGAGGAGAAGGAGTAGGAAAACCAAAAAAAAAGAGCAGTTAAAGAAAAATATATAATGAAGCAGATTCTGGTGGGCTGGTGGAAAATTGTAGGCTCGGCCATATGCATATCTCACACCTGAGTTATCTTATCCAGGCATTGTTTATCAGGACTTAATGATGGAAAAAGTATGTTACTTCTTATATAGACGTCCTCACCAAATACAAGTGATCTAAGTACTGTCATTATACAGATAGAGTAATTAATAGTATCCCCCTGGTCTTGTGCGTTAGGGATGAACAATAATGAGATTTATCCTGCCGGATGAAAAGCCCACAGCTCCCTTTAGGAGAAACTAGATTGCCTGATGGTGCATCATTGCACCAGTGGAAGAGACAGAAAGGGAGCTGGTGAGACTACAGGAAAGCAGGAAAGACTGCTGGCTTCATAGCTGAGCTCACAGGAAGGATAAACTTCATCCTAGTGTGTTTCATCCTTACACCTTAGGTGTCTTCATCTCAATTCATAACTTAGGTTCCCATTTCATTGAATACAGAGAAATAAGCATTTCAATAATTGATTCATCTGACCCAGGTTGAGCAAAGACTTTAAGAGGAGGCAAGTTACTTCTTAAACTATACTGACTATGTTAGACAGATTCTCAGTGAAGACAGCATATGCTCAGGTGACTAGCTCTGACTGAAACATTTACTTTACAGCAGACATCTCTGTTTAGTCAGTGACCATATGCAGGAATCACAGATGTGATACTAACCGGGTTGGTGTGTAATTAGAATATGCAATATGTTATAAGGTATGCATAGAACTGTGTAACTATTGTCTTTTGTGGGCATCCTCCCACTAAATCAATACCCTTCTGTGCGTCCCTGCAAATGTACTGAGCACATCTGTGCAATGGACACAGAAACAAAGTTTTCATGATTCTGTCCTTACATACTGATCATGATTCATGCCTTTCATCTCTTGAAACATTAATACACAGGTTTTGTGATTCCACATTTAGCCAGAGCATCAGTGCTGAGAAAAAACAAAACAAAACGAAAAAATATGTAGCAGGAGGTTAAAGTGAGTCCAGACATTTCTTTAATAAAAATGGGATAAGTCTGTAGGCAATTAAGGATGAATATGAATGACTCCCAATCTGGGGTCCCTTTTCTATCCATCAGCAGGCATCTCCACCTTCTGATGTTTACATGGAGCATATTCTCAGGTTATGCACTGTATTGCTATTTGTTTACCAACAATACAAAGCTGTGTGGTGCAGTTGACACATTGGAGGAAAGCATGCAATCCAAAAGGACCTGGACAGGCTGGAGAGGTGGGCTTATGCAAAGAAGGTCAACAAGGCCAAGTGCAAAGTCCTGGACATGGGTCCGGGTAATCAATCCCAAGCAAGATAAATGCTGGGGCAGACTGGATTGTGAACAGCCCTGAGGAGAAGGACTTGGGGGTGTGGTTGACAAGAAGCTCACCATGACCCATCAGTGTGCGCTTGCAGACCAGAAACCAACTGTGGCCTGGGCTGCATCACCAGCTGTGTGACCAGCAGGTCAAGGGAGGGGATTTTCCGCCTCTACTCTGCTCTTGTGAGACCTCCTCTGCAGTCCCGTGTCCAGCTCTGGGCTCCCCAGCATAAGAAGGATGTGGAGCTGTTAGAGTGAGTCCAGAGGAGTTCATGAAGATGCTCTGACAGCTGGAGCACCTCTGCTATGTTGGCAGGCTGAGAGAGCCGGAGTTGTTCAGCCTGGAGAAGAGAAAGCTTAAGGTAAGACTTCGTAACAGTCTTCCAGTACGTAAAGCAGCCTATAAAAAAGCTGGAGAGGGGCTTTTGACAAAGGATAGGACAAGGAGGAATGGCTTTAAACTGACAAAGGACAGATTCAGACTAAATATTAGGAATTAAATATAAGGAATAAATTTTTTGCTATGAGGCTGGTAAGGCCCTGGCACAGGTTGCCCAGAGAAGCTGCGGCTGCCCCATCCCTGGCAGTGTTCAAGGCCAGGTTGGACAGGGCTTGCAGCAATCTATTCTAGTGGAACTTGTCCCTGTCCATGGCAGGGGGCTGGAACTAGATGAACTTTAATGTCCCTTCAAACCCAAACCATTCTATGATGCTATAATTAATAATGAAAAAGTGGGTATTTTGAGGATTTCTTAACTCTTGAAGCAGTCATTTTTCTTGTACTGATCAAAACTGCTCCATATTTTTTCATATTACATAGCTGCTTATCAAGTATCCAAGTTTAGGGCTGAAATATCCAGTCACCGCAAACTCTCTAAGACTTGTTTAGCATAATATGAAAATAATTTAAGCAGCTTCAACATAACAGGAAGCCAATACCCTGTCAGAGGGTAAAATCCATGCTGCCAGCTGTCAAGAGGCTCTGGATTTATAATATAGTAAAACTTTTATAACCCAGTCCTGAAGCCAAATTCCTCCCATCATTAGTTTTTTAAGAAAGCAACCAGCAGTCAACTCTGATGCTCAGATTTATTGAGAAGAGGTATAAGACACAAATACATTAATGAATCCTGTGCATCTATTAGACCTGGAATATTATGAGCACAATGCTCTGAAGAACTTTAAATGGAGAATTTGGTACATTCTACCTTCTGAGATTAGAGGACATTAAGACTCCATTAAACCTGTTATATTCTAAGCAGATAGATGGAGAAGTATTGATTCCTTCTTCTGGGGAGCAATCAAACACAGGTGCATATTAGTGTACTGCTCTACAACCTCAAGTCACTATGCAGAGTGCTCTGTAAGTGCATGGGAGAAGCAGTCTCATTCCATAAATAATTCTGTACGAAAACAGGTCAGACAAACAAGAAAGGAATACTGTGCTCATCTATCTAAGAAATAAGAAAAGAGGCAGAAAGAAATTAGATGAGCTGACTAAGAGATTGGATGAGATTAGGTAAAATTACTGAAGTCATAGGGTACATCTACACATCTCCTGTCTGGGCCTCTACTCCCTAAGCATGAACATCAACCTGTCCTTCCCTGTAAAGGCTGCTACGGCAATCTCCTTTTTTTTCTTTTTCTGCCAGTAGTATCAGAGCTGCAAAATTTGGGGAAAAAAAGCTCTGGAGGTCTTTTCTTGAAATCATGGCATATTTTGTACCCAGACATAATAGCAAAGACAAGAACACTTAATATTCCATCAACCTGGGAAAAAATGTGGAATTGGATCCTTTTGCTAATAAGATAAATGATAGCTGATGGAAGAAAAAAACCCAAATTTTTAGTTTTTCTGTGCTGTGTGTATACATATTATACACAAGTGTATACAGATATATTCCTTCTTTTGGAATATGTAGGTGTGATTACCCCAGTCTTCCCTTATGGGCCATGTTAGATAGACTTTTAATCTTTCTTGCTGCTCTCCTGTGAACTCTGTGTATCTGATTCACTTCTTGTTCATCAAATCCAGTGGCCAACACTGAATTTCAGTAGTTGTCTGAGATATTCACACTCTGCCATCTTTTCCTCCCAAGTAAAACTTAGTTAACTAGTGCACAGCAAGGTTTAATATGCCTTATTAATACAGGTCCTATGACCTCTATGACCTCTGCATGTTTTAACAAGACCAACAATTTAATTTGCAGTGGTTCGATTTATATATTTGTATCTATCTGTACAACCATTTTATGTTCTTGTGTTAAACCTAATCAGAAAAAAACATTTGTGATTCCTTAGGAGTAATATCAGGCTATAAGATGTCCTCAAAATTGATCCTAATGATTTCATGTCCTCAAAATCCCATTCTCAAGTGGTTTGATCACAGAAAGCCTTGTAAGACATGAGCCTAACCACCAAATCAATTAACTGCATAATTGTTCAATTATACATGTGTAAAACTCACTGAAAACTGGGATTTAAGAAGTACCTGAATAAAGGCAGTCGTGTTTATGTGCTTGCTAAAAGTAGTCTTTAGTGCAATTCAGAACCTATAAGAGGAAAAGCTTTTCCCATCCATAGCTAATGTAGGCATCAATGTGTACATGTGAATGAGGAGGTGCATACCTCTGTGCACAGTACCAAAGAGAGGGGAAATGGGTACTCACTTCACTTGTCACCTCCACCACATTAAATATTAATATCCGTTTTCCACTGAGGTAGAGCTTACCTCTGGATTTCTTTACCACCACTTTATTATTTTGTTTAAATTTGAATACATTGTTAACAATGATTTGCTGATGGTGCTCTCACAGGGAATGAAATAAAATTAGCTTCCAGGAAAAGAGCTTGAGAATTTTTATTTTTTTTCTTTTTCTAAAGCAAAATTGTACCCTACTTTTTTCCAAGTAACTTCGTCACCTTTTCTCTTTCATGGGTTCTCAAATAAGTCAGTCTGCAGCCCTGAATGTATTTTCATGCATTTCACAGTGGCTAAGGAAATTCTGAATGTGCTGTATGTGTGTACCAAAGCACAGTATTGCTCTGGAATGGGCTGATACAAGTGCGGAAAAGTTAAAAAGAACATAATATTATATAGATATATAGGGCAAGCTTGGAATACTGGCTCTTAAGATATTTTTAAACTTTTTAAAAATTTTGCTTTATCTTTCAACTCTTGGGATTAATTATTCTGAATTTCTTGCTTTTTCTCTTCCTTTTCTTTTCCTTTTGCTTGTGACTGGCTACTATAAACACCAGGACAAAGCATTAATGAAAAAACCCTGGAACTAACAGGTAGAGAGACAGGGATGAGGACTATCTATGGGCACAAGGACAGCTAGGATAATCTCCACCTGCTGAAAAATGTGTGTCCTCTGTACTTACAGTACCTCTGCAATCTGTTGAGAAAGGGCTACTCTACCTGAAGTAAGGATGAGAGCCCCACTCTAGGAATTCTTCTGTTATGCTGCAAATCGCAGGAAGATCTGTGTGGGTACTTATATGAGGCAACATGCCAAAATTTACTATTTATTTCCCACTTTATTTAATATTTAATATCAAATTTCATTGGGGAAGCACTAAAATGACAATCTTATGGTTGAAAATCAAATTCTCCAGTGTTAGAAACTGCCAAAATTAAGACAGTCTAAAACATTCTTTTATCAGCCTCTTCAAAATTATACCTGATGAAGTCTTTTATTGCATGACATAGCACTGTTTTTCCCTCAGTGAGAACGTACATACAAGGTCTACATTTGAAAGGGGGCAATTAATATATGAGGTTGCCAGCTTTATGGCCTTTGCTTCGTTTGTTGTAGAATTTGAGAGGCATTTCCATAAATTAAGCCCTACTGTAATGATTATACTCCTTCATGCAGCTTCTGGGTGACTCAGGCAAAGTTGTGTTGTGCAAACTTCACACAAGTGCTCACTCATGAATTTTTCGTGCTCACTGTGATTTGAATTTCTGATGTATAACAGGCAGAAGGAGCATAAACATGTTTTAGATGATCTCCCTCAAGTCTATGACATCCTTATTTCACAGCATCTTAATGAAGTATTGAGCACTCCTGACTGCAACTGAATTCAAGAAAACATTCTTCAAACAAATAAATAATATGGGATTTATCTACCTGCCCTAGTCCTTCTGGAAGGTAATTCATCTTATCCCAGTATAGTCATATTTTAGATCAAGCACCTCTGAATATGCTTGTTTCTCCCCACTATGAGAAAAAGAGTAGTTCAGAGAAAGAAATTACTTCTAGACAGATAAAATAGGTGAGATTAATGAGGTATTAAATATTTAAACTTTTGCCAAAGCAGACACTCAGAGCTCAACCTGGACACCAGAATAACCAGATACTTTTCACGTTAATCTGCATCCATGGGAGGTACACCTTTAAATATAACAGGCTACCGTATCATTAAGTTGCAAGATAACAAGCAATAAACGGGAGAAAAGTAAAGGTTTCACAAGCAACTTTTATTTCAGCTTATCTTAATTACTGAGTTCACTTTGCAACTGCGTACCTATTGATACTTTTTCATATAGATTTGATCTGTTTGCGCAATATATAATAATGTCTGAATACATACATGAACAGTAAAGTGGAAAAATATTCTGGACTTCTTCACTCTCTGGACAATTTTCCTTCTTTCCAGGGAACAAAAAAGTTAAAAGTGTCCCATTTTCCAAAATTATCAAAATAAAGCAAAAAAGTATGTTACAAATTCAGATGAAAGAACAGCTTCATATACTATAAATAAAAGGGGATCGGTATACCTCAAAGTTCTAAATCACTTCTGAAAATGCATTTCATTGTCAGTGTAAAGATCTGTGATTCTCTATTGAGTGTCTCTTTTTTTTTGTCTTACATTTATATTTATATTTATTTCTGTTTATTTCTATTTATATTTGTACCTATGTTTCTGTGTTTATATATTTACTGTTAGTAAGTTGAGGATTACCTATATAAGGCCTCAAATTCCAAAGTGAATGTGAATAATCCCCTCCCCCAAATACTAGGAATAAAGACTAGTAATAAGCTAGAGAATTAAGAGCAAGTGCACTTATTGCCATGGAAACATGGACAAAACAAATATTAGGAGGTTCTGATTCCCAGAATTCACACATGCCAATACAATTATTCTGCAGAATTACCCATAGCCCCGGTGATCCTATGCGTGCAATGTGCCTATACGACACTGATATTCCTCTCCGTATGTGCAGTGTGAACCCTCTACTGCTTTTCAATCTCTGCCGAAGTAATATCGACTGCAGTATTAATAATAGCATTCATCCAAATTTGGAGTTGAAGGGACAGGGGGGAAGCCTGGGTGGGAACAGGGTGATTTCAGTTTGTTTTGTCCTGTTTCTATGCTCATATGCATATTTGTCTCAAACTGCCTGGATGTTGCCATAGTGACCTTTGATAAATCCATGTTATGGATGCTGTGAAATATAAAGCCATGCCACATTTCAGGGAGTTTAAGTTCATGGAATAAAGCAGGAGGCTGGTAGCTTCAAAGGTAGATCGGTCAGATTTAGCGCACTCACCTATTCCAATAAATGTGTTTCTCTTAAATAAAAAATATATGCCTGCTAGCCTTGAATTTTATATGAGAAAATACATAATGTCCAAAGCTGTCAACTGTATTTGGTCAACATATGTAATTTACATTTATTTAGTATCAGTGGAAAAAACACCTCTGCCTTACTGTTACCGTGCTTGGTGAATGTTAATTTAGGAGAGAAAAGAAAACAGATTTAGATCATTCTTGCTTTCAGTGCACCAGAGTTCACTACTGAAACCAAAAGAAACTTTCCACTGTGTACCTAAGTCGTATGGCAATGCCTTTAAGAGCTCTACCTCTATCTGACAGACATGCTAATCTTGAAAGGCAGACTTCACTTGTTTACAGGTAAGTTTCATTCAAGCTAGGTAGAAAAGAATCACAAGCAGAAATGGGTACTTTGAGAGATCATAGAATCATAGAATGGTTTCGATTGGAAAAGACCTTAAAGATCATCAAGTTCTAACCCCCTGCCATAGGCAGGGACACCTTCCACTAGACCAGGTTGCTCCAAGTCCCATCCCACCTGGCCTTGAACACTGCCAGGGATGGGGCTGCCACAGCTTCTCTGGGCAACCTGTGTCAGTCCTGCACCTCCCTCTTAGGGAAGAAGATGTCTTATTCTACTTTATGTCTTAGACATGCAATCCAGGTAGGACTCAACATTTATGTTTTAAATGGTAAATATTAGGTGAGGTAAACGCCAACTAAGTGCACCTATAGCAGTTGTTAGTTATCAGGAACACTCCACCATATACCTAAATGTGAGGGAGACTGATCATTCCACAGTCAGTCTGTGATAAAGGCAGGACCCAGCTGCAGCTCTTGAAAACACTGGGCCTCTGTTGCAAACACTTAAAGGCCCATGCTCACCCTGCCTGAATGTTTAGGAAGGCCACTGAAGTACCTTTCTGAAGAGCTTTTTGGTTCCACATTCTCTGTCATCAGTGCACTGACACTTTGGAGGATGATTTATCCCAGCAATCGTAAACCACTACCCAAAGATTGGGCGAATGCTCCACATGTCTTCACAGAGCTGACAGGCAGAGCCTAGGTGATTAACTTAGATTGAGTGCTGAGGCTATAATTAATCTCCCTTAACCATGGCCATTTAAAAAATAAGCCCCTGCTTTAAGACAGGTTTCCTGCTTTTATCAGTGAAAGGTCACTTGCAGGGGCATCTCATACCATCTGTTTTAGACAATTACCTAAGCATGAATGAATCCAACAGAGGGGTTGGTGACAACAGAGGAAATTTTGGGTGATGATCTCTCTACCAAAGGCTAGCACTAGTGTCATTTTCCTTTCCTTACTTACATTAATAGTTATGTCCACTGAAGGACAAAACCTCTAATGTTTCCAAGATATAATATGATCTCCCTCCAGGAAAAGTTCATAAACTGCAGCTGTAGTAACCTCCTTCCACTCCAGCATCACCTACCTGCAATTATTTGTTCATTTCTGACACTTCCCAACTTCCTTTAACACCTGCACATTGTCTGTCATGGACCTGCTGCTCCAACTGCTGTGATGACTGCATCAGCAGAGGTGCTCAGACACCCTCCTAGGAGGGCTCTCAAGTTTTGTTGCCCTCTACCTGGCACTGCAACAGCTTTCTCATCCAACAGTGAATCCAGGTGCATTTACCACAGTTCCCAGTGGCTATGTGAGAACAGGTCAGATCACAACTGAAACTTGCACACCTCTTGCTGTGTTCTTTTGGAAGACTACCAGCCTTCCACCAAATTTATGATGAGGTGGTCTTCCTATCACATAATTTGTGTTGTCTACAAGCTATGCAATCAGACAAAAGGAGATTACCAGGTTCCTTTTATACTCAATGAAGAGAACAAAGCACCTGAGAGGGAGATTTAAGGGGCAGATCCATCCCCCAGATGATTTGCCCTCTGGTAGACATTGCTAGAAGGTAATTCATCTCATCCATTAGTGTCTGAGACAGAATTTCCTGAAGCTGTTACTTAGCAGATCATAGAATGGTTTGTGACTTTCAAAGCTCATTCAGTTCCAAACCCCTGCCATGGGAAGGGACACCTTCCACTAGGTCATCTTGCTCAAAGCCTCATCCAACTTGGCTTTGAACACAGCCAGGGATGGGGCAGCCACAACTTCTCAGGGCAACCTGTGCCTCATCACCCTCATTATAAAAAAGTTCTTCTTTATACTCAATCTAAAGCCACTCTCTCTCTCAATTTAAAACTGTTGACTCCTATCCCATCACTACAGGCCTCAGTGAAAAAGGCCATCTTTCTTACAAGCCCCGTTTACATATTGAAAGGTCATAATAAGGTGTTCCTGGAGCCTTATCCAGGCAGCACAATCCCAACCCTCTCACCCTGTCTTCATAGGAGAGGTTTTCCAGCTCTCTGACCAGTTTTGTGGCTCTTCTCTGGAGCTGCTCTAACAGGTCCATATTTTTCTTGTACTAAGGACCCCAGAACTGATCTCAGTACTTCAGGTGGGGCTTCACAAGAGCAGAGTGGAGAGGACTAGACATGCTGTCCACACTACTTTTTATGCAGCCCAGGATACAACTGGCTTTGTAGGCTGCAAGCACCCATTGCCAGATCATGGCCAAGATTAACCCTATTTTTGATACAAACCTTAAGCATTATGGCTGTTGTGGCATCTTAAGGTCAAGAGTGCAGAGCAGATCAGACTTCCATTACCTCAGGCTTTCAAATGTCATCCTGCAGAGTCAGCAATGTGGAGATATTACTACATTCAAGGCAAGCTGAAAGCATGCTATTCACTTTTTTCCAAGGCATTACAATGGCACCCATGATAAGCCAGCTCTTCAGACTCCACCATCACCAACTTCAGTAAGAAGACTATGTGTGTTTTCCATGCTGCTCTCCCTTTGTAGTCTTTTTCTCTGCCATATTCTTTCAACTGTATCATAAGAATACGACATTTATGACACAGGCCTGTGTGTACATGTATATGACTGTGCAAATGCTTCCAAAAATTGCTTTAACACATGGGATAATTTTAATCAATTTTCTGAGACTAGTTGGACATTCTATAAAACTCACAGACATTTAACAAAATCAAGCGGTTAAATGGAGAGTAGATGTCTTATTAGGGTCATTCCTGACCAAATAACCAGTTGAAATCAAAACATGTATTGTACACCTCAAATTGAAAAAATCTTCACCCGTAGCTTACTTGTCCTCCATCATAAACAGGACAAGTAAGAAAATTAGGCTTTACTAATTAAAGAAAATAGACTTTACTACCATGCTGGTGGCAAAACAGGAGACTGAAAATGGGATGGAAATGAATACCTGTGTGAGTAGAAGAATTCAGAGAGGATATACAAAAATGAGAAATCTTATGCTGCATTAAGAAACTAAGAAAGCTCTCACTGTTTAGTTAAATATAGAGAAGACAAAAATGTTTCAACTCACCAGCTCTACATGCTTATACAGGACAAAGTTTTCTCATAATGGGGAGCATTTTAGTGTAGAAAACTAAAAATGTTTAGCATCTGGATATGCCAGGCTGGAAAACAAGCAACATAAGAACAAGCAAAACTCTTTTTTTTTTTCTTTCAAGGAAAAAAAACAGTTCCTTGCAGCAAAGATAACTAGCAATTGAGGTGACTAGCAAGGGAAATAATGGATTTCCCAATGAAAGAATGATTTAGAGACCAAATTCTCTTCTACAGAAAAGTCTCCAGCTGATGCAGCAGTTAAGAGAAAGGTGCAGCAAACCCTGGGTCATTATATCCTATTTTGTCATTGGCAAGGTGTCAAAATAGGTGTCTGCGATGTTCTTTTCTTGCTTCAAAATCTGTGCTACCATAAACGAAGAGCAGACTACTTTGTCTAGTCAACACCAGGACACTAGGTGGCCCACAAACCACACACACTCACACACACACACACACACACACACACACACACACACACACACACACATCCTGAGCTCTTGTAGGAGCCACTCTAAACCTTGGAGAACACATCTGTCAGAGCTCTGCATGGTACTGCCAGGGATATTGCCTATTACACGATTTGTACATATTTAGGTTTAGCCAGCCTAAGCTGATTGAAGGTACTTAAAATTGCTTTTGTGCCATGAACACTTAACTCTAAACCCCTTTTAATTTGCACCGTGCTACTCAGAGAGATCATATCATTCTTCTGTTCAACGTAAATTCCCAATCTGGCAATCCTAACCTGCTTGGGTATTTTTTTAATAATAATTTAAAAAAGAATTTAATAAGGATTTGAGTTCTTTTATTGAGCTTTTATTGTCCAGTCTTGTAATTGAATCACTGCTGTGACAGAGTGGCTGAGGCTGTTATTAGCAAATTCTATAAACAATGGACTTGATCCCTTTATGAAAAAGCATTGTAGGAGGAATAGCTAATCAGGGCTAAAAAAAAAAAAAAAAAAAAAAAAGTTCTGGGACGGGAGGGGGACAAATACAATTGCAGATTCCAAATATTTAAAACTGTTTCTGTGCTTTCCCATTCCAGCCTCCTCCTCCCTCCACTTCGCTTCTCCCACTACCCAGCTGCTCAAATCCCTTTTTGTTCTTTGTGCCCTGACTCTCTGAGGCAGAACATGTTTGCAACATGATCACCAGGGAGGAAATTTTGTCTACAGAGCAAAGCCTCCTCTCTGAGAAGGCCATGCTGACACTAATTTTCTAGGTAACTTTGGATTTTTGATGCCAAGCGACAACCGCTGGAAAACTGTAGACTTTTAACAGATAGTGAGGAAGGGGAAGCAGCACTCATCAGGCAGTGTTGGCATTTAATTTGGACATCTCCATTGAAATTAGTCATTCCAGGCTCCCTTTCTAGTACATAGAGTTCTAGTAAAAAATACTGATAGAGTATTGTGTGCAATTTGTCCTATTCAAAAGAGAAAACTAGACAAGTCAGCTGATGTTACCTAGTCGCAACTGCATAGCTTCTAGTGGCTACAAAAGATCCAAGAACAAGCTCCTCAGCTCATGTCCATGTGGTAGCGGGGTGTATATACTTGAAATGAACATGTAATTTCTATTGGCATAAGATTTTCCAACTGCTACTTTGTTTCTTTGGGTTTCATTTTTTTTATGCAAACACTACAGATGGCTGAATGATCATTTCTATTGGAGCAACAGTGAAGTGTTCTGATGTTCCAGGGCATAACCAAGGTACACAGGGCGTTAGACAAGTCATTGCTTATAAAGATGGCATTGTCAACTTTGGAAAGGCTTTCTGTTTCATTGTCTGAGTACTCAGTTCACAATTTCTTGAGGGCAAAGTCTGGTTCTTATTGTGTATTTATATAGGTCACATCAGGAGCTGAATCTTGGCTGTGGTCACGTAGCACTACTGCTGTATCTGACATATCATAATACTAACTGATCAGGAAAGTGATGATAGTGAGGTTAAAGAAATGTTGGTTAATACATTATCATAATAGGGCTAAATATGATCTTTAACCCAGAGTATCCAGAAACTAGTAGAAACATGGAGGTTTTTGTGGCATTTAGACCAACTTCATATTTTTTTGCAGGCATCAGAGCCAAAGCTTGGGTTTTTTTTCAGAACAGAAGACGGTAGAAGATACCTAATGTTCAAATGTGGAAGAAAGGAGACATCTATGTGACAAATAGGCATGAAAATTAGACAAAGAGGCAGAATTATGAAGAGCTTCGTGAGGGTAGAAGATGAAGTAACAGCACACAGGAAATGAGGCTTCTGTATTCTGTAGGGAGACTCACTTTGAGCAAGCATGGAAGCTGGAACTTAAGTAATTAATTTGGGAAAGATGGAGGATATGATAAGTTTTAAGAAGCTGGATCAGAACTGGGGACATAATGAAGGCTGGCACAAAGGATTAGTTCTAGGAACAGCAATGAAAAGTCGATTGGAAGTTTCTGGTGGAGAGTGAAGAGCATATGCTTTTATTTCTTGGTGCATTTCTTGTGATGCAGCAAATAAGATGGGTCATTTGAAGGAAAAAGCATCAAGGTATATAAAAAGTCTATGGCAACTATGACAGAAATATGGAAAGGAAAATAATTGTCAAATATTGACAAAATAAATAGCTTGGTTTTACCAATTTTAGCTTTCTTTGCTTAAAGAATAAGGTTTGGGAAGAAATGACACATGGGAAGGTATAGAATAACAGAAGTAGATGTGGTCATACTGGAGATCAAGGAAAAATGCAAAAATATGTAGAGGGTGAGGCCCAAACTTAAGCACAAATGCCACTAAAGACCAATGAAAAGCAACACGTTGCACTCTGTCTGGAAAAGCTTGGGACACTATAAGAAGCATCAGCATCGTTACTTCTGAGGTGCAGTGAGCGCTTTTAATGACATTTGGCCATGGGAAATGAAGAGACTAAATTGCAGACTTCTGCTACATAAATGAGGTTGGGGTAGGAGGTGCAGCTACTTAGAGGTATAAAGCAGAAGGATAATGAGTCACAAGTTACAGAAAGGGAAACTGGTTGAAGATAATAAAAAATTTGCTCACAACTTAAGAGTGCAATCTGGCTTTGGATATAGCCCATTTTTTGAGCAAGTAGTTGGACTAAGGACCTCGAGAGGTCTTCTTTAGACTAGACATGTTTTTGATTTCATGACATTCTGAGAAACCTCAAAGCTTCTACTAAGCAATTTTCAACTTACAGGATCAGCTTCGAATTGATTTCTAATTTGTGCAGATCTGTCCACTGGGGTCAAAAGGTTTGTTGAAAGCATACCCCTAGTGGTTTCAATATACATATGTGCATAGAAAGCTAGAAAAGTAGATGGGAAAAAGACTGAGTCACAAGTCTGTTGACCCTGTGTATGGAGTCCTTAAGCAGGAATAGGTTGAAAATTTTCACTGATACCGGAGCTTTTTGCTCTGAAGTCTACTTGTATTTCAATGAGCTACTAATGACTGCATGGAGAAAAAATTGGCATCTCTCACTAGGATGAATTCTATAACTTCTAAGTCACCATCACTATTCTGAATCACAATATGTATATATTTGAACAATGTATATATATATTTGGACACACACATACCAGGCAGTTTTCCTGTGCAATATGTAGGAAAAAAAAAAAAAAAAAGAAAAGCCAATTATTTTAAAGTGATGAAATTTAAAAGTTGATCTGGATGTTTCTATGGTCACAGACCTCTGTTTATAAGTTTCGTCTTCCCCCAGCAGTTAAAGAGGAGCCTGGTGGCCAATAGGAAAGCAAGACCTCATTCTCCACATTCCATTAGCTTCATAATTCCACATTAAGTGATGGGTTTAGTGCCATATGTTGAAGTCTGATATGTAGAAGAAAGAGAAAAAATAATATATATGCATTCATGCACAGATGCATATACACACACATTTATATACCTGTATGTGTAAAATACATGTATATACATATATATTTTGCACATGGTTAACCTGTCTGGTTTCCTTCAGGAAATGGCATATATCAATGAAACGAAGTGAAAATTTTTAAACCTTTTGCAATGATTCTTCATGCTGTTAAGGTTTGCTTCAGTCTGGATTTAGGTTTGAGATTTTTATTTTAAATTTAACTGCATGGATAACCTCACTGCAATTCTAATTTTCTGGACTCAGCCTGGAAACCACAAAGAAGAATTCTTTCCAGACACTGTGACTTTCAACACATAACCTAAATAACAATACTGTTTTTACCTAATGGTCTAAACATCTTAAGTATTAAATGAGGGATAAATTTGTCACAAGGTCAAGAGTTAAGAACCCTTACATTAAAGAGTATTGAGAATATGCATATGAAAGACAGCAGTAATATGATTTCCATACATCAATTTTCTTTTCAGATTACAATTCCACTAGCAAAATGTCTCTGAGTTTATGTTATTACAGTTCCAAGTTTATCTTAGGCCACAGACTAGAAAGGTCCTGGTATTCACTGGCTCATTCTTCACCTGGTTCTTCTGACTGAACATGAAAAAACAAATTAATCTTTCTTAGGCAGTATAAGCTTGCTAAAAAGTGCCACCTTATTACCAATATCACAGTAGTGCCAGGGAACTCTCAACCAAGCTCCAAGCAGTGCTTTCACACATTGGAAAAAACCTTGCAAAAGACATACTTTGCTACAGATATAGAAAAAAGAGTGAGAAAAAGGAGGGGCTTTGTTGCAAGCTGGGAAACAAGGTGCAAAGCTGCTTTGCTCAAGGTGAAATAAAGCATCTCTAAAGCTGAATGCAAAACTTTAAATACAGGTTCAGTGAGAATCTGAACATTGGCTTACCATTGTGGGTCAAATTAAAAGGTGGTATCTACAGCCCTGGTTCATTCACATTCACTCCCAGGAGTGAATTTTACTTTTCTCATGAGTTCTGCTTATACTAAATCTGCTGGTCTGCGCAGAGTGGCAAAAGCTTTCTTCTAAAAGAACATCTTATGGGTATGTCTAAAACTAACTCTGGGGTCATGTTTTTGGGGGAGACTTCAGTCTGAAGGTACTAAGCCAGATGTGAAGGGAGAAACTCAGCTTCAAAAAACCTTTATTCCACTTGCCAGCATTGACTTTCTACATAATTGCAGCCGTGCCATGTCAAATCTAAACCCACTGCTAGGTTTTAACACACCTTGACTGTAAATCTCTAATCATGGTTGTACGATCATTATTCAGTGTGCCTATATTGGTGAATACGGCTGGAAACATTATGTGCTACCCCAATGCAAGCAGTATCAGTTTGATCTTATCGGGTCATGGACATGAAAATAAGGACAGGCTGAGTCAGTAGCTGGCCAAGACATAGACCTTTTCCCTAACAGACCCAACCACTACCGCTCGAGGAGGTGGTGGTGGTAATTCAGGTGTTGCTTTTTCCAGTGCCTGTGTCAGTGCTACTTTATTTTTCCCCTCAAGTTCCCTGCTATTGCCTGGATACATCAATCCTGAGGTCTCCACAGCTGGGAAGCCACTCACTGTTGAACTGCCTTATAACCAAGTCAGTCTAGTGCGGTGAAGGAATGATAGATCATTTCCAAAGAAGGTCAAAGGACCACAATCAATGATCTCTTCTTTTTTTTTTTTTTTTCCACGATACAAGCAGTGCATTGATAATTGCTCTGCTTTCTTGTGCAATGCCTCAGGTGATCAAAGGAGGGCATATTAGAAGCAGAGGAGCTAATGAAGGATTTATCTCAGAGGAGCAGCATATTTTCAATTCAGAATTTCACATGGATATTTTTGAAGCTGCTCCCTTCATGAGTTCCTTAGAAAAAAGGGCTTATATTGCTCTCTGCAAGACCACGCTCCAGTGGTGTATTCTCACTGAGGTCTGACCAGCTCCATACAGCGATTCAAGAAAGCATGACCATGTTGGGAGTTCTGCTGGTACTTGGGAAGTTCATATCAATGTTACTGATGAAAGCTGAAGCTGTTTCTCTTTGGGAGGGAAGACAGATCAATGTTTGCTGTTTTTCAAATCTTTCAGCATACTCTGAAAGAAATACTTCTGCTTCAAAAAAAAAAAACAACCAAAGAAACAAACAAACAAAAAAATTCCTATGAACCAAGTAAATTATATTTATTTTCATTGCCTCATGTGCTTCAGGTAAAACATTGAAACAAAAAACTAGTCCCAATTGGGCATTTCTTACAATATTCTGAATTCATTGTTGCTAAATCTTTATTCTCTTTCATAAAAGAAAACATTTTTTCAGGAAAACAAACTGTAAAAACATTTTCAAGCAGTCATATCGGGAAGTGATAAAGTTCAATGAGAATTGTGAAGGCAAGAACCATGGAAACTACACTGTTGTATCGCTTCACTGTGGGACTTAGTTGATGGAGAGGAAGCCTCAAGAGTGAGATAGGAATGTGAAGCTACTGTGCTTGGATATGTACTGCAAGCTGCTAAGACCCATATTTTGGAGGTGCTTATCTCTCCATTGACTATTCAGAAAGCATAAGCAAACTTGGCACGAATTTTAATCATTTTTTGATGGTCAGAAGTAGATCATATGAACTGGCTTTCAAAAAAGGAAGTACAAGACATGGTCATTTCAGGTCTCTAAATAAAGTTGCTAAAATACTCTATTTACAAGTTCAGTAACAAATCAAGAATTCAAAGTAGTTCTGCTCACTTCCTTTTCCCAAAAAAACAACATTTTTCTTCTGAGAAACATAAAAACTAAAAGATTTTTTTGTCAACTTGATTGACTCTACCAACAGATCTCCAGTCAACACTACTCATAATCTAGTAAAGAATTGCATCAGTCTTTGTTTACTAAAAAAAAAAAAAAATAAATTGTATTTTGAATCAATTCATCTATGACAGTCAAATTCAGACCAGAAACAGAAAAATTCAATCGGTACTGAAAACAGAAAGAGGAAAGAGAGTTAGAGAAAAATTACCATGGTATAGGGAAAAGCTGTAATGAATGTCTCAGCAGGTATGATAGCTCAACTGTCAGTTATTTTACCAGCTTCAGGAGTGCCTTTTTGAGCATCTCCAGGTTGTGTTAATCCTGAAGATCAGAAAACAACCTTCCACTGGTACCTTCAGGTGTTAACATCTGTGAGTTTCTGAAAATAGGTTCATAGGTGAAGGGTTAGAGAAGGGAACATAATTTTTATCTGAGCCCCATGCTTTCTATTGAGCAAAAACTAGGGCTTAAGCCTGAGGAACCAGAGGCAAATATTTGGAGTCCAGGGGGTCTGTGATGGTTCTGTGGGAGCTTCAAGGGAACAGAGGAGAGCAGCTCAGGTCATTTACAAGAATGAGTAGAAGGAGGCCCAGGTCACTTCAGAGGTGAAATGAAAAGGTCTGGGAACCTTGTTATTTGAACCAGAGAAGAGGAACTGCTAGGTAGTGTCAAGTCAGTTGGGGAAGGTAGAAACTGCAATATCACAATGGAAAAATCTCATTAGGGACAGCTGAGAAAGCAATTTTTCATCTTTGATTTCCCCTTTGCATTGCCAAAACTGAACCAGGGCATAGTTACATAGAGATGTATATGGCTGGAACATCCTGAGTGTCTGGGTATACCTGACTGATTAGAACATTGTAGGTTTAATCTCAATGGCACTAAAGAGCCAGTTGAAGAACATGACCTTTGAATTTGACTTGGCAGAACAAGGAGGACTCTATCAGTGTTCTTGGAAATAAGCTTTAATTAAGTTGCAGTTATAATCTAAAAAAAACAAAAACACTGTGCTGTGAACATGCAGTTTTATTGCTCTGATGTCAACATCTTTCAATGGCTCCAGAGAAAAATACGTTTGAGCTATCACGTAGCTAAACGAGACATCTGTTTCAGCAGATTTACTCTGTCATCTTATGGGTGAACACCACCATTAAATAGCCTGCGAAGAAATTACATTGACATTAAACTGCATTCACACCTACCTCTATGTATCTAAGAGTTAGTTGTCTATTCAAAGCTGATCATCTGTAATTCTTTAGTCAATGGAAAGACTGCAATGTCCAGAGGAAGGCTCATCCCATCTATTTTAGGCTCAGATTAATACTTTTTAACTTTTTGCACTAATAGATATGCAATGCAGAGAGCTATGTTGACTAGACATCTAAATTTTAAAATAATGTTGTTTGTGAAATAATCCATTTTAGGGCAATGTAAACCTCTTTTTCTTAACTGTTAAAAGATTTGTGGGTCATGTTTTCAGGTGTTCCTGATCAAAAGTACTTTATATGTAATGAAGATAAACAATCTTAGTGAAGATAAATAATCTTATGTAATTGCAATGGAACTAAGACTTTAGGTAAAATTACACATGTCACAACACAAACAGTAATGTATCCATGGTGATGACACCATTGGACAGAACTTACTAAATGCTTCTGTTGCTGTGTGAAGAAAAGACAGAGTCAGTCTTTATGCAGCTTCACGTACTGACTATAGAGTGGTGTTACTGGATGCTGAATGTAGTTAAATTCGTCAGCTATAAAGACCTCAATTCATGTAACCACAAGCTGATACATTTTCAACTGTCAGATTTTACCAAGACTTTTCCCCACAAATGACTGATTTTCAAAATATTTTCATTTTTGCCCTAAGGCACATTGTAAATCATTTTTTTCAATTTATTCACTGAAACTGAATGTAAACTCCTATGCCCATTTCACCACAGATTGCTGAACAGACTTTGAAGGAAAACAGCTTTAGTTTATCTAGTTGCTGAAATTTGGAGTCAAGAGTGTACAGAAAAAAGCTCTAGAACATGTCAAAATTTTGAGCATGATATAGAATTATAGAATGGTTTGGGTTGGAAAGGACCTTAAAAATCATCTAGTTCCAATACCCCTGCAGCAGGTAGGGATGCCTTCCACTAGACCAGGTTGCATAAGGTCCTGTCCAACCTGGCCCTGAACACTTCCAGGGATGGTACATTCATAACTTCCTTGGGCAACCTGTTTCAGTGCCTCACCACCCCCACAGTAAAGAACTTCTACTTTATATTAACCTTAATCTCTCCTGTTTAAGTTTGAAACCACTGCCCCTTGTCCTCCATCTTCAAGGTTGATCCATTTGCTCTGTAAACAATGGGCTTATGGGTTCATTTAGCTTAGGTCACAAACACCTCCCTAAGCTTCGTCCCAAATTTCCAAGCCATCATTTAAGATAATGCTCAAGCACTCTTTGCATCTCAAATGCAGACTATCTGAGAAAGAGTTGTCACCTGGATCTTGGGCAAACATGCGCATCATATAAGGAAGAAGTTCTTCAATGTGAGGGTGGTGAGGCCCTGGCACAAGTTGCCCAAAGAATCTGTGGCTGCCCCATCCCTGGCAGTGCTCAAGGCCAGGTTGGATGGGGCTTTGACCAACCTGGTTTACTGAAGGGTGTCTAGGCCCACAGCAGGAGGCTGGAACTGGGTGAGCTTTAAGGTCCCTTCCAATCCAAACCATTCTCTGATTCTGAGATCATCCAAACTCATATTCAGTGAGTAAGCTGAGACTACACAGATCATGTCTTATGAATTCAAGGGTACAAATGATACTGGGTAGAGCTAATAAGTGAAGGATCCGTCATCCCACTATTCTCTCCATTAACTGCAGGTAAAATTTAAAACAAGACACTAACTAAGGAAAAAAAAAATTCCTTATATTAAATGCAACAGAGATTTGGGGCTAAACTAATTTATGAAAGTGGGAGTTTATTGCTGTTCAGAAAACCTTCTAGTCTCTGAGTTTCAATCCAGAGGGAAGTGAAAGTCTCTTTCAAAGACTTCTAAGGAACAAATATTTTAAGGTACTTTGCAATATTTGGCAACTCTTTGTGGCTTTCCCAGGTAGTCTTTGGCTTCTCAGATGACACTCAACACCTGTGTGTGGGGAAACTGAATTGAATGCCTAAGTCAGGATTTGTCTTGCAGAGAAATTTGCCTACAGTTATGCAGACATTATGTAGACAGCCCACACTACATGGAGTGGCTGTCTAAGCTGCCAGTGCCTGGCCGGGGCAAGGAGATCTACTCCAAGATACCCACTTACCAGACTCCCTTTCAAGGATTCATATTCTCAGACTAGGACTGACTCCTCTTCCTCTTCCGTCTTGCCAAACCCTCAGGAAAACATTCACATCAACTTAGAGGCAATTTTGTCTCCACACTGGGTAGACCATTGCAGACCTGTTAGCCTAACCATACACTGTCAGAGTGTCTATCCTCCCCACATCTCTCAAGCACCCTTTTCTAGCATTGCTTCCTAATTGTGTGCAGATTTCTAACCAATAACTCTCCCTTCTTTCACTCCTCTTCCTCAACTCATAATTGATCAGACACTGAACAGCTGCTGGCTATTTTCTCTTCTGAGAAACACTCAGTAATTGTATGTAGGGGCTCCAAATCCCCAAACATTTGGAGAGGAGAAGGACTTGAATAGGAGCCAGTTCTTTTTACAGCACTCTTACCAGCAGAAGTGGCAGGCATTTAAATCATATCAGGGGGGATAGTGAGGGTGACATGTGTGTGTGGGGGGGTGTTGTTGAATTCTCTGAGATTCACTTTGAGAGATGGAATAAAAAGAAGTAAAAATGTTAAAGAGAGAAAAAAATGAAACCAGCAATCAACAAACCAAGGCAGCCCAAACAGTTGGAGTCCGTCCCAGCTCTTAAAGCGGCGAGAGTGCTCCCTAAACCAAAAGGCATTGTTTCTGCCCATGCTCACACACATTTCCCAAACTGCAGATTGCTGGATTGGTTTCATCCCACTTTAAAATGAGGGTTATCTATTAGGAACGTTTACATTTTCTGGTCCTGCTCTAATCTCCCTTTTAATTTCTGCAGAGGCAACACTCAACTGTGTCGGAGGTGTTTCTCCTGCTCTTTCTGCTATTTGGAAATTCTAAGCAAACAGCATCGTCATTAAGACATCCCAGCTTTGTGCCAAAAGTTAAATGGGTGAACTCAAGTCATACTCATGTGACAATATGTCCCAAGCAAACATGATACCTGATTTGTTTGAGAATGAAAGCTGCTTATCAAAACATATAATATCATGCTCTTAGCTAATTGAGCCTGTCTAATGTAAAATCTCTTAAAAAACAATGAGTAATTTGTTAGTGAAAATGTAGAAAGCAGAGTAACTAGGCCAAAAGCAAAAAGTTCACATCAAAAATATTCCTGAGTTGTATCACAAGATTTAATTCATAGATCAAGTCTTCTTCAGTAAGCTTCTTTTCCAAGATTAATATTAAAAACAATGCAGAAAAATTTGGTGAGATACATCAATGAAGTGGGATACATCTCAGTCATCTGAAAGAAGGCATTTACCCTGAACTGTGACATCTATAATCTCTATCAACACATACAAACAATTCTAGAAGGTGCTTTACCACATTTCTAATGAGATGGCTTAGTTTAGCTTTGTTTAGCTAAAGACTAGGTGTTTAGCTAGTCTGGTTGAGACTTAGTTTAGCTGACACTGTGTTTAATGGCTAAATGACTAAGATTAGGTCAGATGAGTCCCACTCCATGTCTCAGGCAATCTCGACATTTCAGCTATAGAAGTAGTGACATCTTCATTTGACCTGATATTTAAGGGTGAGACACATTTAGACCTATACCTCATATTTGATGCTCTTTACAGAGATAGGCAAAGCAGAGGAAGCTTGAAGGTTTGGTATTCTATGGTCATGTAGAATTACAGAATTAGACATGTAATACCCTAAACTTCCAACACCCCTGTCATGGGCAGGAACACCTTCCACTAGACCCGGTTGCACAAAGCCCCATCCAACCTAGCCTTGGACACAAATATACCTGAATCAGAGATCAGGCCAAAAAGGCGCATTTAGCATATTGGAATCACAATAAAGAATTGAGCAGGGTGCTTCTGCAAGGACACGAGATCCAGACCTGCGTTTGAGGAAATGTGGGATGGGAGTTAATTGCATCAGTCTCACAAAAGGAGAGTTGAGGACCTTCTTATATAGGGTGATGTCCTAGTCTCCTTTAAGCAGTTGTAAAGAGGCTTAACTGCCAAAGTCAATGTGAGCTGGATCCTCACACACACATTTTGTTAGGGAGGAACAAAGGGGAAGTTATTAATGGCAATTCCACAGAGCTGAGATGGATTTGCTCCACCATGAAACAACTCTTGATCTCTTCCACCAGCAGTGTTGTAGCAGATTCTAGTTTGGGGTTGTTTGGTTTGGTTAGGTTTTTGTTTTTTTTTGTTTTTTGTTTTTTTTGTTTGTTTGGTTTTTTTTCCCAAGGGACCAGAATCATTATTTAGCTTTGAACTTTTAAAAAAAAAATAAATAAAATCTCTATCACCAAGGAAAAAAAAACCTGATTCCCCAGTCTCCAAGACTACTACTAATTTTGGAATCTTAGTAAAATTTGAATTCCTCAAACAGCCCTAGGGAAAAAACAGATCCTGATATGAAAAATGACACCTAAGTCACTGTCATTTCAGTTCAAAAAGACAAAACAATATGTAATTCCAGGAATAGCTGCTAAAATCTGATAAAAATTTTGTGTGGGCCCAGTAACCTTACACTGGACACTTGTGGCTACTTCCTAGAGAAACAAGAGAAAGCAAAGAAAATTCTTCTTCGACAAATAGCACATGTAATACTACAATTGGCTACATTCCTAATAGGATCTCCATGCCAGCAATACAAAGACTGTAACCTTAGAAGAGAGATGTGATTGCTGTCTTGGACTGAGCTTGCTCTTTAAGGAGCTTGCAACACAGTTAGACCTGCCTCCGCTGTAGTTGCCTCCCCAGGTAAAGCAACTGAGTCCTGGAGTCACATAACTGAAGAAGGCAATTAAGAAATCAGGTCTGCTGGGAATATAACAGATGCCTACATGGCAGCTTAGCTTTCGTCAGCCTCCAGAAAGGGCCCTAAACCACACAATAGCCACCATACATAAGTGTTTTTCTGTAACCTTGAGCCCCGTGTTTGAATTTGGGTCCTTGAGGAAGCTTAAGACCCATTTAAGAACAGTGCCCAGGATTCCTCATCATGCTGCATGGGCTGAAAACCAGTCAAGCCACAAATCCTGAGCAGATATTTTTCCTTATAATGCTTAGTTCATGTGAACTGAATATAGACAGATCAAAGAATCATAGAATCATAGAATCATTGTATTTTGCACAGAACTGTAATGCTTGCAAATGCTATGTTCCCTCACCCAGCCTTGGGTGGATGAGCAAATGAGTAAAATGAGTAAAAATGCTTGCAAAAAGCACAGATTTATACCAGAGGAACACGTCCCTCAAAATAACGTTACAACCTAATTTCTGTCTGCATATAAGTGCTTGATTTTGAAAATATTATCATTTTCAACATACTTAATCTCTTCATTTTGCAGAACCATCCAGAAGGCTCATCAACAGTTTACTAAGGAGTTATAAGAATTAAAGAAAATTAAATGTTAAGCAAAGGGATCACTGCATCTGTACACTCTTGTTCTTTCCCCACATGACTAGTGAGAGATCCTTGCACTTGACATCAGTCATATAAAGGCATGTTTATAAATTCAGTCCAAATGATTGCTGGGAGTTAAGAGAGAGAGAGAGATTATGAGAAGGGTGCCATGAATTTTGGGCAGTTAAATCTTTGCTAGGATGGCTTGAAAGACATGGTACCTTGGACTGTAGCTGTAAACAAGAGGAAGCTCCGATAAAGAGCTGGAAAGAGTTTTGAGCCATTATAAACTGAAAGGCATCTGGGAAAGGAGGCTGGAAAGTCTTGATTATCCTCTTTTGGGAATAAACCCCACCCAGAGGGAAGCAGGATGGAAAACACCAGCTGCGGCAGATGTGGCTGATGTGAGAGGGAACCAGATTAGGTAAAGCTCTGCAAAGATTGACGTCTCGTCTGCTATGAAGAATAAGATTGGTAGCATCAGCTCTTCCTTTTGGTTTTGAAGTTCTGTCTAAATACAGATGACCTTGATGGAGTATGTGAAAGATGAAATAAAAGGAGCAATAGGTACATTTTTCAGCATAAAAAAAGGTATTTCACGTCAAACCAAAATTCTATCATTTATACCTTAAGTTCCCTTCATATTTCTTTTTCAAGTATTATTCTTTTGACCTATTGCAAAATTCTGCAAAAGATGAGATAAATTTTGTGCTTGATGCCTTTGGCAACAGTGACTTTAAATAGAGCCTGAAGGCAGAAGCTCAGATGCAGAAGTCAGTTGAATCTTACCTATTTTTTCAGGTTAGTTGATGTTGAGTCTAAAAGCCTGTTGGCTCTGTCTGGGACTTCAAAGGTTTTCTGCTTGTGCTTCTGACACCACATTTGAGCTCTCTGGTCTCTAAAAAAAGGTTGAATTCAAAGGCTGAATCCATTGCCTAAGTGGAGATATTAACAGGAAACTTCTCTCCTGAGCTGACTGGTTTCATAAAGCTTATAGATACTCAATATCATTATGTTTTGCACCCCTCAATTAAACACAGGTATTATTGCCCTTTTGATTCAAAAGGAGGGAAAAGAGACAACTGCCTAACTGAATAGCTGGCATCCAGCATACCTATTCAGCTCTTCCAGAAAACAGGCTCAAAATGGGTCTGTTCCTCAAGCTCATCAGACCATGTGTATGAACGGGGATTTTCAGCAGTTTTTTTGTCAGAAGCACGGCCCCATTTATTTCCTCAGTAAAGGAACTCTCTGATTGTCACAGATAATGTGTTGTTTTACCATGGCCTACCCACTGCTGTCTGATTTCTTCTTCCTTCTTGTTTCATTTTCGTTCAATTTATTTCATGTTTCATTCAACAAAACACATTGGCATGTTCCCCCATGTTGCACCACAAGCTTGTGTTCCAAGAAAAGTCAAAAGGAAGTTTCAAAGGTAAACAAGCTGAAATTAGGACAGCCCTTAAGGGCATCAGCAAAGCACATGTTTACATGCTCAGTGAAACAGGTACAAAGATTTTTTTTTTCCACCAAAGGCAAAGTTTCCAGCTATGGGTTGTCATGATTTTCTTTAAGATAATTATCACATCTCCAAAGACACTGGCAGCTGTAGGCACTCTTACCCTCCCTAATTACACAGTTAATAAGAGAAGCAGAGAGAACGTCAGAGTGAAATAAAGGCCAAGGCCAAATCCAAACACCTTGGATCCATGACTTAGTAACTGAACCGGCCAGAAACCTTCCTGATCTTGCCAAAGAGGGATGAGGCTATGGAATGAGCTTCCCACAGATGGCTAATGTGGGAGTGAAACTGTCTGCTTACAAGAGGACACTGCTTGTACCTTCCTCAAAATATTTTTGTATCATCACAGCAGGTTAAGCATTTAGGGACCACTTGTACTACCATAGCCTGACATTCGTTATTCTGAGGGTGCAGAAAGCAATTTTTGGGAGCACAAATCTGAGCTATGCCAATGAGGGGCTTGAAATTCATTCTGCCATGTCCCATGGAATTGTCCTGAGCCCATCTCTGAATTGGAGGAGACATGACTCATCCTCTCTCTCTTTGGCCACTTCATCCTGTAGTGCAGAAGTTTCCCATTGAAAATTTCATGGAGACTGGAACATTTTGGGGGGAAAATACTCTGGTTCTTGACATTTAAATGAAACAAAACAAGAAACTTGATCAACAGTTCTTCTCTAGCTGCCAGATATGAGCACAAAGACAAGGCCAAAATCAGCACTAAATCGCACTATATTTTGAGAGGATTTAAATTTGTTCACTCTATAAATGGGAAAGAAAAAATATTTTATTCCTAAAATATTAAGTTTTTTGGATTTCCTTTGGTTTTTTTTTTATTTTTATTTTTTCTGCCCACAGATTCTGAATGTTAATAGCCACAACTCTTTAAAAACATTGCTTCATTGCTCAGAACTACTTGCACAGGGTTTGCCTGCAAGAGATCACCTGTGGAGCTCCCAGGAAGGGAGAGTAACAGCTCAAGTATGCTAACAAATGAGGAACAAGGTCTAAGATTACCCTGTCTGGCAAACTGACCTTCACCCTCAGGTGACCTTTTGAATTGCCAGGCTTTAACCATCTGCAGCTTGGACTCTTGTCCCATAATTTGGTTTCTCCTCCAACAGGGTAATGAGGTATTGATGGCTCTAGTACAGGTGTTGCTTCCCAAGTGCTCCCAGTGTTTCTGGAATTATAATGTGTGTTTTGAATAAAGGACAAGCACCATGTCCTTTCTGTTTGCTAGCAAAAATGGCCACAGGGAGAGTGACAGGCCTCAGTGTTTCCATCAGGAACCACCTCACTCATACCCAGAGCTGCAGAGAATGAGATGAAGGCATTCCTTCTGCCCACTCTACTTGGAGCGTTGGTAATCTTTGAAGGAGGCACAGGCTGTTAAGCTGAGAGTGATGCCTGAATTCATAGCATCCAGAGTCACCAGCTCTTGCGTATCAGATAACACCCTATGGTAGCTGAAGATCAGAAACAAAATGGAGTAAGAAAGAAACTAGGGTAGAGAGAAGGGAACAAGCTATGTTACATTATGATGCATATTCAAGTATATTCAATGTATATATCAGTACATACCTAAAGCTGAGGAGAGAAAGGAAGAGAAAGGTCTTACTTTAGTTCCGTTCCCGTCCCTTTGAGCATCGTTTCCTATGCATGCAAGTAACATGAACACTGCAATTATATAGCCAAGCTAGCTGAAGACAGAACAAGAGAAAAAAATAGGTGGAAAGATTTACAACTCTTCCAAAAGAAGGAATTGAAATATGTAAAAAAGGGCAGCACTGATTGCCAAAATACTGGAGGTTTTTTGTTCCTTCCACCGTGCTGTATTGTGAGCGGTGTTTGGAAGGGGGAGGCGGGGTGCAGGGAAGCGTTGGAATCTCAGGGTTTTTATTTCACTATGAAACTTTAGCACAAGAAATTTTAATTGTGGACCCTTGTGGACAAGACCTTGAAATCCTACCCAGCCAGAGCTTTCTGGTCCCGGTGTGTTCTTGGAACTGGTTGTGGCTCCCAGTCATTTGGTTGCCTTATCCAAGTTTGTTCTCAGTCCATCAGTGAGATGCAGAATGGGTTAGAAGGTTAACTATTTTTTAGCAGCCCCGGACACAAAAGTTTGGACAGGGACTGTTTCACGGCTAGCCATGCAGGCAGTGTGTTTATATCTATTTTAGAAGATATCACTATGGGAACTTTCTTTTTTCTTTCTTTTTTTTTTTTTCCCCTTGCTTTGGAAAGTGATAGGCCTTTAACGCAGTTGGCACCTAACCAAGAAACTAGGGAGAAGGAACATGAGTGCAGCAGCTCTGAGTAATTGATTGTGGCTACTGGTTGACTGCATTAGTGTTTGTGATAGCATGAAATATTATATGTTGGAAGGCCTCAAAATTATCAGAGTATTTTATCACAGACTGGGCATGTCTCTGATGTATTTATGTGTATTACCATCAGAGGGTCACTTGGGCAATACACTGAGATAATGGAAAGAAAGAGAACTTGGAACTCAAGGTAACATATCTTCTTGTTCAACTTTTAAATTCACAGAACTTCATGGGAAATACCATGGGAATAGCCAACTAATGCGCCTCTAGATGATTAATCTACATTTTAGAGTGTGAATATTTTGGGTCAGGTCTTCAGTGGGTATAAGTTGGAGGTACCCCTGTGACACTGATGTAGACCAGATGAAAATTTGGATTAGTTACATTGAAAGGTGGGTCAGGAATCCATATGAGAAATCCGTCCACATGAGCTCAGATTATTTGGAGATTTCTATTCTCCAAGTCCAAATATACTATAAAAACAGCCCCTCCTGCAGAATTGTCCTGTTCCCAGAAAACCTGCAGTGGTGAAAGTTTTGGGAAGTCTGAAATCAAAAGGTGATTTAGTTAAACTTTTGACAAAATTTTGTTTGTGTTCTAAGGAGGTTTGAAAAATGATTCTTGAAGTGATACTGACATTTCTCCATTGTCTTAATTTCCCAGGCTTCCATATAGATTATTTTTTCTTCTTTTCTAGCTTTTCAGACAATTCCCCTCTTCATTTCTTTTTAAATAAACGTAGTGATTAATTTCACTTCTTAAAATTATTTTGGTTACAAAAACTCAATAAATCGAAATTTCAGGAAGCCAAACACTTTGAAAACTACTTGCAGAACACTTTTAATAATAATACTAATAAGGTTATAACATTTTAACTAAAATAAGTTTTCCCTGTGGTCCCTCATACACCTTCCTTCTGCCAATAGCTACACCTATTTGCTGCAAAATCATTTTGAAGACTGGGACGAAAATTCTTTGTTAAAGCTGCCACCAGGGAGAAACACAAAAAGCAGATGGCACATTGCAATACTTTGCTAATCCCCACGCACATATCGGGCATACAGGCTGGCATTCATCTGCCCTATTTTTATACAACCAAAAGTTAGACATCTGAATCTGAGCTGGTCAACCTCCATCAGTGTAATAGTCAGAAGACAGAAACTGGAGCCTAAAAAAAGACCAGAAAACCAACCATGTCCTGGGCTGCATCAGCAGCGGCGTGACCAGCAGGTCAAGGGAGGGGCTTCTCCCCCTCTACTCTGCTCTGGTGAGACTCCCCCCTGCAGTCCTGCATCCAGCTCTGGGGTCCCAACCTAAGAAGGACATGAGGCTGTTGGAGTAAGTCCAGAGGAGGCCACAAAAATGATCAGAAGGGTGGAGCACCTCTGCTATGGAGACAGGCTGAGAGAGCTGGGAGAAGATAAGCCTCCAGGGGGACTTTACAATAGTCTTCCAGTACTTAAAGGGGCTGACAAGAAAGCTGGAGAGGGGCTTTTACCAGGGCATTTAGAAATAGAGCAGGGGGAATGGCTTTAAACTAACAGTAGGGAGATTTCGATTAGATATTAGGAAGAAGTTCTTCCCTGTGGGGGTGGTGAGGCACTGGCACAGTTTACCCCAAGAAGCTGTGGCTGCCCCATCCCTGGAAGTGTTCAAGGCCAGGTTGGATGGGGCTTGGAGCAACCTGGTCTAGTAGAAGGTGTCTCTTCCTGTGGCAGGGGGTATGGTCCTTTTAAGGTCCCTTCCAATACAAACCATTCTATGCTTCTATGATAAATGAGTTTTTCTATGTCTGTCTAACTCACTTCCAAAGACTGCACATTTCTCTGCACTGATTGCACAGGTCTAGGTTGAATATATCTGGCTTGGACATGAAAAAGAACAGTAAACCCAGCATGGGTAGTTTTATCATTCTCTGTTCCCCCACTCTCAACCACCCAGAGAAAAGCAAAAAGTTCAGCTTTCCCTTTTGCCTCGTAACTGAAAGCAGGGGGGAACAACAACATTTAATTACACCTCATATACAGGACCTATACAGGACCATGCATAATAATGAAATGATCTCCCTTTCAAGGAAGAACTTTCCCTTGAGTGGGTCAGATCTTTCAGATATCCACATGAAAGATTATAGTACTAAAATTAATTTTTCAGGGCTTCCTGCTTTCACAAGCATCTTCCTTGCTGACACAGAAGTCATGCCTTTGCCAATCTGATATCTAGAGTGTTGCTATTCCTTTGAACAAATCCCTTGGAAGACTTGGTCCAAGGCGAGTAGTCCTACCTTGTTTGATGTCTTTAACACTGGTGAAATTTAGTGGCAGGGAATGCTACATTCAAGAAAATGAATGGAGGAGATGTTCCTGGTATGCCAAAGCATAGACTTTAGGTATATTACAGAAAAAAAAGCAGGAGAGCTGGTTTCAGTTCCCACACTAGTCCTGGTGAATCAGAACTGCCGTCCTAACACCAGGCTTGGACAAAACTACCTCTTCATCCTTTCTGTTCAGGATATAGCTGGGCAGGGAAAACCTGAAGAGGTTACCCTGGATGGGAAAAAGGAGGCTGAATCTGTAGCTTAATGCTTAGAGAATTCACCTGAAAATCTAGAGCAAGGAAAGAACTGGAATATCCTTGACTCTCACTATAAACTCATGAGTGTCAGTTTATCATGTCTGTTTCACACTGAGCATAAATTGGCTCATGTAGGACAAAGAAACATTCCAATATATGTCTACCAAATCTGACATGCCTTCTTTCAATTGTATTATCTGTCTTTCTGTCTGTCTCTAATATGCTGAATCATAAGCTTTTCATGGAAAGTAGCATTTTCTTTTAGAAACTTGCACTCTCTATTGAAAAAAAATAAAAAAATCATGGAAAATGTAGCTGTAGTATTAGGTACTGTTGTGCCAGATTCTCACTTGGCCTGGATCAGTATACCTCTGCTGACCTCAATACTAATTTAACTTGAGGGCAAGCAAAGAAGAACTTGGTGTTCAGTCATAGAGTGACTGCTGCTAATCTGGTGAATAAATCAGATGAGTCCAACCAGTTGCTCCATAAATTCACAGTAGCCCATGGCCAATGCATTACTCTTAAGTAGCAGCACAACAATTTAATTAGAATCTTGCATTATTATTATTGTTGTTATTTTTTAAGGTTTTGCCTTTTTTTTCCACGAGTCCTTGCCAAGTTGCTCAATACTGTCACTGGCATCAGACGGAAGCTGTTTCCGGATGTGAGCAGGAGCTAGAAGTCTGGCTCATTTCAGAAAATAATGAAAGCTCACTCCTTTGAAGACACTTGGTTTTCAGTAGAGACAGTTTAGCATATATCCTGTCAATTAGAAATGCACAAGCCTTACAAGTATCACACATTTATGTCCACAGACCTATACCCCTGACTTTGAGCACACTGCTACTGCACGACATGAACTAAGTTAGTGCATTTTTGCCCTCTCTAAGTCCTCAGTGGCTGTACTTGAAGGTACTTGTGAACCTTCTAGTTCTTCATTAATGGAAGGTGACAAAAAGTTTATCAATATTCTCCATAGCCAGATGTCATTTTCAATAGAGAGGTAAAACAGCAAAGCACCTTCAAGGCATTTCTGCCTTGAAGGCACTGGAAAAAAGGTAGCATCACTCCCTGACCCCCCACAGCCTTGCCTCCCCTGGGGGGATGCTGCCTCTGTAGGGCGCTGGTATGGTACCGACTGCACTTGAAAGTGCTAGTAAACATGATACTTTTCTTCTTTTTGCTGCATAATGACGTATTTCATGCTCAGTTGTTTGGTAGGTGCGGATTTGAGAGTGGGGAAGGAGGCAGAGGGGCAGTGGAATTGAACTGCTTTCCCTAGTGTGACTGTTATTTTGCTGCTATAGCTCTGCAAGGCAGAAGAAGGAGAAAGGAGGATTAGGGCAATATGAAGGAAAGAAAAGGAAAGAAGAGAAATATTTCTGTACTAATGTTGATTAACTGATATGCAGAGCAAAGAGAAAGAAAAACATAAGAGCACATTAACAAATCTTTATTTAAATCCTAATTTACAAGTGAAAATGCGTTGGCTCCTTCTAAATCCCTACAGAGATTTTGAGACATCGAAGCCAGCAGACACCCTATGATCATCTAACCTGACCTTTCTTAACTCAGTCTAGAAACTTTACCCAGTGATTCCTGGAATGGAAGGAATTATCCCCACTATGTGAGTACATTTCTAAGATGCAGCTTAATAAACTGATGATGGGTATCATATTGCCTGTGATAGCAGAGCACTGGATGTCACGGACTGGTTCCTATATTCCTCCAAAGGAATGTTACCAATGACTTGCGGTTGAGCTAAAGCACATTTATCCCTTCTTCCTGCAACTGCTACTAATTCTGACTTTGCTGACAGAGCTGCCTCGTCCTAGCATGCATAGGGAGATTCATAGCCACATGAATCATAACACAGAGGGAGAGCTATGATGCAAAGATTTCCTATTTTTTTTCTTGTACTGAGTGGGTCAAGGTAGACCAATTTTCTTATTGTCACAGTTAAAGCTGCAGCTTTAGTAGAACTTCAGTGCTACATGATGCAGACCCACTTAGACACCATGATGCCATGCCTTGGTTAGACGAGGATTTGCATTGCTGTCCACACTGGTGAATTTTAAAAGAGGTAATCTTGCTGTCTATGATCCAAAGTCATGTATAGTCAAACACATATCCTGAAAGAGTATCCACACCAGGGATGAAGGTGTGTCAGAAGCCATAATTTTCATCCCATGTAACAGTTTTACAGTTGGGGAAGAGGTAAGACTTTGCTTAATTTCACTCCTTGCCTGCTGTTAAACAAGTCAGTTTTGCAAGGCTATGACAGCTCCACTTTCCATCCAGTTGTCAAAAATTTTGTCAAGTGTAAAAAAATTTGGCCATTTAACCAGGACTTCCCACCAGAGCAGGCAGCCGCAGGATGTTCAGTCCTGCGACAAGCAAGACCTAGCTCTTCTGCACTGGAAAAGGAAGATTGACAGTATGAAGCTGGTGGTTTCATGGCACATACATAATACAAAGATTTGTATATGCGCAGAATCTGACACATCAGGAAAGCGTTGAACTTACTGTGCAGGTAAAAGCTCCCAGCATAGGGTACATAAAATCATGGCCATGTATCCTGGTCATCCTGGGCTCACTGCATAAGTACAGCCTGACAAGCATATTCATATGCCTATCTGGGATTTTCCAGATGAATTATAGGATCGTTCCACTTTTGTCTTTCCTTATCTCAGCCTCTTAAGTTGTGGGATATGGGGTTCAACTGTCGTGCATTCATAAAACAATATGACTTTTACTAAAAGGACAAGCTATGGTTCTTTTACCTTGGGGTAAATTTTTTCAACTCTTGGATTCCTCATGGTCTTTGTATTCTTTTGCTGAAATCTGAAAGATGTCACAGAATTAGATGACCCTAACAGAGAGACACTGGCTGCAGTTAAAAAAAAATGTTATTGATCATACCTGGGCAAGGAAAGTAAGGGACACCTTCAGCTTGGAACTGCCTGAAATAACTACTCCAGCTGTTGGAATTAAGGCATTTCCAGGTTGGGAAGTGTGACAAGACTCATGTTTTTAGCAACAATGGGCCACCATGGGAAAAACATGTTCATCTTTCAGACTCTGGAGAGATCGTAAGTCTAAACAAAACTCAGAGATGCAAAGCTTGGAATATGATAAAAATATGCTCATCTGGAAATGGTCTAAGAATCTTCCATGGTGGTTACTAGCAACAACTGAAGAACCTATTTAGACAGGTCTCTCCTTCACAGGTTGCAGGAAATGTTGTCGGGACGGACTTTCCCAAAATATTTTGTGTTTCCCTTCATAGTGGTTAAGAAAGCTACATCCTACAGACAATGGATGTGGTGCAGAAGACTGGAATCTGACACTGGAACATCTGAACACTTGGCACTAAGTATGTTAGCATTCCACCACTGTGCTAGAAGAAATGTATTGCAACTGCTACCAGTGAGAGTACTTGGACCTTTGAGAAGAACAGGAAAAGCTTGCAGGTTGTGTCTGGAACAGATGCTGCCTAGGAGTGAGGACCCTGTAATCAGGTCTTCAGTGAGGGTACAGACATTCAGCAAGACAAGACTAGTCTCAACATGGTATAAAGTTGGGGCATTATGTTCTGCAGAATACTGTCTGTCCTTGAGGGAGGGAGAAATGAACTTTGGTGGATTCCATGGCGTTCCTCCAGATTTCAGGATTGAGGACTTGAGCTCAGTGTTTCTGAACATTTGCCAACACCCAAAACCAGCTCATAGCAGCTTTACAGAATGAAGAAGACTCACCCATGGGCTAAAGTATGTTCCCTGACAGGTGAATCTTGGGTTGGTTGCCCTATAAAAGTCTTACCTTAACAATCCAGGGCAAAAAATTGGACAAACTGTAATCACATTTGGCTCTTAAAGGTGCACTCTAAGTCCTCTCTGAGGGCTCACTTTAATCCTTGCAAAATGAGATTGTTGCAGTTGGGTGGTCTCTGACCACAGGTGTCCTTCTAATTAAAATGTAATGTGAAAAATCAGGGGAAAGGCCTGTGACAAGGAGCAAGGGGCTTGCTAAAGAATAATTTTTATGGCAGCCTTACTGAATTAAAGCAGGTAAGTGTTTGGAGCAGGTGGTGTTCATACAAAGCAAGTTATTTTGGATCCTTGCTAGTAGAAGATGCTCATTCATTAACTTCCCTCCTTTTTGTTGTTTTTATGGTTACTCCTCACTCTACCTTCCTGCTTTATTTAGTCCTATTTCAAAGCAAGCATAACACAAGAAAATTGAAAGTAGAATTGATGGTCTGCCTAACAAGACTTTGTCAGAGACCTTGCTTTTAATTCACCAGCTTAATTAAATGCTATTTCTGCCTTCTTTGATTGGTATGCTCTAGTAGCTTCTCCGGCATGAGACCTTTCCATATCTCATTACATGACACAAGGATGTCCCTGGCAATATGACAATAAAAAGGGGTTGGGAATATGCAGGCCTTGTTGTATCTGACACATCTCACTGCAGAGAGAGGATTAAGTTGCCAGCATGAAGTTATTTAACATCATTTTGGATGTTGCACATTATCCAAACCAACCTCTAATTATCACTGCAGAAGCTGGAACTATCCCGGTAATCCTGTGCCATACCTAGAGCACTTCAGGGCATCTTAACTGATGTGATGTACCTATGTGTGAGCAGCTGAACATAACTATACACTCATTATTTTGCTACCTCAGCTGAAAAGTAACACAGATTAACATAAATCATCAATGCTTCTTCATCAGCATGGCATAGAAACCTGAATAGCGTTGGTACAAACAATAATTTGCGCTACTACAATATCTTGATTACTTGTCATTGTATCCTAGGCCCTGCCTTTGCTGTTCACCAGATTCTCCAAATTCTTTGCATAGAGAAGGATTATTGGCCTGCCATTTCTAGTGAAAATTACTTTGGCTATTAACCATGCAGTCTAGATAGGACATTTAAGTCTTAGCTCATCACTCTTGGCTTTCTTAGTCTGTGAAAAGAGAGAGGCACCTCCAGAAAGGAGGAAGTACCTTGCATCTCCCACCCTATAGGCTATCAAATGTACCATGTTTGACCAGCTAACATGAAAAGCCAAGTAAAGTGAGATGAATCGCACATTTAGGATCCAACTCCCAACAGAAATCAAAGATGTGTTTAATTTTAAATATCATATATTGAGATAGACGTTTGCAGAAATACTGGCTTTTGAGCATTTTCTAGCTTAAGCAAAAGTGGTTTTGATCATTCTACAAAAACTTCTTAACTCTCTCAAAATATGAAAGTTTTTAGATTCTTCTTTCTTCCTAAATTCCCAGTTTTAGCTGGCTAATGAGGAATAATTGTTTCTTATTCACTGATTTGATTCCTTATCACTTACCAGTTTCTTCTCAGGATTGGCAGCTGCCAACCTCACATTCATTTAACACCTAGTTTGTTCTGTGAAAGCTACCTCCCTCTAATTCTAGTTAGAGACATATAAAGAGTGACCAAATTTATCTGTGAGATTTACTGACGAGCATATTACTCATAGAACCATTAAACTGAGTATTCTCCATGTACACCAATATTTATCTTTTTCAAATGCATTGATCTTTTGACTTTGTTCTTCATACACAGTTGAAGACTTCTAGAGGAGGGATGTAATTATTAATTACATGAGATTCTTTTTGAATTGCTATTATTCCATTAAAGTCCCTTCAGTGTGGTATTCCAGTTCTCTAAGTCTCATGAAGGAAGAAGGGGTGGAGGAGAACATGTAGAAGTTAATTTTGTCTATTTTTTTTTTTAGAGTAAGGAAAAAAAAATCTCAAAGACAGATGGAAGCTGATTAGGGGTTTGTGGTTTTTTTTGTTTGTTTTTTGTGAGTTTTTTGATGAAATTCTGATATGTGTATTCAAATGGACTGCAGTATAACACCCTTCAGTATTTGGACGCGTTCTAGGTCCATCAAGGAATATATGTGGAGATTCCCATGGATATCCACAGCAGACTGTGCTGGGGTAGATTCCTTCACAGTTAGTACTCAGTAGAAACTTCCAAGGATCAGATCATCAGCTGAAGGGAACCAGAAGTTCTGCTACCTGTCTAAATCCCATTTTCCACTGCCAGGTCCTACCAGGTCACTGAATACTGGCAGTTGAATTTATTACTGCTTTAGAACAGGAGATAGCATTTGCTTGATTAATTGCAATATTCTGTCCTCACCCAAAATGGTGAGGATAAATTTAAATGAAAGCACTATGTCTGTATCCCTAAAAACCAAAACTAATCCTGATAAGTGCTACCTGTGTGGTGCAGCTATTGCTCATACATGGATATAATTTTTGCAAAGACTATGGACCCTATCCTGAGCTTCAGGTCACTCTGGGGAGGAAAAAGTGGAGAAGGTTTTAGCTGGGAAAGCTGAGAGTAGTATCTTCTATATTTCCCCAGCCAACAGGCTTCTCAGATGCTGACATGAAAGAAAGCTTGTTAGTCTAGAGAAGATGGATTATTGAGTTCATGTAAGTGAAGTTGCATAATAAACGTAATTTACCCCTGGATCCACAACCTGCATGAGGCTGACCCTCCAGGGCTGCCTGTGTCTCTGCACAGTGCATCAATGCACACACATACTGCTGCAGAGAATGTATTTAAGTGTCAAAGGGTTGTGGCTAATCACTCACTCCTTTGGCCACCACCTCTCTTCCCCACCCCTCAGGGGCAATGTTCCGCGCTTTATTCTTTCCAGCCATCATTTATTTCTTTCGAAAGAACAAGCTTTCTTTGTTTGGAGCTCCTACAAGTTGCACTAGACAGGAGGGGTGGGAGGATTCTCTCACAGGGTCTCTGAGGCAAACCTCACAGCTGATTTCTGAGTACACCACATACCATGGTGTCACAAAGATACCACAAACAGAGAAAAGTCATGCAGCCATGTGTTAAGGGAGCTGGCCCCATATTCATGCCAAGATTCTGGATTTCCTGGCACTCTAAAGCTTTTTGGACCATGGGGATTATACATTGCACAAGGTATCAGATGCCAAACCATGACTTTTTAAAAAGCACATGGGAAACAAATCACAATGACCTCTTAAAAAAAAAAAAAAAAAAAAGGATCCTATAGATGTGTTTTTAACAATAACAGACCAGGAAACTTTGCCTTATTAGACATTTACCCAGCTTATCTGCCTGCTGGCATTCCTCGAGTGCACTTGAACACACGCTGGGCCACCTCTGTCTGGGATCCTCTCCGATTTCACAAATCAAGCAAGGTCAACCCAGGGCAGAGGTTGGATAAGATTCTTTTAGTGAAACCCCCACTGTCTATCAAAAATGGAGCTATTCTATCAACTGGCAATGAACTTTTTTGTTCAAGGTTCATTCCAGAGCTGAGAACAGCTGGAGATGTTCTTCTGAGCACTGGGTCAAATCCATGTCCTTCTGACTGCCTGTCTGTTGACAAAGTGCTGTTACACTTTGCACAACACTGGGAATATTCAGCCCAACTAGCCTCATCAAAGTTACTTTTAACTTACCTCCCACCACTCTACAATGCCTTTGATAAATAGCACACTACACACTATATGGGTCTTACTGATTTTCTTTTGCCATGGAGGAGGTACAGCACCAAGAGATTTCCCTGGCCAGAAAAACCCTTGCATACTTGTTCTGCATTCAGCATGTGAGTAATGCTGTCAAAGTCAGTTGTAGAATTTAAACCAAGCAACATCCACACAGATTTTTCAGGACTTAAACTGTGTTCAGTGGGATTCAAGTAGCAGAAACTTAGGTGTCTACAGTGTAGAAAACTAACCTGAGCTTGTAACTCTCAACTATCCTTAAAGAAAAAAGATCTTAGGATGTAAGCCATATAATCTAATGAATTCATCCAATTTAGGATGAGTAAAATGTGGAAAAGTGTCTGAATTAATTCCTTGGGTTTAGTTTTGGGAGTCAATAAACTGGAGTATTTCTTGTTCAGCACTAGGAGCCTTGAAGTCAGTTTTAGCATGCTCTCAAGCAGTGACATCAGGCTGTGGGTTGATGAATACTTTAAACCATCACTGTCCATAAAAGAATCAGCCCCATTTATCACTGTCCTGTGCCATTCTTTCTCTCCAAAGTCACCAATAGGACATTCCATCCTAAAAACTTAGAAAATAAAAAAAAATTAACTACTCATTTTGGGTTTAGCAGGGAAAACTCAAACTTAGCAAGATTAGAAATAAAAATGGTTGCAAAGAAGACTCTCTACCTGCCCTTTCTGGTCCTACTTGCCTGATGAGGGTCTACACACAGGCTTGCTTTTAATCCAGCAACTGTCGACAGCATCCTGGATTACAAAGCAGTCCACAGTGTTCCCTTTGGGGCCCAAAGGAATTTTTCTTCATCACTCTGGAAACCTGCACTCCTTTGTTAATCAGTCTTCTCTGCCAGGTCTCTGCTCTTTCTGTGGGCTCCATTGTCCCCACATCTGTGCCTCACCCTCTTCCTGCCCTCCGTAAACACCTTTTTCCTAGGGAGGCCTTGCTGCTTTCAGAACGGTTATAATTTCTATTTCCTCTATTTGGCCCAAAAGGTAGCATCCGATACAAGACAGACAACCAGTCTCATCTCCTGCTGTTCAGCTGCATGTTTGGTAAAGGACTGACAGCTATAGCACATCTGTAGTTCAATTTCCCCCCTTTTTAAAAAAAATGTCAATTTTTCAGCTGGCCTGTTTCTTTGAATGGATTATCCTTAGGTTGCTGTCTGACTTAAACGTGCAAGAGAAGGGAACCTGTAGTTTGTTAAAGACATGACTGCAGTCACCTTGAGCCAACCTATGCTGTTGTTGTTCTGCATTCCAACCCACAAATCCGTCATTTTGTTCAATTCCAGACAGTACAATAATTTCAATCAGAACCCTGCTATTTTAAAAATATTTACAGAAAAGATCCAGGATCCTATTGGAGAGTGAGTTCTTTAGCTAGGCAGTCTTTAATGTTCGATGCTCGAAAACTTCTCATGCCTTCCTTGGAAGAATACAGGTTGTGAAATTCAAAGTTCCGTTGGAGAATCACCACCAGGACCAATCAAGATTATAAAGACAGTTTAAGCCACCTCAGTATAAGAACCGTTCATACTGAACTACTCTGCCGTGTTGTAGACAAACAAACAAAATCAAGACCTTTGGACACAACCAAGAACCCCATGGAATAAGTATGAAAAAAGTCATGAAGATAGACTACAAATTTGGCTGCAATTGGATTAAAGAGAGTGAAATTATGATGATATCTGCAAATACCTGAATACCTGTAGCAGCAGCAACAAGTAAGAAGGTTGCTATAGCAGTGATGTGTGTTATGCCAGAACCTATATCCTTGATGGCACAAAGGAGGGACAGGATCTGGGAAAAGGAGGAGATGTGAGAAGCCCAAATGAAAAGTTTTATTAGGTGATTATTAAACTCTTCTGCAGTGCCAAGCACAGTATAAGGCTGCCAGCTTGTCTCACTGCAAAACCCAAATTAAAATAATGAAAGGGGCCCTAATCACAGGGTGTCTAGTGGTTGTTTTTCTATCTGCGCTGGCTGACAAGCTCCACTACCCTCATCAGTCTGAGGGAGAAGCTCAGAGGTGGCAGAGAAGCTTCCCCCAAGGGCAATGCACTTTCAGCAAACTTGTTCCCTTCATAGATACAGGCACTTAACCTGGCAATGAAAAGTGTGATGAGAAACCAGACTACCCACCCAGCCAGGGCTACCAGAGACTGGACCCATTCGCAAGGAAAGAAGAGAAGGTGGGACTGTCTTTTGACCACCTACTCATGGAGCTGAATTCTTTTGTCAAGCCTGCTTCATTACGTAGACCCAGGAGCAGCATCTAGGAGCCTTGAGAGTGGGTGGTCTAAATTATTCATCACTATAACATAATGAAATACCATCTGGGGCATCTTCCTCCATTTCACACCCCTCAATAGGTGGTCTGAATATAAACTGCTTTTCATGCGCGGGACACAGAGGTCTACTGTGGAAAGGAAAACTTCCTCCTGAGGGGTGGAAGTGGACATCTTTTCCACTGTCCCCTGGCTTCAGCCATAAGGAGAAGTAGTCCGATGTTGTCACAAGCATCAGTTATAAACAGGGGTTTATAATGTCTACATAATGGCAACTGCAAACACCATGTGGATGTTGATTAAAATGATCCAGGTCCTGATTCAGCAAAGCGTTTTATCACACATTTTTAATCTGGCTGTGGTTGCTGGGTCGTAAGCAAGAGTTTGGCAGTGGCTTGTCAAAAAGTATGCTCTAACTCAGCAGCAATGTAGCCCAGGAGACTGATCCTATGACACACACAGGCTGGATGCACCCACACCATTCACCTGGGAACATTGTGTAGATAAGGGTAAGGCCTCTTCAATATATATCTCATCTCTTCAAATGGCTTGTACAAGTTTCCCATTTTCTGACACCATCAACCTTATGATTCTACATGCTGTGACCAATCTATTTTTAAATAACACAGGCAACACAGCCCTGCCTACATCACATCTCTCGGGACATTTCTGTCATTTTAACCGAACTTCTTTCTTTTAGGAAGCTTTCTCCACACCTAGATTTAATTTGCCTCAACCTCATTTTTACCTCATTACTGTTGTAATGGTGACCTTACAGGGACCTGAGAAGGTCACCATCGCCACACCAGGTTGGCACAGAGAAGGCAATGCAAGACAGACTTCCTTGACCTATGATGTTGTCCACCCATCCGAACACAAGTGTTCTGTGGGATGTGTTAGCTGGCTTTAGGATCTGAAGGCAAATTTCTATGCCTAGAACTAGCAGTTCTGGTAATTCTCCAGGAGATGAAAGGGAGGAATATATAGCGCTGGGCGGAAAGGCAGTGCTGTTCTTTAGAGAACTGTGTGGGGCTGACATAATGTTCTGTGCTGTGATATTCCCAGTAGGAACATATGACTTTGGGTCACAGGTTTGAAGGTAGCCATCTTGTTAACGCAAAGGCAGCTCAGAGCAATCCAGCCTTCATTTTTCCACTGCATGTGCATATGCACATCCATGTGGTTTTGCCTGCGAGCACAAAATCAGTATGGCTGGCATTGCCTTTCATAAAATTCATGCTTTGTCTTGGTCCCTTCCCAGTAAAATACTGGCTCACCATTAGTGGATCTGGTGAGCTTCTCCTGTACAATTAATAGCTGGATGAGTTTGTGGGGTGGATGGAGAAAGGGCTTCAGAATTTGCAAATCCCACAGCAAGTTCCTATCTACTCCCACTCATGCAAGAACACCATGGCAACAAGCTCAAACTGTGCAAATTGGCTGCAAAGTACTTTTCTTCAGTCAGTAACACAATACTTTTTCTTTCCCCAGACATCCAATATATATTTACGCCCCCCAAACACCCCTTACCAGCTCCCAAGGTGATAAGCAATTAATTTGGTTACGGCTTCCTTTCTTCAGAGCTAAAGCTGTTAGGGTTGCTGGTCTTGGAAGAGGTGTTAAATTTGCTCTCCTCCCTACCAGACCATTCATGCAGAACGCCACTGCCTCCCCTCTTGGACACTAAGATACAAGCGATGTGAGAGCAGCTGCTGAGCTTGCAAAGCCTAATGAATCTGCTACCATGCCTGAGAAGCCTTATCTGCCTCAAAGGCATTTCTTCTACTGATCTTTTGAGCAGGAGAAGAGTTGGGTAGGCAGGTGGTTTGGACACTACCCTCTAAGGCCATTTTCTACAGAGCCATAACACTGCAGATCCATTCCTACTGTGATTTAAATTGTCTTTCCCATCACAGGTTAAAATGAAAGTGTCAAAATGTGCTATGACTCAGTAAAACACAACAGGTGTGGGTGATTTCCTACCCAGTGTTTCTATTCTACATTCTTAGTGCAAATACTTGCTTCTCTTTATTTCAGAGTCTAAGGTGTTCGGTGTCAAAATGATATTCAAGCTCCACTGTAGATTCAGGACATACTGATGTCTAGCCTGTTGTCTCCACCAGAAAGCCATTGTGGGCTTGATAGTTGGCATGCCCACATTCAGACATACTTTTCCTATCTTTTTCAACCCCTCAGGTATATTGCAATTTGTATTACAGAAGTACTGAGAGGCCCTGTGTAAAATGAAACCCCATTTGGAAAAACAAAACAAAACAAGCAAACAAACAAAATAAACCCCAAACCCTAATAAAACAGTCTCCAAGATGAGGTGTTTCTAAAGACAATGCAAGTAGATAAACTAAGAGAAAGGGAGGTGAATGAGCAGCATAGATGGAGATGCTATTGTCTTTGAATAGCAACAGGGTGTTCTAAACAGAAAACAAAATTTTAAACTATGAAAGTCATGTCAGCAACAAAAAATTGGCAAAAACCAGTGCCTGCACTGAGTGGTGCTGAGCTGCACAAGAAAAGCTGCTTATTGTACAGAATAAGTAGAATCATTTGGTCCTCAAGTTTGACTCTCACTCCTACCATAGCAGCATTTTTCTCACCTGAAAGGGTGGCATTCCCATGATGGTTTGTTGTTTTTTTTTATTTCCTCCAGACTCAGTGGTTCCCTGCTCTGAATGAAGAACTGGTGTACTGAATCCAAATCCTGTCATGGAAGGTCCTGTCATGAGTAGACTCACTCATTTCTTCATTGACAAAGTCTAAAAAGTATCAAAGTAAATGGGACAAAGAAAACCACATGATCTGGGGGTAATGTCCATTAACTGGGACATCTTGTGTGATATTGAGCAAGTATTTAACATATGTAATGAGTTACCCTTAACTGTGCGTTGCTTCTTGGGTTAGACATAAGGCATTTCTATTTGTTTGAATAGCAAGCTTTGTTTGAAGCTCAGTTCCTAGATGCTCTCCTGGATACAAATTTTACCTTGCCAGGAGGCAGCATTTTCTTGACCGTCTCAGTGATGGAATCCATTTTTTTCCTGGGACCATTTTTCACCCTGAAGAGGAGTCTCACACATTTCTCTCCTGCCTCTTGTGCTTGCGCTCATTCTTGTTCATTCCTCTCAGATAAAGTAACATTTACTTAAGACTGGAAAATCTTACTTTATGAACCTTTTACTTCATGGCTTGGGCTTGGCTCAGCTGAAAAATTAGAGGCCACATCCTCACGTAGTATTAAATGGGAATCAGGCCAGTTTCCACCAGGGGAGAATCCAGCCTCCCCTGGCAAGAACAACATTGCTCACATTGAGTAGCAAGGGTTAACAGGCCGTCATGCTTCACTTTTAACATCATCTCTAACAAAAGGAGAACACAGAAGACAGAAAAGGAGCAAGATATTTTCTGAGGGAGCATAAATATAATTGCAGTCAGAGGCCAATATTTTCCATGGTTTGCAGCAGAGTCATTCACAAGACTCAGACATCAATAAATGAACCTTTAACTTGCCTCCTAGGTCTGTTATCCATTCCACACAGTGCTTTAATTACTTGGTGCCTAAGAAGCATTTTTGGACATTGAAGTCTGTCACCCCTTAAGCTGTCTGCCCGACTCTTCATTTCACGAACAAGATACACACAACCTCATTTAGCCAATAGCAGGCTGGTCACACAAGTATTATGTTTTTCCTCTTGCTGTCTACTGTTTCACCACTGTAGGAATTACACAGCCAAGAGCACAGTAGGAATAATGGCTCTATTCATTTCCCCCGGGACTAATTCTTACAGATGGCAAGCACTGTGATGGGGCAAATTAGCTTCTTATTTCATTTGGAGGCTTAAAGTTATAAGCTCATTTTGTTGTTGTTTGCGAGATAGCTCACAGCAGGACAGTGCAACCCTGTACATTGCTGTTAGGAGAAAAAGAGGCAAATCCTGTATATAAGGTGATCAGAAGGTAGGAAAGGGGATGCTAGGAGGACCTTGTCACTGCTGAGCCTGTACCTGTCAAATGCTTATATCTGAGCTCAAGGAAAGCTTTATTGTTGCCTGGGCTCCCAGTCAGGTGCTGGTATGAACAGGAGGCTTAGCAATGCTGCAATCCAGGATCATGGCAGTGGCAGGTTGGTAAATCAGGATTTGTGGGTACTTCTGGGGAGAAAAAGTAGAAATAAAGCACAGTTTCCACAAGCAGGCTTGACTGTTGTTATATTACTTGGAAATACTAGGAAAAGCCAGGAGATCTTTGTTTACCTGAAAAAACAGCAAACAGACGTACCCATGAATGTTTTCTTTCACAGTCATTTTCCTCCAGAGACACACAAGAGAGCAGCAGTTTCAAAACTCAACAGAAGATCCTTGCAAAGTGAAAGCCATCTTTTTCCCTTTGGTAATCACTGTGTGGTTGTGATTACCCACTGAACTATGGCCATGTGCACTCCTGTACCTTTACCAGATGGCATTTCCAGACAGGGCTGGGCCTTCACGTACATCGTCGTTTGTCTGATTTTCCAAGCAGAAAATAGAAGGATATATCCTCAGGTTTTGAGTGAATCAGCATCTCTCTGGAGATTTTAATTTATACCAGTCACTGAACTGACCCATAATGTCACTTTTTATGGGAGCTTTCATGGTCAAAGTCTCTTCTCATGAGTAATAATATACCATGAGCAGTAATACAAGATGCTGGATGGGATTTTGTTTGCTCGTAAAAACCCTGTATTTGTGTTTCAGACAGAAATTGTCAGTGAAACAAGTAACCATCGTTCATCAGAGATCTTATTAACAGCTATTTTCCTGCAACCACCATCCAAGATAAAAGTTTTATTTTCTGCAGTGTTTCAGAAGATCATAAGGGATGTGTAACCTTTCCTCAGAGAACTGTAAGGAGAGTGAGTTCAGCCTCACACCAGAGATGTTATAGATAATGACTTAAATCATACCAGTGAGATGGTTTCAAATGCATGACAGACTAAGCCTCAGATTCTCTGTCCTCTCTGGTCTTTATCCGTACTGTAAAGAGCTCTGTGAATTTTCAGCATTTTGGCAAAAATTGCATTTTCACTAAAATTACATTTCAGTAATTGCTGAAGCTGGACTATACATGACTCTTTCAATTCTATTCCACCTAGAGGTCTATCAACATCATTGTTCATGTGTCCTGATTTCTCATCTCCCTTGCCTTTCCATCTCTCCCAAAAGTCACCTCTGCTCTGACTTATTCCACATTACTTATTCCTGTGCCTGTCTGCTACTTAATTTTCCTTCCTTTCTTCACAGGAGAAATAAGAGAATAAGAGCTTGCCTCCCTTCACTTTCAGTGTCGACAGTGTTCCATCTGAGTTATTCTCCCTCAACTGTTTTTACAGTCTTGGAGAAAAGAATGTGCTTTCAGAGTATGATTTAGCTGATCAATTTTTAGGGATGACTTACAGTCTAGATGCTACCTATTGTATGCACTAGTTCTCTGTTCGTTATAAAAGACCTCAGTGTGTCTTTCTAAGGCATGCACTTCTACATAAAAAATGATCTTCATCTCCCTTCAAGCATCCTTGTGCAGTGGGACGTTCTTTGTTCCCTTCCCACCATGTTCTTTATGCCCTTTCTACCATTCAGCTGTGTCCACCAGGCATCTATAGCAGCGCCACACTCTTGACATCTATGGTAATTTATCTTCCTTAAGATACACAATACAGTGCTGCAGAATCATCAGACACTGGGCCTTTTTTCCACAGTATGGCATGTCCCAAAAGGTACAAAACATTATTCATATATAATCAAGTGAAATTTAGTTTTTCAGTTCCTGCACCTTCACAGTCCCTCATTGACCCTGAGCTTTTATTCAGGTGTTATTTAGGATGGAAACTGGGAGATATCATCACAACACAGTGGAGAAGTCCACTGTGGCAGAAAGCCATGTTAAGATAACCATCTTGCTTCTGGTCCCTTAACTAGATGAGGTTTTCCATATGCCACAACCTTGTGTGACTCTGCTCCTCAACATCTTTGTCAGTGGCGTGAACAGTAGGATTGAGTGCACCCTCAGCAAATATGCTGATGACACTAAATTATGTGGTTTGGCTGATATGCTGGAGGGAATGGATGCCATCCAGAAGGACCTTGACGCACTTGTGAGGTGGCCAATGCCAATCTCATGAAGTCAACAAAGCGAAGTGCAAGGTCCTGCACGTGGGTCAGGGCAATCCCAGGCACAGATACAGGTTGGGCAGAGAAGAGATTCAGAGCAGCCCTGAAGAGAAGGACTTGGCGGTGCTGGTCGATGAGAAACTCAACATGAGCTGGCTTCAGCGTGCGCTCTCGGCCCAGAAAGCCAACCATATCCTGGGCTGCATCAAAAGGAGCATGACCAGCAGGTTGAAGGAGGTGATCCTGCCCCTCTACTCTGCTCTTGTGAGACCTCACTTGGAGTATTGTGTGCAGTTCTGGTGTCCTCAACATAAAAAGGACATGGAACTACTGGAACAAGTCCAGAGGAGGGCCAGGAGGATGATCAGGGGACTGGAGCACCTCCTGTATGAAGACAGCCTGGAGAAGAAAAGGCTGCGTGGAGACCTAGTAGTAGCCTTCCGGTATCTGAAGAGGGACTACATGGATGTCAGAGAGAGGCTTTTCATCAGGGACTGTAGTGACAGGACAAGGTGTAATGGGTTTAAACTAAAACAGGGGAAGTTCAGGTTATATATAAGGAAGAAGTTCTTTACTGTGATGCTTGCCCAGGAAGTTGTGAATGCTCCATGCCTGGCAGTGTTCAAGGCCAGGTTGGACAGAGACTTGGGTGACATGGTTTACTGGAAGGTGTCCCTGTCCATGGAAGGGGAGTTTGAACTAGATGATCTTAAGGTCCTTTCCAACCCTAACCATTCCATGATTCTGCCATTCTATGACATTATTCTCTAGATCCTACAGCTCTGGTAATTTCTACCTTTATGTAAAAGCTTGTTTCCTATTGTATATTGCTCCATATAGAATGGAAAAATCGCTGGCCACTAACTCTACTACTTGCTGCTGCTGAGAGCTAGAAAGACCTCATAACTCATAGGTTTGGTATCAGAAGTATCCACATAAGGCTTTTATTGTGTGTACACGATAAAAGTACACATTCTTAGACCATGTAGAGTCAGTTCCACTCAACTGTTAATGAGGTTTTGATGATCACCATAAGCAGAAAAGCAGCATATACTTTCTTTGCATCAAAGATGTTTCTAGTTCTACATAAAAATATGAACTTTTTTCCTGAAATAACTCAAAATATTAAAGAAGAAAATCACTGTCAACAATACAAAAATAATCTGAAAAATACTTTTTGATGGAAAAGGACACAACTATTTGGATTAAAATAAAAAACTTTCACATGTATGAAATGGAAACAGCCTATTATAGTTGTTTAAGAAATTATAATGCTTGTTATAGCATATTAAACAATCTTCAAAATGAAAAGTCATGATGACATTAAAATTGGTAATTCTCTTTTCTGATGAGACTATGACAGAATGTTTCCATCCTACAAAATGCTACATTTGCATATGCACAGACACAGACATATGTTTGCAAAATGCAGCCTGCTAGAAGACACATCTTTTTCTGAAAGTTTTATGTGAATAAAATATTTTAAATTAAAAATCCTATATTCTACACAGAAACAATCTCTTCAAAAAGTTTCCAGCCACAAGTGGTTGAAATTTCACATTGGTAGAAGAGTAAACCCTACTGCTCTGTAAAGCTACCATACTATAAGGAAATATTGTGGATGGTGTAAACTACCTCAGAACTCTAGGCGGTCTGGAGTAAGTATAGATGATTCATAGAATCATAGAACAATTAGGGTTGGAAAGGACCTTAAGCATCATCTATTACTAACCACCTGCCATAGGCAGGGACACCTTCTACCAGACCAGACTGCTCCAAGCCCCATCCAGTCTGGACTTGAACACCTCCGAGGATGGGGCAGCCACAGCTTCTCTGGGAAACCTGTGCCAGGGCCTCACCACCCTCACAGGGAAAAACTTCTTCTTCAGATCTCAGCTAAATCTCCCTTCTGTCAGTTTAAAGCCATTCCCCCTCATCCTGTCCCTATAGAGCCTTGTCAAAAGCCTCTCTCCAGCTTTCTTGTTGGACCTTTTAGGCACTGGGAGCTTCTCTAATATCTCCCAGGAGCCTTTTCTTCTTCAGGCTGAACAACTCCAGCTCTCTAAGCCTGTCTCTGTAGGAAAGGTGCTCCAGCCCTCTGATCATCTTTGTTAAATTAAGATTAAAGTAATGTGTGAGGTTATAGCTTCTCTGTATCTTTTATGTGTGCATCCACCTCCAGCACCTTGTCTTTAGAGGAAAGGGAGTCTACCTGTTCCTTAAGCCTATCGTTTTTGATGGCTCTACTGTACAAGTGGGATGCATGTTTTGAGCAATCCTGAGCTGAGCTGTAGTCCTGTGCTGTCTCTGATCTGCTGCTTTTCCTGTTGTGACAGGTTGGCGCTTCATCACGGTTTTCCTTTGGATCTGCAGATCTTGCTCGCTATTGTAGGGTGACCATCTCCTTTTTTTTTTTCTAAGACAGAAAAAATAAGAAGAAAGAAAAATAAATCCCACATGTTGATTGTATTGAATCATAAAGCCAACATTATGCTGCGGTGGAAATTCCTTCCTTACGCTGATGCCTCCCCCCCCGGCTTTCTGTCTTTGCTTGGAGCCAGTGGTTACTGGAACCACCAAGCCCTACATTTTGTCGGGCCAAGTCCTTGCCTGCATCCACCAGCACTCAGTCCCAAGCCCTTGAGGGAAAAGCCCAGGCTAGCAAAGCCATTCAAAGACACTGATGAAAGCCCATGTCAGCATCATACATATGCAGAGCTCCCTAACTCTGGATTAATGATTTCTGTAGTAGACTTGCTGCTGGTTTTACAAGTGTATACTCAATGCAGAAAAGGGAAGGAGGAGAACGCCAAGAGAGGAGGCATCGAAGTTTAATGACAAAATCATGGCTAGCTTTGCCAGGGCATTTCATTATATAAGTTGAGCAGTAAGATTGTTTCCTACGCCCCTGTGACCAAAGGAATGCAGGGAGCACGCGGCTTGAACCAGACAGTGAAATGGATAGCTTACGGAGTCCAGGAACACGCGTAGGCTGTCCCAGCCACCGCAGTGTAGAAGTACAGCCTCGCCAGTGAATGAAAGAACTGCTCCAGAGTTTCTTTAACTCCAGTCCAGGGGATTAAACGATTCACTCCAGGGTTTGCAACAGAAAGCCTCGGTAAGCCAGCCAAAGGCAGAGTGCAGTAAGCATGCAAGGAGTTCAACTCAGGATTCCTTATTAAAGGAATAGAAATGACAAGAAAGTAAAATTCCAGCAGCTAAAAAGCAAAAAGCTTCATGACTTCAGGCTGAAGGGTTTATAATGAAATGCTGATGCTTTCTGTGTTATTTCATTTTTCCAAATCCATCTCCCAATCTCACACACAGACACTCTCTTCCTTCTCCTAACTTTGCACGCTGAGGTCTCTGAAGCTAAATTGACATTATTACTTATGCATGTACTGCCCAGTGTCCTTATTTCACTGAATTATAAATTATATCTGATAACAGCAAATATTAACAGACTATCAACACCCATTTTTCTCCTCAAGGCAAGAAAAGACACATATCAGCACTTATCTCCCCAGAGGTACTTCCCCAGGTAGCAGCCTGCTTACTTGGATCAAACTGTTTTCAAAGACCACTGTAGTAATCAACAAGCTTCTATGACTAATGTCAAAGTTGTGGACTAATATCTACACAAGCTAGAAAAGCACCCTAAAATTTAAGCAATAGTCTGGAAATGACTGTATATTTTCCCTGCTGATAATGTTTCATCAATCTTGAAATATTCATGGCACTTGAAGAACAGGCAGCAAAGGGGGATCTGGCTGTATAAGCTAGGGGTTAGTGGCCTCTGGTCAAGGTTTCTAGTGTCTAGAATAAGGTAAAAATAATCTTTGCAGAAATCTCCCAGAAGCATGAAAATGTTTTATGACCTGTATTTTTCACTAGTTATAGCCCTAAAGCAGCACCAATTGCCTCCTACATCCTTCCCTTTATTATTTCCATCTGATAAGGTTTGATATCCCATCACCTGCAATTCTGGCTTTGGGAAGTTTATTCTAGGAGCTTAATTCTCCTGAGCACCCATTATAGAGGGAAGGAAGGTGATGAAATCAGCCATATGCATCTCACTTGCGATGGTTGATAACTAACTTCCAGATGTTTCATTACAGACTGTTGCAACATCTGCGCCCTTTAGTGGAAAGACAGTCTTGCTGCAGCAATGCAATTGGGAAAGATTGCAGGGAGAGGCAGTATTTTATATTACATTAGACACATGGACCTGAGGAAAAATTAAAACTAGAAAGGTAAATAACTGACAAGTTCCTTGGTAAGCAAGGTGAAACAGGGCCAGCAAGTTTGTGCTTGGGTTCAAAAATATAATTCACTTGAGCAGTTGGTTCTCATCCAAACTGCTGAAGTGTTTGGAATCATGTCATGAACCATCAGCTGTTCATGGGTGATGTGGCAGGAGCAAGAAAACGTTGCTCCTGCTCTTGACAGAAACTTAGGAGTAACTCAACAGAGACATCTTTGTTTAGGTAATCATACATCTACTGTCATTCCCTTTTATTAGTATATGCATAATTTAGAAAAAGTATTTAACATAATTATTAATGTGGGTATACATTATACAAAGCCATTTCTGAACTTTGGAGAAGCTTAGATCTTAACACAAATTCTACCCCAAATTCCCACATCTAGAGCCACAGCAGTCTTCAAGTCAAGTCTAGATGTTCTAACTGAATAGATGGTAACCCGGTGTCATTTCCTAGGGACATCCAAAGGTTCTTAAAATAAGTAGAGAATATATGATTTTATTTTTCCTAGATATTCTTTTTATTCACAGAGTTCCTAGCCTTTGTTGGGTTATTAGGGTTTTTCATTGCTTTTGTTACCTTGTTTTCAAATGCTCCTGAGTATTTCCATCAAGAATATGCCTGCTACTGTGAACAGAGAAAGCTGTGCAGAAAAGATAGCAGCCGAAATCTGTTGGGTATTCACCTTGTTTAAACATAGAGGACAGAATGAACCTGGTTTAGACTCCACTGTCTCAGACATTTGGACCTGCCTTTGTTGAGCGAAAAATTACTGACCATGAGATGTAAGTGATGAGCTGTTCTTTTCAAAACATGCAGTGAGTCTTACTTTTTTCCTAAATTGACCCCCAAAATGGGAGATCCTGACAGAATAATCCCTCTGAGGTCATTCATGAAATCATAAACTCTCTTTGCCCTGCTGAACCCTACCTTTCATCCTGCCTCATTCCAACAACTATTATGCCAAATATTATTCTTATTAATTCATAATGAAACCATTAACACAATCTGTGTTGGTTTTATGACTAGAAGTTTGCAGAATTTCTTTCAATATCAGAATGCTTACAGTTCAAGAGGATTGCTACATGAAGAAAGATGCCTCAGCGCTTTTGAGGACACTCAAGGACAATGGAAATGCCCATATCATGGAATTAAACCTTTATGTCTCCTGTAGAGTCCCCAGAAGACCACTAACAATTTTCTGTTACTCCATTCTCTTAATAGGAGGAGGTGCCTTCTGCAATATCAGCTATGAAGGGCTATGTATGAAAAAATATAAAGACAGTTTTGGTCAAATTCTCCCATCCCAGTTCTCCTGGGTTCAGCAGTAGCAGTCATTTTTCCCCTTCTTGGTAGCTGGTGCAGTGCAGTGTTTTGATTTTTGACCTGGGAACAGAGCTGATAGTAATGTTTTGGTTTGGCCAAGGACTTTGTGAGCCTCATGCTCTGCCAGGGAGGAGGGGAAGCCAGGAGGAAGCAGAGACAGGACACCTGACCCAAACTGACCAAAGAGGTATTCCATACCACAGCACATCATGCCCAGGATGTAACTGGGAGTTAGCCAGAAGGGCTGGGAGACTGCAGGTTTGGAGGAGGTATTGGTCGGTGCTTGGTCGGGCTGAGGGGGCAAGTTATCGGTCAGCTGGTGGTGAGGTGTTGTATTCTCTTCCCTTGTTATTTCCTTTATCATTGTTATTACTGGTGGTAGCAGTAGTGATTTGTGTTATACCTTAGTTACTAAACTGTTCTTATCTCAACCCGTGGGAGTTGCATTCTTTTCGATTCTCCTCTCCGTCCCTCTGGGAGTAGGGGGAGGGAAAGAAGGGGGGGGAGTGAGTGAACGAGTTACCTGACTGGGTTTAAACCACGACACCAGTATAGATAATCTTTGTATGTGAACTTCTGTTCCCTTTGGGGAGGGACTTTTCATTAGGGACTGTAGTGATAGGACAAGGGGTAATGGATTAAAGCTTAAACAGCAAAAGTTTAGATTGGATATAAGGAGAAGTTCTTTACAGTAAGAGTGGTGAGGCACTGGAATGGGTTGCCCAGGGAAACGGTGAATGCTCCATCCCTGGAGGTGTTCAAGGCCAGGTTGAACAGAGCCTTGGGTGACATGGTTTAGTGTGAAGTGCCTGTGCTCATGGGAGGGGGATTGGAACTAGATGATCTTAAGGTCCTTTCCAACCCTAACCATTCCATGATTCTGCGATTCTATTCTACTCTAAAACCTGCATCTAATCCCAGCATATTGCAACCATCCTGAGAAATCAAGCTCAGCCCAGGGTGATTCAGAAGCCTTTATTTTATATCACCACTATATTTTCATGTAAACTCCCAGCCAATAATGAAGTCTTGCTATGCCAACTGGTAAATAAATGTTACAGATAGGTGAACTACAGGATTTCTGCAGTACTGCATTTTGGTTTATCAAACTTGTCTGCAATGGCTATTTTCAGATCAAGTGAAAATCAAACTGCTCCTTTGTTGGTGCTATATTCTAAAAATCCTAGTCCCTCTTTTTGTCCTCTGAGCCAAGTTCATGTCCCAGTGATTCCCCCGCTCACCAATTTTACCTGGGTTTCAGATGGAGAAATGCATGTTGCTTTCCAGAGAAAGGGAATGGCCCAATGGGCAGGCTAATTTCAAGCTGAGATAGAAATGCAACTTAATATGCTGTCAAAAATGATCTGAAACAGATCTTCTTGTGCCAGCTGATAAAACTGAAATGTTCTGCTTTGGACTGAGCCACCCCAGGTTGGAAGCTGAAATTTTTGCCTTTTTCGATGAAAGGAACAGAAACAAAAGCAAAACTAGCAGCAACAAAAAACACATGCACAGAAACAAATCCAGATAAATAAATAAATGAATAAAACCCACTTTTGGGTGGCAAAGTAAAAAAAAAAAAAAAAAGGTGATATTCAAATCCTGCTTTGGAGTATTTGTAAAACAAAACTGCTGATATGAGACAAAGCAGTGGAGTGTATAATGCCTGTGTCATAACCAAGAGGACAAAGCAGGGCTCCTGGGTGTGACTTTGCTGATGCACGATGCCATGGTTTCAATGCCATAGGTACTGCAGCAGACTGCCACGTGTCTCAGTCATGATCTGCACGATTTCATCCAGCCACAGCCTGATGTGCACAAGGGTACAAGAACAACCTACAGCCACAAGAACATAGTTGTGTGCTCAGCTCCTTGATCTGCCCTTTGTGTCACCAGACAAAAAGGATGAGCTGCATGGCAAGCAGATATCTTCGTTTGATTTATCTTAAGCTGATAACTTATTCCACTTACACTACAGCATCAAGGTTTAAAAAGAGATGACCCAGCTGACCTCCAGCAACATCCACCCAGCCCCTCTCCCTGTTGGCTCTTGTGCTCTTGTGCTCTTGTCAAAGTCCTGTCTGTCAAGCACTTGCAGACTTTCAGCCTCTGCAATCTCGGTATCGCAGGCAGCAAGAGTTTGTATACAAAGCTGTCACCACTCTCAAGAGTGGGTGGATTTTCCAGCTCATCTGTAACCTGAGTGGCACTTCAGCCCTGGGATCTTTCTTCCTAGTGTCAACAGCATGCAGTGCTGTGCTATCCCGTTACACATTATCTTCGATCAAGTTGATGGGCAGGAGGGAACAGAGCCAGAAGTAATTGTGACAGGCTGAGTGTTTTTACAGGCACAATAGTTAATGGGCTGGTTAATGTAAAGGATTAGCCCCTTCATCCCCAGGACATGTGAGAGGGGAGGAAGGGGGTGGCGCTACTCAGAAAGCCCTAGTAGGAAACACTGCAATCGGCTTGTAATCAGATAAAAGCATATCAGAAAAATCCTTTAAAATATCTTGTTGTTGGCACAAGGGCTGGCATTTCAGGGCCCTGACGCTCATGGTACCCACAAAAAAAAACAGAGCCTTAATATGAACTGTACTTCAGGGGAGCAGAGAAGGGAAGAGAAGGCTAAACATGTGTTCTTCTTCCTCAGCTGGGGGATAAGAGCGGGAGGCAAAGGTGAAGCTCTCAGATGCACTGTGAGGACATCAAGTCTCCTCTCTCGAAAACTTCTCCCAGCAGATGATGCAGTGTTACATCTTTATGTTGGGAAGTTCAATAAGCAGTTGCCTAGATGTATTGCTTCATGCTGGATCTCTCTTTGTGTACAGTGGATATCTGCCACATTGAATAAGACAGCAAAGCCCATAGAGCTGACCCTGAGGCTCCAGCCTCTCCCCACTGCATCCACCTTACATTACAGAAGCATTATCCAGAGGAGTCCATCAAGTACTATTGTATCACCACTAAGTGTCCAAGCTTATAGGATTTATGGCCATATGCTCTCCCGGCTTATGCATTGTGAAGTTTAGGAACTCTTCCTCAAACTTTTCAGGCAGGCTAAAACCTCCTGACTGATGGCTGGATCAGCTTACAGCACAGACACAATCCCAACAAGACACTCCCCATGAAAGCTACTAAGCACCAGAAGAAAAGGGACCATCACCAGCAGAAATGTGGGAGGAGTTAGAGCTGGCTTGATAGCATCCCTTGGGGAAGGTATATCACAAGGAGGTAGAAATCTGGGCAGTAGACAGGACTGTGTTACCTTGTGTCACCAAGCCAAGGAGATTTGAACATGTTTGTGGCCAAACAGTTTCTAAGTATGCTCTAGCATGTAATTGTTTGGGGTTTGCATTAGGCTGCTGGGATTTAACCAATCCACACCAGTCCACAAGCCAAATCGTTATCTACATGACAAAGTGGTGTTTAGCAACTTCCCCATCGCGGTAACTTTCAGCTGTGTCACATGGTCCCAACCACTAAAAAAAAAATATTAGTTTAAGTTTGAGAAAACTCATAGAAAAAATTATCTCCTTCCTTCCCTTCTCTCCACAGACGACATCCTAATTTCAGCAGCAAGAAACATAGGAAGCAAAAATATAATTCTAGATAGCTGCTTTTCTTTTCCTTGTTTTGATACATTTTGAATATTTTTCCATATTCTGATATCTAAGTGAAGGGAAAAAATACATATTTTGATATCTTGGTGAAGGGGAAAAACAGAGAAAGCAGTTTAAAAGCAAACTTGTGATTTTTCCATCTTCAGTTGGCCAGTTCATATTCACTTCTGCAGCCTCATAGCACTGTCATTAGCACCATTAGCACCCAGCTGGTTTGTAGGACAGGTCACTATGTAGAAGATCAGCACAGGGACACATCAGAGAAGAATTTAATTCACCTATTTTTATGAATGTCCAAAACTTACATAGGGAGGTTGGTACAATATGCATTACACTGAGCCATTCCCACCAGCCTCACTGAATGTGGAAGGCACCAAGAAGAGATCAGAACCTTTCTAAGCCACGCACCCACTTCATTGTTGTCCTCAAAAAGTAATTAGTACCTTCATAATGTGGAACAGATTTGGCCACCTTTTAGTCAGATATTTGCTCTCCGCCATATCCCCTCTGTCAATACCTTAGCAGGAATTTTTCCAGCATCCTGGTTTCTGTGGGAATTACAGAGTCTCACAGCCTGCTCTGGTCACTGCAAGAGAGACAGACCTTCACCAGGGTGCTTCATCTGAATACCTAGGGATTTGAGCACAGGCAGGGAGCTGATGAAGCCTGGAGTATGATTTTGGACCTGAGAAAGAGTAGCTCAGCTGAAGTAGTCTACCCTATAGATACATAAAGTGAGAAAAAATTAATCTCACCCTGCTAGTTTAATCTACAGAAGATAAATCAAGAATTTTAGTTATCATATTTTCACTATTATTTTGCAATGATGGTCTGTAATGACACCCACAAAGAACCAGTTTCTTCTCCTGAGAACCCTTCATCCTTTTTTCCAAACATGCATGTAAATTCTGCAGAAATTCAAATGTGGTTTCTGCTTCTGGTTCACACGCACAGAAAAGATCCAAGTTAACAGAGCTAAATTTTCTGCTCAAGGCATGATCCAGCTTTGGAAAATTTCCATATGACCACATGTGCAAAAAGGTTGAAAGCAGCTGAGCTGCTGTTGTGAAATATGAGTGTCACAGAGAAGTCAAAAAGGAAAGTGATCGCTCTGTTCTCTGATCAGGGCTTGAGCAGCTTTCAGAAAATTAGCCAGGGGCAAAACCCCAAACTGTGTCAATAACGTATAACATGAAATAGCCAGTTTCTAAGAGGGACCCATTCAATTTTGGACACTGAATGGGCCAGGAGCTGTTCTAGACCTACCTTAGAGGCAATACATGGTTTTGCAATACCAGTTAGAGTTTAGACATATGCTGTGTTTTAGGAAATAGTGAATGTTGTAGTAGGTCCGACAAAGAACAAGGTCCTCACTCAGCAAGGGACTCACAAAAACAATGGAGCTAGAAACCACCCTGCATCAAAGAGTTTAGAGACAAAGCCAGTATTATCATGGTCATTACAGATCAAGGCATCAAGAGATTAAAGGCTTGATTCTTATGCGCATATCTATAAATATATACACTATTCTGGCACTGTAAAAGGACCCATAAATGACACTTGGTAACTGATAGTTTTTATAAAGTATATACAAAATCTGCTGTGCAGAATGGCCAGCATCAAGAGATAAGACAAAGGGAGCGTATTGCATATTTTCGACCAATTCATAAATAAGGTAAAGAGGCACCATAACATGCCCAAGTTAGAAGAAATCTGTGGTAAAGCTGTTAGTGAAGCCAGAACAACCAGTTTCTGATGAAGGACCTGTACTTTTCAGGGGTTGTTTTTATTTATTTTTTTTTTCTGTAGAAGAAATAATTTAAACAAATATATATTTTAGCAATGACTAGAGCTGTTTCAGCTGGAAGCGGACTTTTTAAATAGCCTTTCTACAGAAAAATAATGTCTCAACTCTCAGCACAAGTGGGGAAAAGAAATACCTTCAGGAAATAGCTACAGCAAATTTATCACCAAAAAAGTAGTCAGTATTTTAAATTAGACACACCTCATTTATAGATCTATTTTGATTTCACCTCCAATGGCAAGATACAAAAGAGAAGAAAAACTCACATAGAGATCACACACTGTTTCCAACAACCTTAGCAATACCTACTTTGCCGAGCAAAATTCACTTCAGTTCTGTGTCAGACCAAAAGCAAATCTATACTGCATGAATCAAGATAATGTTTTCATCTAACAAAGGAGCATTGGGTGGAGGGACAAAAAGGGAGAACAGTTAAGAAGTACAGTTAATTAATGTAAGAATTTGGCTGGATCAATCCGAATGTTCATTTCAAGCCCCTAAGCTTCAGGCTTCTGCACCTGGACCATTCAGGTTGCTTTCCACACTGACAAAACAGCAATTCTGATTCAATATAAACAGTGTTCCATACCACAGACAAATGACGTCAATTTAGGATTTATTTATACAAGGCAAGCTTAGATTGGAAGTTACAGATGAGAAAAGGGATGAGAAATGATGAGGGGAAATCAAAAACATAATTGAGATCAAAGCCGTTATTCAGCAAAGAATCTGAAAATGTGCTGCATGTTAAGCATACGCTTAAGTGCTTCTAGAAAAGTGTGTGATCTTTAATTATAGAAGAAAACTTCACATTTATTCCAAAAAAAACTGAAATAATTGTTGGTTTTGATTAAGAAAGCAATTCATTTATTTGTTTTATTGGATTCCATGTGGCTGAGAGATGTCCAGACATGCAGGGAAAATTGTATACACTTACATGGTATTAACATAAGGTGTAGTAGAAAAAAAGAAGTAGGAAAATGGCTAAGGGACAGCTTTACCTGCCCAGCTCATATAGCTGTTTTCCCCAGCATTATTCTGCAAGATTTTACAGGGCATTTTGCAAGAGCATGTAGTGATACGACAAGGTGGAATGTCTTTTAACTGACAGAGGAAAGATAGATCGGACACTATGAAAAGATTATTCTCTGTGAGGGTGGTGAGGCCCTGGCACAGGTTGCCCAGGGAAGCTGTGGCTGCCCCATCCCTGGCAGTGTTCAAGGTCAGACTAGATGGGGCTTGGAGCAACCTGGTCTAGTGGAAGGTGTTTCTGTCTGCGGCAAGGAATTGGAACTGGATGAGCATTTAAGGTCCCTTTCAACCCAAACCATTCTATGAAAATTATCTGTCTTCTCACTGGGAAAAAAAGTAGTATTCCATGGTTAAACATTGTAAACTAAAAATAAAATGAAGTTTATTAAGTGGTTAATTCCCAACCTTTTCCCAAAATCACCTGAAAATCCACTTTTTTTTTTGCTGGCTAGCCCACACAGTTGTCTAGACATCCAACACCTGCTCTTAATTAATGACTAATATCCCAAAGCGGAAACAGTGCTCCCTTGTAACACAGACATGACCTCTGATCATCTCCTTCTATCAGCAAATGTTCAAAACAGCTGAAGACGGCCAAGCCCAGTTAACATTGCCCACCTGCTGTGGCAGCTACTGAAGCCTGGACTGCTCTGCTGAGTTCCTTAAGATTTTGTTTTGTTTTTTTCTGCTGTGCTGTGTGCAGTGGCCTGAATTGGCACAAATCCAGCACTCACACAGCCACAAATTTGGAAAGAAATAGAAAAAAACATCCAGGCTCTTTGTTATATGCTTTCTTTCCAGAGAACGCCATGGCTCCTGCATTCCACTAGCACAGCTGACAGTAGCTTGTTTCCTATGATCCTCAGGCGGGAGTCCTTCATTCAGTGTGGTCTACAACTAGAGACATCAGGGTCTCTGTGGAGAGGACAATCTCCAAGGAGTAAATGCAAAGCGTATTTTAAAGTTGACTGGACTCTGCTACTAGCCCAACAACCCAGAAAATTCCTGATAGCCAAGATGTGGGTGAATCTGGTATTCAGATTGGGAAACAAAGTTCTTCCAGCAAGAAAGGTGACCAACAACTCTGGTCACTTCCAGTGAAACTTGTCTTTTCAGCTCTAGTCACAAGGATATGTCAAAAGAAGTCCAGCTTTGCCTAGCCATCATAGAAAGGAGATCTGATGGGGCTATGCCTCCCAGTGGTGTTGATGTTGATGCTGATGCTGATGGCTGGGTGATGATTGTTTCAAAAAGAAAAAGACTAAATCTTATTTTGTGTAAGCCAAATGCATAAAGGATAGCTAATGGTGACATTATTTCTTTAAAAGCATAGCCCGAACATAAGACCCTGATGTGAGAAACCCACAGCTGACATTTTTTATCTCATAAGCTGTCCGTTAATTCTTAGTCTAAAGCCTGTATCTCCCAGTCTGTTCAATTAGCACTGATTATTAAAAAGTTGTAATTTTAACTGAGGGAGTTATCATTTACACAATGCTTTACCTTTGCTTACTAGTATCTCAGACTTCCACTAGCAGAGAAAAAAAGAGTTATAGGACCGTTTCTGGTTGCTGGGACTCTGTTGTTCCTGTTACTCATTTATTAACACTGACCATATTAGCCCAGATGAACTAGCAAACTTGCAAGTAACTCTTGGGTATTGTTTAGGAGATAGAAAGGAAACATTTCCAAAGCCGGTTTCAATGCAGACAAGCAGTTCTGAAGGGTAAGAGTGTTATGAGTATGTGCAGAATTTGCTCCTTCACGACTTGTCCCTGTGCTAGAGTATGAACATAAATGTAACCTGAGGGCAATAACAAACAATCTATTGGATTCCTCTAAAACAGACTTTGCTGCTTTCTGTGACATCCAACTTCACGAAAGCAATGATTTCAGCACTGCCAGCTGCTGGCTTCCCAAACTGCTACTATAAGCCATCCACAAGGCAACCTGGTTTTGGTTTAACCACGATCCAAACTTCTCTCCTATAAATTATGCATCCTTTTTTTTTTTTTTGACATCAGTCGTGTAGGTCTATTCAAACCAGACCATGCTAGGCAACCCCTGGTAACAGGAGGAGGGAATGGACATGTAATGACCCAAGTAAGTGAAAGCTGGCTTGTCAGCTCATATGGACCCATGTAACTGCTGATTTCACACTAAGAAGAGAAGTAACCTGTAATTCAATCTAGTGCCTGCAAGCAACAGAACTCTTCTCCTTAAGGGGAAAAAAAATACGTTATGAATGCAGAAAGCTAGGGTGGAAATTGAAATAAAAATTTAAATTAACTGAAAACTTGCGGTTTGCTCCAATTCCCAGACAGATTTCTTAGGAAGGTCTCCACCCTTTCTTGCAAACCTTGATGTAAAGGCAGTGTTTTCACACACATGCACATGCATTTGCACATATGAGTGAGCACATACATTTTCTCATTTCTAGTTGCAAACTGTGAACAAGGCTTAAGCTTATATGACTGGTTAACAGCCCAGGGAAAGGACACTGTTTTTACTCTTGCTTTGTGACTTGGACTGGAATAGGGAGAAAGGGGTAGATTGAGAGGTGAACTGTGCAGAGCAGCAAAAGACAGATGAGATGGAAAGGCAAAAAGAGGAAAGCAGAGGAATTTGCTGTATTTGTTCAAGTTCATCCACCTATTAATAAAGGGCAAATGAGGAGTGACAGGGAGGTAACGCTGAGCAGGCCTTCACCATTTCATAAACCATAGACTATAATTTCAGGGAGTAGAAACTCCAGATGACAGATTTTTGGACCCAGCCACAGTGCTGTCATGAGTCTGGGGAGAGGAAGAAGAGGGGGGTGACTGGGAGGGGGCACAGCTTGTGGAGAGGAGAGAGAGGTGAGAAAGGCTGAGGTCAATGGCAAGGTGCTGGTGGCAGCTCATGTTCTGAGGTCTTCTGTTGCAGGCGCAGCAAAAGCCGCTGTTCAGTTTGGATGCACTTGGATAAGGAGCACTTCATAAACTCTGCACACAACCATGACATAGCTGGGAAAAGCTGACCAGCTCATCTGCTTCGGGGTGGCTGCTTATGCTGCATTACCTGAGATTTTCCCCGATCCAGCTTTACATGACTCAAGTGCCGGAGGCTGCATTAAGGAGGTGTGAATGTCAGGAGTCTGGATACCAGCCAAAGCTTATGAAGGTCAAAAGAGGATTTTTTCCACCACCTTCTACTGGACCTTCAATCAATTCCAGGTTCAGACTGAGACTTTCTCTTCATATACCCAAGAAAATGAGATGATGTGCCATGTAATGAATAGGACCACACAGGGGTGACTCACCTGGGGTACCTCTCTCGTGTCAAGTTCGCTGAGGACATCTGGGAACATTCCTGCTTGGGGTACATGGAAAATGGGTGTCCCAGCAGATTTTTTACTACTGTCCAGAAGAAGTGACCAAGACAATCTCATGGGCAGGAAGATGTTCAAAATGTGGAGACAACATGCAAAATTAGGTCTGGAAAGGTAATATGTTGATTAGTAAATCCTGGGATGATTTCCTTGCTTTAGAGACATTTTTAACCACAAAGGACAGACTACTCAGACAGCCAGGCAGACAAACCTCAGCTGCTGCTCCTTCACTTACAAATATAGGACCAGAGCAAGTTTCTAACCTGACAGAAGGTTCTGGTAGTGTAAAGGCATTTAAGTCAGTGAGGTGATTCAATGTTGTGATTGAGAATGAGTTGCTCCCTTAGCTTGGCTGGTCCTCATCTGCTTTAACTGCCTTTGCAGATCTCACCCAATGTGCTGAAATGCATCTTCAGCTTTGCCATCAGCTCTCAAATAAATTACCACAGAGAGGTGTTTAGAGACCCCATAGTTAGCAATGTGTTTTGAGAAAAGTGCTAAAGAATGATGAAGAGTTGGTGAAATTTCATGTTACAAATATTTTTACAGCTTTAGCCCTATTTTTAGTTAACAAATCATCTATGGACCAATTATAATTTCCTTCACACATATTAAGTACACAGAAGAATTTGCCAGATACACTGGTGCTAACCCCAAACATTCAAAAAACATGAGTCAGCTGTCTGCTTTCTCCCCTCCCATCCCAGTCATATTATCAACTTAAACTTCATCAGATTTTTATTATGAAAATGAATGTAGGCTTTTTTTATTTGCTTTCTCATACTGAAAATTTTTCCATTTTGTCTTTTTAAGGGTTCTTCTGCACTTCTGAGGATTATTACTGTATCTTATCTTTAATAGAAACCTGAGATTTCCTCATAATTACTTGTCTTTCAGAGTGAAGGAGGCATAAAAAACTCTCCAGGCAAAGACTGGGACAAAAGCACATACAATCCTTGGATTTCCCCATTCTGGTTGTACCCATGTGGTCCTAGGTATTTTTCTTCATTACATGGAATATGTAAGTAAGCAAATACTGTGATTACTGTTTTCCCAGCTTGGATGGCACTTGGATTGAGGGCATGGTCAGACTCTCATAAATGTGTATTGGAGCAATTTGAAAGCTTCTTTAAATGGAGAGCCATTCTCTCTTTCTCCAAGCTGATCATGGTGGTTAAAGGCTATTATTCACTTGCCTGAACATAGGTGTTCAATGCTATTTGAGATGTTCTAGGGTATTCCAGCTGGTCCCCAACATCTGGAGGACCATGAGTCTTCTGTAAGACCTGTCTGGTATCCACAAGCCCCATGTGAATGTTTGAGACTCCCAAGAGCCTCGAATCACATTAGGCATCTATTTTTAGGAAACTGTGTGCCCTTTCTCCAGCATAGGGGGATCCAACTAAATGGGATCTGAATGGCCTAAGCAAATTAGTACTTTGTGTTGCAGTGGATTTGTGGTAAAGTTTCAGTTCACCCAACAGCATGACAACTTACTTCTTAGAATTATAGAATCATAGAATAGTTAGGGTTGGAAAGGACCTAAAGATCAACTAGTTTCAACCCCCCTGCCATGGACAGGGACACCTTAAAGGCCTGGGAGCAGACTGTGCCTGTGTGCAGAAAGATGAGCCAGCAGGAAAGAATACCGGCCTGGCTGAACAGAAAGTTTTGGTTGGAACTCCGGAAAAAAAAAAATGAGTTTATGACCTTTGTAAGAAAGGGCAGGCTACTCAAAAGGACTAGAAGGATGCCGTGAGAGAATGCAGAGAGAAAAAAAAGGTCCAGGGCTCAACCAGAACTTAAACTGGCTACTACTGTAACAGACAATTAACAAAATGTTTCTATAAATACATTAGCAAGAAAAGGAGGACTAAGGAGAATTTCCATCCTTTATTAGATGCAGGGTGAAACAGTGACAAAGGATGAGGAAAGGGTGAAGAACTTATTGTCTTCTTTCCCTCAGTCTTTTAATAGTAAGATCAGTTGTTCTCTGGATACCCAGCCCCCTGAGCTGGAGGACAGGGGCAGGGAGCAGAATGAAACCCCCAGAATCCAAGGGGAAATGGTCAGTGACCTGCTACACCACTTAGACACACACAGGTCTATGGGACCATATGGAATCCACCCAATGGTACTGAGGAAGCTGGCCATTTTCCATTATTTATCAGCAGTCCCAGGCTAACCAGGGAGGTCACAGGTGACTGGAAGCTATTAATGACCTGGACAAGGGGAAGAAATATAACCTCAATGAGTCTGCAGACAAAAACAAATTGGGCAGGTGTGTCAATCTACTTGAGGGTTGGAAGGCTCTACAGAGGGATCTGGACAGGCTGGATCAATGTGCCAAGGCCAATTGTATAAGCTTCAACAAGGCAAAGTGCCAGATCCTGCACTTGAGTCACAACCCCATCCAATGCTACAGACTCAGGGATGGAAAGCTGCCTGGCAAAAAAGGACCTGGGGGTGTTGGTTGACAGCGAGCTGAATATAAACTAGCAGTGTGCCCCGATGGCCAAGAAGGCCAACAGCATCCTGGCTTGTATCAGAGATACAAGTGGGGTTTTATTCATGTTCTTATTTCTAAATATCAAAATCCATAAATGGATTATTAATGAGCTCCCATTTTGCTGATGGGGTCATTGAGGAAAAAAGCTTAAGAAATCCTCGTTCCCTTTGTTTTCATGTAACCCAGAGGACCACAGTCTGTAGATGCCTGAACCAGTGCAAAAGTTGCAGCCTGATCAGCCAGCACTCAGAAGAATGAAGCAAAATCCCACCAGGATCCCAGCCCTCTTTAACAGTGTGCACAAAAGCCTTTTGACAATCAGGAGCAGAGAACTGGATCATAGAATCCTAGAGTGATTTGGGTTGGAAGGGACCTTAAACATCATCTTGTTCCAACCCACAGGCAGGGACACCTTCCACTACACCAGGTTGCCCCATCCAACCTGGCCTTGAATGCTGCCAGAGATGGGGCAGCCACAGCTTCTCTGGGCAGCCTGTACCAGGGCCTCACCACCCTCACAGGGAAGAACTTCTTCCTCAGATCTCATCTCAATCTCCCCTCTGTCAGTTTAAAGCCATTCCCCCTTCTCCTGTCCCTACCTGCCCTTGTCAAAATCCCCTCTTCCAGCTTTCTTGTCAGCCCCTTTAGGCACTAGAAGCTCCTCTAAGGTGTCCCCAGAGCCTTCTCCAGGCTGAAGAAGCCCAGGTCTCTCAGCCTGACTCCATCGGAGAGGTGCTCCAGCCCTGGAAGCATCTTTGTAGCCTCCTCTGGACTCACTCCACCTGCTCCATGTCCCTCTTGTGTTAGGGGCCCCACAGCTGAACACATGAGTGTTTCTGGATAACCAGGACCAGAAGAAGGTCCAGACACATTGCAGGAAGAGAAGAAACTGCAAGGCAGTAATGGGATGGCTTCCACACCGCCAAATCAGAGCTCTTCCTGTCCAACTAAATTTACAAGGGATATATAGAGGCTTAACTCTCATTTTAAGGTCATAACTTAAATATATGTTAAACTTCCATTATAGCTAGGTATATGCATGAACTGTAGTCTGTCTTTCTACATGGCTGATGCTTATAAGAGCATGTTAGTGCTCTTTGCAATTCGGGACTTTCTTTTTCATCTAATTGAAGAGGGCCACAGAAATGCTCAGCACATATAGCATCATCTGTAAAAGGCTTCTTTTTGGACCAGTGTACATTGCTGTGCACTGTGGCAGACACTGAAGTAAATCCCTCCTGGCCTGTGTGGTTTTGTGAGAATCCAGGAAAAAAAAAATTAAAAAAGTAAATTTCACCAGATCAGCTTTCTAAGCAGTGACTTTCCTTGCACTTTCCTAGAAACCCTGCTCTGCTTTTCCCATCTCCTGCCAAGCTGTATAGAATTGGATGAGCACAATTTTTATTTTTCTCCTTCTACATGAGCTGGTGCCAATGCAAGTAAGTTTATTATTGTAACTTAACCCTCTCTTGCAAAGTGTATTTAAATCACCTGGATTTATATTTTGAATGAAATCGGAACTGACCCTACTTTGCTGAAAATTTAGCTGTTCTTTATTTAATTTACAAGGGTTTAAGTCAGCTGCAATGGATCGAGGTTAAGAGAGTCTCTGGTGAGAAAAACCTATGAGAGGAGGGAGCAGCTGGAAGTAAAACAGACTTACAAAATCCATGAGATGCTCAGAGACAGTGCTGCCTGGCAGTCTTCAAATTCTACCTGTCCTGATGCAAAGGAGAACCCATTTTAGGGATTGGTTGGTTTGTTTGTTTTTTTTTGTTTTTCTTTTAAACAGGATTATAGACACCTATAATGAAATCTAACTTGGAGGCCAAGGAGTGAATGGGTGTCTGAAGGCTGCCTTCACTATACAGGCAGAATTCAGTGACTAACACAGACTTAAATAATTTGCAGGCATCTGATATTAAAATGAAAGAAATCCCACCCCCACATCTACTGACTGGGAACTGTGCCCTGCAGACACTTTTAATAGCTAATGTGGCTCCATGCACCCTAACCTTTCAGGAATGCTTTTTTCTGGGAGACTTATTGATTTTTCTAGATCTAAACAAGATCACAGGAAAGGGGAAAAAAGAGAAAAAAAAAAAGAGACTAATAATAATAAAAAAACTAGCTAAGATGAAAACCAGCTGATAATCACCCTTAGAGAAACCCTTAGAGGATCTTTCTGCAAAGTTATTCTGAAGATGTATCAGCTTTATAGATGTAGTCAGGACATCAACTGGAGTTAAGAAAGTCAGAGAAATCACTTAGAGGGTGATTTCCAGGGTACCCATCACTAAGCCTAGTAGACAGTTCTGCAATCTCATCTGCCCCCACCAAGAAGCAATATGATCAAGATCAATGAACAGAAATCACAGTCTTCAAAGTTATTTATTGGAAAATGGGCTTATATCAGAATCTAGAGTATCTAGACTAATAAGATAATAAATTTTTGGGGAGTTTATTAGTTTATTAGACCAGACACTCTAGAATGTAGAATACATTGTGTCTTTAATGTTGAAAAAAGAATTCCAAACAAAACAGGTCTTTCAAATCAGAGGCAATGCTTTGAAACGAAGTATTTAGCTCACTTTGCATCATCCCTCTTCCATTTCATTTATCATCAGAATGACCCTGTGAGACAGAGTCATTTAAGACAGGCTCCTGTGAGTCAGTTAATTTGCCCTCTATATATGCATGTCTAGCTTCAGCTACTCCAGAAAAGATACTTAGACAAGATATCAAATTTTAGAGTGCTAATATTCATAGAATCATAGAATAATTAGGGTTGGAAAGGACCTTAAGGTCATCTAGTTCCAACCCCCCTGACCATGGGCAGGGTCACTTCACACTAAACCATATCACCCAAGGCCTCGTCCAACCTGGTCTTGAACGCTGCCAGGGATGGAGCATTCACAACCTCCCTGGGCAACCCATTCCAGTGCCTCACCACCCTAACAGGAAAGAATTTCCTCCTTATAGCCAATCTAAACTTCCCCTGTTTAAGTTTTAACCCGTTACCCCTTGTCCTGTCACTACAGTCTCTAATGAAGAGTCGCTCCCCAGCATCCCTATAGCCCCCTTCAGATACTGGAAGGCTGCTATGAGGTCTCCATGCAGCCTTCTCTTCTCCAGGCTGAACAGCCCCAACTTCCTCAGCCTGTCTTCATACAGGAGGTGCTCCAGTCCCCTGATCATCCTCCTGGCCCTTCTCTGGACTTGTTCCAACAGTTCCATGTCCTTTTTATGTTGAGGACACCAGAACTGTACACAGTACTCCAGGTGAGGTCTCACAAGAGCAGAGTAGAGGGGCAGGATCACCTCCTTCGACCTGATGGTCCAGCTCCTTTTGACACAGCCCAGGATACGGCTGGCTTTCTGGGCTGCAAGCGCACACTGAAGCCGGCTCATGTTCATTTTCTCATCAACCAACACCCTAAGTCCTTCTCTGCAGGGCTGCTCTGAATCTCTTCTCTGCCCAACCTGTAGCTGTGCCTGGGATTGCTCCAACCCAGGTGTAGGACCTTGCACTTGGCATGGTTAAACTTCATGAGGCTGGCATCAGCCCACCTCACAAGTGTGTCAAGGTCCCTCTGGATGGCATTCCTTCCCTCCAAGGTATCAACTGAACCACACAGCTTGGTGTCATCGGCAAACTTGCTGAGAGCACACTCAATCCCACTGTCCATGTCAGCGACGAAGATGTTAAACAAGACTGGTCCCCAGTTTCTACTTGCAGAATGTGGATATTGTCATTGCCACACTTCACCTGGTGTTCTGAAAGGTTACAAGCTATAAAAGCCAATATAGTAGCAGTAGAAGCCTTGAAAATACTTTCTGTTGCAGCCAGGCTTGAGCAGTGTCATCTTCAGTACTAAGTCTTTGCTCTTCAGTTTAGCTCTAGATCTTTCATTCTGCTTGCAGAGGTCCATCTTTTTATGTCATTCACTGTAAGTGATGAGCTATACCTAATTCAGATGAATCCCTGAAACCACAGAAACAAAGGCTCTTCTTCACAACTTTCGGGTCATTTTGAAATCAGTGGCTTCTAAAGTGGTTGAAAAGGTCTATTGGCCAGAATAGAAATGCTGCTTGATTGACATCATCATTTGTCACAGGGTTGGGGATGAAAAGTAAAACGTCGTCTCGCTTGATTCGTGAAAGGCTGTCCTTAACATCAGCGCTAAAGAATGTTCATTGTCCTTTCCCAATTAATGAGCTAAAGAGAAACTAAACCACGAGTGGAGTGATGTGTCCTCATCTCTGACCCTCCTTTGAGCAAGAGCTTGGACAAGGTGACCTGCAGTCTCCTCTGACCAAATTTGCCTATGGTACAGTAGGACTTTCACAGGAAAGGCTGTCTTGGAAGTGTGGAGGAAAGGGAAACCATCACCACAGGAAACTGAGGGTCACACATGCAGTGATTTGTCAGAGAGCCTGGTAAACCAAGCAATCCCTCATCAGCAATCCAGCAAAGCTCAGCTTGGTGAGACTGAACCCCAAGGGAGCAAACTCCATCCTGGTTCCTGAGAGGAACAACTGTGCGTGGATGAGTCATTCCAATTGCTGCATTTAGGTATTGCTATTGCAGCAGTCTGATCCCATCACTAACTTCATAACCTTTGTCCTGCCTCAAAACTTTCCACTTTTGTCTGCACTGCCATTCCTGACCCTTGGCTGCTGTGCCAAAATTTTTCTCCTACTCTATCATTCCATATCTGAGATGCAAACCTCAACCACAGCATCTTCCCCAGCTTAAAATTTCTCAAAAGAACATATGTCAGACCTTTTTGTATTTGGTCACCAGCAATAACTCCAAAAGTTTACCACATGCTAAGTCAAGACAGCACTCATTTTCTGAAGCCATCTTTCCTGTCCTTGTTTAGAGCGATATTTTGCCATTGCCTTCTTGCTTTCTCTCGGTCAGTACTTGGGAGGTGGGTTCACTTATTGCCACCAGGCTTATAGGGCAAGCAGTCAAGGCTGTGAAACTTCATTTGTATATTATTAATCTCTTTGAGACACCAAGGGGGATGTTGGGACCAGTGCTGGCAAGTTTTAATTATTCACTGACCCTTAAAAACCTAGTTAGTAGGAAAGGCTAGAACTGTCTTCTCTTTATAGCTGCTCACTTACCAGCATTTAGTAAAAAAAAGGAGGGGAAGGCAAAGTGCATTCATGGCACTTTTGCTAGGAATAGTGCAAAAGAGGGGAAAGGCCAGATTAATTTTTTTTATATATTTTCATTATTTAAAGATCAAAACTGCAAGGCAGCTTCTATCCAGAAGTTATTTTGCCATCTACAGCAGCAGGTTGAAGGGAACTCACAGCAACAATGGTCCCATGGTCTAGTTTATGAAAATAAACAGCAAAATCTGGAAAATGAGGACAGCTGCTTCTAAGAGAGGGAATGAGTCTTTGCATACTGATCCCTGAGCAGGAAAGGCAGATTTCCCACTCCAGGCATAACTGAGCTTGCTTAGAGTAGAGATAGAATAGATTGATAGATGGATAGACAGAGAGAGAGAGAGACAGAGAGAGACAGAGAGACAAACACTTTGTTCATAAAAGGAATAGCAGCACTGCAGTCTTCTGCCAGAAATCTGAGGCCAACATGTTCCAAGTACTGCTGAGCAAAGCCCTACAAAATAAGTAGAAATGACCACAAATATGCCTGTGTTTTAAATTCTAGAGGAGCTGGCATTACCTGGTAGTCTGCTGGTTGGAAAGGGAGCAGCCAAATCTATACAATTGCAGCAAGGAAGCCTTGTGTTTTCTGCAAGGGGTGAATTTGTCAAGCAATGCCCAGCACCCAAGCCAATGCTGAAGAAAGCCATTTGCAAAAGTGATCTTCCTTTTATGAAGCAACTTGCAAAAGCTGTACATGTCACTTCAAAGAACAGAAACCACTGCTGTGGCACTTGAGTACCCAACCAAAGCAGATCACTCCCAGGCACTTCTGAACCTTTCACTAAGAAGTGCTCAATCTCAGTGTATTGAGAGTCAAAGCTGGGACATCAACTCAAGAAAATCATAACCCATGGAAACAGAAAACAGTGAAGGGCAGCCAATGTGTTATTAACCAAGAAGTGTTCCCCTAGGTTTAATCTCTTCCCTTGTCTTTAAATACAAAGGGTTTGGAGGCAAAAAGGGCCACTTTTCTTGTGCATTTAATTCTGTGGCTAATGACAAGGACACCAAGAAGGGTAGTTCCGCACAGCTCTGAGAATTGCTGTTTGTTTGTTTGTTTGTTTGTTTGTTTTATAAGGATGCTTGTACTCGGAGAGCAAATGGTCATATTCCAGCCCTCAGCTGCAGCGCATATGGTAGACATAGACACCATAAACTCAGGAGACTGATTTTCTGCTCCTTCAGTTGTCCATCCTTCCTCTGAATTGGGATTTAGACTTGACTCCCCAAAGGAGCACCAAAGCCCTTGATTGAGTGTCTATTCATATACACAGTGCCTAATCAAACATGAGGTCTTTCTCTAACGATTTTAACTCTGTAAGAAGCACCTACCACATTATTTTCTGGCTAGGGAGTGAGAGGACCCACCAATGCTTCCTGCTTCTGCACTACAAAGTCTACAGTTAGTATCTTCAATGGGTCACCCAGATTCAGACAAATACTCTTTCTACATGGGCCACCACAGAGGGGTGACATGGTAGCACTGGTTAGGTTTCTATTTCCAGCAGCACTGAAAGAAATGGAGAAACAGCAGGATTTTACTCAACTCTTTGAACATGTAACATTGGACATGTATTTAACGTCAGTATGCTCATGTATTTCTATAAGGGCTGAGAGTGAAATAGTAGTCTTTACCATGGGGGAAGGATTGCCTGTGCCTATTACTCAATTTGGGCATTTTAATCATGACTGATATTTTTTATTTTCCATGCATCCTGTCTTCTAACCTCAAGAGCATCAACCTTTTTACTTACCACTTGCTGTGGAAAGGGCTGAAAACCCATTTGTACAAGATAACATACTTTGGATTGTTTGATACTACATTGCTGTGTTTCCAATTACGTTTCCTTGCTTTTATCTTCTTTCTGTAATCTACTCAGTCCCTCCCACTAATTAAAACCTTATTTGCCTTTTTTCCCCTTTCAACAGTGTTTATCCTTTGCATTGTTCCTTGCATCTCTGCTTAGCAAGATTGACTTCTGTTATCTTTGGTTTTTAAATATATATTTAGATTTTACTGGCACAGACATTTGTTAAAGTGATCCAACTGTTCATTACAGACCTCATGATTTTCCATAGTAAATTTTTTAGACAATCAACTCTGATCAACATTATTTTGTGTCTCATTCTACATTCTTTCAGAGTTGTATTTTATGAAAAGCCCACCACTTCAGATTATTACCTTCTATATATAACATTCCCTCAGAATCAGTAGATATCTGATGATATTCTGATGGCTAGACCTCCAGATGTTTTATTTTATTTATCATATTTGGCTTGTTTTCTAGGATAAAGTCCAAAACAGACTCTAATCTCAGTCTTGCTCAACAAATTCTGTGAGGGGCTGTGAAAAGTTATTAAGGGGGTAAAAACATCTTTACATAACAAATATTTCTGCAAATCCTAGTGTTGTTTTATGTACTTAAAACATCTTAATCAATAATGACCTTGCAAGAAGACTAATAAGGATTTCTGGGGAGGGCATGGAAGCTCTCAGAATAAAATGATTTCCTGCCAATATATGTCAGGAAGAAACTTTCCAAGGGCAACTTTCCATAATTGTTGTTTAGGATGTTTTTGTGCTTTTTCTTTGCAGATGGCACTTGCCACTGCTCAAGAGTCAGAACAGATTCTGGATCTGTAGCTTGATCCAGGATAGCAGTCTCCATGTCTAGAAAACAAATAGAATGAAGATGAGAGGAACCAAATGCGTAACATGCTGCAGTGCCTTCCTGGCTGTGTGGAGTCTTGCAGGGCTTGGAACTGAAAAAACACCATGCTGGAAGGACAGACCATGGCCACTTGAACTAAGGGGCATTCCTAGAGGTAAATAAAGAGGTGGGTGAAAACCAAGGGTCTCAAAATGAGACAGTAAGCTTGATATTAACAATTCCAGTTTAGTGAGCAAAAACATTTAGTCTTGTGAGATCCTCTCTGCAGTCCTGCATCCAGCTCTGAGGCCCCAGTATAAGAAGGATGTGAAGCAGCTGGAGCAAGTCCAGAGGAGGCCACAAAGATGAACAGGCTGGAGCATCTCTTTCTACAGAGACAGGATGAGAGAGCTGGGCTTGTTCAGCCTGGAGAAGGGAAGGGCCCAGGGAGACCTTAGAGCAGCCTTCCAGAACATAAAGGGCAGAAATGAAAGCTGGAGAGGGGCTGTGGACAAAGGCAGATAACTTTGGGACAAGGGGGAATGGCTTTAAACTGACAGAGGGGAGATTTAGGTGAGACCTGAGGAAGAAGTTTTCCCTGTGAGGGTGGTGAGGCCCTGACACAGGTTGCCCAGAGAAGCTGTGGCTGCCCTATCCCTGGCAGTGTTCAAGGCCAGGTTGAACAGGGCTTGGAGCAACCTGGTCTAGTGGAAGGAAGAGAGTGGAACTGGATGATGTTTAAGGTCCCGTCTAATCCAAACCATCCTGTGATTCTATGATTCTGTGAAGCTAGTGGTGCGGTTATCCTGAATGAACCTACATGTCTTGGCAGTACTATCAGGGTACCATCCCATTCCCTCGAACTAACACTACCTGTACCACGGGTTATGAACCTCCTCAGATAGCGCCTCCCATGGCAATACCAGAAGAGGGATTTTGCGGCCATGTCAGGGCTAGGAGGAAAGTCTGTGGTGGTGCTGAGTTACTGGTTGCCTACACCCAGGTAGGAGGGAAAGAAAAAGGGGTCTTACAGCTCCCATTGCCATCTCTCACCAACACCATCACTGTAAGATGAAGGCTCCTCTGAACAGATTTCACACTCCAGGTGAGGTCAGAGAAAACAGAGAGCAAAAGATAGTTTTGCCATTCTAATTTCACTGAAGCATTATGTTGCATTGCGGCTTTCATGAGATCTCAAGCTTATTGAAGTGGGTAAGAAATTTTGCTGCAGCACACATTAAATAGCAGAACGGCTATTTCTTATTCTATTCATTTTACAAAAAGTTTTATCAGAAGATATAAATGAAACTCACCTTTCCAGTTTCTAACCCAGTCTTTTCTAGGCCTGGTTAATCCACTATTTTTTCTTATTTGTCTTCTACTTTGTGGTCTTCAGAAACTGATACTTAAATTTCTGAATTTCACACAGGCAAATCTCTCATCACCTGCAGGCGTATACCTGTATGCTCCCTTCTTGACTCCTATAGGTCTTCAGCTGAATACCCAAAGCATGAATATAAGCTGAACTAACCACATCATGAAGTACACAGTCTAATCTTGTCAAACTGCTCTGAAATTCCTCTCGTCAGGTTTTGTAACCTTGATTTCTTGCAGCCGGGCTGTCCCATATCTGCAGTGCTTTTGGGAAAGGCAGCAACAGAACAAACAAGACAAAACCAAACAGAATTCTTTAGAGTTTTCAAGAAAGTTTTGAAACCTTTTTTATATCTTAAGACTCTTCTCCTTAATTTAATGGAATTTTCATCCTTTTCTTTCAAACCAATTTCAAAATTGACATGCCGAAATTCAGAATACAAAAAAAAAAAAAAAAATTAGGAAATTTGAGGATTTTCCCACTCCACCCCACTTTCAACGGTTTCCAAACCTTTTTACTATGATGGCCTGAGAGGGCTCTTTATTTTTACAGCTGCTGCATACCTAGTTCCCCTCACTGGAAGACGCACATGCAGCTCCAGCGATTCTAATCTTTTCATTCCAGGAAAGGAACCAGCTGTAAATCCACTGAAGCAAGATCAGGATACAGTACCAGAACTGTTGTTCTGGCCTCCCGCTGGTTAAGACTTCCCTTGAACTGCTCTCACACTCAGTCTTGTCATGGGTCCAGGAGCCTCTGTTTTAAGAATCCCTTCCCACCTCCCAGTTGAGACCTCAGTAAGCCTCTAAAGGCAGTGGTATTATGACTTTCATGATCTGGTGAGACACCTCTGCAAAGCAACAGTTGAGTCAGATTTGGAATAGTAGGGGGTGTTTGGTTTCTTCTATCCTGACAGCACCCAAAAGAGGTACTATGTTTGCGTCCACTCCCAGTTTCCAAATAAATTGAATGTTAGGGATAAAGTTACTCCATGCACACTCCCTGTCCCTGGGTGATGTTGTAAATGAATTTGTGTAATGATGTTGTAGCACTCAACAGCGCAGTTCCTTCCCTCTCTTACTGCAAGCACGGCTGCCACAATCCTTGCTGATATTGTATCAGCTTTCCACTATACAGTAGGCTATAAGACCAGAAAAAAAAAAACTGGCATTCTGTAACAAAAAATCAGATCAATGTTTGCAAAGACTGACAATTTCCCTGCACCCATGGAAAACTGCTCAGGGAGTCATCTCATGCTGGCGAGAATGTCACCTCCAGGGTGGGTCTTTCCCAAATTTTCACAGTAACCTGGCGCTGAGTGTATACAAACACTCACAATGACTGCTTAGCAACATCTCCTGCCAACCTAGGCAGTGGCAGAGTGAACAAAAATGTGTGCCGTGCTCTCCAGCAATTCCTGCAATGAAAATATATCATCAAGGAACAGTAAAACTTGTGTTGGGCTGGTGGGGATGAGGTGGAACAGGACCTCCCGCACCTCTTTCCACAACAGTAACACAAGTCTGACTTTGTCTTCTTGGACTTGGCAAGTCTCATTTGAGTTCCAGTGAGCCTCATGTCCCCAGTAAAAGCTGGCACACATGAAAGCTATGTGTATATATATGTTGTGTCAGGGGACGGGGGAGGAGGAGGCAGTTCTGCAGCAGGAGCCAGCAGCCATTCCTACAGCCAAAGGTCAAGAGATCTGCAGGATTTTTCCAGACGTGCGCTGTCATTTCTTATCCTGTCTAGATCAAGGGTGGCCCAGCAAAGGGGAATGCAATCATTTGGCATGGAAAGAGACTACTGCTCTAAGGGACAAATCCTGAGAGCAAAGGGCACAATACACCCCCCTGCCATAGCAGCCCTGTGACATTCTGCAAGACATCCATCAGTACTTTTCAGTATACGGCAGGACAGGTCCCACTGACAGCTAGTCAAGACAGCTCAGGCTTTTCACCTTTGGAGCATCCATTATGATTAATTTGTTGGCAGTTTTGGAGACAAAGGTGCCCATATCAATCAGGAAAAACCATTCCAGAGAGGCCTGAGCTAACATAGGAGTGAGCTAGTACATCCATGCAATACAACTCTTTGCTATGCAAAGGTATTTACTCCAGTCAAACAGCCCATGGGCCACTTTGTGGGTAAGAGGGATGCTACTGATCAGCCACATTAAAAGGAAATACATCCTGTTCCAAACCTTCTTGACATTGTCACATCATTGCAAGCTTGGGGAAAACTCAGTGCATTGCTGAATCTTTCATCCTCACACAATACCTCACCATAAAAAGCTGTTTCTTCAGTTTTTTGAGAGGCTAGGCAGAAGACTTTCCTCACTGGAGGACAGTTATGGGAGATGGGCATATAATAATGGAATGATTTGGGTTGGAAGGGACCTGAGAAATCATTTAGTTCCAAGACCCCTGCCACAGGCAGGGACACCTTCCACTAGACCAAGTTGCCCCATCCAACCTGGCCTTGAACACTGCCAGGGATGGGGCAGCCACAGCTTCTGTGGACAGCCTGTGCCAGGGCCTCACCACCCTCACAGGGAAGAACTTCTTCCTCAAATCCCATCTAAATCTCTCCTCTGTCAGTTTACAGCCATTCCCCCTTGTGTGTCACTCGATAGAGTCCATTTGCCACCAGATTAGCTGACAGCAGGCTGAAGGTCTGTTCTTTCCTGTATATTAAACTGGCTTAAAATCCAGCACTTTGTATTTGAAACCCTACTGAGTGGGTGTTACTGATTCCTAGTCAAAACTCAAAGACAAGGCACCATGCAGTTTCTTAAGAAGCATTTAATATGCAAAGGAAACCTTGTAAATCATGTTTGGAAAAAAAACTTAAATATTTGGGACTTGCAATAAATTTTGAATTACTACTATTGGGTAGCTCCTCCTACAGACATCTTTCTTTTGCTGTTAAATACATACCATTGCTGTTCCTTCACAGGTAACTTCTCCAAGTTGAGGGTGTGACTGTAGAACACACTCAGAGCTAGAGAAGAGTGACAGGATCTCAGATGTCTGCCTGTTGAAAGGTGGACACCTCTGTCAGAGCCTATAATAGTATCCTTTTGAAAAATAGTTTAGCTGAATACATTTAAATTTACTCCCATCCCCAGCAATATTTCAGCCTTGGGATTAATACCTGCCTTAGCTTCATGTAGATAATATGACATAAATCCATATAAAGGCAACCTCTACCACACAACACTTTATTTCCTAGTCCTGTGTCCAACAAACCTTTGTCCATAACTTGTATTTCCTGCTCCTGGCTGCACTGTATGTGTTTCAGTTGTACAAATGTCAGCTGAAAGTGACACCAGCTGCTCTGCAAGCTTCAGAGGCAATTTCTGAGCACAGCTCATAAATACAATTTCTTACATTTGGCTATGTCTAAGCTTTTTTAGCCATGCTATGCTGCCCTGCTCTCCACGTCTGCAAAAAGTAAAGCTTCCCCATACGCATGCCCCTCCCTATGTCTTTGATCCTTTTGTCTGGACTGAAGAAATCCAAGCTGATATATAAAGCATGTGTGATACATCAGCCTGGTAGAAAGCTCCTTCGTGTATTAGCCCTCTTCTGGAGGAGTGAGATTTTTGTGGTATGATGCACAGAGCCAAACCTGCCAGCATTCCCTGGAAAGCAAGAATAAGGGGGAAAAAACTGAGTTCATTATTTGAGATCTGATCATATTATTATACATATGTATCTTCATTATTAAACCAAACATCTACCCAGCTAATTTCCCAGTTGCCACCCTGGCAAAGGGGCCCTGGAAACTGAGCAATGGAGTTAGGGAATATTGATCCGTTTGGAGAATAAGAGCTGGGTTTGTCCGTGACGGTGAGCAGTAACATCTGGAGGAAAAAGAGGGTGTGTTCTTGAGCAAAGCAGCAGCTGGCTGCCCCGTGCATCCACTGCAGCCACAGCTGGCACAGGCACGGCAGCACTGCTGCAGAGCTTCAGCCTCCCTCCACCAGCACTGCTTCCACATGCTATTGCTCTCACATCATATCCTCAGTCATTTCGCATTCTGCCCGTCACTTAGAACATTACATCGCAGTGGCACAGCATGGCTCTGGCCTCTGGCCCTATTCAGCATAACGATCCGAGGTGATGGGGTAGCCAGCAGCTGTATCATTTTCAACCTGGAGTCATGAGTTTGGCTGTTTCCGAATACAGCAGTAACTTGCTGTCAAGGGTTGCAGGACCATTCATACCAGCAGCAGATGATTTGTGTATACTGTCATACCACATTATTAGTGCTGTTCCCAAGTGGAATATCTCCCCCTTTGAGGCAAAGTCCAGCTGGTATTAACCAGCACAAAGGATTCCTATCAACTATCCATTCTATTAAATTACTGACAAATCACTTTCTTCTCCCCGTGCAAAACACTACAGGCTTGTCAACCACCCCCTCCCAACACCACGAAAGAAACCCTTCTTCCCCAAGTGAACCACTGGCGATCAGAGCCAGCCCATACAACCAGCTCCCCCAGGCATGTGTAGATGACTTCTCTCTGAAAGAATCCTCATCCCACCACCATGTCTCAGAGGAGGGGGCCAGATCTCCAACACGTGAATCAAGAGACTCCTGTACTTGCTACAAAGCCACAGGACTGTTTGACCATCCAAAGAATTCCTTAATTAAATCTAGGAATCAAATTCTCAAAATAGATATAATTCTATTTTGGACTGAGTCCCAGGTTTGTTTTTGATCTTCCCAGTCAAACTGTCTCCTTCCTTTCCACTGGAAAAGACTGACTGGAAGCCTCTGGCACCCAGTGGAGGAGGCTTATAATAAAAGTGCTAAGCTAGTAAATCTGAAATCTGAAATGATGGAACAAGAGTCAGCTAAATTGCTGTCATTTAGTGCCCTTGCCCAACTTGCTAGATATGTTTGTCACCATCAAGTGTGGAGTACTATATGGAGTGCTATAGCACTTTGTGCCCTCTGCCACACCATGCAAGCTGCTAAGGACAATAAAGCAAAGACCTTTTGAAGTCAGAGACAATATTACGAAACAAGGATGACAGAGTAATCCTGCTCATGGCTTGGACGGATATACTCTTTTCTGGGTAAAAACCTGGCTGAGTTCAAAGAATGCTGGTGAATGGATTTTAAACCCAGTTGGTGGCAGGTCACAAATGGTGTTCCCTAGGGCTCAGTACTGGGGCCAATTCTGTTTAATATCTTCATCAATGGTCTGGACAAGGAGATCAAGTGCACCCTCAGGAAGTTTGCATAATATACCAAGTTGGTGGGAGTGTTGATCTTCTGGATTTTAGGGAGGCTTTGCAGAGGGATCTGGACAGGCTGGATTGATGGATGGAGGCCAGTGGTATGAGGTTCAACAAGGCAATGTGCCAGGTCTTGCATTTGGGCCACAACAGCCCCATGCAAAGCTACAGGCTTGGGGAAGAGTGGCTGGAAACCTGCTCAGCAGAAAAGGACTTGGGGATGTTGGTCAACAGCTGAACGTGAGCTGTCAGTGTGCCCAAGTGCCCAAGAAAGCCAACAGCATCCTGGCCCATATCAACAATAGCGTGGCCAGCAGAACCAGGGAAGCAACCGTCCCCCTGTACTCAACACTGGTGAGGCAACACTTCAAATCCTGTGTTTAGTTCTGGGCCCCTCAGTACAAGAGAGACACTGAGGTGCTGTAGGGTATCTAGAGAAGGGTGTCCAGAGAAGAACAATGAAGCTGGCGAAGGGTCTGGACAGAAGTCTGACGAGGAGCAGAGAAGGGAACTGGGGTTGTTTAGTCTGGAAAAAAGGAGACTCAGGGGAGACCTTATCACTCTCTACAACTACCTGAAAGGAGGTTGTATTGAGGTGGGGGTCTATCTCTTCTCCCAGATAACAAGAGATAGGACAAGAGGAAAAAAACTCAAGCTGCAACAGATGAGGTTTAGACTGGATATTAGGAAATATTTCTTCACTGAAAGGGTTGTCCAGCATCAGAACAAGCTGCCCAGGCCAGTGGTAGAGTCACTATCCCTGAAGGTTTTCAAAAGATGTGTGTGTAGGTGTGGCACTTCAGGACCTGTCTTAGTGGTGACTTGGCACAGTTATGTTAGCAGTTGGACTCTTTTCCAACCTAAATGATTCTATGATTCCCTTTGTTTTATTTAGTTTGCTTTGGTTTTCCTAGCTGTTCAGAAATGGAGATCACTTTATCCACAAATCCACACTTAATCAGAGTCAGAGCGTCGTACCTCTTCCCTCTTCCTAACCACTGCATCTTCCTTTGCAAAGACCATTAATTAACTCACTACACAGAGCAAGGTTTGGCTTCTCTGATGAATACCCTGACAATTAGTGCCAGCTGTTAAGGGTGACACAACCCCTGAGCGTACTAAGAAATGGGCTGAGACCACAAATTCATTTCACATCACCCACCACTAGTACACTAGAGCCTTTGAACACCACAGACAAAATAGACTGATCTCAAACTAGCCATCCAGAAGAAACAGGAGAGGGGTGTTTTACATTTTCAGTAAGACAAGTAAATCCAACTCTCCAGCTTCTTAGTATGGGTTAGATATCAATACTGGGGCCTTTTTTCAGAAGCTCTACAGATGGGATAACAGCAAATGCTGACCTTTATTTTCTGACCAGTTATAATGCAGACAAGTGATAGCACATATTTAAACTGGACTCCATGCATTGCCTTTACAGCCATCAATCCAAAGCAAATGCAGCAGGTTAGAAAGAGCTGACCTGGTGGCCAGATCCAACCCTTGAAATCCCAACTGGGTCACTGGCTCACTGACTCACTGAGTGTGGGATCAAGCCAATTTCTCATAGGTCCAGTCCGCTGAAGTTGTGCAAAAAACCAAGAGGTGATCTTTTTTGATTGTCTAGTGGGCTGTAACAAAAATATAATAAAGGAGCAAAATATCAAATCCAAACGAAAGGCTCAGAATAGACTTAGAGCTGGTTCTTGAGAATTGGTTTTTAAATTCCATGTTTTATGGGAAGCAAGGGACCAATCAGGATGAAAGCAAAGGTTTAACTTCACTCTTTCCATTATCCACAATGACGCTGCTAGGCCTGTGGCAAGTTCCACATAAAGCGATCAGAGAACACCATAAATTACTTCATTCAATTGCTTTGTGCTCTGTATGCTGAGGTACTCAGTTGTATTTGGGAACTGCAGTAATAGCAAAGATATATGGAGCTTGGAACTGATCTGGAGAATGTAGAAGCAGAAGAGGTCCCTGATGGAAGCCATGCCTGATAAGCCATTTCTGTTCAAATTCTTTGATGCTTAATTTTGACCGTCCTTTTCATCTCCATTCAGGATCTCTCCACACCCTTTCTCATCAAACATAAACATTCCATTCCTAAACTCATCCCAGACAAAGCACATCCATCATCACCAGGATGTGCTGCATAAAGTGATAATTTTCTAAGATCTCATGGTGCTGGTAATGCCTTAACACATTCACCTCTTATGTTTTTTACACTCCTGTAAGATTCCTATATACTGTAGTTTTATGAGAATGAATTCCAGATTCACAAATGTCTCCTTAAAATACATGAGCTATGTAAAAAAAAAAAAAAAAAAACCAAAAAAAAAAACCCACTGCAAAAAATGCTGAAAACCCAAAACGTGATGTACTCTGTTTTATTCCTTTTCAGGACTCACCTTGGCCCATCACAGATGGAAATATCTGTACATGTCCTCAGTAGACCCTGCTAAATGAGCTAGAAAATTCCAAGGAGCAAACCACCCAATGACCCACATCAGGTCTTACATCAAATCCAGGACTAGATAGATGAATCATAGAGTCACAGAATGGTTTGGGTTGGAAGGGACCTTAAAGATCATCCAGTTCCAGCTTCCTGCCATAGGCAGCGTCACCTTCCTCTAGATCAGGCTGTTCCAAGGGTCCAACACTGCCAGGGAGGGGGCAGCCACAGCTTCTCTGGGCAACCTGTGCCAATGCCTCACCACCCTCACAGGGAAGAACTGCTTCCTAACAGCTAGTCTAAATCTATCCTCTGTTAGTTTAAAGCCCCTTGTCCCATCACTACATACCTTTCTAAAAAATCACTCTCCAGATTTCTTGTAGCTCACCTTAGGGCCTACAAAAATGAAGTATATAGGGGAAACTTCTGCCCTCTGTAGATAAATAGGAACCTTTTAGTTGCCCAATTAGTAACCCTGACAGGATTTGACTAACTGCACTTGAGAGGGAATTCATGTAGACAAGCAACAGTAGAACAAACTAAGAAAAACATGGGGTTTTGCTTGCAGTTCTGGTCTCTCTGCAGCAGGACTCAGCCACAGTGGGGGAGTATGGAGGAGAGCTCCTTTGCTGTTTTTATGGTATAATAGTCCTGTTGCTAATCAAACAGTTTAAGGTCTACAAACCTTCAATACATGACTATAATCTCACAGTACAAATAGCATCAAACTCACAAATGTACACTGTACACAACATTCATGGAAACAAGTAATTCTCCCAGACTAATAACTATTCTGTCATTCCTTTGGGTCTTGACATGCCATGGCCTCAGGCTCAGGTTATTTCATGTTCATTTGGCTTCTTTGTGGCCCTGTGTGAGGTCTTTCTGGAGTTTAAGCTGGAGGACAGCCAAGGTGTCAAAGGGACACCTTTTCTCTGAGCTGTTGAGTGGAATGTCCTAAGTTTATGAACACTGGAGTAATTCTAGGTATATGGCCCTCAGGAGCACCATCAATCATGGATTTTCATTTCAAATGCTCCCTACATTTTATGGCACTTCCCATGGCTGAGTAGGAGAAATGCTGTCACTCCCACCAGATCACTGCAGCTTACTGAAGTTGCTGAGCTGGGTGCTAACTTATTTTTAATGCCCAGAGCAGAGCCTTCAGCAGATGCCTGATGAGGGCTATGGAAATCTGAGAATGAAGAAAACCCTTTCAAATATTCCAACTCAATCTAACTTTAGTGTAAAACTAACTGTCTTAGTGCCTGGTGGGACTCATGTAACTAAATGTGACTATGGACCAATTCTTATGGAGAAATGTACATATGTATTCCACAAAGACCCAGGGCAGTGACAGATGAGAGTCTGTGTGACACGGTGCTACCATCTCAGGCATGTTTAAATATATTTATTTATCTACTGATTTATCTATCACACAGCTCTAGAAATCAGTGCTAAGGGTATTGGTTATAATTCCAGAAAATATTTTCCATGTTAAAACACCATAACCAAGAAAAGGAACAAGCAACAAGCCTGAAATACGTGTTTTTTTTTCCCAAACACCTACAGTTCTTCATTCTCACACTTTATGGGGCATACTTGGACAGATAAGGATTGTTTAGACCTATATTTCTGAGAATATTATAGGAATTCAAATAATCAAACAAGCACAAAGGCTACCTAGTCCAGAGCAAGAGTAAAGACTGTTCTTAATTTATTAAATCACTAATTAAAATAACCAGAGCAGACTGAACTACTATTATGCTTTGGAGATATTATAATTTGTTGGAGGTTTTCTCCTTGAAAAAAAAAAAATCAGAGATGGCAGAATCAAAACTTCTTAACAGAACATGACAATCCTGCTCAATTAACCTGTAAATGTTTTCTCCTGCCTGACACTCAGATAGGGCTATTTGGGAATTTGCTGGTGGGACACCTCTTGGTTTCAAAGGGATGCTTCATTATTTGTTTTTAATGGGAAAATGTCACTTCTTTACAGAAAAAAATCTGATTTCCAGACAGACGCTGCTAAGAGACTGTCAGGTTCAAGATGAAATATCCCATCAAACTCTGGACAACCTTCCCAAGAAGTTAGCTGTAGGTTGATGCTTCAGAAAACAGATTGGATGAGGAAACCAGAGTCAGTGACCAATTTCTGAAACCTATCATGAAGCAGAATTTTTGTTCTATAGCTACCTCTCTTTCTTACCTTCTGGCCTGTCAGCTCTTTGGCTTCCTGCAAGATTCAGCTGACCAGTCCCTTTGACAAAGAAATGTTTAATCTCTCAATTTTGCAGGTAAGAAACAAAACCACACTGAAAGCTTCTGTTTGACATCTATTGAAGGAAAAACTGAGCTCAGACCTGTATTTCCTATGGTTCAGACCAGCATGCCAACTCTAAAATCAACCTGCTTCATTTTAACATGTGGCTCAGATAAAAGTATGAAGCTGGTTACTTTTCAAAGTAAACATGCAACTATGGTCCTCAGGTCTAAGAGAGGGCTCCTTGGCAAAAGGTGAGGATGAATAAGCAGAGCAAGGTTAAGGAATTATTCTAGCTCTGGGTGCAATAAGCTGTAGCAGCAGCAGCAGGGAAGCATGAGACCACAATTCCCTCCTAGGTGCTCTGGAGAGACTTAGTCTCCCAGGACACCCAGGGATCAGGGAAACAAACCTCACCAGCTTAGACTCACCTCCCCATGTCAACACCTATCCTTGCCAGTCCAGAGAACTGCAGAATCAAATTCCTGAGTTACAGTGCAAGGTGGCTTCAAGAGTGTGGCATTTCAGGCTTTCCTACCCTTCTCTTTTACTACACGATCTCCTTCCTCCCCCCAGCCTTCTGCTTAAGCCTGCCTTGAACTGTGGCCAATGGCAGATGAAATCACAGAGGATTAGTTTCCCTCCACAGGGAAGGGGCCTTTGCAGTGCCAAGGTGCAGTCAGTGATTTTACCCAAAAGCACCACTACTCCTCCAGCCTTCCCAGGCATCCAGAGGCTCTACAGCCTCCATCTCCCAAGGTTACAGCCCAAGGAACCAGTGGCTTTGTCCAGCTACTCTGCTGTCTTGAGGGAAACAAGGAGAGTATTTGCTGGTTCCTTAATTCGGTAAGCAAACATTCTCCACACAAAAAAGCTGGGCTGGGAAGAACTGATCTATGCACCATCTTGCATTTGCCAAATGGATTAGCTAGTAATTGCTGGGTGTTTCAAATGCAAAAGGGCTTCTGACTTCTGTGTATGGAAAGACAGGTCTTGGTCACTATTTAATTTATTTATCATTATTATTTCCCTCCCGCTTTCTCACCCTTGACAAGACCCTGACCCACTTCCTAAATCCTTTTTTTTTTGGGGGGGGGGGGAGGGACAGAGGAAGGGAAGGGGGAATCAGGGAAGGAGCATGGGGTTCTTTCGTTAACAAAGCCTTTGAGCTTCAGAATGACTTTGGAAGGGAGGATATTAACCCTTACAGCTCTTAATGTTGCATTACAACATCTAATCCTGCATTCCAGGACAGGCTGAAAAATCAGGAAAGGATGGGTAGAAGAGAAAATATCACTTATTGTGCAAAATGTATTCATTCCAAAGGAAACAGGGTCATTGCAAGGGAGGTGAAGAGACAGAATAAAAGAGGAATCAAAATAGATTTGGGTGAATTTTTCTGGGGATATACAGAAATTTCCAAAGAGCAAGGAGCTCTTGGGTGATTTACTGAAATGAGAATTTCATTTCCTTTCCTTGGTCTCATATCTCCTGCCATGCCCTCCCAGCAGCTGTCAGCTCATGACTGTTATCACACGTTTGTCACCCAGGTAGTGGGGTCAGGGCAAGAGCTGTCCCCACCAGAGCCAGGTTGGAGCTGGAAATGAGGTAGGCTGCAATGTTTTTGTATTGTGGGTTGAAAAGTCCCACAGCATGGAGAGAGCAGTGGGGCTTCACGATGTCTTTCAACAATCCTCCCCTCTGAATGAGGTGTGGGGTGACCAGAACTATTTTTACCCGCTGGGATGACTTATAATGCTTTAAGACAGGTAAAGCTCTCCCTTTGTCCATGTTACTTTGCCAGCAGGCTCAACCCACCAGTCTACCTCAAAGAGTGACAGTGTCTAGGACAAGCCAGCTCTGTCTCTGATATCCTTGCTCAAATATTTCACTCTTTGTATAGTGCATGGAATTTATAGTCTGATTTCATGAGACTATACATGTCTGAGACATAATGCCTTAGAAAATGTTAAGTCTTACTTCAAGGTACTGCTATGTATGCACAAAGTAAAGTGGGAAGGAAAGGAATTTTGATAGAGAAAGAAACATGCAACCCTGAGTAAACAGTAAAACATCAGCCACAAAAATTAAAAGAGAAAGAAGGTCAGCACTTGAAAATACCTGTGTTTGAAAGTCAACATTGATAGTTGTGACCTGAAGAACATCTCCAGGTTTTAGTGTGTTCCAAAGAAAGAATCTGAGCTTGAGTCAGCAATGTCTTCAGCACAGTCTTGTCTTTTCCAGTGGTGCAGAATGGGGCACTACAATACCTTCTGACAATGGTTTGGTTCATATAAGTTTTTAACCAGCAGCAGTGACAAAGCAAGGAATGGTGCCAAAAATTTTGTTAGGATCCAGATAGCTGTTGAGGCTCTAGGAGGTTTTACTCTGGAATTTATTTTTTTTTCAGGAAAATAGGTGAAAATACCACATGGGAATAAATTGAATTTGATTTAAAAAAATAAAAGAGAGAGAAAAAATAGTGCTTTAAGATAAAAATTTCCTTCTCTGACATATACAGGGTGAAATGATTCATGTTTTTCAACCAATCTGGAGGAGAGAGGATAAGGAAGGGGTTTGCTTCTTGGCAAAGTTTATGGTGTTTTTTAAATTACAGAATTCTCTTTAAAGCCAAAGTCAGATCCCACACATTTTGTGTGCCTTCCAGTCTGCCTCTCTGCAGATGAATGCTCTCATACATACTCATCTATAAACCCAGACATCTAACTAACAATTAGATTTCATTATTACAGTCTCAAGAAAGCTCCTCGCATCTTGCTTGGAGTCCTGACTTCCCATCAAATCTGATGGCAAGTGAGGAAACAGAGGTCCTGGCGTGAGATCTGAGAGCTGGGTACAAACACACACTGAACAATCACCACCAGCTTCTGTAAAATTACTCTCTATTCATGTGTCTTGATCATGTTCTTGTTCTTCTGCTCAGACACCCCACTTTTAAACCATTTCTTTTGGTTTACATTCATGCAGATTAAACAAAATAAACCAAAGCAAATCAGCCCTGACTAGTTTTGGGTTTGCTTCCTTTCTGCAAAACACACACCAGGGCTTTGCTTACAGCACAGCCAAAACCAAAGGACAATTAGACTCCAGGTTCCCTTTTAAACTAAACATTCCCATCCAGGTCATGGGTTCTGCTCCAAACCAGACAGCGAATCCACCAAAGGGTGGGCAAAAGAGTTCAGCATTGGGACACTCAGTTGTACAGCTCCATGCAAATCACCATCATGCTATGTACTTCAGGGATGCTGACCTGATGAACTCCTGGTTCAGGATCTGAACATCTTACTTTTTCACTTAGGTCTGCAGACAGTGGAAGCATGTTTGTTATTCTTGAGGACAGATTGTTTTTTTTTTTCCTGGATTCACAAGAGCAAAGAGGGTTGGAGAAGCTCATTGCCTTGCTAATGTGTGGTTTGCAACAAGAGCTGCAGAAAGGCTTCTTGAAGGGAAACCAAACTGGCTTCAGGAATGAGCCAAACCCAAGTGTTTGGGAGGGATCCGGGGAAGAGGATGAAGCGTGGGGAGGGGGAGAGGTAAAGGAGGGTAGTAAGAGCTGTGTGTGGTACTTCCACGTATTAAAAAAAATGTCTTGAGGAACGGATTTGGGAATTCATCCTTTTGGAAACAGTTTAAAAAATGGAGCAGAAGCCTGCATTTATGAAGAGGTTAGAAATGTTAACAGCAACAAAAAGAAAAGTAGACCAACAAAACCCAAAACCATGTTCTTGAGGGTTTTTCCCCATTATCACTCCCATTCCAGGAAAGCACACTGGGTAAAAGCTACGTGACCAATGAATGCATCCTGACCCAAATGCACCACAAGAATAATAGGTCTTATATTGAGTTTTCAGTGATCTGAACTCTTTATGGGAAAACTCATGTTTTCTAAAAAAAAAAAAAAAAAAAAAAATTCCTACAGGACCTAAAAAAAAAAACAAAACTCCTAAATTTTAGAAATTTTCCATCTAAAATACAGAATCTAGAATGAAAAATCTTTTTTGGGGGGGTTAGGGGAGGGGATAGCAAAAGTTTTGTTTAAAACCAAAACATTTCACTTTTGAGAAGAAAGCCAAGGCATGGGGAGGTTAAAGTGGCTTGTCCAGAAACCCACTCAGGACTTGCACTTAGATCTTCTAAGCCACAAGCCAGTCTGTCTTCAGTTAAACCGTAATGTCAACAGAGACTTCAGGCAAACATTGAAAAAAGAGCACAGTATTACTGGTAAAGTCACCTGGCTATAAACCAGCCTCTTTAAGACATCTCCATGCCCACACACGTACTATTCATCACTGGCATGTAACAGAAAAGCAGGGCAGGCTGTCCCAGAGAGACCATTTACCCCTCTTATCCCCCTGTAATAACCAACCCACTAAAAGTGCCTACAACATTCCTTGAGCAATCTGCTCATCTGCTGTGTATAATATCACACATACTATGTACATAAGGTCAAGCTGAACATGCACAAGCCATTCCCAAGGCTCTGAAATCCTGCGTGCTCCAATTGGGCAACTTCTGTCAGTGAATTCCCCTGAATGACACTGAGTTTCAGCCTCTCCAAGACCTTGAGATTTTCTCCTAAGCAAACAGCACGCTAATCCTGCATAGAGTTTTTACAGAGCACATGGATCATGTCACATATGGAGACTCTCAAGATGTCATCTGCCACTTCAGAGGTACTAAGAGAGCCAAGAATAGCAGAAACCCAGAGCACTGCATACCCTTGGGTGCTCTACAGCTGTGCTTGAGTATGGAAGACATGTAATTTTCACACCATTTCTTACCAACATACATTCAGTCAACTCCGTTTTCCTAGCTCTGCGGTCTAAACACACAGATCTCCAATTTTCACTTTGTCATCCCATTCAAAAGATTTGGCAGTGCCTGTAGGCAAAATGCTTTCAGTCCACTTTATTTCTATGCTCTGATTTACATTGGCTTCTGGAATTGGCTCTTCTTTTTAATAGCTATTTCATTAAGCAAAGTGTTGAAAAAAAAATAAAAACCAAACAACTAAACCTACCTGGATGGATTTATCAACACTGGTTGATGGTTTTACTACACAACATCTAGGAGTGAGAATAAAAACTGGGGATAAAAGAAATCACAGCACACTAAAGCAGGAAATGTGTTCCTCTACCCCTTTTCTAACTCCTCCTTTTGTTGGTGAAGAAGCCTTCACAACTTCCAGCCCTAGCCTTACCTGCCTCTTCAACCTAACCATATACACGTGTCTAGCTAATAGAGGTAGAGAGGCTCTACCAAGGAGGTCATTCATGTTACCAAAAAAAAAGAAAGAATTAATTATTTTGGAGGTGAATTTGTAGATTGGCTCTTGTCAGTCATTAGTCACCATATGCATGATGACTAGCTTACTGGGACCTTTTCTCAGCTGGAACTAGTCACATACCATCAATACCTTCTCCATGAATAAAGCAAATTATTCCTGATGAATGAAGATATTTTAATGAATTTTCCACATGAAACAAACATTAGGTGTAACTAATCTGAACTATCCTCCAATTTGACAGTAGAGGATAGCAAAAATCCCTTTTAAGTTGGATTTCTTTCCCTTACATTGTGGGGAATGGAACAGAAAGTTTGGACCTGCAGTAAGACCTAGACACAAACTCAAGATTTGCTCTCCACAGGAGCATATCATTGCATTGGGTTGAGGGTGTTATTTTTACAACCATACACCATTGTGTGATCCTGCCAGTAAGTCCAACCTCCAAGGCTTTCAAACCAAACTGGGCTTAGATATTTAGGCTTGACTTTTTTTCTTGGAACTTGATTTGGCCACTGAGCTCACAACGAATGCTCTTTCTACCCATCTTGTGCACCCCTGGAAGCTATAGCTTTCTAGTTCTGTGCTTTCCAACAAGCTAGCACTCAGCCCCACAGACAACACTGAAATACAGCCTGACAACAAAAGGGTTAACACAAAACCTGAGGCATGTTTTCTACATTCAAAGAGATTAAAAGTTAGATTTCTATGTGATTTACTGGCAGAGGCAGTACACAGAGAAATATCATCCTTTACCAGTCCCAATGACCAATAATTCATCACACTCAAATCCTCTCAGGTTCAAGAATTTCATAGATCAGATTCTTGGTTCATTTATCTGCTTTTTTGAAAGGATGGTTTTACAATGTAAGCCTTAAAACAAACTCCACATGAAGAAGAAACTTGTCAGCAACTGACAGCAAAGAGGAGGAGGAGGAATGTGCTGTTGATGCCACTCAAACAGCCAAAATGCTTACTCCTCCTGGAGCCCTTTGTGCAGACATGGGGCAGAGATCTGCAGTGGATCTGTTCTCTCTTGCATTTCTTTTTCTACTTTTGGAGTAGAAGAGCTGGCTGAAAGTGACTGCACACCCAGCACTGTGTCTGTCCCAGCAAGGCACTTCACATAAAGGCTTTTTCTTGCCACCCTAAAGTTGCCCACTGAAGCTAGTACAAGAGCATCTGTTGAGCCAATAGATTGTTGGTCAAGATCCAAAACAAATGAACATCACTCTTCAAGATCCTCTATCTATTCATAAAGCATTGGTAGGGGTAGATGTGAAGAATAACATCTTAAGAGAGAAGGCCCCAGTGATGAGAATAATCAAAAAAAAAAAGTGCACTTATTTAAATTAAGATCAGACTGGCACCGAAAAATAAAAGAGCAACAAAATTAATCTATCTGCAGATGTACTTTTCTCTAAACCTTAGAATGAAAAAAAAAAAAAAAAAAAGGAAAAAAAGATAAAAAAATCCCAGTTTGGCTTGGATTGAACTGAGTTGAGTATGAAGACCAAAACCAGTCACTAATTAATGGTGTCTGGTTTTCTGGTATTTATGCACCATAAAAATTAATAAGGGACTTCTCTGGGAAAATAAATGGTTAGCTGGAAAGCCAGTTTTGGCCTTTGTTTTTTTCTGTTACTCATAGCCTTTCAGTGAGATTCCTTGAAACTTCAAGTTGGTTACTTCCCAGGAACTTTTAGTGATTTCACGGAGCCAACATTTCAAATGAAGAAATGATGCAGTCTCCCTGATATCAGCATACAGAGAAAGACTGGGTGTGAAATTTAACTGTTCATGCTGATTCCCAAACCTCATATTCTCAAGGTACACATACGCAGAAAGAGCATGCACAAGATTTATAAAAGTTACATGTACTTTTAGATGCATATATATGTATATATATATATATATATATATATACACAATTTCCTGCATATTGATATTTAGGCACCAAAGCCTGTTTCTTAGCAGTGGTAGTTACCTGTAGTGGTCATGTGGAGGTCAGCAGGTTTTTTCTTTTCTACATAAGAGGCTCCAAAGCTAGGGAATATTTTGACTGAGCAGTGGAGTACGGCACAGAGTCTCGCAATGATACTTAGTTCCAGCTAATATAATCAGGTCTGGCACCATGTAGAGATAGCATCTTAGTCCTTTAAATAAAATACTGTATGAATATGGCACTAAATATTGTACCTGAGCTGAAAATTTCTGCTTTCCAGGAAGCCATAGGAGAAAGCTACTTAGACATCCAATAGCACATTTAGAGCAAAAATTCTGCTTAAGCCTCAACAAAGTCTCAGATATTTGATATTACCCACCTTCCTGGTGGAGTTCCCACAGTTCTTATCAGCCTCTCAATCTCTCAAGAGGCAAATCCATAGTAACACCACCATCCCCACCCATGGAAGCAATGTACCCATTGCCTGGGTGGGGTGGCAGAAAGAAGAGCAAGTGCACTGCTTTCTGCTGTGAAGACCTTGGTGCAGATCAGCAGAGTTCAGGGGACGTGGACATTGAGAAAATGAACCCAAGAACCCATTTTTAGGTCTTCATGAGAAAAAAACCAGCACCTTCTTCCATCACATCCTTGCATAGCCTCAATGGTCTTCAACTTTGGGAAACTCAAATGGAAGAATCCAGGCCAAACCTTCAGCTAGAGTAAATCAGATGCTGACATTGGCAGAGCTCTCCTGATTGACATCTACTGAGGATCCTTTTCTCCTCTTTGATTTTTGTTGTGTTTGGGGGGGAATTTTTTTCCTTTTTCCAATTCTCCTGGAATCTGTGACTTGAGCCTTTTTCCTCAATAAATCCACTTCTTGCAACGGCACAGCCTTGGAAAAGGAGTCTTGTTTGGGCATTTCTAGGCAGCGAGGTCTTTGAGGCCTGTGGAGAGCTGCAAGTGTTTGGCTTTGGATGAAAAGAGAAACTAACAATGCTGGTTTATTCCTGACATTAGTCCTGATATTTTTCTGAAGTATTTCAGTGATGTCAGAATCAAACCTTAGGAAAAAAATAATATATATATGTAGTACACAGGGTTGGAACCAGTGGATGGATTAAAAGAACATGATTATTTTGATTACCTTGATTTAGAGCACCGGTGATGCTGAATCATGTTCAGCCAAAGAAATATCACAGAGGCAATATTTACTTCTCAATATGCAGAAAAACGGAAAAGGAGGAAGGCAGGGAGGAAAGAAAAATTACTCTGAATCAAAAGATGAAAATACATACCAGTTCAACAATTTCTTCTCATAATGATTTTCTTTCTTATGAAGGCAACCACAAAACACAGAGATGTTTAATCCATTAAGGGTGTAGTTTTTGGGACAGAATAATCTGAGTTTAGTCAACCCACCAGCTTGCTTCTCACTGGGTGGGCTCTGGCTGGGGAGGGGATAGGCTTTCACTTGACTCCCTCAGACAGGTCAATGTGCCACAGGTTTTATAGGTGGTATCTAATAACCTTTGCTGGCAGATCGCCAACATAAGCAGTATGGGAAAATGGATTTTTCATAAGACAGTAGCACAGATCTGAATGTCATCTGGTACTATGATGGCAAGAGGAAGGATGACTTTTGGTAAGAGTGTGCATCTTGGGGAAGGATTCAGTTCTGGTTCTCTTGATGGTTTCCTTCACCAGTCATTCAGCTTTCCCCATTTTCCTCAAAAGCTGGAGAGCCAGAAAGATCCCCTGCTTTTTGCAATCCATGGATGGAGAGATGTTTTGAAAGCCTGGCTTGAGCCAGAGCAATGTAATGCATCTCTGGAGAAAGAGTTACTTTCCTTAAGTGTTAGCACAGGGAAGAGCAATGAGTGGATGCAGATGTCTCCTGTCCCTTGCTCCTCTCCTCTGAAACAGGGAGGATGCTACCAGGACCATTATGTTATAGCATTGATATACAAATGCTGAGGGACTGTTTGGAATATAACTTGGTAAATGAAATTAAGGCTGATCTGTCATTGCATGAGCACCATCAAACTGCCACCTTCCCTCCACAAGCTGTCATGTGTGGGGCTGCACCTCATCTTGAACATGTGAGGTTCTAAATTAAAATTTCAGTATACCCTTGGTCACTGTCAAATGTATCAAGTCTTTGGCTGTTCTGCCATGGGCCTACACGTCTCAGTTGACAAATTCTCAGGGATCTCAGCTTTGATTTGAAAAATACATGAAAGCTCACATTCTCTGCTTTCATAGAATGAATCATTTTGGTTTGGATTGGAAGGAACCTTAAAGCTCATTCAGTTCCAACCCCCTGCCATGGGCAGGGACACCTTCCACTAGACCAGGTTGCTCCAAGCCCTGTCCACCCTGGCCTAGAACGCCGCCAGAGATGAGGCAGCCACAGCTTCTCTGGGCAACCTGTGCCAGGGCCTCACCACCCTCACAGGGAAGAACTTCTTCCTCAGATCTTATCTAAATCTTCTCTCTTTCAGTTTAAGGCCATTCCTCCTTGTTCCTTCCCAGAGTCATCCTAATCCTCTGCCCTGCATTTCTAACTGTATTTGGGCGTGGGGGACCAGGCTTATCCCAATCTGGTATGAACTCAGAAAAACAGCCAGTTCCTCCTATTCCCAAGGTTTTGAGGTTCAGCATTGCCCGTCACCTTAGCTGCAAAAACGCTCGGAATGAATGGACACCTTGCTGGACTTAAGAAGCCATTACCAATGGGAAAAATACATGCAGGCTTAGGACCAACATGTACAGGCACAAATCTTGTAAAGTGGTCCAAAACCAAACCTGAACATGGGGCTTTTCAGAATGGAGCTTATCTTGCAGTGTACATTAGGTACCATGGGAAAGAAGTCTTCTTCACTGAGGATCTTCCTAGAAAGGATACAACTTGTCCCAAAAGCCCCAAGCATTACCGAGGCACTAAACCACACACAAACTGAGCCTCAGGGAATGTGGAGTTAACTGCTCATTTCCCAGAACCCTCAGGCAGTTTGTCACAGGATAATAAAAAGAATAATGGATCATGGGGGGAAATCATAATTAGGCTTACAAAACATAACCTAGGCTTCTGGTTTTATTTCACATATCAGTCCCACCAAAGGAGGAGTATCTTGTGTTTCTATGATTTCCTGAGTAAAACTGGGAGGAAATCATAAAATGCAAAAAGCACCCAACAAATGAAATATCCTTATCTTGACATGAAAATATTATTCTGAATCTCTGTAGATTGTTTTGCTAATTTCCAGAATGGATGATCAAATACTGAGTGATCCTTCTTTGGCTGCCAGTATTTTTAACAGGCATCTTAGTCAATGTTAGTACAGCTGTCCTTTCAAATCAACTCTTCTGATGACTCACACTTGGATTCAGAGATTTCCCGAGGTTTTATCTGCTCTCCTAATGCTTTTGGTGGACCCGTCCTTGAATCCTGTCACATGAGAGAGCAGAAGGTGCCTCTTCATCCAAAACACACAACCCACTAGGCAGTGAAAAGGACACACACAATTAAAAGAGGCAGGAAAGGAAGGGAAAGGAAAAAAAGAGGGAAAAAATAAATTTAAAAGACCAGCAGGGTCATTTCATGCTCCAGCAGATCAGCATTTATATATAAACCTCTTGGAACGCTTTACTTCTGCAGCTACCCTCTAGCCTTACTCATGGCAAGTTCACATCACCTGTTTCCCCTTTGAGTTGACATTTCCAAGGATTTTGGCTTCCTGACATGCAGTTGGAAAACTGAAAGGCAAGGAAGTCTTCACATTCTGAAGAAAACACATCTTCTTGCAAAGCTCCACAGAAATGTCAACAGCAAACAGAAATGAGAAAGAGGAAGCCATGAGACACTACTGCAGAAAACAACCAATGAATTAATAGTCATCTGAGGAATTTTATTTCTCCCTGATCAAACTTTTCCCATGCCAATTTGACTGAAGATTGAAGGAGACTCAATAGTGTGGTTGAGGAGGGGAGAAAATATTCCACTCTAAAAGCTCGTTCTTTAGCTGGAAACGTGATTTGTGGCCCTAAGTGTAACATGAGAAAGGTTTTGTGTAAGTAACTATAGTTTTGTTTCTGCCCAGATTATTCCTGGTCCTCCTGAAAAAAAAAAAAAAAAAAAAAGAAAAAATTGAGAAGTCTCTGGGCTGAATACTTTAATTTTGAAGCCTCCAGTAGCTTGAAATATCTCCAAACCTATTAAACCCTGAAACCAAAATAAACATTTTGTCCTCCCTTCATGGAAGCATAAAGAATGTCTTAAGTCAACCCATCCACTTGCCTGCCAATACCAAATTGCCCTCAAGAACATATTCTCCAGGGCTTTGTCAAATCAGCTTTAGCATTCCTCAAGCAACAGGGGGTTCTACCACATTCCTGGAAAGTCTTTTCCACAATCTGTTCCCATATCCTTTTTAAAAAACACCATAAAGCACATGTTACCTGCAAACACCGTAGCTGGAGAGGAATCAAATTTTCCATTCTGTGGTAAATCCCATGCTTTCAAATATCTTTCCGGTCTGGATCCAAAAGAAAGCAAAGTATTTTCAAAATTTTTTAAAAACACAATTCTGAGAGAAAAAGGCACTTACAGTTGATAAAAATGTTCATGCTAATAAATACAAATTTTTGCACTAAGTTGGAGGTTTATTAATTCTATGCAACCAATATGTTACAGCACATAAAATAAAAAATAGAAATGAAGACACATTCAAACTGCAAACCAAAACTTCATTTTTTTTTAATGAAAGTTCATCAGAACTAACATTTGCAAACCATTTCAATTTTATCAAATTGGCTTTTTCCAATGGGAAAACATTCCTTCAGAAAATTTCCCATTGGCTCTCAGACAGGTTTTTGCAGTATCAAGGTCAGAAAGAGTGGGTTTTTTTGTTTCTGCTCTCCAAGAATTTAAACTGCCCAACTATTACTTTCCCAGAAGATGCATTTCATAGAAAATGATTATAGTGCAATTGAAGAATTAATTTTAAATTGAAAGAATTAAAATATTTTAATCAATGAACAAAGTACAGGACATATGGCAAAATTAAAACAGTGCTTATATAGAGCCAATTCTTTTTTTTTCCTCAAAATTTTAGTGTCTTTTGTTTTCTAAATATGTTTATCAGTTAAGAATCTACATGTTCCTTATATTAAAGAAAGTATCAATACACAACTTCAGCTACTCCAAAACTTGAAATTAAGTCTGGACTTGAAGTGGATTGTCAAATATTGCAGAAGAGGCAAAAAAATGGGAAAAATAAAAACAACGAAATAACCAGCCAGTTGAAAAAACACACCAGAAAAATCAAAGAAGGAATCTTTTCCATTTAACATCGTCATAAGTGACATCAGGTCCTGGGTACCAACATGGAGCAACATTCATCTCTGCTGTCGAGATCATGTCAGCCTATACCTGACATAAACATATATGCCCTCTGCCAAAACTTCTGCCTTTCATACAACCTCCCATTTACTCCCATCTTCAAGGCTTATTACATAACTTTCAGCACCAAAGCCCCCCAACATTGAGTCATAATTTTTTGCAGACGGAAGTTCCTTGCACTGTCAGCCATTTAGTATTGATTAAGAAGCACTCTGCAAGGAAAGACTGGGTGGCTCCAGCTCTGGAAAGTGCCAAGGAAAATAAAGCTGGTATTAGTGATCCTCAGCTTCTCTGCTGGGGCTGAGAAAAAGGCAGTATTGTGGGCTGGGAGACTGCTCACCAAGATGTCGATCTTTGCCAGTTACCCAACAACAATAATAAGCATTGGATAAATAGGTGATATACTCACAAGGGGAACCAAGGGAGGGAATTAAAAATGAGTAAAAGAAGAAAAAGGAGAGGGAAAAAAAGGAAGGCGTTAGACTTTCCAGCATTCTGAGAGAGCAAGGTTTTATCCTCAGTTGGGGGAAAAACAGATTTACTAAACACCATGACCTCAGTTGTTTGCATAGCATTCGGTAACATATATTTTATTACCTATGATACCTCCATGCTAGCTTGCAAAGCCTTTCCAGCAGCCCTGTGAGGGATGCCGAGCATATGGAAAAGAAATAAACCAGCTTGAGGAAGGAATGGCACAGCTGGGTGAAGCAAAAATTACAGGCTAGAAACACGCTGGTTGGGTGTAAATAAAACTGAGCAAGGGAACACACTGGAGAGAAAATGTTTCTCTCCTCTGCCCAGTGTCAGCCTACTAGTGAGGGTCATTTGAACTGGTGATGTGGAGGTGTAGACAGTGGTGGGAAGAGACCTCTCACTTCTCCCTCTCAATGCATGCACCACGGACTTGGTCATTAGCAGATGGAGGAGATGTGTTAATCATAGAATCATAGAATGATTTGGGTTAGAAGGGACCTTAATGATCATACAGTTCCAATCCCCTGCCACGGGCAGGGACACCTTCCACTAGACCAGGTTGCTCCAAGCCTCCTCCAGCCTGGCCTTGAACACTTCCAGGGATGGGGCAGCCACAGATTCTCTGGGGAACCTGTGCCAGTGTCTCACCACCCTCACAGGGAAGAACTTCCTAATATCTTAGCTAAATCTAGGTCTAATGGAAGGGACCTGGGACCAGGCTGCAGGGTGAGAACGCCCCTTCTGGAGAGGCTCCTCTGAGAGATCAACCTCTGCCTGCAACACAACTTCTGCTCCTGGACCAATGATGACAGGTACTGCCAGCACAGTTTATGGGTGAAGGTGATCAGCCCTTCTTGATGTGTGAGCATAGAAAAATTGGGGGGGGGGGGTAGGACATTGTGATACACTGTGAATGTGAAACAAAACACCTCTGCTCACATGACATATGCTCATATGACATATAAGAAAGTACTATCCTTATATGCAACCAAAGGGCTCAAGTGATCTTCTCCTCACTCCTTCCATCTTCCACTGATGATGTGGGAAGGAATAGGAAGATTCAGTTCATAAACAATTGGCTTCGAGACTGGTGCTACAGGAAGGGCTTTGGATTCTTTGATAACAGCTGGTTTTATAGGGCACCAGTCTGGACAATGACAAGTGAGAAAGGTTTGTCTCACAGAGGCAAAAGGATGCTGGGGCACGAATTAGCAGGGCTCATTTGGAGAGCTTTAAACTAGATTCGAAGGGGGATGGGGTTGTAGCTGGGCTTGCCCCAGTGGGGCAGCACTCCAGAATTAATGAAGACTGGGAGGCCTCCTATAATCCTAGGGTGAAATCGGTGTGCTCAGCTCGCTCCCTGGAATGTCTGTACACCAATGCGCGCAGCATGGGAAATAAACAGGAGGAGTTGGAAACCTGTGTTAAGTCAGGAGACTATGATCTGGTGGCAATTACAGAGACGTGGTGGGACAGCTCACATGACTGGAATATAGTCATGGAGGGCTATGTCCTTTTCAGAAAAGACAGGCCAGCCAGGAAGGGTGGTGGGGTTGCTCTTTATGTGCGGGAGGAACTACAATGCACTGAGTTCTGTCCAGGGACAGATGACGAGCGAGTTGAGAGTCTGTGGGTGAGAATTAAGGGGCAGGCTGGCAGGGGCGATACTGCTGTGGGTGTCTGTTACAGACCCCCAGATCAGGGTGAGGAAGTTGACGAGGCCTTCTACAGGCAGCTGAGAGCGGCCTCACAGTCACAGGCTGTGGTCGTCGTGGGGGATTTTAACTTCCCTGATGTTTGCTGGAAGGACCACTCGGCAACCCAGCAGCAGACCAGGAGGTTCCTCCAGTGTGTGGATGATAACTTCCTCCTGCAAATGGTGGATGAGCCGACCAGGAGAGGAGCGCTGCTGGATCTCATCCTCACTAACAAGGAGGATCTGGTTGAAGCAGTAAGGGTTGAGGGCTGCCTTGGTTGCAGCGACCACGAGATGGTGGAATTCAGGATCTTGTGTGGTAGGACCAGTAGAATACCAAGTAGAATTGCAACCCTGGACTTTAGCAGGGCAAACTTTGGCCTTTTCAAGCAATTGCTAGGGGAAATCCCATGGGCAAGGCTGCTTGAAGGTAAAGGGGCCCAAGATAGTTGGTTGACATTCAAGGACTGCTTTTTCCGTGCTCAAGATCAGAGCATCCCGACATGTAGGAAGTCAAGGAAGAGGGCCAAGAGACCTGAGTGGATAAATAGGGAATTGCTGGGTATGCTCAAGTGGAAGAGGAGAGTTTACAGGTCATGGAAGGAGGGGCTGGCCACTTGGGAGGAATATAAGGCTGCTGCTAGAGGATGTAGGAAGACAGCTAGGAGGACTAAGGCCTCCTTAGAATTAAACCTGGCAAGAAGGGTCAAGGACAGCAAAAAGAGCTTTTTCAAATACATGGCAGATAAAACTAACACCAGAGGCAATGTAGGCCCACTGATGAACGGGATGGGTGCCCTGGTGACAGAAGATACAGAGATGGCAGAGTTACTGAATGCCTTCTTTGTCTCTGTCTACTCTGCTGCAGGCAGTCCTGAAGAGCCCTGTACCCCTGAGACCTTAGATGAAGTCAGGTCAAAGGAGCGGTTTGCCTTAGTCGATGAGGAATGGGTTAGAGACCAGTTGAGCAATCTGGACATCCATAAATCCATGGGTCCAGATGGGATGCACCCGCGGGTGCTGAGGGAACTGGCGGAAGTCATTGCTAGACCACTCGCCATCATCTTTACCAAGTCTTGGGAAACGGGAGAGGTGCCTGAGGACTGGAGGAAAGCAAATGTCACTCCAGTCTTCAGAAAGGGCAAGAAGGAGGACCCGGGTAACTATAGACCGGTCAGCCTCACCTCCATCCCTGGGAAAGTGATGGAACACCTTATCCTTGGTGCCATCTTAAGGCATATCAAGGATAAGAGGGTTATGAGGGGCAGTCAACATGGCTTCCCCAAGGGGAAATCATGTTTGACCAATCTCTTAGCCTTTTATGAGGAAATAACACGGTGGATGGATGATGGCAGAGCGGTGGATGTGGTCTACCTTGACTTCAGCAAAGCATTTGACACAGTCTCCCACAGCATCCTCACAGCTAAATTGAGGAAGTGTGGACTGGATGATCAGGTAGTGAGGTGGACTGCAAACTGGCTGAAGGAGAGAAGCCAGAGAGTTGTAGTCTATGGGGCTGAGTCTAGTTGGAGGCCTGTAACTAGTGGAGTGCCTCAAGGGTCAGTACTGGGACCGGTATTATTTAATATATTCATCAACGATTTAGATGAGGGAATTGAGTGTCCTATCAGCAAGTTTGCTGATGACACTAAGCTGGGAGGAGTGGCTGACACGCCAGAAGGCTGTGCTGCCATCCAGCGAGACCTGGACAGGCTGGAGAGTTGGGCAGGGAATAACGGGATGAAATATAACAAGGGAAAGTGTAGAGTCCTGCATCTGGGCAGGAACAACCCCAGGTTCCAGTATAGGTTGGGAAACGACCTGTTAGAGAGCAGTGTAGGGGAGAGGGACCTGGGGGTCCTAGTGGACGACAGGATGGCCATGAGCCAACACTGTGCCCTTGTGGCTAAGAAGGCCAATGGCATCCTGGGGTGTATTAGAAGGGGGGTGGTTAGTAGGTCGAGAGAGGTCCTCCTTCCCCTCTACTCTGCCCTGGTGAGACCCCATCTGGAATATTGTGTCCAGTTCTGGGCCCCTCAGTTCAAGAAGGACAGGGACCTGCTGGAGAGAGTCCAGCGCAGGGCAACTAAGATGATTAAGGGAGTGAAGCATCTCCCTTATGAGGAAAGACTGAGGGAGCTGAGTCTCTATAGTTTGGAGAAGAGGAGACTGAGGGGTGACCTTATTAGTGTCTATAAATATATAAAGGGGGAGTGTCACGAGGATGGAGCCAGGCTCTACTCAGTGGCAAACAATGATAGGACAAGGGGTAATGGGTACAAACTGGAACACAAGAGGTTCCACTTAAACTTGAGAAGAAACTTCTTCTCAGTGAGGGTGACGGAACACTGGAACAGGCTGCCCAGGGAGGTTGTGGAGTCTCCTTCCCTGGAGACATTCAAAACCCGCCTGGACACATTCCTGTGTAACACTATCTAGGTGTTCCTGCTCCGGCAGGGGGATTGGACTAGATGATCTTTTGAGGTCCCTTCCAATCTCTAGCATACTGTGATACTGTGAAAGGAGTCCCCCAAAAGTCAGGCGGTTTTATTATGGCACAATTTGGACCCTTGGCTATGGCCACAAGATAAAACCAAAATGCACGAAACCAGAAAACTGGTGGCCTGGCAGCCAAAAGACAAAGCCCAGAGAAGCCCCAACAGCTGTTTCCTACAGCCCAGCTCCACCTTAGAGGTCTCCATCTCTTTGCACTAAGAGCATATGTGAGCTGAAAGAAAGCAAATGAGAGCTTGTGAACTAAATATTAAAGTTCAGCAGCACTAAAAAATATAAAAAATTGAAAGAAAATCCCACTGCAATAAAAACATTTTTTAGAAAGCATGGAGGAATAGGACTTATACAAGGCAAAGTCAACAGTCAGTCCAGTTTAAAAAAATTAAAGCAAGCCATCTGATTACTTGTCTTATCAGGTATTACAGGAATAGAGGGTCTGCCTGCTCCTGGATCAAAGATCACACAGGAGTAGGTTCAGGCAAGAAATCACCTGCACTGTTATTTCCTATTGAGCCCAAAGTGAAAGCAAGAGATGCAGCTGAGTAGCAAGTGAGCTGTGGGACCCTGTGTGTCAGACAAGTGTCATTTGGCTAGTGTGGGGTCACCCCTGTCTGAGAAAAGGGCACCAAATTACGCAGGACCTGGAACTGGATAATCTTTAAGGTCTCTTGCTACCTGAATGCCATGGACCGAGGGTCTGACCTGCTGCAGGTGAATTTGGCCCTTTCTGGGCTCCAAATAGTCATGCTACAGCAGATACGTATCTTCTGGGGATGAGCTCTGTTTTCAGAGGCAATAAATGTTAGCACAGATACAGCATTATGTTTACCTGTTCAAATGGCTTTCAGCTCACAACTGGGATAGACAGATTGAGATAACTTCATCTGTGGAGACCTAATGAACCTTGTGCAGTGTATGTCTGCTGTTGATATTGCATATTAATATTAAGTCTCAGTAAGATTCCTCAACACCAGGGTGAAAGTCACAAAGCAGCAGCTCATGAGGCCAACAGAGGATGGCCACATCTGATTTTATTCATGCAAATTGGGCATGTGTGTAACCATCATACTGGAAACAAGCACTGTGGTGTAGGTGGTGGTGGAGAACAAAATATACAGCTTAAGGAAAGAGAGGCACAGTAGGGCACTCTAAGTGGTTCCTATAAGTTGTTAAGTGGGTGAAGCTGTCTCAGTGGTTAAGAGCCTCTTATAGATGGGACAACTGCGTCAGCAGAGCATTTCCATGCACTTTGGCTCTGGGCTGAAATAAGAGAAGCAGTCAGAAATGCTGCAGCCATCACTCAAGCAGCTACCGAGGGATGAGGGTAGAAGCTCCATGAGACTAGCTTGAACCCAGCCTTGCTCCCAGCAAGCTTGGATGGGCAGTCCCAAGCTGCAAGGTGACTGCAGGCAGAAGTTAGGAGCCAACCTAGCAGTCACGCATGAGATAAACAACAATGACAGCATGGCATTAGCTGTTCCTCCCAGCCAAGGGGCAACCATGCCAAGGAATGGTTGCAATGGCAGATTTACGTCTCAACAGGAGTTAAATCTTTGAAAACAAAACAACAGGCAATTCTCCCTTATTTGATTTTTGGGAGGGAATTTCTCAGTGAGACAGACATGAATTTCCTGGGCTGGGGGTGGGGAGGAACAACCAACTAACCAACCAACCAACCAACCAAGCAAAAAATTCCTCTTTTTGGTTAGCCACAGGCGTTGTGCAATCCTGCCAGAGTGCTGTCAGCTGTCCCGTTCCAAGGAGCTCTCTCCCAGCTCCACCTGGTGGCAAAAAGGATGTTCGGGCTATTGCTGTGGGCATTGCATTGGGCTCCAAGGGACTGGGATTCAGTTTCTGCTGCTGCCATTTTGCATGAGTGCCCGCTCTTCTGCGTGGTATTGGCTTGCCTCCTCTCATGAGGTGGGAACAGCCCTTCGCTACATAGGTAAGTAAAGTCAGTCTCCTACACGTGTGCATCATGAGTGCAGCACGGTAGAGAGATCACAGCTTGGGGAAAGGCACTTAGCAAGAAAGCAAAGGGAGCCTTGTGCTGGCAGTCAGGCATAGCTGACACTTGATTGCAGTATTTGCCTTGGACCTGAACCTCTCCCGACCATCAAAGCTCACAAAAGACCATCAAGGGTCTCCTAGGATTGTGATTAAGAGCAGTGGTACCTTCTGGCTTGGCATTTAGGTCCATGGCTGAACTCAATTGCCCAGACACAGGCATGAAATGACCTGGAGTGTCTCACCTGTCCTGCTTTCCTTCTCACGATGGAGTGGAAGTTGCACTGTTAACTCATGCTGGTGAAGATACCTTCAGCTCCATCAGCACCATAATGATAAGGAGTTGTGAAAAGATATAGCTATAGATGTGCTCAAATAACACGATATTGGTCCAGAACCTTTAAAAGCCTTGATCTTTTGAATGAGTCAGTTAAAAAAATCTTGATCAAGATAGGCCCAGGACCCGGTCACCTCCAAGTCCAAAATACAGCTCAGGCCAGGGCTTACCACAAATGTCTCCAGCTACAACAATCAGAACAGCAATAGCATCATTGACTCTTTTGGGCTTTGCTGTGTTTCCTTCTGAGGGAAGGAAAGAGAAAGCAAACCAAAAAGAGAAAAAGAAAGAAAGAAACTAAGAAGAAAGAGAAAAGAAAGCAAAGAAAATCCCATCAGTTTTAGACCAATGCAGAGCATTCCTCCCCTAAAAGCAGGAATTAGTTACAGCTCTTTTTTTGAATCTTAGAAATTTGGTATTTTAAAACATGTTAGAGAATACTTTTCCTGAGGGAAAAAAAAAACAAATAAATGAAAGAAGATCATTAGAAAGTCTCAGTGTTTTGCTCTAAATATTCAACAGCTAAACTTCAAAAATTTTCAAAGATCATGAACTGACAAAAAGTCCTGGGACTGACTCATAGCTGATTAAGATGCTACAGACCCAATCATGTAACACTTTGACTTCTAACCTAAACTGGTTACAAATACTTATTTATGGTTGCTGAAAATACTCTCAGGAAAGCTGTGTGTATTCTCTAGGGATCTTCCCCTACCTTACAAGTAATAATACTGACACATACATGCCAAGAGCTGAGATCACTGGTATAAGAAACATCAGGGTGTAAGATGTGAAGCCTGTGTAGGAAGTCACAGGAGCTACAGATGGCTGACACCAGATTCAGAAACACTGATGAAGCTGTATAAAGACAATACAGTATAAGGAAAGGGGAGACAAAGCCATGCTGCTGACACTTCAAAAAATGTTGCATCCCACTGGAGTCCCGCTTATTCCATACAGGGCCCAAGTATGTATTAAGCTAAAGCCATATGGAGACCAGCAAAACAGATATCCCAATCTAACCTCTGCCCATCAGGATCTACAGGGCAGTTCACTGCTGTTTGATGTCCTCCACCCACAAGGGCAGATCCTGTTGGGAAGGACAAGTTGCTGATGTGAGAAGCAGCAAAGCACCAAGGATGTAACACAAAATCTGCGTTTGGCTCTCTCCTGGGGCAAAGGACAGCATAGAGGGCATTTCCAACCCAAGAAAGAAGTATAAGACCAATCTGTGTCCTCCAACTCCAGAATCAGAAAACTTTCTTGGAAATAACCAAGATGAAGTCCATAATTGCTCATTAATTCCAAAGCTCTAGTTGAACTACAGCTCAAGTGGAAGGCAGGCTTAATACAGCATTGAGGGAGGGAGATTTAGGAAAAAGTCTGCATTTTGATCTCTACTGAGATTTGATGCTTTTCACAAGGGCAGATTCTTTTCCTCAAAGTGATTAGGACTAACTGTATATCACAGCATCTGTTTCTTACTATTAGCAATTCCTACAACAAATGTACCAGACAGATACTTCTTAAAAGTGAACTCAAGAACCCTGTGTAAAGCAAGAATGTTACAATACCAAAGATGGTATCTGATTAAAAATAAATAATTCCTAAAATATAGAACATATCTTCAGTTCTATAACCCTTGAATACTTAAATTATAAGGCTTTCCACACAGCTGTTTGTTTTGCATTTTAAGTGAGTATAACCTGATAGAATGGGCTCTGGATTTCTGTCAGGATTAAATGATAAAGAATCCCAAAATAAAACTGAAATATGGTTTCACACGTTACCAGCCTTCACCTTCTGAGAGTGCTCTAGCACTTCCAATATATCAGGCAACACCAGGTGAGCAAGAAGTAAAACTGAGGTGGAGTGGGCAAGGGTAGCCTTGTGTTGATCAGGGCAATAAGAGCCAAGAGATGGAATCAAGAGACTTCAGTATTATGCTGATAATCTTCTCTGAGGATCCTCTTTTTTGCAGATAACCATAGGTAAAATATTTCCCTAAATACTTTCTTTCAGTGAAGAATTTTTTTTCAAGTGAGTTACTTTTTTCACAAAATATGCTCTGATTTCCATGGAAAATACTGCTATTTTCATCAAATTTCCTGCCTGCCATCTTTCCTTTGCACTTCTGTCCACTGAAAATACTTTTTTTCCTCCTGTGCTAACTACCTCTTCTCCCTGCTCTGAGATTCAGACCAAGCTCCCAGGGCCAGTTCATCTCCCAGAATCCCTAAGGAGGGAACAGGGCATTCACTGGGGGAGTCTGGTGTGACCAAGAGGCCAGACTACAAGGGAGAGTAGATATAGAAGCAATTGAACTTTAATTTTCATAAGGCATCACAACTGCATTTTCTAATTCTATTTTTTTTTTCAGTTTTCCAACAAATAATGGTATTTTGAATGTTATTTTAAAAAAATAACAAACCAAAACATTACCCCACCAGCTTTAGTCACTACCACCAGTAGCCCATTTATGCTGTAGAAATAATCCATTCTAGACTATTTTCTGTCACCAAACCTCAATGAAGCTTCAGAAAAATTCATGTGTGCCTTTTCCTCCCCACCTTTATAGCTTCAAGCATGACTGAGAGTGGAAACCTTCCCTTCAATAGGTAACACAAAGCTTGCTTGATACCACCAGCTCCCCATTTACCATCAAGAGAAATGACAGTCAAATAATTTTTTTCTTAATTTCTTCTTCTCATACTGAAGATCACTCCACTGCAGCACTAATTTGCAATGCAATTTACTGCCACAATAAAACAACATCTGACTTCCCTTAGTGACACCAACCAGAGCCACACAAAACAGACATTTACCATCTTTCCTTTCACTTACCCAGCATTTACAATCATTTTCATTTCACTCAGAGGCACCGCTATCCTTGAAGGAATCTATAGCATGAGGCACCCACTGGAGTACATGGGATTCCTTGACTGAAGATTTTCACTGCCTCTAATGTACTGACCCATGAAAGAAAAACAATTTAGGACAAGCATCTTCATGCCAACTCCATCATGTGCACTGTTATGCACTGTATGCAACCACCATGAATGTTTTGCTGTGACCTGAAAATTAGGAAACAAATGATTTGTCTGTCAGTTCTCTTGATGTCAGACGACTAGCAACATTTCACCGCCATTGCAGTGTAGCAGCTGAGATGAACCAGCCCAGCAGGGAGAGGGAATCATGCAAAACTCAACCAAGCATGGTTTGAGAAAGACCACAGTCAGCCCCGGGCTTTGAGATGCACTGCCCAGAGCATCCAAAAAAAAAAAGCTAAGAATGGCTTCTTCATGTTTGTTCCAAATTTCAGCTGGTAGAATTACATTTTATAAAAGAGCATAAATTCAAAGTTAATAGCCAATGCAATCCAGAAACAGAACTCAGTTACAAATATACCCCTTCCTCACCACGTCCTTGTACAGCCAGGCTGTGCTGCTGAGTTGGATACACATCCCAGTGACCTGTCACAGGGAATAAAAAAAGGCTCACAGGCACAAGTGAGGTCATTCACAGCTGGGGAAGAGAAAACTTCAGTTTTGTTGAGGTTTCTTTTCCTCAGAAGACAATGAACAGAAGAACAAGAAAGATCGCTCATGGAAAACATAACAGACCAATCTTAATACTTGGGACATTTTGCCAGTCTGTAAAGTTAACCAAGACTCCAAATCAGGTAAAGGGCAGCCACTAGTGCCTCAAACGTCTTCTTTATGCCTTTTTTTTTTTTCATCTATGTCTAATACTTGAATTTAAGTGTTACCTTGATAGAAGTAACTAACCCCATTTTTTCATCTTTAATCCTTGCAAAAAGCAGTGAAATCTCAGGCACACAGAATCTTCTCTCCTGTCTGAATCATCAAGCAGGGTTAACTGGTAGACTTTCTCAGCAGATGTTGGGAGACTCCCTAGGGCTGGAGGTCCCTCTATTTTACACCTCAGTGCCCAGCCACCTTTGTTTTCTTTTTATTCCCTCAGCCCTCTCAGCAGGCTGCCCAGTTCTCCTGGGACATCACTTACAGAGAGTCTGGTCCTGCTTTAACAGCATAATCAGGGACCCCTTCTGCTACACCAGGTTGCTCAAAGCCACATCCAGCAGAGAATAATCGCTTGAGGGATTCTTCCATGCAAGTTAGAGGGAGAAATGAGTGGTAATTTATGATGAGTGCCCTTGCAATTAGCACCTTGGAAAGTAGTGCTGCCTGGGGAAGCTGAGAAGGCTATAAATGAAAGCATAAGCAGGACAGAAGTGTCATTCTGATGTTAAGTCTAAATTCTTGTTAAAATCACCAGAAGCTGGTGGAAAACAGGGATAGCATACCTTAGGGATGGGGGGCATGGCCTCAGAAACCAGAGCTTTTGAACTCTTTCCCCCTTTGTCTTACCTGATGTAGTATCAAGCTCTTCAGGGGAGGAGCCACTGGACAGAGTGCAGTTAGGAAGCTGGGGTAACTGTCAGAGACTTTGGGTAGTTCATCGGAGGAGAGATAAAAATAGACTGAAACACAGGCTGTGGACTTGAATTCTAAAATGTATAACTGATATTTTAATATTAGTTATGTGGATTTAGGATTTCATACTCTGATCAGAATCATTAGGGTTTTTCTATTGACTCCTGAAAATTTTGCATCAGTACTTGGGTTTGGCATTCTTGCAGTGAATGCTGCCACCCGTTAAACTTATAGGTTATGTGGATGTAAATATATGAGTGCAAGCATTGACACATATAGATAATCCAAAGTATGAACAATGAACAGAGAAGGAGACATATGAAAACCCCCAATTACCCTCTCTGTTAGCATCTAGGATTTATTAGCCTTCCATTAACTATGGGTGAAGGTTACATTACCTGCATTCCTTATATAGGTACTGCAGTTAATTGAAGGAAGCTGTGGCTATTCAGTCCTTGAACATGCTGAATGAATCAGTGGAATGCTATGCAGGGCCTACAATCAGTGATAAGCACACAAATAGATTACCCCAGCTGCAGATGTCTTGTCATAAGGTCTTTTTCAAGGTCTGACTATGTCTTATCCATAAAGTCGTGAGTTTTGTGAGCTTTAGTTATAGTTGCCACTACTGAAGTCACTTCAGGGGTACCTAGAGGCTGATGTGATGAAGCTTGTATCTTGCTTTAGTGCTGGCCAACCAGGAAAGCCAGCCTTCCCTGAGATGCGGTTTCCTCACCAGCAGAGCAAAAGAACTGATCAAGAAATAGTTCTTGGTTAGTGTGTGAGGATTATTTGTAGGGCACTTGAACTTCTGCATCTATTTTATCAGATTTAAAGAGGGGCAAGCAACATTCCTGGGAACTGGAGCTTGATCAAGTATATTGTTAAAGTATTAGAAAATCCCTGGTGTGCTTTTGGCTCAGGTAAAAGCATACTCCCAAACAGTTCCTCGGTATGGTTCAAAAGTTGGCATGGACCAAGGTCTGTTCCCAGGAGATATTTTACATAGAGCCACCTTGTTCTGGAAGGCAAGTGTATTTAATAGGTAAGATGTGGGCTGCTTTATGCCATCAGCATGAGGTCCAGTAACAACTGGAGATGTAGCCAGAAAGTCTAATCCACTCCCTATATTGATGCTGTGACTCTTGCAAGCAGAAGCAGAGATGACTTGGGAGAGGATGTAGGAAGTTAAAAAGCTCCTCCTCTTTTCCAAGCAACTGGAAGCATCTTCTCTCACTATATCCCAAGTCCTGAAGGAAATGTTCATTTTTTCATTTGACAACAGCTATACCCCTTTATTATCCTGGCTACAGCCCTCCAGTGCTGTAGCCAGTAACACTGAGGGAGTCATATATTCAGTGTCATCTCCAGCCAGCTTTGAAGCAAATCCATAGGGAAATACACAAATCATGCTGCTATCCCATCTGCTTCCCATGCAGAAACACAGGGTATGAACACCGAAATGTAGCATGATTTGCGTCTCTTTCCTGGCCACCTGTGGTACCCCCACATCTCAAATAGTGTTGAGGGCACTTACCACTACTCGGTTATAGGCCCAGGTCTCAAAACGACCAAGGTATGAGTTTGGGCAAGTCACATCTTTCTAGCCCTCTTTTATCTCTGACTCTGAGTTTGTGCTTCTATTTAGACTGAAAGAGAATAGGTATTGCATGTCTCCTAAATAACTCAGGACCCATACAAGGAGATGTCCAAAAGTGCCTACAGAGCTTGAGCTATGTTAATGATAATGATGAATCAGTAGTAGGAAGTTGCAGGGGCCCTGACTCTCCCTTCTCATCTCTTGGGAGTTAACTTATTTTTGTCCAAGTAGCAGTCAGATTTTCATCCTTAGTGCTTTTTTAAGAGAGAGCTCTATGTAAAATTTGTCTCCTCATTATTTTTCCTCTCCTCATTCTGGGTTTCTTTTGCTCACAAATGCACACGCTCTTCTACATTCCTAGCTGTGTTATACACACAGTTTCACACAAAGCATATTTCTCAGAGATGTGTTTAGAAGCTTGTAAGATATTCAGGCAAGTCCTTTCTTCTTTCTAAGCTAAAAGCACCTCTATTTTTTTATTGGATATTACCTAGTTCTCACACTCCACTGCTGCTCAGCACACCCACAGATGCTGAAACCACCTTCTTGCAAAAAAAGACATAGCAGCAGCCCTGAGGAAAGCAACGGGAGAGAAGAGGAAAGGAAACCTATTTTATTTTTCTAGAGGTGAAGTTTCTCATTTGATGCTCTCTATTTTACTTTTTTTTTAATCCCAAATTCTTACAATATGCATTCTAGCTTCACCCACTTCCTCTGTGGGAACAGCTGTCAAAACGCTGTTACATCCTAGGCTACTGCGGCTTTACGACTCACATTAGCAGCTCTTTAAGGGTCTGGCGGAGGCTGGCTGTGAGGTTTCAAGCCTGCGATTTGTCATTACCCAACTGCCAGGAAGTGTAGGCTAAGGTCAGTTGGGAAGCTGAAGAAAACAGGGAGGTATGCTCTAGGGTTTGACAGGATGTAGACCAGAGATAGCTCCTTGGATCCCCATCTCCAATCCCATCATCTCCAATCATCACTATTCTTGCATTAAACTACCTAGACCAAACATTCACCAAAATCTGCCTGGTTCCTCAGAGGTTTGTGCTGAAATTTCTTATCACAGAAGGGGCAAAGCAAAACAAAAACAGAAGGTGCATTGGTTGAGCAAAGTTCTCACTGATTTAGTAAGTATTTCCTCGGGTGGGTGATACAGATAATAAGCTGTGAGGAGTGCAACAGTGGGATATGATACCAACATTAGCATGATACTGGATAAAGGTACCAGCACATCTGTTTGACGATGGACACTGCTGATTCTGTGTAAAGTACAGAGGAACCATCTCTTAAAGGGGTTAATTAAATGTCTGGATGCAATTCATGCACCATAGCAGAAAATGAGATCAGAAGGTAAAATAGATGCGAGAGTTTTACACGCATGGGAAGGAGAGAATTGGATAACCGCCTCTGACTTTGTAAAGCATTTTGGAGACATATGGCAGAGTTTTCAAAGTCCTCCAGCACACCATCATGAACACAGTAACCCTTGTTTAATAGTCTAACCTGGGATGTACAGAAGTTTGCCAAAGGTATACACTGAAAGGACAACTGTGGCTAAAGCTCATTCTAAGTTTGGTTCTTCTATCACATGCCCAGTCAGCCTGACAAGCAGCTTTTCTTGGCTGGCAGCTTGTTTGAATCATTTGGACCTGCTGCCTTGACAGGGTGCCAAACTATTGAGAAGGAGAACCTGGACATATGAGTGACAGCCAGTAAGTTAGCACACGGTAGGAAGTTACTTTCTGTCAGATGAACTACCATTATTGGTCATGTGATTTTTCTTACCCCTCCCCTTTATGTTATATTTATGTTAACACGGTGACCACTGAGGGAGATGATAGGATGCTTGTGCCTGGTTGCCTGCCTCAAAAGACAGTAGCCTACTAATCTAAACGGCCCCTTACTTAATATCCCACCACCTGCTATCTCAGTAAGGTCTTCTCTGCCACAAGTTTTGTCAGCCCCAGGGCTAGGGTTTCAGTGGGGTTGTTTCTTTCTTTGTTTTAAACATCTTGAGCAGTTGGACCTCAGGTTGATCTCTAAGCTTTCTCCTCATCCACATGAAAGAGTAGTATCTGTGAACCATCCCACAGCTGTGGTCCTGAGAAGCAGCACCTCACTGCATGCATCCACATATGGGGCACCATGTTATTTCTCAGAGGCTTTGCAAACCCAAATCACTCATGTTTGAGTCATTATTAAGTTGTAAGATGAACAGCAACACTCTCTGGTTATTTAAAGCTCAGCTAAAATGAATTTTAGATAGTAAATATCTCCAGGGGTCCATTGTGAAGAAAAAGACATTTGATCAAGCAAGACAACACATAGCCCAGGATAATGACAATTTTTTTAATTGTTGTCATTCAGCCAGACTAAATTTGGCCACATCTTCCCTATTTTAAGCTCCAGCCAGTTACTTGATCAGAGTACCTTTGCAATCACATCATGAGAGTGACATTCTGCCAAAGTATCATGACTTCTCCAGCAAAGAATGATGACTAATGCAACCCCATGAAAAGCTGATGGAGTCCATCAGCCTCCTGAGCTTGTTTAACATTATACTGCTCAAAAGTCTTTAGGGCTTACACTAGTGTCATGGTTTAAGCCCAGCCGGTAACTCAGAACCACTCGGCCACTCGCTCACTTGCATTCCTTCTTCCCCTCACCCCAGTCCCAGAGGAGAGACAGGCTAGCTCCAGCACCAGAGGTCCAGACTAGTGCTGAGGGAAGTACAGGGACTTCCGCAACCACTGAATGTAGAAGTTCTTCAGGATGCAAAGAAAGAAGAGCACACATCAACTATAATTTAAAATACATTTATTGTTTCATTTGTTCTGGCTTTTTTGTTATACAAAGATGTTAAATAACTTAAATACATTCTCAACAGTCACTCAGAATCAGATTTATACCTACAAGCTGTACATATGAGGTAGAGAAAAATAACTTAGGCTCCCATAAGACATTGGAAAGAAAAAAAAAAGAAAAAAGAAAAAAAAACAAACAAAAAGAAAAATACTAATCCTTCATGTTAGTATTCCCACCTCCCTTTAAAAGGAAAAGCCATCCCAGGTGTGCAAAACAAATCCTAGACTTTACATTCAGGCCTCAAAGGGCATTCTTAGGGATGGGGCGGACCAAAAGAAAATTCCTGTGCTAATTTGGTGATTGCTCTTTCAGATAGGTCTGTGCCCAAAGGGAGCTGGCTGAGATATCCATACATACATTGATTAGTCCTGAATTCATCCCCACATTTATAAGCATCTATTAACCTGCGTGTCTATGTTTTTATCCTCTTCCATTGTCAGTGGTGACAAACTGGCACATCCATCTGGTCCAAAACACCTTCTAGAGGCTCCTTATCTAAAGGGGGATAATTCCAGAAGCATTACAAATGCCCCACTGCAGCAAGCATGTCAGCATGTCCCAGCTTTCCTGATCAATCCTATTATCCAATGCTGCTGGGGAAGGGTTTTGCCCATTTCTGAAAACATTCAGCAACAACAGTGTTATTCAGACAGCCTGCTGAATTTTATGTGTCTAAATCATTTACGCCCTTAACTTAGACCCTACTCACTCCCTGCACGTGAATAAACGTAGTTACAGGAAGCTTACCATGATGCCAGAGCTAAACTGTGCTTGCAATAGACATTTGCTTTACCTCTCCACTCACAAGTACTAGAGATTTCCCTTTTTTTGGTGTGCAGAAACACTCTCTTTCCTGGCACCTGTAAAGAGCTTGGCCAAATCCAGTGCACATCAGTGAAAAATAGATCTGAAAACTATTCAACACTAATATCTATGGCCCTCAGCTTGACTGCTTCAGCAATGGCCAGATTTCTATGGGCCTGACTCTATGCCATACTGAGCATCCTTCAAGTTACATGAGCAGTAATGGTCATAAAAGGCACAATTTCTCTTGCAGGACAATGTTGCTCTCCAAAAGTCATCACCTACTTAGCATTCTGAAAACTGAAAACCAGGACTAGCTGACCATAGAAGCCAGAGTCTACCCAACAGATGTGCATGCAGAGCCAAATAAACTGGGAATGGAGAGCTTTGCTGCACCTGTTTTATTGAGCACAGAACAGACCTAATTTTACTGAAACATCAACTGAGGAATTTTTCACAGGCACTATAATCCACCAGGAAATTACCTTAAGCAGCATCTACTCCATGAAAGTACCCTTGAGAAATCTGTCCCTTCATCCGGGTTTGCATTGAACCCTACCACAGCCAAACCAACCTAATATATGTTCACTAAAATAGGGCAGCTGAAAAACAATTAACAAAGAAATTCAAGACCTGGGCTGAAGGAAGGCAGATGTGTGCAAGCTGGCTGACCACAAAAAAATCCTCAGAAATTATCTTTCCCCTGCTCAGGTCTTCAATTCCAAAAGCTCTTTTGAAAACAGTCCATAACTCAAAGGTGCTTCCCAAGGTGAACAACAGGCTTCCTAACCCACAGCAGACCAAGTTCCCAGCTCCCAAGTTTTACACTACCCCATTCAAATAGATTAAATTGTTTATATTAAGTCAAGCCTGGGATTTGGTCCTCTTCATTTAACCTTCCCATGTATCAGACTTTTATTCCCCCCCCCCCCCCCATAACCTTTTTAAGAGTCATTCTTCCCAGGACAACTGAGATCAACAGCAAATATCTAGTTATTATAAATAGGTTTTGGCTTTCAAGCCATGTCACAACCAGGATGCATAACTAAAAAAGGGTAAGCTTGAAGTTTCAGGGTAGGTTTTTGTATTTATTTACAAGCTACTCATTCTTCATAACTCATTTTTAGTGTCAAGAATAAAAAAAAGTGCCCCTTTGTTAGTTGATTCACCAACTGGAGTCTTTTGAGAGCTGGAAAACAATGAGAATGTAATGTTTAGGACTTGTTTTGCATGTCTCCACATCCAGCATATATGAGTCAGTCACACAGAACAGAAGCTTGTTAAAAAACAGATGACGGGTGCAACAATTATTTGTGTGGGGTTTTATTTCTTTTAATAGAAAATTCTAATATAAAACAGCAAACATTTTCAGTTTGCCTTGTTTACAAAAATATTATATATATTTTTTATATTTCTGACATAACTAAATGCACTATTCAATAAAAATATTCTTCCATCAACTAACTTCTCTTTTAAAAAAATTAATTAAAAAGTTATATAAATAATGGTTGCACCCCCCCACCCCCCCCCACCCCAAAACTGATCTCACAAGTTTTGCTGGATCAGCTTAGGAGAACCAACACTTTGACACTTTTGAGAGACAACGGGTGAAAGTGGATAGGAAACCAGAAAATCCTCCAGTCACCCATCTGTCCTTCTCCAGTTACATCTGCTGCAAAAACCTGTTTCTATGGGGGTAAGAAAAAGGAAAAAGTTGCTTTGCACTTTTTTTTTTTTATATATATATATCAAATGACACTGTGAAAGATCAGGGACCCAAATCCATTCTTGTAGTAGTTTTACAAAAATGAGCAATTAAATTGAATTGCACTAGAGATGCAGTGATGTAGTGGTAGAATCAGCCTCTCTGGAAAAATCCAATTTCATGCAGCTGGAATAAAAAGCGGTTTACAGGACACTGCCCAATGTTTTATAGAGGGCTTCAGGGTCTGCTGTCTAGGGTTTTCTGAACTCATATATGGAGTAACACAAGCAGAAACTCCTGCTCCATGGGTTAGTTCAATCCCAACACACATTATCACCAGCAGAAAACCCAAGTCAAGCACCTGAGAGAATTTTGAGAGGGTCTGACATCTTTTCTACCAGTTGCTACTTGTTTCATCCTACTCAAGCTCCACTGGATTTTTCCAGAATGAGGCTTTTCCCCCCATTCTTTCTTCAAAGGTAAGGCAAACATTGGAAAATGCTGGAACTAAACACCCCCCAACACCCAACACACATATAACATGGGGGGGGGGGGGGGGGGGGGGGAGAAGAAAAATAACCCACATATGTTTTACCACCCTAGGTCAAAAGGCCAAGAAGACAAGTTCTCCTGATTTCAGAGTGTTAGTATATTTTATACACTGCCTATACATTTAACACATGTGCCTCGCTACTATTTAGTTATTTATATTTTTTTTTAACCACAGGAGAATAAACCTTGCTATTTACAATATATAACAGGCAAGTAATATATCCACATTAACATAAATACAATTTGCTTTTTGTGTGGGTTTTTTTGTTGGTTTTGTTTTTTTTTTAAATACTTACAGAAAGCATCCAGGCTTCAGTGCGTGAGTTATAATACACAGAAGAGCTCTTTCACTCAGTAGTTCATTCACTCTTTGCTGCCTTCCTCTAGTCAAGCTTTGACAGTCTGTCTTATTGCCCACCCATTTCTCTCTCCCCCCCGCTGCCAAACACACCAAGCTACCCTATCCCATCTGACACAGGCATTTTCTTCACAACAATATTTATGCCCACAATGACTTCTCTTCTACATCTAGGGACTCATTCTCCTCTCACACCAGTGCAATGTGGAGTTACTCCAGCGAGGTCAATGGAGACAGAGACACAAGTGAAAAGAAGGAAAATGAGGCCCATGGTTTAAATATAACAATAATTAGTAACAATAATGCACATAAGTTGTGGTTGATTCTTTAATTAAGAACTTTTTTTTTTTTTTTTTTAAAGAGTGGAGCCAGAAATAGTAATTCAGACCCCAAAATCCTCACATTTTGAGCAAGTTTGGATCTGGCTTTACTTTGGAGGGGAAGAGCTATTCTATCACACACACGAAAATGTAACAGTGACTTTGCACGTATGTGTGAGAGACAGGGGGAGAAACAATTTAACATAATACCACATTAAAACCATTTACTAGGTCCTTCTGAAGGGCTTTAAAATAAATAAATGTTCATTCAATATTTATATATATACTTTTTTTGTGAAGGTACGTGTGTGTATATACACACACATGCTGAATAATAGGTTTCTAGTCAGTTTATTTTTTGAACCATTTAGATAAACTGCGTGTGGGTGACTCTCAAAGCTGTGCATCTCTCAGAAGCTGTGAGACCTTCTTGCAAACTCCCTGCATTGTATGCACTGCTGCACATTTGCTGCTGTGGAAGGGACAGACACCATATGTGGGTTCCTCCTTTTCCAGCAATACCCCAGCCTCCAGAATTGTACAGCAAATAAGCAAACAGCAAAAAAAGAGACAGCAACTTCACTTTGCAGGACCTTAGCGCTATTAACAATACCATCCTGTCCATCCCCATGCTCACACCTCAAGATTTCATGCCAACAAACCAGGCTGGACTGCAGGTATCTGTTAAACATATCTTTTCTCCTCCCAGTAGATGCCCATGAACAGCTTAAATATTAGTGGCTACTATTTTGGGAGAAAAAAAAAAGGAAAATTAAAACCACCTTGAAATATAATGGTCCATCTTGGAAAACTGCTCTCTTTCTGCTTGGCTAACATTTACTACCAGTTGAAGAACTCCAGCCAGCTTTCCTCTTTTGAGAACCAGATCAATGGTTTACATAGAACTGGTGGAAATTGCTACTACTGGACAGTCAAAAATTGCTACCAAAAATAAAACAAAATGCCCTCTGCTCTCCAATGTCTCCTTAGAAAACTTCTTTGAGGCATCCACTGGCTGCTTCCAATCTACTTTTATATGACTGAAGAACATTGTTGCATCAAGTCCTGGATTGTAAGTATCCTCTTCAAACAAAAGAAGAAACACTGACGGTTGCCATCTATTTCACAGCATCAGAGCCATCTACAACTGCAGTCAATTTGTGGCTTCTCTGGCCACTTGACAGTTTGTGTCAATTGGTTGTTCAGAATCCAAGAGTTAGTTACCATTTAGCAGTTGTACTCTTTAAATACAGTCCTCAATCTAGTGGTTAAAAAAAAAAAAAAAAAAAAAAAGAAAGAAAAAAAGAAAAACCTTAAGGTCATAGGGCTTACATACAGCTTGTGGATGTACCACCGCCATGGTTTAGAGTAAATGGAATGATGACCTAGTAACAGAAAAGTCAACTCCTCCAGAGGTCTGATACAGTCCAAAATGGCTGCTATGAAATGCAAGACACCACTGTGTTCCAAGATGCACTTGAATTTCTCTTGTTCTACTCAGAAATATGTGTCCACATTCAGCTGGCATAAGACTCGAAAGTTCCAGTTCAGATTTCTGAAGCAGTTACCACAGGGTGAATTTGATCAACAAGAGGTGGAAAGAGGACAGAAAAATAACTCATGCACAAAGTGAAAATAAAATTTAAAAAATAACTAGTGGTTTTGTTAAAAAAAAAAAAAAAAAGGACAATAGTGCTAAAGAAACTGCATTTGAAGAAACCAGTTGTAGAAAAAGAACACGTGATTGGACTGAAGGGGACAGGCACATCTGGTTTTCTAGTCTTCCCAACCTCTTTCTTGGATATATTTCTGTTTGTAACATGGTGGACCCAACATTTTTTGAGCTGTATTTGGTGATCAATGCATGTGGATATGGAGCCGTCATTAGAAGCTAACCCTCCCAGTGGGTCTTTTTTGTCAGAGCCTTATTTGCTCAATGTGCAGAAACTCCCTTAAAGGAGCCATCAGGCCTGTTCCTGCTTACCCTACACACATCTCTCCAGTTTTAGAAGGGGATATATATGACCACTTCCTGTACCATCATGTTTGAAGCAGATTTTTCTTTCCTAGCTGCTTATCTCTCTAACCTGCTGGGTAAGCTTCAGGAATAAAGTAGTATGGATTAAAGAGAATATACTAACCCAGGAGTTCATGGAGGGTTGGTGGAACGATCAATACATTCCAAGGATAAATGATCCATCAAACTGCGTAGACTAAGGTGAAGGTCAACTGGTGTCTAACCCCAGTGTGACAGGCACTTATTTCCACAAAGTTGGACCTCATTAAAATTCAGTCTACGGGAAAACAAAACAAAACAAAAACAAAACAGCAACACAGCTGGGTCACCTGTACCCTACAAAGTGCTTATGTCTCAACATAGCTTTCAGATCCCAGAAGGTCAATCAAACCCTGTTTGTCTCCATATGCAGTTCTTATAGATCGCCATCACCCGTCACCAAGGGTTGCCATTGAGCAGAAGACATGTCAGTCTTTGCAGGTATAAACCTCTTCTCTCTGGGTGCATTGCTTGCATTCCACATAGCAGCACCAACGGACCTGGCACTGGCATGGACGGGTGACCACCCGACTCTGTGTATTGTGCCCTCGCCCACAGCAGATGCTGTCACAGTTCTTGTCTTTGTAACATTTCCTTCCCGAAGTCCCAGGTGAGTATCTACTCATCATACAGAAGCTTGGGGAATCGTCAATGTAGACAAGATCCGTAGTCCTTGGGATTTGATCACTGTGACCAGGGATGGACTTCTTGGGTGGGGAGATGTCTCCTTCTCCTGTGGCCTCGTTGGTAGTGCTGCCCACTTTGAGCGATGTCTCGTACTTCTGTTTCAGCTGCTTCCCTATTTCATGGAATGGAGAGAGCTGCCTCCAGCACGTTCGAACAGTACAGGATCCAGATACACCATGGCATTTACAGGTTGTCTCCACTCCAGCTTTGATGACCTGCAGACACACACAGCCCAAATATAAAATCAGTTATGGGGGAAAACCATCAAGTTACAGAGGAAAAAACAAAACGTGCTAGAAGACACTCCTGGAACACAAAGTCAATGGCAGTACAAAAGATATATGTTGAAAGAGGACAGAGGACACATATTACAAGAAATATTTGCTTCAGAAGGGTCCCAGTTATGACAATACAGAATATGATATTTACCTGCTAGGATAATGCTTTATTGGCTAGTTAATTATACTAGTAAGGCATACAAAGGCTGTCTGGTGCTGGCACTCATTTATGTAGATAAAGGTCGGAAGCTGTGATGCAACTAAGAAATCAATACAACTTTTATCACTTATTTATTTTAGCAAGAACAAGGAGATAAGATGTAACAACCATGGAAGGAGGTGGTTTAGTGGAGAAAAGAGGGAATTGCTGCTGTAACACACACAAACACACACATGGTGTGGCACATGCTCCAGAACATGAGTGTGGAAAGTAGGAACCTTCTCCATACCAGATCACATCAGATACCACTGTAAACTCACACTGAGCACAGGCTCAGTGAAAACATGGTTAAGCTGTGTTGTTTCCACCAGTAGCGATGACGTATAGCATCCCACCCATTTTGTGACTGAGCTCATGTAGCTGAAATATATATACATATATATACATAGTTCTCAGGAACACAGCTCGAATTCACCTTCACCAAAACCAGCAGCTCTAAAAACATCCAGGTAGCTTCTGCCTCTCCATCCTGTGTTCAGGATTCTATTTCAGAGTGCAGTAGTATGTTCAAAAGGACATGTCAATTTTCTTCTGCTAGTAATGAAGAAGCATGCATGTATTTTTTAAAACAAAAAGATTCATTGCCTGCTGGCCGCACACGTGTTTAATAAAGTGCATTTTCATGTAGGATGAAGCCTAAGGCTTCCTCATTCTTCTCTGTGCCCTCCCTTTCTCCGAAAAATTAAGATGTGAAGAAACAGAAAACAGACCCAACCCCCCCCACCCCCCCCATCTTCTTCAGAAAGAGATTTATACCTGGGACTCCTCTATGGGCAACATGAGAGCAGACATATTATTTGGACAGTCACAAATAACCTGCATTTTGTCCACTGATTATAAACAGATATTTATAGTTCTAGTCCTCCCTCCCTGTCCCTTCCCCCAGAATAGGTTACATTTGGATTTTAAATGCATAAGGTATAACCACCCCTTAAAATAGCAAGTTAGACCAGAGTTTGTTTTACAGAGCTGCCTCCTGTCAAAGTACTACTGAAAGTGCCCTTCTTTGGGGGATCTATGGTATTTAAAAAACAAAAAAATAAATCTTCCCCCCTCTGTCCATTAGGGCATCTGCCTACATTATGGCCTCATGACAGCAGAGGACTGGCTCCAGTCCATTTCCTGACCATCCAGTTCCTAATTATTTGGCTGCATGAGTCCTGCTGAGCACCATGTGCAAATGTGCAATAGGTCATGGACTCAGAATTGGGGTCTGGTCCAATTCTGATATTAGAGAGATGTTTTTAGAAAGACAATATGCATAATACGGCCTTCAGCAAAGCCTGGCCAATGGTCACACTTCATTCCTGCGACAGCCAAGACCTTTTCAAATGCAATCCAATAATACACAGTAGCATTCAAACAAGTGACGGGTTACAGAGAGAGATGTGTTACTGCTTATAGTACTCAGCTGGGCCGGCTTGGTCAGGGGCTGTCACGCTCTGCGTGCCAAAGCGTCTAGCCAACTCTGCAAGAAATCCCACAATGTTAGACAAGAGCATACAGAACACGTTTCAACACCAAAAGAAAGAAAACTAAACCCCTCACCCATACTACCCCTTATGTAAAGTCACATTTCACTGGTTGTCCAGAAGTGAGAGCTGAGTTCATGTGAAACAAAGCTCCTGTACCTGATTTCACACCCAGATCATCAGCAAATTGGGAAAAATTGCTGGGGTACTTGCAGAAGGGCTGCACACTGCAGTCATTCATCAGCTCAGCCTTTTCTCAACCCTCCCACCTCCACCAACCCATTTGCATCTGCTCCACCTGGAACAGGAGACAACCACTGTTGAACAGGAGATGGGAAAGCAAGACACCAGCAGGAACTGGCTCAGACGGTAGACCCACGCCTGTGCAGAGGCTTGACTGGATTTGGAGCTGGTTGGACATGGCATAGTCATGAAACACAGGAAGAGAACCTGGAGACAGGGCTATTCTTGCCAGTAGCCACCTCTCCAGAGCTCAGTGGGAAAGCTGACATTGCAAGTATTGTGTGTATATAAAATACATACATACACAGCATGTTTAAGGCATCCACATAGGGCTGGTAGATATGGCACACTACAAATGGGAGATAGAAATGCTGATGGACTGGCAACTAGCAGATGGCAGCAAACCTTCAGTCAGGAACAGGTGTGTTGGTTTAGGTACCTGAATCACACCATCAAACTAGGGGTTGACTTAACTAAGGCATGTGTTTGAGTTTAAATGCCTACATTTGAGAAACACCTCTAAATTGCAGCCTGACTCAGTGGAGCCAAATCAGACACCTGCACATGCTCCACTGAGCAGCTCTTCAGGCTCCACCGACTGACTACATCTCTACTTGCTTACGCAAGTCTAGGGACCCAACTCACACAGAGGCACTTCAGTTTAGAGATCTTAAACTGCAAGGAGAATCCCACATTCTGGGACTAATGCAGGTGTCTAAATATCAGCATCTAGCATTATTTGGGGTACTGTAAAACACAGCTTTTCACCAACTGCCCCTGAAGGACCATAATTGGTACTCAAAGAGTACCGATGCATATAATTAAGTAGATGAATCCTATTCTCCTTCTGTGCTTAAACAGTGATGAACAAAACCCCTAATGACTCCCAGCTCATTCTTTTCCTGACTCACTTCTAACTCCTTGTTAAGCAGTGGCTAGGACAGCTTAGATGTCATGAGCTGGTAGACCAAAGCATAAAAGGTTTCCATTGTCCTCATTCTCATAAATGCATCAGTTCATGAAATCCAGCATATGGATTTTCATATGGCCACTGTGCAAGTTTGGTGCATCCCAACTGCCCCATAAACCTTCTCCTTGAAGCATAGGGAAGGGCTCAAGAATGTTACGAGGCAGCTATAGTGAAAATACTAGAAAAATTTCTTCCCCAGCCAGCCTCCCCTGCTGCTGTCAGTCACGATGCAGCTACTCAGGGTGATGCATGATGGAGAACTGCTGCCTACAGGCCCCTAACCACCCACAAGCCAAAATGAATCTTGGCGAAGCCCCTCTGTTTCCAGTCTCATTCTCCAGCTTCCACAAAGATGTTTCTCTTCTTATTTCATGCTCCTGTCAGAGACACTTAAATCCACCTCATTCCTCCAAGAAGCAGAGCAAGACTTATTCGAGTCAGCAGGTTGCTTGGAGCAGTGTTGGAGAAACCTTTTCTGGCTGGGCCATGGGACAAATGGGTAAATGTCTAGGTCATGCTTTCAAATGTGTAGGGGCTCCCAGGGTAGAATAACTTAGCTTTTATTATCTAAACGATTTTAGAGTACGTAAGGCAGAGTAAGACTCCTTTTTTTTTTTCTTAAATAAAGGAAAAGTTAAAAAAGGGCTTATTTCAAGAGCTGGAGATAGCTCCTGTTTTCTTTTCAAGGCACATCACTGTTCAGAGCCTAATCTGCCTCCATCCTACATCAACCTGAACTTCTCCTGAACACCCATGGCATCACCACTTATTAAATAACTGCATTGCATTTACAACACGGTAAGTGCCCACATGAATGCTGGTGAAGCTGCACCTTGAATACAGTATTCAGTTCTGGGCCCTTCACAGCAAGACAGACACAGTGAGGTACTGGAGCAGGTCCAGAAAAGGGCAAAAAGGCTGGTGAAGGGTCTGAAGAATAAGTCTGATGAGGAATAGCTGAGGGAACTGGGGTTGTTTAGTCCAGAGAAGACTCAGGGGGGACATTATTGCTCTTTATAACCACCTGAAAGGAGGTTGTAAGCAAGGTGGGGTCAGTCTCTTCTCCCATGCAACAAGAGATAGGACAAGGGGTAACAGCCTCAAGCCACACCTGGGAAGGTTTAGATTGGGTATTAAGAGAAATCTCCCCACAGAGAGGGTTCTCAGGCATTGGAACGGGCTGCCCAGGGAAGTGGTGGAGTCACCATCCCTGGAAGTGGTCAAAAACAGTGTAAATGAGGCCCTCAGTGACATAGTCTAGTGGTAGTCATTACAGTCCTAGGGTAATGGTTGGATCTGATGATCTCACAGGTCTTTTCCAACCAAACTGATTCTGTGCCATCACAGATGTGAAGCAAAAGGCACTACCTTAAATCCAATGCACAAAATATTTCATGCTCCCTATGGCTTAAATACATCATAGCTACCACACATCAGCAGAGCTATAGTAACTCAGGAGTAACAACACATTTGAGCCCTTATTATAGTATATGCTGTAGAGAGCTTCTAAGCAAAATGCAATTAAGAAAACTAGTGGGTCAGGGATAGCATCATACTGAAATTATGTCCTCCCACTCTCCTCTGAACAACCACCTGGTCTGGCAATCTCACAAATACGAGAACAGTTTGGGAGGAAAATAAAGCTCTTTGAGCAAATTAGTTTGTTCGACTTAGGAACACAAACTGCCATTGATCTTGTCGTGAGAATACCAAATACTGACAACGGCACAATGAGGAAAACAATTATGATAGAGCAAGGCTGAACAGTCTTTATTGGTACTTGCTGTTAAGAGGAAATTAGATAGCACCACAGGAGCGCCTGCCCAAATGGCTTTACAAGAGCCATAGGGAGAAGGGATCACAGCAGAGCATTGCTATGCAACATGTAATCCTTCCTCACAACAATGGCTTGCTACGAAGCTCAGACTAAGTGCCCCCATAATGATCAGTCTCAGACATGCTGCAACACACAATTTCTCAGTGTTTTAGCTGAAACACTGAGGACAGATTCCCATTCATTCCCAGCTGGGTCATGGGGCTCTGGCAGTGGTTTTCAGACAACTCTTGTCTGGGCAGCAGCAGTCCAAAGCGGACACACAGCCGTGGGAATTCCTCAGTTATAGCCCCGCTGTAGTCATGGCTGGTCTGCGGCTTCAAGGCTTCAAAACCATTCGCCATGGTTTGGGGCAGAGGAGGGAGCAAATGAACCTCCTTACAGTCAGGCCATCCAGGAAAAAGCCTGCCCTCATCTTGTCTTACTTCAGAAAGGTCTTTGGGATGCTTCTGTACAAATCAAATCTCTTCCATCCTCTAGGTACATATCCTCTTTCAATTTAAATAGGCTTAGTTATTCTCTCAGTTCAAGTATAAATGTTTGGACAGCAGCCATGGTCCCCATTTCTTCACAGGGCCCAAAGACCAGACTTGTTCCTTAACACTGGCTATTGCCATTGGTTGAATTATAAAAGTTTCACACATTGTTAGAGGATTTCTTTTTCCCTCCCTTTTTCCCTTCTCTCTTGTTTTTTTTTAAAAAAAGCCTTTCTGAGCCTGCTCTCAAACTTTTTTTTCAGAAGTTTTCCCTTTCCACTACCCTTTAAAAATATGAACACTCAGATTTCAGTGAAATATGCATTAAAATAAATTTAAGCATAGAATAACATAACCCTACTTTAAATTGATAACTTTAAAAGTATTTTTCCCCCTTCAGTATTCCTAGCGTGCTTCACATACTAAAAAAGCTCCACATAAACAACTGCAATTACTTATGGGACACTGCAAGCAATTTTTTCCATAGTGTTGATTTCCAGGCCTTAGAAAGACTTTGCCTGAGCCAATCTCAGCATGAAAGGAGGGGAAAATCTAAAGAGCATACTTATACATTCCTACCTGTCATAACCTGGTGCTATTAATACTGGTGGTGGCCCTGCAAACTGATCTGTTCACAGAGAGTCAAGAGCTAGTCTCAGAGAGGCTGCTATTATACTGAGGTATGAATAAAACCCAGCAAAAGTGTGATGCTAGATTTCTAACTGCAAATATGCCCCTAAAGAAACTGCCTAGAGAATGCAATTTATCTCCTTTTTTCCATGCACGAACTGTATTAGTAAGCTCACACAGATTTATCTCAAAAAAGAGCAATTATTACACTTTCTGAGGGTGTAGAAAAACAGAGGTATTAGCGCTTAAGCTTGCCAGTTCAACAGTTCTGGAGCTTGACTGGAATTATGTTTGCTACTAGGAACCATAAGAGACAGGATGGGCAGTGCTTGTAAACACTGTCTCTGCAACAGGAGACCAGAGTTCTAGTCTCTGCTTTGCTATGCTTGTGTGTGACCTTTAGTAAGTCACTTAATCTTTCTGGGTCTCAATTTCCCCTCTGTAAAATGGAGATACAGAAATGAAGAGGGTGGTATGCTCTGATAACATGTTATGTGATAGCTCATGAAGTTCCTCAGACAGATGATAGCTGGGCAAACATCTACCTGATATGGAAAGTCCGTCTCCAGTGCAGAAGGCACGTTCAGCCTTTGAGATAGATCCCTGCCAGCACCGCCTAAGGGGAAAAGCCATTCCTTGCATGGACTTCCAAAACAAGTCAACAGCAAGGAAAAGTCCATGCACCTCCCACTGTCTTTTCCAGAGCATCTCACATGGTTTCAGAGATGCAGGTATAACCTGCCTCAGGATGAGTCTGGACTTGAACCTTACAGCAACAAGAGTGACCAGTTCTCCAGGAACACGCACATTGTGCAAACCAAAACATATGGGTTGATACTGTGTGAATACAATTAATGAAGCCCCATGAAAGGAACCAGTTTCAAAGGGGGATATTGCCTAAAGAGATACCTTTGAGGAGGGAGGAATTTTGTTCTTAATTTATGTCCTCTCATACTTGTGCACTAAACACTCTTGGCTCAGAAGGAGACTATGGTTATAGCCCTGACTTCAGGATCCTGAATGCAAAGGCTCATTTTTGTCCCTCATTCTGGAAGAATAAAGGGGAAAGGGAATGGGAACATGACAATTTTTTTCCCTTGGGTAACAGCAGCCCCCTTTAATAGTGCCCCTTGAATCTGTAAGACATGCTTGACCAGACATACCTCTGGAAGAGGTCAGCACTCCTGGGATTAAGAAACTTAGCAACGCTCCAGAGAGGGAGTTGGAAAGTCATGTTTAATGATACTTTGCTGAGAAACTGGGCAAATTTAATTAAAACATCACTTACTCAAGCCCAGTGGAACTAATTGAGTGCTCTAATATTCTGACTTTTCATTAATGGGCTACAAAAGAGGGCTGCACTTGTGTGTACCAGGGGGGTGAAGGGGGAGGAGGATATAGAGAAGAGTTTTAGCAAGGCTGCCTGTGTTTCATTTAATATAACCAGGAAACTTCATTGCTGGAAACAGAGCTTTAATACAGTTGACTTCTCTCACCACCACTGCCACCCCCCATCCCCTTGACACATACCCACATCCCCCCCCCCCCCAACATACACCCTCTCCACCCAAGACCCCTCTGAAAGAATAGCTGAATGAGCACGAGTAGATTTGGCAAAGGAAGGGAAATTGCTTTTTTAATAAGTGGCCTATTCAGAGCTCCTACTTTTCAATAAAGAGGAGGCTGGAGAAGTCCTGGTCTAATTACCTCATCCTCACACTAGACAAGCTTGCCCTTTCTTTAGCAATTGAGGTCATATCATATAACTTTGTGAGCCATCATGGGCACAACATGCTCAGTGATTATTTCATTGGAGGCAGCAAAATTGGAGTCGGCCCACAAAGGTTATAAAAAAACAGAAGTAAAATAATAATTAAATGAGAACATCTACCAAGAAACATTAAAAATAGGCAGGATAGGATAATGTCACCCTCACAGAAATAAACAGATTGTCAGTGTGACACCATGGAGAAAATGCCATGTTGACCAGAAGAAGGGTGTACGGTTGGTTGCCAAATCAGGCAATTAAGCACAGGTCTTTTTTTTGGGTCTCAAGGGAATATTTATGTTTTGCCATGGTTGGGAGTAATTAGATGGTAAGGATTATATGTCATTAAGAATCAGTGAGAGAACACCAGGCTTGGGCTGTATCTTTAATAGGTATTTCTCCACTCCCTCAGCAAACACACACATGCACATCCATACATACGCTGTAAGTATACCAGCATAGGCTGGCTCTGGAGCAAGTTCCCATAGCAAAACCAAGTACTGGACGAGAAAGTCTTTGTCCATTCTCAGCTCAGTCCAAATCAGCCTGTAGCGTAGCAAAGATTTTGGTTCATGTATGCGTGGCTTCACTAAAACATAAAATCTGTGGTTTGGTTAGAGAAAAAACATAGCAGGTGCTGAGTAGGAGTCCAGGACAGCTGGCTTCAATCTCCTGCTCCACCATGTTTGCTGCACAACCTTGGGAAAGCCATTCAGTTTGCATCTCAGATCCTGTTTGAAATGGCCATAATCATCTTTTTGTAACTCACAAGGACATTTAACACATTAGAGGTCATAAGATCAATCTAGTTATATAATATTCAAAATTGTTCAGTTCCAAATTGGCATAAACAAAGGCTATCTGTGCTCCTCCTGCATTGCCTTTAATTCACATCAAATGTATATGACTTATTCAATAACCAAACTAATGCGTTTAGACTGTCATAGCATCTCCTCCAACTCGATGTTTGGAAAGTCTATACAGCAGCAGTTAGTTGACGAGTAGCTTTGTTGGAGAAAGATAAGTAGAGGAAACATGATGAGCATCACATTTAACCCACTACCTTCATCAAGGAAAACAACAATAAATTCAGTGAGAGAACCTAGTACTGCCTAGTGTGAAACCCTCATCTTCCACCAATGCTGCACTTGCAGCAGGACCAGAAGGAAGGAAGCAAATTGAACCTCATAGTAATCTACATCCAAGTGTAAGCAATGTCAGAGACAATCCATCAGCCCCACTAAAGTTAATGCTCAGGCTTCAAATCAGATTCAGTATTTTGAAGCCTGAAGCAAGTGCTTCAGTTCTGACCTTGCAACTACAAAGCCTGCCTCATCTGACTCTAACATCTGATTATGACCTTAATGACACTATGCTATGCCATTGGTTTAGGTCCACATATCCTGACTATTTAGACATATGTTCTCTTAATCTTGGACCACCACCCTCCAAAAACCTTCCTTTTCAACAAGCAGTTTGTCTGGCTTCAATGATAGTATTGTGAATCCGGTGGGCAGCTTGGCTTGCCTTTCAACCAGATTATGGTACAATTATTGTTAAGAGCATAAACAGATAAATCCTTTTAACTGCTGCTGCAAGCAGGCAAGGAAAGCTATCAGACACTAATACCAACTCAACAGACACGGCATGGGTGAACAAAAATAGGAACGCTGGATTACTGACCTGCAGAGCAAAGGTCTTTGACTTGGATGGTCATGACGGCTCTCTGTCTCCAGACAACCACCACAATTTACACTGTTTAGTGCTTAGAAACCACTGCAAATGACCAGAGCCTGACTATGCCAAGTAAAGTGGGGACAGAAGATGCAAGAGACTCCCACTAACTCAGTGGAATAAGGACAAGGGAGGGCAGAAAGAAAGAGGATATTCATTCCCTCCAGCTCACTCTTGGAGGTTTAGCTCAAAGTTATATAGGCAATGTGTAGAGCAGCAATGACAAATAAGGGCATCTAACCTAAATCTAAGACCAGATCTCAGCCACACATGCATCCTGACTGCAGCTACTGGGGTGGAGAGCGTGGGAGTTAAGTCAGATCTGTTGGGCAAGTTATTTAGCCCCACCACTGTGGAAGGGAGACATCCACAGAGTTACGAGAACATATAAATGGCCCCTCAGGCCACAGCCTTGTAGGTGTTGGCAAGACTATATTATGATGACTGTGGAAAGGAAGGAAAGCTGGGACATCTCACAGCATTATCCAGCATGAAATCACAGCCTCTACGGACCACTTTCTCCATTTTCAGTCCCATCTGCTACACAGCCAGCTCCAAAGAATTGGGACAGGCCCTAGGGAACAACGAACCACAAGGATTAAAACAAATTTCCTCACCCTGCAAAGCCTGTTTCACATGTCAAAGAGCTACAACAGGAGTTCAGAGGCACTGAGCCTTTTAATTCAGAGGCAGAAAAGCTGTCAGCCAAAGCCAGACACCAGCTAAATCCAGGACATGTCTAATCCTGATCTCTGCGCTGTCTAGGAGTATCTGGTGGTGAAGAGAGGGGGAGACATTTTGCTGGCCAGCACTCACTGGTGGCATTCTCCAATGCTTCAACTCCACTGTGAGGAATGGCATTTTATGCATACGCACAGGAACAACTGAGCTGGGGTGGCGATTCCTAGAATGCACAACTGGCTGGGCTGCATTTGCCTGGGAAACTAGAGACACAGGTCCCCCTCATCCCAGTCCCAACCATCCATCCAATCACACAGACAATAACAAGGCTGGAAAGTTATTTATAGCCTTACAGTATGTCCCCCTCTGAGGTTGGTGCAATGAAACACTGATCCTAGGCACCTGTGCTGGCCAATCTGCAGAATTTTAGTGTTCAAGAAAATCTAGGCTAGGTACAGCTAAGCAGATTATGGGAGAAGGTGGAAAGTCCCTTCCTTTCCCCTCTCTTGCTGGGATGACCCAGCAATTGCAGTCACTTTGTCCTTTACATCAGTCCTGCAGGGAGGCCCTCAGGCAGGAAGGTAAAGCCTCATAGGAAGAACATGGCATAAAGAGCAGAAAGTCCTCCAGCAGGGAGGATAAGGATAGCAAAAGGAAACAAAGGGACTATACTCCCAAGCACTATCTGCTGCAAGTCCAGCAGCTCCAGGCAATGTGGAAGGCTCTGCCAGAAAACAAGGCAGAAGGGACTTTTAGGACTGAGGTCAGAGAGTAATCTCCAGCCTGGTTTCCTGCCAGCTGTTTGTCCAGAGAGTTTAAGAAACCTTTATGCTAAGGACACGATATACTTTCCATGTTGTACTGAACTGGTGCAAGAAAAGCATCCCTCAACCTGTGTGTGGCAGCATAACTCCCTTCCTTATGTAAGCCTGAAGAATCTGTCCTTCCATCCCTTTGCAGCATAAAACCCTCTCCTCTCTATGGAGAGCCAGCAATCTTTGTTGCCATCTCATGTTTCCTAGACCTGGACAGTCCTGTTTCTTTCCCTCTGATCTCACCCCATTTTCCACAACTCTTGAAGCACAGTAACAAAACCAGGCCATAGTCCAGTAACTAAGATTTCACTTGTCCAGCAGAAGGACAACTCCATACATTTCCTACCCAACATACCTTGTTTCCACACATCTTATTGCCCCCCACAATCCCCAAGCAGTCTGCAACGCACCTTCATGCCCACAAGGTTATTGTGGAAGTCCACCCTGGCTCGCAGATCCTTGTTGGGCTTCCTCCCCAGGAACTCCTTGACAAACTTGTTGCTGTATTTCAGGTTGTCACCGCAGCCACCCCACTGCCAAGCCTCACGGTTCTCCAGATCAGGGGCCTCATCGCAGGTGCAACGCTCCATCCGCCCTGCGCTGCATGCCTTGGCCATGGCATGTGTCAGCCCGGCGGAGGAGATGGCGTACAAGAAGGCTGTCTCTTTAAAACCTGCAGGAGAGAGGAGGTGGCAGCTTTAGCTACAGCTGGAGCACAGGTTAAAGAAAGAAAGAGTGAGGAAATCAAGGCAAAATCCAGCATGAGAAAAACTTGAGTGATAAAGCATCACTATGGTGGAGGCCAAGGAATGACAGATAGAGGTGGCATGAGCCAGGATTCAAGAATGCAAATTAAATTCAGCCATCTCTGTAACTGTCACTCTACAATCTCTGCCTGAAAACAGACAGAGGTGAGCAAGAGCTTGACAGGCCATGAAGGTATCCTCACCATGGTACAGAAATACTGCAACCAAAGTGACACCAAATAGCAGGAATCCAGCATAGCCTTCCAGTCTGATGGCTGGGAAAGAAGCCATGAGCACTGCTTGTTCTTTCCACACCCTCTGAAGAAAAAATAATCACTAGGTCCTACTGCAGTTCAACACAGTTGTTAACAAGACACCTGAGGGCTTGGAAGCACACAGTAGGCAACCTGTCACAGCACCTCAAATGCCTCAAAAAGCAGTTTACCACTCAAGCTTTTAATGTACAACCCTTTTCTACACCTCCATGCTCACCTGCAGGAACGCAACAGCATCTGATGCCCCCAGTAACTGAGGTCCAGAGAGCCCCCATGATTTTAATCCAAATTATAAAATCCAGAAATAAAAAGCAAACATGCCAGTATTTATAGCTCCTTATTCTCCAGCTATGGAAGCCATAAACGACTGCATATTTGAGATGCAATTCCAGAACAGCTTTGGATCTGACTCAAGAAATCCCCCACTCAAAAATAACACAAGTGGATGGTGACAGTAGTGGATATATCTGTAAGCTGGTGTGTCAACCAAGGACATGCAGAGACACTGCCAGGTCATTTTTGGAACTGTTCCTTAGGAGGTGCATGGTCATCCAAGCAAGCTCACAGGTCACTGCCCTGGCCCATACCCAGATCCTGCCTTCCCAAAGCACTCCCAGGTGCGTGATGTTGAACTTCAGCAGGAGACTGACAAAAATCCAGTCCAGGAGACTGAGGTCTGGTCCTCCCAATGGGGCTGACTCAAACCAGATTGTGGTTGAAGTTGTCCAGTCATTCCTATTGCTTACCTGGAAAAAGAGAGCAGGAACCTTTCCCTCACTGGAAGGAACATGCTTACCAGGACATTGTAAAGAATGGTCAAGGTCAAGAAAGCAAATTTTCAGAGGTTTTCCCTCTTTGTTTTCTCCCCAGGTTAGATGATGTCCTCTGGCACCCCAGAAAAGCCTTCAGCATTGCAAACCTCAGTGGGAGTGGTGGGAGAAGTCCTTACTTAAATCACACAATAAAACGCATGGGTGTGCAGACCACCAAACTCTTCCAGACAGAAAATGCCTTCTAAGCAGTTTTCATCTTTTGAAGGCTAGCTTTTTCTAGATTGCACCCTAGGTCAGACTGCCCACATGCCTGTCAAGGGATGCTGATGCTAGAGACAGATGCTCCCAAGCCTCCATTCTCCTGATAGTGGTGGCAAGAGGCCAGTCCTACAGTTTGTGCTACAAAATGGAGGGACATCAGTTTGCTAATAGAAAGTCCTTGATAGAATAGGGTGCGTAAACCTTCCTCTGAGACACTGCAATTAGCAGCAAACAGTCTGGCTATGGTCCAGTTTAGTAGACAGCCCAGATCAAGCCAGAAGGCCTTCAAGTAGGTTGTAGAAGGACTGAATTCAGAGCAATTGTGAAATCTCAGCACAAAGTCAGTGCCAAGCAACCACACTGGATACAGTGTTTGATGGAAAGACAGGAGGAATGGTTCAGTTGCCAGATTTCCCCCTCCATGAATCTCCTCATCAAGCTTTGCTCTACTCCTTCCATTCTCCATCACTTAAAGCTTCACAGATTCCCAGTGCCCATCAGCACAGGCATCATCTTGCCCACAGCCAGCTCAGGCAGCTTCCAAGCAAGTCCATGTGACATTTGGCTCCGGCTAGATTTAAAGCCATCTCCGCCATGCACTATTTGATTGCACCAAGATATTTCGTAACAAGATAATGAGGTTTAAATCAATGCAGGCATTCTAACCCCCGGTGCATTGACAGCCTGCCATCCACAGCTATCCAGTTTCAGACATTTCCAAAATTGTTTGTGAGTATCCAAAGAGGATAACAAGTCCCTTAAACAATCCCCTGTTATTTTAAGAAACAGGCTGCATCAGCCCAAGTTGCAAACCAGCAGCCGGGCTGCTCCGGCGACCAAGTGTAAAAATGGAGGGAGAAACTTAAGTGAAACTGGGGGGGGGGCCTGCCTTCCCTCCACCCCACCCCCCTTCTCTCCTTTAAAAGCTGCAATGGCCCTGAAGGAGAGGAAGAAAGCCCGCACCAGCATATTTGGATAACTGCGTCTTAGTAGGTGATACATGTGCGCCTTTGCCCTGGGGTATCACTTGCTGCAGTGCTGAACCAGGAACCAGCAGCTCCCAGAGAGAAGGAGAAAGATTTACAAGGTCGTGTGTTATGCTGCAGGAATGACTTCTGAAGGATTTACAGCATCAGTGGAGAGCAGAGATGTTGCAGGGGCATAAAACATGGAAGAATGAGACAGCAGACAGAACCTTGCAACCCTCAGAGTTGTATTTATTACATGGGATCCTGACAAGGGAGGGGGGTTCTCAAGGGTGTTTTAAGGCAGCTCACATTCAGGCTGCTTTAAAATACCCCTTGCCAAGGGCTACCCACAGGGGCAGGCACGTCTGAAGGAACAAGCTGTGGCCTCCAGGTGTCAGCATGAGAAAGTGCTTGGCTTTCCCAAGACAACACTAATCCAGGGACTCCTCTGGCATGCAGGGCTATTTTTAAATGTCTTGCAGCTCTGGCTGGACCTCTTGGGTTTCATAAGGACTTTCCTTGTTTCCACTGCAATCAGTGACAGTGCCTTAGTTAAGCCCTAGCACTTCTGAATTACTCCTTCTCACTAATTAGCAAGGGAGGGAGGGCACCTTGCAAACATCTGCTCTTATCTTTGAGTACATCAGATCCTGGATTTCTATGTCCAGGTCCATTGCTGAGCATGGAACTTTCTACAAGTCACTAAAGTCCTCAAGACCCATGGCAAGCTATTTGTAAAATGGTCCTGCTGCACCATTAGCTGCAGTCCAGAAATAAAAACTGGATTTTCCTGGGAGGGTGCAGGAAACCAGACTATGAGGTAGCACAAAGGAAGGAGATAAAAATACCACCTGGTCCTCCAGTACTCTCTCAGCTTCTGGTCATCTCCACCTGAGCTGCTGGAAGGGTTGTGGGAATTACCCACCACTTGCATCCGGGGAGCTTTTCCCTGGGTAGAGCAACAAGAGGACACAAGCATTTGCCCATTTTGCCCTGCACTATGATAGGGGTCCCCTTGCCACCACTAACAGGACAGCACAGAACAATCCATTTAGTTGTATTCCCCTTGAGGCATTTTCTCAACTTCTTTCCTGAGAAGTTGATATAAGAAATGGGGGTGGGGGAGGACTGGAACAGCTTTGGGAATGCCAACACCTTCCCCTCCAGCAACAACTCAACTTCCATCAGAAGTGAGAAGCAACTGTAGTTACTGGCAACAGACACATGCAGAATACCTCCAGCCTCCAAGGAAAGAAGCCATGGGATTCAAACAGGGGTTGCTTAAGTGATACAAGCATATACAATACTACCATATAGCACATCTTTTGCTTGGTCTGAATTTTCAAGGATGAGCTGAGCCTGGCTCAGTGGTTTCCTTCTACAAGCTTCTGGTGAGGTGGTGACCCACCACTGGCAAAGGATGCACCAGGATGACCACCCTGAAAAATGCCAGGGTAGCCAATGTGTGCAGTGGGTGCCAGCACCTTCATCCAAGACCCCCTCACTCTACTCACCTCTCTTTAGCAAGCTGGCCCGATAGCGACCCTCAAGGGTGCAGTTCCAGCGCTCAAAGCGAAACTGGTACTGGCACTCCAGTGCACTCATGCTGATTGCCTCCATCAAGGTCTCAGCCACGCCGGGGTCCCGCCGGCACATCCTGCGCTGCTTCTTCTCCAGCTTCAGGCGATCACAGACTTTGTAGTGGGCTTTGACGGCAGCTTCCTCCATTTCTGAGGTCAGAGGGAGGATGGTCAGGGGTTCGTTCCCTGTCAGCCTGCAGAGGAAAAGAGCAGCACAGCAGTGAGGATAGAGAAAATACAGCCTGCGGTACAAGTGGGAGCCATGGCGGGCTCTCCCTGGTTGAACAACCACATGGGGCTTGCTGATGTCTAGGCAAGGCTCTTTGCAGTGAACGTGCAAGGTGGGAGCAAGAGAAGGGTAAGAAGCAATATTTGAATTTATGTTCTCTACCAGCTCTTACAGCTTGCTTGGACTTAAGTTCTTGGCAATCTTCACCCCAGGACTGTGTTGAAAACTGAAATGCGAAAGAAATGATTGAAGGTACCTAACTGCATGAACTTGGGAAACTAGCAAAAATAAGAGCACTACAGTCACTCTCTGGTGCATAAACAAAAAATCATTTTAGCACATCAAGCAGAGCTAGAACTGGCTTGTGAAGGTATAGAGGATAATTTGTCCCACCAAACCAAGAGGCACATCAGGAAAGCATGTATAGCCATCTTGCCTTCAGCAGAATTGATTCTGACATAAAACTTGGTAAGCCACAGCCTGAGGCTTGAGAGCAGGAGACACTTTCCAGGAGAATCTGCCAAAAGCTTTTGCAAGGCAGGATTAGCCCAGAAACTTAAAAAATGGCCTGAAGAAATGCATGTCCCATTGCCTTCTCCCCTCCTCTGCCTTCTCTAAACACAAGGTCCTTGACTCATACAATGTGCAACAAAAAGAAGCCAGCATACTGTTCCCAGTATCAAGTGATGAGCTGCTGGACGAGGACCAGGCTGGCATCAGCCCCAGGGAGCAGAGAGGCTTCAGAAACATCTGCTGGGCTCATGAGCCGTTTGTTGGCCAGGCTGCCCACACCCCACTCTCCTGGCTCTGTCCTTTTCCGGCCAGGTGCCAGTCCACACAGTCAATGGGAATAACTATGCAGGGTTTCGAAGGACCTGAAGACATTTCCCGAGCCAAAAAGGAAGAATTGCTTAAAGCCTGAATTGAAAACCTGCTGAAATGCTGCAATCCTGCACAGGTGAGCATGGGGATGGGCCGCAGGTCCAAACATCTCCATTGCTGCAGAACCACTGGGGAAAATGGGGTGATAGGCACAAGAAGGGAGCACACACTCACATCCCCCCCCCCCCCCCCCCCCCCCCCCCCCCCTTTACCGAATGCAGAGGAATCCTGGAAAGCATTTAAACCCCCACCCAGTGGCAGTTTGTGCTTTCCTTTTTTAATGACAATTTCTCTCTCTTCTCTTGTCCCTACCTGCCCCTTGTCAAAAGCCCTTTTAGGCACTGGAAGCTGCTCTAAGGTCTCCCCAGAGCCTTCTCCAGGGTGAAGAAGCCCAGGTCTCTCAGCCTGTCTCCACAGGAGAGACTAAAAAAAACAAGCAGAGAAATGTTCTCTTTCGGTTACCTTCAGGTAATTTCTGGAAATTAGGTTTTCCAGAAAAACTGCAATGGTAAAAATGAAAAGTTGGTGATTTGTGGGGAACATGGAAAGCTAGTGTAACCCAGTGAAGAACTTCCAAAAAAATAGTTCTTCCCAAAATTCTGCTCACCAGAAAAATTATAAAAGTATCCAAAAGGCCAAACAGCAAGCTCCATCTGAAGCACTGACAAGTTTTAGCTGTTATATTTTCACTTCGTTTCAACTCGGACAGTGTGTGGATTTGGTCACAGCTGCTTCCCAAACAGATAGGACATCATCCAGCCCTGGCACCTTGTTAACCAAAGCTCCAAGCAGGCTTGTTTGTGAGAAAGGTGGCTTGGTCTGAGCTTCGCAGTGGTAAACACCTGTAATGAAATCTCCAGGACATTCATTCCTGGCCTTCATCAATTCCTCTGCTCTGGAGATTCATTGCTGCAAGCTTTCACAGCTGGCACAAGAGATACCCTCAGATGGCAAAGACAGAGGGAGGCATAAAAGCAATTTCTACAGCTCCCCCTCCCCAGTTAACCTGTCCAACTAAGCAGGTACTGCTCAGCTAAGAGTTCTGGAAAACATAAGCTCCAAGTATCATGTAGCAGATGTCTACTGCAGTGAGGAGAGATACAGGAATGGATTCTATAGAAAGATCTCTGCAGAGCAACTGCTGATTTTGAACCCCTTCTCCATCTTCCCTGTTAGGCGTTTGGCATTGAAATGCTTCAAAGTATGGCTTCCCACAAGATCAGCCCTGCAAAACTTGTTGATGGCACAGTCCAATTGCATGTATCTCCAACAGAAGACATCTAAATAAAAAAACAAAGAATGAGGAATAGGGAGAAGAAAGAAAAATAGAATTTGCAGTGCTGCACAATACCAGAGGACTGGCCTCCAACAGCCACTCTGAATGGTTGGGAAGCCTTGAGAAACAACAGAAAATCGAAGCATTAAACTGACTAATTGTCAGCAATGTACATTTTCACCGCTTTCTGCAAAAGGCTTTGGTAGGAGCTCACCTAATATCTGTGACACATTGACAACAGCCACAGTGAGCTGAGAAGCAGTGCCAGCACACCTTTCATGCCTTCCTGAAAAACACACCCAAAAACAAGACACCAAGACGATGCCCTGTAAAAGCAGAATACACCTTTTCCCATCTCCTGTTTCCCAACTCAACTCTGCCCTGCCCTCATGCATCAGAGAAAGGGACTTGAAAGTCCAAATTAGTAAAAAATGATGCATATGCAGTGCACGTGCTGAACAGACCCATCACCAGTGCCTGGTCTGAGTCTACTGCTCAGACTAATTTCACCGGCTTTCAAGCTGATCTGAATCAGAGTGAGGCAAGTATACTAGGAAAACATCTCCAGAGAGAGACAAGAAGTAAATTTAGAGGAAAGAGGCTTTTACTAGCCAGCAAGCAATGAAGCTCTTCCAGGCTAAGACCTCCATGAGCAAAAGCAGCATATGTGCATGCACACCCATACATCTCCCTCCCTAGCACTGGATGGATGCCTATTTTAGCAGCGAGGGGACCAGTGCAGTAGCCTTAGCTCTGTAGACATGTTCCGGGGTGAGGTGGCACTTTTCAGAGCATGGCACCAACAAACAAGTGCAGGCAGAGCCAGGGAGCCCCTGTGCCCCACCTGACACATTGCCTTGGAGCTGCCGCTGCATGGAACCTTTATAATCCTATAAAGCCCTTTTATGCAACCTAGGCTGAGTGAGGTCCTGTAAGGCAACGGTGTCAGTCTGATGCTTTCTCAGCACCTCACAAAGACCAAGCTGTTCTTTCCAAGGAAAATTTTCAGGAAGGGGGGTGGTTTTTATGTTATATTTTATAATTTATATTTTATTTTATACACACCCTATTCACAACTGTTGGGATTACACTGCCAGCCAGCACTCTGCAATTGTGTTATTTTGGAGTCCCTGCCACTGCACAGCTCACACCGATAGCTGAAAAGCCAAGTTTTATCTGTAGCACCATGGAAATATTGCTCTTCCAGAGAGGCAATTCAAACTGAATCCTGCTTTCAGCTCATCTCAGAAGTCAAGATATTTTATTGCCTCGTCAGTTCACACTTTCATCAGTGTCCCTGTATTTTCCCTTGTTTAACTGGGGATTTTCCCAATGAGAATTTGAGGGGGATGAGACAGAAGTAAGGCGCCTGCACAGACCTGTGAGTGCATTCTCGTTTTTGACATGCTCAAGAGTTTCTTTTGCAAGTGCCGCCAGAGATGCGAGCCAAGGTGAGCTGCTTTCCTGCAAGGAAATACCTCTGCTCTACCGCCTGGAATGACAGGCCTGCTGAAATATTGCATTCCTATCCCGGCACTTCCTTCTCTGTTGGGAGATTAATCTTTGGTACATCTGTACAATGACCAAATTGATTTATATTTTCCCTTCATACATTAACATTTTCTCTGCAATATTGCTGCTCTTCAAACTCTTTTCCTTCTCTTTCCACCACTTCTTCTTTTTAATAATTAAAAAGTTACAAAAAGTTTACAACATGAACACTGACCTTCACTGCAATACATAAATTAATGATTCAAATCAGTGAGTTATGCTGCACACCAGGCCTACATTTCTTTTGTATCCAACAACCTTGTGTTGCCATCTCTCCCTCACAATAGCTCTCCCACACTATGAAGAAGTTCTCCCCCATCCCAAAAACGCTAATTTGCTATTTGAAGTGCAAGAAGCCAAAAGTCCAAGAAAATTCTGAATTGCATGGCAAGTGATGAAAACTTGATATTTGGAGCAAGAGCTGGCCATTGAAGAATCACCTACCTCATTCTGCACTATGTTTGGGTTTTTAAGTGTTCAGAGATACCATCGTTGTGCTCACACTAACTCAACACCCTTTGGAGAAAACCAACCTCAGTTCTGCTCCTCCCAGAGTTATCAGGATCATAGAATAGTTAGGGTTGGAAAGGACCTTAATATCATCTAGTTCTAACCCCCTGCCATGGGCAGGGACACCTCACACCAGACCATGTTACCCAAGGATCCCCAATGTCATCTGGGATAAGAGGCAGCTTTCTTCTCTTTGCTACTAAATAATTAGTTCTCTATTTTCTTTCTACCCCTTAAAGTCCGGTCTAAGTATACTTGCTCCAAAATACATTGCTCACCCCAGCATGCAGGCATTCATGTTTATTGCTGCCTTGCTTAAACCACAAAATTCAGAGCCATGCATGCTAGGTTTTAAATTTTTTACCATTCTGAGCTAGAAAGCCAAAGGTTTCCTACTTTGATTAATACATACATGTGCAAAAAAGAATGCATATCCCATTAAGTCCTTTCAAAAAATAAGGCAAGGCATTCTCCAAGCCTCAGCAAGGATTTCTTGGCTTCCACAATATCCTGCCATCTCAGCAAGTGTTAAGACACTTCATGAAAATTGCTCTGTTAGAGTTATTCACTTCTATCCTAACCCTTCCTCAGTGTAGTTTTTCCACTGATCTCCTCTGGATTGGTAGTATAACATTGTGGGATAATTGTTTCTCCCAGCCCAAGACGTAGACCATGCAGGGCTTTACAGAGCAGAGCTGAACAGCCTACACTCCACCTAGAAATCAAAAACATGTTTGGTAAAACTCCATCTATGCTGGCAGTTTAAAAGGTTTCCTCCGCTTGTCCACAGACACTGCACTTTATGCACATGCTGATTATCTTCCTCCGAGGTCACTCCCAGACAACTCTGCTCTGGGCTTACCTCTCCTTTTTGCTCTTCACGTTATTCACTATAAACAATGTGTCTTGCTGCTGAGGACCATTAAAAAGGCAAACACATCTGGAAACTTCAGCAATAAAATACAGCTATTGTCATCACAATTTTTTCCCAATCGCTATTTTAATCCTTATTTTCCTTTTGATAGCACAGTACACATACCAAAACCTTTTCTTTAGATGGCAACCCCTCAAATATGGGCTTCTTAATAGTGCCAAAATCTCAGCTGCAGCTTCCACTTGCAAAAAAAACAATTAACAGCTCCCACCATGGGGACCACTACAATATTATGTGCTTCCACCAACACATGGTAGGAGCAATAGGCCCTTGCAACCTCCCTGCATGCAGGCAGAAAGTGGCCGTAGCTCACACATATCTCAGAGAACATCGGTTTCAACTTCTTGGATCAGTTTCTGAAGGGTGGCAATTTTGAGGATAGGGAGAAGAGAAAAGCTACAGAACGGGGAAATTTCCAACCCAATAGATCCCACTTATGAGGCAAGAAAGCACCCAGCTCCATCAGACTCCTGATGAAGTATGCTTAAACAGATTTTTTTTTTTTTTTGTGAGACACAAAGGTACAGATTCTTGCAGGCTTCAGTCATTCAAACTTGTCTGCAATCACTCCTCTGCCTATATAGATCTAGACAGTGGCTCCCTCTGGGCCTCTTCTCCGAGGATTGTGGGCAAGGGGATGGACAAGCAGGCTTGTAAGGATCTGCTACACAAACCTGCCAGGCTTCTGAGTCCTATCAAGAGTTATTTCCAGCATCCAGCAAAGAGAGGACTAACAGCTGCTTCTGGAAGAAAGAATTTGCTGGTGCAAATCTCCAGCTCTTCCCCTTCCAACACCACCTCCCTGGATGCTACTAGCATTCACAGCAGCTACTCTGATCTCAAATAATTAAGCTATTTTCAGGCCCAGGTGTTACCACAGAGACAATTTATGCCCAAGTTTCCCATTTCAGCCTTATAGCTGAAGATCACCCAAGTCAGAGGACTTCTCCCAGGCTGCTGAACAGAGCAGCTCAAGTGAAATCTCCCCAGACCAGCTGTCCTGTCTTAAGAGAGCTAGACCCCCAAAACCCTTAACAGAGTTGTCACATCACTTCAGAAGGGATTTTTCTGTGAATGAGGCAAGACACAGATGGTTGACTCCCAGATGCAGGATGGTTCCTGCATGTATAAATAAGCTTCCATGCAATTTTCCTGCCAAAACATGCCCTCAACTTCTCCTGTACAAATTACCAAAGAGAAGTTTGGCACAGAGTCTATAAGGGCAAAATTTAGCAACTGAAGGAAAAATACTTCAGTGAATGAGCGGGGAATACGTGACTCAGTTCAGATGTGGAGGGCTGGAGATGTTCTCGATACGGTGAAATCCTGCATAGGATCCATGGAGCCAAGATGCCATGAGGAACAACTATTTTTGCACTGTGGCAATCAGAAGCACCACAAGAAAATACTTCAAGCTGCTGCAGCACTTCCCACTCATGCAAGGCATAAGACCTACACAGGTTATGAATTACAGCTAATAGCACTCTACTGAAGGAAGCATTGTCTTCCCTTCTGCCCAATGAGAAGGGCACAAGCACAGAAGAACCCCACAGCAGAAGAAGGAATCAGACTTGGGTCTTTCAACTCTTGCTGGTGTTCCTGAACCACAAGGCTGAAATACCTCTCCTCCTCCCCCCGCACCCTCCCCTTACAGCAAACCTTATTCAAGAAGTTTCCAGTTCATCAGAGGAAAACTTTATTTTAGGTAATTATCTCATTTACAACACTAATATTCACCAGCATAGAAATTATACAAGGAGAAGGCAAATATCAGGACCAGCTGTACAGGCACTTGCAATTCCATGGCTTGTGCTGAACAGCTCCAGCACAAAGCCACCTTTAAAAAACTCTGATGGGTTTTGAAGGTGTTCAGTTTTTACAGCTCATGGACTATTAGCTGCCCTTGACTGGAAGGTCCCAGGTAGCTTGGCCCAAGAGCTGCCTGCATACTAATCCTGCTGGTGCAATTTTGCCCATAAGCAAGCAGAGGTGGAGAAAGGAAGAGGGGAGGGGAAGGTTGTTTCCTCTCCCCTTCATCCTCTCAAGAATGAAACAGCAATCAGCAAGATTTACAAAGGATTTTCAACTCAACTTAAAACCAGCCGGTGAACTGCGGTGCCAGTGGAATGCATGGGCTAGGCAGAAACAGGGGCTTTCACTCCTGATTTAAGACAGCATTAGCTTTGCCCTTGGCAGCCTGTGCCAGGAATTAACCTCCCACCAGTGTCCTTCTCCTTGGCTGGACAGCTCCTGGACCCCTACCTTATGACCCATTGGTGCTCTTTATCCTGATCACTGCCAGCTTTTATTTTTTTAACTTAACATTATATTGCCACGAGTCCCTCTAGACCATTGGCAATGTGTAGCTGAGCGCTTTGGTGCAGGGAAGCAGTTAAAAGGGGAGCAATGAGGTGGAAGATGAGAAGTCCAGAGAATTTAAAAAAAAGAAAAAAAAAATCACTAAAAGAAAAAAAAAAAAGCAACATGGTTTGTTGTTTTTTTTTTTCCTCCCATCTAGCTCCACATGGTATGGAGGGAAGGAAAATTAATATTTCCAGAATATTTTCCATGATAGGATGAATAGGCAAGACACACATGCAAAACATATCCACACCCTATAATAACACCTTCTGACAAGAGGAAGACAAAACTACCATAAGGTACGGGGGTTGATTGTGGTGAGGTATTTTTTGTTCTTTTGCAGCCTGGATGTTTTGTGGGGAGGTTTGGGGGTGAGTTGGGTTTGTTTGTTTGATTTTGGTTTTATTTTTCTTTTTTTATTTTTACCCTGCTGAAAACCCTGCCCAACATCTCCATGACAGAAAAATGACATTCCTAGACCATACTTGTAAAAAAATATACATAACCATCCCTCCTATGCCTTGCTTTTGAATAGCTTTGGTGGCATTGAGGATCAAGAGAAAATGTAATGGATCACACAGAGGACTACAGCAAAAGAATTTATACCAGATTTTAAAGCCAGCATACCAAAGGAAACAGGCTAGGTGCTCAACAGCATGATATGTTCCAAGCATAGAAAATTCATGAAGTCCATGACCTTTCTCAGTAACTTCCCTTCTCTGGGGAGAGGGGAGATGCATATAGCAAAGGATATTTAGCATTTGAAATCTAAACAAAGAGAACCAAAACCCCCACATTTTATTCATTGATTTTTTTACTGCTGCAGGTTTATGAAGGCAGGATTGGAAAGCATCACTCATGGGTAAGGGCACTCCTAGTTCCCAAAACACCTCCCGCCCATCCTTCTGGCTCTCTCCAGCTCAAGCTACTGACATGAAGGCCGACCAAGTCCTGCAGGTCTGCCCAGGGGCTGGGGGCTCCACAGGAGCAGCTCACTCAGGGTAATGCATGGATCAGACCTTTGGACTCGGGCAAGACACAGTATGAAGCAAATAATAGATACTACACACTGAGATTGAAGCATTTTTTCCAAACAGCACATCATTAAACTGAAGGCTTATTGCCACCGGATGTTGTGAAGCCCAAAACTATGAATAGATTCCAGAAGGGATTAGACAAATTTAGGAAAGGGAGGTTCATTCAGGTGGGTGATGAAACATGAGGGCTTGAACACAGCCTCTGGCTCAGGAAGGTTCTAAACCACTGACTGCCAGGAGCAAGCAGGACATGCCAGGAGACACCTCACTTGTCCCACTTCTCCTTGGCTTCCCCAGATGTCCATGCCTGACTGAAGAAACCTTTGGTTCAACCCTTAATAGCAGTTATGTTCTCAGCATCAAGACAGACACCTGCACGATGCACTACAGGACCTTGCTTCAGCTGCAGCATTTAACCCTCCTGCACTCTCCAACCCCTTGGATGACAGCAAGAACTGCCCCAGTGGTGTCAAGCACACACCACACTAACACTTTGCTGGACTCATACATGCAGTGCACCCTGCTCTTTCCTTGGAGAAGCTATCACTGCTGTGCTCGCTGTCAGCAGCCCCACCTCCATGGTCCCAGCAGCAATCCTTCCACATCCCCAGCAAGCCTCCCACCCACAACAGCCCTCAGCGCATCGGGACGTGGGCATGCCTCGCACAGCTTCAGCAACAGCATGGCCAGCCATGTGTTAGTGTCAGTCTCTCCCACCCACCCCTGCCAGGGAACACATCTGACTTCATAATGAATCGCCCATTTGTCTTCCTAACACCTCAGCCAGCACGTTTGTTAAATCTGGGAGATAAAGGCTCAACAGCTCCACAGCACTCATCATACAGCAGGACTTCGACTGTTGCTTTCCTCCTCCCCGTCCTGTCTGACGGATAAATCGTGCTGTCCCTCCTGAACACTGCCTGGTCTGTTCTCAGCAGATGCTGCAGTTATATAGCTGCCCTTGCCCAGACCACAGATACTGGCAGCCAGGGAAGAAACTTCTTGTAGCCAAGGAAGACAGCTTCCCTCACTGTCTGCAGATATCCCTATGCACACACACTCAAGTAGTACAGCAGCTAAAGAGAAAATAAAGGTTACTTTCCTGACAAATCCAGGAGCTAGGCATTTGAAATTGAACCTCTGAGGGAAGCAGAGCTTCTTCTTCCTTTCCCAGCCCCAGATTTTATATTCAGGACCTGAAGGTCCCAGCTGGAGGCAGAGACTGGCTTCCAGTCAACTTCTGGACAAATGACAACTTGCAGAAACAAGCATGCAGATTCAGGCAGAAGGGGGGGTTTCACCTCCCCCTCCCCTCAAAACATTTTACCCAGCCCCTATTATATATCGCATGGAGGTCAGTTCATGGAGTATTTAGATGGTTGGGCGGTTTGACACATCATCTGATCTATTTTGGGAGCAGTTTACGGCTCTGCAATTCCTCCCCTGCACAGCAGCGATAGCTTTTCCACTCTAATGTCATATTATCCTCATAGCAGGTTTAAAAACTAAACAGGTGAAAAAACAAACTTTCTGGGCACTGGAGAGAGCAGGATATAAGAGACATTCTGGTGATGGGAATGTAGAAGTTTATTCTCATTCTGAACCCCGACAAAGATTGTGGGAATGAACTGTGAACATAGGCTGGCTCCTTACAAAACCCAACAGGAGGATAGTCAAAAGCTCTTGCATAAAGGTCATCCCATGACAAAAGGTGTTTCACAAATGTTTGTCTGAAGGAGTTTTGCAGTCCTGAGGTTTTGCAAGCCTCCAGTGAAGCCCCAGTGGTCAGATCTCCAACTAAGGAAATTATATCTGGCCACGATTTTAAAATCATCAGTCCCCAGTACAGGAGACTATGTTCTTGAAGTATTCTAGAACAGGTTCCCATGGAGCCAGCCAGCACCACAAATCTTACTGGTCTTCTGCTGCAGATGCAGGGCACTGCATTGTCTTTCCCTCACTGCCATCCACTGATGGCATCCTCTTTCCTTTCATCTCCCCCAGCACTCCAAAACACTGCTCCTCCACACCTCAGCTTGTCCCAGAAAAAGGAAGATTGAACAAGCAACGCAAACATCTGCTATCAATCTCCCAAAGTCCATTCACCATCATCAAGAAAGGCCCAGGTCCCACACCATTATAGGAATGGTGCAACATTTCCTGAAAGGACTGAATCCATGCAGTTTTCTGGAAGGGAAGCAGATGCTGTAACAGTGGTTAAACACAAGTGATGGATAAATTGATACTGATAGTCAAGATGTCTTTAACAGACCTGTGCTGCTGGCAGGACCTTCACCTTTTGAAAGTGACTGAACTACAGAATTTTGGTATGACCTCAGCCAGACATGCCTCTGCCAACACTTCAGGTAAATACCCTCAGAAGCCTTGGTGACTTCAGCATATACATCTTGTTTATTATACTAGATAAAGTCCACATGAATAAAGAGCCATATTAACCAAAATACTATGTCCAAGGGAGAACCAAAGCTTTGTTCTATGAGTGCTGTTGAACAGACAGGACTGCATATTATCCATCTTCAAAACAATGCATTTTTGCTCAGCAATTAAAAGAAAAATAATTTCTGCACTGTATTACAGGGCATGTGGGGCACACTCAATCAACTAGTATTAAGGAAATAATTTCCTTCCTGTATTGATCATCCGTCTATCCATCTAATCAAGCTGCATTAAAAAGGCAGAGGGGAGGACAACAAGCCAAGTGTTATACATAGCAAATTCTGATTATATTATGAAACTTTAAGAAGATCTTAACAGGCTGACAGTGTGCATTTTACGTAATTAGCTTGTTACTTATAAATGCCCTCCATAGTGCCAATGGCAGATTTTCACCACCTAAAATAGCCTAAAGCTGTTGGATTCAAGAACTCCTGCCATCCCAATTTAGATCAACTCAAATAAAGAAACCACGAGGTGGTTTCGTTACACCAAGATTAAGAATTGAATCGCCTCTTGTGTGCCTGGATGTTAGAAGGGGTAAAAGATTACAGAGGGGAAAGACATTATGTCACACTTTACCTCAAACCAGTCCAATCCTCACTGAATGTGAAAGCTGTTTGCAGCATTTTGACATATTTGAAGTCACTCTGGGGGAGATAGAGCCTCAGTAAGACTGGACATAAAGATGCAGCACTGTGGGATGCCACATCTGTATCCATATTGATTTAGCAGAGAACTGGTCTCCAGCTCCATGATACACACTTCATGAAGCTGGGACTGTTCCACCTCATTTCCAAGAAGCAGATCAGAGCAAGCCTTGAATTACAACCTCAGTCTATAAAATAAGACCTCAGAAGCAGCAAATCAGGTAAGGAAACCATTTGATTTGCAAGTTACTCATGCTTGACATGGAAGTCCCAACAAATGCAGAGCTACAATATTATTCGTATGCCAAGCCCTACACCAATCTTTCCCAGTGCCTGCAGACTTCTAAAGGGAGAAACATTTTCCATTCAAAGTAAAAAGTGCAAGAAAACATGCTAGAAAGCATTTTGAGGAAAAACTGTCTCATGGGAAGAGAATCCACATGCTTACAGTTATCCCAGCATGCAAACCCTATCCAAGACACCATCAACCAATTTGTGCAATTTGCCATTTCCCAAGTCACCCACCAACAGTTAGCAAAACAAGCAGAGCTGAAAGACAGTCCTTATATCATTGGTTACCCCCCAGAAAATGGAACTAAGCTGTGAGCTCTATGAGTGCACATTTCATAATTCCCTATCCACACCTACTGACTAGCATTAAGAGATGTAAAACTCCCATGGCATAACACTGAGCACGCCCCATCAAGATGCTATATAATAGCCACTTCTGAGGACTGGGGGAAAATGGTGGCCATGTATCTAATGCAGCATAAAGATCCAAAGAACTTGAGGAAAAAGGGAAATGCTTCCTATTTCCCTTTGTCTTAACAGTTCTACTCCTTAGACCCCAGAAGCATCACTGGGTCCATTCTCCAACACACCTACAGTGCAGTATTTGAGTCTTTTTGTTTAAGAATATTATGAAGTTACAGTTGAATGAATGGTGTAAGGTTTCAGCTGATTGTAGGAAACTATAGCAAGATCAGAAGCTCCAGAGGTGTCCCATTAATCTACACATTTGGAAAAAAAAACAGTGCACTTTCTGCAACTAACTCTACAAGAATGACCCAGGTTGATATTCCGTCTTACAACATTAATTGTGTGGAGTCCAGGGCTGGATGATCAGAAACTGTGTTCAGTACTAAAAGGGACAAGCAAATTCCAGGGACTCCAGCCTATACCTGTGGGGCTATATACACATTAGGGAAGTCCTGCAGCATGCATAAACAATCAGATAAGCTTATTTCTGACAATGCTTTAGTGCTGGTGGAATTTGTCCAATATTGAAATACTACAAAAAGGAAAAGAAAAATGAATGCACTGAACACTCTGTAAGCAGAAGACCTTTTCTGTAAGCTTGGACAAGCAACTTGTATCTTCCTTTTCAGCTTAGCCCTTCATAACCTAAAGCGATCAGTGATAAAGAACATCAAGAACCCTCTCCCTGGATTACTCCATCAACAGATGCTCATTAGAGATAATCACACCCAGAGCAGCTCCAGCCTGAAATTGAGTTTCCAATCTGTCTTCAAAATGCACGTGGGACTGCTTTACAATTCCCACATCCCACCTCTTTCAGCAGGTCTGGAGACTGAATCATCATTCCCAGGTTAACACAGGGCACAACTACATGGAGTCTCAGAATTTGAGCCAACAGGAAAAAAAAAATTAAAGCAGAAGGATCTAACTTATTTAGAAGTGCCACAAAGGTGCTCAGCTAAATCCCCCAAACCTATGGATAACGATACTAGAGCAAGAGTAGGCTTATGTTTCCAAGAAAAGAAACAAATTGTCAATGAAGAAGCCTTCCCAGCAGGTTCTCTCACCACAGGGGAGAAGCAGCACCAGAGCTGTCCATCCAATACTAGATAACATACAGAAGACAAAAATTAGGGCAAAAGAAGTTAAAAGCTGGCTGAACCACCAACTCTACCCTGCTTGCACTCCAATTTAGCATGAGGTACATTTCCCTTGAATCCTGCGGTAAAACATATCTGAAATGAAGGGTATAAATGCAAGTTGAAGAGAAATGAGGTGGTTCAAGACACTTAAGCTTAAACAGATACATACACCAAGATGAGATCTCCTTGGCTTCTTGTACAAACTGAACTAGAATTCACAGCACTAAGCAAATCACTGCACAACAGCATTGCTGAAGCAGCAGCTGAAACCTTATAGCACTGCAACAAAACTTGGCTACATCCTTCTCTTAGGTTTTACATCTTCCCTAGTAGACGGTATCACATTCCCATCCCTTTTTCTTCATCTGCACTTGAGACTTTTCAGTTGGCCCTATGTCAAGGAAGCTGTCCCACCCCCAGCCTTGGTCTCCCATCCCTGCAAAAGCACATGCCTTCTGCCAAGCCTTGCACCGACCTCCCTGGCTCCTGAGGTTACAGAGGCATCCAGCATCTCCCAACCCACATCCCCAAGGGATGCTAACCCACAAGTCTCACACCTCACTTCCTTGAAACCCTGCGAGCATGGGTTACACTTTGCAATTCTGCAGCCTGAACCCACAGGAACAAGAGTGGCAGGATCTCACTTGCCTTGCCAGCTTTCTCTCCACCACAATCCCCAGAGTGACATTCGTTTTCTTGGTGGTGGAGAAAGGAATCCCTCTAGTTTACCCCTCTCCAGCTCCAAAATAGCAGCGGTTGAAAGCGCCCCAACAGCATATAACTTACATACACAGCTGGAACAATAAGAAATACTGAAACTAAAAATCAGGGAATCACATTTTATAGCAAAGAAACACCCACGAGACATTCATGCTTTTTTCGCTACAAGGCTGACTAGCAGGTCTCATCACAGAAGGGAGCAAGAATAACATCCTAGCACACAAATATTACTATGATTTATTAAAACCACTATTTGTATTAATGTCTTCTACCCTGTGTCAAAGAGTTTAAGTAGTCAAAACTAGTTTCCTGGACTCATTTCTCACCCAGCTTTCTGTTGAAGGATATCAGCATTGTAAGTCTTGACATTTCATAATAACCTCTGATCTGTTCTGGAGCTGCCAAGAAGCAAAAGCAGCTTCAGAGAGGAAAGTAACACCCAAATAACACAAAAAAGTGAGGAAACCTTTCTACCGGAGCTCCATATCAATTTCTTTGTGAATCAAAAGCATGCTTCACACTGGAATTTTTCTCCAAGTTAGAGGGTTTGCAACAAATTGAAAAAGCCCTCCAAGTTTCCAAAGTATTTCAAGGACAAAACCAAAGTTACAGCCTGAAAATAAATCATAACAGTAATATGCACACATTTGAGAACAAAACAAAAAAAAAAACCAGATCTAAACCTACACTGGAAAAATCTTACACTTAGTGCCGCCAAAATGCCAGTTGATACATGCCACACTTAAGTGCTCCAGGCAACACTATCACAATGGCTAATACAGGCAGGCAGAGCTCCAAGATGAATGTCCAAAGCCCAAGAGGATAGAGATGCTCCCCAGAGCCTTAGAAAACAGTGATGGTGTCTCAGGCCTTTTGCTGAAGCTTTCACACACATTTAGCATCTTGAGTAGCAGCACAAGTCAAAGCAAGGCTACGACCTTTCAGATGCTTTGCTGGCTAATCCCCCTTGAAGGAGGGTTTCAGAAAACGTTTAGGTTGAACTATCTATGAGATTAAGATGGATAAACATCTTGTATTTTGCATATTTGTGATTTCAGTGTCTTCTGCTGCAAGAGCTCCAGAGGACCAAGGGCCAAGAAATAAAGAACAACTCAGAGAAAGGAAAATCATAGCAACACTAACAAATGCTTAGTATGTTTAAAAAAATAAAACTTTCATCAGTCTGCAAATAACAGTAAAACAAAACCAGGGGGGATGTTTTCCCAAATGGAAATACCTTGCATAGCTGAGTTGACAGCTCTATTGGGCATAACTGGACAGGTGCTCCCTGCTAAAATTTTCCACGTGTTTGTATCTGGCTTCAGCTAGAAGTGCCATGAACCCCTCAAGATCACCCCAGCCTATCAACAGCCCAAAGCTGTCTCAGCACAAATGCTAAGAGGTCAATTAATTCCCACTATGGCTGGAGATACTGTGCTAGCAACAAACAGAGACAAGGGTCTTCCCTTCTCCCACCCCAAACTGGAAGTAAATTAGGCACCAATGTTTCCACAGGGAAAGCTCAAAACACTCAAATCCCTGGAGGATAACGCTGACCTTTTCCAAGCACTGCTTGCAGCATAGGCATGAGGGTCTCTAAAGAAGGTTTGGCCACCTACCGCAGAAAAACATGCTTTATATGCAAAGTGGAGGAAAGTTTAGGTAATACATCAGGAGGGATGGTGAAAAGACAGCAGGAAGAATAGAGCATTCCTCACAATGAGCATGGAATGAGGACAGCATTTTATGGCAAGACAAGTAAAAGCCTAACTCAGCTTGTCACCTTCACTCTAGAATAATTCTCCTTTGCAGAGTGCACATAGCACAGCTTGCAAACTCTAGGGTTCAGAAGCTCACAGCAGACATCTTTGATCACAGATGAGACATTGCTTCACACCACCACGGAAAAGCCACACCAAGCTACAACTGTGCTACAGAGTCTTGACTTTGAGTTGGGTGTTGCATGGCAAGAGCTGCATGATGACAGAGTACAACTTACCCAGTTCTTTTGTGAAGTTTCTGGGCACAATAACTATTATGGCTGAGTTAGGACAATGGGGAGCTGGTCCTGGGCAAGGACGGTCTCTGACAGTTTTACATTCCTACTCACTTGGTCACAACAAAGGGACTAGTGGATCAGAGGGAGAGAGTTTCAGGATGCCACTGAACATTCACCAAGGCAAGGCTTTACAGCCTTCCCAAAATAATCTTCATTGGTTTCACAATGAAAGTCCCAGAATTTGTAAGGCAGGTTTAATTTTAGAGCACACTCATTGGATTTGCTTACATAATTTTCTTGATTTGGAGGGGGTTTTATTTGCCTTAGTGAGAAAAGCTGTCCAAATTTGCCAGGTTAAGCAGGGGCTGCTTGCCCATAAGAATCTTAAAATACACTGGCTGCAATTTTCCTTTTAAAGTTTGCATATCACAATTAGGGCAATATGGAATTAGAGCAGCTTTAAGAAGTGAAGCGGGAAAGAAACCATTAAAAAGGACAAATCCCTACCAAATTATACTGGCATCTAGGTGCAGTGGCCCACAGGGTGTCCAGAGGCTGCTAAACACAGAACAGCAAGAGATCAAGAAATATTCCAGTATGAACCCATTAAGCAAGATGTAAAAATTCCACAAAATTTTTATTGATTTTAAAAGTTTTGAATTATTTTGAGAACACCATTTCTGTTAAAGGTACATTTTTAAGTACTGAAAATGATGCTGGCATCACTTAACTGAGCAAGAGCTTTGTCTGCAAAGAAACCTGTCCTTTGGGTATCCTGCAAACCAGTCCTCATAGCCACAGAAACAGACCATGGTAGCAGCCTAAATACTACCGCAGATTTATTCTTGCCAGCTCCTCCACCCAGCCCTTCTATTCATCACTTGATTAACAAGAATTTAGCTTCTGAGGTTTGTACTTACCAACCTGAAATCACAGAAAGCCATAAAACCCTTACACCAGTATCTAACTTGATCCATTACTCCCAATTTTGGCAGTGCTTAGTTCATTTTTGTAGATGGAAGTTGGGCATCTTTGGCAGCAGATACTTTCCAATCCTATGGACAAGTTGCAGTAGAAACAAAAGTTCAATTTACACAGCTTGAAAACAAAGCAAGGAAACCCCACAGACCCCATGAATGCCACCAGACAGCATACCTCAGAGTGAAGGCTCACAGAAGGGAGAACTCCATTTAGATATTGTCAGATCTCTTCCACAGTGAAAGCCCATTAGAAGTGCCACTCCAGCAGATCCTTTACCATTTTGCCTAATGGTCATAGCAACACACAATGGAAGAAGTCACACCTCACAGCTTGCAGGTCTACACAAGTCCTGCATTTCAGTTCCCAGCACTCCTGACTGAATGATGAGCTCCCTGCCACCACTCTAGGAAGTTGCAAGAGATGTACAGCCACATTCTGGGTTGCTCTTAGTTGTGAGCCACCCTCACTTCAAAGGCAGCTTGTTAGCCTCCCTCTTTTAGACAATGGTTACAAACTAAAATGCCAGCTGCCTGCCATCACTGAAGTCTGAGGTCTTTTGGCCATAAGCTTTGAGGAAGGTGACACCCCCATGTTAGAGGCAGAGAATTAATTAGCTAATGAACTAATGAGCAGATCCTTACCTCCAACTCGCTGCATGGAGGGATGGCAATTCCTCCAGGGACCTGGCCTCTCTTTTCTGTTAGGGTACCATTTCTCCCAGCACCTGAAAACCTATTTGTTGCCTTCTATTGAGAAGCCTTCAAGCATAGCCTCTGAGATGACCCCAAAGAACTACCCTGAAAAGATTCCCCAGGCTTGTCCAGGCATTCCTAGGAGAGGAGGAGGTTCTGCAGATAGCACAATTTGGCAGGATATATTAACACACCTCTTCATAGACTATGAGGTTGATAAAAAGCATCACCCTCAAGTAAAAAATTGCACCTAGGTGAAACCTCTGCATTTGGGAAGACCTTGGTGTTCAAGAGTGAAATCACAAACTAGCTACTCACATAAAACGTGTTCTCAGTAGGCATTGTCTCAGTACGGCCCAGAGCAAGAGCCCCCAGAAACATTTAACAGATACTAAAGATTAAGTTAATGGCCTCATATCTTAAAGGCGGAAACACCAACCCCTTGTGGTGCTAAACTCATTAGAGCTTACCACCAAAACATAGGGAGACAGTGGTCTTGGCTCAGGTAATCAAAAACCCAAGATTATAATACATTTATAAGACTGGGCCTCTTCCCCATGCTGGTACAGAATACTCCAAGTATTCCTTTTTGAGGGTATTCTTTGAGCAAGCAAAAGAGGAAAAAGACCTCCCAAAACCTGGCCTCTAATTTACATTACTACTCCAGGAAACTTTGCCAGAGAAACCAGATTTAATGCATAACTACACGTCAAACATCCATGTTGTCATGGTTTGTGCCCACCTCATGACCAAGTCTGGAGGCCAGTGAATGAAGAGCAGTGTGGTGACATTTTTCAGCCATGCACAAGCTGCTCCAGAGAGGGAAGGGTTCCTTGGCATTAAGAAAATAAGATTAAATTGGCTTAGGGTTCAGCCAGAGCTGTAAGTGAGATGCAGACTTTGCACAGCAGCACAGAGGACCCTTTTGAGGGATTTCAGAGATGCAGCATTGCAGCACAGAGCAGTCTCACAGCCCTGGAACAGCAGGGCAGCAGCATCCATGTCTTGCTTGTGTGCAACATCTGTTCCCTTCTCTGGAGCATGCAGAGCACCAGGGGACCCTGTGAGAGCCATGAAAAACCCAAGCTAAAGAAACTAAAGGTTTGTTACCCACCATACCCCCAAAAAAATAAACCCTCGTATAGCTGCCAGCTGCTCCTGTGACCACCCAAGGGTCAGTATGAAGGAAAAAACACTAAAAAAATACCCTACATTGTGATATTGCATACACACACACCCCAGTGATCTTCCCTGCATAGGGTGATGTCAGGATTCCCCTCTTCTTCCCAGAACACACATCATCTGACGCTTAAAACAGAAGAAAACCTTGTCCCATCCCACTCTCTCCAAAGCAAGAGTTACCCTGCCTGCTTGCCCAGGGCATCACATGTAATGACTGTTTTCACTTAAGCTTCAGTAAAACAGAGGCCAATCTTTTACAACCACAGCTCATCTTCAACTGGAAAGTTAAATTACTGAGCTAAGAGGATAAATGCACTGTTGGTGAAGTACTGCCATCTCATCCAGTGAGTTAAGGGCAGTAGAGAAAAACTGGTGTGTGACTCACTTCATGCATTTTTAGTGCAAAAGCAAAGAGCTTGGTTTGAAGAATAAAAAAACACAAGGAAAAAGAAAAGGGAAAATAAAAACAGTTAAAAAATAAATTCGAGAAAAAAACCTCTAAAACACCCTGTTTGGGCACTTTTAAGCACTGAATCAGCAGATACCAGAGCTCTTCACAGAAGCTGGTTCACACACTAGCCTAGGCAATGTGCTTTCAGCTTTATATCTGAAAGGCTGCCTATATTAGTCATCCATAAGGGGACACTTCAGCAATGCTAACTGGAATGAACTGAGCACAGGAATGCAAAATGGGGTGGTTAGACCACATCAGTTTTGAAGGAGCACCTCTGCACAAGGCTCTAAAGAGCCCTTAATTCAGTTTAGCCTGATTTGCATTGAAATCAAGTATGCTAAAGTGAATTAAGGATGCTTAATCCCTAAGGAGAGTGCTTCCACTGGGGCTAGTTAAGAGTAATTGAACTAATCCACTTTAAAAGTCAGTTCAGATTAGTTGTGTTAAGTGGCTGTGCAGATGAGGCCTGGGAGCACAGGGACTGTCACTAGCATGCAATAACACATCAGTCTACCTCTGGGGCTGCTCTGGGAGGACAGCTACAGCAGGACTAGTTTTCAATCCAGAGGCTGGGAGTGGTCCAAAACACTCAAACACTAATAGAAATGTCTACTTGTGCCTGACAGGTGCCATCTGGTTGCAACTGAAAGCATTTTCTTCATGTATTTTTCTATACCTACCATATGCTGGATATAGCCATGGGGAAGCTGTTTTTATGGGCAGCTCAGGGACCAAGCTACTGGTCCAAAAAGTGCTGGCAAACATTTCTCATTCAAGGCATGCTTGAAGCTCACACCCCCTCACTGAAATGGGAAATACAAGTTTGCAGGTTTCCACTCAACCATCCCAGAGATGTCAGGAGACATTTGTGGGTTCAGTGGCAGACTGAAGGGACCACCTCCACCATACACTAATGGCTGGGGTGGCTGGTTCCCCATTCAGTGTCAGCAGACCCACTCCGCTCTTAAAGTTCCAAGGGTGCTTATCCACTTCCCACAGTTTCCACCCCAGCTTTTCAACTGAATGCAAGTGGTTAGAACGAAAGCAGTTCAGCCCCAGAGAAATAGGGGAAAAGAAGCTAAGAAAGGACAATAGAAATCAAAGAGAGGACTAACAACCCCACTAACTCCCATCCTTCCCCAGTTTCTATTGCAGGTCTCTCCTCAGACCAGGCTCAACACAGGTTTTGCCTTTCCACGAAAGCACCAAGCCCCTCTGATCCAAGCCACTTCTTCCCCAGCTAAGAATAGTCCCCCCAGCTGCTGTTTGATTTACACATTACCATGGACACACTGTTTTTTATCTGGTAGATATACAGGGGAGAGAGAGCAAGTCTGTGTGTGTTCATTCTAGTTAATGTTTCCTGTGTGGTTCAAGACATTATGCCTACAGGTATGTTTATTCCACTACTTTAGCAAACCAGCAGACTTTTTAATGGAACTGTTGATATTTTTCCTGGCTGATCCTCCTGGAGAGGCGAGGCAGCGTACAAATGAAGTTCATGCCTAGCCCCAGCCTGAAGCTACTCTTCTCCTCCTGGGACTGCAGGGAATTGAAGGTTTCCATTGCACTGGTCAGGTTTCTTCCTTCTCTAGCCTTCAAGTCTTAGAAACATAAACAGAGGCGCTCAGGCAGCTGACAGTAGCAAGAGCAATGTGTGGATGGTGCTTTAAGCAAGGGCAGCAGCTGCACTGAAAATCCAGCCGTGCATCTCCCAGCAAGGCTCTGGAAAAGGATAGCAGGTGCAGCAGTGCACCCCTAAAATGAAGCTTCAACTGCACAGCTTGCTTTGCCACCAGATCTTGCAGGCTGAAGACAGGCGTTTCCCACTTATTAGGATTTCAGCATTCACTAAGCCATCAGTAGATCCCCTGTACATTTGTCTCTGATCCCCCTTTTTGCTGCAACAGGAGCAGTAACCCCAACTCAGAGGATTCTGCTTCATCATAGAAGACCATTCAGATATGGTCCATAGTCCAACAGCCCTCTGAGGTCCTAAGAGGAGCAAAAGGATATGCATCAAGTCCCTGACTCAGCTTACAGCCTGCTTCCTGTGAAAACAGCTCTGTTGTACAAGCTGAAGTATCCTGAGGTTACCAAATATGACCAGAGACATGCAGAATGCTTGGCAATCTCCACTCCCTTTACACCCCATGGAATAAGGTAAAACTTACCCCAGGCCTCTGAACACATTGAGACAGAGGAGAGACCAGCTCTGGAGTCACTTCAATTGAAAGCACTTAGAGAGCTCTAAAGAGCTCTGGTAACAGAGTAAAATACCCCAAGCAAGCAGGCAAGAGCATCTTGTTTGGACTAGGCTACTCAACTAGCCCTGCCTCTGACCCTGTGCTACTGATCTGTCCATCAGCAGCTGAAGCACAGCATCTCCAAGAGCAGTTCAGCCCCACACTACACTCAGTGCTGGAGCAGATGGCATCACCACCCACCTCCACACCACAAGGGTCCCCACCACCACCACAGCAAGGGAGGGCACCCAACCCCAGCCAGCTGTGAGGGGACATAAAAATATGCTGTCACCACATAACAGGATCATGAAACCTGATGTGGTCCCAAATTACAATGGCTCAGAAAAGGCCAAGCTCACCTCCCTGCTTCCAGTGCCTGCTCCAGCTCTTAGGTTTCCCATCAGTCTTGCAGCAGGCCAAGCAAGTGCCTCAAGGGATGCAGCACTGAGGGATGATGCTCTTATTGCCTTGTGGGAGGTACCAGAGTGTTTGGGACATCCCACACAGAGCCTTGTCCTTGTACTGGGAAATACTGGTACCATAGGCTTCACAGAGACAAACTGCAGTTAGCTTTAAGGTGTCTCCACTACATCAAGTGAGATTCATTTCTGTATGGATGTTGATCCCTCTGCAAGCTTAAGAGGAAAATGCAGAATCATGCCTGGTCCCACTCTCCTCCTCATTAGTCCATCTTCTGTCCTGCATCTTGCAGAGACAGGTCTCTGCTTATAAACACAGTTTCATCAGCCACAGAATCCAGCATGGATATGATGGCTTGTAACACTGACCACAGGGACTGCTCAAAGCTTTGTGCAGTCCAGTTCACTCTCCCAAGAGCAGCTCTTCGGTCTTCAAATTCATGTTAAACCTCTGGGTTTCCGGAGTCAACATGGGACAAGCCAGAAGATAGAAATAGTCACCAGGGATGCAACACAGCTGCGCTAATGAGCCAAAGTAAGTGCTGGACCTTTGGTTAGACCCTGTAATTCAGCTCAAGTGGCTGTTTCACCTCTGGCCTGTCAGGTCAACTTGCTAACCACAGACTGGGAAAGTTCCCTGATAGCTCCCAGCAGGAGATTTATCTTTGGCATCCTTACCCCATCACTACCACCTTTGATTACAGAGGGGCCCAGAGATGCAGAAAAAGAGCTGTGCTATAAGATTGCCAGGTATTTCAAGATCTCACCTTACACTGGAAGAGGATTAGGGCTAGAAAAGAATTTTGTCAAGATTAAGCAAATCAAGCCAGTTCTTTTGAATAAAGTATCAGTTCTGGTGAACTGTGCCCAGAGGGATTTGGCCTCCAGGATAGGGTTTCTTGTCAGAGGAGATGGAGAGATGCAGCACAGCAGGGCTTACAGCAGAGTAGTAAGCTAAACTTGCATCCCCAAGAAGCACAAGCTCCACTGAAGTCATCGATTGCACTGGGAGAGGTACCAGCAGCCAATGCCAGTGGAGCCAGCTCCAAACGACTGGCCCAAGTTGGGTCCTCGTCCTAAGTGTTCAGCTGTCTCCCAGGTACCCAGTCCCATCAGCTACCCCAGCTCCCAGGGGAATACCCCACTCTGAGCTGGACTTGGCTCCTGGACACTTTGTTGTCCTAGCATGTCATTGCTTATTCATTCACAGCATATACCAGAGCAAGACTAAAGCTGGTTCCACACAATGGAAAAGCTCGGCTGTATGAGCAGTCTTGCAACATGACCCACATCAGTGGGGTACAGATGCTCCAATACCTGACACTAGAAGTCTCCTTTGAGATTATTGAAGGTGATACCTGGGCCTCCTCAGACCTGGGTGGTTTGGGATACCTGTGCTTGAAGCTAAAGAGCAGTAGGATGTAAAGAAGCTGAGAACCACTAAAATACACAGCATCTTTCCTATGCTAAGCTCAAGTGGAAACACATTTTCTTTGCCTGACTGTTTTGCAATTCTTTGACTCATGTGCCCTCACCCACACTCCCTAACACTGAAAGGCACTGCCTTAGAAGAGGCTGTGCTCCCACATGAGTCATGACTTACCGATTTTCCACAGAAATTGGGAAAATCAGTGTTAAAATCAGTGTTAAGGCCAAGTAGAGTAGATTGCCGCCAACACCCCCCCCCAATAAATAAATAAATAAATAACCCACAAAAAACCCACACCCTACAAGTAGTCAGTGACCAGAGGCCTTTGCCCCGATTCCAAGTGAGGCATTGTATTGGTCACCATGGTAAAATGAAGCTCCTGCAAGCTCAGCTTCAGGGATAGCCAAGGAACTCTATCTCAACACTACAAAGACTAAACACTTCCCCTTAGCAATTTCAGGGAGCAAGGTGTTTAGTGACAGTAATCATAACACATGGAGCTGGGAAGCCCTACAAGAGGTCCCCTGCAACATGCAGAACCAGCTTCACCTGCAATCTTCATTTGCAATCTAACAGGAGTGCAGTTATGCCCCCCCCCCGGGCTGCCTGTCTTTGTTTTGTTGCAATACCAAGCATGAGATCACCTATCTTTAATCATCAACCAGCAGAGAAGACATTACAATGAGGGCATTTAGAGATCTGAGCTCACCACAACAGTGAAAGCCAGTCAACGTACCCAACTCAGCAGGGGTTCACACAACACTGAGAATTAGCTGTGGGCAAACCATGAGGACTACAGCATAGCAATGCTTCTGCAGTTTAAGCAGTCAAGTGGGGAAGTCTACAAAGATCACAGCAAGCCATGAGAGCAGCCTGCCAGGCTGCGTGCGCTACAGCTCAGCAGATGGGCACTCCTCTAACACAAGCACTTGGTGATCCTGAAGTCCCCCACCACTGGCCAAGCCTATGAGGGGTCAGCTAGCACCAGAACACTCCTGCCTATGCTATGGCAACACACAACATGTTCCCACACGCAGAGCTGGGGAAGCTGTCACATACAGCTGATTGATAACAAGAGTGAACATAAATAAGGCACTTTGTGGAAGTGGAATTTAATGGGCAGCAACTTGCTCTGACTGGAAGCTGGAACAGGTATTATTGAAGACATATGTGAGCCCACCCCAGTAGATGCTCATCTGGCAGCACTGATGCTTTTGGAGCAGAATCATGACCAGTTCCTTTTGGGAAGAAGTTAAAAGGTGCTTAAGATAAAGCAGCAGTTTGACACTGGGCTTCAAAGCAATTCATCTTGGCAACCTGTCTCACCTGTCTGTATGTTCCACATGAAAGCATCACCCCGGGATCAGACTCAAGATGGCCTTGTGTACCTCAAAGTAAGCTTAATTTTTCTGGACTCTATTAGAGGAAAAAAAAAATAGGTAGACCAAGAGCAGATGGAGGTTAATCCTTTTGCTCATCTGACTTCTTCAAAGAAGACTTGGTCTTGAAAGCAAGAGTTGCTTTAGGAGGCTGTTCTACAATTTGGTTTCAGAGAAGTTCAACAGCAGACCAAGGTTCTGACTAGACTTAAGCCTATTCCTCCCAGGAATGCCCTGGCCAAACAGGACCATTTGACAGATTTTTAAGCTAAGCTCAGATATTCCTATGGGCATCTAGTACTTCATTCACATCTAGGGGAAACACGCGTTGCTCCACAACACAAGCAGCTACCTCCTACCATGCAGATGAAATGGCCAATTATGTTACTTCAGTCTCTGGAAGACTCGGCAGTTTTTACAAGGAAACTTTTGCTCCGATTGTAAAACTTGGCCACCCAGTGCACAGCAAATGCAGAAGTCAGAGCAAGCTAGTTTTTCACCCCAAACTCCATGAGCATCCAGTTATCCAATTAATGCTATTTTAATGAGCTAGGCCAAATGAATCTGTTTATAAAACTCACGCCAAGTCCCATACAGCCTGACAGGCCATCAACATGAATCACACTTCATGCTGCCTTCGAAGCCAGCACAGACTCAGCATTAATGTCAGATAGTGTTGAGTTTGCATGTTCTAGATTGACATATAGGAGAGCTGTTTTGCCCTGTGTTCCTTCCAAGGGAAGAGTTCAAGTTTTGTTAACCTGTCATTTCCTCTTTGCCTAAAAGAAATCGTTCAGCAACTGAATTAAAAACTACTCCTCACACCTTACAGAAGAATGATTTAAGGTCACAAGCAGACTGAAGGACCACATAGCACATGCAGGAGCTGCTTGATCCATTTGAAATAGAGCTCTTTGCAACAGCTAAGGGAAAAGTCAGAATAGATTTTTCTATCAGCTAAAGCAAATCCCATAACTGCTATGTTTATCCATGTAGTCAAAATACTCCCTGTTCCACTCAGCACAGTGCAAACATGCATTACAATAAAATGTTAAGCTTACTGAGCTGATAAACTTCGTAAGTGTATTTTATGACAATATCTCAAGAGATAAGACTCATTAGCACTTACAGCCACAATCTGAGGGAACCTTAAAAAGCACAGTTAAAAACAGAAGAAAAATTGCTACTAGATGTCAAAAAAAGCTTCAAAGGGGTTAACCCTTGCCACTCAGCTTCCTAATTTCTAGCTCCTATTTAGCTTGACTAGAGCTGACTCTCCAGCCCTGGGTCCAGTAAGTCAGGAAAATACATCCTACCTGTTCAGCCTGCAGCCTGATCATGTGCTGGTCCAGGACCTGCAGCACCAGTCTCCCTGCAAGCAAAAGGCCCTCTGCTTGAGGACTGCTCAGATTGAGAAATCAATTACATTAACATGCTACAAGCCACTAGAGAGCTATTCTGGCTACAGAGAGAAAGGCTTCTTCATTATAGAGGGAAGCCAAAGGCTCAGCCTGTTTGCAAGTCTGGAAAGCCAGGTACACGGGGCTTCTTGGATTGCTCCAGCACACATCCTCAGGAAAGATGACATGTTGCTACCTGTCCAGTCAGGGAACTCAGGGTAAAGAAGTTCATGTTTAACATAGGCTTTTAGTATGAACTAAGCAAGTGCCATCCCACCCAAGAGTGCTCCTTTTCAAGAGGCAGCTGTAGCCAAATGACTGGACATAGCATGCCTTCACACACAGCACATTAGGACAGTTTTAGTGCATTGAGCCCTCTCCTCAAATGCCTCAGACACACATTAAGATAATAGTTGACCCATTTGTATTCTACAAAACCTAAGTCACCAGAGAATCCAAGACCTAAGGGCGTCAAATCACCCAAGGTTACTGGAGTGAGTCATGAGGCCCTGGCACAGGTTGCACAGAGAAGCTGTGGCCGCCCCATCCCTGCCAGTGTTCAAGGCCAGGTTGGACCAGGCTTGGAGCAACCTGGTCTAGTGGAAGGCATCTCTGTCTGTGGCAGGGGGTTGGAGCTGGATGAGGTTCAAGGTCCTTTCCAACCCAAACCATTCCATGATATGGAGCTTCTGGCAGCAGAAGTTCTACACCTCTGGTGACCAGAGGCCATATTCAAGACTGTCTCCCTAGTGGAAATATTCTAATGGAACATCTCAAAAAAAGCTTCAAGATCCCTTTCCAGCAGGGAAACTCTGCACAGGGATGTAACAGTGAGACAGGACAGGTAAGTCTAGCCTTCAGCTTCACAAGCCACCCCTCTGCAGCTCTGATCAGCTCTGCACCAGGAACTGCCTCACGCAGTGGACACCAGAGTGAGGCTCAATAGTTCAGCCTCTGCCCTGGCTACTCAGACACTTCCATGGTTGCTTAGCTCAGCAGTGTCTTCTCGCTTGGCTTTTCCACCAGAAAAAGTCTTAAGGAGTGTTTAAATAGCAACATATCACTAAGGAAAACATTAGGAATAAAAACCACTGTCAGCATCTCCCTCAGTGGAGGGAATGGAGCATCCCTAGGGCAAGAACATCTTCAGGAGACAATTAACCAAGTCTGCCACCACAGTGGCTTACACAAACAGAAAAATGAAGAAAGCAGTGAGAGGCTGACAAAACCCAGTACAGACAGAAAGATTCAATCTAAGAAGCATCACACTGGCTTGTCTGTGCAGTCTTCCAGACCTTCCATGTAACTCTCATGCTGCTCAATCCCACAACCTAATTCAATTACCCACCACTGAATATGCCTTAAGGTGATTCTCATTAATCCACAATAAGGCACAAGACCTTTAATTATTAAACACTCCTGGGCTTCTTGTGTTGGGGTTGTGGGGCTGGACTCCCTCTTATTGTTGTTAGCAGCTTCCAGAAAGCAAGTTAATCATTGACCAGGCCTTTCACCAAGAGACCAGAGTCCTATATATTCCTGGTCTCTAGTTCTGCATCACCAGTCACACTAAAGCCAGCCACTAGCCTCCTACTCTGCCAAGTATACACTTAGCATTCTCCTAAGAAGCCATCTCCCCCCCCCCCCGAACTCATCTGTGGCACTCGTAACCCCTGCAATAAAAGAAAACAACAGAAACCATCATTAAGTCGGGTTCAGAAGGAAGTCCCAGCATCGCTGCAAATAAGGCAAACAGAGGCAGGAGGTAGCTGTTCCCCAGTCTCAAGCAACATGAACAGACATAAGTCTAAGACATACTAAGCCCTGTTTGGATAAAGTTTTGCTCCATCCTCTAAGTACACTGCAGATACTTTTGGGTACTTCCTGCCCAATTTTGGACAGATCCTGGTCCCCAAGGCTGAAGATTCAGGTCTGGAAGATCTTCATGTACAGTTATTTTTACATGCTCCTGGGTTTGTCACCACCCTTAGGCACTTAAAATCCAATGCCATCTTCAAGCATCTACAGAAGAAATGCTTCTTCTGGGCATGGGGGTCTCCTTCACAAATGAATGGAGGTTAAGCATTGGTCTGAACTGACCCAGAGAGGCCAACTCTGGGAGAAGTGCCAGTCAGGACTCAGACAGATCAGTCTCTACGTGACAATTCATCCATCTCAAAAGAATCATGGGAGCAAAAACAAAAAACACCCACACCAGGCACACCCTTCTTATTCCAAAGGACAGCAGAAATCTAGCGTCTTAAAAGCGCCAGCATCGCTGCCTAGAGAAGGCAGAACACCACCGAATGGCATGGCAAAGTCACCCTCCCAGCCCCAGGAGCTGCCTTCTCATGCTCCAGCTGTGTTTGCCTGTGTGCCGCATTCTTCCCTCGCCACCCGAGCCCAGGTTTTGTTTTTTTGGGTTGCACTGAGAACCAGCTGCTCCATCTCACACACGCCAGAGACGACCGGCGCGTCTGGAAAGCCAGCACGCTGCGGCCTGGCTACGCAACAGCTTCCTGGGAAGTTCACACGGCTTTGGTCGGAGCCGCAGGCGTGAGCGCGTGGCCCCACACTACCATCAAGTGACAGGTACAGAAATGCATGATATGCAACAGCCATGTTAGCACCTAGCTTAGCCCACAGGCTGGAGAAAACCGGCAGCACATGAAAGCCTGCCAGGGGGCTTGCTTTTATTGGAGATGACATTCAAGCTGATGCCACACACTCACAAAAACAGAGTTCAGAAACTCATGTTAACTGACCCCCCCCAAGAACCCTCAACCCCTGAATACCCCTTCAAGTCCAGTATTCAGGTGTTTTCTAAGTAATTTTATCAATAAATCACACCCTGAATTGCAGGGTTTCTACACCAACGGCACCTAAAGCATAGCAGGGTACCTATTCTGCACCTGACAATGTGAACAAAAATACACTGCACTTCCCACAACAAAAAAACCCCACTGTGCAGCAAGCAACCTGCTCTTGATAGTGATGTGTTGGTAAATTAGGGCAAACTATGCTTCCCCTCCCTTCCTCTCCCCCACGTGAGCATTTAAGGGTTCCTGTTGCCTGCGTGCAGCGTACAGATCAGTTACATTTATGAAGAACATTGCAATCTGTCAATATAAACACTATGTAAGCATGAGCCACTTGTAACCTTACTACTGTCTTGACAAGTGTGTGCAGAGGGGGCTCCTGCTGCTGAAGGGAAGCAGAGCAAATCCCAATCTGCAGAAAGCAACACTTCTTCCAGCAAGAAAAAAGAGGGGTACATTAAAACTAAATCAGGCTATAAATCAGAACACATAGAAAGACAGAGAGGGGGTTTGATTTATGGCCTGGACAGGTTGCAAGCTCAGATCCACAGACTAGGAAGCTCAGGAAAGCACCAAGCTCCTCCAGGCCAGTTTTCCTTACCACTGGCACCAGGGCACAGCAGGACTGAAGCGCCTGTCACCCCAGCACAGCTAGTCCTGTCATCTGCTGCTTCTAAAGACCAGCAGTGCAAGACCCAACACAGTCCCCAGATGCTGCTACGGCATTTCTACCACCCATTTTCCTACCCACATTTGCGAGAGAAAAGGGAGGGAGGGGAGGTACTCACACCAAAAGCTTAAGGCACAAGAAAAGCAGAGCAGGGAGGAGAAGTGAAATGCAATGCTTTCTCAGGGATCCCGTCAGTCTGGGGCTGCTCCAAGCTACCCCATCAGCCAGTTGTAATATGGTGCAAATTAATTTTCAGACAGGCCAGCTGCAGAGGAGATGGCTGAACATGAAAGCAAGATCGCTTTCGGAACAGCCAGTGCATCTCCTGCAAGCCAGGCTCAACTAACACTTAACTTAAGGCAATGCTTCCCCCTCTGGTGTAGACTGAGCCAGTAACAGTCTCCCTCACATACTCCTACCCTAAAAAAAGTCATCATCAGGCATCTTGATGGGCAACTCCAAACCTACCACAAGCCACATGGTCCTGCTCAGATTTTCAAGCATGCTTTCTCCTCTTCAGCATCAAAAAGTCCCATATTAGACAAGGCTTAGGAGCTGTAGCATCACTACATCCCTGAATCCAGGCTCTTTCAGCTGCCTTCCAGTTATTAGGGCTAGCAAACCCCCTGGGGCAGCTGCCTATAGGGACTCAGCTCTGCTCACTGCTAATCATCAGTATCACTTCAGGTCCCTCACTGTGTACCAGCTTCAGGTCAAGCTGGCACCTGCTTCCCTTCTGCACCAGGCAGGAAGGAAGCAACATACAGGGAGCAGCACTGAGGCTGGCAGCGTAACCCTTGGCAAGGGACAAGCCCATCCCTCCCTTTACCCCAGACAGTGAACTGTTACCCTCACCATACATCCTAACCAGGCAGCTTAGGGATGGAGCAAGAAAGCAGCAAGGGCCTTATCTGCACCAACACTTCCCGTCGCATGCGCCAAGCTCCACTTCCAGAGGGCATTTTTCTTTTTTGGTTACTTGTGCATTCCCCCACCCCAAACCCCAGATCCATACAGAGAAGCAGCAGCCTCCAGCCATGGTCTTCCTACCCCAGCATCCCTCCCGCTCACTAGCTGCCCCAGTGGGACAGACACAGACATAACTACATGCTGACACAATCTTGTTATCATGTAACCATGCCCGACTCCTGTCCCCATGTATTAATTCCCCACCAGGCCACACATTTAGAGACACCAAATTCTTTCCCTGAAATAAGACATTAGGGATGAAGGGGGAAGGGATCATCCACAGCTGTCCCTATCCCCTACAAGACTGCAGAACGGAGCAGATAACCTACAGCTACAGTGTGACATCTGTTTAACACAGCCACACATCACACTCTGTACCCCACCACCTCCTGCAACAGGGATATTAACACTGAGAGCAGAGGGTCTAGCAGGCCACAAAAAGGCATCAGGGTGGCTTTCATGATGCCTTGTACCTGAAGGAGCACCCCTTCCCCTGCCTAGAAAGTGTGCCACATTAACTGAGCCCACTTCAGTATTTCAGCTCAGCCCCCAAACAAAGGGTGGTGCACCCAGGTTTTTAGGAAAGATTTGTATTAGAATGAACAGATATGATTCCTCATATGGAGCAGTTTTTCCTACCTTTCCAAGCACAGCAAGAAGGGTTAATACTCACCTTCAAAGGGCACTTGCAGGACCATACAGCTTTTAGCAGGTAATTTTTCTTTCCTTATATACAGAAGCCCACAGCAAGAAGGGCTCTGCTCTTCCACACACACCAGGGATTAGCAGGGACCCTGGACTTCAGCACAGCCCACTCCCCCTGGACCTCAGCAGTGACCATTTCCCCAGGACCTCAGCAGCTCAGCAAGTGAAATCTCTGCTTTAGGCCTCTTGGAAGAACAAAGAGGAGATTAGCAGCAGATGCTGCTTCTTCAACTGTGGCTCTTACCAGACAACGGGATGCTTTGCAATAAGCAAACTTCACTGTGCACCACAGCAGCCCTGGAGCAGTTGGACTGCACATCTGGCTGGGTGCACTTCTGGCAGCATCTCTTCTCCCCTCCTTATTGCCAGAGAGGGAGTCTCAAATCAGAAACAGCAGTTGTATTGAGACCAAGAGGATAACCCAAAGCAGTCAGAACAGATTTCGCAGTACAACTCCCTTGGCTTGACCTGTTTGCTCTTAAATTGATACCTACACCAGCCACACAAGGCCAGAAGAGAAATCCCAGGAGCAACTGGAATGAGTTACCTGCAGCCCTACAGCAGATATGAGCACTGCATGGATTAACAGGAAAGCTACAGCCAAGCTCCTTACAAGCCCTGTCAGTCCCTGAGGCACAGTACAACTGCAGTGCTGGTGGTCTCCGGCAGACACGCGAGCTAACGGGTTCAGCACAGCCCTGTGTGCTACTCAGGGAAAAGAGGGCTTTTCCTAAAAACCTACGCATAGGAGAGGCCGTTTCCTCAGAAAACCAGCCCCAGCAGCAGGAAGTTAAATGGTTCTTGAGTTGGAACCAGAAGATGTAAGTAGCACTGTTTGGAAAACTTTGCCAGACCACAAGCGATGGACAAGCCTCAACACCAGGATTTGTTTTACTGGAAAGGGGGGGGGAACCTCAGGTCTGGTAAAACGTTCTCCAGTGCCGATCCAGTGGCTCCTTCCAGCGGTCACAACACAGCAGCCCAAAAAGCAGCAAGAATCATCACTCTTGAGTGAACTTACACTGAAAGCTCGCCATCAGGTGCTCGCATCCCACTCCCCTAGCAAACCGACCTTATTTTGGAACAAGATTTTGGGGCTTTGGGTGTTTGTGGTGGTTTTTTTGTTTGTTTGGGTTTTTTTGTTTTTCTGTTTAACAAAAGGGGGACAAGCAAAGATGCAGCTACACTGATGCCCAACGAGAGCCGGGCTGCACAGAAGGAAGCCAGCAGACCCATCACAAGGCTGCGGCTTCACAATGAGGCTCTGGCTGCAGGGAGCTTAAAAGAGGGTGGATGAAGGCGTTTATCTGGCTTCCTACAGCTCAAGGAATGGGGATAAGGGGGTCCCGGCAGGGGTGATGGTGAGGGAGCGGCATCCACCTGCGAGGTGCGGGCCGGGCTGGTAGCGCCCCCTGCCGGCCGCGCCCCTGCCTCGCGCACAGGTGAGCACAGCGGGATGCAGCGGCTCCGCGCCCAGCCCGGACGGGACCCCCATCTCCTTCGGGAATAAGTTTTGTCCCGTCCCGGGCTGGTGACAGCACCATGCACATCCCTCCAAAAAAAAACCCAAACAACTAATAAAGCCGCCGGGATAATGCCGGGATTCGCTTCCTAGCACCTGATGCTGAAGTATGAGCTTAAATGAGAGGGAAAAAGTTTGTTCAGGGCTGTCCCATTACGATGAAGGCCAGAGCTCCCCAGCCACCTCACCACGGGTCTCCTCCTGCGAGCTGCCGCCGCCGTCGGGAAAGGACCGAACGAGACAGTCCGCTCCCTACCCTTAGCGGCTTGTACCCGCGGCCCCGGGGCAGAGCTCGGCAGCCTCGGGCAAGCTGCAACCCTGGAGACCATCCGCAGCAGGACAGCCCGGGACGGCGGGGGGGGACGGCGCTGCCCAGTGCCTCACTCGGAGCGGTTGTCAGAGCCGGCAGGAGGGGATGCCCGCACTCACCGAGGGAGGGAGGCCGTCAGCAGGCGCGCAGCAGCATCCCCACCTCGGGCGGGACGGACAAGGTGCAAAGAAACAGACAAAATCCACTAAAGACAAAGTTGCGAAGCAAGAGCAGGGCTGCGGGCGCGGGGCACCTACCCGAAGTAGGCGGCGGAGGGCCGCGGGGCGCAGGCGAGCAGCCCTAGGAGCGCGCAGGAGGAGAGCCATCCCAGCAGGACGTGTCCATCCAGCATCTTGCAGCGGCGCCGGCGCTGCTCATCTCGTTCCCCCGCCGCGCCCGCTACGGCCCCGCCGCCCGTGCCGCTTCTTATAGCGCGGCCGGCAGCGAGCGCCCTGCCGGCGGCGGGCGGGGCGGGGCGGAGCAGCGGCGGGGAGGCGGGGCGGGAGGAGGGGACCCGCCCCCGGGAGGCGGTGCAGGGCTGCGCGGAGGGGCGGGGAGAGCGGGGAGGGAGCGGACCGGGACCGACGCCGGGATCGGGATCGGGGTCAGGACTGGGACCGGCACTGGCGTCCCCGGCTGTGGGCATGTGACACTGCCGGGAGAGAAAGGGCCGGACGTGCACAGGCTGGGAGTGCCAGGGATGGGCAGGTGTTGAAAGGACAGGCAGCTGTCAAGGGCTAGGTGTAGGACAGCGGGGCAGCTGGGTAGTCCTGCATGGGCCAGATGTGCAAGGGATGTATGTGCCACAGATGGGCAGTCGTGTGAGGGTCAGATGTGAAAAGGCTGCTTGTGCCGCAAATGGGCAGCTGGGAAGAAACGGACAGTGGCGAAAGGAATGCTTGTGCAAAATCTGGATGTGTGAGGGCAGAGCAGTCATTTAAGGGCTAGATGGGACAGGGACAGGGAGCTGTTCAAGGGTCTGGCAGTTGTGCAAGCGTTGGGTGTGCAAGGGCTGGATATGCTAGGGAAGCCAGGTGTGCAACAGCCACATATGTAAACTCTGGCTGTGTCAGCTCTGTGCAGACAAGAGCTGGGTTGGATCTGCCAGGGGAGGGTAGCCATGCAAAGGTCAAACATTTGTGTAAGGTGTAGATGTGCCACATCTGGAGAGGTGGGCTGTCGTGCAAGAGCTGGGTGTGCAAGGGCCAGATCTGCCAGAGTAGGGCAATCGTACAAAGGGCTGGATGTGCCTGAGATGAGCAGTTGTTCAAGGACTGAATGTGAAAGAAGTGGCCATGCCAGTGCTGGGAATGCGAGGGCTGGACATGCCAGGGCAGGATAATTGTGCAAGGGCTGAATGTGCCAGGGATGGACATCTTTGCCAGGGTCAGGCGGTTGTACAAAGGGTAGATGTGCCTTATCTGGGCAGCTGCAAAGTTGTGGAAGGGTTGGATAAGCAAGGACTCATCAGCTGTGCATGGACCAGACATGCAAGCACCAATCAGTCAGGCAAACATTAAATGTGCAGTGGCTGGGTGGTCACATAACGCTGCAGGTGCAAATGCTGATCCGTCACACAAGAATGGGGCAGCTGTGCAAAGGCTGGATGGTTGTCCAAGGGTTAAACATGCCACTCAATGTTTCAAGGGCTAGACAGCTGTGCAAAGGCAAGGTGGGCAAGGGCTGATCCCAGCACGCAAGTAATGCAAAGGCTGGATGTGGAAAGGCACGGGCATCATGTACTCCGAGCCCACACACACTCCCAGCCCTGTGCGAGAGTGACGCATTCCAACGATCACCAGCGCAGTGGAAAGGAGCACAGAGACCCCAAAGTACAGACAGGACAATGAGCACTCCAGCTGGGAAGTAGTTAATGCCCTAAATGTCAGCCCTTTGGGGCTGGTGCCGGTGTCAGCGCTGTTCCAGGTCAGCTGACGTCACTCATCGTCATCGTCGAGGTAATTCCTGCACCCGCTGCCACCCAAGAACAAAAAGGTTTCCCTCCTGAGCATGTGTATGTGTGTGTCATGCTACTGAACTGCCCGTGTCCCCCACAGGGACAAAAACAGGAGGACATGTAGGTATGTGTCACTGGAATCAGGGAATCACTGTCCCCAGGGGTTTAAGGTATTCAGCTCTGCAAAGGTGACAACTGGGTGCATGATGAGACAGGGATACCCTTGGAAAATCCTAGCAAGGCTGTTTATGTTTCTGATCCCCATACTGTATGGAAGGAACCACGCAGTGGGTGGGTTAATGGGGATGAACCTTTTGTCTTGGAATAGTCTCTGGAGTGACACTGGGAGCTTGGTACATTTATTTTCACCACTGATCATTAGCTGGGGTATTTCCAGCATTCCCAGCACCATGCAAACTATTTGGGTTCCACTTATTATTGCAGAATAAAGCCCGGGGGGGGGGGGGGGGGGGGGGGGGGGGGGGGGGGGGGGGGGCTGCTTCAATTTTTAATATGTAAAATATCTCTGCCCAATCCCTGACTGAACCGTTGCAAAACAGCCTTGTGGAAAAGCACTGTGTGCGCATCCACGTGCACAAACCTGGGAGAGGGGAAGTGTGAAATCCAACCCAGCAAATAGCTTCCTCAGATCCACGGGATTCACCGGAGTCTGGGAATATCTCAATGCCCTTACCCCAATGGTTGAGGTGAAATGGCGCCATACTACAAACACCGTGTGCCCCCATGGGTGCTGAAAAGAGAGCAGCTCCCGGGCTCTGCGAGCGATGGCAAACTGGCAGAGGCCAGCAGCAATATTGCATTAAAGCCCCATCTAGAGGCCTTTCATTGTGGAGAATTTGGGACATGAGGGCCAGCTCTGGGATCCAGTTTGGTGTTCTTATCCTTCCGCCCAGAGCTCGTCCAGCTTAAGGAAAGGAAATATAGGACTGTGGATGGAGGGGAGGACAAAGTTACATATATATATATATATATTTATATATCATTGGGAGGCTTTTTGCTTAAGTGTTTCTCTGCTGGAAAAGACAGTTTGTCATTCCTCATGCATGTCCCCACGAAACCGGTGTGCCCAGCATGTGGAAGGAAACTCCTATTACGCCAGGCAGCCCCAAGGCAGAGGTCTGGGGCACACAGCCAGGGCTGGGTCATGGAACGGCAGTGAGACCCTCGCCATTACTCATTTCCTCTGCCCAGAGCAAGGTGCCTTAGCCAGGGTGGTGCTCTGGGGCATGCACGACTCTTTCCGAAGTGAGGCAGCACTGAAAATAGTCACCACTTCTGCTTTCAGCCAGGGGAAAGGGGAAGCCCAAGCAGGCATTGGCTGCTCCAGGGCTTTGCTGCCGGCAGGTGCTGCTTGTCATGCCAGGGGATCATGCACCACTCCTGGGTGCAGCATCCTTCTGGGGCACCTTTGTGCCTTTCCAGCAGTCCCTGGGGTGACACAAAAGCTAGGTGTTTCTGCTCATAGCCACCGACAGCAGATGGCAGTGCTACACAGGCGCAGTGCTGATGGACATACTGGCATGTGCTTGGTTTTTTTAAGTGACAGTTTTTCAGAAGGGTGTTTTATATCCAGGATGGAGGGAACACACCATAGGCAGAGCTCTGGTGTTGAAAGGACAGGCAGCTGCCCCGCTGTCCTACACCTAGCCCTTGACACCTGCCCATCCCTGTCACGCCAAGGAGTTTGGCGTTTCAAGTGACAATTTCAAAGGGCCATAACCTCAGCAGGGAATGGTGCTGCTGCCAGCATCATACCATCTTCTTTAGGATCAAAAGAAGATAGCAAGGTGCCATGCTAATGCTGGGCAAGGAGTGGTTGTCACCAGATCTGTCTGCTGTGGCAACAGCAGAAATTCTGTTTCCTCTCCCTAACCCCACCATAGTGCTTTTGTAATGTGCTCCTGAGTGCGAAGCAGCTGGGAGGGTGACCTGTGAGGATCCAAGCAAAGATCCTGGCATCCTGTGCCTGCTGTTAGGGTGAGCCCTGCTTCCCAGTACCAGTGGAGACACCAACACGTGACAGCCATGCAGGTCATCCTCAGACAGCACAGCCTGCTGCAGCTGCCCTGTCAAACTCTTCCCTAGCACATTAGACCACAGGGGAGTCTGGAGGGTGACTTCAAGTTTTCCTTCTCCATGACTCAGTTCTCTAGCAGGGCTCAGACTGCCTGCATCCCTCCAGAGGCTCCCCCTCCTGAGGGCAGCCCTCACCACAATCCTCATTTAAGGGTTTGTTTTGCAGGAAAACCAGCATCTCTTTTGCCTGGGGCTCCCATTCCCTCTCTATGGCTTTGCAGGTGAGAGAACACCTATGGTGTTCTCTGCAGTGCAGAGCTGAGCTCTCTCTGCCCTCCAAACAGCTCCTGTTAGAGAGGAGAGGACTTTGACCAGCTCACCAAGGTCTTGCTGCATGAACCAAACCTCTCCAGGGCAGCAGCTCCAGCTCAGCGGGGTGATTGAGTCATAGGAGTGTGAGAGAGAAGGAAAATACCCGTGAGGTCATCTTGTTCATCCCACTCGTGCATGGGTTCCCCACCAGATACTTGGCACTGGCTCCCAGATCAGAGCAACTCAAGCAAGGCAGCAAGAGGTGGGGACCTCACCAGGCTGGGTCTGGGCTGGGTAACCAAGGCTGTGCCTGGGATAGCTGAGAAGCCTTCGGCTGCATTTCCTCCCGACAGATTGCCTCTGAGACGAGCCACTCACATTTCCCTTCCTCAGTTTCCTTAATTAGAAGTGGGCCTGGCATTTATCTGCCCTCCGGATACAGTCTGAAATAACAGACAAGACCCGGGAACGCCACTTGCCCACAGGACGTCGTTTATTCCACCATCTCAGGGATCACGCTGTACAAGTCCCCCCTGCGCCACCGCCTTAATTTCCAGTTACTCCTTTTTCACCGTCACATGGACTTCCAGGGTGTTTCCTCCCTTTGAGTGATCACACGCCGGCTGGAAGCCAGATTCTCACTTCTTTTCCATCAGGCTTGAATGCTGTTAGAGTCACCCGGGGATAGCTCTAAGCTTCCAGGCAACGTGGTGCTGTATTATACCTCCATCGCTCCCCTCCATCCTGACAGCACCCTGGCAGGGTCAGGGTCAATGATTTTGAGGGGTAGAGATGTGGTCAAAATACAGCAGTTGCTTTCAGCTGGGCTGCTGAGAGCTGGGTTGAGAGCAGCCCTGCTTCCTCAGGGCTCTGGATAGTGCACGTGACTGCAAATCAGGAGCAGCATGGTTCTCATACCCACCCCTGCCCTGTGCCTCACACCTTTCCAAATAATATGAAAGCACTGAAGCCAGTTGAAGTTCATTACTTCAGCATTATTGAAAGCGCAGTTCTCCATCATAGAGCCCCTCTTTCCAAATCAGGCAGAGATGGATGCAGGGACATGGGGCTACTGTAGAGCTGTGTGTGTCCCCAGCTGCAGAAGGCAGGGGGTGACCAGCTTTGTTCTCTGAGATCCATCTGCTGTGGGGACCGTTCTGTAGCCAGAACCATAGCCCATTGGGCTACCTATGTTGAATTTTTTAAGCGGCAACGGGACTCAACCTTGGCGGGGCCCCTCACACCAAATCTCAATAAGCCATAGGTTTCCCTCAACTTCACTTCCATCAGAGATCCCCTCTTAACTGATTACAGGACCCATATTAAAATACTTTGGAAGTATCTCTTCCAAGAAGAGCAAGGGACGAACTTTAAGAGCACTCACCTCTTTCTGCCTAATTGAAGAGGTTATTTCTTGCAAGTTAAGCTGAGGGAAGGATCAAGTTCATCACCTATTTGTACCAAGTGAGCTCGAGGAGTCTCCAAGGCATGTATAAGCATTGCACACAGCTGGGGATGCTCATAGCTGGTCTTCCCTTGTGCATCCTTTACAAGGACTCCTACATTCCAGGGCACACCATACAAACATTTACCCACAGGAGCTGCAGATGCCCTGTTACATTTGCTCTTGGTCTTTGGAGCAATGTATACTAGCAAAGATAACCCAGCACCTGCACAGACTTGCAGTAGATCCAGATCAGGCAGTCCTACCAAAAGAAGCTCAAAAGACTTCACCAGGACGCATAAGGTGGAGACGGGAAAATGACCCAGCGAGACTCCTCCAAATAGCTTTGATGTGCCTGAACCACAGGAAAGCACCATCGGGGTTCCTCCAAGTCTTGGGGCTTGCTGATATTATATGTGTGTCTGAAACAGAAAGTTTTTGGGCTTTTTACTTTTTAGTTTCCCTTCATCCTTAAAAAATTTAAATTGTGAAATATCTCTCACTCATGGAAAGCCCAGTACATGCTTCTCTTCAGCTTTCTCTCTGGCAGCAAAGGACATCTCTTTTCACTAATGTTCCCAAGAGCTGGCAGAATTATTTAAAAATCACCTAAAAATGAGGTTTTCCCTGAGTTGTGCTCAGTTTTTGCAAAGATTTTTCTTCTGAAGCAATGTATGAGGACTACCAAAATAGCCCTTCTTTGTAAACCCAAGAAGGTTGCTCTTTACATGGAAATCATTTTTCTCCTGGTAATTTCATGGAAAATCAGGGGCTTTATAATCTGGACCAGAATGATTTCTAATGCAATTAGTCCCAGTGCAAAATAAGGTCCTTATTGTCTTTATGACAATCAGGCATGCTAGGAATGAATGTGTTTTTGTTAAACAGAGCTGCAGGAGGTATATTTTAGGTCTGAACAAATAGTGCCAAGGAAGCAGGGACTCTTTTCACATTCTGCATAAGCCCATACTGTAAACCACAATGATTTACCAGTCATTATTTGGGGAATTTGGTTACAGTTTGCTTCCTTAGGAAAATCAGGTAGAGGGGAGAGACATGAATTCATGCACACTGGAAGGGGAGGCTTCTGTGCGAGCTCAGCAGCCTCTGAGCTGATTAATACTGCTGATGTGGTGCCAGGCCTGAAGCAGCCCCTGACTATACTGCTCGTGGGCTTACTGTGGAGACACCAGAGCTGGCAAGGGAGCAACTGGAGGAGGGAAATTGGGAAATGGAGGTTATGCATATGTGGGGATAGGCATTAGGGGGGCTGAAGGTGATGCAAGGATTACTGTAAGGGTGGATGTCAGGATTCTGTCTGCAGATCTATAGGAGACCTCATTAGCTCTGTTCCTGCGGGGCCTCTTGTTTACCTCATCCTTAAGGTGACAGGTGACCTGGGGTAACCTAGTCCTCTATCTTTAAGGTCACCCACCTTGTCTCTGTATCTTAGGGACTGATGGCAATGACCAGGGATATGCCCAAGTCAAGGGTCTTTGACCTTGAGCATGTATTAAACCAGCTAACTGAAGGACGCACACAGTCCCTGAGAGGGAAAAGATGGGAGATGATAATCTGTGAAAAAAGAAAAAGGACAAAAAAGAAAGAAGAAGAAAAAGAACAATAAAATAGAGATGGGAGATGATGTTGTGTTTCTGGAGTCCTGCTGGCCCTTGTTTCTGTGTCCATAGCTCCAGTCACTGTTGCCCCGTTGGAAAGAAGTACACAGAAACCTCTTTAGATCCCTGCAAAATTATCTTTGGTTGATGTTTTGTAAGTTTCTTGCCATTCCAGTTGTCTGCGGATATTGTCATCCACTGTGGGTTATTTGAAGTTCCCCTAATTAATTACAGTTCTGATGACATAATAATACTGTATCCTCTTATTTATTCCTAGTTTCTTGTCACCAGTTCATTTTGGGTCTCTCTTTGATGGCAAGTAACAAGTCACAGGATCTGCTTTTCCTGGACATCACTTATTCATATGGGTACAGTAACACAGGGCTGAGATGGGCTGCTGTTTCTTGCTTGTTAGTGTTTAGGTGTGGATTGGTAGACAGGGCTGGGGATGCTTCAGTTGATCCAGTTACCTCCACTGCCTCTACTGAAAAGGATCCAGCATGTTGGATCAGATTTTAACACGCCAAAGAACAAGAAATCATAATAGTGGATGAACAGCAGCTCTGGATAGTGTCCTTTCTCTTTTCTTTTTCTTTTTTAATAGTGAATTTTCTGGAAATGGAGACTGGGGACAGAGGATATTCATAAATTCATGCTGAAATTTTGTGGGCTGGAAGAAAGGTAAGAGAAAATTTCTGGGGAAAAAAATTAAACATTTCGCTGCAACATTCTCAAGGCAGGTCCAAAATGCCAAGTGATTTCCTTGGATATTTCAAAATATGACCTTTTTTTTTGAAAATTACATGCTCTCTTAATAAAAAAAAATCTCTGTGTGCAAAGGAAAGGCAATTAAGGGAGGAGTGAAATGCCCTCAGAAGGAAACCCAACCAGCAACTGAGCTCAAATGGACTGTTACGAGCTGAGCCAAAAGGACATTTGCTGTTCTCCGATTTCATTTTTTGCTGGAAAGCCTGGAAAAAAAAACTTAAACAAAAACCAAAACAAACAACTTTGGTCTTTCCAAACTACCTGAACTTCTGTTACTGCTTTCTAGTCCCTGGTTTTTGGGTTCAACCTCCCTTTGGCTGCCCCTCAGGAGATTCACCTCTCTTACCCCTATTCTGAGTCCATGTGGGCTGGCGAAGAGGAGCCAAAAGCATTGTCCAAAATGACTCACTGCCAGCTCTTGGATGGCAGGCATCTCCCCAGGGACCTGTCCTCCTGTACTCCTCCGTCCTACAAGCAGCCATGTGTATTTAAACAAAAGGGGAAAACTGTTCCTCACTCCCGCTACTCCCTGTTTGAAATGTCAAAGCAATGAGAAGCCATTGGTTGTTTTCTAAGCAGCTCTGGGCAGTTTCTCTGAAAGTGTTGACAGTTGCAGTGGCTCAAAACAGGGTGGTATTTCTAAGAGATTTACCGGGGGATCATTTCCCAAGTCCAGCAACACCACCATCTCTTCAAGCTGTACAAGTAAGGTAGCAAACCCATCTTATTGAATCCTGAAGCAGAAAGGATCTAGCCAAGAGATCTGGCAACCTGTCAGCTGCAAAACAGCCAGAAACAAACTGAACAAAAATATTTTTGTAGTCACAATATCAAGCCCACCCATTGAATGTGTGTCAGGTATTTTCCAGCACTCTCTCTTTGTTTTTATTTTTAGATGAAGAGCTATTTTGATTGTGTTATTTCACTTTTGGATGTTTCATGCTAATAAAAGTGTTTTATTTCACAGTTTTCAGCCTTCTTTTAAAGTTGGGCTTATGGTTTACTGCTGTAACTGAAATGTCATTGTTTTGAATGCTGTCATCTGTCTGATTGGTCTTCAGCCAGAGTGTGTAGGAGCTAGGTCTTTTTACCTGTGCTAGAGCATGTGTAAACTGCCATATTTTGGCTCATGAGCCCCGAGCTGAAAGGAGCTTGTCATGAATAAGTCCCCATTCCTGTGAGCAAAGAGAACCTTTTGAAAGAAAACTCAAGCTGAGAAGTCGAGACTGCAGTCACTGGGCTGGTCAGCCACGATGCATCTGGTTGGGTATACAACAAAACCCTTGGAGGTATCCAGCCCTCTCCACTCAGAGATCTCCAGCAAAGGTTTCCCGTGCCTGCTTAGCACCTGAGCCCTCATCCCAAGTTCTGAGAACCCTGAGGTACACAAGGACTATGTTATATAACAAATGTACAGCATGCAGAAGACCTACCCAGTCCACATACATGCACTAACCTGTAAAAAAAAAAAAAAAAAAGAAAGAAAATAGAGTATATTCCCATTCCAGCATCTGGTTTTGTGTCATATCATGATTTCAATGGCATCCAGATAGAAGATATTCCCCCTTCATGTGATCACATGATCAGGTTTCCTTTTATTCTGAAATTAGAAAAATGGGAGAATCAGTTTCCTGAATATCCAGTGGTACCCACCAAGGATAAGGACAGGTAATAAGTACTGGACAGCTGAGCATTCATAAAGCAAAAACACAAGAATGATGATTTGACTGAGAATGTGTCTGACAGTCAAGGTAAGGATGGCAGGGAGTGGAGGGATTAATTAGCAATGATGAGTGATAAAGGAATGATTAGCTCTTCCTCATGCAAGAATTGATGAGTGTTTGGCCAGTGCCTCCAGATGGTAAATATGCATGCTTTAGCAGCTCCTGAATTCAGACATAGCATGTCTCCAATGCATAGACACATAGCATGCAAAAATGAAGTTGAAAAGTGAATGGCAGCTATTAAGTCTCGCACAGTTTGATACAAAGCATGGATTTGGGCAAGATTAGATTCCAAGGTCAACCAGTGCAGATGAGAATGTGGGGAGCACTGGCCTCTGGCACGTAATTGGTTGCGTGAGAGCCCAAACTGAGTCATTACATCGCAATATCTGCACAGGTCTGTCAGCAACAGCACTGACGAGATGGACAAACCGGGGTGCTTTCTGTATGGGACCCATTGTTTAGCCAACCAGAGAGCCTTCCTATTTGGTTAATGGGTCAGCAAACTCTGTTGCTTTAATGGTTAATCATCTACTTACATTGTTCAACAAGTAAACCCATGCAGATAATGTTCCTTGCCTGCAGTTCATGTGACAGGCTGACTTTCCAGCTGTGAGCAGAGAAAGTTTTTGACATGGGGAGAATAAGAGAGAAGAAACTCCAGGCTGTGAGGCTCTGACTTCAGATTGATGGAAACAACAGGAGCAACAACATATATAAGTGCATAGATGTGTGCATACACACAATTATATGTGTATGAAAAAATGTCTGTATGATCAGACACACACACAGATCTACATAAAATGAATATTACAAACCCCAGACTGTTTTTCAACAGTTAAATTAGCTGACTAACAGGTATCACATAAATGGCTGCAAGCTAGCAAGCAAAGCTCACTCCAAACTATTTTAAGCAGCAAATCAGACTGAGGGCCATCACCATTGAGGATTTCAGAGTCTCAGTAATACCTTTTATACTGATTGCTTGAACACCATACAACTGTAGCCTTCTGGATCCCAGACTTGCATATGTCACCCTGTACTCTGTGCTATCTGAGTAGGCCCAGAAGAGATGTTGTGGATCTCAGAGTCAGGTGGCCAAAGTTTACTCACTGAGGACATTTTGGAGGTGTCTCTTGCTTGGATATGTTTAATACAGGGAATGCATCACTACTTTTAGTCCTGAAAGCACCTGGACTCATCCAGTTAAGAAGTCAGAGCTTGTCAGGGTCAAAGCAGGAATCACTGGGTCAAATTTTCTGGTTTACTGTATTCAGACTACCAAACTACATAATTACGTATTGACCTAAAAATCCCTGTCTTTATCTGACAGTGACAAATATGCACTTTAGCTGGTTGAGGGTAATGGTGATTTCACTCCAAACCCCCTAATTTGTCAGGAGTTTAATTCTACATTCAATCTAAACTGATCACCCAACCCCACTCTCTTGAGATGGTCACTTGCAGAGTCCAGATCTGTACCTTCCCAAGACAGGTGTCTATGTGTTGATAGAAGGAAACACCAATCACCAATATGCTAGGGAGATGTCCTTTATAACTACCCTTGACACATTCGATCACCCTGAGGAGGACTTTCATAGAATGGTTAGGGTTGGAAATGACCTTAAAGATCATCTAGTTTGGGCAGGGACATCTCACACTAGGCCATATCACCCAAGGCTCTGTCCACCCTGGCCTTGACCACTTCCAGAGATGAAGCATTTACCACTTCTTTGAGCAGCCTATTCCAGTGCCTCACTACTCTCACAGTAAAGAACTTCTTTCTTATATCTAACCTGAACTTCCTCTGTTTTAGTTTAAATCCATTATCCTTTGTCCTATCACTACAGTCCCTGATGAAAAGCCTCTCTCTGACATCCATGTAGTCCCTCTTCAGATACCGGAAGGCTACTACTAGGTCTCCACGCAGCCTTTTCTTCTCCAGGTTGTCTTCATACGGGAGGTGCTCCAGCCCCCTGATCATCCTCGTGGCCCTTCTCTGGACTTGTTCCAACAGTTCCATGTCCTTTTTGTGTTGAGGACACCAGAACTGCACACAATACTCCAAGTGAGGTCTCATGAGAGCAGAGTAGAGGGGCAGGATCGCCTCTTTCAACCTGCTGGTCACGCTCCTTTTGATGCAACCCAGGATACGGTTGGCTTTCTGGGCTGTGAGAGCACACTGCTGGCTCGTGTTAAGTTTCTCATTGACCAGCACTTGCAAGTCCTTCTCTGCAGGGCTGCTCTGAATCTCTTCTCTGCCCAACCTGTAGCTGTGCCTGGGATTGCCCTGACCCAGGTGTAGAACCTTGAATTTTGCTTTGTTGAACTTCATGAGGTTGGCATTGGCCACCTCACAAGCATGTCAAGGTCCTTCTGGATGGCATTCCTTCCCTCCAGCATATCAACCGAACCACACAGCTTGGTGTCATCAGCAAGCTTGCTGAGGGCGCACTCAATCCCACTGTCCATGTCACTGACAAAGGTGTTGGACAGGATTGGTCCCAACACCAACACCTGGGGGACACCACTTGTTACCATTTTCTTACTTTCCTATCTGCTAACACACACAGCTAAGCAACCCAACACTGGGAAATCCACTCAATGAAAAAAAAGAATTATCTCAGACAACAAGGGCTAACAGACCAGACACAGGACTCCTCACAGCAGTCTTGAAATGCTTGTGACTCAATACAGTCAATACACTTCAAGTCCACTTAAGAACAATGGCCTTGACTTCGTGTCATCATCTAGGGTGGTAAGAGGTAATAGGAGAATGGTCTGCAAACACTTGGAGTGTTTGTTCCTCCCCGGCGGATACTTGTCATTTGGGAAGTCCTTCCAGCCTTCCAGGGCATGGATGGATAACCTTTGAAGTAAAGGTCTCCTTCCGATCTGGAGAGGCACGCCAACACTGGAGCCTTATTAGATTTTTTTGTTGTTAAGCAGTGAACATTGCACCAGATTGTGGGGAGAGGTCATGGCTGGTGGGTTAGAGAAGAGGATCAGCAGAAGGAATTAGTCTTTGTCTGTAGGAGCAAAATGGGCTTACTCACTTCCTAAAAACAGGGGGAACGGGACAGCCTGAAGTTTCTTCACAAGGAAGTAGACTGAGAGATACACAGATGGCCTGAGATGGCATGGATCTTTTTGTCCTGATTTCAGGCATAACCTTCCCCAATTGCCCTTGTGCCAGAGGTTTCTGCACTCCTGGAGGAACCTGTGGACCAGTGCCCACAGCCCAGGTACTCCAGATGATCCCACCACTTTGGCCAAAATAGCTGATCCCACTGTGGACAAATACAGCAAAGAGATGGACCTCCTTTTGCTCAGGGGCAATGAATCCTGAATTTTACCTGCTTTGGGACTCTATCCTCATCCCAGACAGGAATCCACATGTCCTTCCTAATAAAGGAACCTGTTTCAGGCTTTCTGCTGCCCCAGGAAAGGATGTGTCCCCTTTAGAGAGGGTCACAGGACAACAACCGGGATGAAAAGGGGTCTCGGAAAAGGACCTGTGAAGGGTAATGGAGGAATAGACCAGTTAGGTGTGGGGGAGACTGAGAGGTATTGGGGTCAGTGTAACTACTTGCTCTGCTGGGAAAGGGAGGGAATAAACTGCTCATCTAGAGGGAAGGCAACGACAGGCTCCGAATGCAGTGACACAGGCTGGAGTTAAACATTAGTGTGACCTGTCTGCAGGCCTGGCTGGCAGCAACATGGGCTCAAGTGTGAAGGGGTCATTCAGAAAACACCAGCCTGGGCCTCCAACCACAGGAACATGAGGACATCCAGAAAAATGCTAAAACTCCCCAGCTCACCGAGGCGAACCATTTAGTACAACAAGCAGTATTTTACACAAGGGAGAAAAGACAATCGAAAAACAAAGTAACACACAAAATACCTCCCTGGCACACACCCACAAAAATAACCTATGTGAAATAAAGACGGTTCACACCTGTTTGTTTATCTCCCCTATTTAGCTCTTCTCTTCTCCATCCAATGCCTACATACACTCCTGCCTTTGGGATCTTGTCCTCCTGAAGGACACCTGTGATGAGTGGGTTGCTTTGTCTTTCAAGCCTTGACTCCCAGGCTTATGCTTTTTAACTGGGGATCCAGCAAAAGCCTGGAAACAACCTGCCTGAGGATTTTCTTAAGGGCATCTTCCTGCCCAGCTTTGGTCTGGGCAGGTGTGGTGCTGGCTTGGGGCAGGGTGACAAAATGGATAAAAAGCCCAGGACGTTTTTTCAGTCTGGCCTGTTACAGATTTGTGAGAGCCACCCCTCCTTTTACAAGGGTTCTAACCCATGAAATGCAATTCAAGTTCAAATCCCACCTCATTTTCTTCTGTTGATGTCTGCAAGGTCCAGAAAAAAATATGCAATTGAGACACATCATCATTCCTAATAACACCCCTGCATGCAGATTACTGCTGCTTCTTGTAGCCAGTCTCCAGTTCCCTCATATCACTTTTTCAATGCTTTCTTTACCCTTTGCACTGTCTAAAGGAGCAGAAACTGAAAGGCACAGCTATGCTGTGGAAGAAAGAGTCTGATAGTCCCCCAAAAAAGGTCCAACACAGATCATTGCAATATAGTGCAAGCAACCCATAGGTCTCTCACCATCCAAATTTCTCTTTCCAACAGATCCAAGGTGTTTGCCATGGTAATTGACAGCCAAATAAAAAGCTTCAGAGTTTAAACTTCCATTCCTTTCCAATGTGATTGTTTTTTACAATGTGATTACTATAAAAATAGCTTGGGTAAAGCTATTGACATTGATTCTCGGTGTTTCCCCTTCTGAATGTTCCTGTAGCAAATGGTTTTATTTTATCACTTCTTCAGTGCTCTACATGAGCTTTGGGGCTATTAGGTCTATCACCAAAGGCAAGACTGGCAGCAGCCCAGGACCGCTCACTCACAGCTAGCTAGGAAACTGCTGGTGATAGAGTTCATGTCCAACAAAACAATGCAGAGGATGGAGACCCACCTCCAGGTCCCAGATATTCACTGGTTTGGCTGTTTTCTCCTCTGCCTTTTAAGCTCTGCTGACCAGAAGAAAACTTCGTATTAAGCTCCACCTTGAAAAAGCTGTATAAGTGGGATTTGGATATACATAGAAGCACCTAAATCTTGGTGTCTACATCTCGAGGCACAATTAAATTGCTTAACCACAGACACCTGCTGCTATCTAAAGTGCTCTGGGATGCACCATCAGGCTCCAGCTGCCACCCCATCTGAATGCAGTCCTCCAAAAGGTCCAATGTCCTGCAGATCAGTCTCATGTGGATGTCTTAGATGCCTCAGAGTGTCTCAAATAGCACTAGATGACTATATTGGTGCAGCTTATTCAAGCTTCAGGGTCTCTATATGAATGGATATCTAAGCTCTCACAATCAGTGGAGATGTGATCAATGGGGACTGTAGAGGGGTTTAAGCAGCCATATGCTGGTATCTCTGAGTCTCTTGCTCATACCGGCATGGGGGACAGCAGCCTGGAATGATGTCATTGAAAGGGGCTCAGCTGCCATGGCACTTGCCACCAAAACAAAACGTGGGCAATCACTCAGCTGGTTGTGGCAGACACACAGCAGCTGCTTATCTCCTGTTATGTGCCTGGACCCCGTCAGGCCACATGGAATGATCCAAGTGTAAGGAAATGCTATCTGAATTTGCTGGATTCAGCAAAGCCTTTTCCTGGGAGGTTTCTGGGGCCCAGAGTTCCATAAGCAGGAGCTTGCACATCCTTGACCTGGAATGAGAAGAAAATTTGACTTTGGAAGGAGCTACAAAACAGACTGACTGTGGTTCTGTGTTTGCATCCTTGCTGTCTGCCAGGGAGGTTATGGGAGCCCTGATCACTAATTTCCAGTTTACTTTATGTTACTTTTACTGTCCCTCATCTTCTGGCTTTTTTGAATCAGTGCTCGGTTTCCATGGACGAGATAGTAGGAAAATGTTCTGCTGTGTGCACTGCAGATGCTGGACGCTCAGGCCTGTTTCTTTATGCTGCTCCAAAACAGTCATACCACAACACATGTACTAGTTCCAAGTATACACATGTACTAGTTTCATGTAATAACAAAAATCTTGGATAAATGTTCCCAAGCAAACAACCCAACCTGTGACGTGGAGGAAAAAATCAGAGCATTTATGTATGTGTGTATGAGTACGTAGGTTTTTGATGGGCACTGTTATCTTCCAGTGGATTTCTAGGGAAAATGTAATTTTCTCAGGAGCTAATTTGAAGCAGCCACCCTATTTGGAGGGGGGACACGATGCACATCTAGATGTGTTTTGTGCCATGCTCCTTGCCTTCAGATGGAGAGTACATGCTCCAGCTTGTTTTATCTAGTGGTACAGATATTGCCACAGGGTCCTGGCTCAGACCTCAGGTTTTTCATAGAATCATAGAATAATAGAACGGTTTGGGTTGGAAGGGACCTTAAAGACCATCTTGTTCCAACCCCCTGCCGCAGGTAGAGACACCTTCCACTAGACCAGGTTGCTGCAAGCCCTGTCCAACTTGGCCTTGAATACTGCCAGGGATGGGGCAGCCACAGCTTCTCTGGGCAATCTGTGCCAGGGCCTCACTTCCCTCACAGGGAAGAACTTCTTCCTCGTGTCTCATCTCAATCTCCCCTCTGTCAGTTTAAAGCCATTCCCCCTTGTCCTGTCCCTGACTGCCATTGTCAAAAGCCCCTTTCCAGCTTTCTTGTCGGCCCCTTTAGGCACTGGAAGCTGCTCTAAGGTCCCCCTGGAGACTTTTCCAGGCTGAACAACACCAGCGCTCTCAACCTGCCTTCATAGGAGAGGTGCTTCAGCCCTCAGAGCATCTTCATGGTCCTCATATAGGCAGCATTGTGGCAAGCCTGGCATACCTGAGCTCAAAACGCAGTACGGGATTTTAAAATTGCTGCAGGCATTCACATGTGATGTGCACAGTTCACCACAGGTTCCTCTTGCAGCCAATTCCACATTACCCATATGCCTTCCCCTGTTTGTTGCTAAGACTCAACTCAGAGCAAGAGGGAAGCAATCTGCTCTTCACCCTCACCTAGCACAGCTGATAGCACTGGACCAGAGATGCAGAACCTGCCCCATGCCAGGGCAGCCCAGGGGATGGAGGGGATTGCATAGTTGCCAGTGTGCAAGGTCATTTCGGCACCTCTGAGAGTGTGTGTATGTGGGCATGCAAACCACTTCTGGCCTGTAAATCATTGTCAGCATTCACACATACTAGGCCATAGTTCAGGGACTAACCAATGAAGCATCCACTCTCAAACAAGCCATCATACTTCTGATTTATGAGCAGTTGCAGCACAGCACTCCTAAGGTGGTTCTTCATGCAAGTTCAGAGGGGTATCAGGCTTTGGGGAGCTCAAGACATTTTCAGGTGGTCCTGTGGGTGAGAGAAGATGCAGCTTTGTCACATTCAGATGCCTCACACATGGAAAATGCTGGTTTCACTAACAAAGAACTAATAGAGCACACCTACATCATCTGCCTAGAGTAAGCCCACTTGACCAGCTGACCACTTCATGACCATGCTCCCATACTAGTGATTTGTGTGGGTTATGCATGGGCAAAGCATGGTACAACACAGTCCATCAGCGTATGCCATGGGTCTCCTTCAGGTTATCCCCTGAGAGATTTTGTGCTTCTGAAGTACAGTGTTGATTGATAATGTGAGCTGGAGCCAGGCAAACAGCAGTGTGGAAGGAAAACACAAAGATCATCAGGTCATCTTACACAAGCCTCTCTTAAACCCTTCCTTAGCCTTTTTATCAGCCCAGGTCTTCTCTTTCTTCCATTCCCACAATCTTTCTGCATCCCACCTCCAGGCCAAGCAAGTGTCTCACATCTGTCTCCCCACAATGACTGTCCTCCCTTCCCACTCAAACAAATACCTCTTGAGATCCCTACCTACCTGAATCATTCTATCTCTCTGCAATTAACATTAATTGCAGTCCTAATCCCATCCCAGTTAGAACAGGGTTGTAGCAGGGTTTCCATGCACCATGGTGATGGCAGGAAGGGGCTGACACGGGTATCTCCATAGGTCCATGCGATCCCACATTCAGGGAAGGATGCAGCAGTTAGGTTTCCTGCAGAGAGGAGTCTGTGTGCCCTTTGTTCCCTCCACTGCGGCATGTTAAAAAACCAAAAGGCATGTGCAACTTCCAAGTGCATGTTTCTGCTGGCCTTTGCTGTTGGGCAGATAAAAGTAATTCTCATCTATATTAACCACTCACTTTAAATCCTTAAAAATATGTGTGAGTTGGCAGGTTTGTTGGCACATTTTATACAGGCTGGACCTAGTCCATCCTTCCTTCAGGTCCTGTCTTGAAGCAAAATCATTCTGAAATTTGTAAGGGCTCATGCAATTGCAAGTTGAAGCAAAGCCTGGGTCTGGCAGGCCCAGCTGGAAAGCACTGAAATAGTCTACAGCAGCAGATGCTTTTATAATGAATGAAAGTTTAGTTGCTGAAAGTGCCCTTGATGCTGAAAGTCGGTGCCCTTCTAGTTTTGGTCAGAAGCAAGAGTAGGAGCCTAGAGCCTGGGAAGAGGTTTTTAGGTGAACTATTTGAAGAAGATGAAGGACATGGGGACTGATAGAAGAGAAGAACTAGGATAATACAGTATTCATTATGATGCAAAGTTGGGGTATTTTCTCCCTGACAAGCCTAAGAATTTTCAGAGAGGGAGTGGGAATAGGTTTCTTCTTATTTTTGGCAGCAAGGAAGATTCTTATGCCCAGCAGTTGGAAGGGTTTATTTGAAACTTCACCTTTTCCTGTTCTGGAGGGGTGAATGTAGATCACTCCTCTAGGAAGGAAGGGTTTCCCTAGCTGGACACTTATGCAAATCTGTGGTGTGCAGATGTTCGCAGAGACTTATGGCATTGTTACACCTGGTCTAGTAGGTGCTTACAGTGTGTATGTAGGTGGTGTATGTCCTAGGCCATCATCTCCTGCTGAAGTTTCTTTTCTGATTGACACCAGTGCCATGCTCCTCTGTCTTGCTGTGATTTCTGAGAAACAACAGAGACACTGTAAGGCTGGAAACAAGAATACTTCCACAAGTGTAACTCTCAGTAGAGGTGCAAAAATAGAGGACTAGTACTCACCTGTGCTGCTGGGTCAAGGTCAGATGACTCAGACATCCCTGGGTTAAAACTGAAGTTTGCTGACCTATTTGATGCTCGGGGGAGGTTATATGGTTTGGGGCCTTTTTAACTCTACAGGACATAAGTAATAATTTAAAAGTATAGATAATTAAACCCACACACAGAATGGTAGCTAGCAGGCCAAAGTAAGTCAGAGCACTACTCCCTTCCACTTGGCTGTTGCATCATGCTGAAGGGCAATTAATCAGCAGGAAAAGTCTGCTGTGGGCACCTTTCTTTCTGCTTTTTACATGTTGAGGTTTTAATGCACAAGGCATCAAAAATGACCATTGAAACTGGAATAAAGAGGAGCTCCTATCTTACTCTCCAACTAGTGTTTTTTCTTTTTCCCTCCTTTTCTGGATGTGAGGAAACTGATCTTTTCTGCCATTCTGATGGATCTCCATCTGGGAATCCTGTGCTTCATTGGTGAGCATCTGACATCTTCAAAGTGCCATGAGTCACTAAATTATTAATAGCTTGATTTTCTCTAGGCTCACAGAAGTCCCATATTGCCACATGTAAAAAGTCTGGGGGTAGAGTGGGTGGGGAAAGTGTTCAGGAAAGCTCAGTGCTGTTCTCTTCTGGGGTCCCCTGTTTCAGCCAGCTAGGAAGGGCTTGCTTCTCCTCTGAGAAGCCAACACTGCCCCATGGTAATTTCTCCAGCCCTTATTGGGACAACCAGCACATTTTTATCATGGGGAAGAAGTGGAGCAACAGGAGACTTGTTCTTGCCTGTCTGCTGGTCTTTGGCAAAAAGGAAAGACAGAGCATTGACCTTCCTCCTGACAGCATTTCCCAACCACATACATAGAAAGCCTTCATCCAGTGGACAGAGTAACCACCTGCCTGTTAGTACTGGAAAAACCTGCTCTGGTGGACCTGAAGATAAGTGTGAAAATGGCCCCATCTATTGGCCACAGTGGCCTTCAAACCATACTGAAATCGGACAAAATTGTTCATCTATCACTAGATAAGAACACTGTTTCCCACTTCTCCCATGATCTCTGTGGGCTTCTCAAAGCGTGGGCCCATCATCTGCTGGAATGAGCAGATGTACACCTCCAGCAGCTGCCGCTTAGCTGCTAGTGTAAAGATTAATAGCAGCTAACCTAAAACAGTCCTTGCCCTTGCCAGGTTGAATACATTTATTTCAGGTACTTTTTCTCCTTAGAAAAGCAAGATTTTGAGATGAGAGAGTGAAATGCTACAGGAAGAAAAGGAAGAGGTGGCTTTTTTTTGTGCATTTACAATGAGGAATCCACTCTGTATGACCTGCACTAGTTATGTAGGAAAAGATGTGAATACGTGGGACTCGGGCTTGACCAGGTGGGGATAAAGCTGTCCTTGTGTTCCTGAAAAGTCAGCAACCTAGAGGATGCTCTGGAAGGAGCTTCTTGGGTGAAAGGATTTAACCCAAGCGGAGGAGCATAAGTAGCCGGGATGGGTAAGGATGCACCTGTTCCCATATGCGATTCCATGGAGGACCAGTGCCATCTACTGGGAAATGAGACCTTTCGCAACCAGCAGGCAGGCAGCGCACTACAGCGCTCCGGCCAATGCAGTAAGGTGGCCTTGGACAGGAAGGTCTCCAGAAGATGTACCAGCCTTGTTTGTATTACTATCACAGTTAGCCCTAGATTGCAGCTGCGTTTTGCCAGGGCGTGTGCAGATGTAGAATAAAAGATTGTCCGTGCCTGGAAGAGCTGGAAATTCACATCTCTTCCATGTCCGTGCAGTATTATGTGATAGTACAGTGATGTGCCAGCTCAGTTTTGGGCTTCTCAGTGCAATGGAGACCAATAACACAGACTCACTTCAACTTTCACCAGGAATGATTCAGGGACTAATTGAAATTTCAGTCCCATGTTGCTAATCTGTTGAAAGTGAGGCTGAATCTGGAGTCTGAGATCAGGCTTGGGACCATCCAGAAGTAAGTAATCTCATGGGAAGCTGTGGATGAATAGATGGGAAACAGATGCCTTCAATCACAGTCCTTCTAGCAGTGGGTTCCTCTTACACTTCAGAAGACAAAACTATTAATTTAATTGATTTAATCAATTGGTTTTTAACATTTTGCTGAGTGAAACTGTTGGAGGCACCTACGTGGCCTAGCTCTAGCTTGAGCTAAAGGGACAATTATAGTAGCTGAAGAAGCAATAGGTGCATAACCCTCCAAATCACCCTCTCCATGGATGGGATGGCTTTTGCTGAGGCTGTGAGCACCTAGCTGAAGACCCCAGAGACAGTGTCTATCAAGACAGTATCCCATCTGCTCAAGAAATGGCAAACCAATGGAGGATTAAATGCCATCTCTAAGTTCAACCCCATATTACCTTCATTAGTGCCTACACACAGGCTTAGGGTCTTTGAGGCTAAATGGACATCTTTCTCACATTCCGTTGCAATTGCCCCTCAGAAAGCCAGAAAACGTTTCTAGAGCTGTGAGCTGTTCCATGATCACTAGATGGCAGTGGCTGTTTACATTTGGCAGCACTTGACAGCTGAGGGCCAGCTAAGGGCGGAAAGAAATCAGTGTCGCTTGGAGCAAAGATTCTCAGCAAGGATACTGACTGGTAGCCCACCAGTAAAAGCTACCTAGTGAAACAGAGAAGCTCCTTCTTCAGTGGTTAAAAGCAATTTTGGATCACTGTATTGCAGCAGGTCAGAACTGGGAGCTCTACACTCCTTCCCCACCTCTGGTCATGGGTACCACCAGTAGCAGCAGCAACTACTTAGTATTGTCATGTGGATGGATGCATCAACACAGGACATAGGGATCCTGCCAGGTATCTAGATAAGTAGCTCCAGGGGCTCTGGCAGAGAATGAAATGGAATGGTCTGAGTTTGTTCGGCCTCACTGAAATCACATCCCTGAACAATCTTACTTCCTTGGGACACATGAGTTCACATCCCCTTCCCACAGGGCTAACTTCTTGGCTGGCCTCCCACCAGTGCAGGAGTTGCATGCAAAGCCATGGGGTTCAGCATGGCTAGTGCAACCCAAAATGTGTGGGAATCCCTCAAGAGCTGTCTTACACTTAGAGCAAGGGATGTAGTAGAGTATTTTCCTGGTGAACCCTATTTTGCTGTCTATATCCAACATTTGTAGAATATTCAGGACATGTTTGTGGCCAATAGCTTGGGAACCACTAGAAGGTTTCAGTGTTGTTCTGGACACTATATGAGAGATGATCCCACACCTCTGAAGCCTACCAAAGTACGAATTTGTTCTGCCATACATTGTTCATCAGTGGAACTCACTGCTGCAAGATATCAAGACAAGACAACTGCCAATAATTTATTTCAGTATAAAAAATTATCCTCTTTTATCCTAATTACAAAAGCATTACAGATATAACAGCAAATGGGGTGGTGGTGGGAAAAACTTTTCAACAAACTGAGAAACATTCTCAAACCAGGGCAGAAAGCAAGCCATTGCAGCTCTGTGTGAGTGGTCCCCCACAAGATCATTCCCTAGGAGAGCACTTAATTGGGCATTTTGTGGACAGCTATTAGATGAGGTAGACAACTATCCCGATCAGTTATGGTTGGCTCAATGGTTACATTCTCACCACATGTATTTATCTCCCGAGGTAGAAAAGCCTCAGGTGATGTAAGGAAACCTTTGAGAATCTGGGCCTCAGGACATGGGGGAAGCTACCTCTCCTAGGTTAACCACTATTCTGACATCTTCAAAGAGCTGGGTCTGAGATGCTGAAGTCACATCCAAATACAATGCTTTGCTTTTCTGATGGAACATCAGTGGAGCCTAGGCATGTCCTCTCCTGAGTTTGTCCTGATCTTGGTGTCTGGCACAGGTCTTTTAAGCTCTACAAAAGGCCAGGTTCCTCTGTGACCTCAAGTGGGCATCCCAGTGTCTCTGACAGTGCAAGGGGCCTGGAAAAAGAGAAGATGGTGTCCACTGTGTTTTTTAAGCACCCTGGGGAAGGGAAAGGAAGTGAAGGAAGGAAGGTCACTGCCCTCTCCTCTGTAAGGGCAGCACAGAAGCATTGCAAGCCCATGGTGGTGTCCAATGCCCCACAGATAACCTTGGGAAAGGAAAATATTTCCTAAAAAAAGGCTCTTTGTGACAGTTATGGAACATACATCCCATTTTTCTTTTTTTCTTGAAAAACTTGAGATGGAGACCTAACTGGTGGTACATGCTGGATGGGCATAGGGCAGTGGGTGCTCATCTGGGATGTGGATTTTTTTATTTTGAATGTAATATTTATTAATAATCTACAATTTTCCTTTTTACTCAATGAATGCTCATGTGCCAGTGTGGTGAGTGGGGAGAGAAAGAGAAAATTACTTGCAATCTCACCTCCATTTACTCTGTATCTGTGATCAAATGCCATCACATTGTGGACCACAAAACAGGCTCATAAATGCTAGAAACCAGATCCAGTGTCTTGTGGCAGTGAGCTCGTCAGTTTAATCATTAGCTACGTATATAAAAGCGTTTGTTTTTACCGGTTTTAATTTTGTTGCTTCTAATCCCATCGGGCTGGTATCATGAGTCAGAACAAATTATAGCTTCTTGACTTATTTCTATCCTGTTCATTATGTTGTCCACCTCTTATTCACTGCCTCTCAGCAATGAAAGCCTCATATTCTTAATCTGCTCCAATTCTCTCTTTCTCTCTCTCTTTTTTTTTTAATTTTCTATTTTGACAGAGGGCAACTGTTTTTTATTTAGACAAACACATGAGATATTCCCAGCATTGTTCCCACTGCCTTCCTAAATACATTCCAACTCCCTTTCTTTCTCTTTTTTTAAGATCATTCCTGAGCAGGGAGCTGTCCATCAAGGACAAGAGCTCTTTTTGGAATGGTGGCAGTCTGTCGAGAAGCCCTGCTTAGTGATCACTTATCTATGTTCTTCAAAGGCAACATCACCTGCCACCTCTGCTGGATGTTATCAGCTAGTCTCACCCAATGCTTAGAAAACCCCTATTAGCCTAAACCATAGCTAGATTATGTCCATAAACTACCTTTTAATCAGTATGTTTGATTTGATGGTTCCTTCTTCCTCCACCTCTTTAACCAACATTTTCCCTCTTGTTCACATGCATTTATTTTTCCTTTTCCCTGTTCTTCCCATCTCTTCATCTTTCCATCTCCCTCAGGAGAATTCAACATTTTCTTTCTGGCTTTGCTATTTTTTTCTTCTGGATAACTGCTGTTTTTTCCATGAGCCGTGCTCCCCCTGGACACTCACAAATCTGTCCCCTATTTCATAGTCCATGGTGCCTCAGTAACCTTTAGTCTGAAGGAGGTGACAAGCCCTCCCTGTTTTACATTCAAGATGATGCAGAAAGCTTGAAAATGCTTGAGAAGCCTTTTTTACCCATTGTTGGATGTTGTCCATTATCCCATGGAGTTGTATCTATTTAGAGATGTCACCAGTGTTTAACTTCAGTGCCTGGGTCTGTTTCATCTTGATGTCCAGGGTGGACAACAGCATTGAGAAGGGTTACCAGATAAACCCTAAAACACTGAGTTTAGAGTAGGATCAAATAATGTGCTATACTGTTTGATGGTGCAAAGCTCATGAGAGTATATTTCCTACAATCATGCAAGGCAACACTACATTTCCCAACACACACAGGTCCAAGAGAACTCTCTTTACCTGCAAATCCTATACTGGAATAGGAGAAAGGTTTTAACCTTCCCTTGTCATATACCCTCCCTTGAAAAAGCTCCAACCCCCTTTCTTCATCTGTAACCTTACACTGGGAAATACCCTTGGAAGATTTAAGCAAGGTCACTGGGTCCTTTGATTTAGGGCATTTTTCAGCTGTTTAATTGGGATGAAAACTTCCTTCTGTCACCTTCTGTGCAGGAAGTGTCAGGCAGACTTTAGATGGGCATGTATGGCAAAAGGCAGTTTGGACAACATTGCTTTCTGTCCTGTCCCACTAGAAGTTCCTCCACACCTTCTCTTAACTGGCCACACCGAGCTGCTGGGGATATGTTCCAATTGCCCATAGCGCCCAGCTCTTCAAAAGAACTTCAAGGACAGGTTGACCAGCTGACTGGCAAATACCAGCTGTAAGTAAGGTACAATATGCTGAAACTCCAAGATCAAGAGCAACAACTTTGAGAGCCAATAAATCAGCATTGTGATGAGCGACTATTAATCCAAAATAGCCTATGACCACCAGGTCCAGAGCTGCCTCCTTCCAGCTTACGGGGTTGCTGAGGTTGCAGGAGTAGGAGCTGCAGTCCAACTTCTCTAAAGGACAGCGTGAAAGGCATCTGCTTCACAGGTGTTCACCATCAGCATCCACAGCCTCAGCATGGGGACCACCACCCGCAAAGATGCTCCTTCCACACCTGCTGCTGCAGCTACCTGGACTTTCAGCTGGGGACATGTTCCAATTGCCCATAGCACCCAGCTCATCAAAAGAGCTTCAAGGAGAGGTTAGAATTGCAAAGAAATGATGGGAACTACATGAAAATAGCATCTTCTTTAAAAATGAAAACATTTCCAAAAAATTTAATTCCTTATGACCAGTCTCGCCTACCCTATCTGAATATACCTGCTACTTTCTCCATTTCATGTACTACTTCCACAAATGTCAGTATTGTCAGATTATGTTACCAAATATCTCAATGTTTGATTGGTATTTTTTTCTTTTCAACACAACAACTTCTGGAGTCACGTTGTTTTGTGCAAATATCCATCAAGTTTCATGGTGTGCAAAGTATTTCAGAAAACATCTTCTACACCTATTTAAAAAGTTCACAAACTAGAAAGTAACTCATGATTCCAAATGTATTTCACTCCTTAAAACCTTACAAGTTCTGGGAGAAGGAAACAGAAGCAGAAAGAGATGACTCTTGGTGCCTGGAGTGCCAATAGTTTGTTGTTCAATGTCTTCTGAATTTGCAGGTTCAGACTTGTGCAGCTTTAGCTCTGAGGAGTCCACTGAAGGACAGGGAAAGTGAGGGGAGGATGAAGAATTATCTCAAGAGAGGACTCAGCAGCCATGAACTACCTGCAGGGCTTTCCCAGCAAGTGGCTGAAGTGTCACTCTCTAGTGCAGGCAATACTGCCATTGTGGCCAGGGATGGGAGTAGATGGGGAAATGCAGGGTTGGGAAATGATGCACCACATCCTTCCAGGAGAGCTAGGACTTTTGAGCTGACCCAAATATCCCCAATGTTGTGCATTCTCTACCTCCCTTGGGCCTGGGGTCACAAGGTACCTCTCCTGTCCAGTCCACTAGTTCGTGGGAAGTCCTACCTGAAGCCAATAAGTCAGGGTCATGAGGAACTAACTGATCAGAGCTCAACAAATGCCTAAAAAGATAAACAATCTGTGTAGTAGGTCCCATTCCAGGTTCCAGGGTTTAAGACCTTACCTTAGGAGGCAAAGACATTTTCCAGACACTGAACCAGCTCATCCCTGGTGTGACACCAGCAGGGCATTGGCATACAGATGACCCAGTGCCCTGTGAAGACCTAAGCACTTCTTCTACCTGATATGGTTGAAGAGAAAGAGTATAAACCTTTTTTTTTTTTTGGGGGGGGGGGGCAGGGGAAATATATTAAAAGAATACTGCACCACTGCAAATGGGGCCAAGCCCTGCAGATTTTACTCCCTTCTTACTCCACAGAGCCAACGGGATTTCTGAGTAGGATCGAAGCCAAGTAAGGCTGTTAGGAGGCAAGGTTCTTTAAGACCTCTGATTTCCTTGCCATTCCCATGAAAAAAAACGAACTCCAGCAGAGTGAAGCTCTGCTCTCTTGCAGAATCCAGCCAAATACAACCCACATTAAGGGAGTTGCTCTGCATTCATATTGAAAAGCGTGTGCTTGCCAACCTTATGTGCCTTAAACTTCTTGTTTCAAACTCCTGAGCACTGGCCTGGGGAAAGGATTGTGTTGAGGAATATGTTCATACAGTGCCTGGCACGGGGGGGGGGTTCTGGCTCATGACTGGGATTTGTAAGCAGCTCCTGCAAGACTTGTAAAGCTCTGTAATGCATTTGAAGTCTGGTTTCCTTGGGGAACTTCATTTAGCTGATTATGGTGTGTGTCTCTATCCACTCGTTTCCTCCCCTCCAACTTCTGAACCCCTCGGCCAATCCCAGCCCAATTTGGCAGAAAGATAAAGGTTTCAGAGAGATTAGGTTGTATGAAAATAAGTGTACAGGTAGGGAAGAAAAACCTTATTACTGCAGTTCCCTCCTTTCCCCCTGGGAGAAAAGGGCTGCTATGTGAGCTCAACCTTTATTAAGCAACAAGGAGCCCACATAGGAAGGGGGAAGGTACACAAAGCATCATTAACACCATTTCCCACTGAACTACTTGCTACTTAAGCCACTTTGCCTCATGCCCAGGGCTTGGAAACAACCATTTAAAGCAGTGTGAAGAATGGGAAGATCTGAACTTAATTTTGGTCCTGCAAACACAAGGTTGTGAGCAAACCAAAGTGATGCAACCCTTGTTTTTGCTCCCATGCATTACCATGCTTCAGATCCCCTGGCAGAAATTCCTCCCTTGGGTGTCTTTTGGGTCCATACAGCTGCCAACATACATCAATCAGCCCCTCTGAGAGCACAGCCCCTCCTCAAAGCATCCTGTGGACTTTGCAGGCCCATGAGCCAATCTTCACCATTGCCTACACTGAAGCAAAAGAGACTCATGTGCCTGACTGATGGTATTTTATCCCATTTTAACACATAGACTTGGGTGCTGGGCAAGAAACCATCTGCAGGTGTCACTCCTGCACATGAAGTAAAAGCACCAGAAAGTCCGGGGCAGGTGGCCACCCGGCAACTACATTAAGACATCATAACTTTGACCAATTTGTAAGCAGGCTGAAAGAACATGCACCCTTCCTGGAAGGGGTAAAAGTGTCTCTTTAAACCCTGGGGATATGACCTCTTGTCCTCCCTGTTTATAAGAGGGAGGGGAAGGAGAAAAAAAAAAGCCAAGACCAAAAAAAAAAAAGAAGCGGAGAAAAGGAGAGAAAGTCAGACTTGTCAAAACCTCCCCCCCACCATCAGCTTTTGTGATGAAAATGAAAATGGTAAGGGACACTCTCCAGTGCCTGGTTTTCTCTCTTTGTCATTCAGGCTTTGCAAGGGAGAGCTTCTTTCTGTTTATTTATCAACTTGGATCCCTTGTCAACACCTCACTTGACTGAGGTTTTAGCACCTTAGTGGGGTTTGGGGTAGGGGTGGTTTGGAGGGTAACGCTTTTTCTTTTTAACTCTCACAGCCAAATATCTATTCTTTTTCCTTCCTCACATCCAGTTTAAGAGTCTCCTATGGCAAAACCTCAGACAATCCCCCATCCATCCCTGTCCAGCTCTTGACAGTGAGAATGGTTTTAGGTGTGCATAAGAGATACTGTTGCTTATTTCATTATTTTCCACCACACATGGCCCAGCTCATCAGCTCCCCCATGTTCCCCTCTTTGCATATCATGAGGGGCTGATACCCAGTGCAACGCACCATAACTTGCCATTGTGGTATTTCATATTAAGCTGTTTTGAAACAAACCTAATACCAAATTACAAAGTAATCTAAAAAAAAAAGAAAAAAAAACCAAAAAAAAACAAACAAAAAAAACCACAACAGAACAAAAAAAAAACCTTTAGTTTTTGCACTTTTAAAACACATTTTAAAAGGTTTTGGAGACCTTGTCCAGGGTGCTATTGCAATGCTGGACAGGAACAAAAGTGCCAGTCAAGCAGATGCTTCTATGCTTTCAAATTGTACCCTAGATTCCTAGTTACTGGTTTTAATCTATCTTAATTATCTTGCCCTGCGACTGAAGAGAAGACACTCCAGTCTGGGTAGTTTTTCAGACTGGTGTTTGTCAGCAGCACAGAGTAATCCCTGTTTAAAATGCATATTGATTCGTAAGCACAAGACTGAAGCCCAACATTCATCTCAAGCGATAGTATCACTCAGGTTTCAAAGAGGGGTGTTATGAGTGAATTCACAAAGGGATGAAATTCTGGTTTCAATTTCAATTTTTTCCTTTTGTTTGCACCTGCAGCAGGAGTGTGGCTAGCCCTTTGAAAAGGGGTTATTTGAATTATGTGTTAGAATGGGATTAGAAAATTTCAACATCAGTGCATCAATGTTGAAATAAATAACTGTTTCTGTTATTGATCTTATTGTCTCACAAACAGTTGGTTTTCCTCCCTATTTTTTTTTCCTCAATTCAATGTATATCCCTAAAAAAAAACCTCCCGTTTTTATAAAGAGAGATTGGATGAAGCAGAGTAAATAAATTACAGTTTCAAAGCCAGTCCTTATGATGAGTGTGAATTTGGAAGGAATCTTTGCCAAAAGCCTTGTTCTGCTCCTGTGGCTTCCTTCTAAGACCAGCAATATTACATTTGTAGTGCTCTCACTGCGGTACTGACTATTAATGCTGCGAATCACCTTCCTTGAATTTAGCTTCTTGACTGGGGCCTATAGGTGAAGGTAGCTGTCTAGGCAGCAATTAGTGAAAGGCAGAAAACAAAAGCACCCAAAGGACATTTCATTCCATCCACCAAAGGCACTTCACTTCCACAAGCTCCCTTTAGATGTGTACCGTTAACAAATTTTCATCACCCTTTTAGATGCTAAGACTTGGCAAGATGCCTCAGAAAGGGATGCAGGATTTGCCCCCAGGAGCCAAAATATAGTACCCTAAAATGTTTCTCTTAAAGAACACAGGTGATTGTTATTACTTTATTGGAAAGATTTCATTGTGCTCAGTTACTAACACCTAAGCCTACACCATCCTATTTGTGATAGCAGGGTTGGGCCACTAGCCATTATCAGCTTCCACTGCTGATTAATAGGCTTTTAGCTGATTCTGGCCTAGAGAAATTTCACAAAAGCAAACACACATGCAAGGCTCAGGTTATCTATACATTTACTGAATTAAAGTCCGTCCTTAGGGGAAAGCTAACACTGATTAGATTCTTCAGTTCCTATTTTCTGTTATTTCCTCTATGAATCTGGAGTTCTCGATGTGTCAGAAAAGCAGAAGCTCCTTAGGTACTCAGAGACTTACTTTTGCCTTCAGATGGTCAGTTTGCCTTCAAAATAAATAGGGTTTCCCGAAATCCTAACCCATGAGGAAGATCCCAAGTTATCCCTCACAACACTCATTTGTGAGATGTTGTCTCCAAAAAGTGACTTTGTCACAACCCTGAGTGGCTGTGATAGGCTCTGGAGAAGAGGGTTGAAGGTGACCAACTTGAGTTTAGGAGAAAGGGACAATAAAAGGAAATGTTTATCTGAACACAGACATGGCACTGTCTCCTTGGCTGCTACTGCTGCCTAATAAAACTGAATATGCATGTCCTGTTCCCCTCTTTTGTCACTCATTAGGGGAGGTTTGGGTGATGACCATAATATTTCTCATTCCCAGCATCACTCTCAGAAGATATTTTACCTGCGTACCAACTCTACACCTGACCAGGAGGACAGGGCTAGGGATGCTGGTGTCCCCACCTACCCTGTGCTGTACAGTGTGGAGGTGACAAGGAAATAACTTCATGGTGACACTGTCCCAGAGCACTGATCTCTCCTGAGCATGCATGAAGGAGGCAAGGAAAGAGATAGCACCCACAATTCATCCTTCTACCTTCCAAGGCAAGACCCAATCATCCTTCTGCCCACCAAGCCTCTCTGATATCCCTGTGCCTCCACCACAGACACAGAGACAAGTGCCTTCTCCATCTTGAGCTCTGCCAACTGTTGTATGGTGGTGAATGGAAACAAGAACCCTGGTGCTGCAGATCCCTGTGGACTGGCTGCATTTTTGGTCTTTGCTTTATTTCTCCCCAGGTTTGTTCTCCTGCTGTACCACTAGGTGGGCCAGAGCTACACCAATGAGAGTCCTTCTGCAGAAGACGAGCAAGGCAGGTGCCCGCTTGATGCCTGATGGGCAGGGCAGAGCTGGCTGAGGGACAGGAGATGGAGGGAAGTGGCAGGGAAGGGTGTCAAAGAGCCTCCAAGTTTCACCCTGAGTCTTGCTGTCATTCAAACCCTATCAAGAAAGGTGTCCTGTCCTAAAGAAGTGATCGTCTCAGGGAGAGCAACCCAGTTGGGTTATGACATATGCTAGTGAAGCTGCTTGCACAAAGTCACATCATGGACTGGTGGCAAAGACAAGAGCAGAGCCAACACCACCAGTTCAAGGTCTGGCCTTATCACCTACTGCCTTTCTAAAGCAGCTTATTGGCAGCCAGGACATACTCTTCAGAGCCTGTGATCAAGAAACACAGTCAGCACAAGTGACTGCAGGTAATAACTGGAGGCACACACAACATGAGAGAGGAACCCTCCCCCAAAATAACATTTTTTTTCACCCAAGATAAGGTGACAAAAGATCCTGTATATGAAAGTCCAAAGGAAAGCATCATCACCCGCGACAGATCTGCTCCACTCCACAAAAGGTCTGGGATATTCTACTGCAGCTCTTTGGACGCTCTGTCTCCATTAAACTGAAAGCCGTGTCACGCAATCTTTCATGTCATCCTTGTGACAGTACTGGATTTTATGCTTTCAGCCATCATCCATTTATCTTATGAGCACTGTGATCAGAGGATAACACCTTTATATAGAAATGTTTTGATGGGAATCCAGAAGCAGCTAAAATCCTAGTCTGTCATTGTCTGGAATAACATAGGCAGAACACAGCCATAGCCAAAGGCAGTTTAAACAGTGTCAAATAAATGCTGTTCCCTTGCAGTTGAGGACATCTCCTTGCAGCATAAAGAGCTGAGAAACCCACCCCAAATGTGCTCCTGATTAGTTTATTGCTATCAGTGCCCCTTTAGATCCCAGAGAAGAGACAATGGCCTGTAGGCCTTTCACCTAACTTCAACCATCTGAAGATTACATTATGCACCAAGTCTAAACTAGGTCCCAAAGAGAAATGCAGCTCCCTAAGCAATTTACCCCACCTTCCACGGACCAGTATCGACAGTGGGATGTATTGCTCGGGTTTCCACTGCACCACTGACCACAAAGGCAGCCAATTAAGTGAGTAGATTTGGACAGCTGTAGTCAGGCAAAGTAAAATATGCCATTGGTGTATTTGGCATATTTAAAAGAACAAAAACCCTCCATTTTAAACTTTGGACCAACTTCCACTTCTTGGCAGCAGTGATCTTTCTATGGTTAAAAAAATTGGTCACAGAGACCTGTCTTGAAGGAGGGACATGAATTTAGCAGCAAAACCCATCTTTTCACCAGTTCTGCCACTGCATCACATCATTAGCCATCCACTAAACATCTTCGGCTTTGCTCTCTGCGTCTGATGAGATCCATATTAACCTACCTGGTTGCTATTTATAGTGCTGGTCAAGATGTTTGGATGACACGGACGACATGGATCTTGGTCTTTGAGGACCTTAAAAGGCACAGAGGCAAAATGAAAGAAGGAAGCAGAATGACATGCCAAGGCAGGTGGCAAAGCCAGGCCTCCAGCAACCCAGTGCCCAGGTATCTAGGACCCCAGCATTCACATTTTTATATAAATATGATATATGAGGTTTAGTGCTTGCAGCATGTTTTGGTATCTGGGTCTCCAGATATCTGTAGCAATGCCTACATGCTATTGGGGTTCCTCACCAGGGTTGGCTTTAGGGAGGGTGGGCTACAAAGTTGCCTGGTGGGGATTTACTGGTGCTCCCATTATCACAACGTGCCACAGTGGGGGCTTCTTGGAGGAAGGAAGGATTCTTTGAAGGAAAAATTGGCTGTAGCTTTCTCAAGCTGCCATGGTGGCTGCACACAGCCATGGCGGCTGTACACAGCCATGGTGACCACTGTGTTCAGAGAGAGATGTGTGGGACAAGCAGTGAGCAAATTACGAATGGGGAAGATTAACCATCTTCTAACACAGACTAGTCCCGGTTGTAATTTTCAAAAGCAGATAATGACTCAGATGTCAGTAGTGGGAATTCAAATATTAAAAAGAGAAGTACAGAATGTACTTCTGTCCTCCACCAAAAATAAGTAAAACCTTCTGCAAAACCTTCTGCCTAGCAAGGAGCCTTCCCTGGCTCTGTTTGCTCTCAGTGAGGATGATCTTCCCATCCTGCATCAATAATGAATCTTTTCCATGCAGGGCAGAGGGGGAAGGTGAGCAAGAGAAGTGACACGTGGAGTATTTGGGAAGCGCGACTGGCTGCATTGCACTGCTCTGCTTTGCTTCCTGTCTGCCTGGATCCCTCCAGATCTCCTCCCCTTGTCCCTGATCTCTTTACATAGACTTCTCTGGGTTGTAGCGATGCTGGATATGCCCTTTTTGAACATGGGTGGGCACAGCTGTTCCCTGCTGTGACTTAACCACACTACAAAGCAGTCATGCTTCTAAATCCAACTCTATTTACACACTCAAGTGGGCCCTGAAGATGCCAGCTGGGCCATACCCATGAGTAAGCAAGACAAGACCAGTCTGCAATGCCTTCATAAGGCATTCCATGATACTAAGACCTGCCCCCTGTCCTCCCACCCCCTTTTCCCCATGCCAACTTGATAACTGAGTTACATACCTACTTCTGCAGCAGGCTTATGGGAGCTGAGGAATTGGTCTTACAACTGTGAGCATAGTCAATAATTTAACCTCCCTTTTGACAAGTCAGGGTGATGGACCTTCACATCCTGGGGAAGCCACAAGCCAAGCCCTGGTGCTTATTTTGATGGTGTGAGGATGGGCACTGTGGAAAATCTGTACAGAGCAAGTTGCAGCTCCACTAGAACTGAGACTTGGTGTCTACCACTGAGGATTCACAACCCTGTCACCTGGACTTCCCTCAGAATTTCTCCCTGGGCATCGAAGCAACACCAAAAGCAAAGAAGCCAAAGCATCACCTCAATGAGGACCAGATCTTTCTCATTGCAAAGCATGTGTCTGAATGCATGTCCAAATATCTGGGAGAGGGACAGAAACCAATGGACCAGCATCGATGAGCTTAGGGAGCTTCTGACATCAGGCCTTAAAATCAATTGCTGGGAGAGAACCCTGCAGATCTGGGCAGCCAAATGCCAGCAGTTCCACATCCATAAGGCCTGTGGCAGCCTTTTTACTGACTCTAATGGACTGCAAAATCTCACCCTTTAAGTTCAAAGATAACATTGGTAATAGATAACTAATCTACAGTAGTGTTTCTAGGGATGGGAATGGCTATTATACACCCGACTACCTTTTTATCAGTATAATTAAAAGCAGTTGGCTTCAGAGTAAGTAGCAGTGCTGCCTGCCAAAGAAATCAATACTATCCTGCTTGTGTGTGTGTGCCTATGACAAAGTGGATTATCTCCATCTTCCCCAAATAGCAGCTGCAAAGTAAAGAGGAAAAGGGAGAGTGGCTGAATTTGTACCTTCAGGTAAAGTTGCTTGGTGCTTCCTGAAGGGAGGGGCAGAGGCTTTGGGGGATGTTTAAATTTCTCCCCAGGAACAAAAGGAGGGGAGATTAGCTGGACCACTGGAAGGGATGTGTGTCCTGCCCCTTCCTCCTCCATCCCCAGTTTACCAAGACCCCCATGGCCGGGCAGGCGCTGGTGTCTCTGAGGGTCCCTGTATGTGTGTGTGTATGTGTGTGTGTGTTCCTGTCTGCAGTGTGAGCAATTTCACTTGAAAAGACAGAGAAATCCCCTCCTTTGAAAGTCGCAGTGTTTAGTTCTTTCCAGTAATGCTATAATTGGATGGGATTTTCTCTAATACGGAGGGAAAGTCCTTAAGATGATTTTTCACACACCACCACCTTCCTCCTTCTCCTTGTCCTACCTTGTGCAATAAAACTCTCTTCTCCCTCTCCAGCCTCTTTGGCTCCTCTGGGGTGAGGGGAGCTGCTGAAGGAGGTGGGGAGGATGGATTTAATACACTCAGCATAATTGCAGTACCGACACCATGGGGATTTGCTGGGAGAGCCAGAGAGAGCATCCGTTCCTCTGGAAGCAAGCGAGAAGCCGCTCAGATCAACTCAAGCTTGGCTACACAGAGTGATTAGATCTCGGAGCACTTGCCAGTGTTCACATTTGCAATCACTTGTCATCCAACCCTAAAGAAAATAATCAGGGCCCGACCCCTGCCAAATTCCCAATGATTTAAATATCCCCGAATGAACTGCATTTCTAGTATAATTTCACTAGAATGAGTATATCTCTCCATCTAGATAAACACAAACATATCTTTTTATATATGCATATAAAGCAGTGTGTGTGTAAATAGAAATATTCCCTACTAAGGGAAAATATATATGCAATTCTTAATGAGAAAGAAAATGCATTTTGATTTGAGCTCATGAAAGGTTGCAAGCCTTCCTCCAAAAAGTCATGAAAAATTGTACCTCTCTTTGTTTTGTGTGAGCCACAGAAATTTTCTGATTCACAGATAAAATAAAATAAAGTCAAATAAATAAGTAAAATCTCAACCAGTTCTCTCTCTCCCCTAAAAAAAATGAATTTAAAAATCAACAAAAACCAGCAAAAAAACGACAACAGGCAGCCGCCATAACAATATGAAGAGAATCATCGTTGTTATTCCAAAGAGAAAATATCTCGTAGCTCAACCAGTGCCTCCATCCCCTCATTTCTGCCTCTCGAGCCCCCTTTCAAATGACCCAGGGTAAGGGGAAAGCCTGTCATCTGGGTGACACTTGCCCACAGATCCATCAAGCTTTAAACAATATGTTCCAGAGGAGCAGCAAATCTAACCACATACCCAGTCTCGAGGAGCTACATCTTTATAATAATACTGACCATGATTTTTTTTTAATTACTTTTTATTTCCACCCCACCGAAAACCTGCAAATGTTTGAAACAGCGCGATCCACCTCCACCCCAGCTCACCCCCCACCACTGCCACTGAAAAGAGAGAAATTGGTTACAATAGGTAGAGAAAGAAATTAAAAAAGAGATCAATTACTAGTGCCCGGTGGGGTGGATCTGGTGGATGAAGTCGTTTGCAGCAGCGCCTTCGCAAAGTCCAGGGCTGGGGCTCCTGTAAATTGTGATGATCTGGACGAGCCTTACTGAGATTTGCACGGAAGAAGTTGATTTCATAGCAGATGCCTTCAGTGGAGCTCTTGGATATGTGGCTGGTTGGACTGGTGGGGAAGGGGGGTGGGTGTCAGAGGTGTGTGTGCCTGTGTGCGCGCGTGCATGGCTGGGTGAAAATCTTCCTTTTTTAATGAAAAAAGGAGGAAAAAAAAAGAAGAGAGATAACCAACAGATAGTTTCTGGAAAGTTAGTTCAAATGCGTCCTGACCGTCACCGTGAGGAAACAGGGGTATGAGAAGACAGAATGGCAAGAAAGAGCAAACCGAGTAAATAATAACTAAAAGAGAAAAAAAAAAAAAAAAGGAAGGGAAAAAAAAAAAACTTAAAAAAAAAATCACACTTTTTTTTTTTTTTTTTTTTCTTTCTTTTTTTTTTTTTTTTTTTCTGCATTTTAGTAGCTTCGACCCAGGGAGTGAAATCCGGGCAGGTTGTTATAGCTACCCAAATCCACAGGGGTCCCCCCTGTCTATTTAAACCCCCTAAATCTTCCTTCCCCTTTTTAAAACTACATTTTATCCCTTGGCTTGTGGGCCAACGTGCCCCCTAATGAGTATTAAAACACTATCTCCTTGCAATTAGCTCATTCCTGACTTCACGCTCCTGATTGACAGAACAAGCCAAAGCATCAGAATTCTCCCTTTGGCAATAAGTGCTGATTGGGTCCTTTTTAAGAGAGCTACTTCAAACTTTTTTTTTTTTTTTTTTTAATATTTGCCTTCAGTGTCTTGGCTGAGAGAAGAGTTTTTTACCTCTCTGAGATTTTTTTTTCCTTGAGAGTAGTAGAGGAAGCAAGAGAGGATTTACCTGGTCGGGTTGAGTTCACTTCATTTGACTTTTTTTTTAAATTATTGTTATTATTATTATTAAAATAATCATCCTGCCTCAGAAGAAAGGAAGGTTTTTGGCAACTCTGGTTAAAAAAAAAAAAAAAAAAAAAGACAACTTTTCATCAATGGCCTCTTTTGGATATTTCCTGTTTCTTTGTGGGTTGAGTCAGGCTCTGTCAAGTTACCCAATCTGGTGGTAAGTTTTATTCTTCTTCTTTTTTTTTTTTTTTTCCTCTCATTTTCATTTATTTTTTTCCCCTCCTCTGTTTTCTCTGCAACCCCTGCGCTTAAGATGACTTGAAATTCTCCTTTCGTTGCCACTCAGCTAAAGAGGTGGGATTGTTCCAGCGCCAGCAAGTTCTTAGAACCTGCATTTCACCTTTTTTATTTATGCATTCACTTTGTTTATTTTGACTGGGTTATACCTGATCTCTCCTTCTCCTACTGTAAAAGAGAGAGAGCGAGCGAGAGCGATCGGAAAGTTATTTTTTTTTTAAGTGCTTTGATCCTCTCCTGTGAAGAACAAAAGGCGCTGCCTGAATTAAAGAGATAATGATACAAGTTGACATGAGCATTTCAAGGTGATTTCGAGCTAGTCAGGTGGAAGGAAGGGGGAGAAAGGATGAATTTTTTTTTTTTTCCCCTTCGCTTTAAGGAATATTTAGGGAGAAAGGAAAAAAAAAATAAAAGGGAAAAGAGGGGGGAAAATGAAAGAGAAAGGAGATGAGAGGAGGCTGAACAACCTGGGCTGGCTGTGGAAAGGCAGAGCAGGGAGCAGAGACCGGTCTAGGGGTGGTGTGACCGGCGCTGCCCAGCGCAAGATCGGCGGGGACCTGCGCACCCGTTTCCCCCGGGATAACGCGCTTTCTTATCCCGGTTTGTTGTTTCTGGTTTGGGTTTTGGTTTTTTTTTTTTTTGCGCTTTGCACCCTACGCCTTTAAGAGCTTTTTCTCTCTCTCCCCTACAAAAAGCAAATGGTGCTGGGCAAGGCATGTAACTGCAAGATCTGCTTTAATTACCCCGCGGAGGTAATTGGGCTCAGGGAAGCCCCAGAGCGGGCCGACTCTTGCTCCGCCGGCACCGGCGCGAAGGAAGCGTGGGGCTGCGCGGAGCCGAGAGGGGCTGCGCGGGTGTGGAGTGGCCAGCCCCGCTCCCCGCGGAGAGGAGGCCGGGGTGCACGGCACCGGGAGCTGCTGCGCAGCCCGGGCGGTGCTGTGAATAACTCAGAGGCGTCCAAAAGATTTTGCTAGTAATAATTAATTGTTTTAAGTGCATTTAATGTGTGTGTGTGTGTGTGTGTGTGTCCCCTTTCATCTGGCGAGGGGCGTTAGCGGGGTTCAGGTGCGATCGGAGGCGAGCGGGGGCCGCGGGCGCGGTACCTCTGCGCTGCCCGGCGGTGCAGAGGTGAGGGTGTTGAAGGCAGCCTCTCCAAAGTATTTCAGGTATGTCTGAAAGCAGGGAATTCGTTGGGATGGGAGAAAAGCAATAAAATGCAAATGTGTTCTTGGGAAGACAGGCAGAAAGAGCACCTGGACGGGAGTCATTAAAAAGCAATCTTTTATTCCCAGCCACCATCTAACTTATAATTAGAAACTCTGGTTGCATTCCTGATTGGAGAAGGAAACGCATTCCTCTAATACCATCATAAATATTCCCTTGTCACCCACCGAGGGGAGAGGAGGGCAGAGCGGCCCCGGCCCCCCCGGCTCCCGGTCCCGCTCCCGTTCCCGTTCCCACTCCCGGAGGTGCGGGAGAGGCTGCTCTCGGTAGGGAAAAGCCGGGAAGGAGGCGATGGAGAGAAGGGCAGGCAGTCTCTTTCCAAGCCGGGGCATCAGGTGTGTGCAGGGGGGGAGCTAGACGGTGACTCTTTGGGTTTGGGGGGTTGTTTTTCCCCCCTTTCCAATCCTTCCCCTGTGCCATCCAGCGGTTTTAGACTTTTCTTTCGCAGAGACAGCAACCCTCCCTTAGGGCATGGAAATGCAAAGGAGGTTTTGATTGGGGTGGGGGAGTCGGAGGAGAGGCCGGGTGTTGCTGCATTGGCTGCCTAAATTCCCCCCACACACCCCTTTCCCTCTTTATTTATCCTCAAGCAAGATATAACCCCTTGGCTACCCCATGGCTGGAGCTGGGGAACGGCTCTGGGAATTGGGGATGGCAGGTAGCACAGGGTCCCTCGGACACAACTGTGCACATCCCAAAATCCATTCCAAAAGTGTCCTAGTCAAGGAAAGCCTGCTTCCAAGCTGGCTTATTTAGCAGATTGATCGTTCTGCTTCATTTTATTTTAATTTAATTTTGGTCTTTTCTTTCTGCTTGATTATTTTTGCTGTTGGTGGTGGTTTTCTTTTCTAAGTAACTGCAGAGAGGGCCAGAGATTTTTTAGTATGATTGCACAAGCAACAGGCATCCTACCCATCCCTGTTTGAAGCCTCCCCTGTATTAGCTCATAGCAACTTGACTGCTTACAGCAGAAAATCTGTAATTTACCCACCCTAGTGTATGCCTCCCCCCCTCCAAATAATAGTTTGTAATTAAAGTGTAAACTCACCGCAAAGCACACAGAGCTGTGGATACTTATATTTCTTCCAGCTTCAAGGCAGTCTGAGCAAAAGCAAGGAATGAGGAATGATACTCTCCAGTAGGTTTTGGTTAATTATTCTCCCAAAGGAAAGAAATTAGGGGAAACATCAAGTGTGGATTTGTCAGGGGGAGCAGTGGGCATGAGTTACCATAATTGTTGTCTACCTCTAAACAGAGTTCCCTATGTGGCTGAGCTGTTTAAATTGCCATTCCTACTGTGGCATGGGGCACCTGTTTAAAATCAGGCTGTGCAGTGCCTGTGGTCTCCACATAGATCTGGATGAGTGGTACCTTTGGGAAAAGTTCAGTGGTTTAAAAGGGGAAAGATTCCCCAGAGCAGCAATGCTCTCCTGATCTGTCCATGTCCTTTCAGTGATGACTGGGGGGGTAAGTTCCTAAAACCAGAAAATTCCTAAATAATGTATGTACAAAGAGGGATTAAATAGGCTTTAAAAACAATTATTTAAAAATAACAAAATGAGAGAACACCATTTCCCATCGGGACTAATGTGGCAAGTTTGTAGGGATGCACTGGCATGATTTATTGTGGCACAGTAACCCCATGGGACCTTCTCCAACACTGTTCAACCTAAAGTAACTACTGGTAGCAGCAACAGGCTCTTCCATACCCAGGGTGGGCAGATTAAGAGCAAAAATACATTGTTTCTTGTTGTTTTTGTTTTGTTTGGGCTTTTTTTCCCCAGATGTTAGTGCTGTTCATTTTTTGGTTTGTTTTTAAAGAAAGGAGAGAGAGCGCAGCGACTGCAGGAAGTCTCAGGAAATGCAGAAGCAGAATTCACAGGTGGGGGAGGATTAGACGTAACCTGTCCCCTATCCTGTGGGGGTCTGGAGTCCATGCAGAGTCACAGTAACAGCACAGACAAAGCTAAAACTTCTTCCATCTAATTTGGTTGACCAGCTGACTGTACATGCAACAGAAAAAGCTTTTTGGTTTGGTTTAGATTATTTTTTCATCAGTGGCATGTGGCCTGACTTGGTCTGAGGACAGTCAGACTGCAGAAATGATTCAAAAGCAAAAAAGAGTTTGGTTCAGGAGGGGAAAAAAAACAGCAATAAACACAGAGCTTCAGTACTGGGAATCTTAACCTCCAGTAGCCCAGAAGGCTGGTACTAGGGGAGATGATAACAGAGAGGATAGCTGGGCTGAATTAGCAGTACAGGCAGACCTCTTCACAGTGGAGATGCCAGCTGGCATCTCAAATGTCGTTATTCCTGGGATCTGAGGCAGCGTACTACACACTGAGAGATGTAGAAGGTTAAAGTATGTGCCTGGAAAGGGACTGGAAGAGGATGTCTCACAGGAGTAGACAGGCCCTGGCTGGGACCTGATGTGGTCGCATTGCTTTAGGCGGCAATGTCTATCCCTTCTTCTGTTCCCACTGGTAGTGGTGGAGTTCCTCTCTCCTCTGCTGCTCCCTGTAGCACCTGTACCACATCCTAAGTGCGGTAGGTGGAGATTGGCTCCATAACAAACTGGTCAAGGAGGTGAGCCATAACTGCTAGTACCAGAGTGAATGCAGAGTTAATGGACATGCCAATCTGGTATTTGTGGATGTGAAGGATGTGTGTTAGGAATATTTTCCTGGCTGCAGCCTATGTTTCCTCTTGGCTTCTTATTGCTTGTTCCCCCAGACTGGTCACAGAAGCTCTGCTGGCTTACTCACCCACATGGGATGTAGTTGGCCAAAGCCTTTGATGTTCTGCAGTAGCTATTTTATAGCTCATGAAGATTGGAGAAAGTGATCCAAGAGATCTTTCCATATCTGTTGTATTGCAATTCAGGAAACATAAGTGCGGGGGAGCATGGTGGGAGGGAGTGTTGCCAACAGAAAGGCAAGTAACCCAGTAGCTTTACTGCAACAATACACAGGTGCAACACCTGAACATGTTCCTGTCAGAGTCTGATGGCATTGCCACAGTAAGAGCTGTGATGGATGAAGTCCTGGCTTGTGTTCTGGTTCAGGTCTCTCCTGGGATCTGTCCCCGTCAAGGTGGGTGCAACAGCCCTCTGTTTATGCCAGGATGGGTGAAAGCCAGGCTGGATTCTGGATCCCAAGAGGAAGCTGCTTTTCCATTAGTTGCAAATCCTAGAGAAGCAAGTGTGGAGTCTTGGCAGGCTCCGCACCTGAGAAAGCAAAGCTTAGGTTTGGCACAGAACAACTGTGTTAAGTGAGAGATGATCATCCCTCGTTAGCCAGGAGGGAAGCAAAGCAGTGGAAGGTCACCCAAGGGACAGCGTGAACCATGTGTATTGGCACCAGAGCTCCTAAAACAATCTCTAGAGCTCGGAAGTATGAATTGCATCTACTCACTTCTCCTCCGCTCGATTAGCTGGAGTCAAGGATTTTGACATTTCCCAGGTGATGGCATTCATCTTCATTTCCTCTGTAATGCAGCGGGTTGTGAAGCAGTATTAAAGAGTTGTCGTGTTCCTCTGCAGAGGTGGCTCCATTTCAGCTTTACACAGTGCAATCCCTGTGCATGCAGCCCTCTCCCACCCTTGCCCCAAGGCTTGGGAATTGTCTTTATACACGTGTATCTGTGTTACAACAGCATCTTACATGGCCCTGTTTTGCCAGGTAGTGTATAATCCTGGAAGGATGTTTTAGCCTACTCTCAGATAGGAAATCACCCACCAGCTTACATTTTCCTGAGCACAGCATGGGTGATCTTCACCAAAGCAACAATGGGGATAGAGCGCCACTGGGTCTAGGGGATCTTGCTGTGTAGATGTGAGTGGTGAGAAATAGCTCTTGCCTCATCCACGCATAAGATATAGTGTGCAAAGGGTAGGGGAAATATTTTCCCATCTCCATTTTTTCATGGTGGGACTGGAGGAACAGACTCTAATGGTATTTATGTTGCTCCTGGCATAGGCAAGGCATGGAGATTCCATGCTGGTGAGATTAAATGACTGAACCAAGATCACACAAGGAGCCTTTCTCATGGCAAGAACTAAAAATTTTGCAAGGTCTTAGCAAGAAGTCCCTGTTTCAAAACATGGGGAGGGCTGTGATTCTCCCAGAGAGCACAGTGTGTGCTAAAGAAGAGCCCTCATCTACTCAGATTTTAGTCTCATTTTATTAAATTGTGTTGTCCTGCTACATATTCATGGCTTTATCTTTTTTTCTTTCAATTTTAAGAGGACTTTATTAGATAAGTTAACCTGAAAACTAGCAACTTGATATTCAAAGCATTGGATGAATGCATTTTATCAAACAAGCAAGCCTTTCCTAACTAAGATAAGGAACAGTGAATCATTTTCCTCCCCAGCCCTTTTCAGGTAGCCCCAGAGGCAAAACATGTCCTTTACAGATATTTGAACACCTCTAAGACTTCTCACCTGAAAACTTTTGAGCACTTACTAACATGGCTTAAGCTCTGGTATGTGCTCAGGAAGGGAGAGGATGTTTTTCTATTTCAATTTTGCAGGTAAGCAGAGGCAGAAGAATTTAAAGGCCCTGCCCCAGACATTGCAATGAGCCTGCAGTAGGGCTGGGTGTAGCACTAAGATCTATTGAGAGTAGGTTAGTCTTTTTTTTCTCTCCCTAAAGACATCTCTGCACTGGCCTCATGTCCTTGAGTGCTATTGCAGTGCACAGCACCAGGGCAGGGTAAACATAGGACTGCAGCAGGAGCAGGAGACATTTATGAAATGGGTGGGTCCCGTTCTCCTCTCTGAGCTCATGTGCCAGCATGATGAGACATTTCACTTGTGCACACAGCATCTCTTTTTCCAGATTCAGCTCTACAGCTGGATCTGCTGTAAGTAGTTGGTACAGGGGGATGGTCATAACCTGGCATTCTGGCATTTTCTTGGCCAAAAAAGACTTTTGACCTCTCCCTCTGAAGGGTCAAGCTGGAAGAACATTGACTTTTGCTGTGGGGTTTCTCATAGGAAAGAAAAGTCGAGGATTGCTGATTGTACCAGGGGAAAAGAGGCTCCATCCCAAATGTATAGGAATCCTTTCCTGCTTGCATCCCACTTCCTCCAACTGTGATGAGCCAGCTCATCTCCAGCCCTGCAGCACTGCTGCTGCTTTTCCAGATAGACTGCCAGTCTCCACAACTCTTCCCACATCACCAGTGCTTTGCATTGGTGCACAGCAGCAGGTGAAGGTGGCTGTTCTGTGCTAGACTCCATAAGAAACAAATGTTTTTGCTTTGTGTGTTTGGGAATGCAAGGAAAGCCCAACGGGACAACTATGGGCTGATGTGCCAGCTTCTCCCTTGCTCAGCATTTGTGCTTTCTGTACTCGAGTGCATGATTCAAACAGCCCAGCCACATTTCAGGTGGCTTTATTGGGCATAATGATAGCACTTAGCAAGCATTGCACACAGGGGGAATCCTTTGGGCTCTGAGTCACAGATGCTCTATGTGGACAGCTGAGCTGCACACACCATAGTGAACACAGCTGGTTGTGCACTGAGCATCCAGTTTCATCCCCAGGGCATCCTGCAAGCAGGGATGGACTAGTCCTACTCCCATCAATATCCATGCTGAAATTTCCTTCTCAGGGCAGTACTGGACTCATGATCTTGCTCTGGATCTGAAAAGAAATGCTGCAGGGCAAAAGAGTGCAGCTGGGAAGGGAAGCGGTAGAGCATGCAGGAGGTCTGAAGACTGGACCAGAAAGGCTTTCTAGGCTCAAAATAGGCACTCACTGTCTTCTGGTAACATGGAGCTTGGTGCTTTCTGCTCAGTGAGGTGGTGGCAGGTGCTGGTGTGATGGCACTAGTTAAAACCACTGAAATGTAGTGGAAAGGAAGAGGGAATTGTGGGAAAAGTATTGGCCAGAGCACGTATGTCTTGTCCAGGTAAGGCTGGGTAGGGCACAGACTCAAGGCTGCAGCAAGAGCTGTTCCCATCCTGTCTTACTAAACCCATCTCTCCTTTGCTGACACCATCAAGAGCCAAATGAAGGCCCAGGGTCCATAAAAGCCAAGGCAGTCTACTGGGGCTTAGTACTGAAAGGGAAGTCTTTGAGGGCAGGTGCCCTTCCAGGATGGGCTTTGTTGAATCAGGCTCAGGGCTGGTCTTGCAGAAAAGTCACTCCTGAAACTCTAAACCAACTGCGTCCAGATAGCCCAGGCCATTCATAATGCTTTTCTTCCCTTCTGTCCCTTTCAAAGTGGCAAAGTTTGTTTTAAATCCTGTTATCATCTTAACACAACATCTAAAAATTCATCAGTTCACTCCAAATTCTGCTGATGCTTGCAAAAAACAAGGTGAGGGAAGAAGAAACAATACATCCCTTGTTCTGAACTCCTAACATAGGGCACTGCTTTTAAAAACAGCCTGTAAACCAGAGGAGAGCATTATGCATCACAAACGTGTTGTTTGTCTCTTTTCCTTGTTTGTCACCTGCATATTCACAGTCCCCTTCCTACTTGGATGTTGCTGACACCCAGAGAAAGCTTTGCATTTGTAGAGCCTGGGCCATCAAAGGAGTTCAAGGTGCCTTTGGTCTTCTTATCACAGTTTCCGTGCTGGTATAATAGTCAGTTACGCTTTAAATTAGTGTAGTGATAATTCTTAGCAGGGATGCTGTTGCTCTTTTCTAATATGCATATTTCTCCACACTCTGTTGGTGTGAAATGCTTTTCTCTGATTGCATCTTTGCTCTAAGGCTTCACCAACAAGGTCATATCATAGCATGTGGGCTGGTTCCTTTTTCACATCACAGGCCTCAGAAGGCATCCTGGCTGTCTGGGATGATCGGTTCTCCCCTTCAGTGGAGGCTCAAAGTGTGTTGGAGCAGGTTTGCCAGGTTCTTTGAGCTCAGATCATGGTAGACCTTCACGTTTCTGGCATGGCCTTATGTGTATCACAGGTTTAAGAACTGTCCCAGTTGCCAAGCATCAACCCTAGTGTTAAGCTTAAGTATGTCTTCCAGGAAAGACATCTAGTCCAAAAATGAAGATGCTCAGGGTCCCACTCAGAGCCTATGCATAGGTTCTACTTCCAGGTAAGATGCTTGATGGGATCCTGATTGTCCTCAGAGGTCTCAGAGTCAGGGATTGTATACAACCCACTGATGACACACTCCTCACTCAGCAGCAGATGGAGGCCAGTCAAGAAAACCTTACAGTATCTCAGTAGCACTTGGTGCCTCTCCGCAGGAGAAAGCCTTGGGGTGGAATTCATTTTACCCATTATGTATCTGCAATTTCGATGTCTCCATCCAAGCCAGGTGCTCTTCGCTCCTTTCATTGATGGGAAGTGGGCACTTTCTTATGGTGCAATTTCGATATCTGTCATTAGACTGAGCTTGACTGGTTAAAACCTCTGCAGCTGTGAAGAAGTTGAAGCAACCAGCTCCACCACTGTCATACAGGTTTAAGTCAGATTATATCCAAAACAGGGATATAACTCTTTGAGAGTTTCTTCATTTACTTCTTTTCTAGCTGTTAAAATATAAGTTCTAATGCCCATTGCCTGGCATAATCTCACACAGCTAAAATAAAGTCATGGACTTTTTCTTCATCATTCTCCTATGTTTAAATAAGCTCTTCAGTGCACAATGCTCATTGGTGTGTTGGAATGTGTGCAGCCATGGTATGTTATTGCAGGAATGTGCATGCCATCCAGGCTGGTACTAAAAACTTCTAGGCCATCCCTTTCCTCAGCAAATTCACATCTTGTATTTTGTCATGTCTCAGCATAGGCTAAGAAGCTTAGGTGTATTGCAGCTTTCTCTGTAACATATTTAATCCTGACTCTAGTCCAGCACACTGAAACACATCCAGCCTCCCATCATCCTCCAACCACATCCACAAGTCACCGGCATAAGCTTGTGATATAACTTTAGATTAAATGGAGGTACAAAACGGCTTCCTTGCTTCCCTATCTTGACAGTTATCTCAGCAGAGGACATAGCAACTCTTATTAACGCCAGAGTTGTATCTTCTTTCAGACAATTCCTCTCATTTTGTTACAGTTCTCTGAAATCAAAAGCTTTTATTTTTTCCTAGTCTGTAGCTCCTAAATTCACATTCCAGGTTGCTATTTCCTCTGCATGTCTGTTGGAAGATGCAATTTTATGGCAGAAGTTATGCACGTTCAGGTTTCCAAGGAAGTTGCTGTCATTCAGCAGAACTCACATTGTGGCACAGAGCAGCGAGAAAAGGCAGAGCCCATCTCTGCTATAGCCAAGCCTGAGAAATGAAGCCAAAACAGCCAAGAGTAGAGTAGGAGTTTCTTCTCTTTCCAAAAGGGTGCACATTGCCTAATAGAGATATTTACAAGGGGGTGGGAAGGCAGGAATGAAACTCCTTGACCAGTTGCCATTCACTTTGTCCCGCTGCCCCCAGAAGAACAACGATAGAGCCTGTTGCTAGACAGTGTTGTGTGGCATGACAGAAAGCAACTCTAAATCCTTTGCAGTCTGAGGGACGCACTTAAGGGAACCTTTCTATTTTTTCACGAACCTGCAGTATCTGGGAAGAAATGGGACATTCCAAGCTCTCTCTGGACAGGTAGGGCCCCATCCAAATCCCAGTGAAGACTGGGGAAATACCAGTGGGCATCAGATAAGATTTGTAGAATTTACTGTGACACCCGCAGTTCCTTTAGAGGCATAAAAATCTGGTTAATACTGGGTTTGGGGAAATCCAGACTTAAATCCTACCCCTTCTGGGGGGAGAATGATACTGCAGCTTTAGTAGTCTGTAGCCTAGTTTCCTTCAGAGTTATTGGTGACAAATAAGATGCAATTCATGTGATGTATGTTAGATATCTACTTCCAGATGAGATGAGTCACATCCCAGCTGTACCAGTTCTCTCACCAGAAGATCCTGGATGACTAGGTCAGACAAAGATATCTCCTTTTAGACAGACGAATCTATCTGCCTTTATTTTTCTTTTTTTCCTTGGAGTACATTCCTAAAGGCTAGGAACATGTAGGCATTCTGTGATCTAAATACTCATGTAGAATACTGAAAGAGGAGACCTCCACTAGAAGACTCTTTTGAAAATACTGGTGGGTGTTTCTTTACATCTTTAATGACCGAATTGCCTTTAGACAACCACCATTTGAAGTCCTGGCATTGCATTCCACATATATATAACAGAGCTGAGCAAAAATCCCATATTTCAGAAAGGTGTTTGACAGGAATTCAGTTTCTTGCACATTCTTCCATGGGAAGAACAATTCAGTTGCATTTGTTGCGAAATAAATTGCCTTACTGATCCAGAACAGGAGAACTGGGTACCTCATTTGACCCTGCATACCACTAGGCTAGCCCATTCACCAGCTCGCTCATTTTTTTTCAAGGCCTGGATACGCTTTCATTTACAAATAGTGTAACTGGAAAGAGAAAGAAAGTGGCAGCCTGAGCTCCAGGGCCTGAAAGTTGTTTTACTTCAACATTAGCAGAGGTGTGGTTTGGTCACCATCTGGAAAGATACGATAGTGGAAGTGCTCAGACAAAGCAACAGGAGACTAAGTGGGAAAAGACATAAAAGTGAATTGCAAGGCCATTTAGAAGCATAATTCTTGCTTTATGCCTTAGATTTATGGACTGCATTGCCATAATCTGACCACTTAACTAATTTTACTGAGCTGCCCCTTGTCAGTGGATTGCAGTGAGTAGTCCTTGAATACTCTTAGCTCATTCTGAATGTGAGGAAAAGTGGATTAGCATTGTTGCTTTTATTGAAGTGCTTATTTCTCCTCACATGTCATAGAGAGAACAGAGGTTAAACAGCACAGATTTAGCTACCTGTTAGGCACCTTAGATTACTTGAGATGCATCCCACCGTGGGTTTGCAATTATAGGTACAACAGCTTCTAATATCATCAAATCATTCAATCCAGAAATCATCTCATCCATCCTCATATGTCCCAGGCTGGATTAAATAGACCTAAATCAGAATTGTGAAGAAGTAATGGATAAAAGAGGCAGTTAGCACTGAGTCATTACTAACAAGAATATCATCTGCGTAAGGAAGTAACTTACTGGATGACAGCCTTTTTTTTAACAGGACGGGTCATGGATATTAATGGATTGATTACAAAACCTGAAAGGCACTTAATGCAGAAGACTAAGAGCATAGTGGGAGCTGGTTGCCTGGAAAAGTATATGGTTCAGACAGATGGGGCAAACGACTGAGGACTGAGTCGAAAGAGAATAGATAAGACACATTAGCAGAAGATTGGGAATCAGACAGGGAAATGCTAATTCAGTGGCTACTGAAATCCTTGGTGCAACTTGCCCACAGGCATATGGGAAGTCTGTGATAGAAACCAGAGTTGAGTCCATGAGTCCTGCTGACACAATGTGTAGTCTCAGTGAATGGCAAATGAAGGGTTCAAGTTTAGTCATAGTACAGGGCAGTGTGCTGTCAGTACAGCTTTCTGATATTGCCATTAAAATTAATTACATATAAACTGTCATGTTTACCAAAAGACTCTCCAAACTGCAGTACAGAAACTAATTCAAGGGTTAAATAGTCTATCATACATTTGCAGCCACAGATACAGGGGTGGTGTCTGCCACCAGCAGTGATGAGCTCCTGTTGCTTCTGACAATGGTACTCAGACAAAATAAACTGAGAAATTCTTTCCTGCACACAGGTTCCAGGAACTGGGCAATAAAGGCTTTTGTTTGGATTCTTGCATGCAAGAACCTAATTTGTCCATCTCTAGTACAAGCAGGGTAGGGCAACATGCAAGATCTTGGCTATCTAATGAACTGCTGGGATAAACTAGGGGGGGAAGGCAACTCAGGCTAAAGCACATCATTAGGACATAGGACTTTTAGTCATATCCCTTCTTTACCTTTCACAAGCCTAAACAAACAGATTGGTGGTCTGGACAGAGGAGAATCACAAAGCTGGCAAACAAGACTGTTTCCTACAGTCTCTGGCAGAAGCAGGCTGTGCACATCGCATTTCAATATACAGCGTGGGGTCACTGAGCAGAACCTGAAGTACAGGAGCAAGACCTGTGCTGGAGTTACTTTTGACTCACTACTGCAAAAAAAAATACCCACTAAGGTGAGGATAACGTCCAGGGCAGCTGGACACACATGAGTCACTATGACAGACACCATGAGTGAAGTGTTTAAGTTTGCTCACTCTGATGCAGAGATGTACATAGTGCTTACGCACTGCAGCCGTGCTGAGCAGGATTTGTCGTCATACTCTGTCTTAGAGCTGGACATCTCATCTGAGGTAGTCATCTAAGTTCCCCTCCTAGTCAATGAATGAAGGCTGACACTTCCTCACTGTGATTCATCAGACCTATCTTTGATGTCAATCTTTGGATGCAATGACTCTCTCTGTAGCAGCCAATCTCTCTGTGCTGGTAATCAAGAGAACAAAGATGACTAGTTGAGTGCCTGACTTCTCGATAAACAAGGTTAGGTCAAATGCTCTAAATCTACCATGGCCAAATCCTTATGTTCATCCTGCCCACAGCTGTAGGCCCATGGACAAGGAATTTCTATTTCTGCAATAGTCCTTTCTGGTTTTCTATGGTGCTAGCCTACAGTGCTAAGGCTGATTCAAGAAAAGTGCTCTTGCATAAGCATCATTCACCAAAGAAACAGTCAGTTGGACTGATTTTTGTAACTGGTGATGAGCTGCCAAGTGGAGGCAGTGACAGAGACCACCCTCAAGGCTGGTCATGATTCTGAAATTGCTGCTGCAAGAGTCCCCAACTCATATTGTCTTCTCCTGAGGTTGAGATTTTTATGGCTCTGCTGACCTTGCTGATAAGATCTGTACAAATTTATTCACACACTTGTGCTGTCTAGTCCTCAAATTCCCAGACTGTTTCTGTTAACGTGAATAAGGAAGAGTTTCGCTTATCTTATATTTCCTTGATCTTAAAGATGTCAGGAAAGATGACTAGGATTTTCTTTGATGCCAGAAGAATATGCCAGCATCAATATAATGGAAGAGTGAAAGAACTGATGTGAATATCCCTCTACACTGCCTAAATTTCAGGTCTCTATATAGGTTTTGTTATTAAAACTCTTTGGGTGCTAAGTTAGGCTTGAACTTAGCCTTAGGCACTGCAAAGTAAATTAGACTTTATTATTAATATAAGGAAAGGATAGATGAAGACACCTCAGGTGTTTTTTGTGTGATTTTCAGGCAGTGTTGGCCCTCTTCTATGGGAAATTCAGGTCCTTCCTAAGAGTGTTTAAAATGCAGACCTGTAAGTGTAAGTAGAGACCTTGCGCAAAAGGACCAGTGTCCTTCAGGACATGTGTTTCATGCTACCTGGCTGGCAGGCTAGCAGCAGGGCAGGGACAGACTCATGGAAGAGCTCTCGGACACATTTCTCCTCTACTCCATCTCTTACAACTGGTTTCTGCACAAGCCAAGGCTTAAGTAACCCTGCTGCCTGTCAGTTTGTCCCCATGATGACGTTTGAACCTATTGGCCTAATGAGTTTCATTTGGCAAAGGTTTTCAAAGATATTGGATATCCACAAGTCTCACAAAAACTGGCAGTTAAGTAGCAGGGAGATACGACCCTCCAAGAGGGAGAGGCTACAATGTGTGTGCATCTGTGTGCAGGCCATGCGTGCATGTAAGTAAGCATGCACATGTGTGCCTGCATACGTGTGTGTGTTCACTGTTCCCTGGACATCATAAATCCAGACAGAAGGAAAGAGAAGCCAATGCTCACAAGTTTCAGTGCCCACAGAATGATTCCTTGCTCTATGTTTTCTAGTTCTTCTTTTTTTTTTTTTTTTTTTTTTTAAATCCATTCATCTGTTTCTTCCCCCTTCTTTCTCTTTCTGGCTATGTCATTTGTGGGAGGAAGGAGAAGATGAAGGGAGTGAGCCATGCCATGAACCTCTTGATAGACAATATTGCATCATATGACTGAAGAAGAGATGAAGCAAATGAACCTTCTCATTGGGTTCAAGAAGGATGAGGGCTCCTTTGCAGCCCCAATTTGTCTCCATACCAGGACATATACCATTGTGTTCCTCCTCTGGTATGCACCTGACAGCACAGATGTGCATTGCAGGCATTTTGGTAGAAGGTCACAAGATAGAGTGAATAAGAGTGATGAAGGCTTTGTGAGAACAGTTAGCTTGTGTTTTGGGAGCACTGAAGCATAACACCTGCAGAAATTCTCTGGTGGATTGGTGTTGGCAGCTCCCAGTGACATCACCTACAAAAGGCCAGTTAGAAACTACTGTGAGGATTCTCTAGAGAGAAGAAATACACATTATGAAGGATGATAGTTATATGCATATATAATGCATATGCCTAGGTACACATACGTATGTATATGCATAGCCAGCTACATGCACATAGCCCTCTCCTTAGCTTTAGCTTCTACTCCAAAGACAAGTCAAACTCGAAGGAAATCTTCCCTTGACTTTAACAGACTTTGGAGCAATCTCATGTCTTAGACTGTGAGCTCCTTTAGGGCTTGATTCTGCAAGTTGCTTCATACTTTGATTCTGGGCCAGGAAAGTGCTCCTTAGCCTTGTGTTTATCCTTAAATATCTGGGCAATTCTGCTCATTTTCTATGCACAGGCACCAAGCTGGGTCACACAGGTTGAGATCAAGCCTAAGAGCAGGGAGTCTTTCCTCTGTTGGGCTGGTACACAGCACATTATTATACATGCCATCAGGGACATACAGTAATAATGTATGTAAATTGCAGGCATATCTCAGTGCCATCTCCAATCCCATTGCAAGAGAGAGAAGGAGCCCAGTTAAGGCTTGTATATATCTGACAACATGGAGCAAAACTTGGCTAGGAGCTAGATGGGGTTTTGGGGCATGCAAAGACAGAATTGCAGAACTTTACTGTGTATCCTAATGGGCTTCAGCACTTACAAAATCTATCCATATACTACCTATCCCTATCTTCACCCAGGTTGTGGGTATGATGGGTGCTGAGAGTTTCTGCTCTGAGCTCCAGAGGATTCTGGCTAATCTCCAGCGTTGGCCAGGATTCAATCAATGTGAATAATTGATTGAGTAGTTCTGTGGAATAGAATAATGTTGGCTATGTTGTGCTACTGAGATTTGAGAAACTTGGGTTCAAAACCCTGCTTCAAATCAAGCAGAGGAAACTTACGAAGCTCACTTTCCCATACCATGGGTAAGTGCCCTAACCAGTAGGTTGCTGACTATGAGTACAAAGGGGACATTGCGTCCTCTAACTTCACTTTGGGAATGGCACCTTAGGGGATGGGCACATGAGCAAATTACCACAAGGTAAGTTAGGGTGTGAACTAATAAGATGCCAGTTTTTCTGTGGTAACTGCCCGTGTGAATGCTCTTAGCTGCAATAAATACAAGATGGTTCATATATACCAGAGGGTAAGAATGTTCACATGGGTGTTACATGTCTCACACCCTGGTTTGACTCCTAGTAACTTGGGTCTGTGCCTCTAGCCTTAGTACCCTTGAGAATGCATCTTGAAGAAAAACATTAAGTTCTTCCTTTTTTCAAAAACCCTAAACCTGCCATTTCTATATTTACAATTATAATTATTTTAGTGCATTTTTGGTTTGCCAGAAAGTATTTGCTGAGCTTGACTCCACTGAACTCTTTTGGCAGAGCACAGTTGCACCTGAGATTCATGTGGCCAACCTTAGCCGTCATGCGCAGATAATCTACTGACGCCTCACAAGCTCTGCAGTCAGACACCTTCTGGGTATTGACATAATGTTAATATTCCCATTTCTCATAGCCAGTCTCTGAGTCCTGAAGAGGTTTAAACATGTGGAGGTATGAAAGTTAGTCACATAAAACACTATTTAGCCACTGAAGAAGAGGTGGTGTGGCTGGAAGATGAGCATTGCTTGCAGGTTGCTTTGAGGTCACTAGGTGCTTACCGCTTTTTCAATGCACTTCCCTTAGGCCTTGGAAATGGCCACAGAGGAAGACAGCAGCTCTGGAGAGAAGACCTTGATTTCATTTCTTGGCAAACTGATCTGGGATTGCAGAGATAGACAGCTTTGCCTAAAAGCAGGCTGAGCATAACTGCATGAGCCCAAGTGACTGAACAAGGGAAAATGTCTTTAAAATGTTCCAGGAACTGGACTCAATGTTCCAGTCAAAAAAAAAAAAAAAAAACAAACCAAAAAAGCCAAACCAAATCAAACCAAAAACCAACCACTTGTTTAAGGGGTGGAACCTTGTCTTGTGATGATCCCAAAGGCTGGCTGACTCAAGTTCTCTTGAGGCATCTCCTTTCAAGTTAGTTTGAGAAGATTCAATTCATCCTTAAGGAAGCATTCCACCAACCTGGGACAACTCTGTTCTTAACATAAGGCTTTCTCAGAAAGTTTAAGGACACACACTGTTCCTAAGCCTACAAGGATTTGTATTTGTATTCTATTGGGTGACAGCACACTCCTCTAACAGATCTCTCTATGGAATTCACTCAATTTTAGCCATGTATTGCTTAACTATCTGAGCCAATCATCTTACCTCCCCATAGAAAGATGGGCATCTTCTGAAGGCAATTCATCCTTCCTGAGATAGGTATCTTCTTGGTGGATGTGATGAATCACTGTCTGGAGTTGCCTATCTTTCTCTATCCACTCTAGAAACAGCCTAAACACCTACCTTTTAGACAGCTAAAGTTGGGAGGTATGACTGAGTGCCTAAACACCCAACAAATGTCATTGATGTGATGCCAATTGGTGTCTGGAAGGCTTTTATCTCTATTTTAAGAGTGGCTGATGAGAAGCCTTCAGTGTTTGTCAAGTCCTTGACCTTCCTTGTTGATTTTGCCTGGAGATACGAGGTAATAGACCCAAATCCTTTCTGGTGCAAACAGCTCAACTCTTCCAATTGAGGCACATAAACAAACTGAAGTAGATACTTCTCTGCAGACTTCAGAAGAAAGAAAAAGCTTGCCATTAAAATATATTTTAAAATGAAAACTGAATGGGAAGGCAGGTCAACTCCATATACTAAAAAGGCCTCAGAAAGAAATGAAAATTACCACCCTTCCCATGGAAAGAAAGTCTTACGTTCTGTCTTCAGGTTGAAACAGAACCTGCCAGTTTTTAGCTTTGGGGTGAACAACAGGATGTTAATCAGGCCAAAAATTTGACAGGGTTCAAGAGGATTTTTCCACAGAGTATTTTTAGGCAATATTTACAGAGATATCACAGACATTTAGAATTGTCATAATTAATGACATCAAATATTGTGGGGCTTTTATTTCTGGGCTTAAGGTGATATCTGGATATCGAAGACCAGAATAAGATTCATGCAAGGAAACACTGTTCCACAAATGTCCTGTGCAAGGTACTTACATTTTCTTCTGAAGCAGCTTGTCCTGGCCACTCTAGGAAGGGATTACTGGCCTCCGGTCTGTTAATTCACGTTTTCTTGTAGAACTGGAGCATTGTTACAAGCCTGGTGTGCAAAGTGTTAATCCATTTATGGCTGCAATGGAGACACTATTATCTTTATAGATAAAATAGAAGCAATTTTTCATCACTGCATCCTTCAGAGGGTGGCTGATGGATTGTGACTAGCCAATGGCTCAGCATAACTTTGACAATGTTTGGGAGAAATATTAGGCTGAGTTGCCAACACTGCATGCTATCTATGCTGAAAGGTGATTTAAAAACTTCTTCCTCTGAACTTGCTGTGTAATTTTTTTTGTGAAAGTATATGGCTCATGAGAAGTATAGGATTCATCTTAGCAAGCTTCTGCTATCTGGAAATTTAACATCTAGTTTATAGCTTACATGTAGACTACTTTTGTAGGGTCTAACTCCCCCAGAAGGCAATTCATCCCACCTAGACACTTATTTTAGGACAGAGCAACTCGATCTTCTGAGGCCCTGATCTCTCTGTTAGGAGGACAAAGGGGGATGAAGTGATATCATTAATCAGATTCCTAACTTTTAGGTTGCTACAGAGAGGTGAGATGAACTCTGTTCCAGGTAACCAGCTTTGGCGTGAGCACTGGTTTCTGCCATGAGCACATGTGAGATTTCAGTCCTGATGAATCAAGAGGGGTGTTTGCAAATCTGTTGAAGCCCTTCAGCCTTGAGAACCTGTTTAAAGCTGAAATGGTGTGAACTGGCACAGGTCTATAGCCTAGAGGATGGGGACTGCAGCTGACAAATATCACACCAACAGTATTACAGTGCAGAGGTGAAATATGAGGTCACTGTGGCTGAGGAAGCTTCAGAAGCTTGCTTGCACAGTGTTATGGCTTGAGAAGTTTACTAGTACCTACACGTTTTTTTAAAGCCTAATTGTGCTAACATTATAGCAACCCTGACTCCAGGGAAGTTTTTAACCAAGCTATGAATCTCTGGAAGCTTCCCTCTTGCTCTGTTTCAGACCTCTACAGTGAGAAAATCTCTGTCTCCAGACTGATTTCATAAGCATAAACCTCATAGTTTCATTAGGCTTTTGTGGATGTGTGCTCAGATGAGACAACTTGGAAATGGGGAGATTTCCTCAGAGCAATCTGAGTAAGTAAGAGATGTCATTGCAAATAGTGTGGCTTTGCAGAATACAAGTTTGGTCTCCATCGAGCTTCAAAATTCCACGGCAATTTTTTTAATGATGGTTATTCCATTCTTGATGTTATAGCGAAAGTGACAATAACTGAATTTCTAGGTAAATCCAAGTTTCAGCTTTGCAGAAAATTAAACAAATTTGACTATATTTTTCTCTAATTGAAATATTCATTTAGTTTCCTGTAACTCCACAGTGTCTGAACTTTTCTGCTCTTCGCATCATGTTTCACCTAGGTTTTACGAAACTCTTTAATTTGATGCAATATTTGGAAAGTCAGAGGGAATGGTGGGAGTAGCAAGCTCAGCTCTTTGGTCCATGTCTCCTGGGCTTTCTTATAAATACTGAGAGCTGGGTCCCAGAGATGACTGGGGACGTCAGCAGTAATTGATTGATAAGGTTTAATTGCAAAATACACTGCATGTGTTGGATTTGGTAAAGCCAGAATTAGTCCTATTGGACATTTTTTGTATGCAGACATCTATGTGTACATGTCTCAGTTTGTGAACTGAGTTCTGTCCTGAGAAACTTCAGCATTAGGTGACTGATAATTTGGTCCATTTAAAAGTGGGTCTGGGATGTAAAGCTGTATGGGTTCATTTCTTAAGATGACAATGAAGATTTCACCACATATTTTCCATTTCATTCAGACAACTTGTATTGGACTGAAATGCATTTTTGGGAAGAGCTTTCAGTTGTGATCTTGAAAGGGAGGGAGAGCCCATCCTTTCTCTTGATGGACTTGGCCAGCTGGGGATTCATTAACTTCACTGTACTTCAGGTCTACCCCTCAGCTGAATTTGGCTAGTATCAGTGAACCATCGCTGGTTCCCATTTCAATGCTAGAAAAAAGCCCTCATATAATCTATGTATCTGGCTGGGATTTTGTCCCCTGCTGGGTATGTCGTTTCAAGAGAGCCCTGTGGACCACTGAAGGTCTGGGAAACAAGTATTTCTGTATTCTGTCCTGGGCTTGGTGATGTGAGCAGGGCTCCTCTTATGTTGAGATCACTGCTGATCATGTCTATTTTCTACCTGAGCAGCAGAAAACATAGATGGGATGGGGGAAAAAAAAACAACTGTCAGTGTGTCTTTTGTAATATATCTGTTCTAACAGCAATGAGGTGTGTTTCTGACTTAGAGTTAGCTGTACTGTCACAGTACCTATTACTAAGGACCTTTGGTGAACTTTATTTGCTGATTTTTGTCTCGGAAGAAAGAGGGCTATTAAGTGATTTATAACTTAATTTATTTTTAAGAGATAAATTAAGTTTATCATTTTCTATAAGCTCAACTCTCTTACAAGGGATTCTGGCTGCCTCTAGTGTAACAGTTTTGTTGCTATTTCATACAAGCTTTTCTTAATGATTTAAGCTGAAAAAGATTCAGGAATTTAGATTTTTTTTTAAATTGTTACTGTTGTTAGATACTTCATTTGTGCAAAATGGAAGGTTTTTTTTGAGGAATATGGGCTGATGCCCATCTTGCAATAGCATCTCTCAGCAGAGAGGTGTATCAGCGTGACTGCTGCCTCTCTTTAATACAACTTTTAGACAATTTTGTACTGCCTGAGGGTTTAGAAGGAATTAGGATCCAGGTCTAAGGGTTTGCCTGTGTGTGTAAGTAAGTTATAGCAAATTAAACTCATGATCAAGTTTCTGCGGTGCAACAAGTTACCACACATCAGCTGACCCTTGGTAACTGTCTGTGTGCTCAATGCTAGCCTGCAGCAAGTGAGGTAATTAGACTTTGCTTACCCACAATAAAAAAAGGGTTAATTTAAATCACATTCACTAGCATTTGCTGTAGGCTAGGAATCCACATATGTAGAATTGCTGTAGGTCAACTAGCAAGTAGTAATTTGAACTCCACTTGGTTGACCATGAGATTGAGCCTTAAATGGAGATCTCAATTTATCATGTCTGTGTAGTGATTCCTTCAGGATGTACTCTAGGACATCCATGCTCAGATATCTGCAAAAGAAACATCTTCTTCTGTCTCCTTTATAGTTTATAAAGAGGAGAAATGGATGAGGGGCCTCCACATGACTCTTCAGAGGAGGTTGGGTCTCCCAAAGTTCTTGTATCTGCCAATCCCACAAGCATATCTCAGAAACTATGAATAAATGTGACTTACCTCCTTTCAAAGAAGGGTTTCCTTTTGAGATACTCCACTGCAGATTATTCAGATGCATGCACTGTTGACTACTTATATTTCAGAGCTCGTGAGGAATAAATAGCACTTAATATATTTGCAATCCAGGTTGCTATGAGATGATGTCCCATGTAGGTAAATCATTAGTGATTTATATGCATGTTCTATGGGTATACATGATGACTCAGAGAACAGGAGATTCTCTGCAGCATGCAATTCCTGCCTTCATGTAAGCTAAAATAACAGAATTGGTCAAGTTCCAAGCCTGAGCCCACAGGGTATCAACGGAGAGTCTGAGAGTTGTAGAAATGACCCAAACAAGCAATTTTTTTTAATTATTTATTTTTAAATCAGCATCTTTCAAGAGCCAGTTTCCTTTCCCTAACACAGCCCTTTCTGTAATCTCACTTTAGTGATTCTTTATCCTGAGCAAAGAAGGACTTCAGTTCTATGCTGCACATAGTGAATTTTCAAACTGAATAGTAATAGACCTACTAAGAGTTTTATACACTTGGCTAAACATAGGTCTTTAAAGTAACTTGAGATTTCCCTGGAGTCCATGTGCTGCTCCAGGAGGTTACAGGTCTCCCATAGGTCCCATGTCATCTTTGAAAACCTTGTGTAAGTATCTTGTACAGGATCTTTCATGTGGAAATATTTAGGCAATTAAATTGATTCCTGCACTTCAGATTCAGATATTTTAATTTGTTTTCCTACAATATAGACATCAATGCCTAACTAGTTATCTGAGGCCTGCTACAGTCCATGGATATTTAAGGTTTATTATAGTTATGTATCTTCTATATAGTTATGTCATCTGAGGTATAAGCATGCTTTACAAAGACAGAATGGAGCCAGGTGGATTCTGTAAAGCACCTTAAATACTATTCAACACACCTATGCTTAAGCAATTGAGTTCTACCCTGAGAATTCAGCATATCGTAAGCTAAGGGGAAAAAGAATCAAGATAATTTCAAGCAGGCACATACAATTTCTCCCCAAATCAGCTGTTAGCAAGCTTGCTTCTGAATGTCTGTTTCCTGAATAAAAGTGCTATTATGTAAAATAACATTATCTAAATTAGCCACAGCAATGAACATTTATCTTGGTATTCGGAATGATGGTTGAGAGGTCTATGGCCTGGCCAAGAAGCTCTTGACTATAATAAGACATATGGGGAGTCATCAATAATGAAGTCAGTGAGATGAAATACGAAAGAATTAACCATCCTCCTGTGTTTTGGTTCAGTTAATTTGGACCAGGTTTAGCCTATGTTCAGGAATGTGGAAGCTCACTTTGCCAATAGGTGGGTGGAAGCGAAGGAAGACCACAGTTTCCAGAACTAGCAGTCCAGCACCAGTTGCCAATTTTAAATTGACTTTAAATACTTGTCACTTTCAAGAGTAATCCAGTGTTACTGATTTAGATCTGTGTCTATTTACCGTTGAAGGATAAAATTAAGATGTCAGTCTTACCCAGAAAAGTAAGTTGTGGTGTTGCATAGGATAATCTTAAATTTACTGGCACAGCAGCTGAACTAAAGCTAAAGACAGGTGGGTTATCAGAGAGTTTAACTCCCTTTGTGATAAAACTATGCACCATCTTCAGATGACTCATTGCAATGTAGTTTTTGTGGCTTGACATGTTACCAGCCATCAACAACACTGCAACACCTGTATATGACCTGAACTTAATCTAACGTCAAAGCAAAAGGAAGAGACTTAAGCCTGTATGTCTCCCAGTTGGTGCAAGCTAAGAGCACTCGCGTGGACAGTTGCAGCAGCTCTGCTGGCAGGCAGGAACTTGTCAATTACTTTATCTCATTCATTGTGTGCCAATACCTTGCTTCTCATCACCTTGGTGAGTAAACAGAGGGAGGTAAAGCCCCTACCTCTACATTTATGAAAAGTGTTGCTATGTCAACAAGCACAACTTCACACAGACACACATGAGCTATGCACAGGCATGCATCCTTCAGTTTAAATGCAAGCTGACGGGAAAGAAGAACCCACATGATCCAGTGCACCGAGCCCTTCAATTGAGTTGATATGATGATACAGCTCCAGAGTGAGTGCACCTGGACTACTGTATTCCATCCCATGCTCATGCCAGAAAGTTATTGACAATCTGGAGGGTATTCAAAAAGCTAGAGGGCTGAAAGGACTGATGCTTATGAGCAAAGATTAGCAAGTACTAATCTGGGCCAAGTAATGATATGATAATAACTCTCAAACTTTCATAAGGTATATATAGTAAAAGAAAGCAAGAAGAATCATTCCACAGGGTACCAGTGGGCATGACTAGGATAACAAAAGAAAGGGGGATACATTAGATACCAGGGAAAGTAACTTGTCTGATAGAATGTCAGAGTGTAGAGGAGTGTTTTACAATAATGAAAATATCATCAGTTAAGTTGTTTGGCATGATCCCAGGCAAACCATAGGAAATTTGTGATGGAGGTTTCTATTCTATGGCTGGATGGAACCAACATAAATCAGTAATTTTTTAATGAAATTCAGTGAGGGCTGATCTTCAGCTGCTATGAATCACCATAGCTCCCTCAACTTTGGTGAAGCTGTTAGATATCCAAAGAGATAGAATAGGTAACTGAAGAGCTGGAATTCAGCTCTTCATTTATGTATGGACTCCCAGGGCACTAATCTGTGTACTCAGCCTGAGGACTTGGACATTCACTTAGTGAGATATGAAACTGTGAAATTGCCAATTTGTGATTTTGTGTACCAGATATAACAAAGCATATAAACTCATAATTTTGTATTGACTTCGATAATTTTCTGTGACCAGTTTGTGTGCCTTCACAGTGTTAATTATGAAACATATTTTCTATCCCAGTAAGTAATTGTGTTTGGCCCCCCAAAACATTTTTCTCTCTAAATTGGAGAGATACAGATTTGATGGGTGAACTGTTCAGTGCATGAGGAATTAATTGGTTGGTCACATCCAGAGAGTAGTGGACAATAGCTCAATATCTAGATGGAGATCGATGACAAATGATATCCCTCAGGGGTCCATACTGGGACCAGAGCTGTTTAATGTCTTCAACAATGACATAGACAGTGGGATTGAATGTACCCTCAGCAAATTTGCCAATGACACCAAGCTGAATAGTGCAGTTGACACATCCAAGGTACAAGGTGCCATCCAGAGGGACCTGGACAAGCTCAAGCAGTGGCACCATGTGAACTTCATGAGGTTCAACAAGGCCAGGTGCAAGGTTCTGCACTAGGTTGGGGCAACCACCGGTATCAATACAGGATGGAGATTAGAGGGATCGAGAGCAGCCCTGTGAAGTACTTGTGGGTACTCGTGGAAGAAAAGCTGAACATGCCCTGTCAGTGTGCACTTGCAGCCCAGAAACCAACCAGGTACTGGGCTACATCACCAGCAGCGTGACCAGCAGGTCGAGAGAGGGGATTCTCCCCTTCTACTCCTCTCCTGTGAGACCCCACCTGGAGTCCCACACCCAGCTCTGGAGTCCCCGGCACAGTAAAGGCATGGACCTGTTGGAGAGGATCTAGGAGAGGAACATGAAAATGATCAGAGGGATGAAGCACCTCTCCTATGAGAAAAGGTTGAGGGATCTGGGGTTTCTCAGCCTGGAGTCAAGAAGGCTCTAGGGAGACCATAAGGCAGCCTTTCAGGAGGTCTATAAGAAAGATGGGGACAGACTTTTTTAGCAGGACCTTTTGCAATAGGACAAGGAGTAATGGTTTTAAACTAAAATAAGGTAGATTTAGACTAGATAGAAGGAAGACATTTTTTTCATTGTGGGTGGTGAAACACTAGAACAGGTTTCCCAGAGAGATAGTAGATGACCCCATGTCTGGAAACATTCTAGGCCAGGCTAGATGAGCCTCTCAGCAACCTTCTCTACTTGAAGAGGTCCCTGCTCATTGCAGGGAAGTTGGACTATATGATCTTTGATAGTCTTTCCCCCCCAAACTATTCTATGATCCCACAAATGGGATTTTTCTCCCTTAGGCTATCATAACTCAGATGTGGTAGGTTGAACTGTCCCCTGAAGCTGCCTTTCCTTCTGTTAAATCTAGTAGGAACTGGATGAGTAGGTGAGACTGGAAACCTATATTTCAAATGGCTTATGTTAGGTGAGGTGGGTCGTACCTGAATTGCAAATGAGCACTTGAGAAGCTCTGGAGAACAGATAATAATTTGTCAGGGACCTTAAGCTAAGGTCAATGCTTTACTTTAGATTTCCGTAAGTGAAGTGGGGTGATGTCCTGCCACTTGTGAGAGCAAAACCTAGGTATTTCCTTCTTTTGGACATACACTCAGCATGAGATGGTCTTTTTCTCAACTTCCCAGACTTACAGAGTGTGAAAGAGCTGTATTTATAGCAGCTGTAAAAAGACTTTCAGGATCAACACTATATAAGCACTGTGGTACTCTTAGCACCCTGCTGAAAAGTTGAGCAATCAGCATGCTCATGCAATCAGAGAGTTGGTGTTAAAGAGGAGGATCTTCACAGGACATGTAAAATAGCCAAAGAAATGCTTATATATGGGGCAAAGAGTCAGAGTTTATTGACTGACTTGCAAAGACATAGATAGAAGAAGGGAATATGTAATTTACAAACTCATCTTTGGGGACTGTTCTGTTGAGTATACTATTAGCTGTCAAGTTGCCATCAGTGCTTATATCACTGTGTAAATGCACAGGTATGCAGCTGATAGGAAGGAAGAATGGTTTTGTCATCACAGTCAAAGTGGTGTAAGTATCTTTAGAGACAGACTGGCTGCTAAATGCCTTTAAGGACCTGTGTCCTGATTTTCTGAGCCCAAGAGTGCTGCTGTTTGACACAACCTGCAGGCTGGGGATCCGTCTTCCCTCAGAGCCGATAGAGATCACTGGATTTCAGCAGTGTTGTCATGTTACATTATGTACTGCTCCAAAATGCCTTGGGATGAGATTTATCCAGAAAGCTGCAGAGGACAGAGTCTGGATGAATTATGTCTGTGGTGAGTTCCTTCCAGCTGAGACAAGCTCGGGAGCAGAATCTCACACTTCCTATCCAGCTGGAGGCCAAATACATGAGCAGATCCTCCCCACCCCTTCTCTCAGCATTGGCTGGACTTCATGGCTCATGCACACTGCACAGAGACCCTCATGGTCCTTAGGCAGTAACCCTATTAGGTGAATAAAAAATGGAGCCTCCACCCCTTTGGCCAAGCTGTGCTGAACTTGTCTCAGCTGGAAGTCACTGTTTGCATATTTTACCATAGCTACTGAAATATGATTGATTCCAGGTTGAGGCGTGACATGAAGGTTCCTAGCTCATATAACCGAATTTGCCTAGTGAATTTGGATTGCCTCCCAGCTGCTGAATTATCTAAGAGAAATATTTTTTTTTTCTTTACCTCTGTGATGCTGTGTTCCAGGATCTGGGGTGCACTAGGAGCCAAGATCTCAGACACACAAAATTTGGGACTGAAGTAATCCTTTTGCTCAGTATTGCTGTATCAATCCAATCTAACTGACCTAATGCCTCCTCTCACAGCTGGAGGTAGAGGTTGTGTTAGGCACATGGCAGGCATTCTGCCATGCAACAGCATTCCCCAGATTCCTGGGTCATTAAACAGCTCCAAGAAGCTCCAAGGTTATTATCAATTATGCTAGTATCTAGATTAGTCCCTGCTCTGTCACCTTATCAGTAACAGAGTCATAAAGTTGGCCTTTGTGTTTCTTATCTTTTCACTTTGATCAAACCCCCGAATCTCGATTGTGCCCTAAGTTGATCTGGTCTGAACTGTGTGGGTACCCCCAAGAGCAGCTAGCTGGCAGAAGTTATGATTGGGTTTTAGGTGTAAAAAGATGACCAGGATCTTGCTTTATCAAAAGCCCTGGTAAGCTCTGAAGGCAGCTCTTGTCAAGCAATTCTTTCACTCAAAGCAGATTGAAGTGATGCACATACAATGAAGGGAACATGCAAAATGCCTTTTGATTTCCTTTCCTTCAGAGCTCCTGTGTTAGATGAGGACAGCATGTTCTAGACTTGTTTCTCCTGGGACAGTGTATGTGACAGTTGTGGCCACCTGAATCTAGACTTTCTCCCATGGGACAGCCTGACCACATGATTCCTTACCTGTCCCTGTGAAAAAGAAAAGAAAGAGCAAAAAAGACAACCTGAAGGATGACATTCTGAAAAATAAGGGTGCTTGATTTGACTGTCCCAGTGATTTCTTTTCATGTATCCTTTAAAATAAATTCAAACAGAAGCTCCCAACTGGTTTTAAAGGGAAGCTGATACGAGAAGACACTAAAAGCATACAGACTAAATGCAACAGTGTGTGAAGAGAGGTGATGTGAATATGAGAGCTCAGGACTCTTATCTGAGTCATATTTGTGTGATTGTCTTGAAGGTCAGTGTCTGCTCAGGACTTCTGCTGTCAGCTCTATGAGTATCAGATCTTAGACAACCACAGTCTGTTGCTTTTCTGGGTTCATCTGAGCTTCCTGACTACTTGTGTTTTGCAAACTGAATTTAGTCTGTGGGCTATCATTTAGGAACATGCTGCAATAGAAAGAATAGGTGAAAACAGTTAAAATACACATTCTGCAAAGACACAAACATGCCACTTTGGTACTCTCCCTCCTGAATTATCAGGATATTGTATCATGCTTCTGATTGGGCTCCCCTTCAAGCCAGCTTCCTTCAGTTGCATAGGCAGAGGTTTCCTAGAGGTCTCTTTATTGGAAATTTCTACTCAGGAGTAGTCTTTGGACTACATGGATCAGGCCCTGGATCAAGCCTTCCACCTAAGGTGTAAGTGCATTATGTGCTCACTTTAGTCTAAGACTGTTAAAGAATCCTAAAGGTTTTTGACAATTTAGCAACTGATATGAAGAAATAGTACCCTCAGTAAATAAATTTTGAATGAAATAGATCATTGAAGTTGGTAAAATAGAGCTGAACATAGATTTATTGGAAGTTTTACCTGAAGGAGGTTTTGCTATTTATTTGTTTGCTTGTTTAGGGCTTTGTTGTTGTTTTTTAATCCTTAGAGATTTTCATGGTTTTAAATTATGGAAGTCTTAAAATATTTAAAACAGAACAGGAATTTCTTCAGAGTAGGATCCAATGTTACACCATCTAACACAGGAAAACCTGGGTCATGCGTGGGATTTCTCACTTTCATTGCACTAAATCTAAACCTAATGAAAACTTTGGTTCAGCCAAACACTAACCACATGTTTAAGCACCTAGGACATCCTGCCCTTAAATACTTGCTTATGTCTCATTAATCCATAGCTTACTGGGGCACTGGGTAAATTGGGAACAAATGTAATCTAAGAGTGAGAAAAAGAAATTTCCATCTTCCCACCATCTGCCCTATCTAGTACAGTGAGTTGAAAGGCTCAAAACAAAAATCCACCAGTTATCAGACAAAGCTTTACCAGAACCACAGAAAGCAACTGCATTTGATATTACTCCAAAGACTGCAAGGAGGAAATGTTATGGATGAGGTGGAGCAGCCCTTCTGGAAGAAAATACTTTCCAGTGATCCATCAGCTACCTTTTGTTCTTGTGTTTCTGTGGTTGGCATGAGCCTCTGTTTACCACTGCAATTATGGCTCATTCATTAATAATCCATCCTCTAAGTGTTAATGGCCTTTGTCTTTAATTCCTTAAATAAATAGTTATTTTAATGAATGTGTATGGTAATATTATTCCCATTTCACAGATGGGAAGTTGAGACAAACCAAAATGCCTCATTTGCCTTCAAGTCCACAGGGAATCTTGTGCAGTGAGGTATTGAACACACAGTCCTATACTCATGCCTTACTAACTACGCCATGTTCTCTCCTAATTAAAGTTAGTCACTGATATAATTGATCCATGTGCATTCTGGAAGGATTATTATCTCAAATCTAATGTTAGCTCCATTAAGGACAGTTTCATAAATCACCTAATCTTTGAGGTTGAAGGTTCTCTATCTCAAACAAGAGGGCTGTGAGACTTCAATATTCAGTGCTTGTGAAGCTCCTAACTATGCTTAATCCAGATTTGTGTGTCTGAAATTATTATTCTTAAGGTAAAAAAAAAAAAAAAAAATTGGGAAAAATCTGCTGCAGTTCTGATTGGCAGTGTTTGATGATTAAAAACATGATTCATCCAAAAACAGCCCACGCCTTTCAGTCTGTTCCCAGAGCACTGGCGCCAGCCAGATTCTGGGTACCGAAGAGACATTTCTGTCCTGTCACAGCAAGCAGCATAGGAATTGCAGCAAGGCAATTCCTTTTCTTCTGCTAGCACAGGGTGTCTTTCACAATGACAACCCAAACTGAGTAGAGTATCACTTATAAGGAAGAGTCTGGGGTGCAAAAGCCTTTCTTGAGCAGGATGCTGCAGGACAATGGAATTAAAGGGCCACAAGTGAGATGTTTCCAAACAGTTTTTAGTTTAAGACCTTTGCTGATAAGTGATTAGATGCTCTAAACAAAAAAGGTGGTGCTAAAAGGATCAGCAAGAGAAGTCATTGCTGAGTGGGAGTGATTTGCTGGTGACAATCAACATCCTTATTCCTGTAAGGCTAAAGAAGGCTGGTAATTCAAGGCATAAATCCCTTTGAGGCTTGCCACATCCTGGTTTCAGCCAACACTGCGATGGGTTAAAAGCAGGAGGGGTAGCATTGTAAAGCCATGATCTTATCAAACTCTCATCCAACTTGCTATTTATATGGTTGTAGATATATTACATCCCATTGTCCAAGGCAGATCTTGGTACTCAGCCCTTTGAGGGCTTGTAGTGAATGTTCCTCTGATCAGAGAATTTTATAGCACTTGGTGATAGGGGACTTTATGGCCTGAAGACATGGACCATCTTGGGCCTGATTGTGTCAGATTCCTTACCTAAAACAATAAGGACGCTGAGTCACTACTTGGGTGGGAAGTCTTCAAGGAAATCTTAGTATGATTCTGTCTTTTCAGGACCATTATAACCATGATCTCTGAGAGCTACACCTGGTCACTCCTTTGTGGGTCTAGTAACTTGTGTTTTAGCTAAAACATCTAGAAAGCTGTTCAAGATGTCATCACCTAAAATTCCTCTAGTTCTCATTTGAACTGCTCTAAGGTTCTTAGACCTTAGAAGATCTTATCAGGGCCTACTATAGCTTCAGAGAACAAGAAAGTAATGTATAACTTGGGTCAAAACTCTAGCTCTCTCTCATTCACCAAAAAGAAGCTTTGGTAATATTAGAGCATCCCCGATATGTGACTGCCTTCAATCTTTGTCTGCTTTCTTTGTTATTTGCAAAAGGAGGAATGATGTAGCAGCTATGGACTGACGATGGTATGAAACAGCCTTTTCTCTCAAACTTAGATGTCTTCCTGTTTCTCTGGGCCTTCTCCAGCTTTTCAGTACATCTGGATACAGTATTTTGGTAGTGTTCTTGCCACTGCTGTGTGCAGAGGTTATGCTCTCCCCCTCTGTCTTTACCCTCCTAGCCAGCCCTGCTGTGCTCAACATTCTTATCATGGTTGTCAGTCCTCAAATCCCTGCATCCTTTTGGAGCCTTGACATGACTTACATCAATCCTACCAGCCTGACATGGCATCTGGTACACGAAGGTGGCTTTAGGTGGAAACATCCTGATCCCTCACTTTGTGCTGCTGCCCTGTCCGTATCCTTCACTCTCACTCCTCTGGTGCTTTGCCATACTACAGACTTTTTCATTAATGATGTTATGGAGATTATTTTGACTGTTGATAAGAAAGTTAAGTAGCACTGAGATGATGTTGGAGAGTTTCAATTAGATACAGCTCCATCTGATGATGACTGCATAGCAGAACGATAGTGGGGAGCTGTCAGCCGTGCATCTATTTAGTATGCACTGTATTGATCCTACATATTACCACTTTGAATTCTTTATTCACTTTTTTTTCCTTTATATTCTGAGAAGAATGCTATATCAACAGAGTTATCACCTTGTTAAAATAACAGTCTCATTTAAAATTGCATAAAATTGATTTTCCGTATAACTCTGGTTACTAGCACTAATTACATTACAATTCTTTCATTCTCTATGGGTTCAGCCTTGTGTCACCCATTTCCCTTTTGGGCCAGATAACAGATTTACAGTTATCCATTTGCTCTTTAACAACACAGTAGATTCTTAACCTATTTGGCATTCTCTTGTTTTCCATCATCACTTTCAGATTTATTACAAATGTTAACAGCAGTTATCCAGAAATATCCTAGATTCCCTTCATTCTTTATCTCCTTGTTTATTATGGTTAATATATTATTAGGGACTATAGATGTATGTTTGTGTATGAATGTGTGTGACTATCTCTGTATATCCTCCAACAATACATTAAACAGTTATTTATTGTTCATTCTCATGTTCTTAGCATTCATAGAATCATAGAATGGTTTGGATTGGAAGGGACCTTAAAGACTGCCTAGTTCCAACTATATGTTCCAACTAGTCATGGACTATTCACTGATGTTTTGAGCTTCCCTTATCATTATCTGCCTTATTTAGTCCCAATTTGTATTCACTATGTCCACAATTTCCCACTCTTTTCCATTGTTTGTGAGTAGAAATGGAGCAAGTCTGAGATTTGTGGGCAGTGCTGTGAACTGATGGATTATTTTTAAACTATCCCATGGGATTTTACCTACATTGCCATTTTTTTTGTAAGAGCAAGCATTCACTTTATCTAAACTTTTCATGTCACTACCTGGATAATCATTTCTTTTATCCTTTCTTGCCTAGACTGTAGTTCAGTGTTCATGTGTCAAGAGTCCAAGTAGAGGCATTAATCTATTCCTATATACAGCCAGGAAATGTGTGCCTTTTGATACCATTTATCAAAACCAAAAGCTTAGATTCTAAAAATTTTAGAACCATCCCAGACCCTCTCAGTCTGTTATAATTTCACATCCCACCTTTCAAGATCTTTCCAGTTATTTATTAATTGCAGTACATTAGCAGTTGTCAGTTCCAAAGAAGTCGAAAGGCTCATTGTCCTAAGCACTATATGCACGCATTGCAAGAGACAGTCCCTGCCCTAAAGCACTTCAAACCTAATCTAAAGAGACAGAAAAAAAGGTAGGTGAAATGAAGAATTATTAGTATGGCACAATCTTAGCATTCACCCCAGATCCCTGGCAGCTTTCCAGCTCCCAAAAGGGACATGACTGCAGAGATCTCTTCTCAAGGTAAGAGTAATGTAGGGGTTTTGTGGTGGAAAGCTCTCCACCCTGATTTTGACAGAGAGGAAGGTTTTTTTTCTGGGCATTAGATAGATGCAGTTTGAGCAGAGCTCTATCCGTGAAGAGGCAATAGGAGCCATCTGACTCATGTGCGTCTGCTAAAGGCTGTCCCACTCAAAAAAATCCACATTTCTTCAACTGGGAAATTCAAAGGAGTATTCCCCTTCTCCCTGCAGAGATTTGACATGTGTGGACACAGACAAGGAGCGGGGTTTGCTTAGGCAAGGCACCAGTGCTGACTCCTGCTATTCTGCTAACTGCTTTTCATTTTCTACTTATTGCTGCTTCTCATCCTACCTCATTCCTGGCCCCTTTTCTCTGTCTTGTTCACCTCTTCATGCTTCATGACCTGCCTGAATGTAGACAATGAGCTTTCTACAGCAGGAATTGTCTCCTTGACATTTCTCCATGAAGCTCTTAACACAATGGGAGCCCTAATCTTAGACTCAAGTTCAAGGCATAATAGTAATAATTATTGTTATTATCATTATAATAACAATGATAGAAAGATTTAGAGAAAGCTGAAAAAAAAAAAAAAAGTTGCTAACAGCAAGGGAAGATTATCCTGATCCTGGAAAGAGGTGTGTATCAGCAACATTTAATCACTTGATAGTCTTCCTCTTCCAGTGTGGGATGATACTAGAGTCTGGGAGCTCTGATTGCGCTCTGTGATAGAGCATGTGCTGGGAGCTGTATGAATGGATCAGTGAAGTTACAAAAAGTTGCAAGAAGCTGTTTTCCTAAATGCAGGTTCACAGAAAGATGGGGAATGGACTGTAGGCATCCATCCAGGTTCATCAGCAGACAGCGGCCCAGATCTCATGCAGAGAGAGGTCAACATTTGGCCACTTATGGGGTATGTAGTATGGGGTTAACAGCCAACATAGGCATGTAGGGCTTTCTCCCTCTCTTATTTCTTCTGAGCGTACCAGATAAATAGCTCGAGGTGAAGGCCTGCACATTCTTTATGAAGCAAAACGTGCTGTCGGTGTAAGGAGGCGAATCTGTGGCCTGGGGCACCATGTGCAATGTAATGTGTCTCGAGTCCCTTGCACGGGCTTGTTTGAAATATGTGTCAATAACACCAGCAGCAGCAGCAGCTTGCTGCTCAGAAAGTAAAAGGGGGTTAGTGTTGTGGGGAGCTGAGGGGAAAGCAGCATGAAGTGGAGGGGAGGTAGGTCCCTATCCTCCCTCACAAGCCTCCTTAAACACTGCAAGCCCTCCCCTCCTCCCCACCACCAGCTTCCTCACCAGAGGGAGCTGGTGGTGAGATCACCCTAATTAAAGTGAATACCCAGCAGAAGCACTTGCAGAAGAGGTCCAACTTATTTGCTTACAAACTCATTTTGCAGCAGAAGGAATATATGATCTCTTGCAGGGAGTGGATAAAGCCTCTAATTATTTCTTTTAAAGAAGTAAACCAAAACCAGATTAAAAAGTTATGGAGGGCTGACTGTCTTCCTCTTCTTGCTTCCTATTCTAGACAGGATTCAGGTCTCACTGATTTCAGTGGAGCCAAAATTAGCACCTGCAATGTTCTCATCTGGAAAGCCATACTGCTTTTGCCCAAGTCTCTGCACTGGGGGCAGTCATTGCCACTGCAAGTGGCTGGTTTCAGCAGGGGTAGCAGTTTTTATCAAGTAAGTGGTCAGCACATCCTCAGGGGAACTGGTAGATTCCTCATGTCTGGTTATCTTTGCATCAGGACTGGGTACCTTTCCGAAGGAGCTGATGCAGCAATGGCCAGTGGTATAGAGGAGATGAGCTAGGTAGCCTAGCTCAGAAAGTGTGTGTGTTGATGAATCAATAAGATTACAGTGCTCTTGAAGAGAAACTAGGCAGAATTCCTAGACTTTTGTGATTACCTATCACCAGTTCCCCTGCCCCAATTGAGGAAAGCTATCTCACAAGGAGGCAAGTGAAGAAAATGGTGCTGAACCCACAGTTCAGAATTTTGTGTCCCACTGAGAGTCCCCATGTTCTGGCTTGGGCTGTAGTGGAAATTGATGGATTTGGGTCTCTGTTCCTGTATTCGTTATACTTCCAATGGAGGGGGTTCCTACCCCACCACAACCTTCTTTCTCCTCTCAGCAAGTGTCTTTCTGGAGCGCCTTCAGAACTGGGTCTTTGATTGGCCAAAAGATTTGGTATAGGTGAATACAAACCTGTTTCTCAGCTGACCATATGATTCTCAGGTTGAGGTGGGAATCGTCTAACTAAACACCTACAGTGTCAGTAGTGCACACCTCAGGTATAACTCTAATAGCCAGTGGAGTCCAGAACATGACATAACTTTATGTTAAAGATCACCCATTTCCAATCCCCTGCCATAGACAGGGACACCTGCCACTAGACCAGGTTGCTCCAAGCCCCATCCACCCTGGCCTTGAACACTGCCAGGGATGGGGCACCCACAGCTTCTCTGGGCAGCCTGTGCCAGTGCCTCACCACCCTCACAGGGAAGAACTTCTTCCTCAGATCCCATCTAAATCTCCCCTCTGTCAGTTTAAAGCCATTCCCCCTTATTCTGTCCCTACCTGTGCTTGTCAGAAGCCCCTCTCCAGCTTTTTTGTAGCTCCCTTTAGGCAATGGAAGCTGCTTTAACGTGTCCCTGGAGCCTTCTCCAGGCTGAACAACCCCAGCTCTCTCAGCCAGTCTTCATAGGAGATATGCTCCATCCCTGGGTCCCTTCCAACTCTAACTCTTTTATGATTCCATGATTCATATTGAAACAGACACCTAAACTCGACTAAATTACTTGTGTCTTAACTGAGCCCTTTTCTTTCCATTGGACACATGGGAAATGTAGCTCAGGTCTGCAGTGAGCTGAATCCTACCCAGCTGATTGGGCCACATCAAGGCACCCAGTTCTGCCATAGATTCCCAGTGGTACCCAAGACACTCATATGGGGCTGGCAGCTACCACACAGGTCCTAGTCACCTAAAAGACCTGTGCCCTTGTGGTGTGGCAGCTGGGAGCTAGGTAGGATTTCCAAGTGTAGCTAGAAGGCTGTGAGATGCCCATGTGAACAAACTGACCGTCCAGTGTCTTGAAATACCTCCCCGGGTTTTGGAAATTTGACCCACCTAGTTCTGAGCTTCTGACTTTCAAATATTATTAGTAGGATAAAAAAGACATAAGAAAGAGTTCTTTGAGGGCACTTGATGTTTCTGCTTGATGCTTGGGTGCACTGGAGCGGAGAAATTTTAAATCGTGCTTCCACTGACAGGCGTGTGTCAATAGGTGTGTCTCTGCGTGGGTACACGCAGGAAGGGAAGACAACAGAAGGCAGAAAACATCTGGTGGTGGCATCTAGGGTAAATAGATTATCGTGTTTGTGGTTTTGCTTTGCCATTTTCATCTTTGCAGTTAAGGGATAGACAGCTCCTTCAAAAGAAAGCTTCCTCTTTGTCCTCCTAGTGGGCTATAAACAGGCTAACGTCCTGTAGATGAAGTGCTCAGAAATCCTGAAAACCTTAGCATCCTTGTGCTGTCAAATCTCCGGGTGTTTTTGCTTTGTGTAAAATAGCTGATCCCTTCTTATGAGCTCTAAGTTCTGAGCCTCAACGAAAATTTGTGAAACTAAGTTCCATTAATTAATTAGCTGAGCACTGTAGGAAAACCAGAGTTGTGAAGGGCCTTGTAAGATAATAACTGTAACATCTGTGTACCACTTAAGATGTCATTTCTGTAGAAATCCTTGAAAATCAAACTTTCTCTTTTCCAAGCAGTATGGTTGGAAATTTCTTCATTTCTTACTCAAAAGAAGTTTCTAGAATGTTGAGTGATTTGTTCAGTTAAATATTTCTGGTAAAGTCAAAGTATCACCTTTAGTTTTATACTTTTCAATGCTCTAATGCATGGACGACCTGAGTGAAAATTTATAATGCTAGAAGTTGTTTCAATGTGGAAAATAAGTTACTCGTGCTGCAACAAAACATGGGTTTTTTTACAGTAAAAATGAAACTTTAGCTGATTAAACCCGATAATGGTGCAGGTTTAGTGTTCTGTATACAACGTGTGCATCATGGAAGAAAATAGCAAAAACACACGAAGAGCTTTAGGGAGGCTTAGGCTTTTAAGGATTTCTGCACAATCACATCCAAAGCTTAAGGTTTTGATTGGAAAATAAATGGAAGGGAATATTCCTGCAGCTTTGCAGATTTCCGTCTCTGACTCTGCTATGATAGGCACCACTAGATATTCAGGATCTACAAGCATAGGAAATCTGAAAACTAGAGAGTGAGTAGTCTGGTTGATTGCTCCTGGAGCTTTTTGGCAAGACAGAGCTGCTTCTGTCACATGAATGAAAGCAGCTTGCTGCAAAGGGCTGCATGGCCCCTGTGGCTCCTCAAGCCCCTTAGACCCAAGCGAAGTCAGAACCAGAGAATCCTAGAATGGTTGGGACCTTAAAGCTCACCCAGTTCCAGCCCCCTGTCAAGGACAGGGACACCTTCCACCAGACCAGGTTGCTCTGAGCCCCATTCAACCTGGCCTTGAACACTGCCAGGGATGAGGCAGCGACAGCTTCTGGGGCAAGCTGTTCCTCATCCTGCCTTGTCCTATCACTATCACCTTGCAAAAAGACTCTCTCCAGCTTTCTTGTTGGCCCCTTTAGGTACTGGAAGGCATCTCTACTGTATCCCCTATATTCCACATGGGTCAATTTGATCTTCTCCCATGAACCTTCCTTCCCACAGCCTCTCATTGTCACTGCTCAGATCTCCTGTGAAACCCAATTATTAATATTGCATAATCTCCCAGATACATCAGTGCATCAGTTCTGCAGGTAACAAAGAGAAATCCAAGCTGGAAGGAATCCATCTGCTAAACTGAGTGACCCTGCAGCTTTATTATTATTATTATGAAGAGGAGGGCTCGTCTCTGGTTTCTAAAGTAAACACAGGCGGTATCTTGGCAGAGGAACGTGCAGCAGAAAGCTGGGATTGCTTTCCCAAATTCTTGGCCGCTTCCCTCGCTGCATGTCAAAGCTGGTATCTTTGCCTAATAGTGATCACCCCTCCACTAGCTGATCACTATCTGGCAGCCTGTCTGCATTTCCCCAGCCGCTTTCAGAAAGAAATCATTAAGGTTCTGATGCTGCGCAGAGAGGACTGCAGGTGCAGATCCTGACCGCTGCCACACTCTGAGAGTCCTTCTGCAGGAGGCTCCTTGTCCTGAGCTCTGAGGGGTCATTTACCCTCACCAGCCAGTGAAACTGAGCCCATTGCTATGGTTATTTGCTCTTCACCAGCCATCTTATTTCATCCTCCAAGTCATAGATTTGGGTTAGTTTTTCCTGCTGAATGGACAACTCCCTCTCCACCTTCTTTCCTCTAAATACTACGCTTCCTCTTTCACCCAAGTTTCTTCCCCATTTACCAGCCTGACCACTGCCAGCCTTTTTTCAGCCAGTCACTGAGTCACCAATTGCATGGAGAAGTGACTAGGCTGGAGAACAGTTATGTTTTTCTGAGGGAACATCAAGTCATCATACCTCCTGAATAACTGCAAGACCTTCACGCTGCAGCTCCTGGTGTGTGAACACCAAACTCCAGCAAGTTTAGGGAGAGGAGCCTGGAGAAGAAAGCTGGTACTTCTCTGTGTTGTCTAGTGATGCACACATGGTGCCATAATTCTCCAGTTGTGCTGCAGGATATCAGACCAGGTCTGCCACTTTATCACTCAGAAGACTGAAAGAGCTTTTCAGCCAGATTGTCTTTTTTTTGACCAAAAAGTGTGGAGATCCTTGGAGTGGGTGGCCTGTTACTTAGAAGTCCACAGAAAATGGCTAGTGAAAACACAGGGGTTGTGAATAGATTCACATTACATAGATATAGGGCTTCCTATCTCAAAACCAGGTTATGAAACCTTGACTTAATGTTACGTCATTGCCATAGATGTAGGAAGTTGAGGCATTTTGCTTAGCAGCCCAAGAAAATTAAGCTGCCTTATGGCTGAAACATCCCTGCCTGTTCTATTCACACCAGGATAAATTTTGGACTGAAAGAGACTCAGTACATTCATTTCAGTAGACAGGATGTGTCCTCAAACAACAGTAAAAGTCAGTGCTGTAAAGCAAAATAAATCTTTATCTTTCTCTGTATTAGGTTTTATTGCTGTTATTTTTGTTGCGAGAGATGATCTTTGAGAGAGAATTTTTCTCTCTCTCAAAGTTTATACATATGCCAGGACATACACTGGCATTTTTCCTGTACCTTTGAGCGACTCATCAGTCTGTACCTCCTTAATTTTACTGAGATCTAGCTGAAACATGTCAAGGAGCCATGAGGATTTTTTCCCATGCAAAGTAGTTTCTTTGCAAAAGAAAAAAAATCCAGTTGTTCTGTTGCAGCACAAATTGCTGCTTCATTTTAAAAAATAGTTTTGTAGATTTTCTACAGCAGCAAAAAAAGCCCGAGCTTTTGTCTCATGGCAGTATTGCAAGACTTCAGCTCTAAATAAGAGTTGACTTCCCTCTGAGTTAGGGCATTCCTGACACCCTTCCTCCATGTGGATTCTCTGTTGTCTAATAACAAGTCATCTTTTGTTGCAGCCTTTCCAAAACAGAGGGAAGGAGAAATTCAGCAGCCTTCTGCTGCTTTCCTTTTAATTTTTTCCTAAAAAGAAAAACATAGACCTGAAAAGCTTCAGTATATTTTTGGAGGAAAGTTTTTCTTCCCTGACCAACTCTCATGTTCCTTTTCCATACATGTTTGGACCACGATCCACAAAAATATTCTCTTTATTCCTAGCCATCTTGTGTTCAGAAATGGTCCTAAAAGAGGGTGTAAGGTGTATTCATATCTATGTATGGCTTTGGAACCAATGATTCAGTCCTTTAGCCTTTCAGAGGGATTGAATGAGATGAGTCTAGTGACATTTCAGACCAAAGGAGCAGATTCTGTGATAAATGGGTAATGTGTAATGAAGCACAACCATAATTTATTGCAAAGTACTTAACTGGTATTTTGACTGATAATGCAACTAGATGAAAAGCTCTTTCAGGTTTGGGATCTTTTTTTTCCAGTTCAGTAGTTCAAACTGGAAATATCTTTTTCATGTTTGGAAAATCAAGCAGAATTTTTTTTTTCCACATAAATCAAAATATTTCACTCAAGTTTTGAGGTTCTGAGTATTTTAAGATAAACAGATCTTTACACAAAGTAAAACTGTATGCAAAACCACCCTCCACAAAACTGTATTTTTACAATGGTCAGAAGAATTAAGCTTATTTCGAGTTCTTGGCTAATGTTGCAAAGCACATAGATATATGAAAAATACCCGGAGAAGATTTCAGGCTGTGGTTTGTATATATATATATATATATATATATATATATATATATATATATTTATTTATTTTAATGGGAAATAGATTCTTGTAAAAAAACAAAGTGCCCAGTCCTAGTGGGCAGTTTCAGTTGAGTAGATAAAGTAGTGTAGGAGTTTGCTCTTCCTCAGATGATCAGGGTTTGGACACAGTGACTGAGAAATGGGAAAATTCCTGATGCAACTGGAGTTGTGCTCTTGGTCTGAAAACGAAACAGTCCCTGAGACTGCTCAATTAAACCCTCTATCTTGGTATCAATACCTAAAAAAAAGCACACACAAGTGCAACAGAGAGCTCCTTACTGACTGCTGGGTGCAATAAAAGTCCTAAAACACATGCTCAGTTTTAGTATGTGCTTAGGTTCTATTGATTACAGTGTTAACTTGAAGTACAGACTGATGTACTTTCCTAAATCAAGGCTTCCTGCATTTTCCTTAACAGTACTTTATGACCAGAACACAAAGTAGCTGTAGGATTCACTAGAGGGAGAAGGAAAAAGAAAAAAAAGAAAGAGAGCAGAAGGAAGAAAAAACAAAGAGGAGGAAACTTTATGGCTTCGTAAACAGCTGTAAGCAATGTCTCTGGTCGGGTCAGACCGGTCTGAGTTGACAAGGCAGTGTCTCCAATTATATAGCATGCTGTAGCCTGTAAAAATGAAATCAATTTGTTATTTTTCTGGGAGAACATTATAGCGTGAGTTCACACATTTGGTGAGCCTGATGACTCAGTGAAAGCCAAAGAAGGAACTCACAGACGCTCTGTGTGTGTGTGCACAACTGAGAGAGGGTACGTATGTGTATTTAGCATGACCAGATGCATGCATTCAGAATGCATTCTTGGAGGAAAGGGCAACACATGCAAGGAACTTGCTGTATTAAAACAGTGGTCAGTAAAAATCATGGTCTTATAGCACTTCCTAAACACCACAATGACAGAGCTTTCCATCCAGGGTTCTCATTTCAGAACTGGCTTCATCATTAACAAGTTTCAGGATAAAATTCCCCCAAGCACTTAAGCACTTAAGCAATTTAAAAGTCCAAATCCAATCTTTGCAAGGATCTGAGGTCTTTGAGCCCAGTCCTCCAAGGTATTTAGCACTGACATAGCCCAGGACAGACCTCAATTCAGGGGGATGAGCATTAATGAGAGGTTTGAAACCACATTATGTAATTTATATTGCCGATCACTTAAAAAAAGGAAAGCTGGAATGCTTTAGGAGAGAGGGTGAACTAGGAGGGTTAAGACTAGCCACACTTCTAATTATTATTGAAATTCATAGTAGGAGTCTAAATATCTTTAACTACTGTATTTTTCATTGCCTAATATGCCACCTTCTCTCTTCCCTCCATTCTCCTAATTTAGCACACGTGACCCAGAAAATTTGATCCATTTTAATCTAAAACTTGGTTCCGATGCCCAAGGTACATAAGGATTATACTGGGTAGAAAGAGGCAGGTTCTCTCACAGGCCTGCCTGTTATTGCGTCGTGAGCACACATACATGCATATTTTCCATTCATCATAAAATCCTGATAGGGGTTAGGCTGGGAGAAGTCAGAAGCAAGGCAGCAAAGGTGTTTACATGAAACTTTAAATTACTCTTCTTTCATTTGCAAGAAACTGTTGTTCCTCATCCCAGGTAAATTTATCCATCAGCAATATCATTAGATGAGTTCATTATAACCACGAGATTTACAGCTCTCATAAACTGCAGTGTAGGTGGCAGATTAAAATGTTAAGGTTTATACACCTCTAATACCCTGCACTGCAATCCTGGCAAATCTTGTAAGATATATGGAGCTGGATGGAGGCAGATTTCAGCAGAGGGACCTCCAGGAAGAAGCTCCAGATGTAGGATGTGGTATGGAAACAATATCAGAGGTCACTGCGTCCTGGATCCAGGCTTGAAAACATGGTTTGAGGGGCAATTATTCTGCTGGATGGGTTGTTTTTCAGATGAGTTGTATAACAGAGGAGTTAATTGCCTAAGTAATTAAAGAGTTCCTGAGACTTTTTGCAAGGCACTGGGTTGTTAATACTCATATTCTCTCCTCATCTGTTCAGTAGATCCTAAGGGAAGACAAAGTCAAAGAAACATCTCTCGCACTGAGTGGAAGGTGCTGAGTGTTGCGGTGTGCCTTAGTTCCTGTGGGAATTCACTGTCCTGGCCAAACCTCAACTCGTATAATTATATTTTGCTTTCTTAGCATCCACTTGAAGATGCCATTGAGTATATTATTTTCCAAATCCAGACCCAAACTGGTATTGGGTGTTATAAATAAGCTGCATGGTCCATATTAGCGATATCTGCTATCTACCTCTCAGTGAAAGACTACTTGGCATCCTCTTACACCCAGGGATTTCTGAAATTCAACAAAAAAAGGTGTGATTCCTGGTCCCTACCTTTGGCTTGCTAAAAACATGGTGTCTAGTTTATGCTCATCACTTTTCCACAGCCAGTGCCGCCTCCTAGGCATCTCCAGTGATTCAGCCCACCTATCTGAGGCACCTATCTTAGGACGGGCTGAATTGCCCTCTGGAGATGCTGATCTTGCTCCATGGACTCTAGCAGACAGCTAACTTGGCTGAAATGCCTAATTCTCAAATGGTCAAAGTCGGGTGAGATGAGTCCCACGCTTAGAGATCCTCTGATGAAAGGTGCTAGAGAAATACAAAGCTGCATCATCATCACCATCATTATTATTAATGCAGGGTAAGGGTGAGTGAATTACTCATGGGAGAAAAGTTACCTCCATGCCTGCATGTTTGCAGGATAGGACCCAGCCACAAAATTATATACATATTCTCTGGGGTAAAAGAAAAAATTAATTAAATATAGCTCTTGTGCTCTACTTCAGGGTAAAAGAAGAGATATCTAACAAGAGAAGTGGAAACAGCAGTTAATCCAGTAGGTCTCAGTCTTCTTTTTTTTCCATACTGGAAGAAAAAATTCTAGAAGGACAAACACCTGCACAGTGAATTTGATCTAACAACAAATTTGGATTTCTTAGTTCTTAGTTAGTGAACATCTTAGGAATAGTCTGTCAATAGCCAGATGATCAGACACCGGAAGTTGAAGATCTCACTGCAATCAATGTTACAGACACTCATAATTTCTAAATTAATGTGCGCCACTTCTGTACTGTTACACTGCTTTGGCCTGGGTTTATTACTGAGCAATACACAACCAAAAATACCCTCTCAAGCTGAAAACATATTTTTCATGATAATAAGTTACTTTATTCATGTCTTCTAGAGCTAAATTTATCACTTCGCTGATCTATGTTGAGGTGGTTTTCAAATTTTCTACAAAAATATTTATTAAAAATATCGTTATTGTCCACATTTTGTAATTTCTTAGGTTTGGGATAGTTTTAATGTCATAGAAGAAAATCAATTCCGTCCAGGAGGGACATCAGCTAGCACAATTATTTCCTTTTCTATCTGAAATGATGGGCTTTGGCAAATACAATTACTTTTCTTTCCATTCTAAAATTTCTCCAGGTTTCATTTTCATTTTCTTAGGAAAACAGAAAAATAACCACAATGCATGCTAGAATACTGATGTTTTCCTGTGAAAAAGAATGCCATTAAATGAAAGCAGATCTATTATTTTTTCTGCCTGTCTACCCATCCGGCCTCTGGACTGGTGGTTCAAGTCTCTACAGAAGAGTTTTGCAGAGACTGGGAACTGATGTATGCTGTCAGACTGTAAAAGACAGTAGGCTTAGCTACATCTTTTGTGTTTGGTCTCTTCGCCCTTCCCAGCTTCCAGTTGTCCATGCTAGGTGGGCATCATAGTTCTTCTGTCAGGTATACCATCCCTGTGTGGTGAGGGTTTGTGGGAACTGAATCAAGGCTGATTTACACAACCTATCCCATGAGACTCTTGAACATTCAGATGCCATTGGCTGTTCATAGCAGCCTCCAGTGTTTTGAAATTTCACAGCCTCCTTGTTACTCATTTACGCCCAAATAGGTTTTTAGGCAGCCTCAGAGATGTGAAGTTCATGATGGCTGACCTTAGCAACGCATGAGGATTATGGTTAGGGCACTACTGGTTAGGCTGCCTACTCATCCCTTGCTAGCAGCTTCCCTGTGAACCTTTCTGGCCTGATACTAGGAGATGTGAGACAACCCTTGATGGGTTTTCCTTATAGCTCGACAGAACTTACAAAGACTTCTCCAGCCACCTTCTTCATTTTTATATTTTAGTGTCATAATACCAAGGACATCTTGTGAGTATGCATCTTTTTAGGTAGACCACTCTGCATATCTTGCCCCCTCCATATCTTGTGTCTGAGATTCGTCTTCAAAGTTAGATGTGGCACCAAAGAGAGGCAGCCAAAATGAATGTAAAAGGAAAAGAGTGAGGTGAACCTCTGGAAATCTGAGCAGATTAAAAGAAAAGATTTAGAGGAAGTGTGACATCTTGTTAGGCGATTCCATTCAAGGGAAAAGCGTGGAAGAAGAGCACCTGCAAATGAACAAAAATCCCCTCTATCATAAGCAGATAGACATCCTTTGACTTCTTCAGCAGGACTGGCTGCCACCTTGCATCTGCGTAAGACAAAAGGAGCTGATTCACTGCTATTCCTGAGTTTTCAATGTTCACTGGGGATTTAAGTGCTCTCTGGGTCTTATCCCGGGTCATTAGACAAGTTAAGCCCTTGCTGTACAACGTTAGTAAATGCAGTTATTTTACCTGTGTTGGGAACCCCAAGAGGACCTCCACTGAGGAACCTCTCAGCAGCACTTGGAGCCAGCTAAAGGCCTCTCCAAGATGAATAGCAAAATAGAGCTCCCACAGAGTTCAAGAATACCAGAATTCAGGAAGAAGCAAGTAGGTATATGTGTCTCTACATGCTGCTACTGATGTATCAAGGACTTTTGACAGCCATAATGAGAAGGTAGTGACCTTGGAAAGTCAGTAGAGTGCTATAGGGTCATCCAGAACTGAAGCCTTCTCTATTTCTGAAAAAGCTATGAGCATAAATTTCCTTCATTTTTCTTCCTCATAAACTGTCTGGGTTGTCCATTCCAAGAGGGAGGGTACATGTAATTTATTAAGAAGGTGGCCAGGTACTTATATACAATAGCTCTGCTGAAGGAGCAGATAGATTGAGATAAGGGAAATGAAGAGCTCTCTAGGTGTGTTGGCAAAGAAAAATGCTCACTGAAGGTTGAATTAAACACTTCAGGGCATGCAAGGCTTAAAGATAAGCCAAGAACTTTGGCTGTGGACATACAGAATGTTTTCATGGCTCCTTCTGAGCTAATGGGAAGAAAAGGCTAATTGGTTTAAGAAGAGCAATTCTTTGACCTTTTCCCTTGAATCAAACTTGAGCAGTACCTGTTCCGGGGGTGTGTTTGTAAACTTGAGTGTTTCATGAATTATCCAGTAGAAAAGAAGAGGTTAGTGTAATGCATCCAGGAAATATTGGTGCTTAAAAAATTTGAAGATGATGTCTGGTCAGACCACAATAGGTGATGGTTGGGCCATTTCTCAACACCACATTTTCAATATTGCCCCCATACAGAAGAGAGTTTAGAAGCAGATCGCAGGAGAGTGGAAAAATGCAAAAGACAGATTTAACTATTGGAATCAGTGAGAAAAATGAATGATGGGAGCTGCTAGGGAGCTGAGTAACACTGAAATGAGATTCTGATCTTTATAGATTTTCACAATCTTTCCTAAAGGTTTTGTTTGTTGAGCTGTTGCCTCTTGGGGGGGAGGTATAGTTGGAAGGTTCATAAAGCTTATACCTCATGATCAATAAAAATGGCAGGAAGCTGAAAGAACTTGTTCCCCTAAAGACAAATTTGCTTTAGAGAAAGGGAGAAAGTGTTTACACTTGGAAGCTGGAAGCAAAGTAGAGACCAAAAGAAGGTGCTCTGATAGATATTATCACACTCTAGGGTCTTCAAGTGAGCTAGGAAAAGGACTGTGCTTAGCTATGTTTAACAGCAGAGGCACTGGTCATGGAGAGATGTTTTGAGATTCCACCCTGTATCGTCAGCTGAAAGTCAAGTGACTACACACTCCTCCATTAAATGCCAAATTTGCATTACACTGTCTCAGTGCCTGTTGACACCTTGAGAACAAGACTCTTGCAGGAGATTGTCTTTTGCAGATTAAAAACTTTCCAGACTGTAACACAGATCAAAGCAAGGTGTGACTGTTTCCCTACTGTATTGAGAACAGTGTGAAACGCAATTAAAAGTATTTCTACATGTTTTTATTTTTTTTTATCTTCAATGATCTTCCCAGCAACGGAAACGAATGGCTGAGGGCACCAACCTATAAACTCTTCTTCCTATGACTGGTATTTTCACTCTACCACTGCAGTAACCACCAAAAAATATAGAGACAGGCATGACTTTGGCTGATTACGTAACTAAGTTTATGAGATGGGAATCCTAAAACTTCATCTAAGTCCCATTGAAATAGCTTAAGAGAGTCCTCCTGTCTTCACAACATGGTGGATGGAGCCTACAGTGGGTTGTTTCTATCTCAGTGGATACTTTATCTTTGGTGGGAACTGGATAGGGCATTTTGAAAGTGTTGGAAAGAACGCTGGTGATTCTAGTTGATGTCAGAACAATCTACATAGATGTTTCCAACAAAGTTAGCTTTAGAGACCGGGCAATGTCCACAGCTTGGACTCCCCGTCAGTGGCTGAACTACTTTCCGAAGGATGAGTCAGAGCAACTAAGCTAGTGTTTTGCTCTGGAGGCTTCGATGAAGGCATCTATCCCTCCCCATTGTCTACAGAGATAGAACCGTCTACCTCCTGAGCCTGAAGCTGGCATTTGTGAATACCTACTAACTCCCAGTGCTCAGAGGTTTGAATGGGTTAAGATTTGGAGATGTGGCACCCTGAGACTCCACATTCCCAACAAGGCCACAGAGGCAAGACTCTCAACAAACTCTCTGAAGCCTGAAGCAGTGTTTTAGAAGGTGTCTTTAGTCCAGAAACTGTGATCTAGTGTTCTCTGTGTAACACCAATGAAACAAAAATGCACACAGTGCAGTAAAAATGAAAACACCCTTTGGCTTGGCATGGGCTTCATATCACAGGTGCTTTTCTGCCACTAGTTGCTTCCTAAATTAATCTAAAGCTCAAGAAAAACCCACATCAAGCTATTTAGATAGATAAGAAAAACAATTTAACTGGGTCCTTCCCTTGGTCTTCTCCTGTGGGTTCCTGCGGGTTCCTGCAGGAACTTGCCTCCTTCTTCCAGCTGAGCTATTTGCATGGGCTTCCACACAGCACTTAGCTTTCCTGGGTGGGACTTTTCCAAAGAACTTAGCCATCCCAATTGCTAGGTATCATGGCATGATTCATCGGGAGACTTTTACAATGCAGACATATCCCACTCATCCAGGCACCCAAGCTGTCGTGATAGTCTAGCCAATACAGTCAATGGAGGCAAGGCCATGATTCACTTCATTCCAAAACAGACATCTAAAATGGGCAGATGAATCGTGCCCTGCAAGTGCCTGTTTCCCTCCACTGACATTGCAAAAGCAGACTGGGGTGAGTAGATCAGCTGAAGATGTCCATGTTGCAGACATCAGAAGGCAACTGGCATGAACACAGTTCCTGGTCAGTGTGAGCTGCCTTCCTCCCTGTTTTAACGGAGTGGAAAGAGGCCACTTCTGGAGGCTGAGGTGATGTTATTTGTTCCATCTTCCCTCCCTGGGGTAAGATAAATTGCCCTCTAATGTTAACTGAAGTTATTCTTCTCCCTGAAGTGCAGCTGACGTGAAAAAAGGTGTCTAGGTTTCGGAAATCAGCTGAATATCCTTTGTTTTCCCAGTCACCTCCTATCTTGTCCACCTAAAGCCAATTTACTGGAGGGCACATTCTTGGCTGAGCTGATTATCTTGGTTCTAGACTTCTACCTAGAATTATTTGGGATCCAGAAATGGATGCCTGTGTGTCCTACTTGCCTGGAAAGGACTCACATGTAAAGCCTATTCCATGCACAGTTAGCAAAACCACTGAGATGTGGTACCAGATCATCTGAATGTTCATTTCCTTTTCACTTCTGTAGCCTCTTGACCACGTACCCACCAGGAAGGGAGCTAACTGGTTGCAAGGACTCTTCTCCCATAAAAAGGACAGACATCTTAAACCATTTTTTATCATAGTCTGCAGAAGTGCTAAAGTCAAGCTAATTTCTTCTTAACTCCATCAATGTTAGAATTCTTATACTTCTTTTTGGTTACAGAAAAAGACAACGAATCATATTCCTTGACTGCCCTGTTGATAATTCAAATACGCCAGGCTGGTCCCAGATGAAAACCACACAGCAAAAATTAATGTAAACAGAAATACACACTGCCCAGGCAGGTTTCTGTTTGTCATTAACACTGAGTAGAAAAGTCAATCTAGAGATTTAATTTGAAGAAAAGGAAATTATACTTTAAAAATCCCTTTAGTTTTAGTAATCAAGGTTATTATTAGAAGCACCAGTAAAAACACTTTTAAAAAACTATCTAATTAGCCACATATCTTCTGATCTCTGCACAGCTGACTTGTTTGTCTTTAAGGCTTCAACCAACGTAATGGTTCGTGGACACTTCTTTCAGCAGACTTCCATTTGTCTGAGCACAGAATTTGCACTCAAGTTTTGTTAGGGTGTTTTATTTTGGTGTTTGTTTGTATTGTATTTTGGGTTTTTTGTTTGTTTGTTTGTTTTTATTTCACTTTTCTCATTTTAACCAAAGCAATTTACAGATTGATGGTGAAAGCAGGCTCTCCATGTCCTTGTGACAGTACAGCAAAGCTGGCATTACTTTGTGAAAATACAGCCCTACAATTCAACCTGATCAGAAAGCCCCAGTATTAAGCTTTGCAAAGCACATGCTTGGATTAAGCAGGTGTGGAAATGCTTTGCTAAACAGCAGAAAATCTTTTCTAGACTGTACTTCCAGGATGTTACCAAAATGCCCAGCATGGCTCCCAACTTGCATGCACTTATGCATGAATGTTTCTAGTAACATGAATACCGTTCCTTACACATGAGAATAGCATTGATATCAGATCCATAGGAGAGGTTTTACCCAAGTAGCTTCTAATCTATCAGGGCTACATTTTCATCGTCTTTCCTCTATAGCACCGGAAATTTTACTGCTTATGGTAGTGAGTTTACATGGCACTCCTACGGCATGTAGCTCAGAGCTGTGTTTTTTAAATTCTCAAGGTCCAAATTGCTTGAGTCTTTAGGGCCAGTTTCAGTGCACAGAAGTTACCAGGTAAGGTTCAAGTATATAGAGCACACTGCTGAATTGTATGATGGTTGGTCAATTTGTGGTGTTCCCTTCCAAAGACTTGAAGCATGGTGACTTCTACTGCTAGAGTTACTACTTTGCGTAGCTCTGAAAGCACTTTTGACTGTCTAATCCCCAGGCTTCCTCAGCTACCAAATTTTCTGTAAAGCCTACCTGCTCGTGTAAAGGTGTGCTTGGCTTTCAAAAAAAAGAAATATGGATTTGACCCTCTGGTTGCAAAGGAATGAGCTGAGCTGTACGAACTGAGCATTTTTGGGCAGAAGCACAGTGATGAATTAAGGCATTAAGAGAATGAAGAAAAGGGAAGGAAGATATTAAAGGTAGAGTTTCTTGCTTTGTTGGGCCTGTAGGGAACTTCAGGAGAGAGATGAAGTTGTTCTGGGGATGGATGATAGTGGAAAGGATGTTTTCTGGAGCAGGGAATGCAGAGGAACTGAAGATGCTGATTTTCTGTACCCATTCTTGTGAACCAAGTACAAAGGTGAAAGCCAGCCTGACAGCATCTCTTCTTCCTTGATTTTTTTTCAGGTCCTTGGCAATTGGTCACCAGTATTCCTCCCTAGGGACTCAGCCCATCCTCTGCGGGAGCATCCCAGGACTTGTACCCAAGCAGCTGCGCTTCTGTCGGAACTATGTGGAGATCATGCCCAGTGTAGCAGAAGGTGTAAAGATTGGGATCCAGGAATGCCAACATCAATTTCGAGGGAGGAGGTGGAACTGCACAACTGTCAATGACAGCTTAGCCATCTTTGGGCCCGTGCTAGATAAAGGTGAGTGCAGTGCTATTGGTTTGGTGACAGCAACATCCATGACGGAGTAGCAGCAGAGATCTTGAGAAACCTACTGTGAACACGATTGCTTCTCATAGTATCATGTAAAATGGGCTGCAGGAGACAGGACTTTCTAACTTTCTAACAGGGACAGAAAGTATATCTGTGGCTCCCAAATGCAACAAGGGTGTACCCGCCAAATCCATTGTACAGGAAACATCCAGTCATAGGTAACCACTATTTCTACCTCAGTCCTACTGGGATTGTACAGGTAACCCAGAGAACTGGGAAGTGCCCCATTTGGCACTGCACAGAGAGTGGCGTCATCTCTGACCCTGTTTGGAGCAGGAGGTTGGACTAGAGACATCCCAGGGTCCCTTTCAACATGAATTATCCTATGATCCTATGCCCCTTGGAAAGAACACAAAGGTTTATTGTGTTTTCAGTGGTCAAGCTAGATGTCTGGCTCCTTTTCTGACCCCATGGCATTTCATGCTGCATTTTCAGCTCTCTCCATGATTATGGAGGGGAAATGGTCGGCTGTTGGGGATAGTTCCTAGGAGCTATCAGATAACATCAGTTTTGATAACATAATGGGATACAGTGAAGATCAAAGGCCTGAGGAAATCACCATCAATTAATGGTTCTTCTTTCATTAGTTATGAAAATGGCAAATTAAGACAGAGTGATGATCCAGACAACTAATTCTGACATAGCGCCCATTGATATACCTTGGCTAAGTTTGAGTATCTTGTCTTTCCCTCTATAAGTTGGCAGGAACCTATTTTAGCCCATAAGAAGTGTTTTATTTTTCTTTGCCCTTATAGTATGCCTTTTGAAGTGCAGCCTGTCTGCCTGACTGCCTTTCTCTCTTTCTCTCTTTCTTTCTCTCTTTCTCTCTCTTTCTTTCTTTCTCTATCTGAAGGTTCCTCCTAGACTCCTAGATGATCTTCAAGGTTGCTTCCAACCTAAGCCATTCTATGATTCTATGATATGATTCCACGATCTGGGATAGCTTCAGGGAATCTCCTGAGTTAGTGTATGTAGCTGACCTCACCCACCTTAGGGCATGTTCTTCCAGTACTTGCCATCTGGAGATAAGGGTTTTCTTTGTTGTTTCCCTGCTGTATTACTCAGAAGAGATTTGGGCACTTTGTCGTGCATGAATTTTGAAAAATAGGGCAACCAAGAGAGATCAGAGCCTTGATTTGTATCATGGCAGGGCTTCCACCAACAATAAGAGGTGTTTCGCATGCACCCAGCAGGAGAAGGGGTTGTTTCAGCTCATTTTCAGCCCCGTTAGAGCTGTGGAGCTGAGGCACTATATTAATGCTGGTGTCACTATTCAGGTTTAGTGGTGAGAGGTCATCCCAAAATAATTATGCCTGTAAGAGCTTCTAGTGTGGTGCACTTATGCCCATCTCAAAGTATCATACCACAATGTTTTGCATACAATTAAAACAACCATTCTGGATGCATCACTCCTGGGTGAGTAGAGCAGTTGAATTAGCCAGCAGAGACAAGCTGATATTTTCCCCATACACATAAGCCCAGCATGACTTGCACAAGATCGTTGACTAGGCACAGGGAGTAAGTGTAACAGATAACCCAATGTCTTTGCCTCGTCACAAGGCTGGATGTCCTCAAGGAGCACCTCATGCTCCCAGATGGTCTTGGTTTACACACTTGACATCTTCTGTGCATGAGGAAAGCAGTCCTCACCTCCTTGCCCACTGAAGGAACCCCAGTCCAGCAAGCTGCCCAATGCTTTTATCTCACAATGGTGTCGACATGAAAGGTCTGTCCATGCTTGAGACTGCAGTTTTCGGTAGCCAGGCTCAGGGAGGGAAAGAAGGCTGGGACGATTTCATAACTGAAGAATGTTGTTCCTTGAGGGAGAATCAAACCACCCTTCAGTTTTGCTTCACCTACAGCAGGAGGGGGATGAAAAAAAAACAGTTCAGTCACATTCTTGTGCAGCAGATCCCCCAGGGTAGGAGCATATTTGAGCTCCTACCCAGAATGAGAGAAGGAGAAAAGGAAGGAAAGGAAACAAGAAAGCAAAACTCTATTTTGCAGCTTGGATTTTATCTCACCCAAGTGACTTAACTGCAGCTTCTCCTCTGAGTCAATAGGGACCCTGTCCTCCCCCAGCACAAACCAGTGCAGTCACTAAAGCAACTCCCCTGTGCTTTACACAACTATCTGCAATTCTTTCATTGCAAGGACTGATTTTAATGCCTTCAGGAAATACTTTATAGGCCCAAATCTCACTGAGGCTGCCCCACTGTCTGGGCTGCCCTTGCTGCCTTGGTATCTCATTGCTAATTCAGGGCTAGGCTTGAGCTGTGATTCAGCAGTGCCAAACTGTCACCAGACTTTGGTCCTGTTAAGAGCCATGTTCTGATATCTCGTTTTAAAATTGGACTCTTTTTTTCCCATCAGCCTGTTTATGCAGAGAAATCCCACATGGTTTTGCTACAAGTCTATTTATATATGTATCTTTTTTGCATTTCCATAGCCAGGCCTAATTAATCATATTAACAGTAATGGTATTCATGAGCTCGACAACAAGGGAATGGTGATCCAGATCTCCTGCTACTTGGAGGCAATACTTGACAGGTTTGGCCCTATGTCCCTCTAGTTCTTCATATATCACTGAGAACATAGGAAGAAGAGAAATCCCCCATCCAATCCAGCTATTTGATTACTCTGTTTTGCAGGTCCTTGGCTGAGGAATAAACATTCCCCATTCAAAGGGAACAGAGTCACTTTCTTTACTATGATGGGGAATGATTCAGGCATTAGCAGGAGGTGAAACTGCTACAGGGCTTTTGGAAAAGGGGTTTTCTCCTCCTCTGTGGTCTCGGGGAACATATGAGCAGCTGTGCAGCTCCACGGAGAAACATTCAGATAGGTGACACTGTTGGGTCTTTCTTGCAAAGCACTGGGAAATAGGTGTCTCAGTAACTTAGACTATTGGGAAAGCAAAGAAGAATGCCTATATAGAAAAGAAGTGAACCTGCTCTCTCTCCCTCTACCTAAACCTACCTATCTGGTTGTCAGTCATATATAGAATCACAGAATCATAGAATAGTTAGGGTTGGAAAGGACTTTAAGATCACTTAGTTCCAACCCCTGTCATGGGCAGGGACACCTCACACTAAACCATCTCACCCAAGGCTCTGTCCAACCTGGGAACACTGCCAGGGATGGAGCATTCACAACTTCCTTGGCCAACCCATTCCAGTGCCTCACCACCCTCACAGTAAAGAACTTCTTCCTTATATCCAATCTAAACTTCCCCTGTTTAAGTTTTAACCCGTTACCCTTTGTCCTATCACTACAGTCCCTAATGAAGAGTCACTTTCCAGCATCTTTATAGGCCCTCTTCAGATACTGGAAGGTTGCTATGAGCTCTGCAGACAGCCTTCTTTTCTCCAGAGAAGAGGCTACAGTTCATACAATTTCTAGTTTCCCAGAAATTCAAATCTCAACTATTGGACAGCTGAAAGGACCTCTCACTTGAACTTTTCAGAGTTATTTCTAGAGGAAAAAGAAATGTTCTCATGTTTCTTCGCCTGTACTGTGTGAAGCAGTGGATCATAGTGGTGTGAAGCAGTGCCATAGACACAGGACATTAAGCGTTCACCTTAGCCACAGCCCATTTTAAAGCACTTGCTGTATCTTTCAGTTTCCCAAGGATAAGCGATATTTTTGAGTTACCTTTAAAAATACAGAAACAAAACCATGGAGGATATAACAAGAGGGATATGCCACCACTGACAAAAGAAAATCAATGGTGCAACCTAACAGGTGTTTGCCATCTCAAACTTTAGTTCAATATATTGGGAATTGTGTCTTTTGCCCTGCTTTTAGCTGTAGTGGATGAAGACGCTGTTCGTGTTTAAGTTGTGGTGCATCTTATAATCTCTCAATGCTGTGCGAGTTCTCTTTGAAACTCATCTGGGCAGTAATATGAACCAATCTCAAGAGAAGTAATACAATAAAAGCTGATCATGGCCCTGTCTCTTTAAAGGACCTCAGCACATAATTAAGTCAAAATAAAAGTTTCCTCCCTCTCCTCCCCCCATTCAACAAAAGTAAATTACCTCCAACTATTTAAGCCCCCAGTTCGTTTAAATTTAAAAAGGGAGCCCTTGTCTATCTATTTCTTTCACTCACTCCCACCTCCTTCTGCTAAAGACTGTCCGGGGCTTTAAACCTGCCAGCTGGACTGAGAAATGGTTAATAGTTATTGTGGAGGAGCAGCTTTTAATGAACTATTGAAGAATGATACATTGATGGAGTAATGGGAGTTTAAGTCGCTCTGTAATGAAACAGGTTCTCAGCACAGACCCATTGTGGTGTAAATACGGCACGTCTCTCCCACTGTTTGGTCAGGACTAAATAGCAGAGGCCAGAGGGGGGTCAGCTTATGGGGTCTCCGCTTTAGTTAATCAATCTGATTGGATTAGGGTCACTGCGATCCCTAATAATGTCAAAGGTTACGCCAAACTGGATTAAATGTTTTGTTGGGGAGGGCTCAGATTCTTTCAGCTTTCTCTGACGCGGCTTGTTTATTAGAGTTTAACACTCATGCAACCTTGGGAAGCCACACCGTCCCTTTTTGTACATTGGGGTGTTTGCCGGCGTTTGAGGGGTTTGAACCAGCCGGGGTGGGTAAGCGCGCATCCTGTGGCTTTGTCAAGTGTCTGCACCCATCGGATGTGCCCTCTGAGGATATATATCAAATTCTCCACTGGACAAATGAGAGCCTAATGGGTGATGCAGAGGCGTGGAGGCATGAATTCATTCCAGAAATAATTACTGGCCATTGACCCTGTTAGAAGGCAAGTGATGAGAGCCACAAAAGTGGTGAGTGTTGTGCTCCCCTGGATTAACCCTGTTCCTGTCCAGCAAAGAGATGTCCTTTTTGATACGGCTTCTGTTTGTGAAGTTAACAGCATGAGCGTGGAAGAAATAGAGAGTCTTCAAGACCACTTGATTTCTTCATGATTCAATTTGGTAGATGTCTTGTCTTCCAGGTGGTATCTCCCTGTCATCTTCTCCAGGGAGACCATGAAATGTAAGGAATTGCTATTGTCTTCACTCATAATGTTCCCACAGATGACATTGTCTTACAGACATGGCAGAGTGCCCTTCAGAAAATGATAATAATCTTCTTGAAGGTCACTCAGCAATGGAAAGAGGCAGCAACGATAGTGCTATACTGGTAGAGATATGAGATCTCTGGGTTTCAAATGCCTGTTTCCTTCCCACAGTAGAGCATACACTGAATGTTTTCAGCCTGCCAGGACTGTCAGATTATCCAAGCAGACTTCTTGCATGATGCAGCCTGGAGAATTTCCCCTCAGGACTTCTGGAATGAAACCAAAATCTGGATTTGACTATGATATCTCTTCCCAAAGGACATCTTGCCTTGACATACCACCAAGAGACAGACAATATACCTACCTTCCCTTTTACAAGTCTCTTCATATCTAATGCAACACTACTCTGGTGTTGATGACCAACCACTATATTTTCCTTTGCTAGATTCAGAATAGCTCTTCCGGAACTGAGCTTTTTGTTTGCTACTTACAGTTTTTAAAAAGTAAAAATTGAGGCCTGCAGAAAAGCAGCAAAAGTTTGGGTCCTTTATGTCAGACAGCAAGACAGTTCAAGGGAGTTCCATTTGATGCTGGGGTCCTCTGGGGCATGATTCATCTGATGTGTTCTAGACAGTTAGGCTTACATTATTCACACCCTGAAGTTTCTACATCTCCCCATCAATCACTGAGGGAATCCAGGGAGACCAGCTCTTGATGAGAAGACTCCTGCTCCCAGGGACTACATGAAGGGCAGAGGAGGCATTTGTCTGTTTCATGACATGTGGGATTCAGGTCACATCCAGTTTCATCTGGGATGCTGGGCACTGCTATATTTGCAACTAGGCTTATTTTGGATTCTAGACCTTTTGTGGATAAGTTCCATGTCTTATTTCTCTCAAGAAAGCCCAAATGTAACTGTGGTCATGGGTTGACTCTTTTTTCCCTGTAACTACTGTGGATGAGAAAGCTCATCTTGTGCCTAATGAAATCTATGTGAGTTTTTCTCCAGGTTTAGCAAGAACAGAACAAGACCCTCATATTCATTTATAATACCTCGGAGATGCAAGTCTCCACCATATTTTTTCTTGCTCTGTCGTAACAATATTGCTCCACAGGCTCTCTGATAGGCCTGATCTCATCTACCAAAGTTAGCTGTTAAAGTCTGAGCTAGTCACCCCAGGCTCCCTTTGCAGTCAGTGGAGAACAATCAGCATCTCCAGAGAGCAATTCATCTGACCTATCTTAGACACCTATCTCAGGATAACATGAATCATACCAAGATGTTTATTTCTCTCCATTGACTATAGAGGGAGCCTAGGGCTACAGGCTCAGACTTCCATGTGTACTTCTTAGAGGCCCATTTTGAGGGCAAATAGTTCCCACTTACCTTCTTTCTCCTGTTAGAAAGCAGTCCTTACATCTAGCCTCTGTTAGAGAGGCCATTTTACTAATGCAAGAACATGGCTCTGGAAAGGATCTCCTGGACCAGTGAATACAGGCAGTCCTTTGCTGTTTCAGGCATAATACCATCTTGTACTGTTTTGCATGATTTAAAATTAATAAATTTAGCAGACCTCATCATATTTTCCTGATGGCATTCTGGCATCTCAGTTGTCTCTGTGCCAAATGCTTCCCCCTCTTTCCCTGCTCTAGATCAGACTTCTCCACTTCTGCAATAAAGTAAGGCATGAGCAGAAAGCCACAAGATACTGATCCATCCAGGAGGTTAGTTACATGTAGGAGGTACTCTCTGCTCTCTCATGAAACTCTTCCCAAGAGGATCTGATTTCCAACCACACCCCGTCTACCTCTCCGCTAATGGCAATTTGGGCAGCTGCCCTGGTATCAACAACGGAGATCTACAAACTCTACCCTGTAACTATGGGGAAGGAAACTGGAAGGATCAGGATTGAAAATGTGACTATGCAAGCTCCACTCAGCCGTCAAGATGCATAAGTACTGTAGGCCAGAGATTTGCCAGTGCTGCTGAGAAATAGACTGGCAGATCCTGGCTCAAGACAGAAATCTCAGTTGTGTTTTATGTCAGTATAAACTGAGTTTGGAGCTGGGGATTGCTGCAGGGGATAGGACAGTTGTAAGTGCCTATCACTGCACTGCATAACTCCACGCTCCAAGCCACAGCTACAGAGCACATTGATAGTTGCAGCATTTCTGAACTGGCTTTTACGTAGCTAACTCTACAGGAAGCAGCATTGGAGGAGTAGGGGCGAACGCAGTTTAAGGATGTGTAGATGAACTGTAGCCACATCTCTGGTTTGTCGCCCATATCAGTACTGGGTGATTAGCAGCTTCCCCTGAGCCTTGGCAGGAGGTGTAAATTGCAGCAGCAGCAAACAGAGATGCTGGGGAAATTTGCCAACATGTTTGCCCCTCAGCCTTTGGGATCAGGATGCCAATGAGGTGGCGCAGGAGCACCTCTTACTGTTGGAGCTGCTGGTAGGGTCAGGTCACCATCAGAAGGGGTCACTTCATCCTCTTGTGGCTTTAGAGGTGTTCAAGGACAAGAACTAGGCAGCCCTCTGGTACATTAGAATAGCACCCAGAAGACTACAATTAACATCACATTTTCCCCTTCATCCCCATTGAAGCTGGAGGCTGCACATGGCCTGGGTTTAGTGGGCTCAAGCATTTTCTGGGTTTCTTATTCAGAAGCCCTGACCTCATCACCTCTACACCTGCAAAATGATCCCAGGATAAAGATCTGGCTCTTGTGCATCTGTACAGTTCTCTGGAGATGAGACAGCCCGTGTAAACAGCTGTAAACAGCCAACACCCAGGCGCGAGCTGCAAACCTGGGCGAGCAGTGATGGTGAAAAGGAAATGGTAGCAATGCCAGGAGCTGATCGTGTTTGCTTTCTGTGCTCCCTCTACCTCCCACTGCACAAACCCTCATCTGTCAACCCTGACATGGAGATTTTTTCTGGCGACTAAAACATTAGACGGGGGATCAGGGAGGGGAGAAGGAACAAGACAGCCCGTGGCTACAAAACCGGTGGCGTCTCTCCTGGAGGTGGGAGGCACTGGAAACTTCTGCCTCAGGCAGAGTGCACAATGTGACGGGCTGGCTGGGAGCTGGCTGTGCGGAGTTACAGATTTATTTCCTTCCCCCTCCCCGTGCTCCCCCTTCCCTGCTGGGTACACTGCATTCCCCAACTGGGTCCAGGTTGGTTGCAACAGGGAGCTCCCTCTGCCGCATCCCGGAGTGCCAAGTCCAAGCGTGGGAGCTAGTCCTAGACAAAAGGGAACAGTAGAGGGAGCTGATTAGCATCCCTTTGTCCCGAGAGAATCCCGGCCCTAAATGGGCCCTTGGCGCACAAACACACACACGCATGGACGGAAGCCAGGGAGGGAAACGGAGACGGCAGAGGCTTGGTCGCCTCATCCAGGCGCTGGGCGGGGGGGAAAGGGGACACGGTGGGTTTCACCGCTAAGCACCACGATGGGGTGGGTTGGTCCCAAGCCAAGGCGCCCCGTCCTCAAGTCCACAAAGGTGGGTTTTGCTAGCTGAGGAGCTGGACATGTGTCTGCCCAGACTCCTATGTACCAAACAGCCAAAACAAGCAAAGTCTTCTGACAAAGAGGGATCCAAGCCCGTGAATGTGGCTTTTCTTTCCTGTGAGATGTGTTGTGAGCTGGCAATGCTGAATAGATGTGGGAATTTTAAGGCCAGAAGGAGTTGTGATGTCATCTGGTTGGATTCCTGTATAACAAGCAGAGAATTTCCTCCCTGAGCAGATATAACAAGGCAACAAGAATAAAAACAGAGCATATAAAGATGCCCTGCGTGCTTCTTTCTGCACTATGGGCTTACACAGCAGGGGATCAGGGCTGTCTCCTGCCAAGCAGGCAGAACAGACAGTCAAGGCACTTCTTGACAGGAGACAGGTTATCATGCTCTCTAAGGTCTGCTGCAGGATGAAGTGTGCACCTTGATGGGTCACCTTCACCCATTCTTTGCTTCCTCATCCCCATCTTTCAGGGAGAACCTCCTTCAAAGGAAGGACTCGTCATCCAGGAAGAGCCATAGGATTAACAGGCAGGGATCAGCCTGCAGGAGAGAGAATGGTTCAAAAGGATTGTTATGACTGTGTGAGTCTCTCTGTTGTGCATGTGAATGATGTGCTCATAGGAATGATGAGGACACAGCTGACTTGAGCAGTGAAGGTAAAGCCGGAATAGGAGGAAAGTAGGCTTTTGGGAACTGAGAAGTCTCAGGATATGCAAAGTCACAGAATCAGAGAGCTTCATGTCAAGCAGCACCCAGCTGAAGTGGGTAGGGACTTCCACCATTCCAGGGCAGGTAAAGGTGCTGCACAGAAGTGCCATGTTATGGAAAAACAGCATGAGATATGTGAAGCTGAGGCATCTGAGGACTGTGCAAAGTAGACTCCAAGACATTAAGCAGGAGAGTGCATGGTGTTCTGTCTCCTGCTCACCTTCAACATGCTTCCATGGGGCACTGAGATGCTTCTGGAGAATACAGCAGATCATTGTAAAATGGGCCTATAGAAGAGGGCTATAGATATGTCACAGTATGGATATGCACTGAAGGAAACTGTTGTCATTTTTGTTTGGTTCTGGTGGGCTTTTTTAGGAAGTAGAAGCATGGTGAGCCTCAGGGAGGCTTAGGGAGCTTTGGCTGTAAGTGACCCTAAAATCTAATGGCAAAGCACAGACAGAAGTGCAAAGAGCCCACCAGATCCTCGGAAGCACACAGCCATCCACATTGCTGGAGGTGGAGCTGGAGTGGGTAGAGCTTGTGGGTGAAGGAATAAAGAGTGGCTTTCACTTTTTATTTTATCTTGATCATCTCACCATTCCAACAGAGGGAAACAGTTTACAAAGCATACATGTTATTTGTCTGGCTTCTCATCCTGGACCAGTGATAGGGACCAAGGCTTAAAAGAGAGGTTTTGTTTCTCTCTCTGCTTTTGGCTGTCATGCAGACAGTGGAGTAGGTCCTCCTTCTTCTGCATCTCCATTTCCCACAGAGTTCACCACAGAAACAGCTGGATATTTCAAAGAGAGTGATACCAAAGTAGGTCATATGTAGGGCCCTGCAGCTCTTGCAACATAATTTAGGTAGTTTTATTGGCCTACTTATGACTGTTGCTCTCAAGTTTGATAGACAGGGCACTAATGCTTCATGGAACACTTCCTGGTAGGCTGCAGTTTGTTGACTAAGCATCTGGCACAATTTCCTCTCCATTATTTCCAGGTGCTAAATCACATTAAATGATAGCTAATAATTATGGTTTATCCTTTCCTAATCATGCTACTTTCCCAGGGAAGCTGTTGCCACAGGGATGTTGTGGGAGTGTGAATGGGTGGGGAGGGCATAAAGAGATATTTCTGTTCACCCGGAGCCATAAAAAAGTTGGAGACCCCTTAGGCTAGGCACACAAGATCCAGCCTAGGAGATATTATACCTTGTCAAAAATGTATTTATTTATTTTCTAGGCCGGTTTTCCACCAGAAAAGGCAGCTGTATCAAAAATCAGATGTTTTGCAGGCAAAATTTCAAGGCAAAAATGCACAGCTATGGATTTCTTGTTGTGTTTTGCAAATTTCCAATAGTTTAATTTGAGTAATTGAAGCCATTTTGCTTCTTTTTATTTTGAATATGGTCTTATTTCAAGATAGAAAATCATTAAAATATCAAAAAACACACTGCTGTACCTTTAATATTTTATAGAATATCTATATTATTGAATAATATTTTCTATTATTGAAGCTGAATGGTTTTATCTTGTCAAACAAAACATTCTGATATTATTAAGATAACATACTTCAACAGTTAAAAGTATCTTTTTTTTTTTTCTCAGTCTTTTATCACATGGAAAAATTCAGACTCTCATGTTTGTTTTCCATCTGATTTTCAACTCCTAAAAAGAAAACAAAAAGGAACTTCCCATAATATGGTAATTCAATTTGTTTGGCCCTCATTACTGGCCTTAGGCATGACATGATCTCCAGTCTCCTTCTTTCTGACAGGCTACCTAAATCCATATTAACTGAGAGTGGAGTGTTAGCAGTGGTCTCCTACAGACCCCTCTAAATTCATAAAGCAGCCCTATAGCTCTATAAAACAAGAGTTGTAACATAGGCCCCAAATCTGTGACTTATTCTCTCCCATTATAAACACATCATGAAGATGATCCAACAAAAAATTGCACAGGTTCTTCTCAGAAAAGAAACAAAATGTGGAAAAGTGTTTTAGTGCTGCTGGGTTTTCTGTTCATAAAACATTTTCAGTCTGCTTTCCTAACTGAATTTCAGATAGATTCCTTGACAGATAAATTAGAAGACATACATGTGTCTTGAGAGAAGTAGATAGGAGCTCTGTGGGGCACAAGCAGCCTGTGTTAGACGTTTAGTCTGTGAACAGCTCAGCAGTACTTTGGTGATATTTGTAATTGAGTTATCATTTGTGCCCAGCATCTGAAATGAGAGGTAATCTCTGTATGTATCTCCTCTGTCTTCTCAATCAAAAGTTAATGTGCATATCACTTGCACCTGAACATGAGACATGACTTTGTGATTCTGAAGGCAAAACCCTGGCAAATAATAGGTTTAGTAAAATTCTGTTTATGGCGTTATAAATTATAACTCTGGTCCAAACACATCCCTATATGATGTCATTGATCCCTGTGGTCCAGGAAAGACTTGAAGATATAAGTGTTTCACCATAAAATACTCTATACTTCCACTGAGAAAAACAATGGAGTCTTGCCTTCTTGTGTTGGTTCTCAAGAGGCCAGATGGACGCTGACGCTTTTGAACTTCTCAGCCAGCAGAAAAGCACCATCTCAGTTTTCAGTTCAATGTCTCCATTGTTTGCCCCAAGCCTTCAGTAACTATATCAAACAATCAATAATCCATATGTAAGAATAATCAAACATAAGAGTTAAAAACCCTCTCTAAAACCTCTTCAATCAAAGCCAGCCACTAACCTCCAGAATATTCCTGTCCCATCAGTATTATTCATATTCATAGCCTTATTCATGTTAAGGATACTGTGACTTCCCTGAAATCTTTAAATCAACCTGACTTAAAGCCAGTGTTTTAAAAAAAAAAAGACAAGACAAAATGAAAAAGGTGTTTGTTTTGTGGGTTTGTTTGTTGATTTTGGGCTTTTTTAAGGATTCCAAATATATCAGTTTAACCTGACTTTTCATGTACATACTTTAGAAATGGACGATACTCCTCTCTAACAGCCATATTCACAATTACAGTTCTGGCACAAGCCTCATACAGCAGTGCTGGCTACAAAATAATAGTTATTCAAAGCCTGCAGAGTAGGATAGGTGCAATTAAAAAGAAATATATATCAGCATTACAGTTTTACTGGAAAAGAGGCTGTAATCACCAGTGTTGCAACTCAGTGAGGTCACTGTGTCAAGCACTCTGAGCTATTAACTACACATATTTGCCTTTTTTATGGGGTTGACCACTAATGTGGTTGACCAAAAGCTGTAAGTGTATTGGGCTCTTCTTGCTAGGGCTGGCTCTGATATTTCAGAGGCTTGAGGTAAACTGCTAGTTTGGTAATACAAGGCTGCACCTTCTTTTGTGAGGTTTGTGCCTCCTGATGTTTTAGACTTTTCTTTGATTCCATCAACCCTGCCAGAAGAAGAGTGGGGTTTTAGACTGTGCAACCGAGCACTTAGCCTGGCTTAAAAGAATCGAAGGTCTAAGCTGGATACTGATTGGGATCAGACAGTTTGGGATGAACATCAGTGTGGTGGATCTTCTTCATTTAGTAAGCCACATGTGACGTACAGCAGAAAGTGTGGGGTAGTGGTGTACCAGAATGACCTCAGATGATGATGGTGGCTCCTCTGGAGCTGGCCTGGGCAAGCAAGCCACATCCCAGAGTAATTCAAGCCAGGGATATTGGGATTATAGTCCCCACACAGCATAGCCCTACTGCTAAACAACCACAAGCCAAAGAACCATATGCAAAACACTGGAGAGCCACATGTGATTCAGGAGCTGCTGGGGAGCCACTCAACTACTCACCCAAGTTAATATCCAAACCTAACTTAAATTTAAGATACTCACTTGAACTAATACACAAACTGCCCTGCCTTAAAAACTGTTTTATCTCAACTGGCCAACTGAGGTTAACCAGCCTAGGTGAAATACTCATCTTTGTGTGGGGCTTATCAGCTGGGAGCTCTTCATTTTTGTGCTTGATCTCTAAGCAGTTTTGTGAGACTGGGAATCTGCAGATCGTGGGCATTTTGCTTCTTAAGTCAAATGTATTTACTCAACAGCACTTTGAGCTTCAGAGACTGTTGCATCTAGCATTAAAATAAGGGTAAACACAGACCCTGAAATTTGAAGAATTCCTTCAGTTCCTCACCAAAATCTCTCTTCTAAATGAGATGACATCTCCAGAGTGAAGCGAAAACGCATTCTTAGCTTTGCTTTGTTCAGGGGTGCTCTCAGGTAGCTCCTGAACTGCCTGTAGGCTTCCACCACTCCCTAAAATTAGCACCAAAGTTGATGGTGATGCCCACAGTGCCTATGTTTATCCAGAATAGAAGACCAAACACAAAGATTAGAGCAAAAGCATGCCAAAATCTTCACCATAGCCAAGAAACATAGCAGAAAAATTGCACATATTCAAGAAAGCCCAGAGGATGGTGGGACCTGGGAGTGATATATGGGCAGGAGAAAACATTTCTTCCCAGTACTGGCATTGCTCCACTGTGGGAGTAGGATTGGGCAGTGTATGGGTGACCCAACTTCAACAGCTACAGGTGGCTGACTGCCTTCCACAGCAGGAGGTCCAGCAGTGTCCACAACACCTGAACCCTAATTGGTCACCAGTGACTTACCCAGCATGGGAGCCACAGATGAATTTCTGAAGAGTAATGCTCAGCTCAAGAGCAACAGCGTGGTCTCCAGGAATAAGCCAGGAACCAAACCTGATTTCCTGTAGCCCACTGACAGTTTTACACCCTCCTCAGTTTATATCCATTGTCAACACATGCAAAGGCTCCATATCTCATTGCCAGTTGCTTAATCCATTCTTTCCCGCCCCACTGTCAATACAATAATACCCCACTGAGGAGACCCACCCACCAGGAAATCCCCCTTTAACACCCTGCAAAGGAGTAGCCAGATTTGTCTCTGCCGCTGTGCTGGAAAACAAAATGAGGACTCATCTGCTCTAATCCCCTCTTAAGATTTCAAGATGAGGCCTGTGTTCACATATTAGCATATCTAACAGCTTCTGTGTGTGCGGTGCAAGGCTACTGCTCCATGGAGGTAAATCATGCACTAACACATATTTCAGGTACCTACTATCTCCCTCTGAAGACATAAATGGCTGTGCCTTTGAAACGACCTCATAAAAATGCCTGAAATGAAGGCTTGGGTTAAATGGGCTTGAAGATCTTCCTGAAGAATGAATCTCATGACTCATACACAGCCTTCTGCTAGAGAGTTTAGGGGTGACTCCTTACATGTGATGCACAGCATTTCCACTGGACTCAGTTTTGGCATGGCAGCTGTGACTTCCATGCTGTAGGTAGGATATAGGCACTCTAGTCTGAGGAAAAATCTGGGATTTCTGCAGCTCGTTTGCACTGGCATGACAGTAAGGCCTTTCAAGGCTCTCACAAGTCTTGAAAAGCCTTGGAAAGGTCTCAAAAACCTGTGGGCAGATGTCATCCCTGGATTGGCTTTAGTTTTGGGGTGAAGGTGTCCACTTGGGATGTGGGTGACTGAACATTTTCATCATTGCTGCTCTTGAGGCTTTGCTGTTTCATGCTGAAAGTGTCAAGCTTGATAGGAAGCACTAGGATAGTTAGGGAGCACAAGTTTTCATGGCTTGTGGTGAATGCCAGGAGGCTGGGAGGAGTAGGGAGGCCAAGGGCCACCATCAGCACTGGCTGGTGTGACACCCTGTTCTCAGTCACGCAAGACTTCTGTGTCCTCACTGTCATACCACCCACTGTGCGCTACATGTAACACACCCAGCCTTGTTGTAGGGAGTTGTCCTAGATAGACTTTTGTACTGAACCACTATTACAGGTACCTGAAATTGCTGGAGACCGGACTTTCTGACCACTGTTGTGAATCAGGTCTGGACAATGGTGAACTGAAGACTGGGTGATTTAATCCCAGCCTTTTCCCAAGACCTAAATCAAGTTGGTCCTCTTAGGATAAACAAACTCAGATGGTTGTTGTGGTTTTTTGGGCCATGATTTCCATCTGACTCCTTCATTTTGTTAGTCCCTGCCTATCTGGAAGCAGGAAATACTCATATATCTGCTAAACTGAATGACGCTGTCCACTGGAGACTTGTTGGGCCATGTAATATGCAAGCCCAAGAGCTTTTACTCCTCCCAGCTAACCTGAGAGAAGCACCTATTTGGAGAGATGCATTTTCAGGCCCATAACCATCAGAACTTTGTTGTGCCAGCACAAATCCCAGTTCTTCTTGCCGTACTCCATCCTGCAAGCCTTTTGCTGGCAAGTCTGGAGCTGCACTGAAGGCGTGAGCTGTTTGCATGATTAAAGGTTGCAGGACTGAGCTGATTAGAAAGATTCAGCAAATTCTCCAATCAGGGCATTAGCACAGATCCACTAGGTAAGGAGCTGGCTCTGGGTACATAGTTTGGCTCAAAGTAACTTCCACTGGTTTCCACCCAGAGCTGGAAGTTCTCAGCTTCTTTCAGGATTGATCTCTGCACCTGCAGAGAGAATTCCTGTAAATATTGTTGTGGTTTTGGTGGCTTTTTCTTTACAATATGAAAACCTGCTGCTTTGATTAGAGATGGGGGAGGAGAGGGAATCTGACAATGTTTTCTGTCATTTAGGACTTAATTCAAATATTCCCTTAGGGTATTTAAAAAATACTAAATTGGCCCAGATATTTTTTTATGAACAATCCTTTAATTAAATTTTTGTATATTAAATGTACATCAGTCGAAATAGTTATAGACATATAGTATGAGTGTTAGTCACGTACAAGCAAAGGGATGAATCAGTCAAATGTATATGTTATAACAGCCTCACCCTCTGAGGGTACATGTGAGATGCTGAAAGGCAAGGGAAATTAAAACAAGAGGTGGAAGTGAGAGTGTATTAAAAAAAGGCCAGGAGAATGGTAAGGTATCCTGTGGGATTAAGGTAAGAACTCCCCTGCTTATGCAGATGGAGTCGAGGGACTAGAGCTCTATTCCCAGCTTTGCAACTTCACAGTATTACTTCATTTTCCTCTCTTCCTTGCACATCCTCCTTTGGTTTGCCCAGGTTAATTTGTCAAGTTCTCCTCCATGTCCACTTCAATCAGAGCTGGGGAACTGGGGCTAGACTTTATGAAGAGCAGTCTAACGGTAAGGGTAGTGAAGCATGAGGATAGATTGCCTGCGGAAGGGGTGGGAGCTCCGACCTGGGAGGTTTTCAAGAACAGGTTAGACAAACATCTGTCAGGGATAGTTTAGGCAGAGTGGATCCTGCCTTTGGGCAGAAGGGTGTGAGGTCCAAGTCTGGTATCTACGATTTTAAGGTTTTCTGGAGCAGGGGCTGAGCCTGCCAGTTCATCTAAATGCCAGTTTCATGCAAAATAACAAAAAAGGAAGGTTTCTCATTAGAAAAAGTAAGCTTTTTTTAAGAAAAAAAAATACTCCTAGACCAAGATGCACCCCTAATTTCACTGGGTTCAATTTTATGCTGCTTCCACTGAATTAGATAACAGTTATTCTGATTTACACCAAACAAAGAGGAGAATCAAGTCCCTTGCTTTTCAGCAGATAGCCAAGATATATTTCTTAGTTCACCCAATTTATTCAGTAACTGATTTTCAAAGACATTTCCTAAGGGTTCTTGTTTGTTCTCTTTTTTTTTTCTGCACTTTACATATCATCTGTCCCCACTCATCACACAGGGCAGCAGCAGTTTTGCCACCAAGGGAGCTTACATTTAACAGAAAGAGAGGAATCTTTAGCAGCTCCCATCTCAAGAGACTGCAGGATACATAGCTTTGATTTTGTTGCTGTAAGATAGCCAGGGATGAAAGCAATGTGCACTGTCAGTAAACCCTTCAGGTACTGGGTTCCTCCAGCAGTTTGGCAAATGCTTTCCACTCCTACGAAAGTCACCAAGGACAGTGTAGGCAGAACAGGTCATTACCTTTCCTTCTCTCCAAGTTAATATGCTGGATAAGGAGCTGTGAGTTGTTCCCACCAACTCTAAAGTGCATACACACATAGCCATGGGGTGTGGATACTCTTTAAGAACCTGTAGCAGAGCAACAGATGCAAAATCAGGAATAACTTCATGTGCAGTTGCTAAATACAAAGGCAGGACTGACATAAGAGCAAACAGGCATTTGGTGAATTAAAAGCAGCAAAATTGAGAAGTATAAGATGGAATTTCAAGTTTTCTTGCAATCAGATTGGTCAAGCTCTGGAGAAGCTTCATAATGTGAAAGAGAAGAAGCAAAAACACCTTAATGACATACAGTCTGAAGAAGGGAATGCTTCATCAAAGGGAATGTTATCATCTGACTTAGAATGAGTGAACCCAGAGAGAAAGATTGAAGCTGGATCGAAACACACAGCACCTGCCTCTTCTTCCCACTCACTCACAGCCCCTGTCTCTCCCCAGAAAGAATCCGATTCCTGCCTGAAGGTTATTCACATTCTGGGTGCCCACTGTTTTCCTTGCTTGGGAGGGCAAAACCCATCTGCAGTTCAGACTGGAAGAGATCATCTCCATAGAGATCGCATCTCTGCACACCTCCAGCTCCGCTCACCATGAGGGGCTGATGAGTGTATGGCAGGGAGCTAGGAGAGAAAACTCCATCTCTGTAATTAGGTAGGTGGGCATTATTCAAGCTTAATAAAACTGGGCAAAATAAGGTAAGCATAAGATTAATGAAATTGGCTTATGAGTACAAATGATGACTACTTGAGAAAGTTGTCTGGAGGTGTTTGGTACCCTTTCCTTCTACAACAGGATTTATTCTTTTTCAGGTCAAGTAGCTATCTCATGCTGTAACAACTGTGCTGTTGTTGCGATTACAGGAGGGACCAAATAGCAGTAGGACAACCGAGTCTTGCCAACATCTATCTACAATTTTGAAATTGTTTTGGGGTCAGTGGTTCAAAAATCTGTGGGACTTAGTGAGGAGCAGAAATTATCATGTCTGGGAGCTTCCTGGTGGGCACCAGAAACGCCAGACCATTCTCCTAACACAGGTTGGATGTTCCAGTTGAAGACAGCTCACTCCTTGTGCTGGCTCCTTGTCCTTGCAGTAAGAGCGCATGGCACTTGACCACAGCACAGGATGAGACCTGCTTGTCACTTGCTTCGCCAGCGTGGGCACAGGCACATGGGTGGACAGTTGTCTATGACGAGTAGCCCGTTGACTTTGGTGGGAGCAGGGTAGACACTGTGTGTGTGAGAGCTTCACTGTTTTAAATCACAAGTAGATAAAAATTATGGCTATTTCATTGCTGATAGTATTTTTTAACCCGTGTCTATCATTTGACAGTGAAGCTGATGGACAACTTCCATTTATTTCATTTCTGCAGTCTTATATTTATCAAGAACTCAAGTTCTTTGTCTTATTCCGGGTATGAGAGATTGCCAGGTGTCTAGCCAAATATTCACCTTCCATGTTTTTGCCCAGCTTCCCAAATCAAACTGATGACATTTTCAGACCAGCAGGATGACAGGCTAGCTCTTTGTGGAAGCTAAATGAGATGTTATTAGGACATACATGAAGTAGAAGATGAGGTCTACTTTGAAAGAATTTTGGTGCAGATCCATTTCTCCAGCTTTTAAGTACTAGGACTAATTTCTTCATGTCTGGGACCAATATCAGGCTGATAACCAGTTCACAGACTTGTCTTAGCCATACTGTCAGTGCACAATGGTGTATGGAGGGATATCTTTATTTTTTTCACTTTTTCTGCTGTCATCAGTCTGATTGTGTCTTTCTAGGATTGAAAGACTGAAAGGAAGGCCTCTTTAAACGTGACTGTTGGTCTTAAGAACTGCTGCAAATGCTTGGCCAAGAAAGGTCTATTCATGACAAAGTTTGGGGTCTGAATCCACTTGGCCAGCAGACGTGTTGATAGAGGGCATAGCTATTTCCTCAGAAAAGAGTGGTGTAGTCCAGTCCTTGAGGTCACTATTTTGGTTGGATTAGCCAGTAAATTTATTAGTTTGCCGAACCTTAGAAGATGTGCTCGTTGCTGTAGTGTCCTCACATGCACTCTCTCCTTTTCGGACAAGTACAGAACTGAATACAACTTTAGACAAGTGTTCAATATATTTGGCTCCCTTTTCCACTTGCAAATTATGCAAGAGCTTCAACTATAATCAGAATATCTGTCATCCAGAGCTTATCTGCTGACTTACAATTGCTTGTAAATCATTCAGTCTGTGTCCGGGGCTTTGCAGTTTTCTTATTCCTATCTGTCTAAATAGATCTGCAATCCCCAATGCTTTTACAGGTAGCTGTGTCCTTAAGTGCTTGGGATTAGAAAGCAAGAAGATAATGATTGTTCTCCATTTCACAGGTGGGCAACTGGGGCAGAGGTAGAGCAGATGAGCTGCTAGAAAGTTATGCTGTTTAGGACAGAGCCTCTTCTCCCTCAGGAACCACATATCCAGCCTCTAAACCATGCTTCCTCTTATGAGCTATTTATAAAAAGTGGCTTTAATGCTTTGGGAATGGCATAAAACTTTTCTGCCTCCTCAACTGGTGAAACTGAAACCCACAGGAAAGAAAAAAGATTGCCAAAGCCGGCTGCAGGAGGACGAGCAGCTCCCTGCAGCTCCCCCAGCACCCAAAAACCCCTCCCTTCTCCAAATCAAGCCTGTAAAGCAAAAACTTCTGCAAGCCAAAAAATTACTTAATTGCCTCAAATTGATTCCATGGTTTTATTAAGATATTTTCCCAGCTCTATTATGGTTAATTATTTGTATTACAGTAGACTCTGAGGCCCCAAGCAGAGATCAGGGCCCCATTGTGCTAAATACTGTACAAGCACATAATAACAAAATCACTCCTTGCCCCAGATAGCTTACAATTACATGGAAAGCTGCAGTGGAAACATACCACAGCTCATATGAACACCTTTTAAGGGAGGCTAACATTGACAAAGGGTCCCTAGTGAGACCCTGGGCTGCTTTCATTGTGCATGCTCCCTGCAGCCCTGCTGTTCTTGCTGGATCCTGGTGGGAAAAAGTTTAGGGAGAATATTGACATACAACCAACAGAGGAAGACCCAGACAGCCCAAGAGTTCAGAATGGGAAAGGTGGGGTGGGGGAATAAAGAAGAGGGAAGAAAAGTGGGGAAATGAAAACAGGTTCCTGTCCTGCTTTCCCCTTCACCTTTTGTGTGTGCTTGGAAGCTTGGCTGCAGAAGGTTCATGAGGGACCTTTTTTTCCCTGGGGATTTCCAGCCTCATTTTTCAGACGTAAAGTGTTCATCTGTTTGGGTAAAAGTTAAGAGAAGCACCCAGCTTTCAGATAGTCTTTCAGAGACTCCGGACCCACTGCTGCTGTCTTCCTTTACTTCCCAACCTGCTTGAGGAAGAGGAGCAAAAATGCAAAAAAGGAGCCCTGAGCTTCTCCTTCCTTCCAACCCAGCTGAATCTCTGTGGCTGCATCTCGCTCATGCATGGGAAATGTTGTTCGCCAAGGGGTCAGCACTGGGAGAGGTTTTCCATACCTGCAAGTGAGTGGGGAGAGTTTTGAGACCTCAAAGCCTTGCTGGAGGTGATGCTCGGGGAGGGCAACATGGATGAACAGCCAGCTGCTAATGCAACTAAGGGTATTGCTTCTATCCCAGTGCTGCTGAGCTCAGGGTGACACTCTGGGGATGCTCAGGAGGTGCCTTACAGAGACTCTGCACTTCTCTGCATTGCCCACCTCTGTCTTGTTCATTTCCCTGTGTCAGAACCCAGGGTTGAGAGGATGAAAAAGGCAGCAAACTGTAGCCCAAAACCAGGGGAAAATCCAGTTGTTTCCAAACACTAAACTCAGGACTCAAGCAGAGCAAGTACCTCTGGAGGTAACGCAGTGTCTGTGTCTGTGTGTGTGTGTGTCTGTGTAAAACGGTCTTGCAGAATCCCCCAGCTTTAGCAGGGCTTTGAAAAAGATCTGGGTGGTGATTCAAAATCCAGGTTATGACCTGTGACCTTTGGATGAGAAATTGTTGCCATTTAGGATGTGTTAGGAGGTCCATCCTTTTCATCAAATGCGTGTTTCTTCTTGCTGCGGGAGGCAATCACACCGGTATATCATTAACTCGCAGAAAAGGAGGCTGTAAAAGAAGTTGATGGGGGACCTTAGCCCACACCCTGCTGGGGTCTGCTCAGAGCACAATATCCCAGCGACCATGAGATTAAGCTAAAGAGAAAAGTGAAAATGCTTTTCAGGATTCACACGCCCTTTAGATTGTTTTATTAAACCATTTGAATAGGGATTTCCCTTTCGGCGGACAACAGGGCCCGGCCAATGCATAGTTCTAGGTTGCTATGACTTAGTTGGTGCTGGCTAATCACAAGTGAGGGCAAATTTCATATAAAATATCTCGGGCCATTGTCAACCTAATGCAGCGTGACAGTGCCAGCACAAAGGGGGATTCATTCACCCCAGCAGGTAATAAGGACGATTTGCCATACCAACCAGGCAGTCTCGAGGGGGGCTGTCAAATACGATCAGAGCAGTGAAATGGAGCCTCACATTCCATTCTCAGGTGGGCGAAGGCGATCCTTTTGTTCGACCATGTTGCTTCTGATAACAGAATACAATTATATTCTTTTTTTTCCCCTTCCCTGTATGCTATTGACCAGCGGGGCTATTTTGCATAGCAGTCTTTGGGGTTTGCCTTTTTTTCTTCCCTTGCCTTTTTTTTTTCAAGGATAGAAGGGACCCCAATGATCATTTAACCTGGAACGCGCACTGGAGAATTTCATCCCAGTCCTTCCCCCTCCTTTGCTACCTTCCCCTTTCATTAAGGACTTGGTCCTGCCACAATGAACATGCTGTATCTCTGATAATAACCCCCAATTGGCACACAGTTTCCTTTTGTCTAGAGCCTTCCAGGGACATCAGGCCATTAGGGAGAAGAGAGGCTGGGGGCAATTTGTGGCGGTTCGAAGAACTGAGAGGACCATACTGTTTCAGGCTTCAAGATGGCTATGAAATATTCAAAAGAAGGCATCTACAGGATGGTGGGAGGGGAGATCACACATGACCAACAGAAAGACTGATAAAACGTGCTTTCATTAAGCAGGGTAGGTAAGGAGACATACACCATACAGGGTAATGATTAGATCGACAGAGAGATAGGGTGATAGAGAGAGAGATAGAGGGATGTTTGCTTTGCAGGTATCAGACATGGGTTACTGATACCAGACCTTCCTGCTGATTTGCCTATCTTGGGGGTCTGGTTACCTGCGATCACCTGGGGTTATTTTGACAGTAGGTAATTAGCAAGAACATTCCAGCCCTTGACCCACCCTCAGCTCACAGGAGGGCTCTGAGGGCAGCAGGGAGCACAGGCCCCACTCCCAGTACCGTGCACAAGGCTCCCAGGCTGCTCCAGTGTCTGACAATCTGGCTCTACCTGTTTCAAGTAGAGCCCGAAAGGTTTGTGAGCACCACTCCGGAGGCTGCAACTCTGTCGTGTTGGGTGCAACAATAACCATAAGCAACCAGCAGAAGAAAAGTGGGAAAAAAAATAATAAAAAATGGAATCATTCAGATGTTTCAGGGAAACTTGGCCTTCAGGGTTTTACAAACTGTGTTAATCCAACCTCCTTCAATCCAACATTTCCTCTTATCTGTATCACCTTCATGTTCCCTGGCAGGAATTGCCCATTTAATAATTTCCCTCCAATGATCTGAATCACAGCTAATCTGATCAAATGTCTTTTTAGGGCCTTTCATCTTCCCAGGGATGTGTTGACACTAGCATGCTGGTTCAGAGGAAACAAGAACTCAATCAGAACTTCGTTCAAAACACAGATGGGACCCAAACCTAACCTTTCCTTTAAGATATGCAAAAGTGTGGTTAGCTTCTTGTTATTATGCTTTGCATTTGCATAAGTCTTTGCATTTAGGGGCTTGATTTTTAAAAGGATAAAAAAGTCAAACAAACCCCGGAGCTGGATTTTGATGAGAAACAGTGCAGAATCAGCTGGGCATGGAGTTGGTATGGCTTTCTGTGAAGAAGGGCACAGATTGAGGCATCACACAGACCCCAGCGTGGATCCACAGGGCAGCTACTGCCTAGCATCAGTTGCTGCAGTGTGGGTTCTGCGAAGCTTGCTCTTGGAGCCATCCCTAGTCCATTTCAGGGTTAAACCTGAAAGCCTTGATTACCTGCAGTCCCAAGAACTGCTTTTTTGCAAAGCAGGCTTCCCCAGACATAGAAATTAACCCACTTTGGAAATGCTGCTAAAAACTAGGGGACCTGAGACAAGCCTACACACCAAACAATGGCAGGAGACCTTTGGGTTTCATGACTGTATTGGCTCCAAATAATTCAGAGCAGTGAGTAAATTTATACTGAGACTTGTGGTCTTACAGACGGATCTTTGAGGAATGGACTTAGTGCCACAACTTGCACCTCTCCACCTTTCCTAATGGATAGGAGGCACATAACTGAGTAACAATTGTGGTATAATGATGCCCCTGTAAGGGGTAAGGGAGTAATTAAGGAATCTTTGATGCCAGACCAGGAGATGCTGCAGGTGACCAACATGTTGAGGTTGGTGAGGGTGGGTCAGGGGAAATACAAGCAATGGAAACAGGGACCTCTCCTTAGAGGAGCTGAAGGAGGCTTGAGGCTGAGCCAGAGAGCTTATGTAAAAAACTTTCAGTTGGTTTATCTGATATGGGATCCTCTATTGCTACAATTGAGATGAATGTGGTGAAACCGAAGCTCGTCTGCCTCCAAGGCTGCCAGTGCCAATATTTGGTTTCCAACATTCCCAGTATTTTCCCCACAAGCAATGTCATCCTCACAGCAACCACGACACCTTTGTGATCCTCCTCTTCCTCCTCCTCTACGATGGGAACAACGCTTGTTCCTCTCCAGCACTTGGGCAACATTTCTGCAGCATGATGGATCTGTCAGCTGGTATGTGCCAAAGGGTTCCCTGTTCTCCATCTTCACCTGGTGCCATGCCAATATTTAATAGTTCTGATTGGCAAATGATTTGCTTCTTTGTGATCACAAAACAAAACAAAAAAAAAAGCCTTTTTAATGTTTCTCCCCACCTTCCCTCTGGGGGAAATATGTCCCATGCTCTGAGATGTGCAGTTCTGGTGTCCTCAAGATAAAAAGGACATGGAACTGTTGGAACAAGTCCAGAGGAGGGCCACAAGGATGATCAGGGGATTGGAGCACCTCCCATATGAAGACAGGCTGAGGAAGTTGGGGGTGTTCAGCCTGGAGAAGAGAAGGCTGCGTGGAGACCTCATAGCAGCCTTCCAGTATCTGAAGGGGGCCTATGGGGATGCTGGGGAGGGACTCTTCATTAGAGACTGTAGTGATAGGACAAGGGGTAATGGGTTAAAACTTAAACAGGGGAAGTTTAGGTTGGATATAAGAAGGAAATTCTTTCCTGTTAGGGTGGTGAGGCACTGGAATGGGTTGCCCAGGGAGGTTGTGAATGCTCCATCCCTGGCAGTGTTCAAGACCAGGTTGGACGAGGCCTTGGGTGATATGGTTTAGTGTGAGGTGTCCCTGCCCATGGCAGGGGGGTTGGAACTAGATGATCTTAAGGTCCTTTCCAACCCTAACGATTCTATGATTCTATGTGATCTACCATTTCATAGAACCATAGAATGGTTTGGATTGGAAGGAACTTTTAAAGGTCATCTACTTCCAACTCCTCTCTAATGAGCAGGGACATCTTCCACTAGACCAGGTTGCTCAGAGCCCTGTCCAACCAGGCCTTGAAACCTATCAGGGATGTGGCATCTACCACCTCTCTGGGCAACCTGTGCTAGTGCCTCACCATACTCACTGTAAAAAATTTCTGTCTTACATCTAGTCTAAATCTACCCTTTTTTAGTTTAAACCATTACTCCTTGTCCTGTCACTACAGGTAATACTAAAAGGTCTGTCCCCATCTTTTTATTAAGCCCCCATTAGTGCAAATTGCATCACAAAATGGAGGACATCATCCCCATGTCCTGAACCCCTGTTTTTTGGCTTTGAGGGATCTGCTGTTTGGCAAGTTTAGCACAGAGGCCACCTAGGCTGATGGACTGGAGTATCTTCTGTTGGTATGTGGGATAATCAAGGCTGTGTTGCTTCAGGTGGTCCCTACTTATCCTACACACAGATTTCAGGGCCAGCAGGCAATGCCGTTCATGTTAGTATAATCCAATAGTGATGTCTGCATATGTTTTTACAGCTCCTGTGAGCTCTGACTCATCAGTCCCATTGGATTTCACTTCTGCTATTCGGAAAGTAGCTGTGCCTCCAAGGCTGTCAGTGTGAGCCTAAAAAAGCCCACTTCTCCTGGGGGTCAGCATCTTCTTAACAACTTTTGAGGCTTTGGCCCAAGGTAGCTCTGAAAGCTACACTTCAGAACTGAGACCTTCCTCCAGCCTTGGCTTCAGTGCAGTTGCAAATAAGGACAGGCACTGACTTACACAATCACTGACTTTCATACCATCAATGCTTCAGCTCCTGCACCCATGATGAGGAGCATTTGACATTAGTTTTATATAGCATCCTTCTTTTTCGTTCAAACTTGTACAACATGGTGTTTCATTCAAGCCCTTCTGGTTTAGCTTTCACCATGGAGGTGTTTACGGGTGACCCTCTTCACAAAAAAACAGCACAGCTCTCTTCCCGCTTCTTGGTAAGGTGTCTCTCCTGATGAAGTCAAGGAGGAAATCACAGTGAGCTGGTGGCAGCTGAGTAGTCCTCTTTATACTGCAGTTGAAAACAAAATTCAGCCTCACCTGAGACAAAGACTGGGCTTCCAAAACTCTCAAAGCTCATTTCACTAATTCCTCATCACCTTCCTTCATTGAACAATGCCTTCCTCCTCTGCAACCCCAGTGATGTCTAACCTATAAATAGAACTCCAACCACAGTAACCAAAAGGGAAATGAGCCACTAGGATGGCCCCCCAGTGTAAAAGGCAGGGCTATGTGGGCTCCAGATACCATCAGCTCTACTGTGTCCTCAGTTTTATTTCCAGTTTCTTGGTTCTTTGGATTTATTTAGGTTTCTGGGTTTTTTTAATGCAGTGTCAATGTAGTGTCAACTGCTGTACAAATTCTAACATGACAGCTATGGGTTTGTATCCCCTCGAGCCAAGCAGGGAATTGAAACCCTTCTTCACACTCCCTGAGTACATGCCATAGCAGATGAATGTTGGAAAGACTTTACACCTTCCACCTCTCAAAGATGGATGTCTGGGTTTCTGAAGTAGCTGACACAACAGGTAGCTTTCTTTTCTCTTTCAGCTTTGCAAAATGAAGCTCAAGGAAAACAATGTCTCCTTCCTGCAGTCCTGCCAAGCAGATATATTTTCTTTATTTTGCCTCACTTGCCAAGTGACTCTTCCAAGAGCCCTCAAGAAGTCTGTGGCTCCAGAAATCCAAGGCTTACAGCCTCACTATTGCTGTGCCTTTTCTAGTGTGGAACAGGGAGTAGGACGCCCTACTCAAGAGCAGGCCTGCTAATGATGGCTGGGAGGAGTGGCTAAGATGTGGAAACTCTTTCCATCACTATCATACATCTCTAGTGTTTCACTCCAAGGATTATGCTTCAAAAAGAATGGTGACAAGGTCCTGGACAGTAGAGGGCTGTTGGCAAGGGAGACTTGTCTCCACAGGACAAAGTCAGTAGATGTCCTGGAGACATTAAGGTTCCCTTTGCAGAGGAGTTTCTACACCTTCAGAAGGACCATCTAGGAAAGTGGCATGTTGAGTGGAAACCCCTTAGAGCTTTCTTTTTAAAGAGCAGTCAGTGGAAACAGTGGTGCTCCCTTTCTAAAATACCCCCTAGTTCTTCAAGCTGTAGTCCAGGACACAGGACTTGCAGCTTCAGCTCCCAGAACACCTGAAGGTGGGTTGTGTTGCCCTGTCCCAGGAGCCTGCTGTTACCACCAGGCCACTGTGCAGGGAGGAAGGGAAGATTTAGGATGTCAAGAACAGGGACAACAGGGCTCAGTACTATGGTACAAAGGTGGTAAAAAAGGGACTGTAGCATGTTAAGACCAATATAAACCATTCTGTTCATCCTTCTACATCACCGTAGTCCTTCCTCCCACATACCTGGGACATCTACCTGACCTGGGGTTAATAATTTAGTCATTCAGAGAAAGATTCAGGGAAAATAAGTCACTGTCTCGGCAGAACAACACATGAGAGAAGGTTTCATATACTAGACAGTTGAGATATTTGTGTGATTATTCATCTGCCTTCCTCTTCCCACAACTTGATGACCCTCTGTTCATCTTTGGCACTTTCTGCCCACAATTCTGAAGACATCACTGAATTGCAGATTCAACATTGCACACTCCTGAGGAGATAAGCAGGATTGCCCTCAGGTGTATGGATAAGGAAGCAGAAGCACAGACAAAGGATTTGTCCAAAGTCATATAAAAATCCCCGAGAAAGCAGGAACTCAACTCTTAGGTCACCTCATCCTCAGGTTTTTGAATTCCCATATGATTACTGCTCGGCCATGTGTTTTTGCATCCCAAGATTTCTCTGATGCTGAGGCAGGGTGGTCAGAGGTCTTCTGCACAGGACATCCCTTGAGAAATTCAAGGCCAGGCTGGATGTTGTCCTAGGCAACCTGATCTCATTGAAGATGTCCTTTCGCATGGCATGGGGGTTGGAGAGATGACCTTCAAAGATCCCTTCCAAACCAAACTGTTCTATGATTCAGGCTCTCAGCTTCACACATCAGGCGCCTTAAGAAACAGTTTCCAGAAGCGACCAGGGACTTGAAGGACCTCTGCATTAGGAGGTGGCTACAAAGCATCCTTAGAGGCCCTTTGTATGTCTCAGTACCTTTTCTGCTAATAGCCAACCCTCTTGAAAGGGTCCAGAAAAGGGTACCTCAAAGCACCAGCCATCCAAGGCTCTAAGCCCTGCAGGGAAACTCAGGACTAGGCAGAAATTAAGCTGAGGCCAGAGCTTTGGTGACCTTGTGCTGCACTGAAAACGAAGTGGTTAATATGCTCTTAAATCAACATCCCCATGAGGTATTATTCCCTATTAACCTTCTCTTGCGGGACGACTTTCCAGAAGCTCTCTTCAAGTCCTAACGAGCTGCTTGTCTCCTGCTACCAGAACCACCCAGAGAGGAATGAAGTGACCTGACAAATATACTGCACTTTCTTGTTATCTTTGCTAAGTCTCTTGCATTTTTATATGGCACCTTAATAACCCCTCATTTCCATTACAAGTGCATGCTTTCCTTCTGCTTATCTGTATCTCTATACACTTCTCCATTCCTGCAGCCACACTGCCCCCGGCTACAACCTGGGGAGCTCTTCGGAGCTCAGCGGGGTCAGGACTGCTTAGTAATCGGAGGACAGTCCTATAACTTAGGTGGCAGGACGTGATTCACGCGATGGCGCTCTTCCATCTGCGTCAATATTGAACTCGGTGCCTTAAGTTAGGGGTAGGAGATGTAAACCTAGTGCCCTAATTTCGTGGAGTCATTAAGAGATAGGCTGCAACTTTCTCAAGAGACAAACTCCTAACCTCAGTGCCCGAGGCCAGATCTCAGTTTCTTTGCTCTGCCTGCCTACATTCCCCAGGTAGTTACGATCAGATACAATGCTATTTGCTTCCTGTTGTGTGCTGTTAAGTGGTGGCTGCACTCCACCCCAGAGGTGGCTGCATTTCAAAAGCAGGGGAGTGATTACAACGTATACAGGCTGTAAAAGACATTGGGCTCTTTCTGGGAAGAGAGCCGAGTATAATAGGTGCTTCTTAAGACAAATCCTATCAATAGCCACCTGGAGCTGTAGGCTTTCAGGAAGGACTAGCAACCCTCAAGAGTTTAGGTAACAGATTTGGGATTTAGGATTGGGTGTCCTCCTGGAACTGCTTGCTCAGCTTCCAAGTCCTGAAAAATGCAGAAATTCTGCAGACCCTCTTGCTGTTGTCTGAAGCTCCCTGGGCTTTGGTGAGCTCTGCAACTGTATGCACAGAGAAAGATCTCTGTTCTAAGCTAATGGCTCCTGCTGAAGGCCAGATGGAATCCATGACCTGTGGACTTCTACGCCAAGGCTACCCATCTTAAACCCATCTAGGAGAAGGTTTTCTGCGCAAACACTGTGCGTATAGGTGCTTTCTGTTCAGTTGTAGCATGGCAAGGCACAGGGGCTCTCCGTGGCACTTGCAAACATCTATTCAACCCCTATAGCACCTTCCCAAAGAGCCAAAGGCCTAGATCAGCTCTCTCTTCCTGAGCAGAGAAAGGGATGATTCCCAAGAGATGAGAGCTAACCTACCCAGGCAATGTGCTTTAGCCACTACGTCTGTCAGACAGAAGGGAGAAAAAGAATTGTAGAATATCAGAATCACAGAATTGCAGAATCATAGAATGGTTTGGGTTGGAAAGAATCTTCAGATCGTCCAGTTCTCAACCCCTTGCCATGGACAGGGACATTTCCCACTAGACCAGGTTGCTCAAGGCCCCATTCAGCCTGGCCTTGAACACTTCAGGGATGGAGCATTCACAGTTTCCTTGGGCGACCTGTGCCGTGACCTCACCATTCTCACCATAAGAAGAATCATATTCTTCTCCTGTCCATGGTGTAGCAGTGCATCAAAAATCAGCTTCAGTAACTCAGTTTCATCAGGACCCAAATTAAATGCCTCTATGCAAACGCATGTAGCGTGGGGAATAAACAAGAGGAGACAGAAATGTGCACACGCCTGTAGGGCTGTGATTTTATTGGTATCACACAAAAGTGGTGGGATGGCTGCTGTTACTGGAGTGTTAGAATGGAAGGATACAAGCCCTTCAGGAAGGACAGGTAGGGGAGACAAGAAAGAGTCATGTCAGTGACCAGCTGAAGTTCATGGAGCTTTACCTGGGCATGGATGAGGAGCCAATGGACATTGAATGTCCTGTGCTGATGAACAAGGAGCTCCTGGAGAAACTCCAGCAAAAAAAAAAGAGAAAAAGGAAGCTTACACAGTGTGGAAGCAAGGACAGGTAGCCTGAGAGGAATACAGAAAAATTGCAAGAGCAGCCAGGGTAGGAAAGGGTAGGAAAGCTGAAGACAGGATAGAATTAAATCTGGCCAGGGACATCAAGAGGAATGGGAAAAGATTCTATAAAAAGAAGATACATAAAAACAATTGAAGTCATCTACTTGGACTTGTGCAAAACATTTGACAATGTCCTACAAGACATCCTTTCTGTAAATTAGAGAGACATGGATTTGACAGACAGGCCACTTGGTGGATAAGGAACTGGCTGGATGGTCTCACTCAAATTGTTGCTGTCAGCGGCTCAATGTTCAAATAAAGATCAGTGACAAGAGGCATTCCTCAGGGGTTGGTGTTGGAACTGGCGATGTTCAACATCTTTGTGAATGACATGGACAGTGGAACTGAGCACCTTCAGCAAGTTTCCAATGACACCAAACTCTGTGGTGCAGTTGACACACTGGAGGGAAGGGATGTCATCCGGAGAGACCTGGACACGCTGGAGAGGGGTGACAGTGCCAGCATCATGGATTTCAACAAGGCCAAGTTCAATGTCCTACACTTGTGCTGGGGCAATCCTAAGCACAAACACTGGCTGGGGGAGACTGTATTGAGAGCAGCCCTGAGGAGAAGGACTTGGGGGTGTTGGTCAATATGGAGCTATTGGAGCAAATCCAGAGGAGGCCACGAAGATGGTCCAAGGGCTGGAGCACCTCTGCAATGGGGACAGGCTGAGAGAGCTGGGCTTGTTCAGCCTGGAGAAGACAAGGCTCCAGGGAGACCTTAGAGCATCTTCCAGTGCCTAAAAGGGCTGACAAGAAAGCTGGAGAGGGGCTTTTGACAATGGCCTGTAGGGACAGAACAAGGGGGAATGGCTTTAAAGGGAGATTTAGATGAGATCTGAGGAAGAAGTTCTTCCCTGTGAGGGTGGTGAGGCTCTGGCACAGGTTGCCCAGAGAAGCTGTGGCTGCCCCATCCCTGGCAGTGTTCAAGGCCAGGTTGGACGCAGCTTGGGGCAACCTGGTCTAGTGGGAGGTGTCCCTGCCTGTTGCAGGGGGTTGGAACTGGGTGATTGTTAAGGTCTCTTCCAACCCAAACCATTCTATGATTCTATTAAAAGGTTCAAGATTACTTAAACCACAATAAGGGGAGACGGAAGGCATTCTCAGCTGTTATCTCATCAGTCACTATACCCTCTACCTACCTACCAGAGGGAAATGGCATTCATCCCACTAGCTTATCTGACTGGCTTCTATAAGCCTTCACAGACCGCAGGGGTGGTCATTAATGTCCTTGAAGACATCATGCAAAAATCCCCACCTCAGGAGTTGGTTTCTGGGTCCCAGCTGTGCTTAGGTAAGTGCAAGATGCCAAGTCCCCAGTCCTGTTAAAACTGGACTCATCTATTTATGCTCAAAAGTTGAGCTTTCAGACAGCTCATGAACGGCATCACCATTTGCAGGAAGCTAGGATCCTCCAGGCTGGACAGATGCTGAACAAGGGCTTTTCAAAAACACATTTTGGAATTGAGGGTTCCTGCATTTTCCTTTTTTTGGTTCTAGCCCTCAGTGTCTTACTAACCTCATGATGTGCATTGACAACATATTCCAGGACATTGCTCATACCTTCGGCTTGTATGTTCATGCACATTATTTGATTTGCATATTGTTGTATTTGGTTCCCTTCCCAAAGCTAAGAGGTGCTGCACAAGTTCTTGCTTAAGCCTTCAATCCAGCCGGGGCTGCTCTGCAAGCATGCAGTTTTGATTTCTCCCCAAGAACATGTTGGCTTTTAGGCTTGGCGTGTTAAATTGTCTTAATGTTAGTAAAGCCTGGAAGCATCTAGATGGTAAAGATTAAGACAAAATGTCCAGAGAAAGCTCAGATCAGCAAAATACGGAGCAGAAAAGGTTTGAGCGGTTTCGAGTAGGCACCTCATCAGCTGATGAAAAGCTCAGTAGAAGCTGGTGAAGCTGCATCAGCTGCAAACCTGATAATTCCCCTACATGGATTCATTCAATATTTCAGCACTGTCCTAGATCAATCATCTGAAAGGTATCATTGACAAAATGCTTTCTTGGTTTATAGGTGCAAGGTGAGCTCGTGTGGGAGGCAGTATAGGAGGTTAAGAGAGGCCTGTTATGAGAATCTTTGTGTCTTCTTAGAATTGCCTCAAGGGTTTGAGAATATCCCTGTTCATTTTAAAAGTGTCATTTTGCTGAATCCAAGAAGCATTCAGTAGTGTTTTCTGAGGTGTTGTGTGGAACTGTCATTTCTAGTGAGTGAAGAAACATACTGAGACCAAAACTGGAGGGGAATCAACTCATTTCCAGTTCCCTTGGTAGGGGCCTTAATTAGGCAAGTGAGCAAAACTTTTGATAGATGTAACATGCCACACATTAAACACTGCCTGTAAGTGAGCTTAAGAAAAAGAAGGTGGTCTCAGGATGGAGTGTGAGGACAATGTTTAGTTTACATAGTGTAGTTTGGGAAGTATCTGGCCATCCTGGTATTTTCCTACCTTGAAGCCATCAGAAGCTCTCCTAGCTGAGGAGGAGGAAGTGCTTTACCTGATTCAGGTCCTACCACTAATGATGGAGGCTATAAATAAGTGCGGACATGCATTTTCCATGTTATAAGAACATAGCTCAAATTCTGTGCATCTGAAGCCAAGACTGCAGCTCAGGATATGGCTACATGATGCATAGCCTGCAAAGTACCATATAGCATATTATGCACACTGCCTGAAAGTCAGGTTTGCACTGTTTTTTCTTTTGCCATGGCCCTATCTTAAGACCTCAGGATGACCTCAGTCAAAACTGCTTGGCTGACCTCAGTGGTCTTGAATCAAGCCTGGTCCTGTCTACACAGGAGTTTATTTCCTAGTATACAAAAACATCATTGGAGTAGGTCCAAGCAGGACCACAGGAAAAAGGGAGAGTTTTTTGGCCTTCTGCCATGCCCTCAAGGGAAGGTGTTCACAGGGCTGATCAAAGCCATGTGTGGTCCCTTCACTGGCCACTATTCATTGATTTCTCTCTTTCACAGCTACCAGGGAATCAGCCTTTGTCCATGCCATTGCCTCTGCTGGAGTGGCTTTTGCGGTGACCAGATCCTGCGCCGAGGGCTCGGCCACCATCTGCGGCTGTGACACCCGCCACAAGGGCTCTCCAGGGGAAGGCTGGAAATGGGGGGGCTGCAGCGAGGACGTGGAGTTTGGGAGCATGGTGTCTCGGGAGTTTGCAGATGCCCGAGAGAACAGACCAGACGCTCGGTCAGCCATGAACAGGCACAACAATGAAGCTGGAAGGACCGTAAGGATATTTAGTTTCATCTTTCTCAGTCTCCCATTAATCTTTTCTTACCTGCCATAATGAACACTGGGAGGGAATTGAGGGGAATAACCAAACATAAATCTGAGCAGTTTTACACCATGAAATGATGTAGTGATAAGAGAAAGGGACATGACTTTAAACTAGAACAGGGTATGTTTAGAATAGTTATTATGAAGTTCTTCCCTGTGAGGGTGGTGAGGCCCTGCACAGGTTGCTCAGAGAAGCTGTGGCTGCCCCATCCCTGGCAGTGTTCAAGGCCAGGTTGGATGGGGCTTGGAACAACCTGGTCTGGTGGAAAGTGTCCCTGCCCAATGGCAGGGGTTTGGAACTGAATGAGCTTTAAGGTCCATTCTAACCCAAACCATTCTGTTATTCTATGATACCTGTACCATGATAGTTCTTGTCAGGGAGGTGACCAAAGTACCTGATCTATGAAAGCTTTAAGTAAATTCACCCACCTAGATGTAAATGTCTACCTTGGAGTCAGTTGTCCAGACCTCTTTTACAGAAAATGGATGAAGATAGACAGGTATAGGATGTGATTTCATCTCAGCTTGAAGAAGAAATTTGAAATAGCTCAGTTAATGATGCCTGAACTGTGCCCGTTCCCCTCCACTGGAAGGTGGGTTGTACAGCCAAAGATGTCTGTTCTGTAGACATTTGAAGTTAAATGTGATAGACCAAGGTTTATGGGGATGTTTCAGTTGCTTAAACAAATTCATTTTAGTATAAACTGAGATATCCTGAAGTATCCAGCCTTTCCTTGGGCTGCTACTGGGAAAGACTGTGTGTGTCCTGCAGGACCTCTGCCATCTCATGACAGATAGATACCTTAAACACACCTGGAGCTCACAAATGGCACTAGATGCATGTGAACAGCTGTCCTCACACAGGCTAGGACTTTGGTGTGAGCTCCTCAGGTGGATACTGTCAAACCCTGGTGGAGTTACCCCACCTCACACCACAGCAGAGAAGGTCTGAAATAAGGAATTCAACTTTTCAAAATTAAATACCACTAGAAACAAAAGTTGCCTGCAATGTAGGTGACTACAAGCAATGATGTGGTTTCCTCCAGCACTTGCCCAAATTCTCCCAGGTACCCCAAGGTATCGTGCATTGCTGGGATAGATAATGAGACCAATAGGACTGTGGAGAAGGTGGGTAGAGTGGAAAGGAGGGATTTGCCTTTAAGTGAGAGCCCTTGGAAAATCTGAGCTTTGAGCAAACATCCCTGTGATCACGAGCCTTCAGAAGTCTATTTACTGTAAGTCTTGTTACTTGACACTGAGATACTTTGGGACATTTTACAGATGTCAAAGATTAGAGAGATGTCACACCATTATCTGAAATCCTCCTGTTTTATAAAGCAACGGTGTTTTCCACTCTCAGTGGCAGCACTCACGGGGTAGCTCTTCCAGGCCTCCATACTCAAGCATTTCCAGCTAAACCTGAGCCATAGGCAATGTTTCATATTAGTTCCCATATAAACTCAAACCCTACCACTATGCCAGAAGCTTTGATTAAGTTCAGCATGATTATATGAACCAAACATTTTGTGGTTCTCTCTCATCACTAATTACAACCTCCTTTGCGGCGGGTTATACTCCGTAAATAACACAGGAAAGCACCTGGTGAACACCAAGGTGCTGATTCATGGCAAATCTTTTGGACTCAGGCTGGCACTAGTCTGTTCATGTACCTGGAAATTTGCTGATCAGTCTGAAAACGCAGATTATCAAGTAAGTTGCATAAAGCTGTCTCCCACCTCAGAATACTGGAGGGCAACACCTCTAGAAACCTTCAAACTAATTTCATAAGAGGTAATAGTAAACTTCGGGGATCAATAATCACCTTCCCATTTATTCCAGGACAATGTTTTATGTTGAAGTCTGAATCTTTCAAAATCAAAAGTTGGGCTCCTATTTCCTTTTTAATATGGTTTTATAAAAATCATAAACATGGCTTAAAAATAAAGATGCATTACTTTTCAGGTTTCTGAACACAGCCGCAGCAAGGCTAAAATCTTGTTTGCTTAAGAAAACATCAAACACATAAAGGATGGAATTCTGTGCTAGATGGTTAGGGCATTCCATATTTCTTTAGCTTCCAGTGGAATAGCTGTATTTTTAATTTATGAAGACATTGTTTTAGTAGGTTTGTGTGTTCTTCACTTCTCTGGTAGATGCGTCTGAACTGTGTTCTCAGGTGATCATGCTGCAATATTCACACATGAACATTGATAAGATAGAAGTTAGTATGAAGAGAAATCTCTCTGGCCCTTAGTGAAAGCACTAATGCTTAAATTTGGGGTGGGAATCAGAGATAGTCACAGAGAATAATAAAGCTGCAGAGGTTTTACCTGCCTTTGACCCAGCATCTGTGAAGGGCATCTTCAGGAGAATACAGTGATTTCTGTTCACAAGAGTGTAAATATATCTGTGAAAACACTGCAATTCTTTGGGAAATCCTGGCTAAATAACAGAATGTAATATATGTTTTGATTACAGGCTAATGTTTTCCTTCTTCTTTGCCTTTCCTCTCCTCTTTTTCAGTCTATTATTGAACTCATGCATCTTAAGTGCAAATGTCATGGCCTCTCAGGCAGCTGTGAAGTGAAGACCTGCTGGTGGTCTCAGCCAGACTTCAGGGTCATCGGTGACTACCTCAAGGACAAGTATGACAGCGCTTCTGAAATGGTGGTGGAAAAACATCGAGAATCCCGTGGCTGGGTCGAGACCCTCAGACCCAAATACAACTTTTTCAAGGCTCCAACTGAGAAGGACCTGGTTTACTACGAGAACTCACCAAACTTTTGTGAGCCCAACCCTGAGACAGGCTCCTTTGGAACCCGTGACAGGATCTGTAATGTCACTTCCCATGGGATTGATGGTTGTGACCTTTTGTGCTGTGGCCGTGGGCATAATACAAGGACTGAGAAACGGAAAGAGAAGTGCCACTGTATCTTCCACTGGTGCTGCTACGTTCGCTGCCAGGAGTGCATACGGGTCTATGATGTCCACACGTGCAAATAAAGCAGGCAAAACCCTTACTGGGCTCCAAGTGGAGAAACGGATTTGAGCCTACTTCCTCTGAGGTTGCAGACATGAGAGAAGGCTACTTTTTTGATATTAAAAGAATAAAAACTTTTAAAAAGGCTAAAACTGGTTGGATAGAATAGGTCTAATGACTTCTGGGCTATCCTGAGGTACACCTGGCAGTTACACAAGTTACGCCCCAACAATGCCTCCTGTAGGAGACAGAGGTTTTTCAACCAGCCAACAATACAGAGCTGGAAAGAAGAGCATTAGCAAAGGCATGGATTTGCTCTGCTCTCACCCACCTGAAGTGACTCGTGTGATTAAGTGTCCTTTGAAAGACTTGCATTTTCCTAAGTATCTCCTTTTCCCTCATCCAGACAGAGGCTGTGTTGGACAGCAGCTCCAGGCTTTCTGAGATCTATCTGGCCAAATGGCCAGACTCTGTGTATAATATGAGCAACAACAGCAGCAAAAGAAATAAAAGTAGATAAATTCATAATTAAAAAAATAAAATAATGCAAATACTCCTTTGCCCTGGAACCAGAGAAGTCTACAAATATATTATAGAGCTGTAGAGTGGGCAGCCTTTTCACATGAACTTCTTAGCATAGTAGCTTCTGTCAGATTTGACATAGAATTCAGTGACACCTGTAGAGAGCAGGAGAGGGAGAAGGAGAGGGAAAGAAAGAGAAAAAACTGCCGATGGTTTCCTTCAAATGCCCTGCTGGCACTCAGGTGATGTGCACAGTATGGAAAAGTTCATTGCCTGACTTGTGAAGTGAAAGGGACTCACTATGTGTATTGAGAAGGAGACCACCCCACAGAGATGTTGCTCCAGCTGTTGCCTGGTACATGGTTCAACCAACGAGTCTTTCTTGGAAGCATGCAGTGCAGAGCAAGATCCCTGGGGTTGGACACTCACTGCTGGGCATACGATATCTCCTCAGCATCCCAGCTTGCTCCTGGAGAGGAGGAAAGGGAAAGTGTTCATCCCTTCCACCTCATTAGAAAATGCTGCCACCAAGAATGGAAAGTGCACTTAGTCCATCCTCTCTCTGCACCTCATGAAGGCTTCCCCCTGGGCACTTAGCAAAAGCCTTAGACCACAAATCTGTTGGGAACAAGACTCTGAAGGACTGCTTGTCACCTGCTAATTTACATGATGGTGAGCCAACGCACCACCACTGCACCCCACCAGCTGGAACAGTTTCAGACTTGAGCCAGATTTTGTTCCAAACCTAATTTCTACAGCTATTCTCATCTCTAAAAGTGGCACAGACTAAACCGCACAAACCCCGGAGTCTGAAGCAGCCCAGAGTCCGGGCAAGTTTGGACACAGAGACAAATCCCAGCTTTGCAGTTCTGGCTCATCTCTGCTGTTCACCTCTGCCTGCCTGCCTTTGAATGCTGCTCTACTTCTGATTTCAGATCAGGATTGCCAGTTTACAGAAACAGCTCTCGCCTCCTCCATGGTCATCAGGGTTTCCTTCAGCCACATGGGTATCAGGCATGAATCTCATCCCACCACCTTGGCATTTATAGCACTGTAACTCTCCTTGAGTTATTCCTGGTCAATGCTGGCATATAGAATTGTTACGAACCAAGCAAAAAGTAGTAGCCTGTTTAGCCTCAGATGCACTCGTCCTGCATTCTCTTTGCCTTACCTATACCTTTGGGTTCCTACTTTGGAAAAGGACAATGGATTGGTATTTTTAATTCCTCTTCAATACCAGAAAGGAAATGGGGCATGATCTAACACCCAGTGACCCATAAGAGTCTTTTCATCATGATATTGTAATGACTATTGGCTAGTTCGCACCTGCACATCTATGCAGAGGAATCAGAGAGCTCTTCTCTTCCTGCATGCCAGCTTATTCCAGAGAATCAAAGCAGGGAGTATGCAGAGGAGGCAGGAAACAAACAGAGCTTAATCCCATCAGAGAGAAAACAGGAAGAAATTATGCCTCTAAGGGCTGACTCTGAGTCATGGCGTCTCCTGGGACTACTCCTAGGCTGGTGTAGTTTGTGCATCACCCATTTGTCTCAGGGCTGTGCCCAAGGGCACAAGCAAGCTTTGCTTATTGATGGAGGCACTTCTGTCAGTACTCTGCAAAAAAAAGATAGAATGCAATGAGAGCAGAGATACAGAAAGGAGGGAAGGAGAACAAAAAAGATCAAGAGAGGAAAAGAAAAAAATGGGGAGAAAAACAATCAGTCATATTTGTATATGTAAACGTTGCACCCAATGGATGGCCACACTCCAACTGGTAGAAAGTAATAAACCACTAAAAACTGAAAGAAAGATGGAACAACTAATGGATGTATGACTGACTTTTGTAATACAGACTGTGAGAAAAGGAAAACAGAGAACGAAGCCACTGGCACGTGAAATTGCCACAATAACTAGTATTCAAACACAAGCTGTCAAGAAAGGAAATATGGAAGAAAACCATACATGTAATAGAAGACATGATGAATTAGAAAAAATGGGACAAGGAAAGATTCATCTCATTTACTTAATGTGCTGCAGTGTTCACAGCGAGAGATGTTAGACATGTCCCACCAGGTACTTCTGTCACTAAATGGTTCCCTGACAGTGAAGATGCAAATCATTGCAGGTCACAGTCCTTTACAATCGATTGACTTCAGAAGGGTCACACCCACAACTAATTTACCCTAATGTTTTTGAGCAAGATGGTTTCAAACTCTTTTATACCATCACAGTGAAGAAACGGGTTGAAGGATTTGGCTCTGAATATGGGAGCTGGACTACAGCCCATCCACAGCACACTAACATCCACTGTTTCTGCTTTTGCACCAGAACCAAGCCCAGCATCACTAGCAGGTGAAGCTCTTTGGGAAGCATGGAGGGAAGAAAAACCAACAAAAACAGACTAGGCATTTGCTGAGCAATTGCCTCTTAATTTAAACAGATTTTGGCTGCAGCGCTGGAATTTCTCTCATCTGTCTATGTCATCTAGTCTAAGCTATTTATCTAGTTTTCTGTTAGGAAAAATGGCAAGAAACAAACAAGGCCAGAAGCTGATTCATTATAGCCTAGAATGGTATCTAAGCTATGTGTGGTAAACTGCCCACTGGGTTCTGTCTTTCCTCTGACTTTAGCTGATGAGCTCATACTAGATGATGAGCTCTTAGATGGGTACAGTCTGATGATGTGAAGTCCACCCTGAGTCAAGGAGGTGAAGCTACAATCTGATCGTCAGCTGAGATGGTCTGGAAGTTGTACTCCTTCATTCAAAGCTGGGGTCAGGCTGTCAGGCTTGAAACAGCAAAATGGTTGGGGACTGCCACCCCATTCAAGGGATTTTTAATGAAGCCTATGCATAATTGTTAAGTTTTATTATGTAATTAGTCATCCACTGTGATGATACAATGTAAGGGGTTGAGCAGTTGCTACTAAAGTCAATGAAAAATACCTGTGTGAATTTTGTTTATCATCCCAAGTGCATCTGAGGGTCTTAGTCCTTGATCTGGCTCTGCCTACCTATAAGGAGGGAAGAGGGAGAGCCTGCTAGGGGTCTGGGAGCATGCTGAGTGCACATGCTAGGCTTGCGTCTGACCCCATGGCTTTGGAGAAAGGACTTGGGACATCACTCCTTAGTACACATGAATTCAGGAAGTGTCATTGGAAAACTAAGATCCCAGTCCACTGCCTACACAGATTGACACTGTATTGGTATGAAAGACTGAGTCAGTGATGAGTGAGGTGCCATTCCTCCCTACATCTCATCATGCCTGCATTGAGTTTCATTTACGAGATGGTCTAAATTGAACCCAGAGCCACCTTCTGCCTCAGGTTCTTCCATTCTGTGAAAATGATAGGAACTTCCTTATGTAGGGGACTTAGGGTTTCATTCAATAATATCAGCACCTGATTACATTTTAGGTGCCCTACAATATCCTATTGGGATCCAGCATTTGCTTCAATGGCATAGGACTCCTGCAAGTCTTAAACTTGGGCAGATATGTCAAAGACTGTAGGGTGTGCAAAATGACATGAGATGCCTCAGTGTAGACAGTTGAATTGTGCACTTGTCTGGAAATGATGTTCAGTCAAAACTTCCCCTCCACTTCAGTTGATCTGGGTAATGCACCAGTCTATAGTCAAAAGAACACTAATATCCAACAAATGGGAGCTGACCAACTCAACCTCCATGATCCATGGTGCCCTTCTCTTCAGTCTTCACTTCTTGTGAGGTTTGTCTTCAGGCAGATGGTTTGTATCAGGGATGTGTCTTGCAATACCAGGGAAAAGGGAGAAGATATCATCCAGCCAAGTAACACAGATGAAAAAATACAAATAAAAAAAAAGAATATAACTCCATCTTCCTACATGCTGCTATCCAACTTTTCCTTTAGCTGAATAGACGGGTTTGACAGGGCCCATCAGTTCTACATCCAGCCTTATGAAAGACAGTGGAGCTACCTGCAAGGGGTGAATTTGGCTTCATCTCTTTTCTTTCTATGAAAGAAATGGAAAGTTTAGGATTTTTTTTTCTTTTGTTTAGTTTTAGAATTAGGGGGCTTCTCTTTCTCAGAGAAAAGAAAAACATGGGGAGGAAAATGCATATTTTCTATTACTTGACCCCCAATGTATCTCTTTTGCCTAAGTGTCATACTTATCACAAAGCATTTTGAAGTCTCCAGAATTTTTCCACTGCTTACAAGGGCCTTTGTGTACAGAACTAAAGCATACAGGATCTGATCTTGGGAGGGGACTGCATAAACAACCACACTTCAAAATGCAACATGGTGCAGAAATCTCTCTGTCAGCACCAACCACATCAGCCCTGCAGAGAGAAGTACTATAGTCTTGGCTGAGCACTGCAAGATTTCTGTATTAACAAACCTGAGAGAGCAATTTCTTCTGCCCCTCCATCTAAAACGTTTTTAGAGTTTTCAGTGCATTCGTATCTATTGTCTCAGAGATGTCCAAGGGTTATAGTACATTTGTCATGTGTGTTCACATGCTTGTCATGCCTCTATTCTTAAATTCAAATACAGGAGTAATATTATGAGGTTTGGAGAAACCCTGATCACATTCTTAGCATCAAATAGAGGTTTCAGTCCTGAAAACCTGGGGCTAGGTGTTCTTGGTGATATTCAGGGTTACAGCATGAGCCCTCTGCAGGAGCTAGGAGTTGTGAATCCAGTCTTAGATTCTGCACTATGAAATTACTCCAGGGTTCCGTTGATGCCTTAGTGATATTGCTTTGGAAAGATAAGACAGGGCCATGAAAAGGCACCAAATCAAACTGTCCTGCAGACACCTTGCACATGGTTAAATCGGCTACCCATAGGAAAATGACTCCTGGCTCTTCCAGAGACCTGCTCCAGAGCTGAGGCTGCTGCGAAAGCAACACTATGCTGTCTGTGGCATGGCGAGTGAATGGAATATTTGCTCCGATCTGTCAGTCATGTGCCCAAGCAGCTGCTTGGATAAGAAGTAGAGAGAGTATTAAATAACGGGAGAGAAGGTGGACTGGGCAGGAGGAGATCTCATCTCTTCTTCATAGCTGTGTATCCTATTTTCTACCTGAATCTTGGCTGGGCAGCAGTAGCGGGACCTGGCTTTCTTTTTTCTGAATTCTTTTCTTCATGCCTTAGCTCCCCCCATTCTTGTTTCCTGCCCTCTCATGTGCTCCAACAGAAGCAACTGATCTGCAGTTCATCACTACACAGCAAGAGAACAGGACCCTCCTGCCTCAGCAGTTAATGGCTGCAAATTACAGATACTTCCATTTGGTGAGAAACAGAGGCTCCTGTGGCCTTCATTTTGAGAGAGAGGTGTTTAGTCCTCATTCCTGACACTTCAAGTGTCTTTATGGATTTAAGAAGTCATTCTGCTCCCACTTTGGTGCTACCTTGGAGGAGGAGATTTTCTCAAGCACAAACAAGAAGCCAGGAGTAAACTCCCAGGCAGTGTTACCTAGGGTGGGATTCAGAATACAAAGTGAGATGTCTAAATGCAGTTATCTACATGCAAGCTAGATGCTTAAACTCCCATACAATCACAATTGTGGGTTCCATTTGCCTAAACGTAGCATCTAGGGCTGAACTGAATTATTGAAAATAGGTGTCTAGAGCCATTTGGGATGCCTCAGGGTACCCCACTGGCTTCTAGAAGCTACTGTGGAAAAGTGTAGGCTTCCGTTAAGTCCCACAGCATATCTGCTGGCTCCATGCAGATGCTTCAGAAACCCCAGGGCATCTCATATGGCAATAGATGCCTGTGCATGAGCAACTCAGTTGAACTCCTAGTCAATCCCACTCTAGATTCCTAATTCTCATGTCTTTAGAGACTTTAAGATGTAAAACTGTGTATGGGCTCAATTCTGCTGTCACTTGAACTGGTATAAATCAGGAGGCAGCTTTTCCATAACACCAGACTTACAAGTTTATCAAAGAAAGCAGAAGGTGAACCTATTATGTAAGAACAGTTATTTGAATCCAGTTTACTGACTGGTATCTAATGGGTTGGAGCATCTCTCCTCTTCCTGTTGGTGAGCACATAATGAAAATGGACAAGTCCTACCAAGTCAGCTATGGGCAAAAATCCTACCATTATATGAATACCATACAGATACAGAAAGCTCCTGAAGCACAACAGTCACAAGAGTCTTTACCACATAACTTGGTCTCCTCCTCTGTCTCTGTAGACTTTTCTTTTCTTACACATGTTCTGTGGACCAATGGGAGGTCTTGGACAGACCTGCAGGGAAGTGGAAAGCGGGAAGGTGTGAGATGCGTTCCTCATTTTTCTTTCTTTTCCAAGTTTCTTCTTATTATTTATTAGTATTTATTTATTTCTCACCATGCATTCCACCCCACCAAAAATCCTGAAGGCATGCCTGCTACAGACATAGGCTGGCAAGCAGACAGGTATCACCCGTGTTTTTGAGGGAAGGCATCATCTTGTCAGAGCTTCTTCCCAACATGTATTTGTCACCCGCTGCTACCACTTGGAAAGCACAAGAGGCCTGAGTCTTTCCAAGGCAGGCCCCCAAAACCTCAAAAATCCTCCTGTGTGTGATGAAATCTTGCCCACTGAAACCCAGGCTCCTGCAGGTGTACATTCCTCCAGACCTGGTTACCCCACTGCCCACCTGTCCCTGACTGCAGCTCAGCCTTATGTCTCTTAATCTCAGTATAGACCCACTCAATCTATCTCCTTTGGCATCACTTTCTGTCAATTCCAGGACAAAACCTGCCTGAACAAGACCTGTCATAGGTTTGGGTTATCTGGTGAGCCCACCAGCAGTGTGGAAGACATAGAACACAGACCTGTAGCATCCCAGGGATTCCCCATGGTACAAAATATGCTAGTCCAGGAGTCAAAGACAAGTATCTTCTTCTGGGTGGGTTTTTTCACTATTGCTTTCCCTTCCCACAGACTGTCTGCCTGATTGCATCACCTTCTTCAAAGCTACATCACTGTCTGTAACCCTTCCCCAGCCTGCCCCTGCCCTCGCCCAACCTTGAGCACCCCTTTGTACAGATTGCATGTATGATACAACCTGAAATTCCAAAGCTATTGTACAAAGTAGGATTGTCACCTTTTTTTCCCTCAGTATTTTGTTAAGTCTGATGATTTTTTATGATTATTTATTTTATGAATAAATGTATATATTAGTAAGAGTATATATTTGCAAAAATAACTCATCGGGACAGTGTTGTTGCTCTGCTGTTGTGCTTGTGACCTCATTGGCTTTTACCCTATTTTCTACTGACAGCACACTAGCGATGTCTTGTAACTGTTTTTTGTTACCAGTTAAGTTTGATAGATGTGTTAACTTTATAATGAAAATTAAAAAAAAAAAAAAAAAAAAAGCATTAATTTTAACCTGTGTTTGGGTGTTTATTCCTACCATCCCACAGTTTAATAGGAGAGTATTTCATATCATGGGCTGAAATATAGCTGGGGAGACGGAGGGAAAAACTGTGTCTTCCTCCTGTACGACAGAAGTTATGTGCTTTGGAAGAAGAAATTCCAACTAAGTTGGCACCATTTAACCTATGCCCAGCTAGTAGGTGACACCCAATTATGAGCAAAAGATGTACACTTAAATTGCCACAAGCCCATTTCTCAGCTGAGCATTACCAGGACAGGGACACAATTTTCCTCCAAGAGCCCAGCTGCAATGTAAAGAAAGGTGGTCAAAAGCCATGCATCTTGCTGCAAACATGGGGAGGACAAAGACCAATCACACAGCTATTCATAGCCTAGACCTGGTACATGGTGAGCTGCTACCACCTTGGCCTGTGACTGCTATACGTTCTCTGAAGCAGTAAAAGCCTGTCACAAGCAAGTGACACATCACTTTGCACAACATTGCTAGAAGGCTCTAAGAAATTTCCTGTTGGTTTTGCCATTTCCTGACATTTTCTTCCTCTATTAGTACATTAGGTTGGGAGCCTGCTGCACATCATAGTCATGCAACCACTAAGGCTGTAATCAGGCTGCAAAAATGAATAGATTGCAAGATATAATTAGTGGAAGACACTGCCGATAGGTGAGATGGGGAGTCCATGTTGGAACCTATTTGGAACCATGTCTGGCCTTCTATTGCACCTACCGTAGCTAGCATGGACTGCATACAGAGAAATCTGCTCCCAGAAGAAATCCTGTAACAGCTTTTCCCATTCCTCTGTCCTTAGCGAGGAAAGGTATCCTCATGAAATGGGCTCATTTGGTTCAGAAAGCAGCACAGCTTCTCTACAGCACTTTCAGTTTGGATTTGCTGCAGAGGGGATGGGTTGGTTGCAGAGGTGATGGGTTTGCTGCAGAAGGAGACAGCTGTGGACAGGCAGGGCAGCATTTCCAGGGACTCTGCCTATTCACCTCCCACCCCATTCATACAAGCAGAAACAGCTCAGATCCCACAGGTCTTCTTGTGGCCTTCACCATTCACTTTGGAGAGATTCAAGCCACCCAGTGTTATCCTTCATGGACCAGGTATCTCCTCTAAACTCATCCTTGATGACTCCTTTATCCAGTGGAGGGATTTTAGCAGTCCAGAGATTTATCCTACTTGCTTAAAACATAGACCTTAATTGGTATAAATACTCTTCAGAGACATCTGTTTTCCTACACAGACTGTAAATGAACATATTGATAAACAAAAAACGAAACCACCTTTCCTATGAGAAGGGTCTGGGAAGCAAGCAGCATACTGTAATGCCCCAGAAAAAATATCCCCTAACCCCTGCAAACACACAGCCATGCCTTGGTTTGAATGACACAGGTCAAACACCACAGAGAGCTTTCAGCATACCGGACCCAGCATATTTTCCAGAAAAAAATTATAAACATTCTTATTAGAGAGCACTTGAGATAAATTTATTTGTTAAGCTGTGTTGCCTGCTTCACCAGGTCTGAGCAAGAGACTTTCTTTTCTCACTTAAATAGGAAAAACTAAGAAATGAGTGGACATCTCACTTTTACCTTATACATGCTATTAACCCCCACAGACCCTTTTATGAAATAAAGAAAATCTGGTGTTGATAACTCATTTCTGTCCCATGACCTGGACTTTTCATCATGAGGGAAACTGTGTAAGTCCTCTCTTTTGTAGAACAGTTCTTTCCCCCTCCGTGGGTGAGCAGCACAGCCTAACTATGGTCACATTTATACAGGACAACCTGTCATAGAAGTCACCTAAAATTGTTCCACTATCAAGAAGCAGGTATCTGATACAGAGAGTCAAGGATCTATCCTAATTCCCAAGTATAATTTAAGGATTGATGTGCACCCACATCCTGATGTAGAAAGATAATTAGGCACCTAACTTCCTTGTAATCAGTAGAGTTAACAACTCCATGTTTCTTTGAGAAAGAATGCACTGAGCTTGGCCAAAGGTTTGGTTCCCAGCAAAAAATCAGTACTGACTGCATTATTCCTAAGCAAAATCATGGCCAAGTTCACTTTCCCACATTGCTGGTAGTACTACATCATCTCTCCTAACTGTTTTTCATGCACGGGTTTCCCAGACATATACGAACAATAACTCAAACCAGTCTGGGATGTGCCAGATTCATAGTAGATGTGCAGATTGGTGAGCTCAAGGCTTCTGAGAGCCCCCAGAGTCCTTGTGCACCAGTCTGGTGGAAATAAACCACCCATAGTCAGACAAATCTGCATGTAAACAAGGCATCCAAAGCCTCCACAAACTTGCAGACTTGCCACACAGGCTTCACTGATTACAAAGAGTGGGATTCAACTCATACATTGAAACGCACAAATGCAGGTGCCCACAGAACCACAAATAGGCATATCGGTGTCCTCAAGGCATTTCAATCTGGAGCATTCTGCCTGTCCTCAGGTGCTGTTCCAGAACCACCATGGGTCTCCTGCAGGTCTGCGTCATGTCTGGCAGCTTCAAAAAGATGTCTCAGATACCCAAAGACATGTCAAAAGGCACTAGATGCTTTAGTCAAATGAATTGAGCCCAATTTGCCTGAATTTGAGGTCTGACTTTCAAGTTCCCTCTATTGTTAGTGAAGTCTAAAGAGGGATTCATTTCACCATGCAGTCTGAGTGCTGCCTTATATCACATAAGCCATCTGCAATACTGTATGTGCTTGGCACATGTAATGCTACAGACCCTTTAGGAGACTCACGTTCATCTGGATTAGCAGGGTGATACCCTAAGGAATTACACTAAGATATCGTAGATGGTACCGGACTTCTGTGTTTAGGCAAGCACACCAAAAAATTGATCTCCACTGGCTGTAGTGGAATCTTGGACTCTCGGATTATATGTAGGAGCACACTACCTATTGCTGCCTAAATTTGGATGTATTAATCTGCAAGTTGAATCCATCTTGAGCAATCAGTGCAATATACCACCCTTTGAAGCTTCGAAAACCAGCTGAAAGCAATTCCTGACCAGCAGCTAACCCAACCATAAAGAAATAAGCTGTGACCCAATATACTTTGAAAGCTTTGCCATCTCATTGCTACCTAGCCTGGGTTTGGAATTTGCTTAATGATCTCTTTTATTTGCAGGTGTGGAATTTTTTTTCCCCATCACACAGTCATTTGGAGGCACATAGCCAGATTTGCATTCCACAGGGCTACGATCCGGTCTGGGATTTGCCTGCAAGTGTCAACAGGTGAAGTGTTAACTAATGAACTTGGTGGTAGTGTTAAGGTGAGGTCAGCTCAGTTTCTCTGCAAGTTGGTTTCATGCAAGGACAGCAAGGTTAAACAGACTTCAACAGTGGTCTAAAACAGATCTGTGCTCTGGACCAGACCCTTTGAAACCTTGTTCCATTCTCCCTGGACTGTGCACATCCCAATACCCTAAATTTTATCTGCTCATTTGTCAAAGAGGAGGTACAGCTGCGCTATGTATGTCTCACCAAGCACTTGTGCTCTGAGAAATAAATAGGCTCCATAATACATTTTCCTGGGATATGCGAGGCCATGGTCATTCCCAATTCTGCAGCATTGGTGTGTGTGTGAAACAGTGGTGCCAGTGGTGGGGTGCCAACTTGTTATAGTGAGAATTTTTTTCATGCAGGCATCCAAGGAGAGTCTTGAACCTGTTTTTTCTGTCCTAATCAATGCAGCTGGTTTATGCAGGCAGTGTCTTTCATCCCGGAAATATCAAGGTCTTTATGCAAAACAGGATAGCTTCAGTGAGAAAAGTATCCCAGAACAGCCACACAGCAAGGACAACTGGAAGCATATGGAAATCCAAGTGCAAGCCTCCCCTTCCTATCAGACAGAGACTTGAACCTACGGCCAATACCTTGGCTGAGTCACCAGCCCTTTCTGAATGACTGATAGCTCCAGTCTAGTCTTGAGCAACCTCACCGGAATTCTGGTTTCAACAAACTGCTGCTTTCCAGAGGTCAAAATGCTTCCTCTGAAATTGCTGCTCCCTCTCTGTTTCTCATACTGCTCCCAAGGAATACACCCAAATTCCAAGTGCTCTCAAATATAAAGAAGTAACTTGGGTCCCACCCACTCTTTAAATCCATGTTCACAGTAGAGACTGCACAGTAACATTTGGTTAGTCACTGTGAATGAAGATGAACGAGGTATTTTGACAAAGACCCCTTTTCATGTAGACTGTGGTGAGACACAGCCCTTCCAAACACCTAACAGCTGGTTTTATCGCAGAAAAACAGAATCATAGAATGGTTTGGGTTGGAAGGAACCTGAAAGATCATCCAGTTCCAACCCCCTGCCACAGGTGGGGACACCTTCCACTAGACCGGGTTGCTGCAAGCCCCGTCCAACCTGGCTTTGAAGACTTATCTTTCACATTGCTAACCCAGGCCAGAACAGCAGACCAGACTTTGCAGGAGATTTCTCCCAGACAAGCTTTCCACAGTGTCAGTTGGGACAGTAGAGTGTCTCAATGAAGTGGAGAGGGCAGGAAAAGTAAATAGTCCTGAAGTGGGTAAGGGAAGGACTTTAGCTGACATTAACAGCTAAATCAATAAGCACACTTGTTACTGGTTTAACCATGGAGTGGGAACACCATCCCCCAAGCACAGCAGTCACACAGGAGTTTGGCACATGGAGGGCAGGCAAGGAGCTATCCTTTAGACTTGTTAATGAATGATAATTGAGAGGTCCTCAAGAGCTCTGAGTAAGTTCCCCGTCTGCCCAGCTGCTGTTACAGGCTGGCAGGGACCGCTCGACACACCTCACCTTAGCAGCAGATGTTGTTCCTGAAGGGGAGAGAAAGGTTACACATTAAGAGGCAGCAGACACTCCAAATTCTTATGGAATAAAATGCAACCAAAAGGCTGGCTGGCTGCATAACTTGATTGATTTTTTCTTTGAAACTGGGATATTCCAATGTTTGAAGAAAACAATGAGATCCAGTTGTCATTGTTATTATGATACTCTCAATCATACTCCCTGTCTCATGGCGGTGTCTCTGGGCTCATCACAGCTGAATTCCATCTCTAATGCTAGGTGACACAAATACAGAACAAGGTAATGGATCCTGTCCTAAAGAAATTCCAGTCCAAATGATCTGGTTTTACCTAACTCTGTTTACATCCATCAGTGATGCTGACAAATAAAAATAGCTCATAACCATTGTTATACAGCCAGTTTGACTGTAGATACAACAACCATACCCAAAGAGGCCACAAAGTTGTACATATCAAGCAGATGCCTTGCAAGTCACCTGAACACAAAAAATAACACCAAGTTAGTAACTAGCAAAAAGTGAGGTCCACCTTTCAGCATCATTTATCAAACATGTCATGCCAAGGAAATTACTTTTTTCACTTGTGGCTTGCAATTAGTACAAGCCTATTAAAAAGTTACAGTTCTGCTAGCTCACCAAGCATGTGGTTATACCTTGCTGGCATAAAGAAGGTGGGAACTGCTCTGTAAGCAGAGGCCATAGCGTGCAAGCTGGCATGATCTGCAAAAGAAAACCTTGGAGCTGACAGGCCTGGGGGAGACAAGAGGGCTGAGAGGTGAACATAGAACAAATATCCACCATTTCTCACAGTATTGAACCTAGGAGACATCCACTGTAATTAGCAGGTTGAAAACAGCAGAAAGTGTGACTTTGCATGAGACATGGTTTGACAGTAAAAATCTCTGCCACAATATTTAAATTTACCCAAGTTTGAAAAGCAACTAGACCATGTACACTGAAGAAAAATGCACAAGGAGTCTTTACACTCAAGGGTTCAACTCCTCAATCAGAAATCCCAGACAGGGGTGGCTGGGAGTTGGGCATATGCCAGTGGAAGTATCATCCTGTGTTTGTCCTGTTCTTCTGCTCTTTCCCAGGCACCTACTTTTGGACTCTGACAGAGATAAGAGACAGGGCTAGCACAACCTGCTGTCTGATCCAGTACAGCTGATCGTATATTCATCAACATGTAAATGTCCATGAAACAAACTTGGGAGAGACTAATATTCTTTCTCTACTTCAAGGGGAATCACTTTCAGGAAAAGGTGATTTATTCTTTCAGTTTGGCTAAAAAAGCCCTGAAGACAGCCATCATTTCACCTAACTTAAAAAAGATTAAAAGTCTGACATCTTTACAGCCAAGACAGAGAATGGGACATGTCCAGCAAGTGATTTGCATGACCAGCCTTGGGTGTATGTTTTAAGAGATGAATCTCCCCCTAGGGATGACTCTCCTCTCCCTTGACTGCAAAGCAAGCCTGGGCTGACTAACTTGGACATGGGCATCTAACCATTAGAGGTGTAAATTAGGACTGATGAAACCCTCCCAAAATTGCAAGCCTCACCCCAAATTTGCAGGAATCGCAACTGTGAGATAAAACTACTAAAAAAAAAAAGTAATAAAAATGTTTTAAGCACTAAAGAAAATGCACATATATTTCAAATTTATTTTGCAGGGGCTAACTATATTTTGCCACCAAAATCTCCCTTGAACCCCTCAGGTTTACATGCCCACTCCTGGCCTGAGAAATAGTTCATAGAACCATAGAGTCACAGGCTGGTTTGGGTTGGAAGGCAGCTTAAAGCTCATTCACTTCCAAACCGCTGCCTCAGGCAGGGACACCTTCTGCTAGACCAGGTTTCTCAAAGTCCCATCCAACGTTTCCTTGAACACTTCCAGGGATGAGTCTGCAATGCTTTTCATAAGAAGGAAAAGGTCACGATAATCACAGGACCTGAAGAATGAAGGCTGCTTCTAACTAGGGAGAAACTTGTAGCTGAAGACACCAAAGCGAATTTAATTTCTGACCAAAAAATGGCCTTAATGCTTGTACAGGCCATGAAACAATATATCCTTAATGGGATTAATCTGAACAGACTCTACCTGCCTGCTGAAGAAGCAAAAGGGTTGAGTTGAGTCAGCTGGATTTTGACTCTGTGGTTGCAATGAATCGAGGTAGTTCAAACCTAGCTCTCATCTTGCTAAGCCTTCCTTAGCAAGTCTTTCAGGGTATGCCAGCAGTGGTGAATGGAATCCTCTTTCAGATATAAAGTCATAAGAGCTGCTGTTTTTACACTTCAACAAGAGAAGGGCTTCCTGTCAGATTCAGGAGCTGGTTGTAAATCCAAACCGGGGGTGTCTTTGAAGGGTAAATTTAAGGGGCAGTAATTCCACAAGTGCCACAAGCTCAATTAATACTACAGTTGTTAAAGAAAAATCTGAATATGCTGTGGAAAAGAGAGAAAATGCTTTGGAATATTTAATTTCTAAACAGCTGTAGACTGACTAGAAAGGAGAATAACATTGGGAACCAAGGACAGTCACAATTTGTGAATACAGAGGAAGATGCACTTACATATTCCAGGTCCATGATCTCTTGGTGTCAGAAATGTGCAATTTCCCCTTTTGATTGGTATACTCTCAAATGTCAGGCTGACACAATGGTCTGTAATTGTAAACTTCTCAAAATAAGTAGGAAGCAAAAGTTGCTTTGACTCCAGATTGCTTGAGTGGAGAAAATCTGAAAGATTAAAAGCTTGAGAATCAGCAGTGTGGAGAAACAATGCATGTTAGAAATGAGTCCTGTATAGACTTCTTCTAAGGGCTCAAAACCAGAATGGTTGAATGCTCTTCTTTGGTTAATTCACTCTATCCACTCTCCATTTTGAAACCCCTTCATTAAAGGCCATCTCTTCCATAAAGCTCTTCTGACCTCCTAAGTGTCCTTCATATTACTAATCTGTCAACAGTGCTGTCATCTATAGCCATCGGCACACAAAACTCTTTGATTTACAAAGCTCCAGAGAATATTTATTCCAACCTACTCAAGCCAAGGAGATGCATCAAAAGCCATCCCTGAAGCAAAGTATCTCTTGAGATAGTGTAAAACCAACTCCAGGTAGAAGATTAATAAAGACAAGAGTTACAAACTGCAAATAAGCATTTTTCCGTATGACTTTTGTTCCAGAATTGTCTTCCTTGTTCACCAGCGGAGCATGGAGAGACACCTGGTGGCTAAAATAATTCCCTGCAAGCAAACACATCCTCTCGGGACGTGTCTTTGCTAGGGGGGTGTCTCAAGAAGAATTTGTTATCTTCAGAGACACCATGCTGTTCCGTTCACTCGAAGCACCACCACATCTCCCACTTCAATAACAAAACTTCTGTATGTTTACTGGGGCAAAAAATGAGCCAAAAATGTGTCTGCCGAGACAACAGAGCTTGATGCCTCGAACATTGAATTTCATGGATGCTGCTGACAGAACTGAAATGAAGCGGTCATAGTTCTTACAGTTCTCACCTCTTACTCAACTGAGACACTGGTAGTGATTTGAACGGGGCAAGTCTAGGTCTCTAACATTTGTATAAGCAGCCTCTTATAACCATCGTATGTAATTCCTTTTGCTTTAAAATTTCTATTGCCTACCATTTTATCTCAACAGACAATACCCTGCGGAATGTACATGAGCGGTTACATGATCATTGTCCTGGTAGAGGACAATGGACAGCAGGTGTGTATTGTCTCCTGCACTGCAATGCCACAGTCACAGTGTTCAGCTATTATGTCCAAAGAGCACCTGAACACCACAGTTATATTGTCTCAATTGTGCTAGGGGCTATACAAACACAGAAAAGCTCAAACATTAGAGATACATTTCACAGCCTTAGTGCGACAAAGCTGTTGAATGTAGTTGGTGCTAAGGAATCTTTCTGCCAGAATGCTCTCAAGAAAATTGTTCTTTTATTTCTACTACGGCACAACCAAAAGTTGGCTACTGTACACACACATCATGATGGGCATTCTGTGCCCCATAGATATCAAAAATATATAGGAAGGATAAATAATGTGAAACCTACTTACAGAAAAATAAAAATATCTCAAAGGGGGGTTGTAAAGAAAGAGGGAATCCAGACAAAATCTTATTAATTCACTCCTGGCTTCAATCCCTCACTTATCTGTCATCCCAGCCCTCTCTCATTTCACCTCAGAGGACATCCAAAGGGTGGTGATCAGTCAGGTCTTGATTTCTCCTTTTCTTCAAGAAAACATTGGCAGAATGACATTTTTCTCCCACCAGGCTTCATAAGAAGCTTTTATTCATTTGGCAGCAGAGGTTCAGGTTGAGCAGAGGGCTGGTTAGTCCCTGCCATTGCCCAAAGAAAAATCGGACTAGACCAAACAGTTATAGCATTTACACCAGCAGCTGGAAAGTAATCTTATACAGGCATTGTCAATAATTCTTCCTAATCCTCAACTGCATGACTAGTGTAGGAACCTTCTCAAGATCTTTAGGCATTAGACCCGAGGCACTGATGAAGAGGACATACCTTTACTGGTTGTTAATCCCCCCCAACTAAACCTGAAGAGTCAGCAGTATAGGAATTTATCTGGAATTTTCTACTCATGGGATGAAAAAAAAAAGACAAGCTAAAAATGACCAAAATGAGATTCACTCACATAGTTCTTGGTTCTTAGCATCCTAAGAACTGAAGTACAGCACAAAGCTGGTTGACTATCACTATCCCTATTTTACTGTGGGATTTGGTAAGGTACATGGACCTGTAATAGCTGTTGTAGGTTCTAAAGTACCATCACCAAAAATGTTCCTATAGTGACATTCTCTTTGCTCATCTGTATTGCACAAGGTTTTTAGATAAGCACTTCAATCAGGTTCAGGAGGCCAAAAGTGACAGCACAATGATGGACCAACCTACTCATGAGGTCACACTAGGCATCAACAATAAAACCATGACAACAGTTTTCCATGGTTTTCCACCACTGTGTCTTTTGATAGTGAATCAACACCTACAAAAATTCCCTGAGTCAATTTTGCTTTAGGCAAGTTGGAGCACTTCCTCATGCCAGGACCAGGATGTTTCTTCACTAAATGTATTCCAAACTCATGAATGTAACTGAATTTGCCTGCCAGTGATGCCTCCCAGTGGTGACATTTGACTTCAGTTACTGCACATACAGAAACACGGATGAAGTTTACAGTGTAGGTTGCCTTTTCTGAACTGCATGCCTTCACCCACTGTCCATCAAAGCACAAGATAACAGATATCAGGATAATTAACCTACACCCCTACATCCAGCCTTGTGACCACAACACACAAACATCTCATGGTCTTTAATGTACTTCTATCCACATCTTCTCTATGATGAAGTAGACTGCACTTTATTTTTCAAGAAACACACAGAAACCAAAAGACAAGTCATTTCACCTGACTTCGGTCTTCTCAAATTTAGGTATCAAGTCTCCTGCTGCCCTCGGGAGAGACAGATGGGCATGTCTCACTCTGCAAAGCCTGTTGAAATAAGACTTTGATTTGCTACACCTTGAGCTTACAGTCTTGCTCTGCCCCTGACATGGATGGGGTAAGTCACTTTCTATACAACCAGATCGCTTTAATTAACTGTAGAAGGTGAAAGTCTAGCTCGTATTAGACATTAATTTTTGATAGATCATGTGATCGGGTCTCACATCAAACAACTTCCCTGGTGTTGCACTTGCGTCACAGAGGTTGAATCCCTTCATCCCAAGGGCTAGTCTTTTAACCTGACCCTTGTAAGATGCCTTTTGGCAACAAGGAAAAGTATTTGATTCTTAGACTGAGTAGGGAATCAGTCTTGCAACACACTGACCTTGCAGCCTATGCTCTCCAGAGCTGTCCACTGACATCCTTAGGAACTGTCTCTCGCATAAGGTCAACCTGTACAACCTTGTAGCTGGAAAAGGCCCTTGAGGTTAATTCTGAGCATAGCTGGATGAGATAAGACTCAGCCTACGTCACAGCTAAGATGCTGAAAACCCTTTACCACCACAGGGCACAATCTAATCTACCTACTTCATTTGTCTGATCTTTCCTAATTTTAACAAATCTAGATGAGAAGAAGATCTTGTGTACCTGGAAGCATTTCTCTCTGTTCCAGCTGTATAAGATGGCCCTATGAATTATATTCCCCCTCCCCACAAACACTGAGTGGCCTATATCCATTTTAGCATTGATTTCCCTCAGCATTTATAGAGCATCTGTCACCACAAAATTGAGGGCCTGACTGATTTCCCCAGCAAAACTTGACAAGAGGAGAACATCCTGATACTATTCTTTACTCCAAAAGCTGCTAAGATTGCTCATTTTTTATCAAAGTGTCAGAAATCACGCAGGCATCTCCCCTAGGGTAGCTAGCTTGGAGGCCCTGTGACTCAGAGATGCTTTCTGATGCTGCCTGAACATGACGTGCTTTTTTACTTTATCATTCCCCATGGACATACATGGTTAATAAAAAAAGAAACATCAACATGGACAGCAGGGGTGCCTCTGCAGGCAGCTCACTACCTGGTAGCAGAAGCCAGTTTCCCAGCTGGAGTCAAGGCCCAATCTATCCACTAAAACACATATTAAATACAGCACAGAATATGCAGGTGGTGGGAGCTGAGCCACACAAAAGGCACGGGTGTGGGGAAATTCATGAGAAGGTGGTAACTTCTAAGAAGCCCAGATGTACAACTGAACTCAGATGCAAAGGTTTTGGCTACAGGTGACCCACTGGCATCTTAAATCTTTTATCATGGAGACAGCAGCACCCTTTCAGGTGTTCACCCGTTAAAAAAGCAAATGTGTACTCTGATCTGAACTGGTAAGATGAGTCCCACCCCCTGAGAACAGAAGTCATCTGAAGAAGGGTTTGTTTCATCACTGCTCCTGCAAATCTAGATTAAACTCTGAATTTTGGCTTCCTTTCTAATCAGCATATGTTTACACAAAGCAGTTTGCCCAGCCAAACATACTTAAGACAGCTGAGATCAAGAGGCTTCCAGAGGATCCTCTCACCCCATTAACTGTAAGGAGAGACAAGGTGGCCAGCTCACACTGGAAACATATTTTAGGCAACTACATTTTAATGAGGAATACCCTATTTTTGCTGGGTGAATGTAACTACACAATGCTGCGGATAAGAGCATGATCTGAGCACGGCATTAATGTGACCACATTGCTTCTGACTCTCCATATATCAGGTATCTCTGTACATTACCATGTGCTGTTCTACACACATGCATTTTAGTTGCAAAATAGCAAGTGCTTCCCTAAACAGGGTAATTCATCTGAAACAAAACCTCTTTCCTCTGGAATACTGGTACCATAGAAAGCAAAGCTAATTCTAAAATAGGTATTCTGGTCACATTTGCCATGAAGACGAGTCCTAAGGAGATGTAAAACTGGCACCACAGACCTTAGCTTCATATCCCCTGTAGTGAATTTCTCAAAGAATGTCTATTGTCTTGCTTGCCTCTGACTGAGAGATGATAAAACTAAAGGAGCTGAGGGGAGCGCAGAAAGGAAAAGCTCTGCTCCGTAGAGAGTATTGCACATTGCATGGGAAATCCGGGCTCTTTTCTAGCAAATGTATTTTAATTACCTCCTTTTGTTTACAGGACCATTTCATGTAGCATACCACAGCACTGCCCTTGCCAAGCAGCGCAACCTCTACAGTCATTTCCTGCTAAAATTATGAGATCTGCTTAAAAGTCATGTCATATTAGAAATAGTTCATGCTGGATTTCTGTCATGTATTTTCTGATTCCTGAGTCCTTTGGGGGATTTTTCTCAAACGTTGTTCCGAGTACTAAAAATCCAGGGAAGAGACTTTGTTTCTTTTCAACTAATTTATCACGTGACCGAGCATGAAAACACCAGGAAAAGTCCAGATATAAAAAGTGTGCAGTGTAATCATAAATTACCATAAGCAAAAAAAAGAAAACAAACAAAAACCATCCAAAAATAATTCAACACTAGATATAGAAAATATATAGAAACAGCAAAGATACATAGAGAAGGTGGCAAAAGTGACTTTTTCATAATCACAGTTGTTCATCCTGATGTTGATGTAGATAGAGAAGGAAACTTTTGTAATTCATGTCCGGTGAACACTGCAAACAAATATATGCAAAAGTCTTTGAATTAAACTGTCAAACTTTTCCTAAGGTTATACAGAGCCTTTTATTTTTTTACATTGCAAAGAACAATCTATAAGCAAAAAATGCATCATAACAGTGCCAGTGGAAGCTCCTCGAACTCTCACTTTAATGATTACCCATTATGATGAGATTATGATTTGTGCAAAAAAACCCAAACCCTCTGTCAAATTTCCTTCTGCAAATTGCCATACTTAACCAGTGCGTACTTCAGGGAGAACAGTCAGAGGCTCTGCGCGAAGGGCACACGCTGAAGTGTAATTTATTGCAGCAAAATTCAGAAGCCAACCAAAATGAAAAACATGCTTGCATGAACGAACAGCTGAGTAATTTCTGGCTGGGAATTGCTTGCAGATGGTTCACAAGTGAAAAACAAAGAACTAGATTTGTTGGATTATTTTCTGCTGCTCTCAGTCTGCCAGGTATGTCTTACTATCCTTGCAACTTTCACGTCATCTTTGTCATTATATTCTGTTTAACCAGGATGGTCCTCGTGTATGACAGTACCTATGTCAATTTTAGCAGGAACCTAGCATGAGTAAGGATTACTTGTAGCAAGACAGTCAGAAAAAGGTCTGATCCTCCAGCTATCTCCAGGCAGGGACCTTTCATTTTTAAATTGTTAATAAAGGGATATGCACACCACTGGCAACCACCACCCACCTATTTAACAAACTTAACTGTGAAATTGGATCCTTCCCATTTAGCCTGGATTTGCCTTTGATGCAGTTCCAGAGCTTCAGTTGCCTTATTTGCCTTCAATTTCTAATCCAGGCATATAGCCAAGTTTAGGACACATTGTCTCCTGTATTACACTTTCTTCAGCACCGACTGTAGCAGTTATAGGAGCATCCTACAGATCAAGAACAGCTCTAACAGATCTCACCAAAAAGTCCCCTGAGCCCCAAAACTTGTCTCCAAGACCAGACAAAAGAGGACAGTTAGAAATAACCACAAGAAACAGGAAACTTTGAGAAGGATCCCCTCTCCTGCTGACCCTCCTCAGCTGATCTCCAAGCTTGTGAAAAGGATGAGTCATGTCCTTGAGAAGGTTTTGCTCCACCAAACACAGGTCAGTCACTCCTGCTTAGCCCCATTCAGGTATTCCCCCTTGCTTCTGATCTCACATATCCCAAAAGGGGATTTGGTGGGTGGTTGTGGAGTCTGGAGAAAGTCATGGGGTGCCTGATGTGCAGGGCAGGATGCCCTCTTCTACATATTCACAGGAGGTGGCTGTTCAGCAAGGTATAGGTGACATCTCTGTACGATGCCTTAAAATGGGCAGAGAAGGATCCAAGACACCAGGCACTCATCCATAGTAATGGACATGAGGTTTGGCTAACTAGGAAAATGGGTGTAAGGTCATGAGGTAATGTCTATGGGATCTCTAGGATAGGGTAATGCTATTCCTTAGAAGGGAATATTCTTATCATCTACCTTGAAAGATTCAAGGATGTTTTTACACCTGAAATGGGCCAGGAGCAACATTACACAAAGGTGGTGCAAGTGTTTTTCTGGGACATTGCACCATGATCTCAGAGGGAAAGCATGATGATGCTCTGTCCTTCCCCAGAGCAGACAGCTGAAGAGAAAACAACCTAAGGTGGGATGGGGAATAAACATCTTCTCCAAAGGAAGATGATCAACAGCTTTTCTGTGTCTAGCTCATCACAAGACATTTTACTGTCTTGGGCTGTAGTGTAATATCCACCTACACTGCCAGTGACTCACCTGCAAGATCCCTCATCACTAGCAACCTCAGTGCTCATCATCTGCCATTCTCCCACCATTTTAGGTGATTCAAGCAAGCAGGGGTGGACTTGTCCTCTTGAGGAGTGCCAGGAAAAAAAAAGTCCTTGTGCACCTCCCTCTCAAGCCAGCATTATGCCAGGGATAGACAACTCTATCCTTGGGAGCGCACAAAAAAAGACCCAACTCAGGAAAATACAGAAATAATGCAACCTTCCCTCCTCCTCGCTGGCAAGGGAACACTGGGTACCCGCGCCTTCCCCCCAGTTTAAAACATCTCAGGCTTCCTGACTGAACTTGGCTGAGGTCTAAAAACATGAATAAGCTTCCCCTGTCTGAAAGCCAACTGGCAAGGATGGCTTGGATGGGACACTCCATTTGTTACGGGAAAAATGGCTGGTCCAGTTCTCCTTGTCAAGCGGCGCGCTGCTGGTTGGGAAATAAAGACAGAAGGTCTGTTTGTAACACTGAACACACAATCCCTTCCAGCCTCAAAGACACTGAGGCGGCAGAAAATCTACCCTATTCACCAAGATGACCTAGTTCTGTTGTCAATAGGTTACAGCAGAGCAAAGTTGAGGGAGAATATCCTGATTAGAGGGATCTCCCACAATGGGACAGTGAGTAGCCTTTTGTCCCTTAATTTTCACCCCCACACCCTAGTACCGGACTTGCTATCAACATTATAACTTGGCGAGCTACAGTCTCATCATGTTTACCTCTGCCTAATTCTGCTGGCATCAAGTTTACACCAGGAGGTCCGGCATCACACTTTGTCACCCATCACTGGCACTAGTCAGTTGGTATGGAGGGAGGATTGTTATGGCAAACTTTGTATATTTTTATTTTATCCTTTTTCTACTCCATTCTGGAGAAATCCTAAAAAAAGGTGGCAGCAGCTTTGCCTTCCCCACACAAAGGAGCCATCTCCATGAGCTTTCAGCTCCCCTGAAATGATGGGGTGCAGCCAAGCTTCCCATACCTAGTTGCTCTGTAACCTGGAAAGACCTGCAGCCCAGCTGGGCTCGACGTTCATGCTGTGACTAGGGGCCTTTTCTTCCCACCACAGAGACAATGCTGCTCCTCAACACATTTAGGATTGGTGCGTGCAACAGAGAAAGAGCTGAGAAAAGACACAGCTCGCAAATGGAAAGATACTTAGTCCCTAAATAAAAGAGGAGGAAAGTGATTGTCTGTATCTACCCTAATGCATCAAGGATGGACAGACAGACAGACAGGCAGACATTTCTTTTTTGTTCTTTAATGACATTACAATGCCCCAATTAAATATTTTATTAAATGTAAAATTGCAGACATTTAAAGACATGATACTTTATATAGGCAGCCCATTGAACAACATGCTAGTGATTTATTAACCACTAATAAATTTTATAATGTTAATATAATGTTATATGTTAATAAAAGAGAATCTTGAATGGTGATTGTTAATAAAAGATTTAATCATCCATTTTACATCCTGCTTAAAAAAGAAGGGGCTTTCCTAATAACAGATGCCCCTCTGGCCAATTGGCAAGGAAAAGGGGAATGTATGAGGTATATAAATGTATTTCAGAGGACAGCCAACATAAAAAAGGGAAAGGGGGAGAGAGAAAAAGAGAGGGAGGGAGGAAGAGGAGGAGGAGAAGGGATAAAAAAAAAAAAGGAACCTGAAAGGATTAGAAATTAAAAAGAAGGTATTTTGTGCTGAGCTAAATATTATTTTGTTTCCATTGAAAGGGTTAAGAAAACAAAGACAGAGTTGACAATTTCTCCCGACTGGAAGCTGGGAATGGCCCACGGTGGCACAATGCTATTATTCTTGCATGGGCCCATTCTCACTGGATTTTCCACAAAATCTTTAATAATTTGATTCTTTTCAGCCTCAGCAGCCAGCTGAGCTCTTTAAGAAACAGTAACAAAAACCCAGAGAAAAACCCACTACTGAGAGGGGAGCTTTGGCGGAGAGCTGAGCTGAAGCCGATTAGTTTGGCCTGAATAGAGCCAGCCGGGTCCTCGAGCTCTTGCTCAGCCTGGAGTCCTCTGTTTCATTCATTGCAGTACAATATCACCACCAGAGCCCAGGCCTAGACACTAAATTACACTATTATAAAACTAGATTGATACACAAACTTTCCCTCCCAGGCTGAGTAGGGGACTTTTTCAACAATGTTGGGTTTTTTTTGGGGGGGGATGGGAGGGAGCTCGGGGTCTATTCAGACGTTTTGAAGTATCGCCATTCATATCGAGCATATCAATTCTTAATGGTGCCACACACACAAATTGCAAGCACAGGGGATACAATCCTCCGGGTTCCCCGGGGGGAAGGGCTGGAGGCGCTCAGTGGAGGCTTGCAGGGGTTTTGGCGGGGTTATCTCCCTGAAGACCCAGCAGGACAGGAGCCTTTCATCGGCTGGGGGCAGCTCGCATTGTCTCCAGGAATTCATGTCGGAGTAGTGACGGGTCTCCAGCATTAAGTGGGAAACGCAGATGTTTGACCCTCATCTGGGCATTGCTGAGCATCACCTCTCCCTGGCCTTCACATTACCCAGATGCATTCCATGGTTTGGAGACAGATACACTTTCTAAATGTGTATTTTGGGGGGTGGGAAGAGAAGAATAAATATTTTCCCGTTTTAGGGACCCTCATCTTTGGTTTTGAAAGGCAAGTCTGGATTTGGCTGCACAACCCCAAAGACCATTTCAAAGGCTCCCAAGAACAAGTCTGCAAGGTTTACTCTGGGTACATGATGTCTCTTTTGACTACATCAAAGCTCAGCAGCTCAGGAGGGCAAAATCTGATTAGGTCACACAGTCATTTCCTGCCCATGGACAAGCCTTCCTGCAGCTGCTTCTTTTTTCCCCTCAAAAAATACAAAATCCTTCTTTAGGAGAGACAAGGGTCCTCAGCAAGGAGTCCTCAGAGTTATCGCCTCCATCTTTAGCCTGGAGGAAACCTCCTTCTTGTAACACATTGCTCATTTCAGGCTCAAAAACACGAAATTAGAAATGTCATTTTGAAAATAAGAGGAGAGGAGAGGAGAGGAGAGGAGAGGAGAGGAGAGGAGAGGAGAGGAGAGGAGAGGAGAGGAGAGGAGAGGAGAGGAGAGGAGAGGAGAGGAGAGGAGAGGAGAGGAGAGGAGAGGAGAGGAGAGGAGAGGAGAGGAGAGGAGAGGAGAGGAGAGGAGAGGAGAGGGAAGAAGTGATCTGGAAGGAAGGGTGGCTTATATACCCGAAAACACTGTATGTCAATGCATCCCCATTGCAGGTACCCTCATCCCCATAAACAGCTCTCAGGTTGCAAAACACTGTGCAAACATACAAGACCCAAAGTTGCGCATGGAGACTTCTGAATTAGCCTCTCTACATTAATTTTCCAGTATATTTTTGGATGGGAGCTGTATGTCTCCATGCATTCTTCTAATTAATCTTTCCCTTGCATCTATCTACCTTAATCGCTGCCTAGGGTTGTTTCTTGGGTTGTTTTTTAATTTTTCTTGCCATCACTGCAATTTTTTTTTGTTAAAGCAGATACCATTAGAAAACAAAAGGAGGAAGAACCGGAATTATGTTAATTTTGCCTTGGAAAAACACAAGGGGAAAAAAAAAAATCCTCCGTTTTCTTGCCCACTCTGGCACTCACGGATTTAATTTTCCCCAACTTTCAAGTTTCTTTTCTGAAAGCCACATTCATCAATAGAAACAATCTCACTTTCCACTGCCTCCAGACCTCAGGCTCCACAAATACTCTGAATATATTAAACACAACACAAAAAGAGCAGCAACCCAACATGCAAATTAAATTAAAACTCACTCTCCACAAGAGGGAAATAAACAAACAAACAAAACCTCCACAGTTTATAAGTACACAAAGAGGAGAAACTGAAAGAGATTTAACAGTTCTGAGGAATTTGGACTGTTCTCAATAGCTTTTCTGAATGGGAGCTGTTACATGACATCAGCACCAATTCTAATATCAGTCATTTTTGGAAGACAGAGCTTTTCACAAATCATTCATTAACTGGAAAGTTTTTTTGAGTAGTTTCCACTTAACATATTTTGGATGCTGTGGATAGACCATAATAAACAACAACAAAGGGAGTCTTGGCAATTATTATCAATGCTATCTTCACAGTTTCAAAGCATTAGTACAGGAGCAGATCTGGTACATGGCTGCACCAGATTTCTAGCTTTGGAAACCCTCTAATTAAGATGGCATGATAACGAAGTGACGGCAGCGAGACAGAAACCATGGTTTGCTCTCCAGTGTCAGGATCCTATGGTTTTGTGTTGTCCTGTGTGTGTCTATGGGGATGTTTTATCACGTGAATGCAGAGAGCGTGCTTGTGTGTGCTACATGGCCTGTGTGGCTGGGAGTGATATGTAAAACTGAATTAGGGCAGATGAAATAATTAGCATTGCAGCACATGGAGGAATGACCCTAAAACATCTGAAAGATGTGGCTGCTTGCAGAGAGAAACAAAGGAGCCTGAGAAGAGAAGAAAGCAGCAATTAGAAAGGAGAGAATGAGCTGCAGTGTTGAAATAGAGATCTGTAAATGGCCACAAATTGTCCTCTTTTTTTTTCCTACTCTCCTCACAGGGATGGCAGTTTCAGGAGAAGTCATATAGGAAGGATTATATCAGACCTGCAAATCTGAGGGCCAGGGTTCAATCTCTGCATTTGAAGGCCAATGCAAGTTCTTGGAAGTTAATTAAATTAATTCTGATATTCACCAATATCGATGAAATAGATGTTTTTGGGGCACAGTACAATTGCAAATTTCTTCTCAAAACCAGATATCCCCCTCACTACAATGGCTTTCTGGTATCAAGACAAAACCATGCCTAGCAAAAGGCAGAGAAAGAGATGGCTGTGAAGAGGCTCATCAGCTGTTTGGCAAAGGCACAAGCTTCCAGCCCAGCAAGAAAGCAGCATCGCTCCATCAATGGACTGGCTCCAAATCTGACACACAAGGCAGCTTCCTCCTCAGAGCTAGTGACAGATGAGCAAGTTGAGAGCAGCACCCTCAACTCTGAAAACAGCTCTGTCAGTTCTCTGATAGCAGAGCTGACATACAGCCTGGGCCGTTTCCAACCCACCAAAGACTTGCACTCAGAGGGAAGAGGGTGGGAGAAGGCAGGACACAGGCAGCAGATTGCGTTGACATTGCTGGCTTGCCTAATAATTAGGGTAAGTATCCCAAAGACTCCAGTAAGGGAGGAAATAATCCTCAGACCTCAGGTTTTCTGGATGCCCCTCCCATTACCTGGTGCCCATTGGGAGGTGCATGACAAGTCTCTTGTCTTTTGCTGCCAAAATATTAGCAAGCAGATCCCAAGCTAACACCATCCCCACCTTAGGGAAAGCCAGTAGTGGGAACCAACAAGCACAAGGAGGATTATGTGGGACTGATGTAAACTAAAGGGTTTTACTCTCCAAAGAAAAGCAACGGGGGACTCTGGACAGCACCCACAGCGGATGGGACGCCAAGCAGGAATGTCTCATGTTGCCCAGTCCCCACCACTCTCTGACACCCAACTTCCCTGGCAGGGCACTATTGTGGCAAGTTGGAAAAGTGCCCAGAGAGGGAATAAAGGGGCTATTGTGGACATGTGGTTCAGGCCTGTGGTGGATGCAGACTATCTGCTTGTGTCATGCTAAATCACTCAGCAGCTTCCCTGCACCTCGGCTCCCCTCTCTGTGCAATAGGGTTGACTAAACTGCCATCCCTCCAAGGACATATGGTAGTAGGGACATTCAACTTCAGAGATATTCCCATACCAAGGCGGCTGTCTACATTTTCCTTGATGTGAAAAATTAGTTCTTAAACTCTCCTACTTTGCCTCCCTATACCCTAAAGGAGGAACATTCTTAGGCCCTCAGAGTTCCAAGCAGACTTTCAGATGCCTTTGTCACTCCTCTAAATCACAATCACTTTCTCTTTCTTTTTCTTCTGCCTTTTTTTTTTTCCCTTTCTTCTTTATGATAGCACAATAGTGCCCTACAGCAAGGAGTTCCCCAGATGGGCACACTGCACAGCAGCTTGTGTTGGGCTAGTATCCCTTGCTTTCCCTCTCATGGGAACCCAGGTGATCCATCTTTGGCATGAATGTTTGTCAGTTGCGCCTCTCCTCCCCAGCACAGACAGATGCTTTCCCCAAGTTCCCTTCACAGAGCTACAGCACTGCAGCAAGCCAGGTCGTGCCCTCTATGGAAGCCCACCTTTAGCCTCCAGGACTGGTAAAATGGAGTAAAGGGCATATTCAGGCCCTGGGGCTGCTGGGTGGCCCCATCCAGAAGGCAGTCAAATGTCTTAAGTGACTCCTGGCCTGAGCCCAACCAAAGTCCCAGACTGGTTCTTTGCACCACCACCCCCACACACCCACAACTTCTTTTTCTTGCTGCATTTTTCTGGCATTTCCTAACGTGTTTTTTCTTGCATTACATTTCTCAAGGAAGGCTGCCTGATGAGCAGCAAATCATTATTAATTCCCCAAGTATTTGCTCTAATACAATTAACCCCCTGCATGCTGAACCCTGGGCTGTACTTCCCAAAAAACACCAAGTCCTCATCTGTCCCTACCACCTCCACAGTGGAGACCAAAACTCAGTCCATGGATCCAAAAATGCATGAGGGAGTCCATGGATCCAAAAATGCATTCCTGCTGCACTCCAGGAAACAGTCAAGAAAGACCATTTGTCTCTGCTGGACATGGAAATTTAGACCCTGTTAAGAGTTCATCCTCATTTTTCAAAGGGTTTTAATTGACAGTGTCCCCGGCTTCGTATCCACAAAGTTATTAATGCCACATCCCAGTAAGTGTTCAAGGCCAGGTTGGACAGGTCTTGGAGCAACCTGTTCTGGTGAAAGGTGTCCCTGCCCTTGGCAGGGAGTTGGAACTGGATAAGCTTCAAGGTCCCTTCCAATCCAAACCATTCTGTGATTCTATGATTATCTTGCATAGCCCTCAGCAGGAGGCATCTAAGCTATCTGGAGGGTCTTCCCGTTTAAACAGTCTCCAGGTGGAGGACATTTTGATGGGAGTTTTCTAAGCACCACAGAGGATTTTTTTTCCCTGCCAACTACTGCAGCTGCAGGGGGTTTCAGTGTTTTAGTCTGCACCAGGGCCAGGAGGATGAATGATGTCAAATAGAGACAAGGTGAAAACTAGAAAGAGCCCTGGAAATGGTGGTTGGAAGAGACCTCTGGATGCCATCCTGTCATTTCCCCTCCCAGTGTTAGCACACAGAAGAGTTAAAAGTCAAGTCTGCAACGAAAAAAAAACACAATCAAATAGAAAATGTCTTGAGGCCTGATTCCTCTCCTGCAGTGGCATAAAAAATGACAGTGTAATGCAGGAGGGGAGAGAACTTAAAGCCCTTTTAAACAAAGCTGCATTGCAGCTCCCAGAGCTCATCTCAAAGCTGTGCCTCACAATCCCTCTTTTACCAGTAGAGAAACTGAGGCAAGGAGACTTGCTAGAAAAAAACACTGGATGAACTGCATGGCACACAGACCTGATGGCTCACTATACTCTTCTGAAAAACTACCCACCACCTGATGACCTGAGATTCTGCTGCTGAGTATCTTTTGTACTGCAGTGGTTGGAGAAACCAAGGCATTTACCCAGTACATGGACCATCAAATCCTTTTTTCCCATGAAGGCCAGGTGTAAGGACTCAGTAGGATATCAGAGCTACATCTCTCCATTGTCTGGAGAAGAGCAAAAAGGTAGAACATCCCTACCCCTTTCCAGCAGCCACAGTGTTGAAACCACGTCTTCAGAGAGCACAGACCAAATGACCTCCTTTGAAGGAGAAGGCCTTTGCAAAGCTGGTTACGAAATACCAACTTTTCCTCAACAGTATCGAACAATTCCAATAGGGAAAAGGTAAAGGATATTCAGTATATCCTTTACTGATAGTAAGGGATATACAGAAGTAAAGGGGTATTCACTCCAGTGTTAGCACTCTGAGAGGGGAGAAAATCATGTTCCAGATCTGGCTATAAGAATTAAAAAAAAACCAAAAACACGTTGGTGGGGGGAGCCATACCCATAATCTGAGCCAGAAACTCTGAATTAGCCTCAAATTTGGGCCTGATCCCTCAATTGTTCCTGCTGCACTGGGACTTTGCCACTTTGCTCCAGTAGGAATAAGCAAAGAGCAAAATCAGCTGTATGCCAGGGTTCCTAATGCATCAGGTTTGCTGCTCTGAGTGCTTAGCTGGTGAATCAGGAGCTAAAAGGCAAACTGGGATCCCTCCAGTTTTACCTCCATTGATTCAAGAGCAGTTCAGGGGAAGAGGGGGAGTGCTCATAGCCAGGTTGTCCTCAGGTCAGCACTGCTGCAGCTCCTTATGCAGTATTTCTTGAGCTACACCAATGCAAACCAAAAGAAAATGAGGACTGCAAGCCCTGTCTGGCTGAAATCTGCCTAACAAGGACCCTGACCCAAGCCTGGGTATCATCCGCCACAGCAAAAGGTGGGGAAAGTCCCCATGAAGACCTAAAAAGACTGAAAGGATGTGGGACTGCCACCTCGCAGCAATGTGGATTTGCTCCAGCATCCCTGGGAGAAAGGCCAGCCCTGAGATAAAGGGGTTTGTTGACTTTTAACACCACCTGGGGCTGGGGAGGGGGGAAGGAAGGAGAGCAACAAACCCAGAGAGGGAGGAGAAAAACAAGAGGTTTATAGCCTGCCTTGAAAAGACCTAAAAAAAAAAGAGTGAAATTCTTGGCTCCCCTCACACCTATTAGCTTAGGAAATGGTGCCCGGTCTCCGCTGAGACCTGACTGAGACCAAAGGCAAGTCGACCTGTTAGCAGGTACTTGAGAGAGGGGCTGCTGGCTGGATTGGGCTGGAGGCGTGAGAAGTCCTCCCCTATTCAGGTCCCCTAATGACCATATAAAAAGGCTGGGGGTGGCTTTCAGGGCAATCAGCTCCCGCGGAAGCATCCCGCACACAAAACCGCCTGACCATAACGCCGCTCTCCCCCTGCCAAGGCGAACAGCCCAGAGGGATGGCGTTCCTGCATATCTATACTTCCCTACCACTGAGGTGGGGGCTATTTGAGCTGTTTTCCCAAGCTGGGTGTGTGTCACACTCCAGGTCAAATAATTTGGCCTTTGATGTTGGTGAGCATCGCAACATTGTGTAGGGGTTGTTTGGGCAGCAGCTGGCAGCAGCATCCCAGACAAAGCAAACCCAAACCTACAAGAAATAGCATTCCTCTTGTTTCCTGCAGAAAAGCTCAGGCTGGGCAATTCCTGCAGTTAAAACAAGAGCCTGGCAAAGTTACTTTTCGTCAACTATCATCTTTTTTTTGCCCTGTATCCCTGGTCCTAAAATACATTGCAAGATTGGGCAGTTTAGCTGGTGGGTTTGATTTTCTTTCAATTTCTTTTGTAGGGAAAAAAATCTGTCTGCGGACAATCCTAGGAAAATGGAAATATTTCAGCATTTCTAAAGGAAGAGGTATGGTTTCTGATCTTCAACATGTCAATGCCATTTTTGTTATTAAAAATCTTTTTAACTGGTTTAAACATTTATTTTTTAAATGAAGGTTTAACATGAATGAAAAAATTGAATCAATGTCATCTCCATCAGTTCAGAGACATTTTCTTTCCACTCAGTTGATTAAGAACATCACTTTCTATTTTCACAGTCACAACCCTTTTCATGTTCTTTTACTTACTTAGGGGGTGTACATTTGCTGAATGAAGAAAATCCTCTATGTTTCACTGTAATGCATCAAGTTTGCAACTGGATTTCTTGCTCTTGTACAGAGTCTAGGAGGTCAAATCCACCACCCACAATTTAAGATCCAATCTCCTAGATCCACCTAGGCCTTCCCTGTGCTCAGTGAGAAGACCCAGGCATCCCAGTTAACTTAGACACCCTTCTTCCATCCTTTTCCCCATCCCCTGTTCCCCAGATTTAGGCTCAACCTTGAACTTTGCTTCAAAACTGAATGCTCTTTTAGTGTATATAAATAATGAGAATATATAAAGAGTATAGAGAACATATATAAAGAACATAATGCTCTTTCAGCTGGACAGTGTGTTGGGATATGTAGTTGAAAGGCTAGATCAGATGACCTTTGAGGTATCTTCTAACCTGGCATCTGTGATTCTAGAATGGTAAGATGCACTCGCAGTTCCTAAGTACATAACTGTACCCTTGGTTTCTCTTCCAGAGAGAGGTTAAGGTCCTCCACGATCTGCAGAACCTTCCCACACCCCAGAGGTCACTAGGCCTGCCAAGCGCCTGGATCACCAAGTTGTCACTCATCCTTTACTCTCTGTTCCTGTCCTCAAACTCTTCTCAGGTCAGAGTATTTAATGTGGGGTTTGGTTTTGGTTTGTTTTTTTTTTGTTTTTTTTTTGGTTGGTTTGGCTTTTAGTTTTCCTTTTTTTTCATTTTTGAGCCTTTTTCAGTATTCACACAATGGTGGTTGTTCTTGCATCCTCATTTGCAATTGTTCTGTCTCCTATTTCCTATGAAAAGGAGTGAAACAATTCAACACATCCCAAGCTTTCCTCAAGACCCTGGTTTGAGGCTGTGCATTCACTCATCTCCACTGAGTGCTCCCCTCCCTAAAACTGGACACAAGAGCACAGAAACAGAGGCAGGAGACATTAAAGTGGTTCTGAAATGACTATTGAGGTGGAGAGTTTCTACCCAAAGTTAGCAACTCTCCCCAGACTCATGCTAGATCCCCAAACATCTTCCCTCCCCCAATAAGCCTCACATGTTCACCCCTCCTTTCCCCTTCCCCAATCACTTCAGGTCTGGAACTGGAAAGCAATTAATCTGCACAATCAGATCCTTTAATTTTCAGATCCCTTGGTTTTGTTTTTATTAATTGTTTGCAAGCAAGACTTTCATCTCAGGAAACCAAGAGGGGGAAAAAAAGGAAACAAAAGCAACCAAAAATGAAAAAGAGCAGTTCATCTCTCCAGTCACAACATGCAGGAACCATTTACTGAATTTCTGATTTCAAAAGAAATAGATGCTGCTTTCAAAGTCATTCCTACCTTATGCCACAACAGCCTTAGCAATTATTTAAGGAACAGCAGGAGAATTGGTGCATATTCCCTGTAATAAATCACAGACTTCTGCTTTCGTAGCTGCCTAATCAATTTTGTCTCCCCCTAAAAACCACAGGCACTGAAGACTCTGGAGCTGCAGCAAGCTCCCTGCAGGGGGAACACTGTCTTCACTCAGCAACCCACCAGGTGAGGTGGCTTCTTGCTGGCTCCAAGTCCCTGCACAGCTCTTCCACCCTCCCTGTCTGAGCCTTACGGGCTCACCTGGTCATCTTCATTCAGCTTTTCTAAGGTGAGGAAGCAATACCAGCTCTATTTTTAAAACCAAGGTGCCAGTTGAGGGTGAGTCACCCAAGGTCATCCAAGAAATCTGTGGCATGAGAGTCTCTTTACCAATCTCTCGCACCCACAGGTAGTGCCCCAGCCTCAGAGCTATCCTTTGCTTGTTTTTCTCAGCAATTAAATGGTTGTTGTTTGGTATTTTGAAACACTAATTGTAATAAGACTGTTCAAGCACTTGTGGAAGGACCTAGCAAAAGACCTTGCACAGTGCAATGCCCTGCACACATCTGGGAGGCAACCAGTACTGAGGTGATGTGGGACCTTGAAGAACAGTGATAGATGAAACAGAATCTTCAATGAAAAGGACAGTCTATCACAGAAAACAGGAAATTCTCCTGAATTCCCAAGAGAAGCCACACCAGCCCTGTTCCACCCTGCAGCGGCATTTCCACCATGTTGCCATCCCTTGGGGTTTTCTGAGCATCTCCTAATGCTTGCAGGTGTTTGCAAAGCCCAGTGCTCGTCGTGTCACTTTGCCAGGTGTCATCTTAGTTTTTTCTTCTTCTGTCTTGCCTTCTTGCTTTCTTGTTCCTCTCTCTCTTTTTCTCCCTCCCTTTCTTTTCCAGCAGCAAATGGCCAACCTTGATGACCACAGGGAAGGCACAGTTTAGGAGCACAAACAAATATTCCCTATTCACTTTTTTCACCATGTATTCAATCAGATAATTTCTCACATTTCTAAAAATTCTTAAAAAGCACTTACTTACAAATGTATAATTCAGTCTTGTTGGGACAAACAGGATACAAGCTGGCCCAAGGAAGTGTCTTATATATAAGCACTTATAAGCAAGGATATTAATTTACCTTAGCACTTCATGAATGTACAGGAATTAAAAACAAAAAAAAAAGAATATAAGGTTTCCTAGTGTGATGCCCTGCACACTGGATTTCAACCAAACACAGGAAGGCCAAGACACACCATGCACCACAACAAAAGCTCAGGAGAGATTGTGGTTTTTGCTATTAGCCTAAATGACTGTTTCAAACAAAAATCTATAAAATCCAGGATGAAACTGGCATACCAGCTCCAAGGGGATGAAGAGCTCCTAGGTAGCTTTGTGCAATCCCAGAAACAACATTGCCTTCTTAATATGCAAATTGATATTGCATTATATGATATATGATAATATACATTACATATATATTATATTATATGCTGCTTGTGTGTATCTAGCTTTTTTGGTAGGGTTCCCTGTGACTGATTTTTGTCTCTCATTAACAAACTCATACTCTTGCCCTTTGCAGTCCCCCTACACAGTCTCATAAAGGCACCCCAGGAGAAGAACACAGCTCTGATCCACTCAGGTACACAGACAGCCTTTGCAGACATGTCTTTGATGTTCCTTCTCTTCCCAAGAACAGCTGGAAGTTCAAAGCATTTATCAAAAAGCAAAGGGAATTCCATCACCATGTAGATGTATGCTTTAAAAAAAAAACAAATTTTTTGGCTGGAGTTGCTGGGAAGGTTTAATCTAACCTCTTGTTCCAGCTTGAAACCCCAAGTATTAATTGTAACCTGCTGATAAAAGGGCAAAAGTCAGCATTAAGTTAGGAAAAGTCTTCCCTTGGAAATCCCTGCTGTGCATATGTAGTGATCAGACAGAACAAGTTTGCTTTTTCTCCAGAAAACTGGTAAAGGAAAAATCCCTCTCAGATGTGTCCATGAGACTGTTGGTAAAGCCATTCCAGCTGTTGGCCACCATCTCACTCTGGTGGGGTTTAAGCTTCTGAGCAGAAGTTCACATACCTGACTTCCAAGTTTTGAGTTCTCACCACCAAGAAAAAAACATTTCAGCCAACCTTCTCGAAGCAATGATCCCTCTACATAACACCACGCAATCATTGTGATGGATCACAATTTTGCTGGGATGAAGACCTGCTTCTCACATTGGAAAGGTGCAGAAGTCATGTTAAGGCTGAAATACCCAGCTCTGTGTTTATTCCTTTTCCAGTGGCCCTGATCCCTTATGCAAGATCAGACCATACTGGGGCACATACCAGTTCTTGCTTTGCATTGATTTATTTTGCTGGTCACAGGTACAGAGGAAGGCCCAGCATGCAGTGATGGATAAGAGAAAGAAAACTGCAGTTCAGAGAAGGACTGAGAAGCTGTAACAAACATTTAGTCTGCTCTCCATCACAGCACTAGCCAAAGGATTCCCCCTCTAAGCTGTGACCCTGGGCTTTGTTTCAGCATCTTCTCCCTCCGTGTTTAATGGCATCCCAAACATCAGCTGTTTAAAAGCTGGACGTTTATCCTAGTCGACGAAGCTTTCCCAAGCTGCTAGAGACAAACAGGTGGGCTGAAACACTCTCCTGAGGCCTTATTCCTCCTTTTAATTAATCTGGGTTTTCATCTCCCACTGCTTGTTTTTGGGTGCTGCCCTGGCAGATTGAAGAGCCTTTGAGCAGGCAGCACTCGCTCCCCAGGGAAGCTTCAGTAAAAGCACCTTTTGGCACCCTCCTTTGGAAAATCAACAGCCTTCCCCAGGGAAGGTGGCAAGATGTTCTCTAGCAGAGGGAAGGGGGGAGAGAGGGGCCGGTTTGGGGAATGAAACTGGGATCCCCATGGATGATGACCATAACGTTGATACTGCTGGTCTGGGTGCAAAGCTCTGATGGAGAGTCCCAGGTGAGTCTTTTCCTCTTGCTGAGCCAAGGCAAATGAAATTGCTCAAGCTGTTGCCTTCAAATATCATTTTTCACCCTCAAAAACACCTAGTGATGAGACTGTTTCCTTCCTGGTTTGCAGCTGCTGTTTGATGCTCATCAAAGAGTTCTGCAATCTGCCAGAGAAAAAGCCAGTTGGTGGATCTTGTGCTAGGAGAGGGAAAAAAATCCCCAGCCATAAATAAGTAACAAAGGAAGTATAAAAGGCAAGACTTCCTCAAAGTGATGGCTTGCAGCTAAGTATTTTCAGTCACCTCTACTGACCAGACAGGTTATTCAGAGTAATTCCAGCCCTACAGATGACATTTGACATGACATGTACATGAGATGTATCATTTAGGTCACTGTGCTAAAGCACAAGACACCCCTCCTTCCTCCTCCACCCCTCCTCTGCGCCCCTCAGGGAATCTAAAAGTTCAGGGTCTTTAAAGCTGAATTCCCCACACAAGAGTTCAGGAACCTTTCAACCTTTTCAGACCTATTACAGGAAGAAAACTGAGTGGAAGGAGTGGGGAGGGCAGGAGGGAGGGTCATGGGGGATATTTCAAGGCAGGTTATTTACAGGCATGTTTGGAAGCTGGAAAAAGTCCTTTTGCATTCGTTGAAAAAGAAATGAAAGTCACTAGATTGGTTCATCTCCAGGGCCAGTGGCAGAGCATAGGCTCCTTCTGTAAGCCTTATAAATGTACCTTTAATTCTGCAATAATCCCCGCATAATTAAGAGATAAAGTTAAATGAGCAGGCTGTATCATCATGGGATCCCAGGATGCTTGTTTAAAACTAAAAACAAAGAGCTCAAGACAAAAAAGTAGAGTAACCTATCCAGCCATGATCAACCAATTTGCCCCTCCAGACATGCTCATGGTTAGTCTGTGCAGTTTGGCTGGCCTGGTGCTGAACAGCAGTTTGCAGTGGGGAGGTAGCTGAGCCTCAAAACACCTGACATGCATGATGGGGTCAGCTGCTCTGACAAGTGCCCACAGTAGCAGGACCATCAATCTATGAAGTTCAGTTCACCAGTCAAAAGACTTTGGTATTCCTATTCCTACCCTGTTATTTTCTTTTCCTGCCCACTTTTACATGGCTCTCTCAACCCCTCAGTTCAGAGGAATGTAATAAAGCTATCAGTATAAAGAATCATAGACTATCTTGAGTTGGAAGGGACCCATAAGGATCATAGAGTCCAACTCCCTGCTCCTCACAGGACTACATAACACTCAATTATATGACTAAGAGCACGGTCCAGATGCTTCTTGAACTCTGACAGGCTCTGAGCAGGACATCGGATCAAGTAAGAATAGTATTTGGAAGCTGAAAGCAGGCATATGGGACATTAGGATGGACAAACATTCCCTTATAACAGTAAGAAAAGCTTTTCTATTAATCTTTCTATTAATATTTGTGGTGGTACATACAATGAGCACAGGCAAATGACAGGCAAATAGAGCTGAAAGGATGATGAAGACATCAGTCTATCACCCATGTGGTGTTTATGTCATCTCCAGAGCAAGCAGATGTCTGACTAGGACTGGTTAGGAGCCAGGAGAGGTGACAGTGATGGACTGGCCAGGAACAAGGACCAGGTAGCATGCCCACATGGACTGCAATTGCAAGCAACATTGAGCCTAGAGGGAGACTCAGATGCTGGATGATGGGTTTCATGGTCCAAGAACAGAGACCACCTCATAACCTTGCAATTAAAGAGAATGAATCTAAGATTTTCATCCCATTAAAAAGTCAAAGAAGCATCTTTAGAGATACCTACTTCTATTAATTGCATATAAAAGGAGAGTAAAAAGTCTTATTTGGTATGAAATGCTTTCACACCTAAAGACAGGTAAAATTATTTGGCAGCAAAGCTTCAGGAACAACAGGTTTCCTTGTGAGACATTTGTTAATTTGTGGCTTCACTCCATATCTTTCTTGCTCTATCCTAGATGTATCCTCAGCCTGTGCATTTTGCTTTTCCCACTGTTTCCAATTTCCATGGGAAGTGAAGACTAGTTCCCCTCCTTACTTCCAGGCCTTGGAAAAAAGGAGCTCTCAAGGTTAGGTGGACATTAAAAAGTATTTAAATGCAAGCCTGGCTTTTCAGTGAAACGCTTTTCATGTTCTGTGCTGGAAACAGACACAGCTTCTCTTGGATGAAATTCCATGGGTACCAAAACTCTGTATTTTCTACATTTCATTTCATCTATACCCTGTGAGAGTGGTGAGGCACTGGAACAGATTGCCTAAAGAAGTGATAAATGCTCCATCCCTGGCAGTGTTCAAGACCAGGTTGGACAGAGCCTTGGGTAACATGGTATGAGGTGTCCCTGCCCATGGCAGGGGAGTTGGAACTAGATGATCTTAAGGTCCTTTCCAACCCAAACCATTCTATGATTCTACATAAAGGAGAAATCTAATGTTAGTGATGTTAACTCTCACATCTTACATTTCATATCTACTGTTTCTGCTTCATTTGAGACCATGGACAGTTTTTCTTCACGAACTCCCACAGCAGTGCTTGCTCGAATCTCGCTTTCCAAAGTCCACTCAGAACCTTGGAATGATTTTTGCTGACCACCAGCTCTGCAGCATGCCAGAACACCTGTGTTGCACTAGAAAATAGAAGCACTGGAAAAAAAAATGATCAAGTATTTCCCTCCCAGCCCCCCACCCCACCTTTTCCCAACCCATCTGCCAAATATAAAAGAGCATTCGTAATCTAATTAATCTAACCATTGCCTGTCACAGCTGGAAGGCAATTTTGAAAGACTATCGCCTTGTGTTTTACTTCATCTCAGAAGTTAATCTCCTCAAAGCAAAGGGACTTCCCACTCCCCCAAGCCCGGCAACCCTTAATCTTTCTTCTTAACCAGTTGCTGGTGAATGGGCCTCAGTAACTGGGTGTAAGAATGTGCAAGAGGGAGGCGTCCCCTCCTCTCCTGCCACACAAAAGAAGACTTGTGAGAGGAGATGCTGCTCAACCAGCACTTCTCCAACTGCAGAAGGACCTCAGAAGGAGTCACAGCTCCCCAGCCTCACTCTGGGGTGAACCAATTACCCTATCTCCTCTATCATCCAGCCCTCTGCTCTTTTTCCCTCTCCTCTTTATTTTTTAGGGGGGGGCAGGGGGTTAGATTAAAAGATCTTGCATTCTTGGAGAGAAGAAAGAGCCTCCAGTCCATCTCCACCTTGTCAATTATAAACAAGGGACTAGGGAAGGTTGCACACTATTATTGATTTAAGCACTTTGGAAAGGTCATATTCAAGGTCTGAACCTTCCCTTTCCCACTCCAAGCTCACCTGGGCCCATTGATGAGGAATTTCTGGTCCATCCTGTATTTCATTTTGGGCCCACTGGCACTTCTGAGGAGTAATAGACAAGGCGGAGAGGGAGGAGGTGGGATGGGGAGCACGGAGGGGAAAATGAAGACAGGTGAAGGAAAAGACAAGTCATTGATAGACTTCAAAGTAGAACAAAGACTCATCCAGATGTGAATAATTGCTAGGTCAGCATGTTAATCATAGGCAAGGGCTACACTGCAAGCCATCCCTGGTCGCTTCACAAGGCAAGAAGGGGAGGGGGGACAGAAAAAAAGGGAGAGATACAGAAACAAGGCTTTGATACAGCAGAGAACAAGCCTGAGAAATGCATTTTCCAGGTGATTATGTGAATAATGAGGCAACCTCTGCTTTATTAAGGGCACACTTGAGCCTGTAATTGCAGATGAGCTCGGAGGGCAGTGATGGAGGCACCAACCTCTCACATGCTCTCTTCTCAGTTCCATGTACCTGCAGCCCAATGAAAGCTCCATCTCACCACCTGACAGAGGATTTCCTTCTGTAATATGTAGGCTTTCAGATCTTAGCGTGGTGGGAGGGAATGATTAAGGTTATGTTCTTCTGTCTTTGAGTGAATTATGATGCAAACAGCCTCTAACCAAGAGCTGAGAAGATGCTGGCTCGTCCTCTTTGACTCTTATTTTCCCCCAGTCCCGTGTTCTTGTGCCGCAGCACCAGCTGTGTTTATCTTGGTAACGTCTTCCTTCTCAATAAGGCCACACAGTTTCACTAACTACAGATGAAACACCTTCCCACGTGGCTTTCTGCTGTGTAAATAAACATTCAGCATCTAACTAGCTAGGGGGGATGTGATGTTGCTGACGTCTGCATGTTCAGTTAATATAAAGGAAGTTTCTTATTGCAATTGTATAAGGTGCAGTATTATTACAGGGCAGCAGCCAGTATCTCTTCTTTCCTGTGCTCATTTTTGAATTGATGATTCTTCTAAAAATTATTATTTTTATCATAGATTTTTATTATAATACCTGACCCCCTTCCATTAAAGGGGAATTAAATTACAAGGCTTACCTAGGATCTGTGCTTTGCTACACAGATGTGTGTTTGGTGGGGTATTTTGTTTCAGTATGGTTGCAATCCTGTTGGTTTTTAGTGAGCATGCTGCAAGGCTCAGTGCTAGTGAGAATAGAGAAGGGAAGCAGTGGGCTCTGCCTCTGGAGTAGGTGTCACCCCTGTTTGCAGCAGGACCTATGCTTAGGACCCAGACAGGCCCCTGCCTCTTGGAGCCTTCTCCTGACAACAGAGCATCCTCTTGGGCTGTGAAATTACATTTCTTCATCCTCCCCATCAATCTCCTTCCACCCACCACCTCCAGCTCCTGAGCCAGGATCTACCACCCCTAATTTTATGAAGTTTGGACATAGCCATTCCCCTATCAGATCCCCCTCAGAAGCTCCCTGCTCCAGCTGGGACCTCAACACTGGCACAAAAAATGTACCCAGGAAACTAAACTGAAGTTCCCCCAGTTTAGCAGCTGGATTCTCCACGTGCATCCCAATCAGAGCAGTTTGTACCAGGGACCTTCCAGACTGCATCTCACCTGCCCCAAAGACTACAGTGCAGACCTCAGACCTCTGATCTGCAAAACCAAACAAAGTGCTTGGATTTGTAAAGGGAGGACAGAGGCTCTGTCCCCTGATACTCTTTTTGAAGTGATTCTCCTTTTATATAATTTGTGAGATATGGTGAGATGATACTCATGGGGAATACAAAGACACTCATAGGGAGCTACAAAGACTGGAGGTAGGAATTACTAGAAGAGAGAGAAGTTACTCATCTAAAAATTATTTCCTAAGAAAGCATATGTATAATTGGACAGAGTTAATAGTTTCTTTTTGAACACTCCATTTTAAGAAAGATATAGGTAACCTGGAAAATATTCAGTGTAGAGAGAGGAAAATGCTAAGGTACTTAGAAAACAAAATAGCTATAAGGAAGCTAAGAAGGGATTTGCTGGTCTGGACAAGAGCAGGCTGAAAACTAGAGGCAGAGACAAAGGTTAGACAAATGTCTCTCTAAAACATCTAGACTTTTGATGAAAGGCAGCTATTAATGGAGAGGATTTCTCCCATAAAGCCTCTGATGGATCTCAGTCGTGTAATTTCTGTGTCCAAGAGCTTTTTAGAATCACCACAGGACAATGAAGAATATGATGCCTGTGTAGGTAAACAGCCCAAAACCATATCATAATTAAAAATAAATGTTGGAATCATAGGAGGCCTCAAATTGCAAGAGGGTAAGACCTCAGGCCTCAGTGGGAGGAAAGTCTGAAATAACATTCCAGTTCCTGTTGTAAGGAAAATGAGGACAAACTATGAGGACAAACTGAAGCTGTGCTTACAGGCTGTGCAGAGTCATGAGGAAGGGACACCATGGATATTGAGTCTTTATAGGGTTCAGTACCACACTCTTCTTATAACACCTTTTTTGTCTTCTTTGCAAAGAGTCTTTTGCTCCCAGCTTCCAGAACCTGGGGAAGGTTCATTTCTCCCCTGTCCATTCCACCACTGACTTAATTGCAAAGAGTGCTTCATCAGAAGCACCAGTGAATTCAATAAGCTCTCCTCTGTAGCTGAGCCTGAAGAGATGGTACTGTGCCAGTCATTGCTTAGAGGTGCTATTTGACTTTGGCACTACCACTGCCTCATAAACACCTATTTGGACTCTGCCTCATAAACATCTCATAAACAACTCTTTGGCTTGGTGTGGGTCTCCAAATTAGTGTTTATAGCCATGCAGAGAGCAAGCTGTTTGCATAAGTAATCCTGAAGCAAAACTTGCCTTCTCAGCCAAAAAAAAAATCAAAAAAAAAATCAATTGCTCAACTACATCTGCTGATTTGTTTCACATGCACAAGCGACATCGATGCCACCAGATCTCACATGGCATAACCCAAGGGAGAATGCTCTACTCTTACCAACTAGTCTGGTTTCTTGAGTTAAGGAACATATTTCATTTTCTAGGACTAGGATGATCTGTAGATTCCAGGTGCTTGGGAATAACAGAGCTGAACAAGTCTGATAGTCAAGCTAGCACAAGCCAGCAAGAGTGCAGGCAGCAGGGATGGGATTCATCTCAGCCCACTTCAGATGGGAGCTGCTCAACCAAGAATCCTCCGAGACCTCCCAAGGTCAACAGAGAGAAATAAGCACCATTAGAGAGCTGTTTATTAGATTTATTTTAGATGGGTATGCTTGGGCAGATAAATCCTAACCAAGGGATTGTAGAAAGAGGATTAGAAATCTAAAGGTGTAGAAGCAGAGATCACAACACTAAGGGGATCTAACAAGAAAGTCTGGGACCTACTGCACTTTAGCAGAGCTCTTCAAGCAGGAGATAAACTTAGACTCTATGACATATTTAGTGTGTCCTTTGAGCAGGCCTTACCTCCCTGAGTCCTGTGATTATGACAGCTTCATTAAAAATAGTCAAGCTGTTGCCTTTTGTGCATGAGAAGAAACTGGTTGAAGTGTAATCCTGGAAGCTTTGAGACCCTAAAGAACAGCCCTTGGCCCATGTACAAGCGCAGAATTTATGCTCCTTCCCTAAACTGAGAACAGTGGAGACTTCATTTCATCAAGGACTGAGATGCTACTATACAACAAGGTTTAAAACGGCAACAAACATACACCCTCTCAGCTTCCACCTGTGGTTCATAGACCTCTTAGCCAGTTGTGGTACCTTTGTCCATCATCTGCTTGCTTAGTTGCGTTCCAATACCAGTATTTCTCACTGATATTTCTCTTCTTGGGGTTTCAGAAGGTTTACAGAGGTCATTACATCTTGGTTTCCATCTTGGTTTCCACCAGATGGGGAAACCAAGTATGGAATCTAGCAAATATTTTGTAATTCCTGACCTAAATAATCCACAGATAGTATAGGGGTATCTTTTTGTGCCCTTCCTGGAGTTCTAAGCATTTATAGAGACACAGATAATCCTGCTTGAAGGAACTTGGAGAAATCTACTCCATCTCTCTGCCCTTAGGAAAATTGACTCTACCTTAAATAGGACATATTTTCAAGGAGGTGGCTAATTGGCTTGTTCTTATTACAGTCATTGAGCTGCTGCAATACAGCATGAAAAGGGGTTTTCACGCTTCTTGCTGTCAGTAAGGAAATATGATTCATTGTGATGTATTATAGATTTCTGTAATTGCCCTTCTCAGAAACTTTTAATTTCTGTGGCATTGCTCTGTCTACCAATTGTATACTTCCTTGGAGCAGATAGTGCTGGAGTCCCAGTCTCCAAGAATCTTCAACTAACCTCATAAATAGGATGAAATAAAATATAGATGTAGTATGAGCTTTTTCTTTCCAAATGGGATGAAATGCAGATTCTATGAGTATAGCTGTTCAGCTTTCCTGGAGCAGTTCAAGTTTTAAAGTCTGACAGTTCCCAACCCATGAAAACAGTCCTATACAATTGTTAGCAATCCTTGGTTTCAGTTTTTACATTTTGGGATGAAGTTAATTTTGAGGTTAATTGTCCCTTTCTCTGCTCACAGGTTAGGCAGAACTCCATAAGAAACCTCATTGGAGTCGTCATTTGCATGGGGCACTGTTCAGCCAAATTGAACGTATTTCTTGTACAACTCTTGAAAGTGTGGGAGAGAAAGATCTCACCCTTGATGTACCATAAGATGGGAGGAGCATCAGTTCCTGCAGAAAGCAGACCCACACAGACCAGACTGACATAATGTAAGGTCCAGGTACAGAAGGGACAGAAACTTGCTGCTCTTGCACTATCAAAGATCAGCTTGCTTGGGGGAATAAAGGAAAATTAAATAAGGCCAGGTTTGGGATGTTAGCAGGTCAGAGAAAAAAAAATTACCCTTGACTTACAGATGGTTCAAAAAAAAAGCAAATAGAGCTAAAGCCATGTTGCCTGTCTGAGAGTGCTCAGGTTTTGCCTCCATCAGTGTCCCTTGTTAGTGACATTTACCAGTTATCATTTAGTACTTACAGACAAATGCAACCATCTGGAAGCCTTCCCAAAATTTTCTAAAAATTCCTGTCTTCAGCCATAGACTCAGAAAAACTGAGGTTAGAAGAGTCGGAGTTGGCCATTTGACTTATCCTGCTAATGTACAAGATGAAGACATTCATTCAGATAAGAAATACATTTGAAATCTTAACCTGGTACAAGCATGGATGGGACAGAAAATAAGATAAAGGCATTTGTCCCTTTAGACCAGAGCTGAAGCAGTCAGTGTCTTGTGTTCATGGTCACACAGCAGCAATATCTGAATGGTGGTGTTCTTTGCAGGAAGATTTTGCATTTCTGTAGCGTTTTTCCCTCAAGGTTCTCCGAGCACCATGTTAACCTTGAGAAGAGGCTTTTACTGGCATCTGCGGTGAAAGCAGGGATCAAAATTCCCACTATACTGAAGAAAAGTCAATGCCAAGGTGGCACAGAATATCTTTGAACAGAACTCATATCTCTAGTAAGCAATTTTGGACTTGATTAGCAAGACCACCAGTCTTTCTCATATCACCTTCTAGCTACACCTCCTGGAGAGGAACACAATCCCCTGAGCAAAAATAGTCCCACTATAAAGGATGCAATGAACCATCCTCCAAAGGTACTGACCTGTCTCCACTGACTATGGAGACAGCCTGAACAATCAGCTTAGTTAGAACGATCAAAAGCCTAGTTTTCAAGGGGCTAAAGTCAGAGGGATTCACTTCCCCCTTTTAGAGATATCTACCTTCAGTAGTGGCAGCTGACTAGATTAGGACTCTAACCACAAGCATCTGATTCTTGTTTCTGCTGTAAACTTGCTTTGGGGTATTTGCATGTCCCTTCACGATCTTCTTCCCTGGAGGCAGTAACACTTCTTTTGTTGTCTTCAGTGTCTATTTAGACTGCAAGCTCTTTGGGGCAGGGACTCTCCTTTTGTGCATGTTTGTAGAGCAACTGACACTGCAGGGCTCTGATCAAGGTTGAGCCTCTAACTCATAGAGTAAATAAAAATAATATACATTAGTTGTCAAGTAGGGGACTTAGGGGTTAGCTTATATGTAAGCACTGCACATAGCGTAATAGTATCGTTATGTTTAATGCAACTGGATCCTTCCATTATTAAAGCAGCAGGCGAACTGATGTTTGATCTACGGGGCTAATTCTAGTTTTTGGAGACTTCAAACAGCTGCTTTTCTTTTTTCTTGGCAAATGCACATGTTATAAGCAAATCTGAAATTACCAGGTTCACAAGTTGAGTTTCATGCAGAGAAATGTTTACTTTGATGCCAGAGAACCTGGCTCATTTCCATTTACAGTAAATGAGGAAGAAAATTGATTTGCAGCAGCAGGAGGGGTGTCAAACCTTTATTGCTGCTCAGGACATGTATACACTGCTAACCAGGAAGATAATTAACCTAAATTAACCTTCTGCTTAAGATGAGTCATAGTTTGGGGAGGGGGGAGGAGGTGAGAAGTAGGGGTAGAGAGGGTGTAGGGAGGAGTATAGTGCTGTAGAGCTGTATGGGCATGTCTTGTGCATTTCCAAGCAAAAACAATGAGCCCATGTAGCAAATGATTAGATTTAAATGGAAATTCTGGATGGGTATTTTTACCTCATGAAGGAATTAAAAAAAGATTGCGGTCTAAATTAGGGCTGGATGGTGAATTGCATAAGTTGTGCCTGTAAAGTGGGGAAGAAAGCTGTATTTCCAGGTGCTAATGGCAGCTGTTGGGTCAGGCCAGCCAGAAGCAGCAAGCTGCAGTTCATGTATTTGACCAGCTATTAACACTCCAATGAGGATGAAAAGTTGTGATTGCTGCTTGAGAAGGGGTTTGGTGCTTTGGTCAACCATCTGCCTTAATCATATTTTGAATACAAAGGTTATCCATTTACTAAAGCAGTAGTGTCTCTGGGCATAGCATCACACAGATGTTGTGGGCATCCCACAACACAGTCTGGCAATTAGAGCAGGCAAATAGGATTTGTGATGGCTGATCATAGGGGTGGTCCTACACACAGGAAAACAAGAGGAAGATAGTATCACTGCTCTGTGCCTGTTTTCCCCATTTGTATGATAAGGGTTATTTACTGGCCTCCTCTGCAGATAACTTTAAGAGGTCTTGTTGAAAGGCTACAGGATGGGTACGATTTTGCACTTCATGAGTAGCCATGAGGCCCTACTCAGAAAAAGCCAAAGCTGTATTTCTTTGGGGGTCTTTTTGTTTGTTTGTTTGCTGGGGGAGCATAAGGGCTTCAGATGCCCAAATGCCTTTGACAGAGCTCCTGTAGCAAATCAGGGTCCCAGGCTGTACATAAAAACCCTGTGGTGTGGCAAGCGGAGTCATCCAGCCAGAGAGAGGCTGCCCTTGCTCCATAAAGATGGGTGCCCTGCTGAGGTCCCAGGTGAACAGCTGTGGGTCTGTGCCCACAGCTCAGCATTACCCAACACACACCCCTATAGAGACTCCACAATTACCAGGGTTCATCTCTACTCCCCACCTCCCAGGTGCAAGCGCAACCACCATTTCAATGAGGCTGTGCAGAGCTCATCCAGGTTAATCCTCATTCACATCAGCCGTTTCACATCCCAAGAAAATATAAATAACATCCAGGGTGTTGCAGAGAAAACATCCATTTCAGGGAAACAAATCCAGGCAAAAGGATGGATATGGGCTGAGAGAGGGTCAGGCAAAGCTGATCTAAAAGACTTGCTGCTCAACCTGGATTTCACAGGAGGTCCAGCTCCCAGCTGAAGGACAGTAACCTGTATGAATCCTGTGTGTTACCCATCCTGTCCTTTGAGTAGTGGAGACAATCCATCTTTCTTCACCAAGCAGATGTGACAATGCAGACTCTGTGGTGGTGAGGAGTGGGTTGGTATTCCAGTATGGTGAGCAATCAAGCCTCTGCTTCTCTGGTGGCTCTCCTCCAACATCTGTGAAGGGAAGAAGTGACTGGTGAGGCAACACAGTTTTGATTCATCCAAGATGGTTTTATGGGAGAATTTATGCCGATTTGAACAAAAGGTTTTTTTTGGGAAGCCTGGCAACATCTCAAAAAGTCACACCTCAATTTCTTTTTTTATTTGGTGTTTCTTGTCTTTAAAAAACCTACATAAATATTAAATAATTAAAGTCATCCAGGGTGAGGTTAGAAACAACACAAAATGGATCATTTTGGAGCCAAACAGCATTCCATCAATCTTGAAGCAAAATGGTTTTGACATGTTTTGGTTCTCTGAACAATCTGGGAAGCCAGTGAACCAAAAGCAGGAGTTGTGTGCACCACCCTCCACCTGCTCAGCACAAACACCAAGAGCCAATGTCGGAGCAAATGCATCCTGCACATCTGCCTCTATCTACCTGGATAGATGCATCCAAATATGATTGAGTGTCAGGACACTATCACAAAATCACAGAATGGTTTAGGTTAGAAGGGATCCTAAAGCCCATCAAGTTCCAAACCCCTTGCCATGGGCAGGGACACCTTCCACTAGACCAGGTTGCTCCAAGCCCCATCCAGCCTGCCCTGCCAGGGATGGGGCAGCCCCAGCTTCTCTGGGCAACCTGTGCCAGGGCCTCACCACCCTCACAGGGAAGAACTTCTTCCTCAGATCTCATCTAAATCTCCTCTCTGTCAGCTTAAAGCTATTCCCCCCTGTTTTGTCACTACATATCGTTGTCAAAAGCCCTTCTCCAGCTCCCCTGTTGGCCCCTTTAGGCACTGGAACCAGCTCTAAAGTCTGCCCAGATCATTCTGTTCTCCAGGCTGAGCAATCCCAGCTCTCTCAGCCTGTCTCTATAGGAGAGGTGTTACAGCCCTCAGAGCATCTCTTCAATCTTGAAATCATTTCTATGTTTTTAAACTACATAAGCAATCCCTTTCTTCCCCACCAACTACTTAAGCTCATTGGCCACTTTAGCCAAATCCAGCAGGATAGCAGTCCTATTAATATGATTTCCTCCCTGTCCTGATGGACCTGTGCAGGATCAGCAAGTAATTTGCTGCATGTACTTTCTGAACCCCAAACAAGGTCCCCCTCATCCAAAGACAAATAAGATTTCATTTGAAGTCTGAATGTCTGTTTCTGGGCCAGTAAAGTCCTTCAATTTCCCATCAAGAAGGTAAAGGTGGTAAAAGGTGTTAGGAGCATCTCCTTGTAAAGTGCAATTAGCAGCTGGGTGAAGGGGGAAAGTGTTGGCAGAACAAGGAGTGACAATGGCTGTCTCACCTCACTTGGGATAGGCCAGATGGGCCAAGCATGAGCCCCACACCAGGGCTGGAGACAGTCTGGCAAGACAGCCTCAGGCCATGGGAGTCCTAAAGGGATGCAGAGTGGTTTCCTTACACCATATCTCATCCTCCTGGTGACACTTGAAAAGGGTGGCTCGACCTAAAGGGAACAGGACCTGACTTTAGAGGCTTCAGCACAGGAGATACTCAGTCTGCCTTAGGAAAAGGAGCTATGATAATCTTCTGCAATCTTGTGAGCTCCGTTTTATGTAAGAATGGCCATACAACCAGCCCTAAGCCCATCTCACCCAATCTGCAGCTACTAACCAGGAAATGACATCTATCAGAGGCAGTAAAACCTGTAATTTTAGGGCTTTCTTGACTGTTCTACTGTCTCCAAAAGATGTGGCTGTGGAGGGAAACAGCTCTGCATCAGAAATATGGGTCTGAGTTACATATAGAGGGAAAAAACGTGGCTACTGCGAAAAAAAGGACATGCATATGTTGCTCTGTTAAAAGACATTCCAGGCAATTTCCCCAGGTAGTCATGGTCCTCTGCAAAGAAGAGAGAGGAGAAGAGGAAAAAGAAAGTGTCATAAAACTCTGTAACATAGTTTCTGGTATCTAATCCTCCACACAGAGCTCAACTGATGGTGGCAGTTTTGGTAGACCTGGTGACAGACCCTAAGCAACATACCCTTCTTGGGCTGGCCCAGTTGATTCCATGTGATCCTACCTTTCGATTAAATCAGTGTGAAGGAAACAGGACAACCCAAGGACAATCACAGACTCAGACTTCGATCACACCTTTAAACCTGCTGCAGAAGCAATTAAAATCAGGATACTCTGCACCAAACAGCATCACATCTATATAATAACCTTTATATCAGGCTATCGGCTCGGGAGTATACGTATTTTTTCAGGACTCACATGGACCAAACATGCAAGAAATCTGGGGTTTGCGCATCTGTTTTCATCAATAGACAGTTCACTTGTACAAACACATCCATTCTAAGGGCAAGGCAAACCCTTTTCAATATTAAGCCACAAAAAGAGAGGGGAATAGGTTGAGGGCTGGCTAGCAGCCAATGAGGTTTGCAAAACAGTGGAATCTAATAAAAATAATTGAAATATTTAAAGGCAGTTGCTTCATTTTATAAAGAAGCACCTGCAATGATTACCCAAAACATTTGCAGGTGGAAAAAGGGCTGAGGCCATCATTGGTGTTAATATCATTTTTGCTCAGAGGGCAAATTAGACATTGTAATTGTGAAGAATCATTGAAGCTATTTCAATAATGGTATGACTCTGATAATGAAGAATGATTCCTTCAGATCCCCTTTAGTGTGTTAGCCTGCAAAGCCAAAGCTTGGGTGTATTAAAAACCTAACATCAAGGCGTAAAGTGTTCTCTGTAACCAGGCACCATACACCAAAGTTCATTTAGCTGCTTCAGCCTATTACTGTCTTGAGCAAATAGAGGATAATTCACCTAAAGCCCCTACAGCCAGTCTGTCAGCTGATAACCATGCTGCCATTTCACACCAGCTGAGCATCTGGCCTTTTGGATTTTAGTTTGGGTGCTGATTTATCACCTCCTAATGTCTGGCTGGATCCTGGAGTGTGAAGATGTAGCTTCAAAGTGCAGCAAACAAAGGATAGAAATACGCAAGGAAGGGGTGTTGTACACCCACACCTTCATCTGGGGCAGTCTCCAAATGGAGCTATAGGAGCAGCCTGGCCTCCAACCTCAGTATCAGCCTGTTTCCTAACATATCAGAAGCAGCGTTACATATTCCCTTTAAAAATAGGTGCATTTAAGCACACACACACAGTCCTCACTCTCCTGGGTTCCCAGTGAGACACAGCCACCCTCCGGACCTCATCCAAAGCCCACTCATTTCCATGGAAAAACATTCTATTTTCCATAATATTTACACCAAGCACTATTTAAAATTATTTCAAGAGATGGCAATTAGGAGAAGCAATTCTCTGATTGCTTCACATGGACATCAGGCAGTTTCTTGTCACTGGAGAAAGATGAGTGGAGGGACATACTCCTTCACTTGAGGAGAACTTCAGCCTTAATAGAGGGTTCACAGATTTAGAAAAGACTTTTCAAATAGAAGGTGGAGAATCATGGACTCACAGAATGGTTTAGTCCTTTGAAAGGACCTTAAGATCATCTAGTTCCAACCCCCTGCCATGGGCAGGGGCATCTTACACTAGACCATGTTGCCCAAAGCTCTGTCCAGCCTGGCCTTGAACACTGCCAGGGGTGGAGCATTTATCACTTCTCTGGGCAACCTGTTCCAGTGCCTCACCACCCTCACAGGGAAGAACTTCTTCCTTATATCTAACCTGAACTTCCCCTGTTTTAGTTTGAACCCATATCATACAGGCATCATCTGGCCCAGTGCAAACACATGGAACAAAGCCATCTGGTTCTGAGGCAGTCCTCATAGAATCCTTTTATAAGTCATGGTGATCTGGTTAGTGCCATCAGTGGGATACAATTTATCTCACCCTAAAGCAGGTAAGATGAACCTCATCCTTAGTTTCCACTGACTCCAAGGATCTGAAAACCTTTGGAGGGGTAAATTGCCGTGCAGTAAGCACAACAAACATACATTACCAAGCATTTTGATAATGTTGGCCCCAAAACATAAAGCTTTCTTCATAACTCTGGCACTGGCTGATAGTACTCTTCTACTGAAGAAGCAGACTACAGTGGCACTGCCATCTGAGGGTTGCAACTTTCTTTGCAAGAAGAAAACTTCCAAGTTTTTTAAGACTTTGTACTGCTGCTCATCACTATAGCAAGAGTGTCAACAAGGGCTTCAAAGATGGCTTAGCTACTAACACCTACTGGCTTTAACTGCAGAATAGTGAGGTTTTCTAAAGGAGCAGGGCACAGCTCTCATACCTGCTGGTTACCATTTGACTGAAAAAGCTTTTCCTTTGAGGACCTAAGCCTTGGCTTCCACAGAAGGATAACTAAGCTGGTATCTAGGCACTTTTTGTGTATAGTCATCAAACTTTCCAAGTGATCTGCAGGTTCCTTCCAAAACACTGTACTGCAGTATAGTACAAGGCTCTCTAACAGCAGATACTCCCTTAATCTAACAAACAGGACTGAGCACTGCATGATCCAAGAGCTAAAATGTAAAGCTCCTATACTGGATTGGTTTCACATGACTAAATGTGGTGCATGTCTAACCTCATTCAGCTGCCTTTATGGTCAGCATGAATCTTGCTAGAAAAGTCTTTGGAGCTATGGGATGCATTCACTCCATCCTATAGCAGATATCTAAACTAAACCAGATTATTCATCAGATTAGATGGGACTGGAAATAAAGCATACACTTTCAACCTGGAGTAGAATTAAGTTACTAACTAATGAGATAAACTCATAAAGTCAAGGCCATCCTTTTTTTCACAAAAAGATATTTTGCCTTCGTATATAAATCTTGCACCTAGAAGCACTGGGTGTAACCCTCTGCCGTACATGACTGCAGGGATCAAACCTGATGGGCATTTGTGTTGTTACCTCTCAGTTTTAGGAGTCTAGGAAGTTATTGGTTTATTCTCAAATCTTACATCTCACATCTGCAATTGCCCCAGGAATGCAACCGTGTGTTTTTGGATTTGCAAAGATCAGCTGAAGATGAATCCCCCGTGAGGTTTGTTCAATATATTTATGCTCTTAGGTTCTGGATGTGAGAGGAGGCAGATGGGCCCAGATACAGCATGAAATTTTGCATCTAAACATTTTCCCTCATGATAGGACACAGCACTAGAGAAGAGAAGCCTATTCTCAGGAGACACTTGCCTAATTACAGAGTCAGCAAGTTGAGGCCTTTGGGGGAATTTTGGATAACCTCCCTTGCCTCACTGCCTCTCACTTTGCACAGCCATGCCTAGTTCCTTACAAAGTCTACTGAAGCTTGCTGCTTCTGCAGCACCAAGGGGTGTTGGACTAGGTTCACAAAGCTGAGCACCATTAAGAGAAAATACTACCAATATCAGCATTCTCCACTCACTTACACCTACTTTGCATTTTAAATACCAGTAAATGACCGCCCAAGGGAACAGAGACTCATACCCATCAATGTGGGTATATTTCAGCAACCCAGACCCCAGGAATTTTGGAAGTTCACCTGCATTAAGGATTATTAACACATATTGAAAAATATCTGGAAATCTACCCAGCATTGTTAAAGAATCATTTAATTATTATTAACTGAGCCACAGAAGGCAGGCAAGTTTATGAACCTGATACACTGAGTAACCATAGGCTCTAGACAACAAGCTTGCTATGTGCCAAAGTTTGTAATTAAACTGTGGCCCAAGGATGGGTGCTGGAGCCTGCTGCATTCAGCAAGTGCCCTCTGCTGGACTCCAGTCCCAGCTGGAATCACACCTTCTGCACCCAGCCTGCAAACTTCTCCGCAAGGCTGGGTGCACCAGGGCATCTTCCAGCATGACTTCCAGCTGACTGCCTTTTACAGAAGTCACCTCCCATTAGGTTTCTCAGAAAGAGCAATTATTCAGAAAAAAAAAAAACCCAAACCAAAAACCTTATTATAAGTTACACCCCATGTGGCCACAGCTTGGTTAGACTTGAAACCTGGGTGCAGCTCCAAATTGCTCATTGCCCTTTCTTATCCCATTCCCACCGGCTCATCTTGGTGACTGGGAAATGTCCATCTTCGCTGTTTGGTTCATGATGACTAAAGCAGGTGGGGCATGCACAGTAAGGAGATATGATGTGAGAGAAATGAGTGCAATTAAATAACAGAGCTTTCAACACCCAGCTCCCAGGGCCTTATTTAGCTAATTAAGTAAGATGAGCATTCCCCTGAGGTGTTTCCAGTGCCCTCAAAAGCAGTGTCGAGGTCAAATTTTTCTGCTGACCATTCATAATGGTCCATGCTGACCATCCATAATTCATAACACCAAGCCACACCAGCTTGCTTAGACAGCATTGGGGTTCCCTAGCTGGGGACTCCCTGGACCAAGGTGTCAGGGTTCTCTCTCAAATGCTGTGAGGACACACTACTGACCAAGCCCAAAGCCACCTGAATACTTCCTCCTCCTCCCCAGCTTTCTCCCTTCAACACACATATGCCATATAAGAGATTCCTGGAGCTGTAACAGGTCATCAAAGGACGTAGTGACCAGCATGTGAGATGATGAGATGTTCTCTGCACTTTTTGCTCCATTCACATTTTCCATCTCCATCACTCGTTTTGGCTGCCAGGTACTCAAGGCAGGAACCGTTTCTCGTTAGGTCGACATGTAGGACCTAGCACAGCAAGTCTTCTAGGCATGATTATAATGCAAACAGAAAGATAAGATCAGGTCTGGCCTCTCTTTCAATGCTGTAGGCAGCAGAAGAGTGTAGTGTTTGCCTCTTATCTGGAGTCTTAGGCGATTGGCCCAACATATTGACATAAAGTGCTGCCAATGTCAGTTTACACTAAGAAAAACGGGTTATAAAATGTGTTGGCTCAGGAGCAAAATCAGAATCCTGGTAAGGCATCCCTCTGCAGAGCTGGTAACCCCCCACAGTGAGGAGGGGACTGTCTAAGACAATCACAGCTTTGGACCCCCAAATTAAGAGGATGCCTGGGCAGGAGTCTGTAATTCAGCAAGGCTTCAAGCCAAATAGCGTGGGAGTGCTTGGGGTCCTGCAGACTCCTACAGAGCTCTTCAGAGACATATCTAAAGAAATTTTTGAAAATTTGGGGGGGGGATCAAAAAGTTAGAGGTGTAAAAGACATACATCAAAGTAATCTCAAAAGAAAACCTGCATTTTCACATTAAGAAATGCCATAGAAAATAAGAATGCAAGAAATGCTTTACTGAGCCAGACCAGCAGTTAGTATAGCTCAGCCTGTGACAGCAATAGATGATCTCCAGGGAGGTTGCTTTCTGCAGCCATTGCCTTCATGTTGCCCCAGCATCCACAGCCATCGCTTCTCTACCTGTGTATGGGTGGACCTGTTGTCCGTGAATACGTCTATCTCTTTTTTGAACCTGATACTGTCTGCCCCAACAACCTTCTCTAGCAACAGATTCCAGGAGTTCATCAATGCTTTTTTTCACATTTATGAATTAAAATTCAAGAGTCATCTCCAGACTCAGACACCCACATGCAGGCTGCCTCCATGGGTGCTGAGTGTTAGGGCCCAGCTGCATTCCATGTTATGGTGTTTCATGCCAAGTGAGATGCCTTCAGGCTATGGCTGCAAAGGGCACTGGACTCCTCCAAGCTCTTGTGCCATGCCTGTCAGCCCTGCTCAGGAGTCTGCAATCCCATGTGGCCCTGTGCATCCACCACGAGAGCAACTCAGATGAGCCTCTAGCGGCAGATGCCAGTGAGCTCACCCACAACTTTCTTTGGCTGGATTGCTCTGTTGGCTCCAGTAATGGGATCTCTATCAGTTATTGGGAAATCACAGGCACCAGCTTACATGATGTAGACATCTCAATGTAGGTATCTCTCTCTGGTGGTGAAGTGTACCAGAAAACATATTTTAATGAGAAGAGGGAATCTTGGAATTAAGCCAAAATTGAAAAATTTGATTTTCAGGTACTGTTTTCTAATTTTAAGTGAGGAGATTAACCAAAGAAATCATAGGTTTATAGTGTAATTCAGCTTGAAAAGGATCAGAGGCTTATAGCATAATTCAGCTTGGAAAGGACTTCAGATCTTTACTCCAATCTTCTGCTCAGAGCAAGACCAGCCATGAGGTCAGACCACACTGCTTCAACTACAAAATCACAAAACCTTTAACCTCAGTATGGCAAAGTCTTTAACAATAAAATCACAAAACAAGGTCCAGTGCTAAGAAGCACGGTTTGATTGCCGACATCTCTGTCAAATATTTCATGCAGATGTAAGGGGGAGCTCTGAATGCGTATGCAACAGCAACATCAGATAACCATCTATAACCACAATGACAACTGTCTACTGGTGAGACATGAAAAGGAAGGAATCAGGTAATCTTCATAACCACACAAGAAGGAAAGGCAGATCAGAAGTTGGCATGAACTAATCACCACCAGGTTTCAGCAAAGAACAAGACAACCATGTCCTCAAGCACCTTCCTGTTCTGTAAGGGAAACTGGGTGCATGCACAATATAAGCTGCAACCTGAGTGATGCAGTCTGAACCACAAACCAGATGAAAACATTTAACATTTCTGAACATTAATGATGGTAGGACTATATATCACATACTGCATCCCAGGGAGAGGAATTCTTTATGGGCCTCATGTTACAACAAAGGAGGAACAGATCCAAATGGTCAAATAACAGTAGCTTCAATAGGAGAGACTTTACATAAGTCAATATGTGAACTATTCAAGAGTGTTTCTACTTATTGATTTAAAATCTACAACCCTTATCAACAAGGAGAGAGAACATACTAGCTTTTCTTCAAGACAGATTAAGAGGGAAAGTAAAAGTAGGTATTTAAGATAAGGAATAAAATAAAGTGAGTTGCTGTATTAAAATAAAACCAGTGTAATGCGTGGAGAAAGAAAGACATTTTTGTCATAACTAGAGTTCAGGAGTTGAAAAAATCAATAAGGGAAATAAAGGACTTGAAGAAATATTTATAGTCAGCGGAGTCAAGGTTGAAGAGAAGGTGCTTTTCTTGTACAAGCAACAAAAGAAACCCTGATGAGAGCATTAATTTGTTACTCTAGGGGAATGGTGGAACCATGGATAATAACCAAGAAAAGCCCTGTGTGTTCAATGAAGATTTCAGTTCTGCATTTTGAGAAAAAGCTGCACAAGCTACTTCTACCACACACTGCTGATGATCACACTCTAACCATAAGCAAGGTAGATGGTAATCAACATCTCCCACAGCTAGCCATTAATAAATCTGCAGATTCAGATCATTTACATCCCAGAGTTTTTAAAACTGCTGGCTGAGAAGAGATTGGAGCCTATTCAAAAGTCTTTGAACCCCAAGGAAGTTCTAGAGAACCAGCATTAAATGAATGTTCTGCTGTTGTTTTAAAAGAGGAGACAGGACAACATGGGTTCTAGATTGCAAGCCTGACATTAATCCCAGAAAAACATAATGGAATAGCTCATATGAGATTTGTTTATTATGGAATCAAAGGAAGGTAATATAATTGCTGCCAATCAACTTGGGTTTATGAAAAATAGATCTTGTCAAATTAATTTGATGCATTTTCTGATAGCAGCACAAGCGTGGTTAATAAGGGGAAGAGTGCTGATGTAATTTTACTTAGATTTTCCTCAAGGCAACTGCCTGGGTACTGTATGATATTATGATTAAGAAACTGGAGTACCAAACATGGCACACATTAAAGGGATTAAAAACTGGGTAACATAGGTCTTGAAGCGTAACTCTAAACAAAGGATCACCGCCAGATGGGTGTGTTCCTAGTCAGGTCCCACAGGGAACTGTTCTCCAATACACATTTTAATATTTTCTCTATGTCCTGGAAAAACAAAAAATACAAAAAAATGCTGATGGCAGCACAAGGTCTACTGGATCAGCACATAAGGAAGAGGTTGAGGTTAAAGGTATGGAGCAAAAGGGCTTGCTTGTTAAGTTGGGTGCAGGCCAGATGCAAGGAGATAAAGGCCGAATTTAAAGGCAAATGTGCAGAAGTGAAGAATGTGGCCATATTCTCCCTTTTGGGAAGCAGCAACGCTAGAAGAGACTTGGACATGACGGCAGGCAACCTGATCTGATTCCAATTGGGGTCTATTGCTGAAAGGTCTAGTGCTCTTGGATGCCAGGAAGGAGGAAATGTTGAATTTATGAGATGCCCTCATTACCCCACACTCCAGGCAGCTGATTCCCCTGGGTTGCTTCTTCAGACCATGGAAGCATCATTACATTCCCAGTCCAACTATACATCCACATTATACGGGAATTTGTTGTCTGTTGCACAGAGAGAGAATTACACCTGTCAAGACAATTCTCAGAAGTCCTCTCATTGTTTCTCTCAAGGGAGCGTTTTCTTTGTATTCTTCACATTTTCTTTCCTTCTTTCTGTATATGCATGCATATACGCCTGCTCCATTACACCTCTGCTATGGAGACAGGCTGAGAGAACTGGCCTTGTTCAGCATGCAGAAGAGAAGGCTCCAGGGACGCCTTAAAGCAATTTCCAGTCCCTAAAGGGGCTGACAAGAAAGCTGGAGAGGGGCTTTTGACAAGGACAGGTAGGGACAGGACAAGGGGGAATGGCTTTAAACTGACAGAGGGGAGATTGAGATGAGATGTGAGGAAGAAGTTCTTCCCTGTGAGGGTGGTGAGGCCCTGGCACAGGTTGCCGAGAGAAGCTGTGGCTGTCCCCTCCCTGGCAGTGTTCAAGGCCAGGTTGGGTGGGACTTGGAGCAATCTGGTCTAGTGGAAGGTGTCCCTGCTGATGGCAAGGGAGGCTGGAACTGGCTGAGCTTTAAGGTCCCTTCCAACCCAAACCATTCTGTGATTCTATGATTCTATGAAACAGCAACATTTCTCTCACAAGAGCATTACAGATGGCAGATTTGGTCTTATATCTGTTGAGAACGAGCCTCTCATCCACTTGCCTTCTTATTTCATCTGTCATCATTGCTCAGCCCCATTTTCAGGCTTGTACAGCATTTAGAGCAGCCTCAACTCAAATCATTCAATGGTAACTATATTAAGGAATATTTAGTCGTATCACTGTGTTATTTAGGAACATTCCTATTATTGTACCTAATACATAAACAACCAGAAGCTCCACAGGAATTCAGCTCTAGGACAAAATCTATTGGAGGGGTAAACCCACCAAAATCAGATAATTCTGCAAGAGTGGAGGCCTCTGGAGCAGGGGATGCTCCCCACATTGCCGTGCACCATCTTAATCTTTTCCTATATCTTGCCCATAGAGCATTTCTTCTTTGCATTTTGCTTGTAGAGGACCTAGCACATACAGGCTCTTTTCCTGGCCTGGACCTGGACTTTCATGGCCTCAACAATGTGGATGTCATTGTCAACCAGCCATCCCCTTCCAGGAAGAGCAGGGGGAAGGCAAGCTGACCATGATGCTGGGCATCTAAAACAAGAAAAGCCTGTGATGCTTCATGCTGAACACTGGGAACACCAGTGGAATTATGCCCTTTAGCCAAGGTACTAGAAGGCATGGCATCAGGGAACAGCATTGCCCCATGGCGATCCCTCACCCCACGACCCTACGCACCAGGTACAACCGGTCTATGGGGTGACGTGGAACCCCTAAGGCAGTTGTCCCTGGCCAAAAGGCTGTGAGGTGGTGGCTGCTCCTTCAGCAGGTCCTGGTGCTTATTGAGGGACGCCTAATGAAATCTGCTCAGGAAAGCTATTTATAAAGATATTTATCATGCAGATATCATTCAGACTAATCAGCTCCTAAGCCAACACCATAATCTCTCCACATGTCAGAGCAGTGCACAGACCGTTCCAGGGAGAGGTTGAGGAACAGATTAGAGCCAAGCCCAGCTCTCGGCCATGGCAGCGCAAAGCCGCAGTGGGCTCAGTGAAGCCAATTACACCGCAGAAGTGCCTATAAATCAGTCACAAATCAAATAAAGCAGAAAGCATTGCTTACATGCTGTGGTTTCTACCACCCACTGCTGTGAGGATCACAGCCTCCTTGGATTCACACAGTGCTCGGCATGCTGGAGACCTGATCTGACCGCCAGCATGAGCAGCTCCAGGGATGGGGTTCCGCTTGTTAGTTTTGCTAATAGCACTTTTAGCGATGCAGGCAGCTGCCTGCACTGCTGCTGCTCCTTTACAGTCAGAACCCAGACCCGCTGTAGCCCTTTCCTCCTATGCTTCCCTTCACAATGTAACTGGGTTGCAAAGCTACATAAACCCTTTCCATATGGGCTGCATTTGGCCCTGAGTTATATGTATATGTATTTATTTGCTCTTCATGCTATTTAAAGATAGCTATATACACAGACCTTAGACAAGCACACATACACCACATATATACACACCCAGAAACTCCAGGAATTCAGCTCTGGGACCAGAGAAATTGTGAATACACAGTTTTGATTCTCTGTGTGTGTACACATATGCCCATTATATACAGCTTTATGTGCTATATTTGCGTATATGGGTTATTTATTTCTTTACTTATATGCATGCAGAGAAGTGTGCACAGTGTGCAATTGCAGACCAACTGTCAGATCTGAGACCACAGAATTTTGCAGGCACGGCTGCAGGTCAGCGGGTTTTCTCTGGGACTCCTGAATTTGTCATGTTGCAAGAGGATCCAGTTCATCTCAGCTCACTTTAACCTCTAAATGTGGGTCACACATCTCTCCTATCAATGGACTGGTTTCAGAGGGCAAGTCATTCACATCTCTCTAGGGCACCTATTTTAACCAGGATGTGCATCTCTGAAGATGCGCATCTCTATATACTGACTCTAGAAAGGGCCAAAGGAGTGGCTTAAGCTACCTGACTCCCTTTTGGCAGCTTGAAATCTGTCCTACCCAGTGTAGGTAACGCAGTATTATCTCTCTTCGGCCAAGAACTACAGTTTACTGTGGTCGCAAAGGGAATAAACAGGGAAACAGAGTCGGCAAGGACAGTAATCATGTTAATGTTAACAAATTATGCAGATATTTAAGATAAAGGTTCATTTTTTTTCAAAACCATCTACATGCTTAGCACCCTGAACTCTATTTCCAAAGGTGACAAGGCTCATATGGCAGCCAGAGTCAGGGATGTGCCTCTGATGGACTGCTGGTTCCCACTCAGGAGCCTTTGGAATCTTTCACCCAAAATCCATCAGGTGAAGAAATACTTTGAAAGAAATTGTTACTTGTCCCAAATGGCTTAACCATTGCAAAGGCACCATCTTCCCAGACAAGAACTGTACATCTTCCTCAGACTTCGCTAAATGCCATTTACACAAGGAAGAGTTCCTATAAAAGAGGTAGCACCCCTTGGAAGGCATTAAATGTGTGTATTAAACATGATGGTGTTTTCAAAAGAGGAAAAAGTTTGTTGAGTCATTATAGTTGGCAAATGAGTCTTGTGAAAAAGTATTGCACCTTTGGAGCCAACAAATGTGGAGGAGGGGAAGGTACGCTTGCCATGGGGTATAGGGTTTATAGGGTCTCAGACCCAGGGCTCAGTCAGACAAGGCAGGACATGGCTGGTGGGAAGCAGGGATGGGAAGGTAGCTTTGGTTAGGAGAATGCCACGCTTATCTAGCACTGCATTTGAGATGGGAAATCATAGTCATACCCCACCAAAACTTCACCACCTTGCCAAGGAGAAATGCCACGCCATCACAGAAAGCAAATTTATTCCTTCAGACCCAAATCAGGTGCTGAGGGAGGGCATGGAGTGTTTTGCAACACCTGCAGCCTGGCTGTGCTAAAGGCATAGCCTATTTTTCTACAGCTGTTGCCCAGCACAGTTTCTCCCTTGTGATACCATTATGCTGGGCCACTCTGGGACATCATCCCTGCTCCCCTCCCAGCTGACAGGCCTTTGAAGGGCCTGGGCCCTGGGTTTATCTCTGGGATTTTTCTAATGAGCTCTTAAACCTTCTATCAATGACACATTCCATCAGTGGATCAAGGCACCTAAATAAAATTGACATAAGGCAAGGCCTTTTAATTATCCAATTATTTTGTTTCAAGCAGCAGCTGGTAAAAAGTAAAAAGACTCAGTGTTCTTCTTTCGTCTCTGTTGACATAAAATCAAGGATCAAAGAACCTTAATTTTTGGCCTCTGATTTTTCTTTCCTTGATTTAAACATGCCTGTTATGAGTTCAGTGGCCTTCCTGCCCCTTTTCTGATTTAGTAGTGATTAGTGAGTGGTGAAGCTGCAAAGCCATGGAGTTTGCTGTCATGAGATGAAGCCCCCATGGTGCTGGCTGCTGACAGTGTGCAGAATAGGCCATCACCCCATCACCAAAACAGTTTTCAGCCTCAAGAATGGAACAGGGAAGATCTGCTGATGGGGAATGGACACAGGCAGAGATGAAGGGTTGCATGGGAAGCACCTGGGAGGCACAGGCACCCGGTGCAGATCACATCTCTGTTCAGGGATCTGCTGGAGGTGCTGGTTTAAATTCCAGATGTATTCCCCAGTTTCAAAACAGACTAGAGATTTCAAGTCCTGCTTGCTAATCTTTCTCACCTTTATAGAGCAACCTGTAGATACAGCTTGAATATCCCCTAGGCTTGTTCCCCATTAAGAACAGATACTCTGTGGATACCCATGATCACACCCTTTTTGCACCATGTTTCATCTACAGTTGTGGGGAGAAAGAGAAACCTCATCCCAACGGGCAATTTGGGCCACTCCATATCTGACTTGCTATCAGAGAGATCTGTGCCTCTGCAAGGGAATGGTGATGCCAGGTTTCAGTGAGGTATGAGAGATCTGGACATAAATTTTACCCTAGTTTAGCATAAAAAAAAATATAATCCAGTTTCCCAATTCCTTCCAGATCCTGAACTTGCAGGTGTGCTGGGCTGTGAGTCCCTAACACAGGACACAGACTCCATATCTATATCTATGCATGGACATGGACATGCATGTATGCATGGACAGTTGTGAGGGGGAAGCAAGAGCCCAAGACAGGGGGGGTTGCAATAGTCTGACTTCCAACAGCAGAGGCTCTAAATGAGCTTATACACAGTGGAGAGGTGGTGGCAGATCTCCATGCAGAAGGACACCCCACCAGCATGAGCATAGATGCCTACACACACCAAAGCGTGTCAGTGCGGGATCCTGCATGCATCAGCCTGCTCCTGGGTTTGCACTCCTGGGCAGCACAGGGAGAAGTCTGTATTAATGCAGATATCTCTATGGATGAGATCCAGAAACACTAACTCCGTGAAGGAGGAGGTCTCCTTAGAAAGCTCTACCAGCCAAGCAATCCTAGCAGTTCCTGAGGCTAGGTAGAGATACCCCAGAAATGGGCAAACAAGTGTTTTGGCTGATATCAGGTACTCCCAGCTCCTCCAATGACATTGGATGTCTTTGAATAAAGACTCTTTTGGCCTCCCTCTTGTAAGACTGGTACAAAAAGGGTTTCACAGCCCAACCAAGGTTGCAAGCTGGCATGAGATTTATGCAGGTAGACCTGCTCTGAGATTCTTCCTATAGCCAAGGTCAGCCATGCAGGAGGACCTGCTTCTAATTCATGTGGCTTTCTCTCATCCAGTGATCCCAAACCCATAGGAAAAGACCTCTCTTACTGGGGGACATTGCAAACTCCAGGTTTCTTATCACCAGGAGAAGCTTGTTCAGATATCCCCCATCTCCCCTACCCTACCTGCGCCTGAAAAATAAAATATATGAGGGATGCCAATGCCAAACCAGCCTTTTGTCACTAGCACAGGGTGGGAGGTGGAGGGCACGTTATCCTTCCCAGTCAATCCCTGCAACATGATGCTTCATGAGTCCTTGTGAACATAAGACATCTTCTAAAGCAGCTCATTTGACTGGTGTCTGTACACTAACATGGTGTGGAGTCCCTCCTAGGATGAAGTCCTGGATGACCCCATGCTGGTTGTACAAGGAGGCTCTGCTTACATATTGGCTAATTGTAGGGCTCCTGTTGGCAAAGCCAAGGAAGCATTTGGTCATTCCCTCATGCTGTGAAATGAGATGTGTAGAGGAGCTGGATAGTAAACATCACCCCCATCAGCAACCACGCTTTATGCTATTAATGTGTCTAAGCTGAAATTATTGCCTCCACCAACTCTTCTGCCATCTTGTCCTATTTTGGGTCTGGCTCCTTCTATGTCCTTGGGCAAGCCTCTTTGCCTTGATATATTTCATTTTGCAACACAGAAACGTGTATTGGGGCCCCAAAGGTCTGGCTAACAGTGTTAAAGTGAGTGTGATAAACATGTGTGTCCATGCATACAATACAAACCAGATCCAGCCACTCGGTCACCCTGCCTCCTCCAAGAACCCAAGTATAACCGAGTTGTCTTTGCTTCACTGCCAAAAATGAGTCCCCTTTGGACAGATTAAAAGCTCTGTCAGGACATAAAGACCTTGGGAATGGTGTAACCCAACTCTGAACGTGCAAGCAAGGTGGCAACTTCTCCATTGTGTCTGCAGTCCCTGTCCGACACAGACTGAACCTTTCCTCAAGAGCTTCCCCTTTCTCTTTATGGGCGACAAAGTGAGATGTGGGTAATTGTCTCAGGCTGCCAAATCAGGCAGGTGAGATGGATGCCATCCTTAATGAATTTGCTGGACTTCAGTTCAAGCCAAGGGAGCTGAGATTTTTCTGCGTATTTTGAGTTGCTGCAACTGCTGGCTTCAGGTTTCCCACAAGACCTATGATATCCAGAGTGACATTTACTAGGGAAATGACCATAGAAGAATAAAGACATCAGAAATCTGTGCCCGGGGTCTGAGTCTCAAAAACCCTGGATGTGGCATCACCTGGCACTCTGAGACAACCCGAGAAGCAGTGGGATGTTTGGCAACCTCAGACCTCAAAGTGAGTTTCCACCTCTGAGGATGGAGAATTGATTTTGGACTAGCAGAAACAACGGCCTTTTAAAAAAAGAGAGACCCAGAGCTGGAATTCGAGTGTTCCCACAAACCAGATTTTGAGGTCTGGTAGAATACTTAAAACAGGTTAGCTCAGGTTAAAGTTATATGAGAAGCTCAGATAGAAACGGAGGTTTCAGGGGTTCCAGTGATGCTCCAGCAGCCTCTCTCATCTCAAAGGCGGGAGCTCAATCACTTATATTAGTAATCGAGGTTACTCCTTTCAAATTAAAGAACAATTAAAGAAAAGCTCTTCAGGATGCCAAGGCAAAGGTTAGCACTGGGTCTCACTCAGAGGAACATGTATTTTACACAGCAGACGCAGGAGTGACAGAGCATAATTAGCGTCTAGGAGCAACAAGCAAGGATTTGGAGAGGCAAATATTCTTATTGTAAATTAAATATCAGTTGGTCAGAGATCATTAAAAATATGCTTTCACCTGCTCCTAATTATTTTCCTCACTACAATAAGTATTTGTTTCTGCTCACAGGAAGATGAGGCTGTTAAGACACAATGTGCAGAGGGTGGAATTTGCCTCTCTGAAGTAGCTCTGACCTGCTCACACTTCATGAGGGCAGAAGTCCTCTGCATAAAGGTGCTTTTAACTCCCGTGCGAAGCTCAGAGCACCTGAAGAACTGCATATATTAATCTGCTGAGCTGATGCACGCTGCTGGCTGGCTCTGCCTCCTGCCCCAGAAGTGGCTGTAACCCAGCTGCAGATACAACCCTCCCCATGTGTTAGTGTGCAGGCAGTGTGCGCTTATGCATCTAGGCAAATACACAAGCAATATGCATGGAGAGCTTTTTGCAGGTTTTAATGCATTCAAATAGCAGTACAAAAATAAAATAAAAAGAAAAAAAGAAAAAAGAAAAGAAAAAAATTTAAGCCTTCAAAACAAACGTTCTTTTCAACCCACTGGCAATTACAGAGAGGTCCTGATCCTTTCTGCATGTTACTGTCAAACAAGTTTTCAGTAGGATTCAATAAAGTGATCTGACATTTCTTTGGAGATCTTTACACACAGTAGCTCAAGCCAGGAAAGAACTTTACTTCTGGCAGCTATGTGAATATTTTATTTTGCCCAAAGCTAGACAGGTGTGATCAAGAAGAACAGGGGGGGAAATATATTAGCAAAAGGCCTTTCAGTGGCAATACAGGTGTTTGCTGGAGTGCAGTCCGCTTAGGTTGTGTGCTTTTCTATTTTTTTTTTTTTAAGAAGAAGATGTTAGCAGGGCAAGATTAAAGGCGCAGTACATTCATTTCTCATACACTGAGTGTTAGGAAAGCATTTTATAAAAGGTATTACAGTGCTGGGTGATGAAGTCACTAATTCTGAATTTCTAACCAGACTCTGTCAGCCTCTGCCACTGAAAAAGGTATTTTGAACCAGGTCTGCAATGAGGAATAAGCTATTCACTCCCATAAGCTCAAAGAGACTTTGGCACGTTAGATATGCTGTGGATTTGAGCTCTTCTCACCAAGCAATGGAGAGTCACTAAAGAGTTAACAGAGTTTATAATTCACAGAACAAGTCAATACACTCATTCAGATAGTTACAGAAAGGTCACAGGCTGAGATGCCTGAAACCTGATTAAGCAACAAGTTTTTGCTCCTAAGGTAAGCCAAAATACAGAACACATTTCCTGAAAGAGGTTGGAGATGTCGCTAAAGCACCAGCAACAGGGGAAAGATCTGCTCAAGCTGAGACCTATGCAGCCATCTCCATACTCAGGGAGTCGATTAAAAGAGAGGTGAAGAAGTGTCTTGAGCACCATTTGTAATCAAGGGGATGTAGGAGAAGGGTCTTTAATTCAGTGGTGAGCACAAAGTGTGATGGAGGAGATGGGACCAACCTTGAAGAGGTCTCACAGGACTGAGACCCCCTGGAGCTCACTTGAAGCCTCTGTCTTGGAGATGCCAGACTGCCTGGGACCAAGTCTGCAGCTCAGCTTTAGGGGATGCCAAACAGCAAAGATGAAGGTCAGCTGGTCTAGGGAAGGGAGCAGGTGGCCACAGTGACAACACACTAATGTTTAGTATTCAGCTATATTAATAAATACTGTTTTAGCACATATTCTAGACCCCTTAACGTTACAGAATAGGTCCCTCAGTACCTAACTTCACACCATTTAGTGCTAAGATCCATGTTTCTGTTTTATCTTTACACCAATATACACAGATTTTCAGTAGCAGCACTGCCATATTCACATCTCTCTCACATAGGTAGAGAAGATACCACTCTGCAGCCTGAGCTGCAAGTTGTAAACACATCAATCAGTGTAGTATTTGCTGGAGGGGTTGTCTTCCATCCATTGGCTCCCTGAACTGCCCCACTCAGTGGCCACAGAAGTGCTGTGCCCACACAGAAGTAAACTGAATAACTCTCCTGAGACCTTCAGTTTGAATCTCTTCTTTAACTGAGCAAATGCAAGAATTACATCTCAGGGCTGGGACAGCCCACAACTCAAACTTTGAGTCAGGATTAAAATAATGAAGGTGATAGCTGCTTTCTCTAATATGTCATAGCGATACCTGGTAGACAGGGTACCTCTGGATGTTCACCCTTAATCAAGAAATGAAAAAGAGGAAGAGGACTAGGATGTCCCTTTGGCTTGCAAAAGCCAGTTGGCTAAATGGCTAAAAAGCATCTGCACCAAGCAAAAGTATTTCTAAGTGCAAATATTTTACTCATTGACAATACTGTTTCAGGTGGACCAAAACTATGCACCATATTCTGTATTTTTTACCTATGTTTCATAGGCAGTATGATGTCCCACCAAAGGAGGGAACATTCTCCTTGCGGTGCAGAGGAAAGGTTTAAACAAGATAATAAACACTCTACCAGTCCAGATTTGTATAAATGTGGGCACCTCAGTCACAGGTCTGAGTACCCCACCACTGTTGGATCCTCTCCAGCTGGTAGCTTGAAAGGGGGAGAAGACACAACCCTCTATGGGTTCAACCCTTCATGAGATATTTCATGAAGAACTTCATGCTCCCTGTACAGTCAGTGCAGGGAAATGGTGCGTTTCATCTCTTCTTTAGGCTACGGCAAGCCTTTCTTTGAAAGCTGTATTGATCCCACACACAGCACCATGGTGAGGCACAGTGGATTCCAACTACCATAACCATCTAGGAAATATCTCTGAGAGACTTCAGAAGGATTGCAAAATGATCAGAGTCCTCTGGAAGGTGAGTCAGGGAAGAAACCCATCTTAGGAGCTCCAAATATCCTTCTGGAGGAAGTTCTCCCCTGAAGACAGAGGGACCTCAAGCAGATGAGCTAGTAGTTCAACCACCTCACCAAGATGCCTTCATCTGGCTAGTGTTGGCCCTGTGACACCTGCTAAGGAGGGTTGGCCCATGTCCTCATGCTTTCTCAAGAGAAGATGGAAGCTTTGGAACTGATGACCACACATGGGATAGCATAGGATGCAGAGAGCCAAGGTCATTACTCAAACATAGCACTGGAGGTATATAGCATGTGCTCTGTCATCTTTGGGGCTACAGAGAAGTACCAGCAGCCCTGGTGTGACATGTTATCAGCTTGTGGGAGGCCATGTATACCGCAAGGACTGTGCTTCCACAGCCCTGCTTTTCTGCAAGACAAATTATAGATTGACCCGCATCAACATCCTCTCTCAGCCATGGGCAGAATGTGACCCACAAGTGTATAAAACACTGTTTGGAGGTCAACATGAGGTGAGCCAAAGGGAAAAAGAATGGTGAATCATGACAACAGGTCAGCAGCAAACACCACCTCTTCTGGGAGAGTGATAACAAGCTGGGAAACACAGAGAGAAGCCACATGGCTACCTGAAGCCAGTGTCTCACCTTACATTGAAGGTCAAGTCTTCTCACCATGAAGTCACTTCTCTGGGCAAATTCTGAGCAACTGAGTCACCAAATTTTACTACTTGTGATACCTTCAGCCCCAGATAAATATTAACTATGTGCCAGTAAAAGTGATGACTAGATGAGTCAAGGTACATTTTGCAGCTGGGAAACTGAGGCAGGAGGCTTTGCCTGCACTGCCAGTGAAGCAGGGCACTGAGTCTCCTGCAGCCTATGACTGGTCCAGGTTCTTCATCTGCAAACCCACCTTCCACCTTTCCGAAGGGGATTTACAATCCCAAGAGTGAGGTTTTTTTCAGTCGTGGTACCTTATGCCCATGGTTAAGAAGGTGCTCAGTGCCTCCCTGCATTACTAAAACCATCTGGTTTTGTTTTGTGGAGGGGAGTAAGATAAAGCCACTTTTCTCGCTGTTTATGCAAGGCAGTCCTTTACTGAAGAAAGGATGCCTTGCTCGGAAAGCTGCAGGATCTAAAGAGCCTCTCAAAAGACTTTTAATTATGTTTGAAACAGGACAGGTCTCGCTCTTTGGGGAACATCATGAGACCTGAAAACAAAAAAAAAGCTGAGAGAGCTGGTCCCCACCGACTCCCAGCTCCAAGCCAAACAGGTTTGGCCAGCTCTAATTAAGGTAATTAATATCCTCAAGCCTGTTATTAAGCAAGAAGCAGTAAAAGGGAGTCTCCCCTTTATGGCAGGGTCCTGCCGAACGCCTCAGCCCAACAAGCAGCCCATTGTCAGCTGCAGGGCCAGATCCTGCCGTGCAGGAGACGGTAGGAAGTCACCAGATGAGCCCCCATCCGTTTCTTGGTGCTGGCAAGCCAATTTGAGGCCATGTCCCAACACCTGTGTTGGACACAAGGATGGTTGGTGACATATTTAGGCAGTGGGAGGTGTGTTTAAAAGGTGCTAAAAAGGTGGCCTTGCTTATTCACTGTCTCCCAGCAAACAGAGTAGGTCAGGTGGGATCATCCATAGAGTAAGATCAGGTCTGCACATCATCCCCAGAGCTTTAGTCTGAATTTGGACGTGAATTTGGACCTTTGGCCAGCAGAGTGATGAACACGAAGGAGCACTGGAAAGGAAGCTCATTTCAAAGACCTTGGTGGACCTTCAAAATAAATAATCAATAGGACACAAACTGAAGTACAAGAGATTCCATTTAAATGCAAGAAAAAACTTTTCACTGTGAGGATCACCAAACAGTGGACTGGCTTTCCCAGAGAGGCTGTGAAGCCTCTATCCTTGGACATACACAAAACCCAATGGGACATGGTTCTGGACAACCTTCTTGGTGCCCTTGCTTGAGCAGAGGTTTGGAATAGACAATCTCCACAGATCTCTGCCAACCTCAACTCTTCCACTAATTTATGAGATGATACGTATACAACAACTATACGCAGCAAATTAATGTTTAACATATACCATGGTGGAACACAATGTATTCCAGACCTTCCTTGGCTGATGGGACACAATCCATCCAGCTCTGCCAACACACAATGAGAAGTCCAAAGCAAGGTGCAGCATCAATCCCTGGTGCACAGCATGTGGAAGAGAGATACCCTGACACCAACCTGCCCTTTTGCTTGTGCAAAGAAAGGATCTGACAAGTTATTTTAACCTCATACCTGTTCATTCAAGCCCTTTCCCCCCTGCTGCCCCCAGGTAGGAAAATTCCTCCCAGAGGAAAGCACTGTTGCAATCTATTTTGGTTCTTAGTCAAGTGCAAGAGTTTGGTATTTTTCCACTGGAAATTTTTCTCTGATGTTTTCTTTCAAGCATGCCTAGAAGGAAAATTTGCTTTTCCACCGCTGGCCTGTGAGAGCCCAAGGTGTCAGTCTGCACACAGGAATGTGGGGTTTGATACTGGTGAGTGAGTGATTTTGCAGGAGATGAGCAGCCCCGGAGCAGCATACCCAGTGAATAGCTGCTCCATCCCAGCCACCCTTAAAGAGGGGAAGAAAGAACATAAGGGCTTAGAAGAGCAAGCAACGATATTGTCCCGGACAGGTTCCCAGTGCTGAATGAAACATGTCCTTGTAATACCTGCACGAAGCAGGTGGTTGCAGCTGGCTCTGTTCAGAGCTCTGAGAAACACTTTCAGTCCAGAAATGGCACAATTGAAGGAAATAAGCTATAGCTCCTGTTATCCTGAGCTTGAGGAATTCCATCCCCACAATCTGCAGGGCCTGAGAACCATCTAAATGAAGACTTATATCCCCATGAGGTTTGTCAAGCCCTCCTAATCTCAAGGGCTTTCTTGAGACACCAGTGATAGTCACTGAAATGGAAAGCTTTAAAGACAGACCAGTACTTCTTAGGATCAGGCAGGATGTCGCAGCAGTGGTGTGCTTGATGGGTTATCACTGAAGGTGGACTACTGCAGGATTTATCTTCTGTGCTTTAACTGTTTTCTCCTGGTCATGTGTAAACAGGGTTTTTTCCCCATGAGGGAAGACACTTCTGTTTTGCTTTTTCAGGAGGACAAAATGCTTACGTTAACACCATTGATAACTGGCTAGATGTTCTTGCCTCCAAAATCAATGAGATCACACCAGCAAAACCAGCAGCTGTGCCTCAAAGGGACAAGCCACTGCAATCTCAGCTTTGAACTGTGGCAAATAGGCAGATATGGGCCTGGAAAATTTATTCCCAAGTACTTAAAATCTGGGAAAGTTCAAAGAAACCAGAAACATTGTCTTCTAATTGGAAGTTTCAGGCCATCCTCTGCCTGAGTTGGGCAGAAACCATGATGCAGTGTAAGATTCTGCCCCCTGCTCTCTCAACCATGCTAGGTGGTCAGGACTCCCTTCTCAAAACAGAAACCAGCGTTCGATCTTCACCAGGGCGCATACTGGCAGGAAAATGCTTCTCACACGTGGAGAGGTCAGAGGCACTTGGTGGGACCTTGGGGCCATGTCCGTGTCCTGGGGCACTCGGCACTCGGGGATGCCGCCAAGGTAGGGGGAGAGACCTGCCCAGATCCAGCTGTTCTGTCCCCAGGGCAGGCGCTGAGTGAGACCCGGGCTGGCCCCAATCCCCCAGCCAGGCCATCTCCTTTGGTGGTCGGTGGGGCTCTGTACTGCTGCCCTAATTGCTGGCTGTTGACATATTCCATGTTGCCAACACACTGCCCTGGGATTGCAGCTGTTTGCAAGACACAGCCCCTCTTCAGGCAGCCCTGCCTGCTCTCATCTGAGCCACAGTGGGCCCCGGAGCTTTTCCATCTCCTTCCTCCCATTCCCCAGTGTGCCCTGTTTGCTCCCAGACCAGGGAGCTATGTCCTCTGACATTGCTTATGCCATCCCAATACCACCCAAAGGCCTCTTGCAGTGCAGTGTGTTCACTCTTGGCTGGTTCCCAAGCCTGGCCACTCCTGGGGCCATTTCATGTACCACCATCCCCCTTTCCCAGCTTCTGTCTCTTCCCTTGCTCCCACACCCTGAGGGTCACCCTGGTTTTGTGTCAACTCCATGCTGGAGCAATACAACATCTTCCAAGCAAAGACTATGTCTTTGCAAAGCTGGCACATGAACTGACTACACCAAGTTGTCTCTAATGCTATCCCCAAAAGCCCCATGTGATGACAGTAAGAACATAGAACTCACTCCTTGGTGCTTGGGCAGCCAAAACCGATCCATATGGGAACTGGGGGCTGAATGAACAGGCCTGCCTCCATGCCTTGCAGTTCTCCAACACTCCAGCAAAGGGAACTGCATACAAAACTGCCTCTGAGGTCGAGGCCAGTGCCTGCAGTCCCTTCCCCTGGAGATTGACTAGGAAAGTCCTGGCTGACCCTGGTCCAAACCATGCCAATGACAATCTCAAATGATTTCAGATCATGAAGAACTGAGTTACCCTGAACTGCAAGCAGTCCCATCCATGCTGTCTGCTGGGAACAGTCACCATCCTGGGCTCAAATACTGCTAGTTAGCAGGTGAAGTTAATGGCTTAGTTCTCCACCATGGGTTAGAGAAGATGGTCTCTGGAGGTCCCTTCCTACCCAAATGATTATCCTATGAGTCTAGGGCAGTTGCAAGGGAGAGAAGAATCCCCTTATGCAGGACTTCAAAGGCTTTCAACAGATGACTTCTGGACACACTGGCCAGGCACCAACCTTCACTGCACCAACTTCACACCCCACCAGCGCTGGAGAAGAAAGGCACAGTTATTACCTTGAACACAACCTGCTGAAGCTTCACAGGGACAGATTTAACATCTATGTATCAGTGGAAAGGATAAGAAAGGAATCACTAGAAAAATAAACCTTTGCATAAGATGGGTGTTTGCCCTGTTGGAATGGAGGACAAGATTTCAGCAGGTTTCGACAGCAAACTGGACATCAGTACAGATGGAGATGCAGAAGAGTAAACTCTCTGGTGCCCAGCAGGGAGAGGAGCCCTCCAATGGCTGGCATTTCAGGGTGGGATTTTGGAAACTAGATCTTTCTTCATCTGGAGATATCTGCTGGTTTGGGGGCTGGGGAGTTGTTTTGTTTTGGTTTTTACCTGCTCAGGTATGAGTTTGTGGGCTCAGAGCCTGATTCAAAGCCCAGGCACAGGGCGAACTGCAAACCAACATCTTCAAGCTTCCTAAAGAGAAATTCCTTCTCTTAACATTTATGAAGCCAAGCAAACACTTTAGCACAGTGGCTGCTTTCAGGGCTGGGCTCAGGTACATGCTGTCAAGTACATTTGCCACAGCAGAGGAGGAAGCTCTCCACACGAGCACAGATTGTTTTGGTTGGTGGAGGAGAAATCTCTTCAACAAAAAGTGTCTGAATGGATAAACATCCTTCCTCAATGCAGTCCAGCCCTGATAAGGTCCCAGCATTAGACGGGCAGAATCTCTCCAGAAAGGTGCTCTCATTCCCTCTTGGGCAGATGCCAGTTATTCAACCTGGGTAATAATTTGCTTCATGAGTAAGTACACCCAGATCCCTCATGCTTGACCTGTGTCCTTGCTGGAAAATTAAGATGAGTTATCAGGGAACCACTCCGGCACAGAGAATGGATGTCCGACAGAGCCCTGCTCCCATGGGGATGTCCACATTGGTTTGTCCATCACTTCTGCTGGGTTAGCGATGGGGGCTTGCAGCATCCCCAGGATGCTAATATATACTACAACAACAAGAGGTATATAAAGCAAGGAAATTGATGAACAGTGCTGTTCCCAAGAAGATGATCACACCACTAGGGAAAGTCTGATTATATCATAAACGTATAGCCAGAAGAAAGTAGGAGGTAGCTGTGCCAGCAGCAGGAGTTTGCCGGATTGCAAGCCTGCCAGAGCGGAGAGCCAACAATCTGTCGAGAGAGATGCTGGGGAAATGTACAAACACCAGATGTATATTTTTTAAACGGATTAATTAAATCAAACCATTTTGCATTGCTTCCTGCATTCAGCAGCCCTTCACGAAGCAAAACAAAGAGGGAGAAAAGGGAAAAAAATAGAGACAGGCCAACTCCACTACCTCTGATTAAGCCGAGGCAAATTCTGCACCCTGTGAAGCCCAGTGGCTGCCAGCCTCCCCTCCGAGCACTACCGAAGGATGCACAACAAGCTGGGGAAGACCATCCAGATGCCTGCAGGGAGAAACAAGTGGCTAATTAGAGTCCTGAACATAAAGGGCGCTCACCAGCTCTCTGAGGGACTCTCAAAACACAAAGATACACTGCCAAGGATAAACAAGCCAAACACAAGCTGGGAGCTCCAATCATACCATTCTTTTCCCTCTTTTTTATTGTTGTTGTTGTTTGTTTTCCTGGAGGAACCATAATTTTTTAGCAATTATCATCTTCAGTTGCCAGGTCTTAACCATCTCATAGAAGCACTGGGCTGGCAACTCAAATATTCAACAGTTGACAAGCAGGGCAGCCCCGAGATGGATGAGCGGGTTGGGAGCAGTGAGCATTTCTAACACGTGTAATTGATTTAGCCATCTAGACTTTGGAGGCCACCCTTTTCTTTCAGTCAACTTTGAATTTGCAGTGTCCAGCTTTTTCAAGGTCTGCCATGCTTCTTTATGAGCTATAAGATGCTATTTTCCTAAGAGGAAAGTTGTGATTTCCCCCGAATTTCAGAAGCCCAGAAACTGGCACAACAAGAGGAGAAATACCAGGACCCCCAAGAATCGCACAGCAGCTGCCAACACTAAAGCCATATTCCCTAGAAACAAAAAAAGTGGAGTAAACACTAAAAAAAAAAAACCACAAAAAAACCCCCACCAAAATAGCAAGTAGATGGCCCTACTGAGGTCTTCCCTAAACCACTGGTGTTTATTTTGCCATTCAGAATAACTGAGAAGCTTTGAAACTGCTCCTAGCATTCTTTGCAAATGGGAAACTGCGGTCCAGAATGATGAAACCTTATGTTTCTGAGCACAGCCATACATTTTTCATTCCTGTTTGGGGCTCTCTGGCTGCTCTTATTTGGACTTGCCTTAGGATAGATTGCTACAGTCAGCTTTGATGATGCACCTAAAACCAGCAGCTATTTTTCAGCTGCAGAATTATGTCCAAAATGCAATGATTTAGGCAACAATGGCTAAAGCAACCCCTGAATTTCTCATCCTTATCTCGATCATATTTCAGAAAGGGCTGCCATACAGTAATCAGATTTACCAGCAATTTCTTTTACAGATGATACTCCATCTTTTGTTATCTTTTAAAGTGTCTTTGGAAGAGGTTCCCATCCCCATTTAACTTCTTGTGCTCAATTTATTTTATCCTCCCTGAAATCTCCACCAAAGATGCCCACTGAAATATTTCTGCCATGGGCTAAATCAAACCTTTATTTGCATAAATCCAGAAGGGACAAAAGCTTTTTGCAGTATTTTCATACTATTCTTTGTTGGTAGGGCTTACCACGCAAAACTATTACCCAGTTTAGGACACCAAAAATACTAGTCAGAGAACAGCTGAGTGTAAGGTTGTATTTTGGACAATTTTGATTTTGTTTGTTTTTTTTGTTTGTTTCATAAAGTAATAATGCCTTCCTAGGCACATCTCAGTTCACATCAAGCGTGCCAGAAAATACTATTTTGTCCCAACTTGCTAATAAAAAACAAATGTAAAGAGTAGTTCACACCCACCTTAATGAGTAATTAAGTACTTGCTCTATCCTTAAAGAGTTTATGGTAAGGGCAAGGCAGAGGGTAAAAAGAGTCTTGAACTTGTATCTCTGACCTTAGGAAGGCTGATCTGTCCACCAGTCATCCTCCCATAGTGTTGCTCTTTGCTCTTTTCTTTATGGCCTGGAGCTCACCTTGCTGAGGAATGGGAAAATTTCTGCTATTATAATGATTTCCTGCATTGTTCAAGCTGAAAGGCACATACACACCCTACACAACCCACTGGCCCCTGAAAGGGATGGGAATAAAACCCCATTATCATTCCTGTGGAGCATCCTCCCAGGCCACAGGAGCAGGGGACACAGGAACAGGAGCCTGGGTGTCCCTGCCAGTGCCAAGCCAGCCTTTTCAGAAGCCTTTAAATAGTACATAGGGCTGGATTTGCTAGCACATTTTTTATTTCTTAAATGCAGAGTATTTCTTCCTTGGCACTGAAGAGGCATCAAATCAATTACTTAATCTGGCAGATCGGCATCAGTAAGTGATCCAAGTGTATTGGCCAAAAGGGGTGGGGAAGAAAGAAAGGGGAAAAAATCAACTCCTGATTTCAAGTCTAAATAACCATGTTGCTTGACAGCTCCAGGAGCGGCCTTGCAATTCATCTTTTGAGTCAGAAACCAATGAAAATAACCCCAGACCCACACAGCTGGTGTAACATTTTCCACCCCATGCAGAGCCCACGTGTCCAGCCTATATCTGTGCAAGAAAATGAACACAGATGCTCCAGCTGGTCCCAGCACTACTAGTTGCAATTGAAGCAGGATTCATCCCACCTAATATTAGGGATAAATGTCATTAAGACGTGCAAATTGAGGTGCCTATTGTAGATGTCTGCTTAAGCACCTGGTGTCTCAGCTCCTATTGAAACCAGTGGAGATGCTGGGTTTTGTTCAGGCACCTAAACATCAGAGAATTCAGTCTGAAGGACTTTTTCCCTAATGACCTGAATGCCTGAGCAAAGATGTTGAAAACCTGTGCCCTGCTTTCAAACATCATTTCCAACCATCATCCAAGAAAACAGCAGCCTGAAAAGAAGTAGACCCAAGCATCACCATCGCTTGGGATTATCTGTCTGCCTAGATTGGCTCCATATGATACAAACACAAGCATGCTGAAAATGCCAGGAATCGCCCCATTTTGCTTCAGGGAGGGCCATAATTAGATGGATGTCTGTACCGCACTCAGAGATGATCACACGAGAGAAGCCACAGCACTGCAAAGCATTAGAACCATTTCAGAGCCGGGTTTGTCACTCAAGAGGTAAATGATCTGGGGGAAGATGGCAGCTTGCCACAAAAATGTTCCCGATCTTCACATGGCATTCAGAGCTTAATGCCTTAGATGTGTTCCGACATGAAACTCAAAGCCTGACACACTTTGAAGCATTTAACACCAAGTTTGGGGGTTGGAAAGGCCTGGAGTGGACAGGCATCCATTCAAACTAGCAGCAGCATCTCCCTGGGGAATTCCAGTGGAGAAACCAAAGGTTGCATGAGAAAAGGGGTCCACCCAGAATTAGATGATCATACATACTTCAAAGGCTTTAAGGACTATGTTGTTTGCTAGCACCGTTACCCAAGATGGGAACATCTCCAAGAAGGAAGCCAGAGATTTGGTGTGACAAATTGCCTTGGGAAGCTCTTATCTCTGTTGACTGTGGCAGTTGCCCAAATGGGAATATCTCCATAGGGGAAGCCGGAGATTATTTGCTGGGACAAGCTGCCTTGGGAAAGTCCCTCTCTCCATTGAACATGGCCAGGGAGAGGGTTTGTTTCTATCTCTGGGCATGGATCTGGTCCTTGATGGGTGCACTCTGGAGCAGAGAAGAGGCAGGCAGGCAGGTGGGCAATGGACCTTGTGTTGTTTTCCTCAGGTGTTTGCATTCAGCCATTTTCAGTTTAAAAGCACTGTATAGTAAAAAGACAAAGTTAAAGAAAACAATCTTCATGCATGGAAGCACTTTGGGCTTGGAAATAATTTGTCAACCACAAGATAGACTAGGCCAGTATCAGGGAATTAGGTGGAGCAGGCTGCTGGGTGGAGAAGAAGGATGGGGTGGGACATGTGTCAGTGCCACCCCTTACTCAGGGGACGCTCCCAACTGCATCTCACAGTATAGCAGGCATAGATTCAACACCTTGTGAGACTTCAGGCTGTAAGAAGGCTGTATGTACCCTAGGTACAGCTGAATAAAAAACAGCTCATTCAGAAATAATCATCTCCACCTGCATCAGCATGAAGGAGACACAGACAACTAGGGATGCAAAACTAGAGGAACCAACAGGATCACCCTTTCTCAAGTCCCAAAGAAGTCAAGCCAAGGAATTGCACTGAAGGTAGTTTATGCTACAGTTTTGCTGGCCAGGGCCAAGCTAAGCCCATCCAGCACTCCCACGGGGACCACAATGAGGAACAAGCCAAGTCAAAAAGGGACTTAATCACTGGCTTGCAGGAAATGGGTTTGGAGAGCTTTTCCAAATCAAGAGATGGGAAATTCACTTGTGCAATTAATGTGCAGGAGACAAAGCAAGCCCTCCCTCCTTTCCCACTTGTCACCTCCTTCCTTTCTCTCAGTCCGGTGGGTAATGTGCTTTGGCACCAGCAGAGCTGTCTGGAAAAGACACAGCTCCTCAATGTGCTGTGCACATACTAAAAGTACCCATGCACTGCTCCTGCAAAGTGATTCAGGAAGATCATCAATATTCCCATATTCCCAACCCTTGGTCTCCCCAGCTTTCCTCAGGATGTTTTTAAGTGCCACAGGTCCATTTTCCCACGGAGGTCAGGATGGTCCCAGCTGGCTTTGCCAAGGAGGTCCCAACGTGCCCCCTTGGACTCCCAGCCCTGGGCTCAGTCCAGGGCACCCAGATGTGCCCAGGGAGCTGCACTGGCTCCATCCCAGGACATGGCCTGTCAGCACACAGCAGGATCATGGTGCTGATGCCCCATCAACAAGGTGGTTACGGAGAGGAATTTTCCAAATAGCATCAAAAGACAAATTCAGTGTGAAAGGCCAGGGACTGCACATGCAGTGAAGCTGATGATCCTGCAGACAGGGTCTGGAGTCAGGGAAATCTGCAGGACCCAAAGGGAGAGAAGGAGAAGGTGACCCCACTGCTCAATTCATGCCCAGAGTGAAGTCAGAGTGAATCTAGCCATGGAGAATGCATGCAGGTTGTCCATGGGGTCTGGACGCAAGAGATGGGGCTGCTACTCTAAATTGCCACAAGCAAGCTGCCTCTAGCTGTCTCAGTGTCTCAGTTTCCCTACCCGTACATGTAGAACAAAATCCCCAACCTTGCACCATTTGGAGACAGAAGGTGCCTTTCCACATCTGTCTTCACCTGCATAGCTTCAGTTAAAACGCTGTTTGGGACGACGTGATAAGATGATGCCAAGGCTGTTTGCCAGCCTGCCCAGCAGCAACCCAGTTTGACAGCCAAGCATGACGGAGAAAGAGGAGTACAGCTGGCTGCCTGTCCTGGGAGAAAGGCAAGACACTGAGGATGTCCACAGATTTTATCTGAAGCATCTGGTCATGTATCAGCTGGCCATGGAGCATGGGAGGTTCACAGCTCCTTAACATGCCCAGCATCACTCAGCAAAACCCAGTCTCCTGCTCCAGGGACAGTTTTAATGGATAAAACCCTGAAAACCCACATCCCAGACAAAACTAGGATAGGGGTGGTGAGTGAGAGGGGACATTTGAGGGTCTTAGCACATCTCTTAAAGAGGAGCTTATTCTCCAGGCACTTGCTGGCATCTCCTAGAGAAGTGAAATTCCCAGGGATACCATAACTGACCACAGATCATCACTGTCATTAACATTATTATTAATAATAATAATTATTCAGGTATTGCTGTTAATAACTGCTCTAAGATATAACTGAAGGTGGCAGTGAAGGAGGAAACAGTGACTTTTTCAGGCCAAAACCATCAGGCTTTGTCCTCCAAACTGCCTCACAGGGCCCTCACAAAGGTTTGCATCAGCAGTGGGAATGAAAGATGCTCTTCCTGAGGTAGCAGCAGGGCCAGACGGAGTGTTCTGTTGGAGATGAGCAAATCCCTCACTCATCAAGGATGCTGCCACCCACCAGCCTTCAGGGTCCATATCTCTAGGTTTTATAGTGAGTTATCAGTTGCTCTGTTGTCTGATAGGGAGCTCTTTGCTGCAGCTTGGACTCAGGAGATGTGGAGCTCTTCACTGCAACCTGGACATGCAAAAAGGGTCAGCTGTGGGCACCTGAGCTTTTCCTGATGGAAAACCTTCTCATCAAGAAATTCCCAGTAGGGGATGGCAGGATGGTCTCGTAGGAGATAGGTGAGAAGAAATGTGGACATGAAGGTGATGGGCAGTGTTGGATGGAGCCCTTGTCCACCAACCATCAACTCTAAGGGGAAAAAAGAACCTTTATTATTCTCAATGATTACTATTATTAATTACTATCATCAACAACCACCATGCCCCCTCCCCGTGCTGGCATCCATGTGCTCTGAAAGTAAATTTGCTTTGCAAGGAAGCTTAAAAACGTGCACTTTGAGAGGAAGGGAATAGACCCAACTCGTTTACACAAACAAGCAGGAGAACAGGCTTGTCACATTCCAGGCGTGTTTCCCCCGGCCACCAGCCCCCTCCTGCTCCGGTAAAGGAAAAGCTCCTTTTTCAAAAGAAATCCAGCATGTAAAGCTCCCCATATGCAATAATCCAGAGGGGAATCTGTGGGTGATTTGTACAAATGCATAGGTTATATCTGAGATTCCAGGGCAATTTTTCTGTCCTTGCCTTGCCTGGCAGTGCAAAGCAGAGGGGTTGAATTTTCAAGCCCCAGATAGTACCTGCTTGGCAGGGTCTGTCATCATCTCATTCGCCTTCCTGAGTAATGTGGGACGGCCCCTGTCCCGGCTGGGAAACAGCTTAGTGTCCAAAAAGAAGCAGCTGCACCCAGTGCTGCGGAATGGTCTTGGGTCCACACTTGCCAGGAAGGCTCCAATAAATCCCACTGTCACCCTACGGATGCTCCCCGGGGACATCTCAGTCTGGGAGCCTGGAGGGGAGACACAGCCCTGGTTTTCAGGACTAGGGAAAAGAAAATCCAAGAGGGAAATCAGATAAGGTGCATTCCTGGGTGCACATTACTGAAATGACTTTGCATCGCAGCGCTAATGCCCATACTTGACCGGGGAGCAGCACAAATACACTTGATTTATAGAGATGGAGGCACAGGCAGAGAGAGGCCAAGGAGGGTGTTTTCCCCACCTTGTTCCCCCTGCTTGGTAGCTCGAGGAATAGTGACAATGTCTCTCCTGTGCTTGAAGTGCTGCAGGAGAAAAAACGGGAAATGCAGGGGGAGCGATAAGCAGTGCTCCAGCCAGGAAGGCAAATTCAGTGCGAGCCCATCACTCCTTGGCTGTTTACCGGTCAGTCGGGCGCCCTGATCGAAGTGATTCTGCCTGCTCAGGGCTTACTTCCATGAGATAAGGCCCCAGCACCGATGAGGAATGGAAAAGCAGGCTGTGGTTCAGCTTCACCCTGCACCACGGGGTTGCCCCTGGCTTGGCCTAGAGCCACCAGGCACAAGCAATAATGGATCTTCGCCAGCACTCCATCCTCCCTGGGTGCACCAGGCCTCCTCCATTCATCTCCAAACACCAAACTGATTTTCACTCTCTTTGCTAGATATCAGTGAAAAACTCAGAATGTTGTACCTAGGTTCAGAGCATCATAGCTGAAGTTTGATAGGTCTTGTTTTGCATAAGGGGAAACTGAGGAACAAAAGAGACAGGAGGACCTCCAACCGTGGGACTTGCAGCCAAGCCTGAACATGGGCTGGAAGCTCCTGGGGTGATGCCTGACTTTCCCTGGGAGAAATTTCTTTGCCCTCATACTTCAAGCTGGAGTGGGAATTCAGAGGGGTTGGATGTGAAAAGCCTCACTGGCATCCAGTCCTGACAGCTGAAGAGAAACTGGGGTCACAGTGAGGGCTCAGAAACATGAGCTACCACCTCCTGCATTCTCCCTGCCTCAGTTTCTCCACCCTGCTGACCTCCCTGTGTGTGAACTTTGCTTTTATTCACTTCCCCCATTAGAAATCCCAGGAGTGTGCTGTGATTTCACCCACCACTCCACCAGTCTCCAGCAGCCTGGGTGTTCTTCAGCAGTGCTGTCTGAATCTGCCCTCACTGTGCTCCCAAGAGCACAGCCCGGGGTGCTGTGATTATCAGCTATAACCTGTTGCCTTGGGTTTTGCTGCTATCGTGCAGACATACCAAGCCACTGACTTTTACCTTTGTCCATCTCAGCAGTGTAGTTTCCTGGCTTGCTGCTTGTTTATGCATGTTTCCTCATCGAGCCATGACTCAAGCCTCAGGTATTTGAGAATTTGGTCATTACCAAGCTAAGCCACCTTCCCAGCACTGGGAGTGACTTTAGAAGCACTCAGTTAAGGTGAGCGCCCAAATTCCCACCACCCAGGGCTATAGCATGGCTTTCCCTGCCCTGGGCTTTGCAACCCAGCATGCCGGAGAAGCATGCAAGGTCTGGTGTCCCAAACATGTGCCTTGACCCCAGAGGAAGGTTTTGGGTGGTGTGTCCAGGACAGGGAAGCCAGACCCATATTTGCCTTCATGGAGAGGTCCAGCCTGAGAAGGAACTCAAGCTCCATCTCCTGCAGGGTCTGGTGGGTGGGTGCCCTTTTTGGCTGAGGGTCAGAGGCATGTGGTCTTTGGGTCTGTCCTAGGGATGGCATGGGACATGGCACAAGGTGCTACATTTGGTTGGCTGCTCCTTGATATGTTTCTAGAACTATCCACTGCGAAAACCTCTCAAAGCCATATTGATGCTCAGATCCACCTGTCAATGAACAGAAGTTTGGCTGAGCTGCCTCGTTCAGGAGCTGGACACTTTTTCGAGTCGAGGCATCTCCAGAGACCAAACCTTCTTCCAACTGAGCAGCAGAACTCCATCAACTGTCAAAGACAAGAACTGAACACAAATACAGCTGCCAAGGGCCCAAATTCCAGGAGGGTGGATCAAAAACTGAGCCAACAGGATGAAGAGACCTGTTGCTGTTCACCCTGCAGCCAGCTCAGCCAGCTCAGGTCTTGACCCTGGGCTTTCCATGCTGGTGTAGATGATATACCTTCATTGGGCCATTAAGGATGAGTCAGCTCTTGGTCCTGCTCTTTTCAAGGTGGTGAGGGTGATGGGCCATTGGGCTGAGGAAGGTGTGGGTAGACTTTGTAAAGCTCCACAAGGCCATTAAAATCTGCGTCCTCATGGAGGTGACAAGGACAATTGTTACCATCAGGGTCATCTGCCCTGCTGCAGCATAGAGAGGAGACTCTTTTGCTACCAAACATGTCTGGACACAACCCTGGTACACCAGCACCCGAAAAAGGTGATATAAAGGCTCTCCTCTAATTCACATCAGTGCATCATGCCATGGAGATACCAACCAGGTGATATACAGCCCACAGGTGGCACTGTAGCCAAGAGATGAGAAGAAAAGGCACACAGGTAAGACATCTACCATTCATTAATGTTGACATAGCCTTGTAATAATACTGAAGGGCCTTCCAAACACTTTCTCGGCGTGTCATGAATCCCACAGCACCACTGGAGAGCTGGGTGTCTGCTTATAGATTTCACACTCAGAGGTAAACTGAGGCACCAAGTTGCAGGGAGCTCCATTCTGGAGGCTCCTGCTCACCTACTGAGGAGGGTATTCTCTACAGACACAACCAGGGCTGAGGTACCACAGCATGTGTGTCCCCTCAAATCACTGGGGAAAAAGCATTTTGTTGGCTAAATCTGTCCCATTAGGTCCACCCACAGATTTCCCACCTGGAAGGGAGATGGGAAGTATGTCAGAGAAGGAGGACCATGCAAAACTGCTTTCCCCTTTGCTCTGCATGTTCAGCAGACAGGGCCAAGCCGCATGGCCATGACCTGTGGCACCCATGTGGGCTCCAATGCAAAATCCAAGGATCCCCCTTAGTCCTGAAGAAAGACCCACATCTCCTTGCAGCCAGCTAGTCCATAAAGCAGGACGGCCGCTGCCACCAGACATGCAGGGGCTAACACTGCGTTTCAGCCACAGATGTCCATCCATCACCTTTTAATCCCCAGCCTTTGACCTTCTGCCTTTGTGCAGCCGAGGAAAAAACGCTCATGTTAAGGCAACAAGGAAATGACCCAGAGTCTGATCCCCCTGATCCCTGCTTCACCTCCCAGGACGGACAATGTTCCCCAGAGGCCAGACCCTAATCCCTCAGCCACCACAGTCATCAAGGGAGTCACCGTAGCAGGACATTGAGCATGCACCAAGGGCTGGCAACCTGACTGAATGCTGAAAAAGAGTTGTTCTGCCCCAAATCCCCTTCGGGGCCGAGATTGCAAGGCACGAAAGGAGTGAATTAAGTAAAGGAGTGAATTAAGTAACAGCAGGATGGTTTTGCTCCTTCATGTCTAGGGTCACTGCTCCATCTAGTGTTAGAAATGTCCCTGAAGCAAGAACTGCCTCCCCATCAGCAGTGTCACCGCTGGGCAGGGACAGGCCAACAGCCTAGAAAACAAGTCAGTGAAGCCCTTTTGGAGGAACAAAAAGCCCTGGTGATTCTGTTCCCCTTGGGTTTCTCCTTTTAATTGCCAGGAGGAGCTGTCTCTTATCTCTTATACATCCCAAAGGCTTTGCCAGGTGATCTGCAAAGGGGCTGTGAAAGGAGCCGAAGTATCTGACTGTATCTGACAGTGTAGTGACCATATCTGTTCAAGTATAGGCAGTCAGTTTATTCCCACCCACATGGCATCTCATACATGACACCCTGATCTCCAGATGAAGTCACTGTGGTTCAGGGGCAATCAGGAAAACCCTCTGGCAAAGCATGTTAAGGGGAAAGTGCTGCCACAAAGTGGAGGAGTTTACTGTGCCCATGACAAGCAGAAATGCCATCAGTAGGGTTCAGAGTTATCAGGTTTTCCTTGTGAGAAGGCAGTTCGGCCTCTCTCCAAGGTATCTGAGCTTGAAAATAATATAAATGGCTTCCAAATTGTTTTGATAAAATGCTTGCAACAGGAAATTACACATTTCACAGAAATTTTAAAAATTATGGCATGGCAATGAAATTTTAATTATTTAGGAAGCACCTAGACCTGAGTTGCTTCCTAAATAATTAAAGAAGAGCCCCATCCAACCTGGCCTTGAACACTTACAAGGATGGGGCAGCCACATCTTTTCTGGGCAGCAACGCCTTGCTATGTCAGCAGATGGTGAAGGTTGCTGCTGCTGGAGTGCTGTTGAGGCCATGGGTGGAAGGAGACTCAAAGGTGGGGATGGCTGTGCTTAAGAGCAAAATCACTTAACACCAGTAGTTTTAGTAGTGATTAAACCATGTGCTTTGTTAGCAGCAATTAGGGCTACTGTTTGGGAGCAGGCTAGTTCCTATGTGCCATGAAGACTCACTCTGCCCTTTACTTTATTCCCAGGGAAGATGAAATGAAGGGAACATGGACATACATAATCTCTCCCATCAGCAGAATTAAATCCAAGACTATAGACACTAGACCCCTCCATTCTCAGAACACCATAATAAAACACCGTGGTTTCAGTAGAGCATCTGCTTCCACATATCACAGTAGTCACAGAATCACAGAATGGTTTGGATTGGAAGAGGCCTTAAAAGGTCATCTAGTTCCAACCTCTGATGCACAGGTAAAGCCAAACCTGTGCGGACCTAAGAGCAGTACATTTTGCACTGTCTGAGGAGGAAAATCACATCTAGAAGGATGTTTCTGGGTCACATTGCCTTGTCCTGACCAGATCCTGAATGGTGCATGAGCTATAATTTCCCCCAGCAGAGTTCCACTGCTCCCCAGATAATCAACCTTCCCAGTTTGTCCCAGCTAGTGGTGTTGTGGTGGTGGAGGATGCTGTACAGGCAGCAACTCCAAGCCCCAAAACACAGTTCAGAGCTCACAGTGGGAAATGGAGGCACACAGCAGTGTGATGGCTTCCTGGGGCCTGTGTAGCTGTCACTGAGCTGTTCCCTGGTCACCCCTGGCATTGTGACCTGCCCTGGGGATAGGACTGCCATGCACAGGAGATGATGGGGTAACCAGGGGGATGCTGGCATTACTCTCACATGGCAAGTGATCCTTAGCTCCTGGTGTCCTAGGGTCAGGAGTGAAGTAGTGAATTTTGGGGTCCAGGTGTCTAGTGGCACATGATGTATATCATTGCTTCTTGCTCTAGAAATAGGGAAAAAGGGAGGAAAAGCTTCAGGACTAGGGGCTGCAAGGGTCCCCAACCATTGCACAAGGCCTTCTGCACATCCCATCTCCTTGGCCCAGCCTCACAAACCTCCTCTCCTATCTGCCCTGATGCCACCAAGGATTTTATCCAGGTCAAGCCCTAAAGATGCTGCATCCAGCCAGGGCTGAATTTGCTTTTGGCTCCCTGAAGACAATTCCCCAGCAAATGGTTACTTCGAATGGGAGGTTTGCCCACAACGTACGATAGCCTACCCCCCTTGGGTATTTATATCAGCATTACACACTATGAATGCTTTGAGACAAGAAGTTACATAGAAAACACCTTTTGTCCAGCAACACAATCTTCTTTTTTGTTCCAAGGGGCCAAGATAATTGGAGCTGCAAGGCGCTACCTTAACACCCTTCTACCAGTCATGGACTTAATTCTGGGGAGAATAACTCCCCGCAGTTATTGCTATAAAGCAACACAGTGATTCAGAGAAACCTTTTCACTTGTTGATGCTGGGGGGGACGACCACCCAGGCGCCAGGAGGACAAAGCCACCCTCACACCCGCTGCGAGGGGCAGAGCAGACCAGGGCTGGGAGTGATGGATGGATGGTCCTGCAGTGGTTCCCCCTATCTCAGGACAGGGATGTGGCTCGGAGCCTCAGCCTGGCAATGCACATGCCCCACGCATTGCACAAGGACAAGGCACATGCAGAAGGGGAAGCTGGCATTGCTGGGGATTTGCTGGCTCCACGGCCAGTATGATGTGAAGGCAGCAGGCAAAGGGATTAATTTTTTAGGGGCTGCACATAGGCAACCACCCCCTCACTGCCACCTCGTCCCTGATGGCTGTGCCCATGCAGAGGCGTTTTTCAGCTAATGCATGCAAATCTATGTATATAGATACAGAGAAATATATATTAAGAGAAAAACATCAAACCTTTCTTTTTTATCCATCATTTCTTTTCTGCCCACGTGGAGTAGTGCTGAAGAGCCTCCCCTTCTCCTACCTCCTTGTCCCCTGTAGCAGGTCACACTTAGCTCCCTGTACCCTCCTAATAATAACTGCCCAGAAACATAAATTAGCTGTTGCAGAAGCATGACCATCCCAAAGGAGGGCTCAGCTGCATCCCTTGCCCTGGCTGTCTGGCTGCATTGAGCCCGATCCCCACACAGGGGATGCTGAACATGAACACACTGGCACCCCAAATGGAGAGAAAAGTTTCACCTCCCTCATTCTAGGGTCCAGAGGGCATCTCTGCCACTGCAGTCTTGTCTGTGTGGCCTTGGGCACATCACTTGTCCCTGTCACCCTCCAGTCCCACATTTGCACCAGGCACACGTCTGACCTGAGGGTGTAAGCAGGGGCTGGATGGCTGCTCCCATAGGGATTTCATCCAGTGTTTGGGAAGGGCATATTCCCATCTGACGCTAAACTGGGCTGAAATGAGCCCATGTACTGATAATCCTGTGGAGGGGACACATACCAACTATGTGAGAGCCCCCCCTGATTTGAGAAAGTAAGCTAGAAAAAGAAAAAAAAATAAACAGGAAAAGGGGAAAAAACAGGTTCATTAGGAAGCACAGACTATTAAAAGACTCTCAGATTTTAAGGGAATCACCACTGCAGAAAAATAAGGATAAAGTAGTCAGGCAGTGTCAGTCTGCCTATCCACTCCAGCTTTGAGACATTGCAATTCAGCTTCAGCACTAAACGCATGGAAGTCTCTGGGGTCGTTTGAGCACTATAGACCTTCTAAAATTTAATGTCTGGGGGAAGAAGAGATGTGCACACCAGTTCCACAAGGAAGGGGAAGGCTGTTCAACCCCTGTATTAGACACTGGAGAATCCACACAGGTTAACTCATCCGGACAACTGGGGCTTGACGTTTTGTTACTGAATGCAATGGCTATTAGTTCATCAATGGGGCATTTTGTGCAAGATCACCTCACCAGCACCCCGGATGCTGGGGCTGGGTGCAGGTGCTGCTCAGGACCCAGCAGGTCCCAACCACGGCGTCTTTGTAAACCCACTGCTGCCATCTGCTGCAAGAGACCTCCTTGGGAGCCAACCACAAATCAAATGGAGCTGAAAAACCTTTTCAGCGTCAGCCTTTCTGCTGCTGCATTTTAGGCAGGCCACTGTGCTTCAGCTTACCTGGGCGGGGGGGGTGTGTCTGTCCTGGTTGGAGTGTGAATTCACACAGCTTTGGGTTTCAGCATCAACTGCATCTTGAAATAGCTGGCATAGCTACGTTATCAAAGGTTTGTTCTTTTGAATGTATTAAAACACCAGGGGCAGCTCATCTGTTCCCGCTTCAGGAGGGAATAGAGAGACTTTCCAACGAGACAAGTCCTTCCCAGTGCGCATCTTAACTCATGGAAAGCAAAATGAGCAGAAACAAGATACACTTGATGATGTTTCTCCCTGGAGAAAGCAGTCAAAACATTCAGCTTTGGCATTTCTTGAACTGCCTGCTTGTTTTCATTTTTTCCCCTCTTTTCCACCAGTTTTCCATGGTATCCTACTTGATCTCAAGGCAGCCACACCCAGGATGTGCCCTCTGGTCTGGTACTGTGAGGAGCTGCCAGTCATTACTATTTGGTTTCAAATTTTAATTTTCTTGCTTTTGCTTTCATTTCAGTTTGTACAGGATACGGTAAAAATAAGGGAATAACAAAAAAGAAATGAAACAGCAAGAACCTCTCACAGAAAAGTCCTGCCTTTGCCCTGCTCTAATGCAAAGAGCGGCCGCAGCTGGATCAAGGACTTAAAAGCCATTAGGGACTTCGCTGAAACCAGGGGAGAAGCCAGCATCCCCTGAGCACCACCTCCTGTCTCCTGCAAGCAGGATTTGACCTGAATTCAGGGGCTTCCTTGGGTACCATGAGAGAAATCAGGATGTTGGTTTCTGGTTTAGCAGATGCCATGAGGACAAGTGTTGTGGAAAGCTATTTATTTCAGGACATCTTGGAGCAGCTGATGGAGGGATTTCAAGCCAAGGAAACTCTCTGCTGTAGTTTGTTCCTTGGAAAAAAAGGGATTTGAGCCCAGACTCCTCCTGGGAGGTATTCAGTGGAGCAGCTGAAGTCAGACATGGTCAGTCTGAGCTCCTCCACAGGAGCCAGCAGGTTGGACGAGCTTCCAGCACGACTCAGAACCTTACAGATGAACAGCTGCATCCTGTGATGGCCAGATGGTATGTTTCCTCACAGAAAGGCACAGTCTACACCCAAGGAGAAAGATCTTTCAGAGGACTGGAGCCTAGCAGAATAGGATTTTATAGCTGAAGAAATTCCAGGTGACATGTCCCATACTCACATCTTCCCCTCTGCTGAAGCCACAAGCCAACCTTCCCACCTGGAGCAGGGGAAAAAGATGTCTACAGGAAGACCTATCTCCATTCAGCTTTCATCTCTCTGTCCATCAAAGTGACCCTTCACAAAGCTATGTCCCTACCATGCTCATGCCATGCCTGAGGGCCAAGCCCATGATGGGCTCTGCTGGTTTCCAGCTGTACATAATCCACCAGGCAAGTGTAGCTTCTTTAGCTGGCTTATAATTACAGATTTCACACCTCCAGAGATGTGTGTCTTCAGATGCTGGATTCTGGCAACAAGTGGCTTAGGAGACCTGCCCCGCACCCAGCACCTTCATCACTGAGGGCCCCAAATCTCCTTTTTTTGCCAACTTTTTTCCATGCCTGCCTCTCACAAAGTGACAGGAAGAGGCACACAGTCCCCTCCAGCCTATCCATCTTGTATCATAGGGACCTAATCCAGGAACAAGCCCGTGTGGCCAGCTCACTTCTACCCCTGCAGAATAAAACAGGAAACCAACCTCTATTTTGGCTGCACAGGCATTAGTTTATTTTCACAGCATCAGCTTTAATTAGTGACCAGCATGTGCCCCTCAGACCACAGTCAGTGGATCAGGGAAGGGTGGAGCGATTTTGACAGCAGCAGCATCAGTGATGATGTTATCTGCTGGGTGCCCAGCTCCCACCCGGGTGAGTTTTCAAAGGTTACAGAGCTTATTATTAAAAGACTGATTCATTATATTGCCTTTGTAAATGCATCACGGGTATAGGCTTAAATGTTAACTGCAATCTATTTCTCGGAGATAAATCACAGCTGTTTCCCTAGAGATAAGTGTGCTGCACAAGCTGCAAATGTACAAGATTAACATTAGCACAGAATCACAGAATGGTTTGGGTTGGAAGGGACCTTAAAGTTCATCCAGTTCCAACCCCCTGCCATGGGCAGGGACACCTTCCACTAGACCAGGTTGCTCCAAGACCCATCCAGCCTGGCCTTGAACGCTGCCAGGGATGGGGCAGCCACAGCTTCTCTGGGCAACCTGTGCCAGGGCTTCACCACCCTCACAGGGAAGAACTTCTTCCTCAGATCTCATCTCAATCTACCTGATCTAGTTGAAGATATCCCTGATCATGGCAGGGGGGTTGGATTAGATATCCTTTAAAGGTCCCTTCCAACCCAAACCATTCTGTGATTCTATGATAAAAAGAAGCAGGGAATTAATTTGGTGGAGGACTGCTACCTCAAAGAGACGCAAAATGAGTTTAAATGATCCTGTCCGGCAGTGACTTAGGCATTTATCACCTTTTTACCTCCTTTCCATACCATACTTTTCTCCTAACCCCAAAGCCTTCTCTATGGTCCTTCTTCCAGCAGCCTCCTGACTCCTTTTGCTTTGCAAACCTTGCTGAAAACAGCTGAGGCTTTCTCTTGCACACTGGCATTTCTCACTCCTGCCGTTACACCACTTCTAGTTTTCCTGCAATGGTCACCCTTTGATTCCCATAAAAATGACGCTGGAAGAAGAATGTTCTTCAAGGTGAACAACCCAGAGCAGCCACAACATCTCGGGCAGTTTCACAGAAGCTGGACCCCAATAGCCGCTGTCTGGGTTTTTCTCTCCATCATGCAGGTGTCCAGTGGGGGTATGTGACCTGACACTGATGTTTTAATTAGACTGGTTTCCATCTTTCTCTAGCAAATGAAACAATCGCCGTCATTCTTGCAGGCGGTCAAAGTTCACTATGGGCCTGGGCTGTCTGTGACATTGATTGGCAGGTCCCAGGGTGACCCCCGTCTTCTCCTTTGACGCAAGTTGTCAGGTTTGGGCATATCAATTAGTGGCTGCAGAACTTAATGAGGTTTTGATGATGGAGAACAGCCAAAACTTCATTCCCATCCAGGAAAACACTGTGGTAATAACCTTGATACGTCTGGTGCTACATTTTCTTCTAGATCTCCATAGCAAAGTGACTTCATACGGAAAGCTGGAGCGCTCTCCTCTTTTACAGCTCATTAACTGGGAATCCTCACTGGAAAAACCCAAGGGTGACAGGACGCAATATTAGTGTTTCTGAGGTGGCAGCTCTGCTAGCAAGCCAAGGGATTTCAGAGTGCTGTGCTGCTAGAGGTGAAATATTTCAGCCGAGCATTCAGGTTTTCTGTGCACGGTTATTAGCAGAAGGATATGTGCCACATCAAATCCTACACAGCAGCATTGTACCCTGGTGATGCACAGACTGCTTTCTCTAATGGAGCTCTGTAAAACTGCACAAAGCTTTCTAAATGGAATGTTTTAATGCTCCCACCTTTTGCCTTTACGTTCGGAGAGCATCTCCCCTCCAGAAGAAAACTGAGGATAGCTCTGGCAGTGCCTGACGGGCTGAGGGTAGGAATAAGCAACGGAATATGTTTTGGCATTGCTGAACTGTCCATCCCAGAGAACAGATTGGTATCAGATACCAGACCCAACTCAGCACACCCCAGAACACTTCACTGGAAGGCTAGTGCTGCCCACAGAACTCAGTTGTATTGACTCAGGCTTGTCCACAGAGTTAGGCTGAGCAGGCTGAGCCCACAGAGAGCTGGACCATCAGTTCATACCTGTGGAGAAGGGAAGGCTGTGGGAAGATCATAGAGCAGCCTTCCAGTGCCTAAAAGGGCTGACAAGAAACCCAGAGAGGGACTTTAAATAAGGGCCTGTAATGACAGGACAATGGGAAATGGCTTTAAACTGACAGAGGAGAGATTTAGATGAGATCTGAGGAAGAAGTTCTTCCCTGTGAGGGTGGTGAGGCCCTGGCACAGGTTGCCCAGAGAAGCTGTGGCTGCCCCATCCCTGGCAGTGTTCAAGGCCAGGCTGGATGGGGCTTAGAGCAACCTGGTCTAGTGGAAGGTGTCCCTGCCTGTGGCAGGAAGGTTGGAACTTGATGGACTTTAAGCTCTCTTCCAACCCAAACCATTCTGTGATTCCAAGAGGACAGCAGTACTTTGTGAAGATAGCCCAGGTGCGTGCTCAGGAACACATTTCTACTGCTGCTGTAGGTCCCCAACACACTGTCAGACTTAACTGGGACTAGTGGTAACACTTCTACATTAGAAGTGCTCCACAGAGAAGATGTAGCCAGTGAGCGCCCCCTGATCACTGATGTTTGAGTTGCAGGGTCAGGATGAGCAGGTCACAGGGCATTTTGCAGGCAAAGCATCCTTCCAGTATGCATTATCCAACATGAATGCTGAGTAAATGAAGTGCTTGACATTGAAGTTATGTGGGGGGCACAGCAAATCTTTGCCCATCATCACAGGAGGGATCCCACTGGCTGAACGTGGACATCTCTGCAGCCCTCCCTCAATAGCTGATGGAGACCTACTGGAGGTGAATGCGTCAATCACTCCTCTTTATCTCCACTGACTTGAAGAAGAGCCAAAGGACTCGCTCAGCTGGGACATCTGCCCTGTAGCAGCTGAAGGGAGGAGGGATGGATAGATGACAGTAGAGGAACCAACTTGTCCTTTCTAATCTGTTTTCCCTGGGTACTAGAAGACATCACTGAGGCTGCTCAGAGCATCATCCTGCCGCAGATGGATGCAGCCAAGAGCTTTATCCACAGGTGTCAGCAATTAGCAACGCGGATGTTATACAAAGCTCTTCGCACCGAAGGTTACACTAGACACTGAGTCATGAAGTGAAGCTTAAGGAGGAAAAAGTGAGGCAGAGAGAGCTGCAGCAATTCACGTAACATCCCTGGGGAGTCAGTGTCATGAGCAGAGAGATCATCTGCTTCCTTTGCTCTCCCAAGCTTCAGGCCCACATCTGAGATGTTCTCAAAAATTCTCTGGCTGCGTGGGTCCTTCTGTCACCTAAGGCAGCTCTGAGTGGAGAAACCATGCTAAACTAAAAGCTCTTGATGCGAATATTCTTATTTTGATGCCCATCAAGCAAGCCATTTAGTTTAACTTGCTTTTCTCCCCATTTCCACCTTCCTTTTGCTGCCCGGATGGTAAAACATGAGCAGGAAGATTAGATCTGTCAGTTTTTCAATAGCCCGGGCCCATCTGTAGGTGACTCCAGGACCACAATTCCAAGGAATAATTACTATTTTTTTTTGGTAGATAAAAGTATGAAATGAAGGGGGTAGGATTTCTTAGCTTTTGTGAGTAATTGCAACGCCCACCTCAAAGTGAGAGACTCAGAGGTGAGAAATCCCCAAGCTGACAGCACAGCCCCATAGAGCAGGAGCTTTAAGGCAGCAGAAGACAGAGCAGTGATTGACTCTGGTGCCCTTCAGCCCCTTCTACATGGGTGCCCACCCCAGCATCACTCCAAAATACCCCAAAATGTCTTCACCATCACAACCAGGAGGGATCTAGTGACTGGATATCATTGCTGCCAGCTCTGAGGTCTTCACCACCCCTTGATACCAGACACCAGCAGGTTATCATCAAGCAGTAACATTTCAATACAGACAATTTGTCCACAGTGGGAGAAAACATTCTCTTGGAGGACCCTGGAGTCAGAGCAGATCCAGACTGTGGTATTCTTTCCTAGGGCAGATGCAGAAGGAAAAGCATCATTTGGGCAAGTGCTTGGTGACTCCTGGTGGTATTTTTATAACCTCAGAAAATTGCTTTACACAAACACTTTCTTTCAAAAGGCAGCGAGAACAGGGTGTAGCTCAGCCGGCGGATTCGTCATCTGAGGCTCCCAGTGGGGGAGAAAACTCTCCAGCTCCAAAGCAGCCGTCCAGGAACAGCCAAAGGACTTTCTGCAATCCCAGGAGTACCCAGAAAATGAACCAAGCTGCCCCAAGGGATCCCTCCTCATTTCATCCTTCTCCCACATGGGCTTTCACAGAGAAGAGAAAGCAAGCGACACGTCTGCTCTCTCAGCTGCAAACAAACCAAGGCCCCTTTCTTCCTATAAATGTCACGAATCACTGGGTGAAGTGTTCACCTTGCATCACGGCAGATATCATTAATGAATCAGACCAACAGGCCCAAATTTCTACTGGCTCCTCATGCACAGCGTCAATTCAGGTCCCCACCAAGACAATAAAAATGATATCCTACATCACAGAAAATACATCATCGATTATAATAATGAAATAAACCCCCCTTGACTCGCTTTGCACCCCAGCTGGCACCTCTATCAGTCAGATTTTTACTGGGGAGGGTAGGTGATGCAATGGTGGGATAAGCATGCTCTCTCCTCCCCCCAGCCCTGTGAGCTAAAGAAAGCAACTGCTCTGAGTTAAAAATAAAGCAAAAAGAGAAAAAAAAAAAAAAAAGAAAGAAAAGAAGAGAGAGAGGTTATTTTTAACCCAGATCAGCACCTGACCTGGTTCACCATCCCATCATGGAGCAGACTGGGCTGCTGCTGGACTCAGCTATGGCCAAGAGAGGATATGAGGATGGGGGATAAATGCATTAACAGGATTCTGCTGTCGTCTTAAGAGTAGCTTCCCTGTATCAGTCTATTCACACACAGAGCATGGCCTCCCAGCACACCTCCTGCCCCAGGGCTCACCCAAAATGTCTCCAAACAGCAGGAGCAGAGGCAGACATTCCCCAGAAGCCTCAAAGACAGGCAAATGCTCCTTTCCTTTCTCAAAGGTGTTGCTGAAGGATTAAAATCCACTGTGCATTTTAGGCTCAACTTGGTATCTCTTAAACCAGGTCCTGAAGGATGCTGTGCTCAACGGGGTTCACAACAGCCTGCACTGAAGGGATGGGGACATCTGCCATCCCAGTGGTAGCTGCCCATGCCTGGACACTGAGGCGGGCAGCAATCTGTTCACTGCAACAGTAATTCTCTTCCTGAAATCCCATTTGAGACAGATCAGCTTCTCCAATGTGGGGAAAAAAAAAAAAAAAGCAAACATTTGTTTTCTTGCCATGTTTTGCCTACTGTTAGACTACAGTGCTTTGGCTGATTTTTGACTGCCTGGGGAGAACTTAATGCAATTTATGTGCTTCCTTAAGTATAGTGATAATGATATTAACTCACACCCACTCACCCACAGGGATGGTACCTCCCTGGAAAACATGCAGGGCAGATCTCCCTTCCAGCCCAGGCTCCCTCCTGGCATTTCTTAGCCCTGTTGCTGCCATCCCTCTTGCATGTGACCCAATTTTTTTAGGAAAAGAAGCTTTTGGCCTCACATCCATCTGCCCTCTCTCGCCTCTGTATAATGTTTTCAGCTGCCAGGCAATTTCAACCCCATCTGATGTGGCGATGGAGGTCTTCAAGGTATTTGTTTCCTACAAGTGTTGGGGAAAATCTAGAAATAAGCAGTTTTCATGGATTCCTGGTGTTCTTCAAAACCCCTCTTCCTGCCTTTAATAAAGGAAGCATTTAGTATTTAGCATTTAGTATTTAACCTGAGCAGCACATGACCTAGATTTATCTTCACACAAACCAGAAAGGAAATAATCCCAAATTTACTGTGCACATGCACTAGCAGCTGTTTGTACACCAATCTCTTGAGCTTTTGAACAATATTATGTTTTTTTTCCATGTGGAGCTGAAAAATTGCTCTGTGTTCACCTATTCAACCCCACCCATCCATGGTGAAGAAATGAAAAGGCTTCTTCTCTGCATGGGGAAACTGAGGCATGGAGGTGATGGAGCAGCACCTGGCTGCACCACTCCATCCTGCGGGTCCTCTCCATTTCACCTTTCCAGTACCAGAAACAATAACATTTTCATCAAATTAGGTACTGGGAAAAAGTTCTTCCCTGTGAGGGTGGTGAGGCCCTGGCACAGGCTGCCCAGAGAAGCTGTGGCTGCCCTGAGAAGCTGTGACTGCCCCATCACTGGCAGGGTTCAAGGCCAGGTTGGATGGGGCTTGGAGCAACCTCGTCTAGTGGAAGGTGTCCCTGCCCGTGGCAGGCAGGCTGGAACTGGGTGAGCTTTAAGGTCCCTTCCAACCCAAACCATTCTGTGATTCTATGAAACCGTTTTGTCTCAAACTGAAGTGGTAGCAGAGCTGTCTGGCAAAGGACGTCTTTCCCCGTAGTCCTATTTTGGATAATGAGCCTTGAGGATTTCCCTTGCCTCTCTTTGTGCCTATGCAGTAAAGACGTCGATGCCCAGCCGACGCTGCTGAAGGCATGGAGCACACGGGCACTATCAGACGCCCATGAACCCCGCGCAGGGTGCACGGGTATCTCTCAGTGTAAGGCACGACCACCTCCCTGAGCACACAGCGCAACACATCCGCGTGGAATGGCTGCCGCACGCACCCCCGAACAGCCCAACACGAGCAAGCCAGCAGCGCGGTCCCTCTCCCGCCTTGGCAAGGGGCAATGCTGCACAGTGCCCATAAGGGCACTTCGCCGGTAGCGGAGAACGCACGATGCGCACGCACCGTGGTGCACCATGCGCGGTATCCGGTGCACGACAGACGACAGCACTACAGACCGAGACCCGCTACACGACGCGCTCCAAGACCGCACGTGCCCCGCCCACATCCGGTCACGAGCATGCTGGGCAGTGCACGGCGGGACGGTAGGGGGCGTGGTTTCTATGGAGGCGTGGCCAGCGCTCGAATCCCGCCCGCCTATGCAGGGAGCCGTGGCCCCTCCCATTCCCGCCCTCTTAGCCCCGCCCCCCTGCTGCCCTCCTCGGTTACCCATGGTGCCGCGCGCGGGGCTGGCACTGACGTGGCCGGCGAGTGCCGCCATCTTGTGTTCCTGGGCAGAGAGCGGCTGAGAAGGTGCAGGGGGGGAGTCGACTCCGAGCGGGACGGTGCGAGGACAGACACACACACTGCCCGGGGCAGCAGCCGACGCCGGTGGGTTCACTCACATCTTCCCCTTCCCTCCTTTCAGCCCCAGCCCGCCGCCGAGCTCCCCCGCCCACAACCCCGCGGCCGCCCGGGGAGGCGGCGGCCCGTGTCAGGGTGTGAGGTGCCGCGGCCTTGGCGCTGAGAAGAGTGGGCGGCGGGCACTGGGGGAGCGGGCCCGGTCGCTTCTTCACATCCTTTTTCTTCCTCCCACCCCACTGCGGCTGCCGGCGGGAGAAGGAAGCCAGACCGCAGCGCAGGCCTTGGGGAGCGGCGGGCCTTTTGCAGGGGCGCTGCCCCATCCGTTCCCCTCCATCACGCCTTTGGGGTTGGGTGACTGGGCCAGGGCGGGAGGGGTGCCAGCCCTATCGTTTCGTTGCCGGAGAGGCGTGGGCTGGGACTGGAGAGGGGGACCGCGCCGACCCCCTGCAGCTGCATAGGGCCCGGCACCGCTCCCCCTATCGGAGGAATTAGACGGGATGGGCTGCTCTCCCCAAACTCTCTCATTCCGGCCTCTGCCCCGCCCGTGAACGGGTCTGGGGAGGGAAGTATTTCCTCGTTTTCCTTTCCCCCAAAACCCTCATCGTAGCGGACCTCAGAGATTTGGTAGCGCTGTTGGGAAAAAGAGGCTTGAATGAAGCTTGTATGAGAGAGGTTTTTTTCAACTAAGCCCTTGGCTAGCTGCTGAGTAGGGCTTTCTGCTGTGGTGAGGGGGTGATGGCAAGAAGTCGAGCGTTAGCCTGGAGCAAACTGTGTGCTGTCCATGGCTTCGTTTGATGGTCTAAGAGATCAGTTTTCTTTAGCGTAGCAGCTCCCGGTGGGGATGATACTATATTCTGTCTGAAAATACTATATCCCGTCTCTGTGAGTAGTTAACGTGATACTTCAGGCTGATAACCTCTGTTTGATAGAGGGATCTGCGACATATGTGAACCTTTTCACTGAGTATTTACCCCAGCAGAGCACAACTAAAATTCGGCTGGGTCATAAAACTGCCTAAATGTTGTGTTTGACATTGACCTTGTTGCTTTGCTGCTAGTCTCTTGCCAAACCAAATTCCACAGGTTGATTAGAATTGTATTCAGCAGTCTTGTTTTGAAATGTAGTTTTGTCAATTACTAAAATGTGAACTATTTATATAATACTTTGAACTCTTGTTTTGCAAGCCGCAAGGCTTACAACACCCTTTCACAGGTTATTCCGTTAATCTTATTTTTCAGGCAGAGAAACCAAGTCAAAGTAAATTGTCCAAGGTCGTTTAGCAATATCGTTATATTTGCTACCGATTTGGAGCACATCTGCAGGTAAAAAGAACTGTAGCTGAGCCAGAGGATCGCTGCTTGGCTTTTGTTCATGGGTTTTATAATCATACTGTCAGTGTAAGTGCTCCTAGTGTTAGGAATATAGAAAGGGATTCTCCAAAAGGAAAGTTTACAGGGTTGGTGTGATGCCACTGACTTCCTCTGTTAAAAACATGTCTGCAGTGCTTGAGAACCCTGTTGGACTGCTTTCCCTGTTGTAGTAATTATATTGGGTGAAAGGGTGAGGAAACTTGCCTCACTTGAACCTTTTAAACTCAGTTGCTTTGCCAAGTTTATTGAAGCTTCTCCCGTGGTAGAGCATCAGGGGTAAAAATGTGTCAAACAGATCTGTTGCTCAGAAAAGCCGTTGCTTCTGCCGTGGTCTCTGATGTATTTAGTAGGTGCTGGATTGTGTTAAGAGGCAAACACAAAGTCAGTCCCCGATGGTCTGAGACATTTGCTGAATTTTTAAGATTGCCTAGTTGTGAAATAGTTGGAATCTGAAAAGGGACTGGGCAGGGGGTGGTGCAATTTTGCTCGGTGCGCATAGTTTCCTGTGTGTGCTAAATCACACTGACCAAGCAGGGGGCAGGACTAGTCACAGCTTTTCAAAGCAAACAAAGTGTGTGTGGGAGTAGGGGGCTGGATTCTAGTCCTTGTAATTCAGCAAATTCTCATGTGTGCTCCAGTTACATCTGTTTGAAAGCCTGCTTTAAGCAGTAGCATTTCTACATCTCGCTGAGGCACTATTATCAGATAACCTATTGGTTGCATTAACTGGTGGACGGAGGAGAAGCTCACAGCCCAAGATTCCAACTGAATTTGCAGTGGTGACATTTAAAGAACCATCTTTCTTTAAAAAGAAAAGATCTCTTTAGAAATAAAAGCTGCTGATATGTGTAAAGATGGACTTTCAAGCAAGAATTTTGATGGATTTCAGCAGCCTTTAGATTGCCGGACAGTGGGTAAATGTGATTATATGTTAACTTCTGAAAAGGAATAGTTCTGATTCTTTTTTTAGAAATCTCTTGGAAGTTTTGCTACTGGAATGCTACAGAGCTTGTATTAGAGCTAGCATTGTCCTCAGCCATTATTCTCTTTTCTTTAACTGATGAGTAAAGAAGTTCATAATCAGCTTCCTTACTACAGCAGCTGTTTTTCTGTGTTATTCAGCATGGTTTTTTTCTTTCTGCTTGCGAGTATCCAGTTTTATTTCTTGTTTCTAACACATGCAAACATTGAAACGTTGACTGTGGTACTACTTCTGCTGACGTTTCAGTTCTAATAAAACTCCCCTGTCTAATATAGCTCTTATTCATACACTGATTTTGTAGCAGTGACTAGCTGCGTGGGCTCTGCTTTGACAAAAATTGGCCAAAATTGACCAAAAGCCAATTTTATTACCAAAGCTCTCATGTGAATTCTTGCTGTTTCTACTATGAGTCTAAATGTTGACTTACTGCCCAGTCAGTGGGAATGAATAACAGGATATTTGGCTTAAAACTGAAGATTTTTAACTTGTGAATAGTTCAGCCTCAAAAAAAAAAAAAAAAAAGCAGTGTTTATTTGGAAAGAAATAGCAGGTCCTCACAGCAGCAAGTACCCACTGTTGAACAGGTGAATATGAAGTCTTAGTCTGTACTTGCGTGTCGCAGCTACTTCAGTGGCACCTCTTTATTTCCTGTGCAGCTACAGGCAGACTGCAAGGACGTGATGGATGTGCTTTATCTAAAAGCATGAACAGTAACAGCTCCAGTACTTTTCCACCTATCCTTTAAATAGAATATTTTTCTCACTAGGTATGAAATAGAAGTAGCTTGCCCCCCTCCTTGAAGGTGAGAATAAAGGAATAACTGTAATGTGAGGGTGGTGAGGCACTGGCACAGGTTGCTCAAAGAAGCTGTGCCCCCATCCCTGGCAGTGTTCAAGGCCAGGTTGGACGGGGCTTGGAACAGCTTGGTCTAGTGGAAGGTGTCTCTGCCTGTGGTAGGAGTTTGGAACTGGATGAGTGTTAAGGTCCTTTCCAACCCAAACTGTTCTATGAAACCTGATATTTTTGAGTATGAAGCCAAGCAACCTGCCATCTTTGCTTGATACCAACTCTTTGTTTTATTCTGACCAGTATTTTAGGAATTCTTGTGGCTAAGAAATAGGCCTGACCCAAAAGGAAAGTTTTCTCTCTTTTGCCCTTGTTTTGATCTTGTAAGTGGAAATATTTTCTGTTTTCCTGTGACTGACCCCAGTGCTCTCAAGAGAATATTACAGCATGTGGAAAATGCGCTATCTGGGTAATGTGTATAGACAGCAAGATGTTCAACCTGCTTAGGTTGAACGAAGGTGCTTCATAAGGAGCAGCTCTCTGTTGGATTTTCTTTCACCTGGCTTCTTGTTTGCAGTTGATTTATCCTCTGTCTGCATTGAAAATGTCGTGTGCATTGGGGCACTTTTTAGTTGGTCACTGCAAGCCTTTGGTGGCCAGCCATGCCTCATCAGATGCAAGTGTATTTATCTTTTATTCTACGTGATGCTTCAATGCCACTACCTTTCCTCAAACCTGTCCTAAAACCTTTCCTAAAAGACATAATTTAGGGCACCTTTTCCATCTCGTGCTTGGGGGAAAATTGTCATAGCGGTAGATTTTGATCTCTATTTTCCTAGTTTTGATGGGTACAACTATAAGGAAATTGGGACTTAACTGTTAATGAATTGCACTGAGAAGAGGTTCTTGGAGTGGCCTTTATTACAGTGTTTTTTAAGTCCAAGGTAATCCCCTGGTGAAGAAAGAACCTGGCTTACTTGTTAGCTGCTTTTAAATTTTGCTTGTAATTTATGCCTAGCAATGTTAGTATAGTCTAAAGTAGCTCAAATAAAAATTATTTAGGCTAAATTCCACTGTTAAGGCCCCAAAGTTAAAGGGCTTGAGTTAATAAGTAGTCATCTTTCACTCAGGTTATCAGCTGTGGAGGGTCAGCAAACAGCTTCTAAAAATAGTTAAATATAACTCTACTGGTATAGCTGTATATTGGGCCACTCTGGATATATATAAAGAAGTTTTTTGACCAAGACTGGCTTTCAGATTTTGCTGTAACAGAACACTGCACTTTAGTCTGTAAATAAATTACTTCAAATTCCAAACAATGCAGCTGTCCTTAATTGGCTGTGGCTGCTGACTGGTAGTATAAAGTACTGCAGCCCTAGAGGAAGCCTAAATTTTATCAGTGTCTTATTCTTGTTGGATCACGTCTCGTATTCTCTTTTAAATCACGCTTTATATTGTGAAGAACAAGCTGCCAAGTTAGATTTGCACTTTAAATTATTTGCCAGTTGTTCTTGCATTTAACACCAGTAACAGCTGTTGAGCTTGATTTTTTTTCTTTTTTTTTTCTTTTCGTTTTTAAGAAAAAGCTTTCTCATTTCTTGTTTGCACCGTGGGTTTGGTGATCCTTTGTGTGAATATTTTGCTTTTCTTGACATTTAATTTTAAACTTTCTAGACTGCTATGAAGTAGAAACATGATACAAGCCAGTTAGTGATAACTGACTAGATTTCAAGTCAGTATTGTGTTGGGTTACTTTAGACCATACTGTCATCACTAGGCATAGAGTACACACAATTTAAGAGTAGCTAACAAATACACCAGGTGCTTTCTTCACAAGGGGATTATCTTGGACGTAAATAACAAATTGATCAATTTTTATTCTCCTTTGACTGATAAAACTGGGGTGTTAATACCAGGCTAGGAATTCTGAGGTTGGGGGTTTTCTAATTGTATTAGAGGTGGAGTTAATGCTTAGGCCAATGTCAAGTACACTTCCCTTTAAATGGAGACATGCTCTTTGTAGTAGATCAGTTGTCTTTGTAAGCGCACCAGTTTTACTTGCCATAGATGTCTAACCAAATAAAACAAGGTGCAGAAAGCTACTAGGAAAAAGCTTTTTGGTAAACTTGCAATTGCTAGGGGTGCTAGCTTGTGCTTTAGCATTAGTATTTTGACTGATTTTTATCTGCGTAATGTGGTATGTCACTGGTAGCAGCACCATGTTTGTCTCTCCTTGAAACAGGCGCTTAAACCAAGATACAAACATCCTAGGGAGACATAATTCCAGAGGCAATAGATGCCTTCTGTGCCTCTATCTTGCTGTGCTGTGCAGAGAGGAGACAGAGAATGAAGTTTTCTTGACTTGACTTCATGGCTGCTGATATTTTTTTGGCTACAGATTGACAACATGATTGTGCCCAGCAACTTTTTGGTTATTCCATTTGATAAATTTTGAGTGTTATTTTTTTCACCGTGGGAACCTTACATGATAAGTGCTGGTATGTAGAAGCTAAATAAATGTATTTCTGTACTGTAGGTGTAATTTAACTAAGTAATGCATATGGCATCCTCTGTCTCCGATTTTGTCTGCTCTGGTATGTTTAAAGAAACGATGTGAAGCTGAAATTGTGGCGTTTTCCACAATTCCTGGCTTAGGGAAGTTTAATCACTATGTGGTTAACAAGAACTTTTCCAGAGGTGCAAAATTACAGTTATGCAGAGTCTTCAAGATGTAGTTGTACTTGTAGTTGTCTCTAATGTACTGCATACCCTTCTGGTCATAGTTCTGCAGGGTAGCTTGTTAACTAACAGCTCATCCAAGAAGTGCATTTGACTTCTCAAGATAAGCAGTCTGAATGAAATGACATTAAAGTGCATTAACGTATGGTTAAATATCAAACGCTGCAGAAGATTAAGTGTTGAATAATCTTCAGCCTTGAGAATATTCCTCAGAGCTTTTATTCTAACCACCTGCAATTAATAAAAGCAAATTCCAGTTCTTACTCACGGGCCCTCATGCTTTAGCAGACACAAGACTGCCTGCTCTTGCAGACACTCTTCATTTTTAACTCACTGAGCCTTTCTGAAAAAGGCTGCCTGTTCTCCTAATTGCTTATCTAAATGTATCACTTACTAGAAAACAAGCTGCTGAAAAATACCTTGTTTCCTGAAGCAAAACTGCAGTCTTACCAGTGAGTGTGTGCCTTGCTATTTACCAATCTTACTTGAACCTGCCTAACAGGTTTTTACTGCAGTGAGGATCTTGAGGTGGAGTAAACTAGTTAAGGTGTGCTTCAGGGCTTTGATAGCCAGGGAGAAACAAGTCATACGGGCAGTTCAGTTTTGGGGTGATCTAGGGGCTTCCTTTTCTACAAGCTGATGTTGTACAGAGAGCACATGCACACTAAGCACTGCAAAAATAATCTGCTGTTGATTCAAATTGTTCCCCTTCATACACTTCCTACTTAGCCATATAGATGCCTCTTCTGAAGATGTGCTGAAGTACTGCAAGCACCTCACAAGCCATAGTCTTTTTATGTTTCCAGGGATTTTATTGAACTTGGACTTCTAAAATGATTGGTGTAGCTATTACTGACAACATTTGGGTTGAAGAAAGTTAAGCTTCAGTATAGCATGTAGGCAATATATTGGCAAATCTTGATACTGTGAGTGTTGAAGATGCCTGAAAAGTAAGAGGATTGCTTAGTTAACCTAAAAGGGTCTTAAATTTTCTTGTATTTTCAGACTGTGTATGTTCTCATAGTCCAACTAGTGGACTGATACGAGAATTAAAGTAAGCAGATTCAGATCTGAAGTACAGCAGAAGTAATCTCGTGATCTCTCAGCTGAGTTGTATTAATGGATGCCAGCAAAGTCCTGGGAAGCAGCTCTAAACTGCAGCAGCAGTTTCTGCTGTGATAGTGTCTGTGATGTTTGATGGCAGGAAAAAAGCAGAGACCTGATGGCTGGTCACAGATGTGATGATGATTTGGTTGGGGGTTTTAATGATACTGAGGAAGGAACTTGAGGTACTTTGCTTAGATAATAGGAAGTAAGGAAATACTGGCAGGGACAGTGTAGGGAGAGGAGCGTAATGGGCAAACCATGGGAGTATGATTTTCTGTGGCAATAGGTTAACGTGATTTTAGCTGCTGGTCAGAGGATGGTGAAGATGGAGACCCTCTCTTTTGCCCCGGCAGTATCTTAACAAGTCAGTGGTGGGAACCACAATAGTTTGTTGCAGTTCAGCAGATGGGTTTCACCTAGTATCTTTCTTTTAGACAGCAATGATTCTGCTACTTTCTATTCAGCATAACACACTTGGTTTACAGGGGGTGGGCTGTAAACTACACTTTACTGCCTATAAAAATAAATCAGACTTTATGCAACATCGCCTGCCCTGGAGTAGATAAGTTACAGAAGTGGTTTGGACAGTAGGAATGTGGAAGAAAACAAGAAAATGGAAACAAGTGCTTTAATGTATCTTATCTTATTTTTACTTTTTGTGGGGGAAAAAAAAAAAGTGGGGAGGAGAGGAGTATAAAAACAGTGGTTATAAAGACTTCCTCAGTGATGGAAGGCAGACTTGACCTGGAAATAGCTGGCAGGAAAACAAGGATCTAATGGGATTCACTACTGTTAGTGCAAAGTGTAAGCAACTTGTTCAACAGACTATGACTTTTCCAGGGTGTGGGAAGATGCCATGAATTTAAACACTAAGGTTTTGCTATGTTACTACTATTGATCAAAGCATTTAATAACCTTTTATGCTTTTAAATATGCAGAAACAAAATAAGTTCATTCTTTCACAGGGCTTCTTAAGGTTCTGTTGCTACAAAAGTTCTTATGGTCATTTTGGAGCGTTACGAGAGTTCTAGTAAAAGGATATGGTTCAACCCTGACTGTTGCTTTTCAGGCAAAGTACAAGATAGAGATGACATGAGAGTGGCCGGACAGAGGAAAGCTCTACAGCCTTCCTCCCCTCCAGCCCTGCAAGAGCTGCTGTTGTGGGCTGGGGAGTGAGATTTCCTGCTGTGTGTGTGTTCTGGATAAATGGGAGCTCTAGCAAAACTGTTTTCTCTACTTCCTAATTAACTTTCCTGTTTATACAGCTTTCATATATTCAAGTGGGAGTTGAATATTCATGGTTGTGCTACAGAAATATGAAGGAAATGGTGGAATAATAGAACTTTTAAACCTTGCGTTTGGTTGTAATCCTCAGGCTACGCTGTCTGGCTTACAGAGGAACTTAGTTTTCAAGTTTTGATCGCATTGACCGTTAATCATGTGAAATAAATGAAACTTTGAGTTGAGTTACTTCAGCAAGTTGAAGTGGTGATGTCATTCAGGAGCTCTGGAGTGGACTCTGACCTTCCCTGTGGAGCTTGAGCTTCTTGTGCTAAGACATGTGACTTGGTTAACGTTAATGCTGAAGTTTTGGGTTAAAAATTGCATCCAGCAGAGCTTCCTGAGAAGAGCAGAACTGCTTAGACCTTTCCCAGAGTAGAGTGAGGAAGTCAGACTTAACACATCCCTAGCAGGGCGCTAAATGGAGCTGGACAGATTATTGTTCTTTGGTTCAAAGCTTGTTTTAATGGTCTTAAATATGTATTTTGTAAAGTCTGTTTCAAGCAAGGATTTTGCTTCAGGCACAGAGCTGCATTATGAAATACAGGGTGTCTTCAAGAGATGATTCAAACTTCATGTTACATTTAAAATTGTGTGATTTGGTTTACAGGAAGCCCATCCTTTGACTGTTAACACATCTTGGCTGTATGTTCTTCTACTGTCTTAAGCATGTATTTTCAGCTGGGCTCAGTCTTTTTAAGCTGACATCTGAGAGTTTCCATCAGTAGAGGGGTGAATCACTATCACCATGTAACATGCTCATCTGTGCCTCGCTGTAAAGCTTTCAGGCTGCTTCTTCATCATGCTTTATATGAGCAGAATAATTGTTCTCTTGGTGACCTCAAACTGTAAACCGTGTAGAAATAAGTTTAGAAAGGCAGGAAATTTGTGGTGGGGTGAATCCTGTCCCAAGGGCACGGAGAGTGTCTCTGAGAGCTGGAATGGATAGGTAGTTCCTCCAGTTCCTAAACAGGAAGCTCCTGGTGATCTGAATCGCTTCTAAGTGTCCAAGCAGAAATGTTGGCAGTGAAGGAAACAGCATTTGTTTCTAAGACATTATCTTTTAATGTGGCTATTTTTCCATAGTTTCAGTAAATGTGGATTTGCTTCCTAGAGGTTTCATTTCAATGGTATTGTAAGTAATACTGCTTTTTATTTACGTCGTCTTCACAGGCTGTTTCCTCAGGGATTGAGAGGAAGGAAGCTGTTTTGAGTAGGAGAGAATCCAAGCTATATTCCGTATTTCCTTCACAAAAGAAGGACCAGCTATTGGTGTGCTGAGTAGCAAAGAGATGAGCACACATTTAAATCTTTTTAACTGCAGGTTGATTTTTTTAAAAAGTGTATTTTCTGGCGACACTTTAGACTGCAGATAAATTATCTCATGACTGTGTGGGACAAAAAGTACCTGAAGCGGTCAGCTGTGTTGAAAGCAAACCATATATTCTGGAAACAAAAGTTTGAGAACAGCATTTAATACTAAAACTTCTGAAAGAATAGCTGAAAGATTTAAAGGACTCAAAGTCATGTTGTTTTATTAGCATTTTATTAGTTTTGGTGTATCTGTTCCGTTTGTATTGCTTCAGTGAGAGGAAAAAACATGTATGATAGTGTCTGTAAAGGATGTGTATTACCTGATATTTTTGTTGGTGGTTTCTTTAGTCAACCCACAGCCATTGGTAACTCATGAGTGATACTTTGATCTTTTTCCTCTAGACTTCACTGGCCAGTGAGAACCTATCTCAAGCATGGGAAATATTTTTGCTAACCTCTTCAAAGGCCTTTTTGGCAAAAAAGAAATGCGTATTTTAATGGTTGGTCTGGATGCTGCAGGAAAGACTACTATTTTGTACAAACTTAAACTTGGTGAAATAGTAACTACTATTCCTACTATAGGTAAGTTGTGGGTTGTTTGTGGGTTTTTTTTGCTTAACGTTTTTATAGGTGCTTGCTTTGAGATTTGGGTCTTAACTGTTTGCAGCAGTATCTTATCTTGGTTGCCACTCTGCTGATTTAAGTAACCTGGCTGTCAGAAAAAAGAGTTGCTAAAACCATGGTATGGAAATGGCACAGCCTGATGTTCTGGTATGAGAGGAGGTTTACAACGTCATGCAGGGTTAGGACAAGGGGGAATGGCTTTGAACTGACAGAGGGGAGATTTAGATGTGATCTGAGGAAGAAGCTCTTCCCTGTGAGGGTGGTGAGGTGCTGGCACAGGTTGCCTGGAGAAGCTGTGGCTGCCCCATCCCTGACAGTGTTCAAGGCCAGGTTGGATGGGCTTGGAGCAACCTGGTCTAGTGGCAGGGGGTTGCAACTGGACGGTCTTTAAGGTCCCTTCCAACCCAGACCATTCCATGATGATTTTTTGAGGGTGACTGCCTTATCAGAGACATACCTTATTTGTAGCCCTTAAAGCTCATGGGGTTTTGATGAAACGTAGTTTGCTCTGCATTTTGTAGCTGCTTGGATAGCAATTAGAGCTGTTGTTTGTTTTTTTTTATTGCAGTGAGGGTGGGAGGAGGAGCTTCACAGAACCCGTGTTTGTCTGCTTCGAGGTCTTCAGTGTAGAATTCTGCTTATTTATAGTAGATTTAAATTTTGAGATAACTTTTTAAACATTAACATTCTGAGCATGACTAGGTAAATACAATAGATCCAGGGCCACCTATGTTTAACTGAGACTTTTGCCACAATTTCTCTCTCAGGCTTCAATGTGGAAACAGTAGAATACAAGAACATTAGCTTCACGGTGTGGGATGTAGGTGGTCAGGATAAGATCAGACCACTCTGGCGCCATTATTTTCAGAACACACAAGGTGAGTCCAAATGCAATTTAACCAGGTTTCCAGAATCCAAAAGCTTTTTTTAATGTCCTTGCTAGGATAATTCTGCAAGTTTCTTGAGGGTATGTGGAAATATTTATTATTGTTAAGGGTGTGTTTGTGTGCTGGTCTGGTTCTTCTGTTAAACTAGCCCAGGTTCAAAGAGGGATGGGAGGAAATCTAGAAACCAGTCTTCCTTGTTCATCTGACTCAGAGCAAGTTCCAAATTCTGCTTTTCTTCTGTAAGCGTCACAGCTCTCTGCCCTCACTTCAAAGTCTTTACTACAGGCTTTAACAACCCTGGGAACTGAGAGTTTATCACTTCTGCTGCTGCTGTGCCTTTATAATGTGCATTCATTTGAGTCCTGTCACAGGATTTCAAGAGTTGCTACTCACTGGAAAATACTAAGTGGTTATGTAGTTGAATCATACACTTTCCAAAAATGCAAATGCAAACTAGCACTTTCTTTCACCAGCTTTCAGCAAGAACACATTCTCTCAGACATGAGATTACAGTAATAAGAAATCTGTGTTCTTCTAGTAATAGTGTTTTGCATTAATTTATCTTTAAAGCTTAGCTCTGACCTCCAGAGGTATTTATCATTTGTAAATAACTTCTGGTATGTGCTTTTTCTGATTGTTTGCTTATTTCTAGGTCTGATTTTTGTGGTTGACAGTAATGACAGAGAACGAGTGAATGAGGCCAGAGAAGAGCTTATGAGAATGTTGGCAGAAGATGAGCTTAGAGATGCTGTTTTATTAGTGTTTGCTAACAAACAGGTATGCCCAGAATGATGTCTTGCTTGTAAGAACTCTTGGAAATGTACAATATACTTGTAAGTGCTAGATGTTGAATGTAGATGTTTGGGGCTTCACTGTAATAATAGGTAAGCTCTCAGTGACTGTCCATTCAGTTCTGTTGAAGACAGCAAGCCTGTAGATTGAATTACCCTGTTCCCATCTGCAGGAGTATCTTTCTTAGCTGATAGAAACTTGCATTCTCAGTGTTGGGAAGGCATTCTACTAGTTTATTTTTAAGGTTGGCTTGGCTCAAGTACAGCACCTGCCCAAACTTCCTCCAAACAGAGATGAAGGGCAGGATGCCAGAACCTCCCTGAATTAGTCAGTTGGGGTGTTGAGGGGCACTGCTCGTGATGGTGGAAGCACTCTGCTTTTAATCCATTTGTGTTGACCTGTGAGCTGAACACTTCCAGGCCACAGAGTGAGCTGAGAGATCTGCCCCTTACTGCTTGTAAGGGCCTTGGTAGCTTAAACCCAGAAGTTGGCCTTAAACAGGGCTGGTAAACTTCCGGTAGGAACAGCATCCTGCACAGCCGTCAAGCACACCATCAGCAGTTTTGCTGACAACACTGAACTGTGTGGTGCAGCTGATGTGCTGGAGGGAAAAGGGATGTCATTCAGAGGGACCTGTGTACGCTGGAGGGGAGGACAGTGCACTAGCACTACTAAGCCGAGTACTACTTTATGTTAAAACTTGACCTTAAGTCATATCTGCAGTCACGAAAAAGAAAAAAGAAACACTTTCCTGAGTGGAAAGTGAATGAAATGGCCTTGAATTGTAAGCAGTTCAGGGTCAGCACTAAGGGGCCTGATGAGTTGATCCAAATGTCAGCTGTCTTCCTTCTGTTTTCTGAAGAGAAATATTCTGTAGTACGTGCTTTTGATGGTGTTGTTCAGCCTTTGACACTTTTGTCAGTAGAGGGGAAATAGCTCGAGTATAGAAGTAATCCACCAAGGTTTTCTTAAAGAGAAGTTCTAAGAGCTCTTAAAACTTTCTTCTTAAAACTAATGATCAAAAACAGCTGAGGGAGGTGGGCATTTCTTCCTAGTGAGTAGGGGAGAAAATGACTCTTCTTCCTTCCCTCAGGACCTGCCAAACGCGATGAATGCAGCAGAAATCACAGACAAACTTGGACTGCATTCTCTTCGTCACAGGAACTGGTATATCCAGGCAACCTGTGCTACTAGTGGAGACGGTCTCTATGAAGGACTGGACTGGTTGTCCAATCAGCTCCGAAACCAGAAATGAAACCATAAATCTTCCTCTTCCCTCTTTTTCCACCCTTCCCTCTTATTTCCTCCTATTCGCCCTTCGCTTTACTCTAATGTGGCAAACTGTGCTACTTTGTGGTATTGAGTGCCGGAAGCTGTTTTCATTTCTTTTGTCACAGTATATATTGCATCATGCTGTAAATGTGGCAAATACAAGCCTGAAAACAGTTAGGTTTCTTATTTAATGTAAATAGTTTTTGTTTCCAATGAGGCAGTTTCTGGTACTCCTATGCAATATTACTCAGCTTTTTTATTGTAAAGAATCAACTCACTGTTTAGTACTTGGAAGGGATTTCAGTGGGTCAACACAAGGGTTGCCAGTGGTCCTCGTGCAGTAGAGCTGTATACTATCTCGGCTGGGTTGTGAGCTCTGTGAGATCGATTTTGGTGGTTGGTTTTTAACCTGAATTCTGTATTTTTTTAAATAGTCAAGGAAAAGTAAAAACACTTCAACATACCAACGTTTGACGTAGCTTCTGCTGTTGTAGCTCTGAGTGATGACTTTTGATTCTTTCGAGATGGTGAAGCAACGATCGACACCCAATTGGCTTCATCTGGTTAAAGAACAGATCATAACCAGTACATCTCTGGCTCTTTCTGTAGGTCACAGTGTGTGCTCATATTTGTTCATAGATTTGTCAGATCTGGTTTAGATGAGCTTTTGCAGACTCATGCTAAACATCTGACTTTCAGTTAAGGTGAGGTTTATCACTTCCATTGAACTTGAAATAATTTCCAGAAGTCAGCATTTTGTCGTATTTTTCACAAGTGTTTTGTACTTTTCATGTGTGTAAACCACTCCAGAAGGCAAACCTTTCCACAGAAAGCACAGCCTGTACTAGTCCTAAGCTCTAGAGGCAGAAAGTACTGTACTTAATGCCAGAATTGCCATGAAAAACACCAAACATCTATGTATAGTGTCTAGAAAAAAAAAAAAGCATGAGTTTGGAGAGTCATTCCACTCTAGAAGTATTCAATCCCATTTTGGAACAATCCCATATCTGTATATGTGTGAAAACCCTTGGCATCCCTCATACTGCAAGGTTCAGATTTGCCATCAGAAAAAAGACCTTTTCTTTTGTATTTTGATAAAACACTGAAGAAGCTGGAGCTGTTAAACTTTAACTCGAGGAACTATCAGAACTGGTTTATTTAGTGTTGTGGAAACCTTTATTGCTTTCAATACACACTTAGTAATCAACTGTTTTGTATACTTGTTTTCAGTTTTCATTTCGACAAACAAGCACTGTAATTAAAGCTATTAGAATAAAATCTCTTAACTATTTCATGGTTTTTATGCCTTGCTGTTCATTTGATCATCTTGGCAGAATCATAATGAAATACTTGTTGAATAAAAAGTTTCATGAAACTTGCACTGGTATCATGTTGTTTTGTATCATCATCTTTGTACAGTACCTGTTGCTGGATTAACACTCACCCAACCAGCGTTTTGCTGTGTCAGTTTGCATGAGAGTTTCAGGACATCTCCTGTGTTTCCCAAATCTGTCATTCCTGGTTGGACTCATGGAGGTGAAAAGGTGGGTAGCAGTTCTCTGGTCTTGCTGGCTGGTTGATGGTTGGCTTCTGCTGGAGTCCCTTAATTGCCTCAGGGCATCTCTTGAGCTTCTGCAGCAGTCCCATCTGTTCTTCCTGCTGATCCCACTTAGGGTAGGACATGTGAATTAGCAGGTTTGGTTTTTTGTTGTTTGTTTTTTTTTTTGCAGGGGGGAATACAAAGTCTGCCTTTTTAAACACTTTAGTTTGTGTGTGTTCACCTCTCACAGTCCCCTCTGGACCATTTCACAGGCTCGAATCTGTAAGGTGGGAGGTGTATCATGCAGGTTAGAGAGCAATCCACCCCAAACCCTGAGACTTTGGGTGGTTGTCAGAGGGGACTGCAGTGCGGCTGGAGACAGCAGGAGTGCTGCTTCCTCTGTAGACTGCTGACCTGGCGTCGGTTTTCTCGCTGTGAAGCAAGAGCTGGCTTTTTGGATGATTGCTCTCTCATCAACAGATCACACTCCCCCTTGCTCCCCAGGTTTTGTTTCCTCTCTGAATCCTTCAAGCAGCACCATAGCTGCTTAGCATATGTACACAGACCCGCCCTCAGCCTGAGCATGCTTCTCTCTGGGGCTGACCTGTTGGGCAGAGGCTCACTGAGTATAAAGGATGTTGTCTGCCCTGTCTTTGGCTGGGTGAGTGGCAGGTAGGAGGATGGGTTGATTCAGGTTCCTCAGTAAGTGCTGCCTGAGCCCCAGGTCTGTTCCTTGGGCTCGCTTCAGTAGTGAAGGGTAAATACTGCTGGGCAAACAACAGGATTACAAAACTCCTGCAGGTCAGGTTATTCTTGCCTTGAGTTTCAAGCTCTGAATCAGGATCCCCACATGCCTAATAGGGCAGGATGTCTGTTCCTGGTCTGGGAGGTCATTGGACTTGAATCAGACTGGTTTGGGTTGGAAGGGGTCTTAAAGCTCATACAGTTCCAATCCCCTGCCACGGGCAGGGACACCTTTTCCTAGAGCAGGTTACTTCAAGCCCCGTCCAGCCTACCAGAGATGGGGCAGCCATAGCTGCTCTGAACTTGAACTCTGAACTCTTCTGCTGGTAACACTTTGCACTGCTGAAAAAAACAGAACGCACTGGTGGTTCCCCAGGATCAGCAAGCTGAGAGACCCTGACGTGCCCTCTGCTGTATACCGGACTAAGTCCAGCCCTGGAGTTTTAGCCACCCGTCCAGGCAGGAGTCATCTCATGCCCAGGGGAAGCATGAGCACAAAACTGTGTTCTGGTGTGGTTCCCCCGCAGTCCAGCCGGGACCAGCAACAGGCAGGGGGTAAAGCCTTGGCAGAGGTTTCAAAGGAGAGAGGGTGGGAGAAACTGAGCTGTGAAACAGCTGGCTGTGGAGTCAGGGAAGGCATCTTCTCACAGCCCATAGTAAATGGGTGGGAGTTCTCTGCAGGAGCAGGGAGCCAGAGGTGCAACCTCGCGGGGAGGCAGAGGAAGCTGGGCAGAGGGAGCTCTCCTGGCCAGGCTGAACTGCCCCAGGATGGCTGTGCCACAGCCCAGCCAGCATGGGGCTTGGTAAAGCTGGGGAGACCTTGGAGCAGCTTCCAGTGCCTAAAAGGGCTGACAAGAAAGATGGAGAGGGGCTTTTGATAAGGGCAGGTAGGGACAGGAGAAGGGGGAATGGCTTTAAACTGGCAGAGGGGAGATTGAGATGAGATCTGAGGAAGAAGTTCTTCCCTGTGAGGGTGGTGAGGCCCTGGCACAGGTTGCCCAGAGAAGCTGTGGCTGCCCCATCCCTGGCAGTGTTCAAGGCCAGGCTGGATGGGGCTTGGAGCAACCTGGTCTAGTGGAAAGTGTCCCTGCCCATGGCAGGGGGTTGGAACTGGATGAGCTGTAAGATCCCTTCCAACCCAAACCATTCTGGGATTCTATGATTCTCTGATTCTGTGAAACCCACATTTGCCTGTCATGCCTAGGACTGCTTAGAGCTGCAGATGTGAATAGTCCTGGCAGAGTCAAGCCCTGCTGGAAGCATCCACCCACTTGCGTGGGAGACGGAGGAAGGGGAAGTGGGAGCCTGTGCAGGGAGCATGATTTGAAGTGGAGTGCTGGGATTTGTGTGGACTCTGGGTTTGTTCTCTGCCTGCTGCGGTTGTTCAGCTCTTCCGAAGTTCCCCTTTCAGCCTGGATCTCCTGGCACTGAGTTCCTGTTAACACAGACCTGCACTGGGATGCTCCCAGCAGGCCCCTTTCACAGCTTGGACCCCAAACATCCCCGGGGGGGGGGAGGTGACTTCTAACTTGGTGAGCTTGGTCTGGGGAGTGCTGGTCAGGTCAGAGCCTCCAGCCAGGGAGCACAGGGGTTCAGGGATACCCCACTTGCACCCCATGAGTTGCATGTGGGCAGCCACCAGTGGGTCCCTGGGCTGGATGTGGGGCTGTGGCTGCTCAAACCAAGAGGAATAGCCCTGAGATGCTGCCAAGAGGTTGTTAACCCCCCTAGAAAGCATCTTGGGGTGTGCTGGGGCAGCACTGAAGCTTACGACTGCCCCGCAGCATCTCCTGCTGCCCATGCTGGCAGGGTTATGCACGTGCTCGCAGCCGGGGAGCAGGACAGAAGGGCTTTATTTCACCTCCTCAGCCCGGTCCTGCTGTGTCCCCCCCCCATGATGAATGCTGCCCTTGTTCCACACCGGGCACGCCTGGTCCCACCCCGCACCAGCAGCGCCGCTCCACACCCCATCCCTCCCGCCCAGCTGTCATAGTGTGACAGAAACCCCCCCAGCGCTGCCAAAGTGCAGAGCAAGGCCGGTGGCCAGCCCGGGGCTCTTGTGTGCCAAGGCACACAAACCCGCCCTGTGTGCAGCAGGACATGTTGCATCATTAATTCACAAACGGGGCCCTTGTGCTTGGCACAGCCACTCCTGCAGCCAGCGATGCTCCGGCCCAGAGCTGCCTGGGACAACCCCTTTCCATTCGGATCAGTATTTCTATTTATTGATGAGAATTTCCCTTTTCTCAGTGCATCAAGAATCATAGAACCATAGAATCAGTAAGTTGGAAAAGACCTTTAAGATCATAAAGTCTAACTGTTACTCCAGGACTGCCAAGTCCACCACTAAACCATGTCAATGCTACATCTACACGGTTTGTGAACACTTCCAGGGATGGTGACTTCACCACTTCCCTGGACAGCCTGTTCCAATGCTTGATCAGCCTCTCCATGAAGAGATTTTCCCTAATATCCAATCTAAACCTCCCCTGACACAGCCTGAGACCATTCCCTCTTGTCCTATCATTTGTTACTTGAGAGACCCATTCCCACCTCACTACAACCTCCGTTCAGGCAGTTGTAGAGAGCGATAAGGTCCCCCCTTAGCCTGCTCTTCTCCAGACTGAACAACCCCAGTTCCCTCAGCAGTTCCTCATCACACTTGTGCTCCAGACACTTCACCAGCTTCGTTGCCCTTCTCTGGACCCACTCCAGCACCTCAATGTCTCTCTTGTAGCAAGGGGCCCAAAACTGAGCACAGGATTTGAGATGCAACTTCACCAGTGCTGCGTACAGGGGACAATCACTTCCCTGCCCCTGCTGGACACGCTACTGCTGATACAGGCCAGGATACCATTGGCCTTCTTGGCTGCCTGGTCACAAGCTGCTCATGTTCAGTGGCCATCAGCACCCCCAGCTCCTTTTCCAATGAGCAGATTTCCAGCCAGTACAAGACCCAGCACTTTGCATTGTTGAACCTCATACAATTGGCCGCAGCACATCAACCCAGCCTCCAGATCCCTCTGCAGACCCTTCCCACCCTCCAGCAGATCAACACTCCCACCCAGCTTGATGTCATCTGCAAATTTACTGAGGGTGCACTTGACCCTCTCATCCAGATCATCAATGAAGATATTAAACACCGGCCCCAACACAGCCCTGAAGGACACCACTAGTGACCAGTCAACAACTAGATGTGACACCATTTACCACTACTCTTTGGGCTCGGCCATCCCACCGGTTTCCAACCCAGTGAAGAATCCTTCTATCCAGGCCATGAGCAGCCAATTCGTCCAGGAGAATGCTGTGGGAGACAGTGTCAAATGCTTTACTAAAGTCCAAATACACAATGTCCATCCTCAACCAGGTAGGTCACCTTATCACAGAAGGAGATGAGGTTGGTCAAGCAGGACCTGCCCTTCATGAACCCGTGCTGACTGGGCCTGATCCCCTCATTTACCTGTATGTGCTTTATGACCTCACTTAGGATCATCTGCTCCATGACTTTCTCCAGCACCAAGGTCAGGCTGACAGGCCTGTAGTTCCCAGGGTCTTCCTTCCTGCCCTTTTTGTAGAGAGGTGCCACATTGGCCTCCTGACATCACTGACATCGCAAGTTCTCCCCTGCTTGCACGTGTACATGTGCCCTATGGAGTGTGTGATGGCCCATGGGGAGCCTACCTCAACCCATGGAGAACACCCATGACCCTTGAAAAACACCCATAGCGCATGGAGGGCATCACTGCTCTATGGAGAGCATGTGTAGCCCCATGGGGAGCACCCTTATGACATGAAGAGCATCCATCACCATGTGGGGAGCACTCATCAGCCCATGGAGTGCAGAGGTGGTCCTGTGGAGAGCCCGACAGCCTGGCTCTCATAAACCCATCGGACCCAAGATGCAAAACCCTCCCAGCAGTGCATGAGTCCTGGGTTTTATTTCACAGCTGTAAACTTAAGGAAAGAAATCCTCCTTCAGCCACTTCACTGGCAGCTACTTGAGGGCTTTGAAAGATGTTAAAAACACAATAACTGCATAGTAATAAGTCTCTTTACATAAACACAAAGTATCTGCAGCATTTCTAGCACTGCAGCCAGAACCACTCCAGTGCCAGCACCCACCCCACAGCTAAATCATGGCTGGACAGATAGATCCAGGCAGTGAGGAGGGAGGCACCCAGCCCCCTGCTGCCCCCCACCACTGGTGGGGCTGTCCCATGTTGAAGGCAGGGGCTGTGGGCAGGGAAGGGGCAGCTGCCATTGCACCACACACCGAGCTTCGCTGGGCTCAGCCCCGGCAACAGCAGAGCTGTGGCTTCTTTAATTTAATAACCTTATAAAATAGATAGTCTCTGTAAGCTCTCCCTGGGAAACAACCTCCAAGCTTCCTCTCAGTCCGAATCGGTGTCATGGCGTTGCCTGGCCCCACGGGACGGAGGGGACCGGCTCCTGCTCCTCTTCCTCCCTTTGCGCCGCGGGGATGGGTGCCAGCCATGGCCATCCCTGCTCTGGCTCTGCTGACGGGCAGGGTGGCGCGAGGGGCTCCTACCGGAATCGCTGTTGCTGCTGGAGGAATCTGTGTCCTGCCGATGCCGGCCGCTGTGCCGTGATGGCTCAGGGTGCTGCTGGGTCTTCCTTCGATGGTGCCTACGGGTAAGGAAAAGTAAGGGACAGTGGGGACACAGGGAATCAAGAAGCTGATTCTGGGGATGAAAAATGGATTTTGGAAAGCCAGGAGATGCTGATGGGGCATCCTGATGCCAGCCACGATAATGCAGCTCTCCTAAATCCTTCAGCCCATTTTCCAGCAATGATGCTCTGCCAATCCTGAGCTACCTGTCATCCTCGTCCGAAGACGACTCGGAGGACGATGAGACAGCATCTCTCTTGTGATGCTTATCCTTCTTCTTTTCCTTCTTATGTTTTTTCTTTTTCTTTTTTTTTTTCTCCTTTTTGGATTTCTTGCTCCCTTCCGGTCTGCAGGGAAGAGATCAGTGAGTATCCCTGCCACACACATCCATTTGCCTCCTCCAAACACTCATCCCCATCCCTCCCTCCAGCTGCATCTCACCACTTCCATCCTTGGCCAAGAAGTGCCCATAAAAAAATCCAAAACAACTCAACAAACAGGTTTTCGGGGCAAACCAGAGGTTTTGGGGATGATTCAGGCAGATGCAGAACAAGCCCAATGCCAAAAGGAGCCACAGAAGCATTTTGCAAAGTATCTTCCTTGCAAAAATAGGCCATTTCTGGTAGTTCCCCACCAAAATGGCAGTCTCCATACTCACCGTTTCTCCTCCACCTTCTCCTCCTTCTCCTGCTTTTTCTTGGAGAGAGGCATCTCTGGGCTGCTGGAGACTTTCTGGTGCTAGGGTTGGAAAGAGAGAAAAAGAGCGAGTCTGTAAGGCCATAGCTTTGAATTACAAGAAGCAGCGATCTTCTTGTAGTACAGGACAAAGGGGAATGGATTTAAACTGACGGAGGGGAGATATAGATGAGATCTGAGGAAGAAGTTCTTCCCTGTGAGGGTGGTGAGGCCCTGGCACAGGTTGCCCAGAGAAGCTGTGGCTGCCCCATCCCTGGCAGTGTCCAAGGCCAGGCTGGATGGGGCTTGGAGCAACCTGGTCTAGTGGAAGGTGTCCCTGTGCATGGCAGGGGGTTGGAACTGGGTGAGCTTTAAGATCCTTTCCAACCCGAACCATTCTGGGATTCTACGAAAAATTAAATTTAATTTGGAAAAAAAAAAAAAAAAGAAAATTGAATAAAAATTAAATTCAGAAAAAATTCGAATACCCACAAGAGCTGCTTCTAATTAAAACCCCACAAATTACCTCTGTGCAGACAGGACACGGGCCTCTGTGCTACAGCCATCAGCTCTGGTTTTAAATAAAACACCCTGAGCGTGGGGCAGGGATTTCTGCCCTTTTTCAATCTTTGATTTAAACCTGGTAAGGAAAATGACAGCACCGTACCGTGAAGATAGAAAGCCCCATCTTGGCAGCCTCCTTGTCCTCCTTGGACAGCATTATCCGGCCAGCACTGCCGCTGGGGAGAGACGAGTCACCAAATGAAAACAAACCCCACAGAAACAACAACAAAAAAGCATTAAAATGGCAAAATTAAACAATCGCATTGCCCTGAAATGGGGCATTTTGGTGTGGGACCCCCACTGGCTCCTTGTACCTCGAGCTGCCCAAGCCCACCACCCGGTCCACATTCTTCTCATCCCGCTCGGTGCCATCCCGCTTGCACACCTCGGCCAGGTCCTGTGGGGGGTCAAGAATGTCCTCAGTGTGTGTGTGTGTGTCCCCATAAAACACCACACGGAGCTGAGGGGAGATGACACGGGATGCATGGGCCCCCCTTACCTCCCTGCTGAGCCCGGTGGGCTGCCTCTTGAGGTTCTTGTAGCCCCTATAAAACAAAACCCAGGTGATGCGTATATGGGTGGGGGATACCTTGCACCTCCTGTGTTTCTGCGGTGGCAGTGGGGGTAGACTCACAGGGCTGCCAGCATGGCCTCCTGCTCAGCCAGGCGGACAGCAGCCAGCTCTTCCTCACGGGACAGTGCAGGGGCTGTGTCCTTCTTGCCCTTGGCGTACCATGTCAGGTCCTTCCCCTTCTGCCACCGGCCCACCGGCGCCATCAAGGAGTTTCCTGTGGGGGGCAAGACAGCATAACACCCCAAAACATCTATCTGCACCCCAAAACCATGCTGGGGGGACAGGGAAGATGGGGATGGAAAGGGGGTTTGGCCAAGGTCGGTCCTCACCCAGGTAGTTTTCACGCTGTTTGTCTGTCTTGACATCCTCCCAGCTGAACTGGTCCTGGCCCCCTCGCACTCCTCCTCGGGAAGAGCCAAACATGGTGCTGGACCCCTCAGTGGTGGTGGGGCGCTGGTGACCTGCAAAGGGGCCAGGCCCGGGTTTAGCCCCCCCAGCTCCTCCATGTAGGGGATGATGGAGGGTCACTGAGTTAGGGGAAACAAATGTGCCCCCTCTGGAGTCGGTGGGGTAGGCAAATCCTTGGAGAAGGGGACTGCACAGCCTGGAAGGGCAGGTGCACAACCCAAAGGCAGGGGGTGCCTGGCTTGGGGAGTTGTACGGCCTGGAACTGGGATGGCAGGGCCTGGGGGAAAAGATACGCTGCCTGGTGGGGGATACACGGCCTGGGGAGGGGTGGCAGGGCCTGGTGGGGGGGACGGAGAACAGACGGTGTGGGGATTAATACACAGGTCCACAGGAGCTGGCGGGGTTGCAGCCTGTGTGGGGGGTGTTGCACAGCCTGAGAGGAGCTACAGGGCCTGGAGGACGGGGGGTGGACGCCACGGGGTAGGAGGAGATGGGAGAGCTTGGGGGGGGGAGGGGGGGCGGCTTAAGGGGAGTTGCACGGACCAGAAGGGTACACACACTGGAGAAGGGGGGGAGGGCGGTCGCACGACCCGGAAGACCGATTGCACGTCCGGGGGGGGGGGGGGGGGGTGTCCGCACGTCCCCGAGGTGTGTGAACGCCAGCCTCGGGGATCCCCTCATGACCGGACTGGGGGGGGATGCGGGTTCAAACCTTGGGGTCACACACGCCTCCCCCCACCCGCGCACGCACCTCGCGTTCGCTCCCGCCTGCGGAGCCCGCTCGCCCCGGCCGCTACCACCGCTCGCGGTGGGGAGAGTGCCTTTGCGTGGCGGACCGTACCACTGCATCAAGGAAGGCAGGGGGGCGGGTGGAAGAACCCGAAGGAAAAGCCCGCCTACGGCGGCACCACGAGGAGCCGTTTGCCGGTTGTATTTGTTTATTAAAGGCTGGTTCCGCCGCCTCACTTCTTCCAGAACCGCTCGTAGGTGCCCAGGTCGATGCCCTCGAAGGTGTCCTCCTGCTCGGCCTTGGGCTTGCTGGGGAACTGCCTCCGCAGCCGCGCCTTGCGCTCCGCCTCGGGCAGCGTGTTGCTGTCGATCGGCAGCTGAGGGAACGGCGTGAAGCCCCGGCCCAGCCGCGCCCTCAGCCGCCCCGCCCGCCGCCCGCCTCACCATGAGGATCCGCTTGGGCTCCTTGTAGCGCAGGCGGATGGTGGAGCCGTCGGTCTTGACCAGCAGGACGGGGTAGAGGCGGCCGTAGAGCTGCCTGTGGAGGTGGGAGACTGAAGTGCGGTTGGAGTTGCTGCGGCTGGAGAGGGCGATCACCGGAGGCAGCCTGAGGATGGTGTCGAGGCGCAGGGCGCTGGTGGGAAGGTAAAAGAGAAGTGAGGTCAGTCACGGCTGTGAGAGCAAGAGATGCCATCATGGTGTGTTAAATCTCAGAGTGGTTGGAGTTAGAAGGGACCTTAAACCTCATCCAGTTCCAACTCCCACTGCCATAGACAGAGACACTTTCTGCTAGACCAGGTTGCTCCAAGCCCCATCCAGCCTGGCCTTGAACACTGCCAGGGATGGGGCAGCCACAGCTTCTGTGGGCAACCTCTGCCAGGGCCTCACCACCCTCACAGGGAAGAACTTCGTCCTCAGATCCCATCTAAATCTCCCCTCTGTCAGTTTAAAGCCATTCTGCCTTGTCCTGTCTTTACCTGTCCTTGGCAAAAGTCCCTCTTCAGCTTGTCAGCCCTTTTAGGCACTGGAAGCTGCCCTAAGGTCTCCCGGGAGCTTTCTCTTCTCCAGGCTGAACAAGCCCAGCTCTCTCAGCCTGTCTCCATTGCTCCAGCCCTCGGAGCATCTTTGTACCTTCCTCTGGATTCACTCCAACAGCTCTGCACCTTTTATGCTGCGGACCCCAGAGCTGCAGCAGTGCAGGAGAGGAGGTCTCACCAGAGCAGAACTGACCTGCTGGTGATGCAGCCCAGGGCACAGTTGGTTTCTGGTCTGCAAGCACATACTGCTGGGTCATGGTGAGCTTCTTGTCAACCAGCACCCCCAAGTCCTTCTCACGGCTGCTCTCAATCCAGTCTGCCCCAACCTGTAGCTGTGCTTGGGATTGCCCCGATCCATGTGCAGGACATTGTGTTTGGCCGGGCTGGACTTCATTACGGAAGACACAAACCTTCATCACCCCAAAAAACCTGTCCCCAGCAAGGCTCCTGACGAAGGGCCCAGCTTCTCCGCCGGGGCACTGCGGCCGCTGCCACCAACTCACCTCAGTGCCCGGCTTGCAGCTGCCATCTTACTTGAGTGAGTGAGGGCAGATCAAGCATGTAAGGAGCTGGCAGACAGCAGGAGGTGCAGCAGCCTCCCAGGGACACCCTAGGAGACACAGAGCTCGTATGGCATGGCTGTAGGGTGATGGCCCCATCCTCATCACAGCGCAACCTCCCAAGTCCCCTCTCCGTCATGCATCAGCCCCATGTTGGCTCCCCCCCACCCCACCATGGTTTAGACCAATAAAGGCCCCTCAAGTATAGTTTGGCTCCATAATGGTTCCATATATCCCCGCTACGGTTTGGCGCCCTATTGACTCCCCCTATCTCCGCCATGGTTCGGCCCTATAATGATTCCTCCCTCCCCATGGTTTAGCTCCATGACAGCTCCCCCCCATTCTTCCCATGCTTCGGCCCCATACTGGCTCCCTCTGCTCCGCCATAGTTCAGCCCCACAACGACTCCCCACCTACCCCCATCTTGGTTCGATCCAAGACAGCCTCCCCCACCCCTCCCCGCAAATGGTTCAGCCCAGGGTACCGCGTTTCTCCCCACCGCGCTGTGGCTCGTCTTAACCCCCATCATGGCCAGGTCAGAGCTGACCCGACCCCCCCCCCCCCCAAGCAGCCCCAAGCGCTCCCCAGCCCGCACTGCTCAGTCCTGGCGCCCCCACACTGACCGTTTATCCCCCCCCCCCCTTCCCTCTCCCGTGGTCTGTCCCACCGCCCTCCGCTCACGTGACCGCGCGGCGCTCCTCTTCGCCGTCCGCCTGACGTCAGTGCGCACCGTGGCGGCGGTGGGGACGCGGGAGCCCTTGGTACCGCCCCCTCCTCCGCTTTCCGCCCCCATCCTCATGATCGGGCAGCGGCTGCGCGGAGCCATCGCGCGGGCGGCGGGTGAGCGCCGGGGTCGGTTCCTTAGGGCCCAGCCCCGGTGGGGCGAGGCGAGGCAAGGCGAGGCACAGCCGGCCCCGCCGCGCTGAGGTGCCTGTGAGGGGTGCGGGTCCCGCCACAGGTGCCCCTGGCCGGGCACGCCGAGCTCCCCATCTCCCCCCTGAGGGCCTGATGGGGTGCTGAGTCCAGGCAGGGCGGGCGGTGGGACATGCTTGGGTCTGTCCCTGGTGCCGTGGTCCCCTTTTCTCCAGCCACGTCGGTGTGGTGCTTAGGAATGGCTCCGGGATGCTCCCCGTTAGATAAGCCCAGGGGTGTGTGTGCTATGTCGGGTGGGTTTCATCAGTGCGTGAGAAAGGGCGCTTGGGGCATGCAGCCTGCAGGTACTCAAATATACATCACTGTGTGGTGAAACACTGTGTATGTGGGGAGGTGGGTGGCAAAACCACACCTGCCTTAGCTTCATCTCTGTGGAAGTGCACCTGCCTGCATCAACTGGATTGGACCCGGTGGTTAAGTTAAACTGGTCCAGTTTTGCAGGACACCACGTTGTAATGACTGCTGGCCATCTGGCCTGGCCCCAGGTGGTTTCTGCAATGAAATCACCTTGAGCAACTGGGTCTTGTCTCCTGCAGCATCATTGCTCCCTGCAGAGCCAGGCATGCCCACACTGCAGTCAGCAACGGGGTAATCTGTGCTCTTTAGGTAATTGCTTCTGTGATAAAGGTGGCTCTGTGTTCCCACTGGATCTGGGTTCTGTGGTGGGGATGCTTTGCTCCTGCTTCAGTATTTCTGTAATTCTTTTATGTAAGCAGCCCACTGGCCGGGCAGGACCTTGCAGTCCAGCCATCCCGTTCCCCAGGTGAATGAGTATGTGAATACTGTGTTCAGTTCTGGGCCTCTCACTATAAGAGAGATACTGGAGTGGGTCCAGAGAAGGGCAGCAAAGCTGGTGAAGGACCTGGAGCACCAGTCTGAAGAGGAATGGCTGAGGGAACTGGGCCGGTTTAGTTTGGAGAAGAGAAGGCTCAGGGGGGACCTTGTTGCTCTCTGCAACTACCTCGAAGGAGGTTGTAGTGAAGTGGGGTTGGTCTCTACTCCGGAGTAACAAATGACAGGACAAGAGGTAACAGCCTTAAGCTGCACCAGAGCAGGTTTAGATTGGATATTAGGAACAATTTATTCACTAGCAGGGTGGTCAGGCATTGGAACAGGATGCCCAGGGAAGTGGTGGAATCACCATCCCTGGAAGTGATGACAAACCATGTAGAAGGGGCCTTCAGTGACATGGTTTAATGGTGGTCTAGGCAGTGCTGAGGTAATGGTTGGACTTGATGATCTTAAAGTTCTTGTGCAACCTAGTTGATTCTATACAGGTCTGGGGTTGTGGCTGCTGGAGCAGCATCATGGTGCCCATGGGGCTCTTCACAGACATCAAGATGCCAAGGGTTTGTCTGGTCTGGGACAATGCTAAGCTTTGCTGTGTTACTGCAGCTGGCTGGGCTGGGCTTGGCTTTCAGAAAGTGTCCCAAAATTTAGAAAGGTGGGAGTGGTGGCTTCATAATGAACCTGCTAAAAATAGTGGATGGGATTATAATCCTAATCCAGGAGACCTTTCTTGGGGCTCCAGGGAAACTGTCCTTTAATCTTCTTTTCGACTTTATAAGAGGGCTTTACCTTCTCTGTAAAGCCTCTTTGCTAATCAGCATTAATTTTAACTCCTGCGATGTCTGTCCTTTGCTTTTCTGGTTGTGTTGCCACCTCCCAGTCAAAATCCAGGGCAAGTTTAGCAGGTAGGAATGGCCCAAGGAACATTTCTTCTCCTTCAGTGACCACCTTGCCTTTTTGCAGCTGTTTGACCTCAGTCCCAGCTGTGGCACCTCCCCAGATTTGAGGATATTGATTAGATAGCTGTGCTGATCTGTTGCACATCAGCTCCAGCCTGCTGTGGTTTTGGTGGTGCGTGTAGTTAGGCTGGACCCGAAACAGTTTTAGGAGTAAGCCAGTGGAGATGAGAGATCCTCTGTGCTAGATATTTGCACATTATCTGCTCTGAAAATGCAGAATCTGAGAAAAGAGGGGGGGGAAATGAGTTTCTGCTGAACATAAATGTAATGTTGCTTCAGCAGATATCTTGAAAATGTGATTTGTAGCTGCCTTGCTGAGCTGGGAACCAAACGGGAGATTGGAAAAGCCCCAGATCTACCAGGTCTGGGTTTTCTGGGGTTTTTCGCACTTTGCCTGTGGTTTTTGAAGGCTTCAGGTTGCCAGAGGGATCGGAACTGTGTTCAACAGGGCTGGGGGAGGTGGGATGAGGGAAGCAGAGGAGCTCAGTGAGGGCAGTACTATTGCTGTGGAGACCCATTCATCATTAGGAGCGGTTCTTCGGAGTTGGGGCATGTGTTTAACTGGTTGTGATGCTAGAGGTGAGGGCATCTGCTTCCATGTCTGGGCTGCTCATGTCTTGAGGCAGAGATCATCTGCTTACCCTCCCTTTTCCTCCTTTGCCTCTCCAGCCCCAGGCAGCTGCCCCCCATATCTTGCACTGTGCCTTCCGAAAGTGCTCTGTGGGAGCAGGTTTTGCTCTGCTCTGGCACAGATTCATGGTTTGCCAGGCGGGTGTTTGATGTCAGCTGCACACAAGGGCCTAGCCCCTTCATCTGCCAGTGGAAATGCCTTTTATTTATCCCCCTCTCTTCTAAATTAACTCTTGTTTTCCTCTGCAGATCCTCAGGAAAAGAGGGGGGATACATGTGGAGGGAGGCAAGAGGAAGCACTTGCAAATCTTTTGGCTTATTTTTAGCCTGTTTCTCAAAGAAGTGAGACCTGTGATAGTAACTTATGTGTCATTTCTGACTTTAGTTCTGAGTATCTGGGGGAGAAAAAAGGGAATAAGGTCAAGGAGAGTGTCTCTGTCTTCCCCAGACACCCCACCAGTGCTCTTTCAGGGGAAAAAGCACCATGAGCATTTACACACAGGTGGCAGAGACCCTGTGAGGACACACCACAGGTACTGAGGTGTGCTGTCTGGAGGCTTGGGTTTGGATCTGTGGGCAAGAGGAGTTTCCCTGTTGCCTCTGTGGTGGATAAATAGCCTAATTGTTGACCTGAGCAGTGGCTGGAGTCAGCAGTGGTGTGAACTTTGGTCCAAAAGGAGTGTTGTCTGCAGAAATCCTAGCTAAAAACAAGAGCAAATGCCTTTCCAGAAGAGTTTCCAACTGCACAGCTGTTGGGTGTGTAATGTGAGCGCAGAAGCTTCTTAGCCTGGGTTTGTGCCTGTTGTGCATCAGTGTCACCTCAGAGCCCGTCTGTTTTTGGTGTCTGTGGGCACTGCTCGAGTACCAGCTGCACTATGAGAAGGAGTGTGGGCTGGAAACCTCCTGGGGTCCCCTCCACCTCACCTTGAGTGAGTCCCTCACCTGCAGGGCCTGTGTGATCCTGGAGGTTACCTGCAGAGCTGGGGACAGTTTGGCTGCTGTTTGCCTATAGCTTTACCAGCTGGGAGAGTAGGGAGAGGAGGAGAAACCAGGAGAGAAGATTAAAGACCAGCTTTTCATTGGCCATCTTAAACTTGCAGCTCGGTAATTAGGGCTTTAGGCAGCTCGCAAAAAGCCCAGCTTTCTGCCAGCTGCTCATATTGCTGCTACAAGGGGCTGGACTTCATACCTGAGCTGAAAGGGAGTAAAAGCTAAAGGTAAGGATGCTAAGGGTAAGGATTCTAAAGGTAAGGAGCATGCTCCCAGCGAGTCCTTTCCCAGTTTGTCTGGGGTTGAATGAAATGATTATAAGGGATTTGAATTCCCCTTTTCCTATCCGTGCCTGCTGAAGGGCAAATGAAATTTTGAGGGAGAAGAAAGGGAAGCTGTTTTTCCTCTGGCTGGGATGGGAGCGTCCTGGCTGGATAGTGCAGTCAGGGGCCAGGATTTATGTGTCTGGCACAGCTAGATCACAGCAGAAGCTGTGAAGCTCTTGGAGAGAGTCAGTGCTGGCATCTGAATGTCCCCTGCAGGGGCTTTTCAGTGGTGGCCAAGGAAGCCAGTGTGCAATGAAGGAGCATTGTTTGGGAGCAGACGTGTTGCAAAGCGTGCTGGAGTGATGGGAGGGCTTTGTGTAGCTCCTCTTCTGGAGTGTTTGTCAAGCAGTGGTTAAGGCTCACCCCTTGTATTTAAGTGGGCAAGAGGAGCTGGTGGGGCAGAGGAGAGGGAGATGCTTTGCACAACTTGGCAGTGTTGGATCTGGTGCATCTCAGGCTGTGGCACCTGGAGTATGCTAAGCTAATGGCAAAAAAAAAGAATAATAAAAAATAGTTTCCATTTGGATGGTGATTAAACGTTCTACGCCCACATGAGCTGCTGCTGCATCTACTTAGACTTTGTGTATTAATACTCTGTCCTTTCACGCATTACTGGTGTCATTTTCTAGCTGTGGTGCTGGCTGGTGGATGCCTGTGTGATCATAGAGCTGCACAGAAGTGGTTTAGGGATGGAGGCTGGAGTCAGCCCGGTGAGGTTACCCTGCTGCAGCATCATTGCCTGACCTTGGGAGAGGCCCAGTTTGGCTTAAGGCTGTTTAAAAAGTGATTTGTAAGGTCAGGGTGACAATGCTCTGATCTGATTTAAAATGGAAGGGCATTATACTGTCTGTTGGCTGATTGCTCCCAAGGCCACACCCAGGCACCGCGATTAAAAATATGCATTTCCAGGGGCTTTGCTGCTGCAGAAAGGAATTGTGGTTCAGGCTTTTTTCTTAATAGGAAAAATCGGCCTGTTTGGTTTGCTCCGCTCTCGTCATCACTTCTGGTTTAGAAGCTGCTGAATTGCTGATGGATGAGGGTCCCCAGCGGTACCCCCTGCACTGTCATTCGGGATTTTGCTCTTTATTCACATGTTGGTGATTAACCTTTCTTCATCCCAGAGAGGCAGGCACATGAAAATGCCCAGTTGTTTTCTTTCTGGTTGAAGAAACTACTGTAGAAAGGTTTCTGTGGCCCCAGGCTGCCTTTTTTTTTCCTGGACTAGGAACCAAACCCTTCTCTCTTGGGCTGGAGTTAGTGTTCCAAGGAATGTGGAAATAAACTCTAAAAGCGTGTTTGCGTCCCCTATCGCACTCATGTTCAGACTGCTGTTGAAGGCTTTGGGGTTTAGTGGTGAAGGACATGCTGGGCTTCTGGGTGTAGGTTTGAGTATGTTGTCTGCTTGTGGTAAAGGCTTTGCATGGGGATATTTATCCCAGGACTGATAGTGAACTTTTAACTGCCCATCTTGGGCTCACAGTTTGTACTTGTTAGGATGTAAATGGGCAACATAAGAGGTGTGGGGTCTCATGAGCATCCCATCCTTGCTTGGAGCTGCATATATGTAACACTGGTGGATTTCTGTCCTTTTTTCTTGCAGCATCTCCTGCAAACTCCTCTTGAGGCCTCTCCCTGTGAGAGAGAAGCAGCTGTGACTATACATGTATCAGTAAGGACTAGCTGGCATTGCCCAGCACATTTGGATGTCCTGTGATGTTTCCACATGCCACCAAGGCACAGACAGCATTTTCCTCACATTAGAGAAATAGCTTTCATTAGGATTTGGGTCCCAGAGGGACCCAACCCTGCTCACAGAGAGCAGAGCTAGGACAGAGCTGGCTTGAATTATCCCAGCTTAATGACAGCTGGAGCCCAGTTTCCTCTCCTTTGGGTTATGTCTGATTTTAACCTCAGTCCCTTGAGGATGAGTGTTCATGCTGCAGTGATACATGCCCTTTATTTGTTCAAGGTATTTGCTCCCCAGGTAAGAATGGGGGCCAGCAGCAAAGCAAGGTGAAGCTACCCTACAATTGCTGGTGCACTGCATTCTGCTTTCCAAACTGCTGCCTCCCTCCTCGGGGCGCCTAGCTCAGGTCTTCTGCAGTAGCACAGAGCTGCCACCTCTGTGCTGTTTGCTGCCAGTCTGTGAATGTAATAGTTGTTTGAATTTTCCTTGTATATCCTCCACTTTCAGTTACTTTCTGTCAGCTCTAGGCGCATGCTTTCTCATAATTGCAGATTTGCCTGCAGAAACTTACATCCAAGGGTATAAAAGATAGATGCAGTTTTGTGGGGCCAAGCACCCCTGGCAATCCATAGCTGTGTTTTTTCATGGATGTTTCTAACCAAACACATATTTTTCTGTCTTTCTAGCTATGCAGGGACCAAGGCCAGTGGTTCTGAGTGGTCCATCAGGTGCAGGGAAGAGCACTTTGTTAAAGAAATTGCTTAAAGATTATGAGAACGTATTTGGCTTTAGCGTCTCCCGTGAGTATCTATATGCCTCTGCCGAAGGGCAGTGGAGTTTAGGCCTGTAAGCCCAAAGCCTGCTTTTGTTGCGGTGTTCATGCCCCAAGTAATGCGCTTCCATGGCTTGCCTGTATCTTAGGGCCTTGTCTGTGGGGCCTTCGTGATGTTAAAATAAGTCAGGATGCCTTTTACTACCGGTATTGAATGGCAAGTTTTAAGATTTGTCTGGAATAGCAGACAAATCTTGCCTGGTCTCGTGACCCCAAACGCCTCTAAACACAGCTCAAGGAGGTAATGAGATTTTTCTGAGTGATTCTTGACTCTGAATTAACACCTGTCCTTCAAAAGCCATTTCTTTCCATCCACCTGTGCAAGCTGATGAGGATTTTAACAGCCCAAGGGTGTCATGCCAGAGTCTTACACTTAAAATTAGAGTTTTGTGAAGCCTGCCTCATTACCAGGTCTGTCAGTGAAACAGTTCACCTCATCACCTGCATACATTTCTCCTGCCATTACTCTGGTGGTTTGTTAACCTCTTCTACATTGGTCACTTAAGTGCTGGCCAAGGGTCCTTTGTTCTCTGCCTGGGGTGTTTCCCTGTCAGGTGAAAATAACCCCTGGCCAATCGGATTGGTCCGCTCGTGCCTGCCAGCAGTGCTGAAGTCCTTCTGTGTCCACAACAGAGGATTTAAATGCATGGGGTTTTCCTCTGACAGGTTACCTGTTGCAGTACTAATCCTGTTCTCTTTTTCTTGAGTGATACATTAAAGGTTACCGTAACTCTGGGCTGTGTCACCAGCTCATTAACCTGATTTTCCCTGGAGCTCTGCAGTGTATTTTTCAGCACGTTACCATAATGTTTTTAGTGTCCTGACTGTCTTGGATACTGCAGTTGAAATTCTTGCTCTGAGATCCGGGTGATCTCCATGAAAGAGCAAGTACTGTGTGTTTAAAGATTTAATGTTACTGGAGATACATAGGCCACTTAGACCTTGGCAACTGGTACTTTATAAAAACCTTGACCAGGTGATCAGAGCCTTATTGCATTAGGTTAACTCCTGCTGGTCCTAAATAATCAGTTTTGCCCTCCGTGATGACTGTCAACTCCTTTTCGGTTTTACAGAGCATGTGCTTAAAATAACACCAGTTTGAATGACTTCCAGCAGGCTTCAAAGGCTGTCTGATTTATTCACCTCGTGCAGGAGTTTGCCCTTATTCATTAAATCTGGCTATTTTAAGCACCTGTGTGGGTGATGCATGATCTTTTCAAATGACGGTGACTCTGTGAAGTAGAGCACCGATAATTCCCCTCATCTGAGGCAGAGGTCCAAGTAACGTGTCTAGCATTACACAGGAAGGCTGTAGCAAAGCTGGAAACTAAGCCCAGCCTGTTAAGTCCCACACTGACCATTCAGCCCCTAACAATGTAGGCTGCTTTCGTATTATCTAGGATTCTTCGATTACAGGCCAATCCTGCATGTTGTTGTTTTGTTAAACTAGCTGATTCTGGAAGCTTTAGGAATTTTAAGTAGAGGATCAGGTTACTACATGATTGGGTTCATCTGCTGCATAGTGCTTTTATTTCTTTGATACTGTTACATCCTTGGGTGATCTACAATATTTACAAAGCTGGGTTTTTTTCCTTACAGATACCACAAGGCAGCCAAGACCTGGAGAAGTAAATGGCAAAGGTGAGTGTGCTGCAGTTGGGCCTGTCTCACCAGGCTCTGCAAATAATTCCTGCAGAAAGTGTTTAAGCTTTTGTGAATTATGTCCATGGATCCCCTCTAGTAACTAAGTTAGTCCTACATTTATGTTTATAGGGTGCATTTCCTTAGGCAGGCATTCAGTAATTATATATTTTAGAATGGGTATGTATACATATATATAAATATGCATATATACATTGCACTTGGCCTTGTTGAACTTCGTGAGGTGGGCCTCTGCAGACCCTGATGAAGCTCAACAAGATTGAGTGCAAGGTCTTGCCTTGCATTTGTGCAGCGCAGTCCCAAGCACAAATACAGGCTGGGGGAGATTGGGTTGAGAGCAGCCCTGAGGAGAAGGACTTGGGGGGTTGGTTGACGAGAAGCTCACCATGACCCGGCAGTGTGCGCTTGCAGCCCAGAAACCAACCGTGTCCTGGGCTGCATCACCAGCAGTGTGACCAGCAGGTCAAGGGAGGGGATTTTCCCCCTCTGCTCTGGTGAGACACCCCCCACTGCAGTCCTGCATCCACCTCTGAGGTCTCCAACAGAAGAAGGATGTGGAGTGAGTTCAGAGGAGGCCACGAAGGTGCTCCAGTGTCTGGTGCACCTCTCCTATGGAGACAGGCTGAGAGAGCTGGGCTTGTTCAGCCTGGAAAAGAGAAGGCCCTGGGAAGACCTTACAGTAGCTTCCAGTGCCTAAAGGGGCTGACAAGAAAGCTGGAGAAGGGCTTTCAACAAGGGCAGGTAGGGACAGGACAAGGCAGAATGGCTCTAAACTGACAGAGGGGAGATTTAGATGGGATCTGAGGAAGATGTGAGGGTGGTGAGGCCCTGGCACAGGTTACCCCAAGTAGCTAAGGCTGCCCCATCCCTGGCAGTGCTCAAGGCCAGGTTGGGTGGGGCTTGGAGCCACCTGGTCTAGTGGAAGGTGTCCCTCCCTGTGGCAGTGAGGTTGGAACTGGATGAGCTTTAAGATCCCTTCCAACCCAAACCATTCTAGGATTCTATGATGCACACACTTTTGTTCTTTGTCTCAGTGGCAGTGAGACTATAGCCATTACTGTTCTGCAGCATATGCCAGGTGTTGGAGAGGACATAATGAGGAGGGATGTACTTGGCAGAGCAAAATCAAAATTTAATTAGGCAGTGGTACATTAACAGAGGCAGAGCCTGTGCCATCAGTATTCTTTTCTAGACACTGTCTCTGTGACTCACTAACCAGAGTTATCAAAGCATGGCTCAATTTAAGCACTTGAGTCCATACTTGGCCTGGAGTGTCTTGATTTTCCATAGTGCCAGGTAGCTTTTGTGAGATACCTCAAATACAGACCTGCTTAATGCGATGTCCTTATTTGTATTAATAGCTTGTGTCCGGCTACTTTTCTGTTTCCTGGTTTGTTTGCATGTTTTGTAAAGAATCAGGTGAGGCTTGTTTTTAATTTCCGATCACAGTTTCATCTGAAGTGAAAGGGAGGATTTTAAACAAAAGATAGAGAACCATTCCTTTTTAGTTCATTTGATTTTGATGTTCCTTTTTATCTGCCTCTCTCTCTGTTGTCCCATTATAGTCTTTAATCATAAATGCTTTCAAATTAAGAGCCTTGGCAGTCCAGCTGTAATGTGTTCCACACCTGTGGGCACACAGGGGGGGTCCTGTTGCACCATAAAGGGTATGAAACAGCAGCATTTTTGGCCACACAGAAAGCTCCAGGACATTTTGAACAGGTGTCTGAGCAGTTGGTGTAGAGAAGGGATGCTGTATAAGGTAATTAGGAAGTAGATATCTGCAGTCTGCCAGTGTTGTCCAAAGCAGGTTTTAAGTTGCTTCTCCCCTAAGCACCCACGGGTGTCATTTTGACCATAAACTTTACCTTCAAACCTGTTAATTCCTGGATGGTTTTCCTGTTTTCCCTATCCAGATTACCACTTCGTGACGAGAGAGGAAATGCAGAAAGAAATTGATGCTGGTGAATTCATTGAGCATGCAGAGTTCTCTGGAAATATGTATGGAACAAGGTACGTGGCTCAGACACTGTGGCTGCTGAACCCAGGCAGTGCTGTGAGCTGAGATAATGGTGAAGGAAAAAGTATTTTCACTTAGATACACTCTCTTTCTCTCAAACACACAGATTCTTGCCAATAAGCAAAGCCTTTAATTTTGGCAGTGATGTCCTTATCAGCTTTATTAAGATGGCAAAATTAACTCATGCAGAGAGTTAGGTCGTTGTAATTAAATCATCATTGTGTTAAAGATCCTCTATAGCCTCCAGTATTTGAGGGCTGCTGAAGTTGTTCATATGCTTAACACTCCTCCTGCACAGGGGTGATTTTTATGCTCCTTAGTATTTTCCAGGTGCTTGCAGAGCATGGTGGGCAGAATGGAGAATTACTTTCTAATGATGTGAATATGATGAATTTGGGAGCAGAAGCTGTAACTGTGTTGGCTGTTGTGAAACAAATTCTTGTGCTGCTTTGGTAAAGTGGCTGCTACGAGCAGATAAATTGCACAGCACTCTTAACTGTGGTTAAAGGGTTAGGTGGATTTTAAAATAGCATTGCCCTCGGCGTTGGAGCTGGTGATCAATAAAACATTAAGCTGCAATGTTAATTAGAAGTCAGGTATCTTATATAATTATTGTGAGAAAATTGCAGCACTGTAGTAAAGGACCTTCTAAGGAGGAAAGTTAAATGTTTCTTGAGATATTTAATTAGTTGCGTTAAAGAAACTTTCCTGCAATGTTTTTCAGAAAGACGTAGATTCCTTAAAAAGCTAAATGTGCTTTTTCTTGAGGAGTTGTTGGAGATGGCATTCTTCATGGGAGGTCCCAACATAAGGCCCCCAAGCTGAATGTGGTGTAGGTGTACAGCTGTGAAGGAACGTTTGGTGAGTGCATTTCAGTGTGAAATGGTGAGCTGTTTCAGTGTGACGTGCACAGGGGTCACTTGCTGTCACCGCAGCTAAGGGTAGTCTTGCCAGGGGTCTGGCCATGCTCCCTCTGAGGCTGGTGGAGGGGCACAATCCCCTCTGCCCTGGCCTTGATAGTTCCAGTGTTGCTTGTTTGGTAAGAGAAGGGAAAGCTGACAGGTCATCTTCCAAATACCCAGCAGCAAGGAGAGACTGAGTTCAAGCTCCTTAATCCCTGACTTCATCCTGTGTAGGACAGGCTTCCTTCCCTCACGTGGGTCCTGTTTAATCCAGCTGGCCACATCATGGAGGAGACAGCTGCTCTCCATTGCCCGATATGTAGGTGGAGTTGATTTTGGTGCCTTTACCTCAGTGTGGGTGGTGAAAAAACATCTCTCCTCAGCCAATTTCCTTGTAGTAATTCAATACTTTAACCAAATTAAATGACATGTTTGTGTTTGTTGATTGGTTGTAGCAGTAGTTAGTTGATACCTGGTGATACCACATGAAGCCTGCAGTTTTCACAAGGCAAACCAAGCCATTCTGGGGGAGTGCTTGTGAATTTGTGGTGGATGGTGCTCAGATCTGGGCTATTGCTGCTCCCCGATTGGGCAATGCAGCAAACCTCTGTATTTGTATAGGGTACATAGCTGGTCTCACAGCTTCGCTTCAGCTTTCTCCTTCCTGTTGGGGACATGACCTGTGTTACTGCACTCCCATGTCAGGAGGAAAGTCACCAGCCACCTCCGTCCTCCTGCATGACCCCATCATAGTGGTGTCTTTGCAGGCAGTAGACCCTGCTGCACTGACCACACCAGCTGCAGAACCATGAGGGTGCCTGTCTGCCTGCTCTTCCCCACCTCTGTCTTGAGGAGCTCACAGCATCACTGTGGCAGGCTGCTCCAGTCGTCATCTCAGTTTGCTGGGGCTTTTTTGGGCTTGCAGGCTCCCAGAAGTCTTTACAGATTTCTCTATCTGGGCTCTGTTCCCTATTCCTGCAAGGCACCTTCTGCGTGAGCTGCCTCTGTCCTCTCCAGGTGTTTTTCCAGTGAGCTGTCATGTAACTGTGGTACCTGTGGCACTGCTGATTTGGGGTGGGGAGAATTTTAGGTGTTCGGGAACAAACTCAAGGCAATTCCCCCATGCTGGGGAAGAGATACCATATGTAATGACATATGAGAAGTGCCACTTAAAATATTTTCTTAACTGTGCATCTTGTGACCCAGGCAGGAGTTTCCATCTCAAACATCCTTCAAGAGAGCATGTGGATACAGAAACTGGTGGATCTCTGAAACAGGAGGAAGGAAGTTCATAGTGGTTTTGCTGTGTGCTGAAAGTTGCTTCTGTGTTTGTTGAAGGCAGGATTTTTACAGCTTGCGCCTGAGACAGTCTGCTCATGGGATAGTCATGAGTTATCTATTTCCACACCTTCCATTGTGGTTTTGCCAGCCTCTAGCAGAAGATAGCAGGTCCCTGCTCTGCCCCAGGGATCCAGAGGACATCTGGGGAAAGAGAACTGCTCAGCAGGAACAGAACAGGCTCTCCTTTCCTGCCAGTTTGGGCACATGGGAGTCCTGTGAGGTGAAGACCTGCTATTAGGGGGGAACAAACCAAGCCACCACTGCTGTGGCTGGATGCTCTGACCCCTTCCCTCTTTGCTCTGTCCCCAGTAAAGGTGCAGTGCAGGCTGTCCAGGCCCAGAACCAGATCTGTGTCCTTGACATCGACATCCAAGGCGTGAAGAACATCAAGAAGACGGACCTGAACCCCATCTACATCTCTGTGCAACCTCCGTCCATAGACATCTTGGTGAGCGACCGCCTTCCTTTGCCGTTAGGCAGTTAGAGGTAATCAGCGTCTTGCTCTGAAGCGATGGGGGACCCCCCTCATTGATTCATCTGTATGTTTTTAAGGGCTGTAGAAGAGGTGGGGAGGACATTTCTGAGCACTCCCTTACCTCTGCCCAGTCCAGCTCCCCAGCGTCTGGCCCCCAGGGGATAAATCTTCCTGTGCTCTTTTTTTGAGTCCCTCCTGTACAGTTTCCACACCTTGGTGTGTTTGCCTGCATTGGGTTACAGACTCCATTGCAGCATGGCCAGCCTTTAAATGCATTAGTTGTGCTTAATGCTGGGGAGAGGAGAAGATTAAACTGAGGGAAGCTGGCTCTCTGCAGCACTGGAAATCCTGTACCCCTCTGGCCTTATGGGGCCCTATATAATAGTGATTGCCATGTGCCTTTCACAGAAGTGAAGTCATTGCCATGGTGCAGAGATGGATGTGCATACATATATATACAACTTGCTGAAGCTGTGCAAGGAGTATGGGCAGTAAAGGCCACAACTCTAGCTCTTCCCTCTTGCTCTCATTGAATTTGCGGAGGAGAAAGCCAACAGCACCAGTTGCCAGAATCCAGCAGAGTGATTTCATCTCCCAGGAGTACCTGCAAAAATCCAAACCAACCCAAAAGCAGGGGGAAAATGAGACTGGCAGCTGGAGCTCTGGGTAGGAGATTTTGAACCCAAACTCAGCTTGGCAACTAGTTTGCTCTGGGCTGTAAATAAAGCCCCTCACTCTTTGCAGAGTGTTATCTCGTCTGCAGTGGTCGCTGGCAGTAGGAAATGGCATTGGCTTGTGGGGTGGGTGGTGGTTTCTGTGTACAGCATTTGGAACACGTTTCTTAAATGTTTTTGTCATTGTGTTCAGGAAAAAAGACTACGTGATCGAAAGACTGAGACAGAAGAAAGTTTGATGAAGCGTTTGACTGCAGCCCGCATAGATTTGGAACTTAGTAAGTGCAGGGGCCTTTGAGTGATGTGCACAAGGAGAAGGGAGATGCATTGCTGATTTAGGAGTTGATTTTTGCGTGAACAGCCGACTTGCTTTCTGAAAGGAGTGCTGGCAGGGCTCGGACATCACCTGAGTTTGATGTAAGCACCATACTGCATCGTTTCCCGCTGCAGTTCCTTGTGAGTGGTTGGCAGAGGGGCTGAAATAATAAAATGCCGTAGGAACTCAGGTCATACCCAAGAAATGACTCTGGACAGAAACACATTCTCAAGCTCTTAACTCCCTGTCGCTGTCTCTTTCCCCAGGTAAAGAGCCTGGCCTGTTCGACTTGGTCATTATTAATGATGATTTAGAAAAAGCCTATTCTGAATTGAAAGAGACACTCCTGGAGGTGAGTTGTTGTTCAGGGCTTTTTTGCCCCACTTCCTGGGCAGGGATGACCTCTAGCATGAGCAGGTGAAGGTTTGTCTATAGGCGGCCACAGAAATGTGACCACATGCGCACACTTGATATGGTTTGAGCTGCTGAGTGACATAGCTGAGCATGGATCATGTATAAGCAATGGTGGATCAATGGCCTAAGAGTGGGAAACGGATCCAGTACAATACTGGGTTGGGGGCAAAATAAACACATGTCCCTTGGCAGTATGGAAGGGGTCCACTTTTTTTGTGGCCATTTTTGAAGAGCCTTAAAGTCAAGCCTTGCCTTCTCCCTAAAGGCTCATGTGTAAACTCTGGGCTTGGTCCTGCAATGTTGTGGAGCTGGTCTGAGGAGATGATCTCTTGTGGCCTCCAGAGCTGTGAAACTAAGAATTGTTCCCAAAGAGTAGCAGATGCTCAGTTGTTTTCCTGATCTCCTTGCAGGAAATCAAGAAGACCCAAGAATCCAGGAAATCCTGAGCTGAGCCTGCTTGGATGTTTTATCTTTGCACATCATTCCCGAAGCACGTGACACCCATTTCATTGCGAGAGACATTCCCTTTAGACTGATCCTCCTCCCGAGTTACTCTAGGATGTTTCTATTAAAAGGAAAGAAAATGAAACCCAGTCACAATTGTGCTTGTGTTCGCCACAGACTTGGTGTGTGCTCTCCCAAGTTTGTACCTCAGGAGGATGCTTTGGAAGTGATTGTGTGGTGTCTGCTGCCAAAGGGCAGAGCCATTCTGCAAGGCAGTAGAGGAGCTATCTGGGCAGCTGTGGCACTAACACATGGCTTTGGATCCTGCTGCAGTATTTGTGGAGGTACATGTTGTGCCAGCTAATGCTGCTGAGTACAGGGAGATACTTAAATTGATGTGACACCTGCAAATGGAGGGGCTTACACCTTCACTGGCACCCAATGTCACAAGTGTTGGCATCCTTTTCTCCCTCTTACTTCTGCTTCTTTTTGCAGGTCTGGCTACAGCTCCTCAAGGCATTTCTGGCTGTCAGTGCCTGCCTCTGGTGGTGTATTTTGTTGCTGTAGCAGAGCAGCACAGCTTGGCTCTAGCCACAGTCCTAGTGAGCAGATGGGTTTGTTTAGTAACCCAAAAGGAGAAAGGAATGGTTGCAGGATATCATCTATTCACTGCCTTGTTTTCTGGGGGAAAGGTACTGTCAGCTTCTTGTCTGCCATCCTGGCAGCAATCCTGTAATTCATGTGTACTTGGTCCACTTGAGTTTAGGTGTGGGTAGATCTTTAGACGCTTTTAAACCTACAAGTTGGGGAAGAACAGATTCCTTTCCCAGGCTGTGCAACCTTTTTGTTGATGTGCTTGAGGACAGCAGTAAAACCCTTCTCCTAAGAGGGATCCATGTGATCTAGCTGCTGTCCCTCATACTGGTCTCTGGCTTGAGATACGGAGAGCTTTGCCTGGTGCAGGCTGGACGGATGTTTTGCACTTCACTTCCCCAGCTTTCTTCAGCCTGAAGGTTGATGCTTTCATATAACTTTTGAGCGCTTTGATCCCTCCAGCACATCGCATCCTGAGCCTTCTTGGAGGTGTTGGTTCCTCACTGAGCCCCTGTGTTCAGAGCAGTCAGCCTTCACCAGAGGTGTGAGAGAGGGATGAACAGTGTCATGTCTGGTGCCTCCAGGTGGTTAACCTGGTTTTGGGCTCCAGGAAGAAATGGTGGATGCAAACAGGCATGCAGCACAGCTGCTCTTGGGGTCCCTTGTACCAGAGGCTGGTGTCCTGGAGGATGCAGGTGGTTTGTGTTGGATCCTCAAGACATGAGTCTGTCAGATCTGCCATCCCGCAGGTGGTGGCTTCCAGCAACCTGCCCTCAAACTGAACTTAGATCAAGCTAGACTGTTCAGTCACAGAATCCTAGAATGGTTTGGGTTGGAAGGGATCTTACAGCTCATCCAGTTCCAGCTCCTGCTGCCACAGGCAGGGATACCTTCCACTAGACCAGGTTGCTCCAAGCCCTGTCCAACCTGGCCTTGAACACTGCCAGGGATGGGGCAGCCGCAGCTTCTCCGGGCAACCTGTGCCAGTGCCTCACCACCCTCACAGGGAAGAACTCTTCCTCAGATCCCATCTAAATCTCCCCTCTGTCAGTTTAAAGCCATTCTGCCTTGTCCTGTCTTTACCTGTCCTTGTCAAAAGTCCCTCTTCAGCTTGTCAGCCCTTTTAGGCACCGGAAGTGGCCCTAAGGTCTCCCAGGAGTTTTGTCTTCTCCAGGCTGAACAAGCCCAGCTCTCTCAGCCTGTCTCCATAGCAGAGGTGCTCCAGCTCTCGGAGCATCTTTGTGGCCTCTTCTGGACTCGCTCCAACAGCTCCACATCTCTCATGTGTTGGGGCCCCAGAGCTGGACACAGGACTGCAATGAAGGGTCTCACTAGAGTGCAACAGAGGGAGAGAATCCCCTCCCTCGACCTGCTGGTCACGCTGCTGGTGATGGTTGGTTTCTGGGCTGCAAGCACACACTGCCAGGTAATGGTGAGCTTCTCATCAAACACAACCAAGTCCTCAGGGCTGCTCTCAATCCAGTCTCCCCCAGCCTGTGTTTGTGCTTGGGATTGCCCTGATCCAGGTGCAGGATCTTGCACTTGTTGAACTTCATGAAGCTTGCATGGGCCTACCTCTCCAGCCTGTCCAGGTCCCTCTGCATGACATCCCTTGCCTCCATGCTCAGATTTTCTCCCTAAACCCACATCTGACCAGATGTCCACAGCTCCATGTTGTGGACAGCATCAAGCAGAACCAGGTCTTGGGCAACCCCTCGAGTACCTCACTGGAATTCAGAAGGACCATTTGTTGATTATTTTGATCATTTACCTCTCTTGGGCTGTTTTAAATGCATCTTTCCTAGATTAGAGTGAAATTCTTTCTACTGTCAGGAGTTTTGTGTTGCACTGTTCTAGCTCTGGTTAAATGGGCAGGAAAACCCTCCCCAGAATTTTTCTTCACGTCTGGCTTTCTCCATGCTGACAGTGTGCATCGCTCTATCGCTGTTCATAGCGAGTGCCCAGCTCTGCTTTTGTTTATTTATGTTTTTCTGAATTTGGGGGATTTTGCTCTGTTTTGAGGAATGCATTTGCAATGGGGAAGCGTCCCCTCTAGATGGCAGAAACGACAGCAGGAAAGTGCCGGGCCCTGCGCAACAGAAGGCAGAGGTGAAGGACACGGTGCTGGCCTCAGTCTGGTGGTCTGCAGCCACCGTGCGGGACCTGTGGTGCTGTCACCAGATGGAAATGCCCCGCTGCTGCCTGCTTAGGCCCACCACCAACACCCCGAGAGCTGCGTGGAGCCCAGCCTTCAGGGGTCCTGCCGGGAGAGGTGAGTGCACCTGGGAATGGGAAGGGACGATGCTTCAGCCATATGGAAAATGCAAGTAATTTAGATATCTGCATCCCCCTTTCATGGTGGTAACAGAGAGGAAAGTGCTAAATAACCCACCCTGTGCCGGGTGACCTGGTTTGAGTGGCTGTTGCTGTGTCTGACAGACTGAAGCAGCAAATGCCTGGATGCCTGGCGCTAATGTGAGGTGACGGCGTGGCTGTGGGGACAGAGATGGGTAGCAGAGTGACTGGGAGTGTGTTGCTGGAGCTGGGCTGCTTGCTGAGCAGGTGATGCAGCTGTGGAGCATCTCTCATGCATTGTTTTCAGGTGCTGTTGGGAGTGCCCCTCTTATGTTTGGTGTTTCGGAATGGCCATGCTGTGCACCTGATCTCGTAACTGGGTGGGTGAAGGCACCTGTTGAAATGAGTTTAATTCCTGCATCCTCAAAACCAGGATGTCTCTCTTATTGCATTTACAAACATAAATCCTCTTCTGGATCCATATTTTCAGTACTAGCTAGTTGGGAATGCAGCCATCCCTGGAGCAGACAAGGACCATGCTGAGCAGCACTGACGAATTTAGGGTCCTACACAGCCACAAATGGCAGCTCCCAGTGCTCAGTGTGGGGCTGGGATGGAGAAACCAGACGGTAGCAAAGCAAGGGACAGATGTCTCCTTACCGGGGTTCCCTGTGATTAAAGATGGTCCCCGAGGACCAGCATATTTCCTACCTAGGATGTGTTCCAGACAGGAAGGTGCTGAACATACCAGCCAAGAGGTTTAGAGCATTTTGGGGTGAAGGTGGAAAGCTAACATTGTCAAATGTGCTTCTGCTTAGCTGTCCCAACAGCCATTAAAAACCTCATCACCTTGTCTCATGGACCACAGGGATGAGCTTCTGCCCCTGAGGGTGGCTGTGATTCTGGCTGAGATGTTGGTCAGTTGCTCCATCTCGGGTACACCCAAGTGAAAGCATGGGCTTGCTCCTGGATTGCTTGTGGAAATGTCAGGAGAAAAAAAGGGATTTTATATATTCACTGTTCCTTCAGATTGGAATAATACTGGACAGATTTTAGCTTTTTTCAGCTCTGAAAGGTACTTTGGGAAGTGTGGAAGCACCTCATCCCACATCCCTGCAGGAGGATGATGCTGGGAGAGGAAGGCTCATCTGCATCAGTAGGATGTGTGGGATGAGGGAAGGCAACCCCCAAAGCCAATGCCCAGACCATCCTGGGGGAAGCCATGAAAGGCAGGAGCTGTATTCCAGGATAGCTTCAAGCAGCCCAAATTACCCCAAAGCCCATCTGCCTTGGCTCCTTCCAGCATCATGTCCCCTCCAATGATCCTACAGTCCAGAAGCTTGTCCTTGCCTTGGCTTTTCTTAGTATCTCTGTGCTTTTGGAGGCAGCTCTGATTTTCGAGCTTGCTTCCGTGCCACTGCAGAAAGGCACCGCAGGGCAGAAACGGCCTGGGAAATAATTGGGCACCCGGTGCATAAAATAAGCAACAAGGAAAAAAAAAAGTAGGGAATAACTGATTTTCTCGCTTGCCCATCAATGCCCAGCTCAGTCTGTGTGCGAGCTTCCAATTGCAAACACTGGGAGATATAATATACTGAGTGCTGAAGTGTGATGGGATATGCTCATGTTGGCGCACAGGGATGGTGTGTGATGGATAGGGCTGCGGCTTCAGCGACCTGAGTGCTGTCAGAAGTAGTTACTGGGGGAGAAAATCCTTATAGTGAGCCAGCCTAGGCTCCTTGCGTGTATTTATGACCTTCTGGAGAGGTGCAGCACATCAGTGGGGTTGGTGCTGGCTGGACCCAGCATAGCTGCAGAGTCTGAGGTCACCAGTTACAGCTCTTCTGGCAAATCCCATTATTTCCTATATCCGGTGCCTGCATTTCCATCGGTATGCAACAGACCTCTTCTAGGAAATCATCCAGCAGCCTGCATGGCCACAAAACGGAGCTGAGAGCCTTACTGCAAGCGATTCAGAGTCAACCCTCTCCCTGGGGTCACCCCTCCATCAAAGCTGCGGGGTGAGATCTGCTGGTGTTCCCTGACCCCCTGTGGAGCAAAATCCTCTGGCATATCGCAAGCCAAGTGAAGCCAGCTGACTTTGCACTGGAGCAGATGAGGATCGTGCCCCTGGGATCGGGGGCTTGGTGTGATGGGGAAGGAGGAATGCAGCCATGCCAGACTGTGGGCTTATTTGTAGGGCCTGCAGCTGAGACTGGTTTTATACCAGGTGATGTGCTCCTTGCCCAGGCATGCTGATGTCCTTTTCATGCTCTCCCGTAGGACAGCAAGGTGACCATCACATGCCCGCTGCTGCCTCACACTGAGACACCCACCAGCACCACCAGCACTGACAACAGGTAAGTCCTGCAGAACCCCAACAACTCATAACATTCCCTGGGTCTAACTGACCCTTATCGGGCCTGACCTGACTCTTGATGGCACCCCTTGGCCAGACATCGCTCCTCCAGGATGTGTTTTCCCTGACTGCACTGCTGCTGGAAAGCAAGCTGTGGGGGAGGATCGAGTTTTCTCTCTAGCACAGCGAGCTTCCCATTGGAACTTGGAGCTCCAAGGTGCTCATAGGAGTCATGCTGTCTCCGTCTCTGTCGGCTCTGTGAGAATAAGTGCTTCCCTGGCAGCAGGACTGGGAGCTGGGATGCGCCTGCCTTGCTGGGCACTGTATTTGGGTCAGCCTCATCGACTGGATGTGCAACTGTGTCATCCCTGGAGAGCGTGGGATGCCAATCCATAAACCTGACTGGCTCTGGATGGGGTGGCACGCACATGAGAAGCACCGGCTGAGGCAAAATGCCGGCACCAACACCGTGCTCCCCATTTCACGAGCTCAGCCCTGCTCCCAGGCTCCAAAAATGGGCAGAACCACAGGATATCCAGTACAGGCTCAGCTTTTTCCAACAATAGCAGCTGTGACTCCGCTCATCCAGGATGTGGCTCCAGCCCTGTAAATAGCCAGAAGCCATCTGCAATTCAGATTGTGTGCAGCGGCAACTGGTACAACTGGACGCTGGTGAAATTGGGGATACATCTCCTTCCTGACACCTGATTTCTCCCTCCCCAGGCACTAAAGGAGGGAGGAGCAAGATGTTTTCCTGGATTTTACTTTCCCTATCCTGGATGGATGCGAGGAGGTGATAAAATGAAGGCTGAAAAGGTGAAACAATGGTTCCCCAGTTGAACTTGCAAATATATATATATATATATATATATTATTTCGTCACCTCACAGAGGCCATTATTCTATTGAACTGGAGGCCTGGTCCAGTAGGCACAGGGAAGGGTGTAGCAGATGGAGCATCCATCCTCCCAGTGACCAGTCCTCAGTCCAGCATTCATTTGCAGATATTCCCTTGAAGCCCTAGGGGTTACTGCTCCTGTCAAGCAAGTCTTACTGATGGAAAGCAAAGCACCTTGATGGTGGGCATCCAGCTGCAGCGATGTCCCTGTCTCCGTAATGCAAAGCCAGCACAGAGGTGGTGGGGGCTGAGCCCTGCTGGGAAAACTCTCCAAAAACCCAAGTGCAATGCTTCAGTCCTCCGTGTTACAACCAGCAATGTGCTGAGCTAGATATACTGGGTATAGGCTGGGGAAAAAAAGGGGAGACTGATAATTTTTCCTGGTTGGAAGGAAGCTTGAGCTGGATCCCTTGCTTCTGAATGTGGTGGTGGTCCTACAGATGCCTCCTGGATGTGGCAGAGTGGACTGGAGAGCAAAAACAACCCCCAGTTTGAGGTGGAGAGGGGAGATTGGTGTCACTGCCCACGTAGGTGGAGTAATCGCTGTCCCCAGGGTGCCATAGCCAGCATCTGTGGGATGAAAGAGTTTGTCAGGCTGTTCCCCTGAGCAAGGAGGATGATCTTGTATGGTTCATTGATTCAGTATCTGATTGCTAATTATTACAGTAGCTTGACCTGTGGAGGCCAGCAAGCCATAATGCCTGCAGTTATCTCAGCCAGCATCCTTGTGGCCTCAAACCTAGGCTGAATGTCCCTTCTGCTCCCTCCCAAGTGCTTGCTTTCCAATTGCCACCCTGCCTCTGCCAGCATCCCCAGGGAGCAGCACAGCTCCAGCACAGCAGCTTTTCCACTTAATTTGCCTTTATGTATATTTGAATGTATTGCATTTTGGTTTATCCCATGTGCCCTCCAAAGCATGGGTGCTGCTGTTCCTTTGGGCCATCATATACTGCAGCTTCACCCCACTGGCTTTAGGACCTGCTCTCAGCCTGCAGATACCAGGGCTGGCATGTAGAGGCAAAAATACAACAGACAGCACTGCTGTGGGGGCATATCTGGGCTCTGCACTGGTTTCATTGCTGAAACCCAGCCTGATCCCCCTTGTCCTATCCACTGTGCCCATAGGGAAGGAACTTCACCAGTCTTCTTGCAGCACCTTCTGGTGTTTCTAAAGACAGGCAAAATCTCTTGTTGTGCCTTCTCATCGTCTTGGCTGCAGCAAAAGTGCTGCCTCTCTGGTCCCTGGGTGCCGCTGGAAAGAGTTTGGTCCTGTTTTCTCAACACTTTCCCATTTAATAGTTACATTTATGAACAAGGACTCCCCTGCTGTTCTCCAGCCTGACCAGACCGAGCTCAGCCTCTCCTTATGCATCCCATCCTCCAGCCCTGACCACCTTGGTGGCCACCACCAGACCCTCCCCAGGTCCTCAGTGTGCTTCTGTAATGGCTGCACTGGAAGGATTGCTATGAAATAACACCCAGAGCATCCCTCAGTTTGATCAGTGAGCCATTAACACCAGTTTTCAGCCCATCTTCACATGACTGCCATACCCCAGTGTATTTTCTCTAAGGTCCCATTTCCTTCCTTCCTTGTAGGAACCGCACACCAGGCAATAGCACAATGGTGTTGGCAAGGTCAATCTGAGCATCTCTCCTGTCCCTAGCTCTGTTATCCCAACCTAGGAGGGAAACAAAGTCTCCTGTTCCTATCCAGTCGTAGGATGAAGCCTTTTGGGAAATTGCAGAGTAGCAGAAGCTTCAGCCCGTACGAGTGACTGCATGCAGGAGCTGCGGCTCTGGAGGGGACAATGATGGCATTGAGCACGGGTGCTGAAACGCTGCTGTATTGTGCCTGGCAGAGAGATGCCCTGGAATAATCGCCTCTTCCTTGGCTTTGTTGCAGGGCTGTGGCCGGTTGCACTGCAGGGCTTCTCCTCCAGCAAAGGTCTCCGGTTATGCAGTGAAGACCTGCAGCTCAGGCACACCTCTTTTCCTGGCTGTGAAAGGTATGGCTCATCTAATCACCTCCTTACTGAGATGTGACTCTGGGGGTATCACCAGGAGAAAATGTGGATTTTGTGGGCAAAAGGATGATTTGTTCCTCATCCTGGGGGACTATGTCACTCTTTCACTGATCCTAGTAATATATTTTGTATAAATTGTATATATTATATATAGTGTATATAGTATATTTTTTATATATCACATGACATATAAAGTCAACATTGAGAGCTGTGCAGATTGTCTTATTTCATTTTACGCCTATAAAATGTTTTGTATAAAATAAGTGTTTAAGCTGCAGATATCCAACTCCACTTGGAGTCTGGGCAATCTCTTAAAATTTGGATCCAGGGCTTTGCTTGACACTGTTATTAACAAGGCTGAGCAAGACTTGACTCTGGGTCTGCGACAGTAAGCTGAGATTTTTTTGTTTTAGAAGCATACTTAAGGTTGTTTTCAAGTTGGGCACCTACAGAAGGGTTTTCCTAAATAGTAATCTTCTTGAAAACCTCTGATTTGCCTGAAGTTTTGGCTTGTGACTGTGTCAAGGGCAGCATCAGACACAGGAGCAAGCACTGCAGCGATGCCTCCCTTCTCCCCCGTCCTCCATCCCTGGGGCATCTTATGAGTTAATTTCCCCTTCTGGGAGCACATACCCCCTGAATGGTCAGCCAGGCTGCTTCCCAGCTGGTTCATCCCCTAGAGCAGCTGGAGAGAAGAAAACCACTTGAAAAGTTAAATAAGAGGATGAAAACTTGGCTGCCTCATTCAGCTGTGCTGTGGAGCAAGGATATCCCTTCTCCTTAAAAACAGGAAAAACAAGTTACTTTGAGGAGTTGCACATGGTGGGTGCTACTTGGGGGACATGCATGGGGTCCCTGTAGGATTAGGAGATTCAAGAACCCCCAAATTGGAAAGCTTTAGAGCCACCTTCATACTGGATTTGCTAAATTTTGGAAGGGGTTCTTTAGCTGTAGCGAGCAAAACCTTGCTGATTTGGACTCCTGGAAGCCAAATTTCACCTCGCAGCATGGGGCCTTTAAGGAAAATATCAATTATTGTGAGATCAGCCATAAAATCATGCAAGCTGGCAAGTGAAGGAACAGAGAACGTGCCAAAGGTTGTAGCCTCTGGTTGGGGGCAGTTATTTAATCCCTGCTTGTTGTGTTTGAGTGTGGGGTAACATCACCCCCTCTTAGGCTGGACACCTGCATGGGGACAAAACTCTGGGACACAGCAGAAGGGGCTAGGATAGGGGGATAATGTCCCCTCTGTCCCCTTCCAGCTGTTATCCATAGGGCAGTGTGATGCTTCCAGCTGTGCCCCCCCCCATAAGGCAGTGCTGGGAAGGGAGCAGGGGGATGAAGAGGGGCTGGGATGGAGCTGGCAGGGGAGTCCTCAACCAGCATAAAATACTAAGAATGTAAAATCTGAGCAACAGGAGCTGCTTTGGGCTGTTGACTTTGCCATAAACATAATGGGGGGATGTTTTTGCTGCTGCTGCAGTGTTACCACTCTAGCTGCAGGGACAGATTGAGTTTGCAGCTGACTTGCCTTTCTGCTTCACCTGTGTTTGAACAGAAATGAAAAGAAACTCCAAATGAGAAGGAAGCATTTCTTTATCCTATGGCAGCACCTCCACTTCCTGCCTTCCCTCTCCTGCTCCAAGGAGCTCTCTTTCTGCTATTATTAGCCCTAACCCTTGGATAACTTGATTTTCCCCTAAGCACTCCTCTTGGCTCCTGGAAGCATTGCTGCGGTCTCATTTTTTCTGGTCTTTCTTTGAGCGCTTTTAAGGAAATAAAAACTAAAAGGGAAGCGAAGGAGATCCTGGTGAACAATGGGTCTGCAGCGTCACACTTGGAGGAGCTCTCCCGTCTTGGGACGCTTCCCCGGTGGACGTCTCCACGTCAGCGTCTCCAGGCTGGTGCGGCGGGAAGAGCTGGGTTTGAAGGGGCGGGAGGGAGGAGAAGCGCTGCAGCAGGGACGGGACGGGACGCGACGCTGCCTGTGGCTGTGTGCACCGCGGCGGGGAAGGATGGGACGCTTTTGGAAGGGACTGAGCCCAGCATTCTCCGTATGTTACCTTCTGGTTCGGTTTGTTTCGCTGCTTCCCCCCCCTCCACTTTACTTTGGTATTTTGCCGATGGTTTTCCTTGGCTGCTTTCCTGGCGCCTTGCAGACCCCCACCCTCTGCTTTGACCCACCTCTGCTCCTGCTCTCCCCTGCTCTTCATTCTCTGTCCTTTCCCCATCACTTGGGTGGGGAGCGCGTTTACCATGACATTACAGTGTTCATGTATTGCCTTTCCTGCCGGTGGTAAGAGACATAACATCCCTATTTGGCATCAGTTTGTGCACATTTTGTCAGCATAAATCATCCCCCGTCGCACAGGGCAGTGCAAATCTGTCTCCTGTGAGTCTGGGATTAAACCACTGATAGTTTGGCTTTTTCCTGGTGGAAAACCCTATGAGCTCTTGGACCTTCTGGCCAGTCCCCCTCCTGAACCTCCCCCCCATCTCAGGCCACCAGAGGTGGGGAAAGGAAGACACTTTGGGGTCTGTTTTCCCTGCTAGTCCTTCTCTCGGTCCCTTGGGTTACATTTCTGACATTTGTGCTTGCACTGAAAATCTTGGGGTCTGCAGCCTGCTTGCTCTTGGAGCATTGGATTAGGTGGTACATGCTTGTCCTTCAAGAGCTGGTCTTTGAAGACCAGGCACAGGCGCCTGCAGGAGCTCACCCCAGCAGAAGATGCAGTTTTGCAGCTGGTGTCTCTAACCCGTGGACAAAAGGTCCATTGATAAGTTTATGTTGTGTGTTAGGTGCTTTTGTATTGTTTTCTCAATACTATCCAAGGATGTCAGCACACTTTTCATCCTCGCATCTCAAACCACTTCACAAAGGAATTCTCTCCTGCACAGCTGAGGAAACTGAGGCATGAGGAGGGCAGTGGCTCAGCAGCATCACCACCAGTGGGAGCTGAACCTGCTCCTTGGTGGACTCATCTTCTTGGCCACCAGCCTTCCTTGAGAGAAAACTCTCCCGTTGGATACCAAACACACAGGATGCTCCTCTGGAGTGGGATATCCTCCAGCTTGTATCCCCCATCGACAACTCTAGGTCCTTAGGGGCTTTTGACAAGGGCATGTAGGGATAGGACAAGGGGGAATGGTTTTATTCCCCTTATGATAGAGGGGAGATTTAGATGAGATCTGAGAAAGAAGCTCTTCTCTGTGAGGGTGGTGTGACACTGGCACAGGTTGCCCAGAGGAGTTGTGGCTGCCCCATCCCTGGCAGTGTTCAAGGCCAGGTTGGACGTGGTTTGGAGCAACCTGGTCTAGTGGAAGGTGTCCTTGCCTGTGGCAGGAGGTTGGAACTGAGTGTTCTTTAAGGTCCCTTCCACCCCAAACTATTCTGTGATTCTATGAATCTCACGTAGAGATGCTGTTGCATTTCCATAGCCTTTTTTGGCTCCATCCTCAATAAAACCCTAGTATCTTCCTTGTGACCTTTAGCGACATCCCTCCTGCCTCTAGATTGCTGGTACAGTTGTTAGCAGGCTTGGTTGCAACCACAATTTGTCCAAAGGGATCCCCTGAGAGTGGGGCTGGAAGGGCCTCTCGAGCTCTCCTGGTCCATACTGTGCTCCATGTGTGGAAGGAGGGCTTTTCTCTCTCTCATATGGTGGGAGCTCCGTCTCCTCCCATTCCAAAATGCCCTTTCCAGCTGTACCAAGCACAGGAGCTTGGCTTATAAATTCTTTTAAGTTGTGCTTAATGGGACAGGGCTGTGTCCTCTCCTGGCAGGGAGTGAGCAAACATCCCCCTATCTCAAACAGAGGGAAAGAGTCCCTTGAGTCATAAGAGGCCACAGGCAGCTGCTTCTTTCACCCAAGTTACCTTGCAGTGCCACAGGAGGGCAATCCGTCCTGTGTACAAAGTCTCCTTAGAAAGTCAGAGGAAGGAAATCCAGTTTAATCCTGCTCAAGTGAGTCAGGGGCGGGTGGGAACTGGAGGAAGGGGTATGTCGCTGATGGGGAATCTGCGCCTCGTATTCTCCTGCAGGCTCTGAGAGCTGTGTCTGAGACAATCCTTGGGTGCTGTCCAAGACTGAAATGCCAGGAGAGTTTTTTCAGTGTGTGTAATAAGGAAACCCCTCCTTCCTCAGCAATGCACTGTGGAGGTGGATCACAGCACACAGCGTGCACAGTATTCCTGCAGGTCCCAGTGCTGCGGAGGACTCTCCTCACCCGTAACTTGCAGCTTGTTTGGAGCTCTTCCACCAAGGTTCATCCAACAAGCCCAAGAGTCATTTCTAAGGCTGCAAAGCTCCCTTTGACCTGGTGTGTTTCTTGGAGATCTTGGTGGCTGGTCCTATAAATCACAGTGGTTTCTGCTCCCTGCTGCCAGGAAAAGAGAAAATAAAGGAGTTTGTGTGGGTTGCTGCACTCCAGCAGTGCAACACTGGGCTGTAGCAGTAGAGGACAGGGAACACAGGTAGAAAAGGAGGAGCCTTGTCCCATGCTGTGGCGGGGGGGGGTTGAAACTAGATGATCTTAAGGTCCTTTCCAACTGTAACTATTCTATGATTCTATAAAATAATTAAGGCATATGGGGTAAATTGCTACTTCACTTCTAACTTTGCTCTGCTGATTGTTGTCCAGCAGGACTCTGGTCCTTGCTACAGAGCTGCTCCCCAGCCAGTTCCCACTGTCCTGTGTCTTTTTCCCCATAGAGGCCACCATTCCATTCTGCCTTTGCTCTGTTGAACTTCACCTGGGTCGCACCAGCCCGTTTCTCCAGCCTGCTGAGGTCCCCCAACACAGCAGCACTGCACCTCTTATCCATCCACTGCTCCCCTCAACTGGACTAGCCCCAGACTTGGTCCCATCACCTTGGCCCCAGTCATCATCCCTGGGGGATGCCACCATCAGTGGCCTCTGCTGCGAGGGGAACTGGCAGTGCCAGGGGTGACAGGGTGTCTCTGTGGGGGCCAGGACTGTGTTGGGATCATGAGGCTCTATTTTCTGGGTGAATTTACACACCATTTCAACAGAGACAAGACCCATTTCAACATAGCAAGGACTGAGGGATTTCAGCATCTTCCAAGGCTGTGTTTCTGCTTTGCTTTGTTATTTCTGACCCTTTTTAATACCCTCTTAAACACGTTTGGCAAAGAGCTTTACAAGCATCTCCTCTATGCAAAGTGCCTTTCGAATACAAGGTAGAGGCCAGCAAGGCAGCAAAACACAGATGGCACATGCAAACCCACCAGCAGGCTGCTGGCAGGATGTAAATGGACAAAATCACAGGAAAACAGGCCAGAAACACAGTGATGTTCCAGCCCAGTGGGTTGGCCACAGTGGGGACCAAGCTGTGTTTCTGGGCTGTTTTCCCTTGACTTTGTCCATTGATGCTGAAGCTGGCGATGATGCTTCAGCCCAGCACTGAGTATCTTTGGGTGCTTCAATCTCTTGTCCATGGGACCCCCCGGCCCAATGCACAGTTAATCCATGACCCCAGATGACATTCCTGACCTGTTTCAGCCTGGAGAACGCCCTGCCGTGCGTGCGGAAGCCTCTGCTTTGGAAACCTGACGTTGGTTCAAATGTGAGCTTGAGCCAAATCCCTCCAGGCACGTTTTTATCATCCCCTTTTCTTCCTGCCGGGGACAATGGTATTTATTGCACAGTGCTCTGCCCAGCCCTTTCCTCTGCGCTCCCAGGCAGAAATAGTTAACCAGGTTCACTAAGAAATGAATGTCCTCGTTTCCTTTCCAGGGCAGGCAGCTCCCCACTGCCTCCCCCCTGCCCGTCTCTCTGCTCAGCGCCCTGGGGAGGAGCTGCTATCTAGTGACATGATGCAAGAGCAGGCGATGTCTCGATGTCTGGCTCACTCTGGCAGTGTTTTGGTGACCCGGTGGCCTGTGCAAGCACTGCCAGGTCCCCTGGGGCTTTCTGCAGCACGAGAGCAGCCGTTTGCTCTCCTCTTGTGATCGGTGGGACAGGAGGACCTCGTGGCTTTAGGGAAGATGTGAGCCAGCCGTGGGTCTGGAGAGTTTCAAGTCAAAACAGATGAAGCTAATGAAAAGAAAGCAATGCCGGGGAAGAGGGGAGGAGGGAGAGAAAACATGATGCCACAGGCATTGCAAAACAATCCCTTCTGTGGATAAAACCTCATTTGATAGCATTGCTTCTCCATTGTGGTTGGGTCCCCCAGGGAAGGGGAGACCACTGGGGACAGCACCCTGTGCTGACCCCAGCACACAGACTCCACAGGCTGCACATGGGACACCCTGGGCTGGTTTTGGTTGCCCACATGTTTAGTGTCATCCAAGATGCCATAAGCTATTATTTTTGCTGGGGCTGTGAGGAAGGCTGCTGGCTCACACAATGCTCCAGCTGCCAGAGAAGGGTTATACAGTGGTAGGCAGAAGCTGCTCAGTGCCTGTGTAGCCACTTCTCTAAAGGCACCCAGAGGAAGGCTGCCTTTCTATGGGACTTTGTTGCATGCTTGGTGAGGCTTTGCAGGAGGTGGTCATGCTCAGGCTCCAAACTCCCTGGACAAAGCATTCTTCACGCTGCGGGGCCAGGGGCAGATGGCAAGGTCAGCCGTAGCTTCAGCTCCTGGTTGAGTGGACCGAGAGGTTTACACAGGATGTACATGGTGTTTGGTGGAGCTTGAGACATCCCATCCCAGTCGAGGCATGGAGACCTGGGACATCATCCCCAGGGTGGTGAGATGGACTTTGTGGACTGGCATTTTGAGAGAGGGGAAGGACCGCTGTGCCTTCTCCTTTGGCACCAGCCTTGGAGGTGGCCCATGATTAATGCCAGTCATGCTGCAGCACTGCTGATCTCTTCAGCAGGTGGGACCCACAGCAAAGAGACCAGAGCTGGGGCTGGTCCCTGTACGGGGGCTGCTCCAGACTTCCCTCTTCTCAGATGTCTGGGTTGCTTTAGGGTTGATTGAAACTGTTTCTCCTTGGAGATCAGAGGAAGCCCGGTGGCAAATGCGGAGGTTTTGAGTCTCCTTCAGTCCTCAAGGTCTGCATGAGCTGTGGGGGTCCATGGGGCACTTGTGAAGCTGATTTGCAAGATAATCTTACTCTGAGCTGTTAGAGCAGGGAGGGATGCCCTGGAAAACAGGAAGAGATGGATGCAGCTAGGCCAGAAGAAAGGCAGGGAAAAGCAGGCAGCTTTCTGCAGGAAATACTGTGTCTAATGGCAAACACAGGCAAGGTTTTATGCGCTGGACAGGACACATGTGGGTGTGGGACTCATTTACTTGAGTGCTCCATGAGTGGAGCTCACCCTGAGATCCCGAGGTGTAAGGATGAGGAGGAAGCTCTGCTGTGCAGTGTGGGGGGGGTGCATGCATTGCATATCTCTCTTTCTCCCAGAGCCTCCTGGGCAGCCTATGGCATGTTTTTAACTATTCCATAGCATTCTAATAGTTCTAGTAAGGGTGAGCTCTGATGCAGGATTTATAGGGAGTGTTTTTACAGTGTTTATGTTGGCAGGCTGTAGTTTATGGTACGGTTTGAAATATTCACTGAAACCTCTTATCACCAAAGCTTAAAAGCAACAGAGTGCTGATGAAAGTCCTGCACTAGTTGGAGAAGGGATGAATTAGGGTTCAGGCTGCACAGAAGTTGTGCAAAATGCTTGGCTCCTGCCTGGCTCAGCCTGCAGTCCCCATGGGGAAGGAGAGATGATTTCACCCATCAGCATGGCATGGATCCATCCAGGTTTAGCCATTATGCCAGTGAAGACTGGCACTGACAGAGCCAGACTGACGCCTGGGGCTCCCATCCATGCTCACGCTCAAGCTGGTCAGCAGATGCAAGAGGCACCAGCTTGAGAAACCTCCAAAAGCGATTTCTGAAATGTGCTTTTTTAAACACTCAAACCAGCACATCCATGCACTCAGGTATGAGGCAATACCTTGTGCTGGTGTTAAAAACGCAGCTGGCTTCTATTCCCATCGCTCCTCTCACTGTGCCATTGCTAGGATTTCAGTGGCACATCTCATGTTTTAGCAAAATCAGTGACTTGAGTGTGATCCTATCAGCACCTGTGGGATTTGGAGTACTCCATGCTCACAAATGTTTCACAAAGGCCATCCTCCTGCTCCTCCAGTGTTTTCCACTAAAGGGCGGGACTGTCCCTCTCACATTATACCTGCAGTCAAAGTCTGAGAGTATGAAACTTCTTCAGATGCCAGCAGTGGGTTATCTCAGAGCATAATGAAGCAATGTGTCCACATTTCCTCCTCCAGCCTCCTCATGGGTGCTAAGGAGAAGTGGGTGAACAGTGGGGTGCAAGCAGCACCTTTTGATGGGGTGGATATCTTAAAAAGTAGTTATAAACATAAACTATTGGGGAAGAGTTGCAGGAGGATACTGTCACATTTTGGACAGGGTGTGCTCTGGCCTCCTGGTTCCTGAGAGCATTTAGTGACATGTAGAGGAGCAGAGAGAAGAGATGGAAACTGAGCTCTGTCCCAGAGCAGCCCTCAGAGTGCAGGTAGATGTTGAGCTCAGGCTCCAACGAGGGCTGAACACTCAAATTTAGGTGACTAAATCCCACCCAAGTGCCTTAAAAACAGTCTTGGAGGATATAACAAGAGATCTTTTGAGGAGAAGCCACTACGCTGCACGTGGTCCTGCCTCCACATCACTCCACAATTGCTCCATACCCCTGCAACATTCTTCCTAGAAACATGCACTGGACTCCCCTTCCAGGCAAAAGGGCACTTTATTCCCGTTAGTTAGGAAAGATCCTTTCTTTAGACATCCTAGTTGATGTACTGGTACATCAGCTGGGCACTGGTGAGGCCTCACCTTGAATCCTGTGTTCAGTTCTGGGCCCCTCACTACAAGAAAGACATTGAGGTGCTGAAGCAGGTCCAGAGAAGGGCAACAAAGCTGGTGAAGGGTCTGGAGCACAAGTGTGATGAGGAACTGCTGAGGGAACTGGGGTTGTTCAGTCTGGAGAAGGGCAGGCTCAGGGGGGACCTTACCACTCTCTACAACAGCCTGAAAGAAGGATGGAGCAAGGTGCAATTGGTCTCTTCTCCCAGGTGACAAGCAGTAGGACAAGAGGAAATGGCCTCAAGCCATGTCAGGGGAGGTTTAGATTGGATATTAGGAGAACTCTCCCTGCAGAGAGGGTGATCAGGCATTGGAACAGGCTGCCTGGGAGATGGTGGAGTCACCATTCCTGGAAGTGTTCAGAAACCGTGTTGATGTGGCCCTCAGTGACATGGTTTAGTTGTGGTCATTGCAGTCCTAGGGTAATGGTTGGACTTGATCTCAAAGGCCTTTTCCATCTTGTTGGTTCTATGATTCTATGTAAAGTACCAGGTATATCCTATTAGGTGTATCCTGCTAGGTGCATCCTGCTAGATGTATCCTACTAGAAAGGGAGGGAGAGAAAGCCACAGGATTAGAGGCATGTCTACATGCCTAGAAAATGGTAAATTTGGTTGAAACTGATTTAGTGGAGCAGGCAGCCTTCTATTTTAAGAGATTTCTGATCTCACTCAATCTGCACTGCACAGATCAAAAAAAACCCTGAAAACACACAAAACACCACATTTCCTATTCCTATCCGCCCCCCCCCGCTTTTGCTATTGGCAGTAAAACTTTGGCTGGTCTGTGTGAACCTCTATTAACCTGTGGCCTGTGCTAATGTGCTAGTAGAGAGACAAGCCTTACAGTAGGAGAGTCCATCCTGCTGTTATTCCTTGTAATGAGAAGCTTCCAAATCCCAAGCCAAAAAAAATATTTGTAGCCAAAGCAGGGGCTGCCTGGAGGGAGCTGCAGCAGGCAGGAACGCTCCTGCCACTGGGCAGGAGGTGACATCATCCAGATTCCTTTGCTGAGGAATGTGGGATTTGTTTCTTCCCTGCCAGTAATTGCTTTTCAAAAACAGATCTGTCCAGGGATGCATGTTTCACCTTACCTTCCACTGCACAGCAGAGAGCCTGAAAGCTCTCCTGTTCCCCTTCTCTTCCATGGCATTAATGGGGCTGTTGTGTGGACAGGCACGAAACAGGATGAAATTGGTCAAATCGCAGGTAAAAGCACCAGAAACTCTGTAAGTGGGAGTTGTACAGAATTCTGGACAGAGACTGGAGGTGGCAGGATGGAGCAATGACTTCTCCTTGAGGCTGGCCAGGATGGGGCTGAGTATGTGTGTGGACTTTGCGTCTGCACTGCTCTGTAGTGACCCCATTTCTTGGCCCTGTGAAGCCCACTGACCACTTGTTTTTTTGAATGCAGGACTTCAGTGTGATGACTAAAGAGTAAGGACTTGATGGTCCTTATTGGTCCCAACTTGTGATATTATGATTCCATGACTGGAATAGATATGCTGATATGCAGAGCATTCTGGTTAGTCTGGTAGTGCTAACTCTTAAAGTTTAATTCCCCCTCCATGCAGCCCTTGGCTTCACTCTTGGATTGAGTATCCCCTCTCCCGTCCCTTGAGCTTAAGCCCCTCCAACCCTGACTCTTCATTAGCTCAAACTTCAGCAAACACCACTAGAAATTAAAACTGGTTGCTAACGTTCACATGTCATCAGCACTTCCACCAGCATCAGTGATGGTAAAGGGGTCAGTTCCTGTGGGATGAGGACTGCTGCCGTCATTTCAATAGGTGGAACTAGGTGTAGTTCAGCTGCCCCCATTATGAGTCCAGCAGGGTGATTTAGTGGTTGGAAAGGCACAGAGGTTTTTGCTCTCAGTGCCTGAAAGAGGATGGCTGGCAGGAAACAAAAGCACTGCTCTCCAAGGCAGGGGTGGCTTTGCTCCTGTACTGATCCTTGAATTTTCCACCAGGTTGTGGAAATTCTTGGCTATTACATCTGGACAATTAAATCAAGAGCAGAAAAGAAGAGCTCCGGCCAAAGGAGAAAACCCACTTGGTCAGCTGAAATTTTGAAACAGGGATGGAGTGAGGGCCTCTGGATGGACAGCAGCAGATGAAAGGCTGTCTGGGATCTGGATCTGCGGTCCTAAAAGTGGTGTGATGTGATATTAGGTGTGCTAGGAGAAGGCCTAATCATTTTTGGAGAGAGCAGCACTGGTAAAAGCAGTGTGGAAGGATGCAAAGCAGAGCCTGGCATCATAGCGTAGCAATGCAATGATGTTTTTTTGAGGGTGTAGGTGGAAGAGACACATCTAAGCAGCAGGCAATGATGTAGTTGGTTGGAGTCAAGTCCCACATGGGACAGGGCAGCAGTGCCATGGGAGAGACCCTCTGTGAAACCTCCTGGGCTTGGTTTGGATATTATCTTCTACCAGGCAAATCTCTTCCCTTGTCATGTCTCAGACATCCTCCATCACAGGGATGTGTCTGGTACTAGTGATCAGGGCTCATGGTTTGCAGGACTCTTACTGCTCAACAGAAGGCAAAAACTTATTGCCCTTGTGCTGTTGCCTTTGGGAGAAGTGGAAATAGGGTTGTCCTGCTCATTTCTGTCTGGAGTCACCCTAGAGACAGCAGAGAGTTGGCTGAGCAGCACTGATGTGGGCTCCAGAGGGTTGACGTGAAGGCTCCCAGGCTTTGAGCTCAGTATGGGCCCAAAAAGCAGCCTGGGAAAGAAGACGGTGGATGAAGATATGCTTTCAGATGATGCAAGGAATCTCACAGGCTCCGTATTAATCATGGCTTAGTGAGTTGTGTTCCACAAGTCAGATGTGGTACTCTGCTCCCCTGGCTCCAGCTCCTTATGGCTGCACACATGGCCCACAGGGCTCTACCTTGTCTGTCTCTGTGCAGACCAATCCATCTTAAAGCAACACTGCAGAATGTTATCTGGGGTTTTGATTCATGTTCCTTAAGTTGTTGCCTCTTAATCTTTCTCAGATGGTGTTGTGGTTTCTTATTTATTTCTGTCTGGAGGCTAAAGGGAGGATGACTTGGAGAGGAAGGGAGGGAAAGAACTGGAAATGGAAAGAGTGAATTTTCAAGAAGAGCCTCCCAGAACTTCATCTTCTTTCTCCAGCTTCTGGTAATGGCCAGGTCACTGCAGCTATTCACTCCAGAAGATTTCCAGGGGCGTTCCGGGAATACTGAAACATGGTGGACTGGGTGCCCAGCCAGTGACCACCACCAGAGCCACAGCAAAGGGGATGAACCTCAGTGGGCCAGCAGCAAACCTAGGTTTGTCCTGATAGCTGCTTGTAGGTCAGAGACTCTGACTTGGCATTTCCAAGGGCTATTTATTGCAAAGTGAAGGAGGAACAGGGCTTTTTTTTTGATTTTGCACCCTCATTCCATGGCATTTCCCATACTTTTTACATCTTTAAATTTAGCAATGTTCCCATTAGCAGAGGATGCTAAACCCGGCAGAGAGTATGGAAGAAATGTGAGCAGAAGACTGGGAGACTGAAACAGGGCTTGTTCCATGTCATGGGGGGATTTTAGTATTGTTACAGATTAAACTGTGACTCTAGCATTCTCAGTGTTGCAACTCTAGCCTCACAGTGGTGCTTCATGCATCCCTGCATGGAAACCAGACAGATCCGTTGTATGGGGATGTTTGACCCCTACACAAGCCCTAGTGATGCCAGGGGTACCTGCTCTGACAGTGAGAGCCCAGTGCATCCCAGTGGGTGGTGCAGTTTGGTGTGAGCCAGGTAGCATGCCCCTGAGCCACTCACTTCTCTAGCAAAACCTGCACCCATGTGCCTGGTGCTCTCTTGGGAAGATATCTACCTTCAGGACCAGTCTATTGTATCAGCAAAGAGAAAAACCTTATGCGGCTGCCTGCTTGTCTTGGTTGTGGATCAGCCCCAAGCACTGAGGCATCGTTGGCTCAGACCCATGGCCCTGCACCTCCATGAGCTACAGAGAATCCCCTGTGTAACAGGCGTGGAAGGGCTGTCCACCTCTTCCTCCTGCATCTCCCTTCCTTCCCCTTCCGCCTCAACATGCTCATTCATAAAAAAATATCTGTTGGATGGACATGGGGAGAGGAATTAGTGTTGCCGCGTTGTTTCCCACGTATTGGCCAAGGGAGGTTGTAGGCTCAGAGGGTTTTTATCTTTGTTTTCACAGCTGGATTTGATATTACCCTTTCATCTCTCCAGCTTTTAATTGCTGCTCGCTCCCCAGAGTAGCCCATTGCAAAGCAGCTTATGCATGCATTTTGGAACATAACCTGCTGCTGGCTTCCTGGGGGACAGCTTCCCTGTGCCTGTCCGCCTTGAGACCGATAATCTGCACAGTCCTGTGTGTTCATCAAGGATCAAGAATGTAAGAGATTATGCTCCCCTGCAGCAGTGGCCGCACAGTGGGTCCTGTGGCTGGGATGGCAAAGCTGCAGGGGGGAAGGTGCCATCTCATGGGGGTCCTCTCAGAGCACCTGGCTGCAGCCCATATCTCATGCCTCCTTCCCCCCAGCATCATGTGGGGTGAAGGCAACTGGGTAGCAGGGACCAGCTTGATCTGTTCTTTGGTAGGAGGGGAAATGCAACAAGGCTGGAGGGTCTCTGCCTTAGTCCTATGCATGAGGTATGATGGGACTATGCCAAGCCCTCAGGCTCATGGTCCCAACCTAGAGACATCATGGGTTGAGGGGTGCTGTAGGGATTGGTGATGGTGGTTTACGGATTGGTGGTGGTGTAGGGTTTTGTCACATTGGTGTAGGGTTTGGTGGAGTTAGCATATGGTGTAATACTCATGTGGGGCTTGGTGGTATTTGGTTTGGTGGTGCTGATGTACAGTTGGGCAGTGCTTGCGTAGGGTTTGGTGGTGGTGGTGTAGGTTTTGGACAGTTGCATGCCCATCACAGCAGACAGGCAGGTGTATGCTCATGCCCAGTGTGGTGGAGGGGATGGAGAAGGTGCTGCCAGCACCACACTACATGCCCAAGGGCTTGGTTCTCTTGGTTGCTGCAGATGTCAGAGTCAACCTTTGTTTTGAGCATCGGCATGGCCTAGGACCAGATGGGACTGGCTCTGTTCCCACCTGGATACCAGCCTGAGGGCATCCTCTCCACCCCAATCTACCTGTAGAGCAAAAGGTGGGATACTGAGTCAGTTCCTCCAGTCCTGTGAGCTCTGGGGACAAAATGACACGTGGTGTCCCTTCTTGGCATCCAGATATGAGGCATGAGCTGCTGACCTCTCCAGTGTCAGTGGGTGGAGGCCCACCTATGTAAACACGTCCAGGAAGGCTCCCGTTCCTTTCCCGCCCCGTGCTTGCCTTCGGATCAGACCGGCCAGCCTCTGCTGATGCTCCCGTCCCCAGGGCTCCCGGGGAAGGTATTGTACCGCTCACCCGATACCGGGCACTCCTCTGAGCATTTCTCACTCATCCTCCTCTCTTCTGCATGTAAAAGTGACTATGTAATTATCTCTGGGTGTAATTGCCTAAGTGGTTATCTAAATATTTACTGGTGATACTGGTGTAGTGAAATATCTTGGTGAGCAGAGTGCAGACCTGCTCTGGTCATGCTGGGAACCCAGCCAGAAGGGTAGGAAAGCACTTGTAGTAATAACATTTCCTTTTTTTTCTTTACTTTCTGCTTTGCCTGTTATCGAAGAACAGTTGGCAAGAGCGTGTCCAGCATATTTGTTTCCTTATTTATCATGTTCGAGTCCCTCTCTCTTCCCAGTTAACTATGTTTAAATCTTATTAGTAATGGAAAACTGGGCCATAAAGTCACATCCAAGTGTCTGATATTTTTGCTTTGGTGTTTGGTTTCTTGTCTTCAAGATCTCTCTTTGGGGGACGTTAGATTTTTTTACCATGAGGGGCAGGCTGGTGTCCAGGTGGGCAGGGCTGAGCTTAGGAGTGATCTGGGGTGGCAGGTCTGCAGCACAGAGTTTATCTGGGAGAGAGTGGGATGGGTTTATGCAGCAGAGGGAGAGGTTTAGTAGTCATCCGCAGCCCTTTTCTCCATTTGCGTAACACTTGGACCATGGAGTAGCCTCACTGTTACGGCTCTATCTGACCTGGCAAGTCAGAGGCTCCTCCAAAGCCTGAGAGTCCTCGAAAAGACTGAGAAATAGATGCCATGGCAGTGAGTGCTAGGATCTGCAGAGAGGTTTGGTGTCTTAGGCATTCTGGTTCAGATAAGATTTTGTCTTATCTTACAAGTTCTGCTCCCTGAGCTTCACCTCAGTCCTGCATGCAGGCCACTTGCTGAGGTGCTGGATGATGATTTAGGAGACGAGCATTATGTTCTTGGTAGAGCAGGATGCAGAGCAGGATTTAGCACCCAGAACAAAGTACCTTAAATCTGCTCACAAGCATAGCAACTCCTCCAAATCACCCCCACATAGTCTTAAACCACACTTTGTTTAAAGCAGTAAGGCATGCATTCTTCCCCAAGAACAGTGTAGGGCAGGTCATGGTGTACAGCCAAGACTGTAGGACAGAGCATCCTGAGAATCAGGTAAAGCATGGACCTGATTTAGATACCTGGGCTGCATCTTGTGGGTCCTGTTCCTGCACCAATTTGTGGGGCACTTGTTCACTGTAATCTCCTGTCCTTGTTAGAGTTGAGACATGAATCCTCTTAACCTCCACTTTTGTTGGCAAATTACAGATATTTTTGTGGTGGTAAAGAAATTAAGATAACTTTGGATCCAGTTCTCATGCTGGGCTTCTCCCGTACTCAGGGATGAAAGAAACTTCCACTAAATCCCCAATCCAGAGCCTTCTTCCCTATTGCACTGTCATTTGGGAAGGTGGATGTCAGACCAGGATCAAGGCTGAACCTATAGGGCTGAGTCTTTGGCAAATGGGGCCATAGTTTGTGGTGGGTTGCACTGTCCTTTACTACTAGCGGCAAAAGCGCCCTTCAGTCAGAGCCAAGGGCAGTGGCAGGATCTCCCTGAGTTGCTCCAACCCATATAAACCTGGTAGGATTTAAATCCTGGTGCAAGAGTCCACCCTGAGGGTTATGTGCAATGGGGCTGGTTGAACATCACCACCCTGGCCAGGTGTGTACAATTTGTCCCACCTATTGCAGTGGTTGTCCCCATGTCTTAAATGAGGCATGTGATGACAGAGATGACACTATCATTTTTCTCCCTGAAACTGCTGCAAAGAAAGTAAAATAAAGAAAACTCTCAGAGTCAGCAGCTTGCCTGTACGGTTGTGAAATATTTTCCACAAGAAAAAACAAAACTGTCTGTATTTGCAGGTATTTGTAAGAGGGGTTGGTGAGGAAACCTAAAGGAGGTGCTGAGCATGTCCTGCTTTCTTTGTGTGGATCTCCAGAGGACACAAATGCTCTACCTTTGCTTTGTGGGGCGTCTGTCTGTACCCTCAAGCTGCGTCTAAGATGTTCATTCCTATACAGAGTTGCTGCCTGCTCCCATGCCCTTCCTCTCACTGACACTATGAATATGGTTTTCACACAGCTGAAAAATAAGGGAAAATGTTCCTCCCGTCCTCCCAGAGTGAGCCAGGGACCTCACCCAGCAGCTCTTGAATGGAGCCCAGAAGCCATGGCTGAGCTCCCAACCTCTCTTCCCACTCCCGTCTCTCCTGCCCCCTTTTCCTGGGGCTCTTCCAAGCTCCCTCCTAATACACCATCACTGTCCATCCACAGGTGTTAGGGAAAAAGGGAAAAAAAGAAAAAGCCCCACACCTTTCTGGACCAGCCAAAAATGTGTCTGCTTGACTTTTTCCAATTGTTCCCGCATCTTTCCCATGCACCCTGACCTTTTTCCTCTGCCCCTGCTCTTATTAATGCACCGCTGGTCAGTGAACTGCAGATGGAGGAGTGGCCGTGTGGGCAACAGGAGGTGATGTGCCGTGAACTTTTGCACGGCCGTTTTTGCCATCAGAGGATGGATTTCCTCTGATTTTCATTGGGTTTTATAGTTAGTACAAGTTCAAGAAGGTCTACAACAAGTCAAGCCTGGCTTGGCTTCACAGGGTTGTGCTGCAGCCAGCCATGGCTGGCAATGAGGGCTGGAAAGTTTATTGCTTCCTGTTATGGGAGCTCGGGATGCTGCGATGGGTTTGCAGGGAGGACATGGGTAGCACTAATACCAGGGACAACCCCAGTGGGTGCGGTTGGAGGTGGCCTTTTATTCCCATTGCTTCTCCAGCTACTTCAGGAAAGGGAAGCAAATAGAGAAGGGAATAATTGCTTGATTTGACCTCTGACTATTGAGGTAGATGCTTTCTTTGGAGCAGGAACAGACACAGGGAAAAATGCTATAAAGGGCTTTGCTGAGCCACATCCCCAGGGCTTTCCATGAGTCTCCTCTTCCTACCTTTTGGTGTCAGCCCGTGTTATCTCACCAGCCTGAAAACTTCAGGAGAAAGGTTCCTGTCAGAAAACATGTGTGGTTTTGTAAACACTGAGATTTATCTCAAGAATGTGTCCATCACAGCAAAATGTTCAGCTAGGAAGGGCTGGGATAAACCACGTCTGGTCTCCAGCCCAGGTTTAAAATGCTTCCTCTGTGCTTTTGTACTTGAGAATTGAAATCTTACTGTTATTTAACCATATCAGGGGTTTTTTTTGGCCCTCTTCAAAGTGAAGTGCTTTTATCTTTCCACAGTCGTCAGTCAATGATACCCAAAGGAAACATTTTGCTGTTTTTCAACAGAAATGGTTGTCCCTTCATTCTGCTAACAGCATTGGCTTTTTGCTCCAGTCACAAACCAGTGCAAACCTAGCAGAATTTTTGCTTTCTGACCTATCTTCTGGGCTGAGGCACACCTGTGGGACAGATTTCATGGCCATTCAGAGCCAGAGTTAACATTTGCAAAGTACATGAAGAAAGCAGCTTTCACCTCATTTTCAAACACCCCTACATTATGCAGCCAAAATCCCCACGGGCTTTGGAAAAATGTGTGAGACCAGATTTTATCCATTTGTTCCTTGCAAAAGCCAGAGAACAACCGCAGCACCCTAATCCAGATCAGAACCTTCTTGAGTTCATCCAACAAGAAGAGCTGGATGCAGAAAAAAATGAACTTGATGATGAATAGGTAGAGACCTTGTTTCTCTGTCATTCAAATGGCAGATTTGCACTGGGGTTGTCATCACCACTGTCCTGAAAAGCCCACACAGAGGTTTGCAATGAAGCAGATTTTAGCAACAGGCACTGGCTCAGCTTTTTCTGCAGCGTGTGAATTGCTGGTTTTTTTTTTTTAAGGCAGTAAAGGTTTTGGCTGTGTTCTTATGATGCAAGCCCTGATTAATCCCAAATTTTGGAAAATGCCCAAAGCTTTGGGTGAAACAGGAGGAGGCCATGAAGATGCTGCGAGGGTGAAGCACCTCTACTAAGGAAACAGGCTGAGAGAGCTGGGCTTGTTCAGCCTGGAGAAGGCTCTGGGGAGATCTTAGAGCAGCTTCCAGTGCCTAAAAAGGGGCTGACAAGAAAGCCGGAATGGGTCTTGGCCAGTGTGGCTGAGTGAAGCAGCACAGTGGCCATTCCCACCTGGTCCTTCCTGTCTCTGCAACACAGCTCCTGAATGGGTCCTCCAGACATTCACAGTTGGCCTCGATACCATCAGCCATAAATGGTGTTGCTGGTTCAGATACTGTTTCATGAGGAAATGGGTTGTTTGTGTGGCTGGGAACAGGAGCTATTGCAAGGCATGGTCCTTCCACCCACAAACCCAAGTCCTATCCCAGTACATTGCTGAAAGGTGCTGGCCTGTCCCAGAGCACCTTAATACACAAGACATGGCTCTGTGTCCCAGTAGAACTCCCAAGCCCAGCCAGCACATCACCAGGGCAATGACACAGCTTGGGTCCCTGGGCTGCTGAAGGCTCTGGAGACTCCAGGCATGACATTGCTTCCTGGGTCTTGTTTTGAAAAGCAGGCTTGCCATTTGAACAAAGATGTGTGTCTTAATTTCATTTAGTTTTCAAACTGATTGAATTAAATATGAAAGGTGAAAATCAGAGAAGAAAATGAACTGCTGGTACAATACAGTACAAAGCTTTATAGATCTGTGTTCACAGTGGATAACTATGGGTGCTACTCATCAGTGACATAGAAAGGAGACATTATACCAGTTCTCATTATCACTAGTGACAGCACTTATTTACTCTAGTAGAACATCTAAGAGAGGTATAGATCACTAATCCAAAACACAAGTGGTGACTGGGTGGAGAGGTGACTTGGAGACATGACTCCCAGCAGCAGCCAGAATCATACAAGGCTTCAGCATATCAATTCCCCTTCTGTCTCTGCCATCTTTTATTCCCTTTTCTCAATGCTAAGCAGTAAATGGAGGACATGGGTAGGTCAGGAGTGAAAAGGTTCATATTACTGTTTTAGAAAAGCTCTATTTGCACTCCAGGGTCTTCCTTGGGAGCAAGAAAACAGAAACTGTGTGCATGATCCTGCCATCCTCTGTTATTACCCATGCAACAAAGGTTTTAGCATTCACACAAGCTGTCTGGACAGTGAAAACCCATCTAAAGCATGCAGGAGAAAATGCATAGGTCGGGCTCTATCTACCCTTCTGGATTCCTTCCCTGGGCGATGGTTTGACCCATGGGTGATGGTTTGCTGATGGGAACCACTCAATCCGACAATGTGCAATGGCCAGACCTGCTGTGCAGGAGGCTGGAACAGGAGCAGATGTTGCTTGGCTTGCCTGGAGCACACATGCCCCCAGAAAACTTCCACCAGACCAGATTGCTGTGTTTATAAATAACCCACGCAGTTAGAAAGCAAAGGGCCTGGAAACACTGCATGACCGGGACAGGGACCATGCTGAGCTGCCTTTTATCTCTAAGTTGCTGCCCACAATCCTGCAGAGCCTGGAAGTTGTTCTCAGCTAGTTATTTTTAAGTAACTAATATTACTTCTCTGCAGCTCCATCCTGCGCCAGCTGCAGCGGGTGGAAGTTTCACCACACTTCTTCAATGGGAATGAGACCTCGGTGTCCATCCCTCAGGTCTGATGGATCTCATAGGTCTTGTCTTTAAGAAGCATATGGTGTGACATGTGCTGAAGATATGGGGTCCCGGCCTGAGGGGGTGCACACCCAAGAACTACCTAGTGGCCCCTGTGGAGGTGACCGCAGGGTGACCCACTGAAGACTTGCAGACCCATGTGGGCAAGGAGGTCACTGCCCTGGCATGCTGGAGGCCAGACCTAACCCCAGAACATGCAGGGGTAATGTGGCTTCAGCTTGCTGCATGTTTGCTTCCCCTCAGAAGGGTGCCAATGGGAAATCTCTATGGAGGCTTAGAGATATCTCCTCCAGACCTGGTGCTCTCCTCTGAAACCAACTCCCTCCCTCCCTCTCTTCTTTGAGAGTGCAAGCTTTGTTGGTGTGCTGTGGGCTTAAGTTGATGCATGCAGCAAGGATTGTGGTAATTTAGCTTCCTTAGAAGCTTAATCCTCTGAAATAAACCTGATTTCCCTAGTGTGACATATATCCCCAAGGGTGTGTTCATCCCTACACCTAACTCAGCTGATGCGGCTTTTCCACTTCCCTATCACAGATGTGTACTTCCAAACAGTGAATTAACTTATCACTGTGTGTAAGTATATAGTTTGTAACTTAAAACCTTGAGGAAAATGACTGTACTATTTCCAGAAATGCCAGCCCCCTGGGAGACTCCATTAGATGTCACGGAATTCTGTTACCCAGACAAGCTCTGGCATCAGCAGAGGCTCACACACTCCTTGGCTCTTGCAGAGCAGCTTTCTGCAGTATAGCTGAAGTGTTAACCAGCGTGCAGCAGTACAGGAGCTGCTGTTGCTTGCAAGAGCACTGATGTGAGATGCTTCAGTGAGCAGGAATTGCCCCTCCGTTGCCCTTTGGGGGTCTTTAGGAAAACAGAGGTCTGACAGCGGGGTGAATATCCTGCTTTGTCAGGACCAGGGATGAAAGCTCACAGTGAACCATATGGTTTCAAAGGACCCCCTTGATCAAAATGTAATGAGGGTAGTGAGGCTCTGGGCACAACTGGCCCAGAGGAGCTGTGGCTGCCCCATCCCTGGCAGTGTTCAAGGCCAGGTTGGATGGGGCTTGGAGCAGCCTGGTCTAGTGGAAAGTGTCCCTGCCTGTGGCAGGGGGTTGGAATTGGATGGTCTTTAAGGTCCCTTCCAACCCAAACTATGCTGTGATTCCATCTTCCCATGATGATTCCATCTTCCCATGCTTTCTCCCCTCAAAGGTTAAGTCTGATCCTTTTCATGACTTCTTGGCTGCTGTTGCTTCCTTCTCCTCCTCACTGTCTCTCGGAGAGACTCTGTCTCAACTCTCCATTTTCATCTCAGCAGATACCTGGAGCCCTGATTTCACTGGGGTGGCAATGCCAAGGCTTCCAAGGGCGGAGCAGGAATGAGAAGGCGATTCTTGGACCATCACAATGGAGGTTTCCTTCTCTACTTGCCTTAGGCTTCATGCACATTCCCATACTTGTTATTTCTTCTTGCTTCTCAAAGAAGCCAAAGAGTCTCCCGGTGTGCTCAAAAACCTTTCCCCATCCTTCATCTGCTCTCTGCTCCCATGCACCAGCTTGGAGGGAGGTGCACCACCTCTTTCAGAGAAAGCTGCAGCAAAGAAGCAGCTTCAGAGCAGTTTTCCTCACCAGTGAGCCTTGCCTCTTTCTGTATTTATTTTTCCCCAGCAACCAAGGAACTTTTGCCAAAATGTGTTTTCCACATGTTCCCTATTAGTCATGCTCTCTGTCTTACAAATCTGTTACCAGTGCCACTAGCTGATGCTATTAATTTACTTCCACCCAGCTTAAGAGCTCAGCAGCAAAATTCCAGGCAGTGTTCCTAAAACCAGACCTGGTGACTTGTTTGGATTTAAAACCAGTGCCCCATTCTTCCTGGATATATATATATTTCTATTTACATATAACACCTTCTCTCCTTCTCCCATGGCTTGGCGAGGGAAAGGGGGACCAGTAGTGGCAGCGGGACAGGCTGTATGGGTGCAGGCAGCTGGGGCAGGACCTCGGCGGTGGGTGCCTGGCCGCTGCAGAGGCGGAGTTTGACGGCACGTCAAATACTTCCCTTGAGCTCCGGTTTCCAACCGCTGGAGCATGGCTGGACCGAGGCAGCAGGAGTTTATCTAGGGCAAGGCGGAGGGCTGGCAGCACAGGAATGCCGGCGCAGGAGGGAAAGCCACCACGGGAAGCACCATGTCTCTGTAAGTCGGGTTTCTACCATTGTTTTCCCTGAAATTTAAGCAAGGGTGTGGGAATTGCTCAGAAACGAAAGACATCCAGCTAGCACAGATGTTTTTCTCTGTTTATTCTGTTCCTTCTTCTGCTTCTGTTAGACTCAGATTTTAACGTTTTACCAGTTCCAACAGTAATGGCTGTGATTGCACAGAGGGATCAGTGGGTTTTGGGAAGTAACCATGATGAGAATGTGGAGCCAACAGCTCATTCCAGCACCTGGCTACAGAGTTTTCAGTACTTTAAGTGTTACTGGTGGGTTGAATGGTCCAAGTCCTCCTTTGTAGCTGTTTTAAAGTGAAACTTGTACCCCTTGTGTGTTTCACACACTGCATGTCAGCTAGACTGGAGGTGACGTGTGAAGATAGAGGACTGAATGAATGGATTTCAAAGCCAGAGGGTTGGTGGGTCCTCTCATGCAATCTCTCTGGCAGATAATTTAGCTACATAAACCACTTAATCTAATCCAACTGCCTGCTCCAGATCCACACGGGGATTTTTCCCCAGGGTGCTGGACTGTGAAACTTTCCTACTACATGGAGGAATTAGGTCTCAAGCACATGGAATATGCAAAAATCCATTTTTTGTGCTTTGATAGTTGGCATTGTGAGGAGATGAGGTATATAATCTTTCCCTAGCACCATCCTATTCATCAGCAAAAGCAATGTGAACAAATCCTTCCTTGGAAGCTTGGTTGCCTTATAATTGTTTCCAAAATATAATAAACTTCCCCCAAGCAATTAATGGCACTGAAATCTCATAGTAGTCTTTCTAGATAGTAAGTTGCAAAAAAGCACTTCAAGTTTAACTGAAGTGGTTGCAGGAGGGGTTTTTAACTCGTTTCCTTTAGTTCTTGCTTTCAAATACGGTGCCAGGAGAGTGGGTGGACACATGAGAGCATAACATCAAGGTGTGATCATACACAAAGACAACAGTGGGCTCCTAGGGGTATAGAAACAGCTTGAGGCTGTTTCCTGCAGATGTTCCTGCAGATCCAGATGTGCATAGAGGGCTGAGCTGCAAGGTCAGTGTCAGGACCAACAGCTCGGGCTGGGAGCTGGTAACAAGAGGTGGTCTTCTCAAAGCAACTGTCTACCAGTTCTGCATTTTTCTTTCAATTTCTTCCTTTTCCTTGACTCAGGAGGTTTGTGAGTGTTTTGAACCAATGCTATTGGGTGCCCCTTTCTAAAATGTGGGTGCTTCGCTGACAGTCCTGACTATTCTCAGATCAAAACTTGAATATTTACTTCAAAAGCCCTCATTACCTTGGTTAGACTACCCCTGCTCCAGCAAATAGCTGTTGGGAGGTGAGCCTGAGCTTTGGGAATTGTGTCATAGAATCATGGAATAGTCAGAGTTGGAAAGGACCTTAAGATCATCTAGTTACAACCCCCCTGTGTCCTTAAGTAACACTTGCAAAACGGTGAATTAACCTTGATGCAGACCTCACAAACTTTAGGTGAGCACTGAAATTATAGAGGAACTGCTCTACAGGACATTTGAAGCTTGTGTTTTAGAACAACATGGGGTTTGCAGCTAGCTGGGGCTGCAGATGGGAGCTGGTGTGTGGCCAGCCAATCTGGGGCCAGTGTGTGCTCAACCCAAGCCCCAGCCCTGCCTCAGCTGGACCCGGATGCTCCACAGACAGATGCACCATGCCCCACAGTGGGCCATAGCTGCACTCAGTGGGGTCTTCCCTTCCCAGCCCCCTGTCAGCTGGAGCTTGGCCAAGTGCCCAGATTAATCCTGCAAATCATTTAACGCCCCATATCTGCCCCATTTGCCCATATCTGAATGGGGAAGCCAATCAGAGGAAGGATTAAACACTTTAGAGTGTATCCACTTTAAAGAAGCAAAAAAGGCACTTTGAGGAGATGCTTTCCCATCTCACCCCTGAGTAACCTCAATTTCCTCAATAAAGAATAGCTCTGTGGGGATTGCTTTCCACATTTTTCTGCAGTAGCTGAGTTGTCCTATCTGCAGCAGTGCTTCTGTGCTGACCATTGGGTCCAAGGCATCACTTTTGGTGCAGGAGATAGGGTTTCTGGTCCCAGCAACTTTGAGGGCTGTTGTTCTTCAAGGTAAGTTGAGGGCAGAGAGGAGAACTTCCCCACCTCTTCTTCTGGCTATTACAGCCTGTTATTACAGCTTCTTACAGCTGTTATTACCCAGCCTGGAGTGAGTTGTTTCTTTGCTCCCTGCCTCAGTTTCTCCAGCTACAGGACAAGAATAACACCATCTGCAGAGCACTCCCACAGTCTCATTCTGGCATGTGAAGACTTGGGGGTTTGGGTTCGCAGAGGATTTGTTTGATCTAGAAATAGCAAAGTTAGAAAATTCCATCTGCCTGGTCTCGAGAGCCCTTGACAGCAGAAGAATTTCACTGCATCTTGAGCCTTGGGCTGCACTGCTACCTCCTGGGGCAGCACGAAGGCAAGCACTGAGCAAATCAGGGCTGTTTGGCTCCTGTCCTGGGAAGCAGCATGAGCAAAACCGCATTCCAGAAAGGCTTGATATGGAGAACAGAGCAAGGCACATTTCCCCTTCTTGCTCCTGCATGGGGCTGTGCCCATGGCTGATGCTGGTGGCTGCTCCCACCCTGCACCTGGTGTGGCTGATGGGCTTAAAACCCAGCTTGTGCCATGGAGATCCTAGGGCTTAATTTTGTGTCTCCTTATAAAAGAGATGCAAAACCAGGTTAGGACCAGGCTTGTAGCTCATTTTACCTCCACTGAGCCATGCTTACCAGCATGGAGGGGTAGGTTTGAAGTCCATACTCTTTCAATATATGGACAACAGTTCCTTCCTCTTCCTCTTCGTGTTTGTGGAGCACTGCAGGGGAGTAGCTTGTGCTGAGCCATAACACACCATTGCCATGTGCTATCCCATGCTAACTTGCTCTTGTCCATGCTCATGTTCTTGGTTCCTACATCTGCCACCAACATATACACTCTTTGCAGTTCTGGGTGCAGTGGTAGGTGTCAGTTCACAGATGGGATAGGGCACACAGATGCCTAATTTACTGCCTGCTATCAAGTACCTGTGTGGAAACAAAGTGGGTAAACTCAATAACAAGGTGGAAGATCATTCAGAGGAGGGATGCAGGGGAGCAGAAAGGATGAGCCCATTCCCTGTTGTCCTGGGGTGAGAGCCCCACTGTTCCCTGTCACAGGGCTCTTTGGGTCTGGGTGCTTTCCCTATTGCTCATTGAATCACAGACTGGTTTGGGCTGGAAGGGACCTTAAAGCTCATCCAATTCCACCCCCCTGCCATGGTCAGGGACACCTTCCACTAGAGCAGGTTGCTCCAAGCCTTGTCCAACCTGGCCTTGAACACTGCCAAGGATGGGGCAGCCGCAGCTTCTCTGGGCAACCTGTGCCAGGGCCTCACCAATTTTACAGGGAAGAACTTCCTAATATCTAACCTAAATCTACCCAGCTCCAGGTATCGAGGTATCTGTCAGGGCTGCTGCCAGTCAAGCAGTAAAACTGCCTTCTGCCCTTAATGATGCCTGGTGTTACCCAAGGAGCCCAGGCTGAGGCCCCACTGCATGTTAAGCTACACACAAAATGGTTATTACAAGCTCTTCCTCCACAGCTGTCTCCAGGTCTAATAAATGCATGTTTTTCTCTGAAAACTTTTCAAGATTTATTTTTAAAACAATCTGTATTTGATTAAACATTTGTTTTGTTTTGGTTTGTTTTTTCCAAAAGGAACTTAAAAGGGCCATCGGCCTGTAAACATAAATATTCCCATTCTTTTGCTGATTCTTTGCATTTTTCTGGGTTTGCTAATGAAAGATATTTGAGCAGTGGAACTCTGTGTTGTGGACAGCATCCTCTATTCCCATTTTCAGCTCAGGCGCTTGAGCACATGGCATGCAGGCAAGAGATTATCACACGCTAACCACCTTTTCATGCCTAGGTGGCTTCCATGGTGCCTTGCATTCACTTTTACAGTCACCCAAACCCTTCTTACAGCACAGCAACATCTCGAAACAGGCAGCAAAGCTGGTAATGGTGAATATAGTAGGTGCTGTGGCTTGTTGTGTTATTCATCTTTGTTTATCCAGTACCACCAGGTATCTCTGCCTCTGTTTACAGTCGTGCAGCATGTTCCCACACTGGCTACAGCTCGTTCCCTGATGCTGCACTCTCATGGTCAGCCCCATGTCATGATCCATTGCAGGTTCCAGGGAGATGGGCTACAGCAGCGAAAGGTGCTTCTTTGAGATAAAATTACTTAATCTGTCACATATGTGCCAGTGTCACAGCCGTATCACTGACTGCAGCACAGATGTTAACTTAACAGCTATGTTATTTATTTCCCCCCTCTTCTTGCAGGTTATAACTGAATAGCCCTTATGACCAACATGAGCTGGAGCTTTCTAACTCGCCTGCTAGAAGAGATTCACAATCACTCCACCTTTGTGGGGAAGGTCTGGCTCACCGTGCTCATCGTCTTCCGCATTGTCCTGACAGCGGTGGGAGGGGAGTCCATCTACTCTGATGAGCAGAGCAAGTTCACCTGTAACACCAAACAACCTGGCTGTGACAATGTCTGTTATGATGCCTTCGCGCCGCTGTCACACGTCAGGTTCTGGGTCTTCCAGATCATCATGATATCCACCCCTTCGGTCATGTACCTGGGCTATGCCATCCACAGGATCGCCCGGTCGGCGGAGGAGGAGAAGAAGTTCAAGGGATTCAAGAAGAAGAAGCAGTTTGCTTTGAACTGGCAGGCAGTGCGCAACATGGAGGAGGCGATGGAGGCTGATGAAGATGAGCCCATGATCTCTGATGACACAGCAGAACGTGAGAAAGCCAAAGCCAAGCCCAAGAGCAAAGAGCAGCAAAAGCATGATGGGAGGAGGCGTATCCAAGAAGAAGGACTGATGAAAATCTATGTCTTTCAGCTACTTACCAGAGCTTCATTTGAAGTTTGTTTTTTGATAGGGCAGTATTTACTCTATGGCTTTGAGGTAGAAGCCTATTATGTTTGCAACAGAGTCCCTTGCCCTCACACTGTTGACTGCTTTGTGTCTCGGCCAACAGAGAAGACCATCTTTCTCCTGGTGATGTACGTGGTGAGCTGCCTGTGCTTATTGCTGAACATGTGTGAGATGTTTCACTTGGGGTTTGGGACCATCCGAGATGCCATTCGCAACCGGAAAATCAACAGCTTCAGGCAACCCCCGTACAATTACGCCTACCCAAAGAACATCTCCTGCCCTCCTGAGTACAACCTGGTAGTGAAATCAGAGAAGTCCACCAAGATCCCCAACAGCCTGATGGCTCATGAGCAGAACTTGGCTAACGTTGCTCAGGAGCAGCAGTGCACCAGCCCAGATGAGAACCTCCCGGCAGACTTGTCCACCCTTCACAAACACTTACGAGTGGCCCAGGAGCAGTTAGACATAGCATTTCAGAGCTACAGCAGCACCCAGGGCAACACACAACCTTCTCGAACCAGCAGTCCTGCCTCGGGTGGCACAGTGATAGAGCAGAACAGGGCCAACATCGCTCAAGAGAAACAAGGTGCTAAACCCAAGGCCAGCTTGGAGAAAGGAAGCTCAAGCAGTAAAGATGGAAAGACATCTGTCTGGATATAGCTTTGTCTAAAAAGAGAGAGGGCAGTGTAAGTGGGAGCTTTATTTTGGTTTGTTTCTGTTTTTTGGTTACTGCATTCATTTCACAGGGCACAGGCGCAATTTTTATATGAGAGTTAAGAGAGAAAAGGAGTTTCAGACCAATTTAGTGCTGTCTTCCAGTGTGTTAACAAAAGACATTTCTTCCCTTTTTCCAACACGTTCTCCAGCTGGCAACTTCCAGTGAGCAAACAGCAACCCCCCGACATCTCCTACCCCTTCAGTCACCACCGCAGCCCCCTTCAGAGACTGGACAGCATGTTATAATGGGAAGAGGAGCTGCTGGTGGCTCAGAAGAGAAGTCAGGCCCGCAGCGAGCAGCTCTTCTCCTGCATGCCAAGGCTAGAGTGCTGTAGGTCAGGCAGTGTTTAATTACTAAATATCCTTAATCAAAATTAATTCCTGATCCCTTGATAAGAAAAAAAAACAACTGACATATTGCATGAACCTTCATGACACACTTACAGCTGATGTCCCACCTGAACTGTTAGATGCTCTAGCAGGCATCGCTGGAAATGAAGGCATGGCTGGATGCTGCAAGCCACAAGCTGGCACCCACATCAAGCTATGGGGCAGAAACACAGTGATTGCCTTACACAGGGAGACCTAAAAGTATAGCACAGCATGAAAGTTTTTGTCTTTTATTCCTCTGCATCAAAGCAAAAAGCAAAATGACCAAACACTACACAGCAGGAGCAAGCAGTGACATAGCATCATACCGGTGCCTGTGCAGCTACAGATGTGACGGGAATCGTTGCAGTTCCATTGTTTTTAACAAACTGCTGCTTCACATCACCAGAAAGTGCCTTTAAGCAACCAGGAAAACAAAACCGTAAAGGGTTTAGACTTCTTGATTTGCTGAATTTTACTAGAGACTGGAAGATCAGTGTTGGCAAATTTGTTTTCCTGTTTAATCGAACCCTTATAAATAGTGGCAGATGGCAGGTCTATGCATGGTGTGTGTATACATGTACGTATATATACAGCCACATATGAACATGTGTGTGTGAATATAGACATAGATATATATATATATATAAAAATGTAATATCAACCCTCTGGTAATTTTACAGCCCTCCACCTCCCCTGGGAAACCCAGCTGGTCCAGGACTATGGCTGATCGCATCCTGGAGCAGCCTTTGGGCTTCTACCTCCCAGCCTCACCTGGGGAACTGGCAGGTTTCACACACTTGGTTGGGGGTCCTTAGCAATGAGATCTGGCTTCAGTGGGGGCAAGACCAGGACAGTAGCAAGAAGTTTTCTCCCTAGTCCATGAGGAGATTTTTTCAGCTTGGCTTGGTTTTAGGGTGGTTTTCATGCATCTACAGAGTCTGGGGGCATGTTAAAATCAAGCTGCTGAGCAACAAGGCTCCTTCTGGTGCCAAGGACATGCTTTTTCAGGGTGGTTTCGTCCCGTATGTCTTGTACAGCTGCTGGGCTATGGCTTTGTTCCCTTCCAGTAACACAAAATAGAAAGAAAACATCATCACCGTGAGCACGAGGAGCATGTCCTTGTGCTTATTCCTGCCAAATAGTAGAGGCTGAAACCAGTAACTGCCCGATTCTGTCATGTATCAGAGCTGGTCTGACCCCTGAGATGTTCCCAAGATGCCTGTGGCTTGGCAGATGCTCTCACAGCCTCCCAGGATTCCAGTGACTGATTCACCGCCATGGAGAACCCAAACAGGCAAAGCCTCCAAGATCTAACCTAATGCAAAAAAGTAAACCCACAGAACTGTCCTTATGCAAGCTGTTCCCTCATGGCTGTGCCAGCCACACAAAGGCTCATGCAGTTCTCCATGCCAGTATTTCTGATCCACTGGATCTTCATGACTTCTCACTGGGTGTCTTTCTCATGTCCTTAAGATCAGTCCGTGAAAGTCCTGAGTATGCCTGTTTTGAAGGTGGCTGGGCCCTTTGGCCATTCTGGGGAACAGGCAGAGAACTTGGGAATGGCCTTCAGCTCCTGGGAACCTCAGCTGAGCTGTGCCATGCCATTAGAGTACAGTGCCAGCAGCTAAAAAGTAGGTTTAAAAAGAAAGCAAAGAAACATCCTATGAGATATCCAGCTGAAAACATTTAGTATGGCTTTGCATAACAGTCTGGGGAAGTTTCAGGCTTGTTCCTGGTCCTGCTGAAGGCATAAAATGCCTGGAGTACTGCCTGCTCCAGCTGCTAGAGATCTTCTCCCTGAAAATGGAAAACTGCATCCATGAAGAGGACCAATGCATCCCCCCAGCATCAACAGTCAGTAGTAACACACATCCACTGCATGCAAGGATGGCCCATCTTGCCATGAAATTTGCATGAAAGGCTCAGAAAGCCCACACCACAGTGGTGGGGAGACAAACATATCCAACTACGCTGTTTGTCCTTGTTCTTTATTTGGGAATGTGTGCTCATTCTGGGCTGGGCCTGTGCTGCACTGTGCAGGAGAGGCTGTTTGCTGATGGTGCTGCTGTCATAAAGACAAATATATGCAGGTCCACAGACCAGGGCTGCTGGGGAGGAGAGAAGAGGTGCTGCTGGGTAGAAATTTGTTCCTTAATAATTACAGCTGTCCAGCGCACAAAGCTTGTCCTCCACATCAATGTGACTTCTTTTACTGCCAGCTGTGTGTCCCATAGGAAACAGTGTGTATTTAAAGTCCTTATCTCAAGGGAAAGATGGAAACTCTGAAGAGAGTGATGGCTGGATGCTGCCTGGGTTTTTCAGATTCCTTCCCAATAAGCAGCAGTATCACAGCCCGAGATAAACTTGTCCTTCCCATGCAATGCTGTAAGGCCCAGTCCTGTGCAGGAGTCTGGACTTCGGATTGCTCCTGCCCGTAACAGTGAAACTTTCTTTAGCCCCAGCCATGGCATGAGCATTTTCCAATGACTCACATCAGCCCCTCAGCTCCTGCTGACCTGTGGATTCACCAAGTCACCAAACAGAGGGATAGGCATGTGCCTCCCTTGCACTTGCTTCATCCTGGCCAACACCTCACCATGGGGAAAGCAGGTGTCAGATTTTAAGCCAAAACCCCCAGAACCTGGTCACAGAGACTTGACGGACTCATTAAACCTATTTTATACACCAGGTCTATATCCCCTGCCCCACTGATACAGCTGGCCAGTGCTCAAGGGGAGATCCTAGGGCTCCATGACTGCAGGATCAGAAATATTCAGAGCAACAGGGCTGGAAAGGACTACAGCTCATCTTGCCAACTTGGCACCATCAAATGTCTCCTTAATAGCTAACATGATGCCCCCTTGCTGCAACCTGTCGTGTCTCCTCTCCTCAGCAGACATGGAGAATGTCTCATGCCTTTAATGTCTGCAGAAGCTTTCAGGTGTTAGAAGGCTGTTTTTATCTTCCTCAAGTCTGCTGTCAGCTAAATAACTCCAGTGTCATCAACTTTTATCCAAGGGCTGCTTTCCTAGCATGGTCTTCCTTGGTGTCTCTGAACCACCAGCAGCAAGGTCACATCTTCCCACTCTTCTCCTCTTTATTCATGCATCTGACACCCTGGTCCTCTCCAAACCCACATCTTCTGCAGACATGGGGATTGCTCCCCTCTTCAGATGTGGGCTTGTACAGTCAGTATCTTCCTGCCATCCTTCAAACTGTCTTTTTATTTTCATACCGCAGTAAGAGGGTTTTGAGTGGTCTGTTGGTCTGCAGCAGATTTGCAGTCTCCTCCTGGCTGGTGTCACCAAACATTTAATAATGTTTTCCAAAGTAAGAGTCAATAATTGCAATATTGATGAGTACTAGAGCCAGGGCAGAATCTTGGGCAATCAATACAACCTACTCGTTGGGCAGGGAGATAGATAGGGTAACTGCTCTCTCAGCCATCCTTCCAGCCAGCCCTGCTCATCTATCAGGCTTGAAATGCTTCTTTGCATAAAATGCTTTCCGAATGACAGCTGATCTTGCTTCCCCATGTTTTCCAAGTGTTTTGACAGGGACAGAAGCACAGAAGCATATTCCTGGCAGGATTGCTGTAGTGGTGTGGGCTGCCTGGGAGAGAAGCAGTTTCCTGCAAAGTCCCAGCCAGCCTGGGGGACACCGCTGACTCCTCTGACCTGCCAGATCACATCTGAGCAATACACAGGAGCCAGCATGAATCAGAGAGCCCCAGAAATATAAAGGATTATTATTATTATGTATACCGAGTTGCTCACTTACCCCCTTCCTCCTTTACTCCTTGGACTCTAAAGCCTGTCAGGTATTGCATCTTTCCATTGAGTCACTGCCACGAAGGTGACAGACATAAATTAATGTCTGCAGAAGTGACTACTTCCAAGGAAAGAGCAAAGATCCCTTATTTGATTGTGTCAGTTTGGGAAGGAAAAAGATAGGCAAAATATGCCTAACTACAAGCAAGATTCCCATCACAACCATTACAAACTAAACTGGCAGCTCAAGGAATTTCAATTAGATGACAGGAGGCAGAAGAAATGCCAGTAGTATAATTAATGCTTTGCTTTTTTTTCTTCACAGGATAGTAGTTTTGTTCACACACAAGAGGAGTTTAGCTTTGCAGCTGAACTAATCATAAATGTTGACTCTCTTGCTAAACTTGGTCGGATTAAGTGCCCACACTTATATTTCTATTCTTACCATTCAGGGCCAGGAATGTCCCATGTAAAAGCCAGATTACCTTGTTGCTTGCATTGCATTCCAGTGGGAAATACTTGAACTTAACTCAAGGCCATAACCAGTCTGTGCTGTTACAAAGTTTCTGGGATTGTTTTTGTTGTTGTTCATTTTTTACTGTACTAACTGTATTTGCAGTAGGAATTTTTTGAGTATGAGGTTGAATCTGTAAGTATTTTTCAGTGTAAATGTTACATCTGAACTGTAATTAGAATATTAAACACTGCTCAAAAGAGAAAGATACATCAGTCCAACTCTTCAACTGGCTATTCCACATCCATTACTAATAAAACAGAGTAAAACTTAATTTTGTTAATGTAAAGAGTGTGATGTTTCTGTGAGAAGGGCACTGAATTGATGACAAGAAATTCTTCTCAATCTATTATTTGCCTGTTTTCACCATGCAGGAGCTTTATTTTCCCAGATATGGCTATAAATCACTGCAAAATATTTTTGCCTTAAGGAGTAGTTGACCTTCTAGTTGTTTGGGATGTGTTGTCTCTCTGATGAATCACTGCCTACAATTCCTTAAGGCATGGAGCTGAAACTCCTTAGGAAAGCCTGTACATTCAAAAGCAAGAAAACTTTGCAGAATCTTGGAGAAACTGATTTGAGCTGAGCAAACAACGGGAAAGCACTGGTGAGAAAGCATGCAGTTCTGAACAATCTCAGTCTTTCCTCTTCCCATTAAATCACAGGCATGTTCACCCACAACCCCTGTCCAAACAGTCTTCAGGAAACAAATTCTGGACAGGAACATGCAGGTTTTTTTCTGTTTCTCTGGCAGTTCATAGGATCATAGACTTAGAGAATCCTAGAATGGTTTGGGATGAAGAATGCCTTAAAGCTCATCCAGTTCCAACCACCTGCCACAGGCAGGGACATTTTCCACCAGACCAGGTTGCGCCAAGCCCTGTCCAACATGGCCTTGAACACTGCACGATGGGACAGCCACAACTTCTCAGGGCAACCTGTGCCAGGGCCTCACCACTCTCATAGTAAAGATAAAGTTGTATCTTTGCAACTTCTTTGGCATGAGCAGAACTAGCTCCCACCAAGAGATAGATAATAGGATACTCTACCATGTCCACAAGAAAGGTCAATAGTCAGAAGCACTTCAGCCTCATAAGTCACATCCTTGGCAGTGCTACATGAAACACACAAAAGAAGGGAAAATACTGCCAAATAACAAGATGTCCTTCAAACCAGCAAAGTCTGAGCAATAACATGAACTTACCCTTGCTGTTGGCTGCTGGGCTGGTACCAGACTTACTCGGACATAGAAGCACCCCTGTGTGGCTGACCTTAGCTTGATGTGGCTGCTAGCCACAGTCATGCAGGAAAAAAACCCTGTAGCAAGTCTTCCTCACTAGCAGCCTTCATCCCTTGAAGCCAAGCTCACTCCAGGTCTCTGAGCCCCCAGCCCATGGTCAGTCCCATCCTGTCCTGATGGCTTAGGGGACTGGCATTGGTTGGAAATTGAGTGAGTGAGTGAGTGAGTGAGTGAATAGCAGACTCACCTCTTGTCCCCAGGTCACCTCCAAATTGTTGCTGATAGAGAATGTGGTGCGGACAGTGCCCACAGAGGGAGAACAGGGTGACAGGGCCCCTTAAGCCTAATGCTCAGTATGAAGGAGGAATGGCAAAAGCAGCCTGTATTTTTGGAACAGAGCAGTTGCAAAACCTCTCATTTCTTTAGACAGCCAGGCTAAAAATACCACTGACTTTCCAGCGTCCCATTCTCTCTGGAACCTCAAGATTCATCTATTTCATTAGCTGCTCTATGCTGCAGGCAGTATTCCTGTCAACAGCATCTCACTAGCCGCTAATCACTCCCCCTAGGGAAATGCTAGCAACAGCTTTACCTTCATTTTCAGCCCCACTAGCACAGAACAGCCCCCTTGGTGTATGGACTCACTCCTTGCAAACTCAGCTGCTACTTTGCTTTACATCTGTTTCCAGCCCATTGTCCTTGCAATTTCCCCCCTGTCTTCACTGGCCTTTGCATTGCCCAGGCCAGCCACCATCCATGTTTTCCTCTCTAAGATGGTGGGATATTACCCCATGCCAGAAGCACTACTATGGTTTACCACAGTCCCACATCCCGGCTACTGGCTGCATGCAACTGACTTCCCAGAGTGTAGCTTCAGGAGTACTTAATGCACAGGGTTAGGGTTGAATAACTGCTGATGTGGGTTTGTGGATGCGAGTTTGTGCTTAGCACCCCATGAAAAAGCTGGACCAAATTCTAAGAGTGCTAACCCTCAGGGCTGGCTGCAGAAAGACAGCAGTTATCCCCACTTTATGCTAGTGTAGATGAATTTTGGATGAAAAAATGCTAAGGATGAGCCCTTGCAGGTGGGAGTTTTGGGCTGTCCTGCTGCCACAGAGGCCAGCAAGCCCCAGACACAGCAGGGTTTCTGGCAGTGGGGGAGCAGAGAGTGGAAAGCTGATGGAGCAAGAGGCTGATGACAGCTTGTGCAACTGCCGGGGGACCGGCGAGGAACAGGGAGAGAATATCTGTCCTTTTCCACCATTTTTTAGCTGTGAGAAGGGTTTCTGGTTGACCCGAACACATGCCCGGATGAGAATTCCCAGGGGGGATTTTGGAGGAGGTTCCCTTTGGGATAAGGCTTAGCCGGGGATGTTGCATCTTGTAACACTGCCACCCTGTGCCACCAGCTCTCCTCCAACAAACACCACTAGAAATGAGGAAGCTGGTGGCGATGATTCATCAAGCTATCGAACAAGGGAGAGCTGTACATTTCATGGTCTCACCATGATGTGGAGAGCCTTAGGTACGGAGGAGAGACTGATCTCCACTGTCATTAGGTGTCCCCAGGACTACTTAGAGTCCATGGCAAGAACGAGCACTTTCCTCTATGTAGCTGATGAGATTCAGCTTACACAGAGGCTCTGGCGTGAAATGAAGACTCCTGAAGTGTCTTTTTATCTCCATCACCTACAAAGGAAACCAGCCCACTCAGGTGTGGAAATCCTATATGGGAGGGCTTCTTCCTGGTATAAAATCAGATATTTTATACCAAAGACTCTGGCAGTATTCAACTGAGTATCACAGAGAATTTACTTTACAAAATTCTGCCTGCCTCTGTCAGTCTGGCTCAGCATCTAGGACATTTGATGCTCCTCAACTGCTTTCAAAGCATAAGATGTGGAGAAAAGAACTGAGAGGACAGACTCGTTTTATCAGGCTTTCCTTTTTGTTCAGTTGCTGAGCTGAGACTGTGGTTTCAGAAGGCTGGAAGGAGAGGATCTGTGACCATGTCTGTGAGCTTTAATCACAACAGACAAGTCTGTGTAACACCATGCTGGCTGCCTAAAGCACAGCAGGTCAGATGCAATCTCTGCTCCAAACACAGATAGCAGCAAGAGGTATGACATTACTCAGTCCCACAATATTAGTCCAGTGGAAGAGTATCACTCAAGGGCAGTATTGTTCTCATGAGCAAAGGTCAAAGGATCTGATCCCACTGGAGATGGGTCCTGCTGCACTAGAGGGCTTTAAAGTCCCTGTAACTGCATCCAAAGAGTGTTGAGCCATGGATGTGGAGGACAGGGAAGAATCACCCAGTGTCTGCCAAATTAATCTGATGGAAAGCTCTACGAATCATGTTGTCCCTCTGACTAGGTTTCAGGTCTTCTGCTTTTAGTTATGATAGACACAGAGTGAGGGTTGGCACAACACCCCCTAGACATTCAGTGTTGCAGGTCTTGACCATGCTATGGCTTTTCTTAAATCATTCCCTTAGCTAATTTAATACACTAAACTGGTGGAGCTGCAGTTTCTGACCAGTGAAGCATTTAAACACTACTTTACTGGCACCATAACTCTGTGCTAAAAGAAAACCCAGAAATAGGTGTGTAAAAGCTGTAGAAAGTAGAAAACCATATAAAGGCTCAAACTGGCTTCCTGTTTCCTTCCCATTTTCACTTTACTTTCCATTGTCATTCTCCCAGATATGCTGTGTGGGGTCTGATACAACATGCGTGATGGTTAAAAGTCAGCATGAGCATGCATTGAGATGACAAAGGGCTGACTGTGGGATGGCCACTGCCTGTCCCCACCTCTTGGTGGGATGTGGCACCAGGTAAGGAAGAGCCAAAGCTGGATCCAGGTGCAGGACCATAGTGCCTCAGCCCAGCTGTGCTTCCAGAGTCCTGACTTTCCCCCTTTTCCTGGAATTCTGAAAAGCAAAACACACGCAGCCCCCACTCTTGGCACATTCCCACATCCAGGGAGTGAAAAACACCACAATGGGCATCAGCTCTCTGCATCTTCAGCCCTGGTTTAAAGGCAGGCAGGTTTCTTCAGCCCTGTTTTTCACTCACAGCATTTGCTAGCAGCCGGGCAGAGCATGTTCACATGCCAAGGTCACCTCGAATCGCATCCACTGCCTGTCTTTATTTCTCCACCTGCTCTGCCTGTGCAGCTGCCTGACAAGTGTTGCCTTTGAGCAGGGCCAGTGCTGAACTTGGGGCCACACTGCCTGTCACCACTGGGAGCAGATCTGTCCCTGCATGCGTAGGGGTATGTGATAAGGTTATCACTGCTGGGGCACACAGGGAAAGCCTGGTCCTGCCCAGGGGTGAACTGGCTGATCATGCTCTGCTGCTGTCACATCTGCAGCTCCCAAAACACCAAGCAGCTTCACCCAGGGTTTTAGCTTCCGTGGGGTTTCACCAGTGGCGGGCACCAGCTCTGCCTGTTCCAGTGAACACCGATGGTTCCTTTCACAAGGTTCATATTGGGTCAGCTGTGCCCCCTCCCTATAGAGCTGCACATGTGCTGGTGTTGACAGCAGCAACGAGCAGAATGGCCTTAAAGCAAATTGCGGCAACTGGAGAAAAGCAATTACAAATGACAGACATGACTCATGGCCATTTCTTGAACTGTGGGATGAATTCCAGCATAAGGAGCTGCAGCCAAACCTGGGGCTACCAAGGCCCTTCAGACCCCATTTCTCATAGGGTTAACAAATGTTCAAGGGGCAAGCGAACAGCAACTTCAGCCTCACACTAATAACATGGGGATTTTATTTGTGTGCAGTGCTGCTTAGTAGATATTTCCACTGCCAAACACTTATTGTTTATTGTAAAACAGAGCTACTGACAGTTTTCCCAAGAGTGTTAAAAGAGGGAAATAGAACCATAGAATGGTTTGTGCTTCAAGGAACCTTAAAACTCACCTAGTTTCAACCCCTCTGCCATAGACAGGGACACCTTCCACTAGACCAGCTTGCTCCAAGCCCCATCCAACCTGGCCTTGACCACTGCCAGAGATGGGGCAGCCACAGCTTCTCTGGGCAACCTTGGCCAAGGCCTCACCACCGCAGAGGGAAGAATTTCATCCTAGTATCTAATCTAAATCTCCCCTCTTTCAGTTTCAAGCCATTCCCCTTTGTCCTACCACGACCTGCCCTCGCAAAAAGGATGGGGCAGCTAATGGGTCTTACAAGAGCAGAAACAATCATTGGAGTGGAAACTAGAAACCTTTGGTGCGTTTTCCAGCCTGTTAGCCGAAACTTCACTGGGGGAGCACAGGTACTACTCTACCTGCCCGCGGTTTCCAGGGTATTAAGGGCTCAGCGGGGAAGGTCTGACTACGTGGGCAGGAATTCGCAGAGCTGGGGAGAGGTGGCCTGAGCAGACCCCCAGGGCTCACACAACGAACCGCGGGACTTGGGCGCTGTTTAAGCCGCACCATGGCTGGGGGCAGCGCTCCCCTGCCTGGCAGGGGCACCCGAATGTGCTGCAGCCACCCCGCCCAGCGGGAGGGCACCCAGAGCTGGGGTTGCCCAGTACCAACCCCCCAAAAGCGCGGAGGGGCGGGAACGTGCGGGGCGGGGGCGACACCCCTTCGATGGCCCCCCCGCCGCGCCGGCCGTGCCGCGCGCGGCGGGGCTCGGGGGCGGTGCGTACTGTTAATATGGAAACGTGCCACGCCGTGCGCTTCTCCGTGCTCACTGGAACACAGCGGCCTCTATAGAGTTTCTCGCTTACCTTTAGTGCGCGAAAAAAGCCTTTGCGCCTTGTATTTTTAATCACTAGCAGAGGTCTCGGTGCGTTACCTGCGCAGAAAAGTGTAATGATTTCAGTATTGATAAGGCAGCCCTCAGGGGAAGCCCTGGGCATAGCATCTGAGGGTATGTCTGGGACGTACCTGAAATGAGCAGTTTGTACTGTCTCACAGGTGCTATAGTCACTGACAAGGCAGCATGACATGTCACATAGTAATTACACCATATAGTCACCTGCTGTAGGTGTGGTGTTGATTAGTGGGAAACCAGGGTCATGCAAACTGTTGGGTCAGGTTAAAGGAACCGCTAATGGGAAGCACAGCTGAACAAAGCTTCTCCTGCTGAAAGTTGCCTTGCTTTAGATCTTAGAATCACAGACTGGTTTGGACTGTAAGAGTCTTTTAAAAGCTCATCCATTCCAACCTGCCTGCCATGGGCAGGGACACCTTCCACTAGACCAGGCTGCCCCAAGCCCCACCTAACTTGGCTTTGAACACTGCAGGGATGGGGCAGCCACAGCTTCTCTGGGTAACCTGTGCCAGGGCCTCACCACCCTCACAGGAAGGTCTTTCTCAGACCTTCCTAAGATCTCCCCTCTGTCCGTTTAAAGCCATTCACCCTTGTCCTGTCCCTACCTGCCCATGTCAAAAGCCCCTCCTCAGTTTTCTTGTCAGCCCCTTTAGGTGCTGGGAGCTTCTCTAAGGTGTCCCCAGAGCCTTCTCTTCTCCAGGCTGAACAAGCCCAGCTCTCTCAGCCTGTCTCTGTGGCAGAGGTGCTTTAGCCCTCGGAACATCTTTGTGGCCTCCTCTGGACTCACTCCAACAGCTCCATGCCATTCTTATGTTGGGGGCCTCAGAACTAGACACAGGAGTGTGAGGGAAATTCTCACCAGAGCACAGTAGAGGGGGAGAATCCCCTCCCTTGACCTGCTGGTCACACTCTGGGGATGCAGCCCAGGACATGGTTGATTTCTGGTCTGCAAGTTCAGACTGCCAGGTCATGGTGACCTTCTCATCCACCAGCACCCCAAGTTCTTCTTCTCAGAGCTGCTCTCAGTCCAGCCTCCTGCAGCCTTTATCTGTGTTTGGGATTACCGCGTCCCAGGTGCAGGACCTTGCACTTGGTCTGCTTGAACTTCATGAGGTTCATACTGTCCCACCTCTCCAGCCTGTCCAGGGCCCTCTGGATGACATCCGTTCTCTCCAGCATGTTGCCTGTACCACACAGCTCTGTGTCTTTGGAAACTTGCTGAGAGTGTGCTTGATCCCACTGTCCATTGCTCCTGACAAAGATATTGAACACCCTGAGGAACACCACAGATAGGCATGAGTGTTTGGGAAGACTGCATGGTCAGACTCATTTCTGTCCCCAGGAGAAGTGAGAGCAGTATTTGCTAGGAAAAAGAAGAATGGATGGCTGAAAAAGTTCAGGTATTTTAGTACAGGGAGTTGAGTGTGTGCTGGCAGCCTTCGGTGAAACTCCACAGGCCTCTGGATGTGCACCAGGTTTGAGATAAACATGTTGGCTTCCGCTGCTGTGGTGGTTTGTTTTTCTAACCTTGTCAGTGTTACTTTTTTTAGGCTTCATGAGAGTCCAGAAGAAGAGCCACACATCCTGCTGGAGTGTGACAGTGGCGTCCTGGATGCCATACAAAAACATCTGAAACTGTACAAGATCCGGAGGAAAGTAAACATCGCCCCTTGCCTTGACCTCTCTTTGTGGGCTGTCATCCCTGGGGAGCAGGCTGGAGACATTGCCAGTTCCCTTGCAAAATGTGCAGACCAGGCTCCAATTTTAAGTCCTGACCCCAGAACAGAAGTCATGGGCTGGAGAGTTATCACAAAGAAAGGAGTAAATCTGTCAGAGATTATCCCTGGGAGTCATGTTGGAAACATTCAGGATTACCACAGGCACAGGTATAAACAAGGTAAAGCCAAGATCTATTTTGCACTGGATTTGGGGATTTTTTTTTTTTTTCCATGTATTATTACAGTTTCATATTATGAGAGTCCAGATGCTGATCTAAGACAGAGGAATAAATTATAAAAGCTGCACTGGTCGATATGTGTTAACTTGTTAGTAAGCACAGGTATTATTTGCTACTTTGAGGGAAAAAAAGTGATTTGGTAGTTATAATTCTGTCTGGTGGCAGAATCTGGGTACAGTTTCCTAGGGTGGCAGGTCAGGAATGCTAACAGCAAGAGAAAACCAGGATCATTCATTTTCTTAGAGGAAAACTTGTGTGGCTTGAGTAATTTTGATTATTTTGGGACAGTTTCTATGTTTTCCTTGTTGCTAAGGAAGGAGAAGCAAACACTAACTTATTTTCTTACAAATGTATGAATGGTTGCACAGAATTAACTCGGAGGTGGAGGGATGTATGCTTGATTTGAGAGGGAGCTCAGTTCTGGAAGCCCCCGTGCCTGCGCAGTGCTCCTATTGACTGTACATGCAGATAGTGGCAAATAAGATAATAAATTGACTGGATAATAAGTCAATAGGCAGACTGAAAGATGATGATCCTCTGCTAAACCCGAATCCATCTGGTTGGGAAAAGCAAGCTGTTAATGGGTCAAACTGGGCTAGCCTTTGTGCTGCCTCCTGAAATGACAGTGCTCGTCTTGCTGCACTGCTGCAAAAGGCTCTGTCCAGCCCTGGTTAAAAAAAAAAATAATTTCTTTGTGTCATTGGTCAAAAAAGGCTAGTTATACAGACATTTGACATTCGAGCTTGAAGAAAAACAGTTGTCTAATTTATGTTCTTCTGAAGAAAAGAACTCTTACTGATATTAACAGAGGGACTGACATTTAATTGACATTGAAAGAGCGATCTTGGCAGGCTTGAGAGGTGGGCCTGTGCAAATCTCATGAAATTCACCAGGCCAAATGCAAGGTTCTGCACATGGGTCAGGGCAATCCCAAGCACAAATACAGGCTAGGGAAGACTGGACTGAGAGCAGCCCTGAGGAGCAGGACTTGGTGTTGGGTGACAAGAAGGTCACCATGACCCGGCAGTGTGTGCTGCAGCACTGGAAGCTGTTGGAGCAGGTCCAGAGGAGGCCATGGAGGTGCTCTGAGGGCTGAAGCACCTCTGCTACAGAGACAGGCTGAGAGAGCTGGGCTTGCTCAGCCTGGAGAAGAGAAGGCTCCAGGGAGACCTTAGAGCAGCTTCCAGTGCCTAAAGGGGCTGACAAGAAAGACGGAGAGGGGCTTTTGACATGGGCAGGTAGGAATAGGACAAGGGGGAATGGCTTTTGTCCTGGGTTCAGCTACCAGCTGAGCCTAAACCACAGCTTTAAACTGAGAGAGGGGAGATTCAGATGAGATCTGAGGAAGATGTTCTTCCCTGTGAGCGTGGTGAGGCCCTGCAGAGGTTGCCCAGAGAAGCTGTGGCTGCCCCATCCCTGGCAGTGTTCAAGGCCAGTTTAGACAGGGCTTGGAGCCACCTGGTCTAGTGGAAAGTGTCCCTGCCCAAGGCAGTGGGGTTAGAACTGGATGCTCTTTAAGGTCCCTTCCAACCCAAACCATTCTACGATTGTATAATCTGCCTTGCGGGTGCAAGTGAGCAAAATTTAGCATTAATGCATTTGGATGGATTCTACATCATTCTGGGTGCTTTGAATTTTCACTGTTATTCTTCTGAGGTTCTGTATGCTTCATAAAATCAGATTCCAGTGCAGTTCTGCTTGCGTTTCAAGAGGAATCTTTGCTAACTGTTTATGGCTAATGATTTGCTCAGGCCCGCACCAGAGTTTTTGGAAGTTTTTTATTTATCCATTGTTTCTATGGGGCCCCTTGCTTTTATAACTTATGGAGGAAGCATGCCGCAGGAATCTTAAATACTGAAGAATTTTCCAAATTTACCTATTGGTTTTACTCTTTTCCTAGGAATTCCTGAAGGTGTGAAAGATCTACCTCCTGGCGTTGCCCTCCCACTGGAATCAAACCTGGCCTACATGAATGGCATCAGCTTCACCAAAGGCTGCTACATTGGACAGGAGTTGACAGCCAGGACCCACCATGTGGGTGTCATTCGCAAGCGGCTGCTGCCAGTCCAGTTTCCAGCTCCTCTGCCCACAGACAGCATTCCAGAGGGTGCTGATATTGTAACTGAATCGGGAAAGTCAGCTGGCAAGTTTCGTTTTGGAGGAGGTGAACTCGGTATAGCTCTTCTGAGGTTAGCTAATGTAAATGAAGCTCTCTACCTAAATAGTGGAGGTGATAAAGTAAAGCTCACTGCAAGTATACCTGAGTGGTGGCCGAAAACCGCTAGCAAATAAATGAGGAACCAGCATTTGCCTTCCTGAGAATGTATTTTGTGTGATACATTTGGGAAGGTGTGTTTGCCTTCAGCTGTTGTTTGTGGTGTTTGATGTGGGGAGTGTGTGACAGGATTCTTGAAATTGGGACTAAACAGCAGGAACCCAAACCTGAGGATGGGAGGATAATTTAAGCACTATGGAGAGACCCACAGAGCACATGCAGGGAAGCACACTGTTTCCTGTGAGTACCCTGTATTTATTCAGGGGGTGCTGTGTCGCTGGGTTGGATGCCAGCTGAATTTTCAGACCATTGGTCACTCAGTCAGACTCTGCCCTGTGTAGGGTGTGGGGTGCATTCAGACTGAAGCGACAGTGGGAGCAGGAGTTTGCCATTGCACTGAACTTTTCTGTTAGAAATAACCATTCTGTGGTATTATTTTTTTTTTTAATGAAGAGCATGCTGCTCATACCTCATGTAAGATACATACTCAGGCTGAAGTGTTCACTGCAAATTGAGCTTCTTCCTAAACTTGCGGATAGGGTGCGCTAATTGCATTCAGGAAGACGAATACCTTCTCCTTCACATTTGGGAACTTGATTTTAAGTCCTCCCTGGTAAGAAAGCTCTCCAACTTCTTGATCCCATGCCCTGCTTCAACGCCAGCAGAGGGAGCACAGGCAGCCCCAGCTGGCTCTTCTGCTGCCCCTGACCTGGGTAAGCCAGGCTTCCTTCACCTAAGAAACTGTTTGGGAGAGGAGACAGATACTTTACAGAAATACAGTGCACCAGTGCATGCCCTGGGGTGACTATTGGTGTACTGGTGCGTAGCAGAATAACCTCTTACCAGAAGCATGTGCCCACCAGTTGCCAGCAACAATTGAAGGGTTGGTTTTTTTGGCATCTCCATCTTTGGTCTGTCATGTTGTAGAAAAATCCTCCCAACTTTCTTGCAGCCTTTGGCAGGGGTTTTCTTGCTCCCTCCACAAAGCTGAGGAAGGGATAGCCTGTCCCCATCTCACCTTTGCTTCTTCCCTCAGCATTAAGATGAGGTCTCTGGAGAAAGAGTTAATGCCAAACCTTCTCTCAGCTCAGCCTGGGGTTCCTGAGGGAGGATATGCACCCCATTCACTTCTCTGGCTGCTTCCCACTTCCCTTGTACCCAGCACGGCTCCCTGCTGCTGTCTCCAGCTGTGCTATTCTCCATCCACCATACCCTGTGGGTTTTCAGAGCAGCCCAGTACCTCAGGATTTCTGTGCTGCATTTTTCTGGCTCCCACTTCTTGTTCCTCTTCACGCTTTTCCTTGTTTCTGCAGTCGTGTGTTCCTCTCTGCTTCCTCACAGCCAACCAGCTCGGTGCCTCCTAACCCCTCAACTTGTAGCAACTTACAGGAGCCCTATGTATTTTTGTATTTCAACAGACCTGTTACCAAGGGTGAGTGTGTGCAAGGGCATGATGAGAGCTTAGCAGGAGGGAGGACCCCATTCTGACAAAAAAAAGCCCCTCTTGCATGTGCATTTGTAACAAAAAACATCTGAAGCACATTCTGCCACTGTTCCAGTGTCACTGTAAAGGGAGCTTGTCCCTGAAAAATGCTTGTATTGGTTAAAAACATGCTTGCTGTAAAATGAATCTGTGAAATACTGCATTAAAAGTTTATTGTATCAGTAATTTGTTAGTGACCTGAAAGAGACTCTACCTTGTGTGAAGACACACCACACAACACTTTTTGAGGTAGCTTACTGACAGGAAACAGGTCTCACACTGTTTATCACCCCTTTGTCAGGTTGAAGATTGTTAACGAAGTCTTTCTGCTGGAAAAATAAATGGCAGTGCAGTGCTTTGTGCTTTCTGGATCCTTGGACTGTGACAAAGGCAAGACTGTGCAGCTTGCGTTGATGCTGCTTTGCCAGGAGCAGCTTTTCCTCTGTCTCCCATTGTGCAGAGTCTCCTCAGAACAGTTGTATTGTACTGGTATGCGTACAGCCTGAATAAACACAATGTTTATTCTGTCTGGGGAAGTCCTGAATCTCTTCTGGTGCATTCTTAACACATTTTTAAACACACGTTTGCCTTCTTAGCATATTTGAAAGGTTTTTCTGTTGCTAACAGCTGCAGGTTACAGATTTGCACTCGATCACTTCAGAGAAAGGATGTGGCAGAAGTCAGAGAGGGCAGCCCCAGTCTGCATTATCCCTTCATTCTTCATTCTCCCTCACTACCAGCTCCTCACCACCAGCCATCATCAATGGCTTTATGTGGTGAGCTTGGTCTGGAAGGCCAGGGTACAGCTGTATAGGTGCAAGGTGGATTTTGTAGGGGTGTCTGCCTTGCTCCTGATCCCCAACAGAGCAAACCTCCTTCACCAAAGGTTGGGACTGAGTGAAGCACAGTGAGGAACTCACTGCTGACCAGCCAACAAGGGATGGACAACCACCCACCCGCTCACCATGTAAGCTGAAGGGTGCAATGTCCCCAGCAGCACATTTAACACCTGTTGCTGTTAAGAAGGAGAAAACATTGAGAAATAAAAGGCCAGGTTGGACGGGGCTTGGGAGTAACCTGGTCCAGTGGAAGGTGTCCCTGCCTGTGGCAGGGGGTTGGAACTGAGCTTTAAGGTACCTTCCAACCCAAACCAGTCTGTGATTCTATGATAAAACACACACAGCCTCTCTGCCACCCCGTGAGGGAAACAAGACCGTTTTGTGGTGCAATTCTGTCAGCTTTTCGTGCTTTCCTCAGCACGAGACGAACATGGCAGCTAAGGGGGGGCTGTCAGGTAACCTGCTCAGCTGCCCGTCTAATACTTAATACAGCTGGGAAACAGAGGCTCTGCTCTTCAAGAGGCTAATCCCTTCCTGAGCCTGTGTTTCTGGCTCTTCCCTGCGCTGCCTCAGCTCCACCTCACTCTCCTCCCCACGCCGGCTCCCCCGTCCCGCTTCACAATGGTTCACCCCTCCCCTATCCAGCCTCCCTCTTTTTCCCCCGCGCAGTGGTTTCTCCCACCGACGGCCGTTGACCGAGTGCGCGCTTAACTCCCGTCCGCCCCCGCGCGGGCGGGCACATGGGAAACAGAGGGGACGCTCGGGCCGGCGGCTGCTGGGGGGGGGCTGCAATGACCGGGGCGGTGCTGGCTCCTCACGGCTGGAGGGGGAGGATGAGATGGTGGCGGGTCGCGCCGTGACTCTGGCCGTTCGGCCTCACGGGGCTTCCCGGGCGGAGGTGAGGCGTCAGCGCTGCCGCCCCGCCGCCGGGACGGGGCTGGGGCTGGGGCTGCGGTCTGAGCTTTGGAGCTGAGGAGTGAGCGGACGTTGTGAGGGGAGGAACCGGGCGGAGGAGGTGCTGCGGGTCTGGTGGGGGTGAGCCCCCGTGGCTGCTGTTAGGGCAGGACCGTGAAATAAAGGACATGTCTGCTAAAGTACAAGGCTGTGTTACACTTGCCTGTGGTACGCTGTCATTTCTGTGGGCGCTGGGGCGTTAACAGAGCCGTGAGCGGGCCTGGCACACTAAAAATAAGAGGTTTGTGCACGGGAAGAGAGCAAAAAAGACCCGTGGAGTAAGCAAGTAGTATATAGCCTGGAGTCTCAGTAGGGTGAGGCAGGAGCCCTTTTCAGAGGCTGTGAAGGGGAGTACATTGAAGTGTTCGGCTTCAGGAAAAAGGTTCCTTTTTTGCTGCTTTTTTTTTTTCTCCGGATTTTTTTGCCATATTTCTCCCATTTCCCGATTTTTTTTTTCTTCCCCTTTTCAGCAGATCTTGATTTAATTGTTACAGTTTTTGTATTTCCCGATATTTTTTTTTCCTTCCCCTTTTCAGCAGTTCTTGATTTAATTGTTACAGTTTTTATATTTCCTGTTATAGTAAAAAGCCTCCCAAAAGCTACCCTGGTGTGGGGAAGGTTTTGGAAGAATGACTGCTAATACTTAAGTCTAGTGTATAAGCAGATGTTCTGCTGCGTTATTAACATCGCTGCAGTCGGCTGGTTTAAGTGTATTATTACTTGCATGAATTCACACTCCTGTGGCTGGGTTGCTGCTGGGAGCTTGTGTGCAGGCATCATCTTCACACTGAATTACTTGTAGTTATCAAGTTTAAAACACCCTTATAAATATTTGTGCGTTGATATTAACGTTCTCAGTATAGGTGTTGCTGAAACCCTTGAAATCTTCAGGGGGCGTCCAATGGTGCAGCTAACTACTACTTCCAGCTGCTTTACAAGAGTAGGGTTGTGAGGACAGTTTCTGCTGGATGGTAGCAAAGATGTACACTGCATTTTGACTTCAAACTGTTCTCTCAACAGTTTCCCTGTACAGTGTTTTGCTTTCACATAGATGGTGAGCCCTTTGGAAAAGGTCATCTTGTTCTTTCTGTTACATGCTGTTCCCTGGCTAGCGCAAATGATTTATGCCTAAACTGGTTTTGTGGAGTGGTGTCTGGGTTTCCTCCCATTCCCTCTGTCTTGCTGAGGCCAAAGGAATGTGCAGTTTGCTGTCAGACTTTACACTGGGGTGAGGGAAGGGGCTTTGCAGAGCAAGGTGATGCTGCTGTGACTTAGTGAAAATGCCTCCACAATGGAGGAAAGCTTTGTAGAAAGTTGTAATTTATTTTTTCTTCCCCTCACTTTTAGGATCCTTTGCCTGTGGCCTGCCTATATTAAGTTATTGAAGAACTTAAGAGTAAGAGGTTTTCTCATTTCCACTGTAACACTTGTAGCTTTCGTAGGAGCTTTCTCATATTCCGTGAGATGGATTTAGGGGCAATTTTACTGTTCAGGATGTACAGCGTCTTTTTAGGTTTAACTCAAATGACTTAAGTGTATGTTAAAGGACAGCTTGAGGGTCTTTTGATGGGGAGACAGGAACAAAAGTGGTGGGTGCATCATTACCAGTGACAAAAAACATTTTTATGTGGAGATACCAAAATCACAAGAGATGTCAAACTTGTCATAAGAGCTCTTGTACTGTTAAATACAATGTAATTATTCATATATTGTATGTGTATTTAGAACCATTAACATTTCCTCACTGGGTTATCAGGAAGTTGACAGCTTAAATGGTTTTGGAGGCCTGTTACCACCTCATAGTAATTGCTTAGAAACGACTTCTTGTGTGGGAAGGAGGAGAAGGTGCATTTCAAAACCTCCCACAGGCGTTTCTTCTTTCCTGGAATGGAACCAGAGAGATTTCCCATCTGAGAAGAGTTTCCTGGCTAAATAAAGCAGTAGGTCTGTACTTGCTAGCCTCTGCATGAAGCAGAGAGTTCCCAAAGCTCATAGTGCAGTCCTGGATCCTCTGTCTTGCTGCTCCTGCAGAGGAAAAAACTACAATTCCCATAGTACTTCCACATACTGGTACTCCAGTGACATCAGACATTACATGGCTGAGACTGGTTGTAAGGAAAGAAGACCCAAAATGTAAGCTTGGTGTTTCTTTCACTTCTGTGGCAGGGCTTTTGGCAGTGTAATCTTTGCTTGCTAGGGGAGGATTTCAGTTGCTGCAGAGGTGTTTGAAAGGGTGTGTATCTGAAGAAAACACGAAGTGACTTGTAAGGGCAAGCAATTTGTACTGTTTCTCATAGTGTTGCTGCAGCTTGGAGACTCCTCTGTCTAGGAACAGCTGTGTGGAGTAATTGCTTATTGCCAGTGCTGGTAGTTTGTCACCAGGGGCTGTTTCCTTGCCCACAGCCCGAAACCTGCTTGCTGCTTTTCTGCTGTTTTTGCCCTGCAGCTTCAAGGGGTGGAGGAGAGACGCTACGCACAGCTTGGCAACAGTTTCTGTATGCGTGTAGTAACTGAGGCGTGTAGCGTGTGTCCCATGGCAGCGATGTTAGGGGAGGTAAGCCAGGTGCTGCCACAGCACTGGTTCAGCACATTGCGGGCTACGGGGGCGGGGGGGGGAATCTGCTGCTGCAGAGCTCTGGTGTGTACAACTGTCGTGCTGGAGTGCCTGTGCTGGTGCTGCTGCTTCCCAGGGGCCTGCGTTGATGGGAGGAAGGCTGGCAGGGAACAGCCGGCGGTAACATCTGCGCAGGTTTGGGTTGGTGGAAGCTAATTCTTGCCACGGGGTGAGGTTTACATGGTTTTGTTCCTCTGGAGGGGTGCTAGGTGCATGGAGTCCTGCTGGTGTTTCAGAGAGCTGGGAAATAATTCAGCAAAGAGATTTCTGCAGTGTAATATTTGCGTAGGCTGCTGTAGTTTAAAGTAGGTGTAGTAGTTTATTTGCCTGGTAGTGCCCAGCCTTTCCAGTGCTTGCATATCAAGAGTGCTTGACAAAAACATAGTTTTCCCAACATAAGGCTCTCATGTTGACCACCAGAGTCCTAACAGGAGCAGTGAGGAGAGACTTGCAGAGTGGATGGGAAATTTGGGAATACTTGCCATCACCCTTTGTCAGAAATGCACATCTCAGGCAGGTAATAGATCCCCTCTCATTTCTCCTTAGAAACAGTTTAGATCTGTAGAATGACACTGTGCTGTGTTTGTTCAAGTCTGCAGGTTTGAAGTCATCTGCTTACTACTTGAGTTTCACAAAGTGAGAAGCAGGTCAAGTAAGAAAAGTAGCCTTATATCTAATCTTGGTAGTCATGAAATTAAGATACAAATCTCTATATAATGATATACAGCGAGTAAAAATCCTTGTGTAGCTAATTAAAAAGCAAAGTCTATTTTTTTTTTGCCACATATACCTGTTTGTAACTTCAGCGAGTTTGTTTCTACACATTCAGTAATTGCTGATTTCAGCTTTTTTTTTGTTTGTTTAAAAATATATTTGGGAAGACAGTTTGATTTACTGGAGTATAAACTTTACTAGATAGTCCATCTGTCAAAATGAATCTGGAAAAAATACTTTGGAACTTGGAAGTGTTCAAGGCCAGGTTGGATGGGGCTTGGAGCAACCTGTTCTAGTGAAAGGTGTCCTTCTGTGTGGCAGGGGGTTTGGAACTGGGTGAACTTTAAAGACCCTTCCAGTCCAGACCATTCTGTGATTCTATGATTCTTTGAACTTCAGTTGGAATTTTATATTCCTAAACAAAAAAGTTTATGCTGAGAATATGTTAATACCAATAATCCTGTTTTACAGCGACACACTTAGAAAGGACATCATCTACAGGTCATGCACTTGAGCTGCCTTTGTATAAGTTAACTCTAAAGTGAGCAGAAGTTCAGTTAAAAATCTCTGCACCTGTTTGTTTAATAGTCCCTTGTGTTTCCCTGGGCTACCAGGAAATAATGGGGTGTGACATGTGGTAAGAAACAGAAGTGAAGGTGAATGTATAGAGATCGCTGTCATTAAGATTCCTTATATTTCTGTAGAGCCTGTGGAGCACTTTAATTACGTTATTCAGATACTTAAACGTGCATTTGCTGACTGGATACTTTAAATGTTGTAGGCTGTTCAGTAATAGGTGTCTTACGGTGGCTGTCTCTTATCCTTTAGCAGTCCCAAATTTGAACTTTACAATAATGACATGTTGCAGCTGAGCTGTGCTTGCTGTTTTTAAAGTTTCATGTCAATATTTCATGAAGAGTGGTTTACTGTTTGAACTGGGCATTAGGGTCTTAAGGCTTTCATAAACAAAAATCAGTCTCTGAAGCTCCCAGAGTGAGAGCAGGCAGCTTCAGGCATTTTTAACTTGGAATAGTAGGACTGCGGTGTTGGAAGTACTTGTGTCCTTGGACCACAGTAAGTGTGCTTGTAGATGCACAAAAATTAACATTAAAAACATTGTCGATACCCTTTCTTTAATAGTTTATACAAATTGCAGATCAGGGCTTTGTTTCTAAGCTACTTGCTGGCAAGGTATTCCTTATTGATCAAGAATTGCAGTAAGTGGGGAGGTTACAAATCTGAATTTCTGAAATTACTCACTTTGAAGGCAGAAGGTATGGTAGCTGCATATCCGTTGCCACAGTTCCCAGAGAATAATTCTGTGTGGTGTGGTTTCCCAAGTGCTTAATGTGCTTAATTTCTTGTCATTGACATCCTAAGTTTTCATAGAAATGTTGCAGAAATGTTCTGTATGCTTAGGTTGCATTTTTGTTGTCTCAAGAAGTACCTCACAAAGGTACTGATGATGCTTTGTTGCAGTGGATTTGAGGAGCAACTGGGCATCTCTCCCCCAGCAAACTTACTGCCATGCAGCTTTGTAAAGAAGATAGGCCTAAATATAAAAAACTGAAAGAAGTTCAAAATGAGTGTGTGAAAGAGAAGTGCGAGTCTTTAGACTGAACCACAGTTTTCCCATCTAACCTGATTGTGGAACCTGCAAACCCTCAGGTAATGCAGGTGGATGTTTTTAGGCCTTTCTCATGATCGCCCTACAATATTAAGGTTTTTTTTTCCCTTTTGAGGATTAGATGAACCGTAGCATGTGGAATTGCAAAACCCGGAACTTAGGTACTTGTTCACAATGGCATCAGTGAGTGTACACAGGCACATTGTGTCTCTCTGGAAGTGCAACCTAAATCCTCCTGAAGTTACTACTATGTGTATTACTTCGAAAAGCAGGCATTCAGATAAGTAACGTTCCCATTAACCGCAGAAGAGTAATTCAGAGTCAGGCTTCTGTTTCTGTTCGGTCAGTGGAAGAAGACTGAAAAGTGTATGTGTACATACATGTGCGGGGAAAATGTTATCCCTGTCTTCACCCAGGAACAGGGTATGAGGGGGCAGAAGGCAACAAAATTAGGGTGACTGTAAATGTTTTGAGAAGGATTGATATTTACAAGGTTCGTTTAAAGTTTCTAGTGTTAATTTTAAAAAGTGTTGATGGGAAGATGAGTGAACACTCATGAGAAAAATTAGGAGGATTGTTTTTTTCAGCGTATTGAATGGTTCTGTTGTTGAGGAATCTGCTGTTCCTCCAGTGAGCTTTGAACCATACATCAAATTCAGCGAAATTGGGGGAGAGGTGAGTGGACGTCTCAGCAATAATCACCCTCACAGAGGAGAGACCCACGTCAGTGTCCTTGTGGAGAGAAAGGCTTCTGCATGATTGTATGCGCCCGATGTGACCTACTTACCCTGTCATGTCACAGTGGGCTCTTAGCTGGTTGCCATCAGGATGAGTAGAATCATAGAATTATAGAATAGTTAGGGTTGGAAAGGACCTTAAGATCATCTAGTTCCAACCCCCCCTGCCATATCCAGGGACACCTCACACTAAACCATGTCACCCAAGACTCTGTCCAGCCTGGACTTGGAACATAGCCGGGGATGGAGCATTCACAACTTCCTTGGCCAACCCATTCCAGTGCCTCACCACCCTAACAGGAAAGAATTGCCTCCTTATATCCAGTCTAAACTTCCCCTGTTTAAGTTTTTACCCTTTACCCCTTGTCCTGTCACTACAGTCACTAATGAAGAGCCCTTCCCCAGCATCCTTATAGGCCCCCTTCAGATACTGGAAGGCTGCTATGAGGTCTCCATGCAGCCTTCTCTTCTCCAGGCTGAACAGCCCCAACTTCCTCAGCCTGTCTTCATACAGGAGGTGCTCCAATCCCCTGATCATCCTCGTGGCCCTCCTCTGGACTTGTTCCAACAGTTCCATGTCCTTTTTATGTTGAGGACACCAGAACTGCACACGATACTTCAAGTGAGATCTCATGAGAGCAGAGTAGAGGGGCAGGATCACCTCCTTCGACCTGCTGGTCACACTCCTCTTGATGCAGCCCAGGATATGTTTGGCTTTCTGGGCTGCGAGCACACACTGAAGCCGGTTCACATTCATTTTCTCGTCAGCCAACGCCCCCAAGTCCTTCTCTGCAGGGCTGCTCTGAATCTCTTCTCTGCCCAACCTGTAGCTGTGCCTGGGATTGCTCTGACCCAGGTGTAGGACCTTGCACTTGGCATGGTTAAACCTCATGAGGTTGGCATCAGCCCACCTCACAAGTGTGTCAGGGTCCCTCTGGATGGCATTCTTTCTCTCCAGCATATCAACTGAACCACAGCTGAATGGTGTCATTGACAAACTTGCTGAGGGCGCACTGAATAGGGAAGGATGGGGGAGACCTGGGAAGACTGAGAGGATATGGTGGGGAAAACACTTGTTAACCATGAGCTTGAGGTAGGGGCAAATCTGTAGAAAGCAATTGGTTTTCTCTGTTGAAGAAACAAGTTCTGGTGTTGTGCTATGGTTGGTTGTCCTATTGCTTAGAGTTCTTTCTGAGCAATGACAGAAGAAAATAAAACTATTTACAAATTCAGGACATTCAGGCAAACCATTGCAGTTCAACAAGGCCAGTGCATGGTCTGGTGTCTGGGTTGAGGCAGTCCTAAGCGCAGATAAAGGCTGCAGGAGCCTGGAATGAGAGCAGTCCTGGGAAGGACTTGGGGGATTGGTTGATGAGAAGCTTCCCATGACCTGGCAGTGTGTGCTTCCAGTCGAGAAACCAGCTGTGTCCTTGGCTGCATCACCGGCAACATGACCAGCGAGCGGGTCGAGGGAGGGGATTCTCCCCCTCTGCTCCACTCTGGTGAGACCCCCCCCACTGCAGTCTTGCATCCAGCTCTGGGGCCCCGACATAAGAAAGACCTGGAGCACTTGGAGTGAGTCCAGGGGAGGCCACAAAGATGTTCCGAGAGCTGGAGCACCTCCACTATGGAGACAGGCTGAGAGAGCTGGGCTTGTTCAGCCTGGAGAAGATTCTGGGGACAGTTTAGCTTCCGGTGCCTAAAGGGGCCAACAGGAAACCTGGAGAGGGGCTTTTGACAAGGGCAGGTAGGGACAGGATGAGGGGGAATGGCTTTAAACTGACAGAGGGGAGATTCAGATGAGATCAGAGGAAGATGTTCTTCCCTGTGAGGGTGGTGAAGCCCTGGCAGAGGTTGCCCAGGGACACTGTGGCTGCCCCATCCCTGGCAGTGTTCAAGGCTAGGTTGGACAGGGCTTGGCGCAACCTGGTCTGGTGGAAAATGTCCCTGCCTGTGGCAGGGGGGTTGGAACTGGATGATCTTTAAGGTCTCTTCCAACCCACACCATTCTGTGATTCTGTGAACATCGATGTTCTGCTAATATGTAAGATGTGGGTGGTTGTGGAGGAGGTATGGGTGGTGTGACATGGAGAGATGGTGGGAGGAGCAATGAGGGGTAGATAGAAATGAGTTTCATGTATAAAAAGTACAACTTTGACAGACTTGGTAATTACTGCCTTTTTTTTTTAATTGCTTTTAATTAGGCTAATTCTGTTCTTAAGTATATAAATTTCTGCTTGCACAGCAATGCTGCATACTTCAGAGAAGACAACTTGTGTACTGGTAACACAGACATGGTCAAACAGTGTGTCACCCATGCTCATGCCAAGTCACAGGTGAGTCCAAAAAAGTGAATTTGCTCAGGTAAACAGAGATAAATATTTGTATGATATGTTGGGATTTTCTAATAAAGTCTGTTGAATAACCACATAACAAAAATCCTCTGCACCTCAAGAGGATGCTGCATTAGAGATGGAGTAGCTTTTACTCTCTGTTTCAGTGGAGGAGAGTAATCCTCTCTTCGTGCAAACCAGCAGTTCCCATTCAGTCTGGCTTTGAGGGCCACTTGTCAAGGGCATTTGTGAGACTTACCATGGTCTACTGAAGAATAATTCTTGGAACTTACTGTGGCCAAAAAAAAAAAATATCTTTGATTATATTAAATGAATGTATTTAGATGGTAGCATTTAAAACAGACAGAAGAAATGGCCTATTGGCTTATGTTTGTTCTCAATTGTAATTTGGCTATAAACCCCGTATATTGGATAAGCATCTCATAAATGTACTTCTCCCTCCATGCACTGTCTGAGGTGGTGCTTTCTTGTATGATTTTTGACCCAACTCTCCAAGAGAGGTCTAACAGACTTGATTCCATTTTCTCAGAAAAAAAGTTTCCTCATTCTTTGACTGCTGGAAAATAACATTTCCCTTTGCTACTGCAACAAGCATTTTCAAAATTGGATTTAGAAGGAAGTATCCAGTAATCTGCTATTTTTGAGGGTTAGTCCCTGATATTGAGACATATCTGAATAACTGACCTATTTTCTTGTTTGGTTTTAGTTTTCTGCATACCCCTGTCACCTCTTTACTTCTGCCGCTTAGCTTCCCAGGTACCCCAAGAAGGCAATTTATAGAATTCTGACTTACTTACTCTTACCCACTAGTTTCAGAGAATTAGTATCAGCACATCCTGCATAAGCTAGCCTTTTTCAGTGTGCTACAAATTAAAATGTCTGTAGGTAAGACCTACTAGAAGTTTTAAGTCAAAAAGCCAGAAGAGTGCTTTTTCTTATGTTTGCTGTATCATGCCAAGAAAAACAAGAAATAAACAGCAAATATTTATCCTGCCAAGAAATCAGAGATGAATGCATTCAGCATAGAAGTAATAATACTGTGCCGTGCTGTATTTATTGTTATGATAGATGTTTATGAAAAGTATCTGTAAGTGATGTTCCGTAGCAGTGAGTTCCTGCAGTTTTTGATGGTAACTGACTGTGAAAAGGCATTCTCCTAATTTAGCTCAGATGCTTTTTGGAAAAAAAAAACCAACTTTGTCAGGACTTCATGTCAATAAAAGTTATTTCTTCTAATTATAAAATGAAGCAAATATTTAGCTCTGATAATATTTTTTTAAGCTTATAATATGTCCTTTCAGAGAATTGTTAAATTTTCTGTAAGCCTTTGTTCTCACCTCCGAACCAGAGAGTGAAGGCCTATTGAATTGTTTTTTCAGTCTATCCCCCCCCAATGCTGTAGTTCAGCAGTGTACCTCAGATAGACATAATGTCACCACAAACGCTTCGTACAGTTGGCATAGAATCATATAGAATAGCAGAATGGTTTGGTTTGGAAGGGACATTCAAGACCATTTTAGTTTCAACCCCCTGCCATGGGCAGAGACACGTTTCCACTAGACCAGGTTGCTCCAAGCCCTGTCCAAACTGACCTTGAACACTGACAGGGATGGGGCAGCCACAGCTACTCTGGGCGACCTGTGCCAGTGCCTCACCACCCTCATGGGGAAGAACTTCCTTCTCATATCTCATCTCAATCTCCCCTCTGTCCGTTTAAAGCCATTCTCCCTTGTCCTGTCCCTGCGTGCCCTTGGCAAAAGCCCCTCTCCTCTTGCTCTAAGGTCTCCCTGGAGCCTTCTCTTCTCCAGGCTGAACAAGCCCAGCTCTCTCAGCCTGTCTCCATAGCAGAGGTGCTCCAGCTCTTGGAGCATCTTTGTGGCCTCTTCTGGACTTGCTCCAGCAGCTCCACATCTCATGTGTTGGGGCCCCAGAGCTGGACACAGGACTGCAATGAAGGGTCTCACCAGAGCGCAGTAGAGGGGGAGAATCCCCTCCTTCGACCTGCTGGTCACGCTGCTGGTGATGCAGCCCAGGACACGGTTGGTTTCTGGTCTGAAAGTGCACACTGCTGGGTCATGGGGAGCTTCTCATCAACCAACCCCCAGGTCCTTCTCCTCAGGGCTGCTCTCAATCCAGTCTCCCCCAGCCTGTGTTTGTGCTTGGGATTGCCCCAACCCAGCTGCAGGACCTTGCACTTGGCCTTGTTGAACTTCATGCAGTTTGCACTGTCACCCCTCTCCATCCTGTCCAGGTCCCTCTGAATCCCATCCCTTCCCTCCACTGCACTACACAGCTCGCTATCATTGGTGACTTGCTGAGAGTGCTCAATCCCTCTGTCCATGTCGCTGACAAAGATGTTGAACAGGATCGGGCCCAACACCAACCCCCGAGGAATGCCCATTTTCACTGGTTTCCACTTTGACATTGAGCCATTGACTGTAACTCTTTGAGTGTGGCCAGCCAGCCAGTTCCTTATCCAGTGAGTAATCCACCAGTCAAATGCATATCTCTACATATGTTTAGAGACAAAGATGTGCAGTGTTTTAATGTAGTTGTCTTTGAAAATCCCTAGAACTCCTCTAGTCTGCTTGAGGGTCCTTCACTGCTTTGTCAGCAGCTATTACCATGTCAGAATAGACAGTTACAGCCTTGAATTGTTTCCAGTACTTAGCTGGACAGCATAAGAAACAAAATATTTCCAGTAATGAGAAATAATATTTGAATTTTCTGCTGTCCTCAGAGTGCAGTTAAGTCTTCAGACAGCGGATTTCCAGCAGTCATAGGTCTCTGTCTCCTAGCTGTCCATCTCAAGCAGTGGTAGATAGGCAGAAGTGTCTGTCTCTGGAAAATTTGTCTCCTATCTATGTCTGGAGATACAGTGTGGGCACATTGATGTGTCTGGTTGTCTTCTGTCCTTGGCAGTGCCCAGGACATGACTGCACAAGCTCCTGAGTTCTCTGCTCAGAGTAGTGGCCTTGACTCTCAAGGTCCCCTCAGACCTCAGCTGTTTTGTGTTCTCTGCTGTGCAGGACTCTGTTTCTGGTGCAATTTACTGTTTATCCAGCCCAGTACTAAGATCCGTAGATTGCATCTGCCTTGTCCCGCCTGGCAGCTGTGCTAGTGTGGCACTTGACTGGGGAATGGGAGGATAGTAGGAAGAGGAGCTGTCCTCAAGGTCTTTGTCCATCTACATAGTAACAGCAGATTCTTAGGATGCAGCCTGGGTGAAGCAGGAGCGAAGGAACCAGGAATCAAAAGGGCATCAGCGTGTAGTGGGAGCACAGGACTCGCCTTCAGGTACTGTAATACCATCAGTGCCTGATAGCTTTGATACTGTTTAGCTTCATGCATATTTATATTTGAAATGTTAACATTATACCAATGGAGTTTCCATCTTATTTCTTCCCAAATAAATGTTGAAAAAGTTTCTAAATACAAAGAACTGTGTAAGGCTTTTGGAAACAGTGGATGCTTTTAGTAAATGCTTCTGTTGGCTTACTCCTCAGTTGCGATGATCTGCTTACAGAAGTTAAAAGCCCTCTGCATGCATTAGAAGATAAGATGTGATTTTACAGTGTGTTCAGTTTCGTACAGAGGGAGAGAGTTTAGAACATGCATGTTTACATTTTACATGAAAGAGCAGAAGCTGTATCTGTTGTGCTTTGGGAGAAAAAAAGATCCATTGAGATAAACCTCTTCAGGTTTTAGATATGGTAAGTTTTTTGTTGTTTTAGGAGGTAATTCAGTTAAAGCAGCAGCTTTCCCATGATTTGCAGGGTGGAAAGAATGAAGTGAAGCTCTACTGAAGACTGGAGTTGTCATCACTTGTTTTTTAACTTATTTTTAACTTTTTCTAGTTTTGAGGCAGCATTTAATTCATTCTGAGTGAAACACCTCTGTGCCTCTGTAGTCAGTCCTTTCTCTGTAAAGCCATTAGGTTATTAGTTGTTGTGACTACCTGAAATTCAGTGAAGAATTCTGAAACCAAAGCAACCTGTAGGAGGCAACACACTGTTTTATCCCTCTTTCCTTTTACCGTATCTTGTTAGTAGTTCATATGTACAGCCCAGCTAAGGATTCCTCAGTTATTTTGAAATTCTGCATGACTAGATAGAATGACAGACTCCTGTGGTTTGGAAGTGCTGAATGATGAGGTTGTATCTCGGGTACATGAAGTACCTCCTTACCTGATTTAGTCACGTTGTCCTGCACAGCTCACATTAGCAGTGATTAATGGCTCTGAAAATAAATAAATCCATTAGCTGCAGATCTTATTTTTAATTTATGTGAAAATATTTTCTACTGTAACCAAGGAGCATAATTTATCTCTGTGTTGCTTCTTAATAGACGAAACAAAACCAAGGCTCAGGCATTGTTTTGTGCTTGTTGATACTGCTAAGATGTTGGCCTTGGTCAGACACTTGTATGTGGTTCAGGAGTCATTTGTAGCAGATAATGTGGATACCACCATACTCCTCTGCTGCAGGGTAAGAGCACTGTTGTGTCATTTAGTCTCTGGGCCAGGAAGTTGTTGTTGTTTCTTATTTAATAATGCAGATGTTGATAGTGCATTTTTATGGAATGTTACAGAATATGTGTCTAACCTCCACAGGGTCATAGGAGTCAGTGCCTCCTGACTCGAATTAGAATCATAGAATAGTTAGGGTTGGAAAGGTGTTAGGGTTTCAAGTGGGATCTCAAAAACACAGTAGCTTGACCTAACTGGTTCTGCTCTGAGCAGGGATTTAGGCTAGATGATGCCAGAGCTTCCTTCCAACTCAAAGTAGGTTTCTGATACTCAGCGTAAACCTTTGTCAGTCACAGGTTTTGTCATAGCAATGAGATACTGTGTGAGGTGCGGTTCCCCATGTTCTTTAGATTCCGTATTATGTATTCTTTCAATAAATAATTTGACTTTTCTGGGCCATCACTTAAAGACAGATGGCTTTCCTTGCCCATGTTTTCTCTGTGGAGTTTAGAAGTGTTTCTTTGTGCTAATTGTGGGCACTTTATTGGAATATTTTGTTTTCAGGGATAATTTCTCTTCCCTTTGTTTTCTCAGAAGGAATGTGTATGCCTGTGATAAGTGCATTTCCGGTCATTTAGGCCAGAAGATTCTGAGCTTGTGAATGTGACATGCAGACACCTACAATGTGAAACCTATAGACAATTTGTGTTATTGTACAGTAAGTAATTTTTTATTATCATTTATTTTTAGCCTACTTTAAGGCAGAGGATGCAGCAATTTTATACTCTATCCTTTTATCATAGCTACATTCCGTTTTCCTGAAAAGTTATGTAGCTCAAGATATAAAAGGAAGGGTTTGCTTTGTTGCATTTACTGCTCATTTATGTAAACATCTGATGTTAAAAATATTTCTTTGTCTTTTCAACATAGGTAAATAGCAAGAAACAAACAATGGACACTCAATTATTTTCCCCATTATTAGGAGCAATTACTAGTACACCACCTCCGCTAGAATCTTCCCATATGTATAGTAACTGGTCAACATGTGAAGAGGATATTGGATCTAAAACTTCTTTTCAGGACTGCACAAAGAAACGGTATGAGCATTCTTGGTGTAATCTTATGGTGGTGTTCTGGATATTATGGAGCAGAACAAATGGAATCTGGATCTTTTTAGGAATTGATTCTGGGATAACTAGAAACTCAATGAATTTTTTTTTTGCTCTGTAATAGTTATTATAACGGTTGTGAAAAAGGTAGGGGGTCTGTATGTGTATGGATGTGTATGTTTACATGTAAAAACATTTAAAATTTGGAAAGAATACTACATTTAGGGAATGAAATGGGAAAATGCCATATGTAATTGAAAACTCCTTAAGGAAAATACTTTCCTTCCATGCCTCCCACCCCTCAGTACCATAGCTCGTTATGATCCTGCTTGATAATATAGAGTGTTTCCTGGAACATGAGCAATGCAGAGAGTGTTAGGCACAGGTCAAGTGTAAGTGGTGCCTCTGCAACTGAAAGCATAAATATACATACCACTACTCTTGAAAATATGCCAGTCTTCTGTCTTCCCTTGATATAATGCACTCAAGTTTGATTTTATATATATAAAAAAAAAAATCAGTTGCCGTTTTGGATGCTGAATGAATGCAAAGGGTCTTTGTTACTTGAATCATGAAACATTTTTATTCCCCTGGAGTGCTCCACTCTGCCCAGTTCTTTACTGTTGCAGGCACTTCTGATCATCCAGTCTTAATAATGCAGTAGAATTAGTAAAGGTGCAGAGCAGGGCAGTGAGGCTGGACAGGGGTTTGAAAGTTTCCATGTCAGTGGGGAGTAATAAAACTTCAGTTTTGGTGAGTCAGCTCTGCTGAGGGGTGATTTTTATAAAATCATGAATGATACAAGGGTTGCAAGGAACAGGGAATGATTATAGAAACTGAGAGGTGCCCACTGAAATAATTGGTTCTCTCCTTCATATTGGTGATTTTATGGCTTGTGCACAGCCATTGAAATTGTAACATTAGAACTATTCCAGCCTTAAAATGTAAACCATGATTTCATATTAGGCTTCCCTCTCTCTTCTTTCCATCTTAATGCCAAGTGCTGGCAATCTAATACTGCTTTTGAGGGGTTGGTTGGTACAGACTGGCACAGCAGCTTTTGACACTGTGGTGATGCTGTTAGCATTGATAGTATCAGTCTCACTGCAGTTTTTTTTATCGCTTGCCTAGTAAGAAAGAGGAAGTCTGATGTGAAGAGAAAGGGGAGTCCACTGCTTCAAAAGATGCTGAAAGGCTACAGTTAAAAAAGATATATACACTACATTTTTTTAAAAAGGTTATATAGCTTTAGTACTAGCTGTAAGTGTGAAGTTTAAGCTCTGAGTGGCAATCCACTAATAAAAATATACAATCTCTTCTTAAAAGCAGCCTTTAGATTATTGTAAGGTAGCAAATAAAAGGTAGCAAATGCAGTATCTCCCCAGATGAAGACAACACATCTAATGTCTGTCTCAAAGGCTGTGGACTTCTCCTCAGCTTCAGTTCTGAAGTTAATCACAACAGCTGGAACAGCACGCAGATGGGGCAAAGGTACCGTTTCCATTTGCCTGTTGATCTTTCACCTTCTGCAGCCCTCCTCCTCCCACCCTGGAGGGCCTTGGAGGTTGATCCTGGAAGTTCTGGTGAGGAGCTGTAGGTCTTGGTTCATTTGTCCTATTTCTTGTTCTTTGTCTGCAAGAGCAGGCTTGCTTGCTGCCACAGACTTGGTGCCAGGCTGGACGTTTGTGTTCTGTTTGGTATAGTTGTAAGCAATTTGGCATGGCTTTGCCTTTCCTGTGTGCTGGTTATTCATGGATTCTTTTTATGTTGCTCTGCCTTGGTAGGCAGAAAATTCTCTTAAGGAACTAGGAGCTAAAGATTTGATTCCTTGATGATGCAGAACTAAGGGATATTCATGGATTCTTTTTATGTTGCTCTGCCTTGCTAGGCAGAAAATTCTCTTAAGGAACTAGGAGCTAAAGATTTGATTCTTTGATGATGCAGAACTAAGGGATATTACAGCAAGTGTTTTCTGGTACAAACCAGAAAGGATAGTTGCCTATCTTGGGCTTGAGAAAACTGAATGACTGTTACACTGGGATTTTTGGTTTTGAATTCAGTTGTCCTGTGATTGATGGAGGGTAGTTTATCCAGAGACCAGAAGGCAGGAATGTAGTTGACTTCTTTTCCATGTTTTTTTTGGTGTGTTTCATGGGAAGTATCTTCCTGTCAGGGTATATTGAGATTTTACCTTACAAGATGCTTCCTGACATGTCACATTACCAAGAATTTTCATGTTGCTGGTAGCGAACAGTGCTGGCTTGAGACAAAAGGCAAGGGGAGGTGTTTCTAGTCCCTTGTTTGAACAAGTGATTGCATTAAGAAATAGGATTTGTCAAGTGTTCAGTTTCTCCTGCCTTGAATTGCATTTTAATGTTTCTGGTGCATGTACCAGAAGGAACACACAAACATTTCATCTCACGTCCATCTAGTGTGTAAAATCTGTTTGGGCAATTTTAGACACTGCTGTCCTGTGCTTGTTCTTTCCTAAGATTATCTTTTTCATTTATAGTCGTTCCAGCTTCCTTCTGACCTGTATGTGGTTCTAAAATGGCCAGTGATTTTAATTTCTATGCCACATTGTAAATTGACCTGTCCGTTGCTGAAAATCATCATCTAGATGCAAGCTTTCATATCTGATCTCTACTTGGTTGCAGCAATTGGAAATAAATAGGCCTCCTTACAAAAAATAAGGAAAAAAAAAGTTTGCCATCTGACAAAAGCAAAGAAGAGATCTAGTGATCAAGGAGCAGTTATAGTTCTACATTCATAAAACATTTTCAAGAATTCTTGCACTTACGTATATCCTAAACAAAAACACACACCAAATTCCTTCCAGAAGGAACTGAATGGTCAGAAAGTAAATAATAAGGTCGTTAGGAGTCAAAATGTGGTGAGGTCTTAAAAGCTAGTAAGGCATAACTGTCTAATTTTTACTGTGTCAAGAGATTAACAAGGTGATAGTTGTAGTAGTTTATCCCACATTTTATAGTCGTTAATCAGCAAAATCAGCATGAGTAATTATGAGGTAGCATTAGCAGATGATGTAGTTGTTGGGATAAGCTGACACCAGGGAAGACTGAAAGATCTTCAGGGACAATGAATTGAATCAGCTGAGTGAGAATAGGATGATGAGTGAAATTTATTGGAGCAAAACAATGCATGTTAGAGGGAAGGAGATCTTAATGGTGTGATGTTTTAATTAACTGCTGAGTAAGAGTTAGATGTCATTAAACAGCTCTTTAAAGATTTCATTTTGCACCTTAAGTAAAAGTTGGGCCTGTGTAAGAGTAGTGATGATTGAGCAACTTTGGTATTTATCTGGAATATTTAATACAGTTTTGACCAACTTCTTTCTAAAGGGGGTTAAACAGTGGTTCAATTTAAATATAACTTAAATGTTTTGAGATTAAAATTACAGTTATTGAATTATGGAAATAGATAATTTAGAATCCCTGAGATTTTGAGAAGATTGATCATATTAATCCTCTGACGGAGACACTCAAGATGTGAAGAAATGTCTATAAACTAAGTTATGTTGTTTGAAAAGAGGGAAAAATCTTTTGATGCTCCTTACTCTTCACTTAACAGCTTGAGAAGTGTCTGGTGAAGCAAGAAGTTAGGGAAGTTGTTCTGCTTCATTTAAGCTATAGAATTCATGAGTGCAGGAGGAGATTTCTATATATGTGTCCTGAGATTACATTAAATGCAGAACACTTAAAAGACGCTGCTGAAATAAATCAAAGGTTTAATGCTTTACTTTTCCTTTTGCCTGTTTTGTTAAGGAGAAAAAGACTTTCTAGGTTTATTTGGTTTGTTTTTTTTTAGGGCACCAGTAAACCTTTCTTATTCTGGCAGTGGCCCTGATATGTTTGGGCTAGTGTCAAGCATTTTAGAGGAGCCAAGCAAGCCAGAACCAGTTACAGACTGGTAAGTTTGATCTGAAAGTTCTTATATGTGCGCATGGCCTTTTGTCCTTTATCACACAGATACACATTTTTAATTCTTTCACAGTGTTGAGTAATGAAGGTCTTATAAAACCCCTTGAAGTGTAGAGGTGTTCTTCTTTACTGCAGTTGCCATTAAAAAAATAAGGCAACAAACTGTTAGAAATGCAAATTTTCTAGTCTTCTATCAACCTACAGCATTTGGGAGGAGAGGGAAAAATCTCATTTTAACTGGTAGGGTGTTGACTGAATACAGTCAAATCTAAAATATTTAATAAATCTGAATAAACTCTGCAGTTCTCAATATACAGATTATAAACATTAGAGAACAGCATTAGTAGTCAGATTTCACATAGCATGTACTCAGCTACAGCAGGAATACTTCCACAGCTTATGTTTTAGAGGACGGCTGTGTACGATTAGCCACGAATGTAATGGGGGAAACATGCACGTTGAGGGAATGACAGTGATACATGAACTGCTTTAATGTAAGAAATTTCTTAAACTATTACAGGAGGCTTGTTTAACTTTGTTACAGGAATTCTCTTTCAAGATTGTTTCCACCTGTGTGGGCATCTGACCTTGGAAGCAATGGTGAATTCTCAGGACTCTCATCTAAGCACTCTGTTGAAAATCAGGATTTTTCAACCGTGATGGGTACACAGAACTGCTGTCAGGAGCACTTGCAGAAGCCACATGATGTGGAGATGTTACACAGAGGTTTGGAAGATCTTCATCTCATACAGTCTTGGCTTTCTCCATCTGGCCCTTGCACTCAGCCTGATAGTATTCTGAAGAACAGTTACCCTGGCAATTCCTCTTCGCAAAATAATAATGCAATTCATCAAGAAGGATTTTCATTTCAAAATGTAGACTATAATCAGCATTTGGGCAGTTACGACCACATAAGTTTAAATGGAGACTATGACAAAAACGGCTCAAATTTTAGCACTTTTTCTTCTCAGAAAAGAGTTAAAGAAGGCACTAGCGTTCAGAAAGAGGTTTGGAAAACTGAAAGAGCAAGAAGCAAAGCTCTGAAAAATTGTACTCAAGAACAAGCTAAGTATTCCCCTGATATTTCTAATCAGCCTGTTGATGACTCTTGGGATCAAGTGTCTCAGGGCAACCACTTGTTTTCTAAAAGATATGGAAACTTTACAGCTGCTCATAAATTACAGTCATCTATTCATCCATCACCATATTTTTTCAATCAACCCCCTAAAGAGAATATTTTTTCTAGAGGCGCTGACAAAACAGCACAGGAAACCCATGTGCAAAATGGTCATCATAGCTTTACTTCGGGGGATGCTCTTAATAATAATGACTGTAAGATCCATATTAGTCCTCAAGAATGCTCTCATAAGGTATCAGAATATGATTTATCTCTAAAAAATGTGATGCAAAATGGGAGTTACTCATCATACCATGGATGTACATGGCTGGATGGGAAAACAGCTACGTCAGATATCCCACGTGGAAAGCAAGTGGTAACAAGTCCGCAATTGTCTTCAGGGGTTTCGGCCATGTCTCTTGGTTATCCCACACATCAGTCTGTAATGCAGTCCTACTACCCACAGATCTTACCTGTCTTCCCTTCAGGGAAGGATGAAAGGTCACAAATATCAAGTGGTGTTTCTAAAAATTTAGGAGTTTCTAATTCCATCTCAGAAAATCCGAAGCAAGTGAAAGCGATTGGACGATTGCAGCACAATTCATTGCCTAATAAGGAGGGGCAATACCACAAATGCCCCATTGATTTTCCATCTGACCGGTTAACCCAGCAAAATGCTGTAAGTGAAGACCCTGAAAAATATCACAGATTTCCAAAAAAACAGACCCAAGAAAGTAGTAATAAAGATGATAAAAGAGGCAGAAGGAATTGGACTCCTCATTTTGGATATACAACCCCAAATCATCAGCAATTCAATATGTTCCGAAAAAGGCATGAACAGAATGGTGGTAACATGTCAGATTTCATCAATCCTTCTTTTTTTCCTTCTTTCCCATTGATGTCTGATTTTAAACAAAATCCTGGCTTTCCTTCACTTAATTCTCACCTGTTTTCATCAGCAAATAATTTCAGTTTCCCTCCATCACCATTTCCATTCTCAGAACTTGTTGATCTTTTTCATTATGATGACTTGAGCCACTTGTATCCCTTTATCAATGATCTGTTTTGTGGAGAAATAGCTGCACCATACTTTGCCTTTCCAACACCATTTAACAAGTACAGACCTCTGAGAAATCGCAGTGGACCTGCTAATGAGCTTCACATCCGACTGGAGGAGTGTTACGAGCAGTGGAGAGCTTTGGAGAAAGAGAGAAAGAAGGTAAAACACAACTGACCAAACTTCCTGCCGAAGCTGTCAGTCCTTTGGAGGAGGCGAGAATTCTGACATCACGCTGTTAGTTTTAAATAACTAGAACAACATCTGCAGCATCTGCTTTAAGTACAGTGCTCGTATTGTTTGGCACGACTGGTTTTAAATTGTGTGTGGCTTTGAGTTTCAGTATCTGAATCACTTTCCCTTGGAATACAACATTTCTGTGTTTGTGTATCTATTTTTTCTATAGAAATTTTTTTCTAAATTTCTATATTTGCTACATGAAATGTAGCAATGTCACTGGCCAAAGCACTCAGTTACTGTTAGCTTGGATGGTTTTTATTAATATGGTCAATAAAAAGTCACTATCTATTTGTTATTAATTCCATAGGCCTTTGCTATGACTCTAGATGATATGATGATATATCATGGCCCTCACTGCCACAAGTGGTTTGTAAAGTACTGGCGGTTTATGGCCCTTAATGCTCTTAAAGGTTCATGTTGCACGGTTTAGTTAGCTGGATTTCTCTTCCTTTCTTGTCCCATAATTGTCTCCAACTAAATCTTTAACTCAAGTATTCTGTACCCAGGCTCTCCGTTTAAGGAGAGAAATTTTTGTGGTATGTTTTAGTTTTTGTTGGTTGTTTTTTTTTGTTGTGTGTTGGTTTGGGTTTTTTGGTTTTTGGGTTTGTGGTGGTTTTTTGTTTTTTTTTTTTTTTTTTTGTTGGTTGGTTTTTTGTTTCGTGTTTTTTTTGTTTTGTGGGGTTTTGTTTGGGTTTTGTTTGTTTTGTTTTTGTTGTTGTTGTAGTTTTGTTTGTTTGCTTTTCCTGGCAGTGATATAGTAGTGTCTTTCTTGTATTAGACTAACTTGGATCTAGTCCATTCTTAGTGATCCAACTTTAGCCTAGTGATCTACACAGGCTTTCTCAGTCCTTAGGTTTTGTAGTTATAGGCTACACCTGCAGTTAGCTTTAACAGTATAAACTGTTCTCTGTCCCAGCTGCCATAACATGGCTCACATTCCTACAGCCAAAATAATAACTCCTCACAAGGGGCTGACTGCATCCTGACTGCCTGAAAATAATGTGCTTGGGCTGTGTTAATCCCTGCTTGTAGGTATAGTTTTGAAGAATGCTATAGCTCACTTGTACCTATGTGTATGGGAAGGGTCTGTCTTCTGACATTCTCAGACTTCTGATATTCTCACCCTACATTAATTTGTTAAAAGTGTTGACAGAGAACTCCCCCCAGTGGGATTTGCATATAAGTCTATATAATCTGTCTAATCAGTCAACCCTTTCAGCTCTCAGAAACCTGTTCAGGGCAACTGCTTTGGAGTTCACAGCAACAGTGAACTTACCTGTTAACTTGTATAAATCTCACCTTTCTAGGCATCTCACATTTAAAAAAACATTGTGAATTGCCTGTGATATTAAATGTGCATAAAGATTAATACTGGAAATTGCTTATTAGTTGTTAAATACCTGAACACCTGGTGTCATATGAATTTATGTTTTTTTCTGAATGTCAGGCTTCTGAGATGAATACAGGTGGAGTCAGCTGGCTCTTCTAATTCATGTTAGGTGAGGGCAGAGACTAAATAATATGGATGTGTCAGTAAACCAAAAAGAAATGAACTTAAGCACATATTTTCAGTATGAACATGCATATAGTATGAATGTGGACTTAACCTTGCCTTGAACTGCAATGTTGTACTAATCTTTCTCTCCTGAGTCTGTTGAACATTAAAGAAGGTATGAGATAGGGAATCATTTGCTAATTGTGTCTTTTTTACTTCAGGTGTAAGAAGCTCCTGTCTAAAAGTAGGTGATGTTTAGTCACTTCCTGCACTGTATAGTGGTTTGACCAGTTCCTTTCTCAGTGGGGAGTTTAGCAGCTGTGTGACTTTCTCAGAGCTGATACCAGTTTATGTTAAATCTGGCTTAATCCTGATACACTTCAAATACAGCTTATGTTGGTGTGATCACTTGTTTCTTTTGTTAATAATCATACTATGTGACATTTGAAAGGCATACCTGGGGTGCTGCAGAAGACTTTTTTTGCCTGTGGTCTGTGTCCGGGATGGATTAAAATAAAGTTGTACAGCTTTGTAAAGCTGCCAGTGAGCATTGTACTCTGAGGTGGAGCTGAATTACAGAAGTATTTTCAGTCTCCTGGCAGCTGGTTGTACATCTAAACAAGTGTTTGGGAGCATTGTTGTGCAGATGCCGTCGGAAGTAAAGACAGGAAGTGCACTTCTAATGTATTTGAAAATTCTAAATGGCCCCAAAATGTGGTTTGTAATACTGTAGTAATTTCAAACATGTACAATGGCTATTTATTTCCCTTTCAGACTGAAGCTGACCTTGCAAGAAACTTCCCAGGAAAGCGCATATCAAGCTCAAATACCACTCCCATGTCCCGCCTTCCTGCTAACCCATCACGAGTTGATCGCTTGATTGTTGACCAGTTAAGAGAACAAGCTAAGGTAAGTCTTCTTGAGCTCCAATTCCTGCATTTCTTTTTGTTGTTCCGTTTGTTTAATGAAGATTTATATATGTTTAGTGATTTTTGGTGTTTTCAATGTCTGGCAGGTGCTCACCTTAGTAGGAAAGATGGAAAGGCTTCGTGGTACCCCTGTACACAGTAACATATCCACTACATTGAAACACCATATGGAAGCCATTCATGTAACACAGGCGAGGCGTAAGGATGAGATTGTTAGTGCTGCTAATCCACAGAGACAACGAGCGCTGCGTTATAATAATGAGAAAGGTAACTGGTTTCCATTACTTTGGTTTTAAAAGGTTTTTGAAAGTTTTAATTGTAGAAATAAGCCATTTGAAATACAGGAATTAGAAATAGGCAGCAATTATTGTAACTGCAGCAAAAAAAAAGTGTAAACCTACACCTGTTACTTTTTAAACAACTTTTAAGCTATTTTTTTGTTCTTTTCTGCTTTTCCATTGGTACTTTAAATACTTTGAAACGTTTTCCTCTTCACTAAGAGCAGTAAAAACTGTCTGGTGATGTCATATAACTAAGTAGTTGTCCTAAAAGTGAAAATGTATGTGTTTTTAACAAGTTGAATTAATTTTTTTTCAATTAGTGTTACTGCTACTCTTTCTTTTCAGCTTATAAAACACACCAAAAAAAAGTTGGTGCCTTGTTAATTGATTATGTCTAATTACCTAAATCACAAAACCACCAGAAATTGCATTTCGTGAATTCCAGTATCTGCTCAAGTAAAGCCAGAATAATTTGTAGCAGCAATATATACTTATGTAGAAGTAATGCAAAATGAGGACAGTTGCTTTCCCTTTCAGCACCACAGTGGGAGTGATAACTTGCTATTCAGTATAGTGATCATACAGCTGATACATATAGGAATTCAGGGTTTGGAGGTAAAGATCGTATTATTTTTAATTCAGAAAATGCCTGTGTCCCGGGGAATTATTTCCAAAGAGGAATGGACATCTCCTGCCTTCTCCCATCCATTTTTTGGATCCTTACTCAGCGCTGTCCTGTATTGTCTTATTTCCTGTTGCTGCCATGATGTGGTGTTCCTTTGGCTTCCAGCAACATGTATGGGATAGTTCTTCCATGTAAGACGGAGAAGATAGACTGTAAAGAGAGTCAATATGTTTTGCTTTCACAAGTTAGGTGTCAATCATGATGTCATATCCTTAAAAATGATAGTCCTAGATGCAAACCAGCTTCTAAAATTACTCCTAAAATTGTGTAACAATGTTAGCCCCAAGCATAAGCCAGGAAACAGGTAGGTGTTAAAAAAAAATAAAATAATTCCTACAAACTGTGTTTTTGATAATGCTTCATAGTAAAGGTGTATGGAAGCATTATTTAAACCATCCTGTATCCTACTTGTAGTTAGAAAAATTGCAGTTAGTCATTTACAATTAGTGATAACATCTGCAGTGCAGTTACGTTTCTGAAGAAGAGATGTGCTGCTGTTGTCTAAGTACAATCTAAATCACATGCAGAAAAGCCTTTAGCATGTTTTCTTCACTATGAAACATGTTTGAGTTCTGCTGTTAGTGCTTATATATCCCAAGTTCAGCAGTGAGCCTTTCCTCACTGTGAGGTTGGGTGGGAATTGCTATCACCACAAGGAAGATAAAGGAGTTAAAAAGGATTGCATTAAGCTTATCTGGCTGGAATTGAGTGGGCAGTTTTACTAACTCTGCTTGTTGAGTAAAAGTGTGCAGCTGCGGGGAACAAAAGCCAACAGGATGCTGGGTTACATCTGCAAAGGCATCTCCAGCAGAGATAAAGATGTTGTTATCCTACTGTACTCAGTGCTCATCAGGCCGCATCTGGAAGTCTGTGTCATGTTTTGGTCCCTGCTGTACAAAAAAGATGTGAACAGGCTGGAGAGGGTCCAGAGAAGGGTCACAAAGATGATCCAAGGACAAGGCAGCTGTGTGAGGAAGGGCTAAAAGAGATGAGTTTGTTCAGCCTTGAAAAAGAAGGCTCAGAGGAGACCTTATCACTATATTCCAGTATTTAAAGGGTGGCTACAAAGAAGATGGACACTCCCTTTCGACAAGTGATCAGATGGGAAAGACAAGGAGTGATGGGCACAAGTTACTTCTGGGGAGGTATCAGTTGGAAACCAGAGGAAAATTTTTCAGAATGAGAACAATCAGCCCCTGGAATAATCTCCCCAGGGAAGTGGTGGATTCCCTAGTGTTCAATACTTTCTAAGATTTTGCTGGTACAGGGTGCTGGGTGATCTGATCTAGGTCATGCTTTGCCAAGAAAGGTTGGACCAAATGATCCCTGAGGTCCCTTCCAACTTTGGATCCTACGATTCTGTACTTGAAGATAGTCCCCTCTGGTAACAATTAAATAGGCTTAATTATTTCATCACAGGTGTGGTGGTTATACCACGGAATTCTGGACACAGTTATGGTTGCTGTTAGTGTGAGATGTTAACAGCTAACTGATGGAATTCAACCAATGCAACACCAGTGTATTTTGTTAGCTGTTTCTTTAGCACACTTTGTGTACCAGTGATGGGTTGAACAAATGTACTAATTTTTAAACTGTATTAATATTACCAGGCCAGTGTATACGAGCGTAACCTGTAACGTGCTTTTCCATTGTAGATGTTCTGGCTCTGGCAGCTGCCATTAGAGACTTGGCTGCTTCTACACGCAAGGCTCGTACCGCTTTATGGTGTGCACTGCAGATGACCTTGCCAAAAAACTCTTCAAGCAGTCCAGTAAAACCAGAAGTTGTTGAACGGGCATTGCAGGAGCTTTGTCCTCCAAACACAAGCACACAAGAAAAAAAGCAGCATGGAGCATGAAAACAAACGATGCAAAAAAGAAAAACCTGAGGAACCCAAGAGGATTCTGGAATAATAGCTAATAATAATAATAACAACAACAAAAGGGAGGTTGAGGATGGGGAGGTAAGGGCAAAGTGTCCTGCCCAGTACCACGGATGGTGTTTTTGATAAGCTATCAAAAGCTATCAAAAAAAGCAAAAGGGTTACCATTACTGATTAGTGCTGCATTTCTATTACTGTGATTCTGATGTTGAGACACACATCTTGTAATAGTGTTAATGCAATTTTAATATTGCTGGTATTGCAGAGTCTGCTACATAAGAATTTTGTTATTAAGATGAGCTAAATAGTAGCGTTTCCTTGTGTGCTTCTCCAAAGCTGTGTATCAACTGTGAGTCAAGCCATGACCCGAGAAACTAGAGTGTGGTAGAACTTAATTCTCTTTTATTTGTTTTGTTTTTTACGTTAATAATACAATTTAGCATACTAAAACAAACAAATCCATTAGAAAGCTGTTTCAGAATTGTTCAGGGTTTTTTTCGGCACCATTATGTGGTTCTTTTAAGTGCCAAAGTGATCATGAAGTAGTTTGCATCCCGTCATTGTGCAGAGCAGTCCACACTTCTGTAGTGTTTCCTGTGGCAGGGACTTGGGTAATTCAGATTAGCGCTAACAGGAGTTTGACAAGAATAATCAGTGTTTAATGTTGGTTGTGTGAGATGCTTCCGCAGTCACGCTGCCGCTTCAGTTCCTAGCTAAATCAGTGTAAACCAAGCTTTTCCAAACCATAGTCCATTTTAAATTCTTCATAAACAAGGAAAAAGGTTTTGTAGCTTTGCAGCGAGTACTGCATTGAAGTATACTTTAGCAGGTGATACAAAATTGTCACTCAGGATTAGAAATTAGATTTATGGATTCCTCAGTGGGTTAAAAAACAGTAACTATATAACATAGTATGCACTTAATTAAAGAAAATTGCTGTTTGTTAATATAAGTTCATGGTACTATAATTTTCAAAAACATTCCATATTTATTTTAATATCTTTATTGAATGTTTATTTAAAAATCTATTTTAGTAATATAAAGTTGGATATTTTGCCAAATCTTCGGAATAATCAGATTTAACGATTTACTCAGGAAATATGTATATTATTATATAAATGTACTCATAGTATGTAGAGATTTTTTTTGGGGAAGGGATATTTGCAAAATATTTACACAAAGCTAACTATATACTAGGTTACCAAAGCTGTTTAACTAATTAATTTTTCGCATGGAAGATTTAGTAAGTTTAATTGCTGTTAACTTGTCTCCATTGTGTGGCTTAGACAATCAGAGTGTTACGTATACATGTGAATGTTCAGGGTGAGAATTAGAAAAGAGTAATTCAAGTTTTGTTCTTAGGGCTCTTACAGGTATTTTAATGTCTTACTGTCACATGATCTCTTAACATGTACTAATAACCAACTAAGGTTCTTGGGTATCAGTATATTAGTGAGTATATTTTGGAGAGTTGTTCTTATTTTAAAATTGAATTAAGTTGGGGATATAAGCAACATTTGAAAGACAAAAATGAAGGTTTTTCTGTTCCATAGTGTTTGATGTTGAATTTGACATTTTGTGGATAAATCTGTGCTTGTTTCCATATCTAAATGTACTTGCCAAATGTTCCAAATACGGTTCTGTAGTTTTGGATCTGTGGATGTTTCTGGAGCAGGTGTAGTCTCAGTAGTGCCATTGTTAACTGTAATGAGGCAGCAGCTATATAACTTTATAGAGAAAAGTTGCACAAGCCTCACCAATCCACTGAATAAAGTCTAAAAGCATGTCAGTACAAATCAGAATCCTAGTACAGCAAGATTATGTTTTTTCTTTCCTAAAGAAAGTTAATTCAGCTTAAAAGAATATTTTCAGCCTAAAGAGCAGGTAGTGGAGACAGCTATCTTAGTGTGAGTGGTTCCTCTATGCTCATGTGCAATTTATTTCCTCAGACTAGCTTAAGAAAGCTAAATTTGCGTTTGTGAAACTGATTAACTGTACTCCATGGTTTAAAAAGTGGAGTCTACAGTATTTCAGTCAGTGGATGATTTTGGATTTTAATTATGCTTTCTGTGGCAGCAAGAAATCAGAATTTTGCAAGTCTTGGTCAGCTTTTCGGTTTACAGAACAGTTGTTGTTCTGCAGGTTTGTTTTGTAATGGTGAATGTATAGGGTATAGTAGGTCCTTGTTGTGTTGCTCCTGCGTTATTGTTGTGAACGAGTGTGGTCTTAAATGGTTCATAATATAGTTAATATGCCTTTAACAGTTTAATTTTTCAAAAATGGCGACTAGCTGTATGCTCATGTCCATTTTCAATTGCAGTTTCAAAATGCATTTTAAAACAGTTACACTGTGGCTGCATTTGACTATAGCTAACAATTGGCATACACTGTTAATGAGGTTCTTGCATCCTGTTAGATTGTTCAGTCACAAGCTCTTTAACAATCATGAAGCACAGTAGCTGTGGAGAGTGGCCAAAGTCCAGATGTGTTAGATCAAATTTTCCTTGTTGTGCCCTACAAATGCAAGCAGCTTGTGTTTCATTTTGCCTTGCTCTGTTTTCTTCATAAAAAATTGGGGTTTCACATTACCATGATTTGTGCCCTTTTCTTTAAATGGTTTGATTATGGACAGCATGAGTCCTATAGAGACAAATATCTTTTCAGAATGCCTCAGTTCTGTTGCTTCATTACACACCCTTTTATATTCCAGGGGAAAAAAACACTGTATTTTGTAAAATAAGCACCTGGAGTTACCGCAGCTGGGTTAGTCATAACATTTTTTTTAGCTGCTTAATTTGGCAACAGTTTACAAATTCTGTAAGTATTGCACCGAATTTTTGGTATGAATAAATACAGTGCTTCTGATTTTAGGGACTGACTGTGTTTGTATTTTACTGATGTCAGTGGAAACAGTGTTAAGATGTTAGGTCACACCTAAGCCAGAGAAGTGGTTTTGTTTTGGAGTTAATCTAATTTTTGAAATTTCCTCACCTGATTTGTGGAGCAGTCAGGTAAAATTTAGTTTATTTCCTCCTCCCTCCTCTCTCTTCCTTCTCCCTTCCCTTCCCTAATCCCCTCCCTCCCTCTTTTTTGAGATTTAATTATCTTCTTTTTTTTATGTTTTGATTTAAGCAGTTTAATTTTGTGAATGAGGTGAAGATTAGCATGGTTTTTGCTGGTCGTGGTAACAGTGATATTAGACTGCTCCGTTTTAAGGAAACACGATACTTAAGGGTCCCTTCTCAAGTCAAAGTTATTATTAAGGGTGTATGTTTTGATAGTTGGTAGTGAATCTTTAATGCTTTAAAATCTCCAATTGATAGTCCAGTACAACATAGATTTACAGTGATTTCTGTATTCAGTATAAATAACCAGAGGCTTCTGGTGATTCAGCCTTACTGATTCCCAGAAAACAGGCCAGCATTCAGAGTAAGAACTTCCTTTTACCTGGTTACGGGTTTGGTATCTCTGCTTTTCTTCTGTATAGAAATCATCCCTCTGGCAATCAAGTTAGTCTGATGGTATCTATATAAACTAAAACTAAGAAATTGGTATTAATTCATCATTATTTTAGTTAGAACAGCATACAGAGAGATTGTCTAGTTTATGGCTTGTGTTTTGCTGGGGCCTTTTCAGAAGTGTAAGACTTTCAGTTCCCAAACTAGGCAATTTTCTTTCCAGACTGAATAGTCTTCTTTTTTCTTGGTGTTTACCACCACCACTAATCTTTTGTCTTTACCTGGGTACGTGTAATTTGGAAATTATTTGCCTTACAGCTTGGAAACTGATGCTCTCTTCTCTATAAGAAGTCTCACTGTTATTCCTGGTACTTTTCTCTTTGGTAAAGTAAATGAATAATAGAAGACTGTGGGAGGCTTTGCTGAGGTACTTGCCTTTTCGGAGAAGTGTTTTGGAGATACTCTAATTTTGTGGAAAACTTCCTAGCTTTCCTATGCACTTTCCTAGCTGTGACCCTGAGCACAGCTTCCTGGGACCATGTTCAACCTGCCACCCAGGCCTTCTCCTGTTCTCTTTGGGGAAATAAAGAAGACAAGGGGAGCTATTTAAAGGAAGAAGACACTGAGCCACTGGAAACCCTAGTTCAGTGGAGAGGGTCACTCCTCATGGGGGCTCCTCTGATCAGAAGGGTGTAAGCCTGAGAGGTCAGTAGTCTTCCTTTGCTTAAAGTGTGTTTCCCTTTTCCCCGTCTGCTCACAGATGCCAGCAGGGTTCAGCTGCTGAGAGTTGTGGCAGAGTTGGCTAGTTCTTGCCCTGGTAGCAAACTTGTCTCCTTCCACCTTTGTGTGATTTAATCCTATGGAATCAAGCTTGCATATGAGCTTCAGGGACTAGAAAAGGGCTTGGGAGCTGCTGGTTCAAACTGGCCAGGTATGGTCATCCCTCATGGATCATGATCACAACCTCTTGCCTCTCAACTCTGAGAGAAGACAATGAAGTAGGAGTAAAGCTCAGCTTTTCTAGATACAGAAAATGATAAATGGCAAGGAGTGCTTAGCATAAAACTTCCATTGAGCTGTTTGGGTTGTAAATCTGCTCTTCCTCAAGTGACAGCATTAAGCTTTGCTCGGTACGATATTCTCAGACACACAATTTGTATTGGATCGCAGCCCTAATTCCATGGTTGGTAGTTGGATGGTTTTTGTTTGTTTAAATGCTTTAAAGACTAACAGACCTTAAGCCTGTGTGTATTTTTTTAAAGTTATATTGTTCACTGCTCTGAAAGCTGGGTTTTGTTTGATCATTTTGGGGTTTGATTATTTTGGAATTTGTTTGATTATTTTGCATTTTTATGTGGGGCTTGTGTGTTTTTGTTGCTGCTATTTTTATTTTTTGTTTATTTGCTGTTTTATTTGTTGCTGTTTTTCCTGTTCTCTGTTTGGGAGCTGTGATGCTAGAACACTTCATGTTGGAGCAGCCCAAAGCAGGAGGGTTAGTGATCTTCTTTGTCTCTTCATTGGTTTGACAGTGTACGGTGGCCATAGCTGTAAAACTGAGTTTTACCTTATTTATGACTACAGTCATCTATAGGGTTGGGGTTTTGTTTTTGTGGTGTTTTTTTTTTTTTTTTTTTTTTTGGTTGGTTGTTTTTTTTGTTTGTTTTGCTTTGTTTTTTTTTCCCTGATAGTTATTAGAATCATAGAATGGTTTGGGTTGGAAGGGACCTTGGTGATCATATAGTTCCAGCTCCCTCCCACTAGACCAGGTTACTCCAAGCCCCGTCCAGCTTGGCCTTCATTATATCTCATCTAAGCGTACCCTCTGACAGTTTTCATTAACATGAAAAACTCGACTTCCTGTTTATTTAACTCTTCACGAAAGTAGATTCTGTTGAACAAGAACAGGGAATCCTACACATCAGTGAATATGAGAGCAGTTGACTTTGGTGTGTGTATATATATATGTGTATATATATATATATATTTCTAATTAGGTGCATTTGCAATTAGTGAGGCAGGTGTGGTCCTGCTTCCACTGAAGCCAGTACCTTTAACAGGTTTTTCTCTTTATCTGGCTTTGTTGCTTTGCTGGCATAATATCCTGGGTTAAGTAGGCTCTTAGTAAATGCTTGGTAGTTTGCCTTCAACATTTATTATCAAGAAACTCCAAAAGGATGCATTCCCAACCTTTTTAATAAGGTTTCTCACTAGACTGACAACGTTGAATTAGCAGGATAATTTTGCTTTCTTTTAAAGCTGAGGAAGGTACCTACTGCAGAAGTTTTGAATTGAATTTGTGGCATTCTGAGAATTTTGCACCTTGATTTGTCCTGATCTGTTTCAATGGAAATACAGCCTTAACCATGCTAAGAACTTGATATATTTCCTGTGCAGTTTATCCATCTAGGATGCCAGCACTTTTTGGTTCTGTAGCACATTATATAAAAATCAGCCATCTCTTATTTTTTGATAGATACTGCTTTCTAATTTGTTGTTTGTGGTTGTTTTTTAGATAATAACTTTGCCAATTTTGTCAGTTATATGGAATGGAAAGTCCTTATTTTTCTTCATTAGCAATACTGTAATCAGAGGTGCAAAAAAGAAATTGATGCATTTAATGTATGTAGCCTCTGCTGTTAGAGATTGAAAATGTATCAGGTTATTGAGGAACTGGAGCTATAAATCCTCTTTGCTTATTTGCCAGACAAGCTTTATAAAGGAAAATATTTTCATATAGTGGGGGGAAGGAAGAAAAAAAAAAAGCTTGTTAGAAAGAATAAAAGAATAAATCAAGAGTCAGCTTAAAATCATTGCCAGAGAAAGACTGGGAAGATTGATTTACATTTTTTTTACTGTAGAAAATACAGCCAGTTTAAAACTTGTTAATGCACAGTAATAACTTAATGAGCATAGTTTTTTCACAGAATAGACTATTTCCAATATATATATGGGAAAAATAAGTTTCCTTTTATTTTTTATGACAGATATACAAAGATTAAGAGTGTCTATATTTTAATATGCAATTTGATGTCTGAAGTATATCTTTTACATGTTTGTTGGTCAAACTCATTCACTTAAAATAGCAAATTTTACACTACTAGTGAAATATTACTGAAGGAGGATGTTGTGAGTTGATCCATTCAGTAGGCCCAACAGAAAGTTGTGAAGGTCTAATTTAGCTTATAAAAAAGTTGTTGTCTATACAAGATTTAATCATTAATAAGTTCAGGCTTGCTTAAGTGTTTCTGTAAAACCACTGTGGATGTTCAAACGCTGCAGAAATCTTACTTCTACCTCTTGTGTAACATTCTTACAATTACACTTCACAGATGTCTTTGGGATGTACTTTGATGCTTTGATGTTACACAGTGTTGGTACACCTTAACTTGTGAATTTTATTTGCTTTTCCTTCTTGTTTTTGTCCCTGTTAGTCGTTTCTGTGGAACACTGGGATGCCTTGTCACTGCAGCTGGGTTACATCTGCAGCTTCAGGCAGGCTGTGCACACCAACATGTAGTTTCTGTAAAGGTACAATGGTCAAAAGATTGTAAGGTTGGTGTTACCTATATGAAAGTCTCAAAAAATACGATCATTCTGTAATAAATCATGGCCAGTGTAATTTTCTAGTGATTTATGTGCTCTGATTCCTTTTATTTAAATAATCAACTGTGTTGTATGTATGTCCTTAATAAACAGTTCCAGCTTCGTTAAGTTCAACTGACACTGTTTGTCAGCTGCTGTTTTCCATGTGAGGTGAATTTGGTTTTGGTAATTCTGCCTTGAAAAGACACGTTACTTGTTCTGCTTTAACACAGTTACAAAAATTAAAATTCTTCATGTTTTATGTAACTGGTTTGTATTACTTCAGCAAATTCTGTGGAAAAGGAGCCAGCAGTTTGGGTTGACATTTGTTGGGCTTGGGCCTGAGGAATATCCCTTGATCTGGATGCAGAGTCACGCGGACAACTTCTGAAAATGCAGAATTGCCTCAAGTAGTTGGAAACAAAGGATAATCTTTAGTAAGTACTTCACAGAGCATTTCCGGGAGTGGAAAGTTTTGATGACTTTGGCATGCTTCTCAAACTGAAAAGTGTCAGAGAAGTCTGGTTTTATTGACATGGAGGTTGGAAGCTGTAAGCAGAAACAGAACTTTTTATGCCAAATGTTCTAGAAGATGCTGAAAGACAATGTGCTTTGCAAACCATGGACGTCTGGATTTTAATTCTCCTCTCCCTTCTTCAATGAGATGAATTTAGGCAGATCTCAGGTATATGGAAACTCTTTATAGTAAGGAATTGCACATAGTGTGTCTACATGTGCGCAACAGGTAGGTACAGATGGTCCAAAAATACACTGTTGATACATTGCAAATGCTTGCTTTGTTATTTGTGCTGCTCTTTGTAGGCTTCTGAGGATCCCTTCTGCTCTGCATGTAACATCCATTGTTTTATGTACGTTGAAAGCATTGGGAGAGGTTCCTCTTGGTAACACACAGACACATGGTGCCAGTCCAGCAGCTCGGGTGGGCTGGGATTGCCTTGCCTTTTTGCCACTAGTAACAGATGAAGCATAATCTGACTGTTGTTACTGACGTTGATGGGATTCATCCTATCCTGCATAGTCTGTGAATGCGTTACCAGTTGCAAATCAGGCATTGCATCGGAATTGGGCTTGTAATTCCTCTGGAGTCTGGTGTGAAATTTCAAACCTGATGGGGGGGTGGGGGGGGGAGGAATGTTCCTCAGTTTACAGTTCACAATTTCAAAGCGTTTCCTTTTCTGGTGACTTCCAGAAAAAAACTCACGGAATCATAGAATGGTTTGGGTTGGAAAGGACTTTAATATAGTAAAAATAGTTGATAACATTCTATTAGTGGAAAATCAATAAATTTCATGGTGCTTTAAATTACTTAAACGATGTAATTTGCAGTCAGGGCATTTCCCTACTCAACTGACCTGTACACGTCAGATATCTCAATATGAAGTTACATGAGCTCTTTTTCTGTAGCTCATTTGTGAAAGAGTTCCTCCCAAATCAACATCTGACAAATTTCTGGTTCCCTTTTCCATTCACTCCCATCCCAAGTCCGTAAGGTTTTGCATTTCTGATATCATGTAAGTAACAGAGGAAGGATGTAGAGAAGCTTTTGTGACACTGCAGGGTGCACACATGCGTACCCCAGGCAACTGAGGGCAGAAGTGTCAGGGGTGGGTCACGGAGAGGAGCGCTGGGGGCTCTGGAGAAGTCCATCCCACTGCTTCTTGGGGGGTTTGGGATGCACATGCTTTTTAGTTTAGGAATTATCAAGGGCTGTCACCTTTGGCAAACTGTGAAAGTTGTGGTTGCCAAATAGTGCCCTCCTAGCCCTGCATGATAACTTAACCAAATTTGAAGTCTTTCTATGAAAATGTCTTAACTAGGATAATGGAGGCAAATCAGATTTGTTGTTTTCTGGACATAAGCTGTCTTATCTGCTCTTAGCAGGTCCCTGTCCTTGCCTGTGGCAGGGGGTTTGGAGCTAGTTGATCTATAATGTTGCTTCCAACCCAAACTATTCTGTGATTCTAAGATTCTGTTGTTATTGCTGTTTTGGACCCGTGTTTTCTAAGTTAATTTTTGGGACACTACAAGAAGCTCCCTCACTCCCTTATTTATTTTTCTTTTACGCAGAGAAGAGGATTTCCAAAGCATTGCTGTTCAGCAGATCATTTGAGAAACATCTCTCCACTGATGGGTATCTCTGCATTTATTCAGATGCAGCTTGGTTGCTTTGATACTTGTTCCAAAACACCTGCAATGGAATAGTTGCAACTATTTTAGTATAACTATGCTGGCAGCTTGCCTGTGAAGTTACTTTGGAAAACAGTTGCAGTGAAATGTTTTCCTCGTAGCCTATTACCCCTGAATTAGTCTGATAACATCTGGTATCTTATGTTGATTTTTATATAATGTTGATTGAAAGTATTTGAAATGCATATTTGATAGGCTGGCCTTTGTGAAGCCATGTAGTTTGATTGTGCTGTTCTGATTTGAATAATAGTTCCATATAAAAAAATGAAAGCACTGTGTTTCCACAGTGCTAACTCTTTAATCTAACTGAGGAGACCTTTGATTTCTAGCTGGTGAATCATGCTGTGGATAGATCAAGAATGTTGGGTTGCAAAAGATGCACAGCCTCGATAAGTAGTGAATTCAGATAAATACTCCTGAAGAATTTGTAATCTCAAAAGCAGCAGTGTCTGAAAAATCGATGTCACTGCAAATGGATTATAAACAAATGTAAACCAAAAAGGATTGTTGGGGGAATTGTTTTAAACTGACAAGAGGGTAGGTTTAGATTATTTTCTTTTGTTTGAGTTACTGTTGCTGTCCAAACAGGGCAGTTAGTATAGTTCAGTTAAGGCCTCTCTTCAGCTGAGTGTATGGCAGCAACAGCTTCTGTTTTCCCTCTGCTCAGCAGAGGCATCACTTACCAGTAAGTTATGTCCCATTTTAATCAGAATAAACACAAAATTCAGTCCAACTATTCAAGTTAGACTCTGAAGACAGGTGCTGGCACTAATTGTAAAGAAAAGCTGGTCTGTGGATTTATAGCTGTGTAAATGAAGGCTTTTGTGGCTACTTAATCACCTTGTAAATAATTGACCTGGGTTCCAGTGGAGGAGAACTTAAGGATTGAATTCTGCTGTGATGTGGAAAGAAATTGCCTTGCTAGGATTATAAGTCCTTTGTGCACACATTTGCTTAAGAGTGGATGTGCAACCTCTTGGGACGTAACCACACTAAAGTTCTGTAAGTGCCACTGACTACAACCAATAGTGGTATAAATAAGTATGTAAATATCTAGCATTAGATAACTGGCAAAAATTTTTCCTCAAAGCCTAAGGAAACACTAAAGATACAAGAGCCAAGCTTACACTGGCATGCAGGTCAAAGCACACAAAGGCACACCCCAGGTATTTTAGAAGTGACTGCAGGTCTACAGAAGTGACTAAATGCGATGACACCCATCCGTGTTCACAGGGAGAATTGTAGAAACACAGACTGGAAATCAGAGGTTAGCCATCAGAAGTAGCTTCCCCAGCATGGTCCACAACAAGTAATAAGTAGGATGGGCACTCAGGTGATCCCTGAAAAGCAGAACTCATCCAATAATAATGTAGTCATGAAAGCTTTATTTTTGATCAAAACAGTCATTGTCACTGATCACAGGGCAGTGGATTAACAAGGAAAATGCTGTCTCTGCCACTGTGAGCTCTGCTCTTGGTAAAGTATGAGAGGAGGGAACTGAAAAGGCAGAATAAAAGCTGATGTGACACCCGGGCATATTTCTTGGGCACCTGTCTATTTGGAGCCAGACAGTGGTGATTTGTAGGCACTGGGATGAGCTGAGTCATTGGGCAAGGTCTGGAGAAGGTTTGGGATGAGGAAATGGGACAATTTTATCAATGCTGACACTACTTTCCTTTACTGTAACCACTACTGAGGAAGAGATTTATGCATATGTCTATCTTAGAGTGTCTGTGTAATCCCATTAACATCAGTGATACTACTTAAGCACTTAAAAATAGACATTACTTTTAGGTAACTTCTTGTACAAGAGGTATTCCATAAGGCAAATCAGCTTCTAACATCTTCTGATGTCCTAGTATTGTCTCAAAACCGAAAAATGCTTTAAAATGGGCTGGACTTCACAAACTTTGTTGCAGAGTACTTGTGCTACTTCAGCCAGTGAGGAGATCTGAGGTAACATGAATGATGAAGCCCCTGATGGTTGCTAGCCTGCCAGGAAACCAGTGAAAGGCAAGTGCACTTCTGCCCTTAAAATAGGGGGAAAAATATAGGCCAGGAATTTTATTTCAAATCACAGAAAGGTATTGAAACAAAAAGTAAAAATCTATCATCTTGTAGCACTGAAAAGATGCTAAAGAGGAGAGTTTCAGTTAATCTGGGTGAAGCTTTGTCAGTCCACTGCAGTTCCCCCCCGTGACAGTGTTATAGGCAGAAACTAATGTGCATCGGATTAAAAAATAAATAAACTTGGTCCTGTTTTCTATGACAGCCTTGTAAATAGCTTTGCAATGAAATCTGAAATGAGTATTGTGGAATGGGTGCAGAGCCTCACTCAGTGTGTAGCTATTGAAGATTTAATGGAAGGATTTATCAAGCAGGTTGTGCTGTTGGTGCACTGATGATAATTTTACCAAACATATGATTTTGGTAGGGTCTCTTGAGACTTTGGTAAGTCAGGCTTGGAGTTCCATCATTGGAAGCTCATGAATGAAGAAAATACAGTAAGTTCTCTAAGCATTAAAAGGTAATATACTGCTCGAGGACAGCATAGGAAAACACTGCTCGGCTGCAGTTCTGTGAAGGATTACTGGGAAGCCTGAGTAAGGTTTGGGATCAACAATGCCTGGCTGCTTTGGAATGGGCAGAAGTCCATAGCGGGATGTACAAAGGCAATGGTAGGCAGCAACGTGTCCCAAGTAATCCTTGTGATCTTCCCTGATAAGGCAGCAGCTGGAGGGGCTGGCCTGGATTTGGTGCTCACTTGTCAAATGTATGTAGACAGCTGGAGTCAGTCCAGCCAGGAGTGACGGAAACCATCAGCAAGTCAGAAATGAATTCGGGGTGCTCATGCCAGAGAGGAGGAGGCAGCGACTGGAGACAGTGGTCTCCAAGCATCTCCAGGCATCCTGCCAGCGTCGAAGGGCACCACGTGTCTCCCCTAGTCAGGGGGTATAGGGTAAAATTACAGGAGGAGTTCTACAGGTTAGGCATTTGGATTAGCTATGTAGAGAAAAGTTTAATGTTAAGAGCAGGGAAGCACAGAAGAATATGTAGGAACCTTTATAAGCTTTTTGAAGCCTTTAATACCACGGCAGGCAATCACATGCTGTGTCACTTTTGCCTTTTGCTCTTGCCCACAAATCATTTTTTTCTAAAATTCTGAAAAGCTGAGTTTAAAAGAAAAAATATTAAGCCAGTACCTTTCTTTTTTTTTTTTTTAACTCATATTTGTGTTGGTAATATCTCAACTTTCTGTCTCCTCTTTGACTCTGATCAATTAATAACTGCCCCGTATATGTGACATTTTGGGGGGGAATATGCTCCCTTACATTAGAAGTGCTTTAGGGATCTGCTTGTGATCCAGTGATGCTTAACACAGAATGAGGTGGTTTTACTTGTCAGAATTAGACATGGCTTAGGCCTTACCAGTTATAGTAACTCAAAGAGTTTAATTTATATCTTGGAGGAAAACCAAGCACAGGTTTTTTCAGTGTCTGTAGACAATGGTTAAATCCATTTGGTATCTTTTTACTTTCAACTTTAGAGTTGGAATTTTGGAATTTTAGATACAGCTTTCAAGTGCAAGGAAAGATATTTCTATTTTAGAGCCATATAAGTAGCTATTTAACACACATTTCTCAGATATTTGGAATGGGAAGAAAACAGGCCTATGGAAAAGCTGTCTGTTGGCTTTTTGAAGAATAAGGGACTAGTATTGTGCCTGGTGACATTTAATTGTTTTCATTCAGATGCAGGTTCCTTCAACCCTTTCATCATTTTCTCTATGAATTCCAACTTTTATTAGCTTATCATATATAGATTTTCCTTTATTTTAAACCTGTGACATGTTGTAGGTCCTGTATAGATAAATAACTCATTGGTACTGTAGATATTTCAGTTCATCTTGCTTTTAGTGACCTTTCAGGGTATCTTGGGTAATCCTCTTCTGTCAGGGTAGTTAGGGCAAGTCCCAGCACCCAAAAAGGGGGAAACAGAAGTGATTATCACTCATCGGCAGGTTGCCTAGGAGATGCTAGTGCTGAGTACTGGCATACACCGTAAGATGAGCTGCAAGGATCTTAAATGGCAAGATAAATGCTCCATGACCTTATGCCAAGGTGGGAGGCAATCCTGACAAGGATACTTTTTCCCATTAGGTGACAATACGTTGGGACATTAAGCAGTTTGGGCAACTTTCTCCTCTGACCATATAGGAAGGATTGTCCTCCCAGTGTGAAGGGACTGCACAGATTTTGCTGACCAAAGTACACTTCAAAGCCTTCCTTAAAATAAAACCCACCTTCCACATTTTTCACTTGCGGGCTAAAGACAAAATAGAAGTCCGTCTCTCTGAGAGGCATGAGGTGAACCACAGAAATAAGCTGCAAGGAAGCCCTTCCATAAAATGTGCCTTTGTTTCAGAAGTGAGCTGCATCAGAGCTTGTGGTTTGGAAGCCAGGCAGAGGCTTTTCTATCTCCATACCAGGGTTGCCAAGTAGAGCTGATGCAGTTCCATTTGTCTTACAATTAACATCTTCAAATAACGATTACTGAGGTTTAGAACTGAGCAAAATGGCCAGTGTCTTTAAAAGAGGAAAGGAGTTTCACAGGGCTGTCCTTAAACATCCAGTGAAATTACTCAGCCAATGCACAGGGAGTTCAGATGTCACCTGCAATCTCTGTACCATTTCCCCCCCTCAATCCTGTAACTTTATGGTTGGTTTTGGTCCATGCTATGTAAATTCTGACTGTCGTCTGACTGGAAAGGAGTGGGCAGCATGAAGCAGCAGCATGCCAGCTTCCATCTCCCTCATCAGAGTCACTGGTTGATGCTGCCCTTTCCCTTCCCCCTTTGGGAGATGGTGATAGATCTTACTGAGGCTGTTTCCCTTCTATCCTTGAGTCAATTCTCCAGCAGGTGACAGTCCTGCTCTCAGCAGGTCATCTGAAAGATGATCTGCTTCTAGATCAGACCACTGCCCAGCTTCTTCCCTGTGGAGAAACCAGTCCTGGGTTAGCTTCAGTGTCTCCTGCTGGCCAGTGTCCTTCTCCTTGGTTATCCCATTGCATGAAGTTAATGGTGTCCCACTGCTTTTCATCCTTGTCATTCCTCCTTGAGCTCTGCTTTCAAGGACATCCCACTAGCACTCAGGTCATGCTGGATCTCTTCCACTTTTTGTTTTTCAGTAGCCAAGTGCCCCACGAACCCAGTGCAAGACTTGAAGGCTTCAAGAGCTGAGATTCCTATTGGGCGCAAGGCAGAAAAAGCTCTTCCTCTGCAGCTATTGCCCTTCCCTTTCTTTGGTCCCATTGACTCTTTCCAACCCCTGCTTCCGAAATCCCAAATAAAACTCCCTTTGTCTTCCCTAATGGTGTTTTTGTGCCCTGAAAAGTGAGTAAACATAACATGCTGTTGTGTCTTCAGCTTATCCATGTGCTTGGACTATGCTGCACATTATCTGCTTTGTTTACTGCCAAAAATTAGCCTATCTCATAGTTCACTCCTGATTGCCACACAGTGGTAAAGTGGTTGTGGAGGAACCTCTGGACTACATTCTAGCACCTGTATCATTAGCAGAAATTACTTTTAAATTCAAAATACTTTGATTGCTAATAAGAGTTGGTGTTGGTTTCAACAATTTCCCGAACTCTGTGTTCAAGAAATTGTTTAAAAAGTAGCAGTTTTACTGGCAAATACAGAAAATATGTTTATGAGTCTTTGAGATGTGATGTGTGTAAAACCCATGCCATTTTTGCAGTTGCTTCAGATTGATGCGGTGAAAAAAGTAGGGTGACATACACTAAGGTTAAGAAAGGGAGAGATGCAGTTAGGTTTGTTAACTTGCCATTTATTCACCATTGTCACCACTCTTGCCTGGGAGGTTATAAATAAACCTACTATTGATCTGATGCCTTTGGAAAAGAATTTCTATCCAATGTGCGATGCTGGTAAGTTGGCAGCTGCCTGTTCCTGGGTCTCCACACCACACTCATAAATTGGCTTTGGGATGGACCCTTTGGGAGCCGTTCTGATCCACATGGTCATTGCAGCCTGTCCCCCGCACCCGCACCACCAAACATGTATGTGTCTGATGTCTTCCCCCCCCGCTGTTGCTGGACCACCCCAGTGAATCCCTAAAACGATGCCCTTTTGCCTCTCTCCTGCAGGAAACCTAATCTCCCCGGTAAATGACACCCAGAGCTATTTTGGATCTGGGCTGCAGAGGGAAAGCAAAGCACGTCAGCAATTTGACTGGAGGAGGACAACCCAGAGGAGGGGTCGGGCAGGGGGGTGGCACAGCCTAACCCTGGGCAGCAAAGCCACTGCTGGGAGACTCGGGGGGACCTTCTGCTGCACATCACTGCCATCGCTGGGGTTTCTGTTTTATTTTACTGGAGGGGTAAGGGGGGGGAACCAAACCCAACATGGTGTCTCCATGTCCTCTGTTCCCCTTATCCCCCTTCCCCCTTCTGTCATCTCAGTAGGAATCGGCTTTTCTTACCCTGCCCAGAGCTTTGTTTCTCCTCAGACTCACACAAGACTCCAGGTAAGACCTAAACCTTCAGCTAAAGAGAAGTAGACTTGGGGATGCTGGTGTCCAGCAGAAAGTGGAGACTGCTGTTTGTAGCTGGGAGAGGGGAGAGGTTATTTCTATGTCAAGCTGGAGTATGTGTTGCTTTATGAAACATATTTGAAGATGGAGATGAAGGTACAGGGAGTTAACCCAGTCTTCTTCTGGTCTGAACTGAGTGTGGACTGCTTTGCTTAGTTACTTTAGGACATGTTACTAAAAGAGCAAACACCAGCCTTCAGGGGAGAAGAGAAAAGAGAGGAAAATCCAGCTTAAAGTTGTTAATTCTGCATGATACGTTTTGTCCCCAGATTGGAGGTAGGACTGTGCATGGAGACCCTGGAAAAACTGTGGCTCCCAGGGAGAGGTGGCAGCAAGGAGTGTTTCGAGTTCTATTTCCAGGACACAATCTTAGTGCTGCTTTCCTCTTCATTAAGGGCTTTTTTAACTCTGAGCTCCTCTCTGGTGTCAGTACCGATTCACACTGCAACCCCTCCTCCCGCTCCTCGCGTTTCTGCATATGGCTCTTGACAAGAGATGGAGAGATATGGAGCCCAACAGCTGAGGCTATTTTCAGCCCTACAGCTCAATGGGGTGGAGTGGCTGTAATGACAATGACGTCCACTTGTTAAAATACAAGGGCTTAGGCTGCAGTCTGGCTGCTAATTGTCACCAAGGGAATTTTTTGTCCTTATGGAAGCCATGATCCTGCAACTGCCTTGTGTAGGAAAACACATGGGCTAAAACTGGAGGCGGTGTTTCTAGTTTAATATATGGGAGCTTATTTTTCTGTGAATGCAAAGAGTTGAAGAGTTGTGATGGCTTGGTTCAGTGCTGGTAGGAGCCTTTTTTATTTGTGCAAGAGGGAGAAAGGTGCATGCACTTGTGCATGTGTGCACGTGGGGAGGAAACACTAATACAGCTGTAGCATAGTTCTGCCAGCTTCAGACACAAAAGGTCTAGCCTTCTAAACCATGAGGCCAATACAGTAAAGTAAATCTGTGTGAACCCAGTGTTTCTCTGAGCATTTAAAGCTCACCTGGCTCAAGCTGTCAGTCTTTGTCAGGGTGTGTTTGTACGCCTGGGATTCTACTTTAGCTGCTTCTCTCCAGGGGCTGTACCTAAAGCAAAATCCAATTGGGTGAAATTTATGATTAAATTGTTATAATTCACATTTTTTCTGTCCCCAGGGAAGCAAACCCAGAGTTTTTGTCTTTTCCCTCCATTTGTTTCCTGACTTCTCACCCCATGGAGCTGGAATGAGCATCACTGTATGCCCAAGATCTCCCTTGTGCTGTAGCCTTTTCTTACGCACTGTCAGAGCAGCCTGGGTGCATTTAGGAAAAGGTACTGCCACGGAGTCTTGAGGGGCTGATCCAAGCAGTATTAGCCCTGTGGAAGTTTCTGGGTTGTTTTGTAGCTCCACCAAGAGGAGAATCCAAAGTGAAGCACATATGCTACAGTGAAAACAAGTAGAAAGTCCCTTTGTTGTGTGAAGCTTTTTCCTGTGAAGACAGGTTGTTCAGCCTGGGGAAGAGAAGGCTCTGGGGAGACCTTAGAGAAGCTCCCAGTGCCTAAAGGGGCCAACAAGAAAGCTGGAGATGGGCTTTTGACAAGGGCAGGTAGGGACAGGACAAGGGGGAATGGCTTTAAACTGACAGAGGGGAGATTGAGACGAGATCTGAGGAAGAAGCTCTTCCCTGTGAGGGTGGTGAGGCCCTGGCACAGGTTGCCCAGAGAAGCTGTGGCTGCCCCATCCCTGGCAGTGTTCAAGGCCAGGTTGAACAGGGCTTGGAGCAACCTGGTCTAGTGGAAGCTGTCCCTGCATGTCAGGGGTTGGAACTGGGTGAGCTTTAAGGTCCCTTCCAACCCAAACCAGCCTGTAATGCTTTAAACTATTGTGGTGGTGATGGAAAATGGTTGCTGGCTATATGGTTAAAAGAGGAAAGAGCTTTATGAGCAGTAAGTCTTTCTCTCTATGAAAGAGAAGAGATAACATGTGCTTTACCATTTGAGTAATCTAAGTGGTTTCAGTCTTCCATGTTTTACTTGATGTGTATGCTTAGTTATGTGGCTGGAAGGTGATCTGACTGCATTGCCTGGTACCATGCACAAACCATGCAATTTGGTTTTTTTGTTTTTTTTTTTTGTTTTTTTTTGTTTTTCTTGTTGGAATGTTCTAATATTTGTTTAATTCCTTTGCTTGCTGCCGGTCGTTGGAAATATTTCAGGTTATTGGCAAAGGATTAGTACTGCAATCACAAGGTGATGCAGGTCCCTTCCTAGAGATTTGGTGCATGTTCAGCCCTACCCTGAAGGTCAGGAATGATTGTCTTGGCTTGATGTTAGCTATCTAGTTGTTGAGGACTACTCACCATGTTTAATGCTATGTTACCCACAGACCTGCTGTGAAATTTCCCTTAACATCCCTGGCGGACTTTGGCTTGCTATGGAGGCAGTAGATGACAAGCAGTGCAAACGAGCCTTACTCTGAATTAAGTTAGAAGCTTATTGTAATAGGCTTAGTTTATTGCAGGTACTCTGTGTCAAACATCTCCTACAGAGCATGGAGACTGATCCTCCAAACCACCACGGAAAGCTCTTCCATCTGCTCATCAAATGACCTTTGAACATGCCAGAATCTGTTGTCCCTCACTGAAGTGGAATTCAGACTAGCTCAAGCTAAGCTCCGAGTGCAGCTCCTTGGTGACAGATACTGTTCCTGCTCTGATGAAATGGGCATCAGATAAATTCTGCCATCTCGTATGAGTGCATTGGCACAAATCTCTACTTACACCTGATTTAGAGATGTAATGGGCATGCAGCACTGGATGTGCTGGTGTGCATTTCACTCTTAAAAGCACGGCGTCTGGTGTAATGGCTTGTAGGCATCCATCAGTGCCCATCTGATGTCACTAAGCTTGCAGCTGACACCGAATACTTGTGTTATTTCAAAGTTGTCCATTCCCTGGGAGGTTGTTAGAAGTAATAAGGCAGCAGGGTTGCTGCTGTTTTCCCTCAGCAGAACTTTAAACATCAAAGAAAACCCACACTTCCCATTTGATGACCCATCAACTTCCCATCCACAGATTCCGTTTCCTGATGGTTTTAGATGGAACAATACATGCAGATATGTCATGTAAACTGCAGTAATACTAGCACTGCCTTGATTTTTATCTGGAGCTTTTGTTTTAGTGATGTTCTTTGAAAGCTCAGGACCCAGAGGTGGGAGGTTCCTTGCGAATCATGGCTTTCCCATCAGGAGCAGGAGTGGAAGGCTTAGCAGTTGGCATTGCAGAGAAAGTCCAGGAAACATGAACTCTAAAGGCAGGCAAAAGACCCAAATCAACTGTTTGCTACTTGGGCAAAGAAAGGGTGAAAGAAGATTGAGAAAATGAACAAGCAGGCATGTGATAGATCTTAATGTGGTGTCAAGAGAACATATGTGCTCCTGATTTTGGATTTTAGTGGTCTCTTAGGTTGAGATGCCTGGTTTTACCTGCACTTTGCATCCTCAAAATCTCCGATTATGCCAGTGATTACCTATGGCCACATTTGTTTTGGGAGTATTTTGAGACAGATTCCGTGGTGCTCTTTATTCTTTGCCCAGAGTTATGGTGGACAGGATTCCCTTTCTAACCATTGTATTGAAAGGCTTGGACAGAGAATAATCTGCCACCTGCTCTCATGCCAAAGAACATCATCACAGGCTGCTGACTGCTTGAGGGGCAATATCCCATGGTGTGGGACCTCTGTCTTCTCAGAAGTTGCTGAAGGCTTTCCAGATGCAGCTCAGCATTGATGAAGCAACATGAAACCAACCCATCAGTCAGCACTGCAAAATGAATCACAGGAGGTGGAGAGTGATGGCTCTGCAATCAGGATCCTCTGTCTCTGGATGGATCTCCTGATGAGCACCACCTCAGACTACTGCAGCAGGAACTGGAGTCGTTTGTGTTGTTCCCACTGCAAGGCCCTTGTTTACTTGTCTGTGGAGAAGCAGGCATGGGGCAGAGACTGAAAATGGTGAGGACAGGAACGGGTAGGAGGCCTTTACTGGCTGCATGGCTGTGTGCTGGTGCCTGGCAGTGATTTGATGTATTTGCGTTATCGGACAGGTCTGTACACTTGTGCCTCTTTCCCCCAAACATAAACCAGTGAAAATCTGAATGAATAAAGACATAAGTAAAATTACAAGTGCCGCTACTTTGCCTTTGGCATGCTCAGAAATACCCAGATGGGAGAATGTGATCTCTGCTGCATATGATTAATCACAGAGGGATTACAAGGAGAAATATGACACTGGTAAATGCCTCAGATTAATTGGAAAGGGCATTTGCACTGGCTAGGTTTATTCATGCTTTGTTGTCAGTTCTATCACTTCCAAGGGAGCTGTCCTGGCCCTTGCAGGGAGATGCTATTTTTTAAACCACTTGAACGTACATATAAAGAATCTGAATTAGTGTGTTTACCAAACTGGTTAACAAGTTACACTGCAGAAATGTTAAATCTCATCCTTTCAGTATTTTCAGGAGGCTATCATTTTCCTCTTCCTCCTCAATCTATTTATCAGTCTAATCTAATGCACTGCATGTTATGCCATTTAGACTTATAAAATGTAGTTTATCTGGTGCAGCCTGTCTGAAGTGCTTGGTCTGTCTTGAGTTACTTACGCAGCTTCATCCTTGCCACAGGTTAGGATTTCTTGCCTGTTACCAATTTGATGCTCTTGGCACCCATAATGCAAGGTTTTTACCTTTTTTTTTCAGAGAGGGACTAAAGATGTGAGAGCTTGAGTGACTTTTTCATGCTCATCAATGTAAGCCAGTGGCCCAGCAAGGAATAAACTCTCTTGTGCTTTCCCACCATGTTGGAAACAAATCTAAAATAATATTGATGAGCATGCACTGTTTTTACTGATCCCTCGATTTTCTTCGGGCATCCCAGCCATCCATAGACTTATAGACTCATAGAATCAGCTAGGTTGGAAAAGACCTTTAAGATCATCAAGTCCAACCATTACCCCAGGACTGTCAAGTCCACCACTAAACCATGTCACTGAGGGCCTCATCTGTGTGTGTTTTGAACATTCTACCACTGCCCTGGGAAGCCTGCTTTATACCAACATAAGAACCATTGAGCATGATGGCACATGGTGCAAGCTGGTAGAGAGCAGGGTGTGGTGTAGATCATAGCACAGGACGTGGGTGCCTCACCTTGCGCTATGAAGTCTGTGAACACAGTACCTGATAGAGAGAAGTGAGTTGCAAACACCAGGCGAGTGTTTGGAAGCAATGGGAGAGGGATGCTGAACCTTGGGGCTATGGCCACTGGAAAGAAGAGTCTTGGATGGTTTTACTGTACCAATATGGTTCAGGAGCAAAAACAACAGGCACCTGATATAGCAGCTTGCCTGTGTTTTAGCTGTTCTTGACTACCAGAGATACCAGTGAGCAGCTGGGGGTTGTTTGGGCATTGTTTATCACAGGAGGGTGGAAGAAGAGGATGCACAATTGGTTTAGGAAGTGAGCAGCATTCCTGCTTTCACCCTTGTAAAAGCCAGGCTTTGAGATCATCCACCACACTCCCACAGAGCAGAGCTCTCCTCCAGAGCTCTCCCCATCTCCTGGGGAGCAGGAGGATGTTGAGGAAAACATCAGGCAGGTGGTTTTAGGAAAGCCACTGTTTGCTGAAAGGTCACCAGTTGGCTCCCAAGCAGGCACCTGCTGTGTCTGCAGCCATCTCTGTGCTCCAGGCACTTCTCTGTGTTAATGCAGAGCCCGCTTTGAAGGAGAACTTTATGTTTTGCCCTTTTAGATGCTATGGATTTGAAGATGGAAACGAGTCAGAGTGACACATCTGTCAGAAACAATTCAGGATCTGGGAAGGATGAGACATGGTAATGTCTTCTGAAGATAGATGAAAGTGCTTTGATGACACAGTGCAGGCTGAAATTCAAGGAAATGGCTGAGAAAGATTAGGACATGAGCTCTGAGTCCGTGTTTTGATTGTTAATTCTCAGCTAATGTAGTGAACGTTACTGCTGGATTCGCCAGAGTTGAACTCGAGTTCCAGCATCCCCCTCTGAACATTGAAATGGTCCTCCCCCAAATTAGCAGAAGACTCTGATTGTCAATCAGTTGACATCAGTGGAAATTTCCACTGACTTCTATGTACTTTGGCTCAAGCCCAAGGCTTGTATCTGTGTCTTCTAACCATTCATGCAGCTTCTCTGCTTGCGGCTTTGCAAGTGCTTATGGAAAATACATTTTAAAGCTCAAGTGAGGACAGACAGAGGTTGAAGGTAGTAAGAAGGTAGTTGTTGAGGTAGTTGAGGGTTGATGTAGTAAGAGGGACAATAGAAGTGCAAACTAGTTCACAGAGTTCTAGACCAGTTTAAGGCCAAGGGAAAAATAGTTCTGAATAGTCATTGCAACTAGTACTGAAGGTGACCACTCTATAGAAAGTCAGTTAGTCTTCACACTAGTGACCCCAAGTGAATCATTCTTTGCGATCTTAGTGTATACAAAGAATGAGTTTTCCCCATTACTTCCCCCCCGCCCCCAGATTTAAGCTTTCTAAGGATTTCTGGTGGAATATGAGTTTTGTATGTTCTGTGGAGGGGGAGAGACAGGAAAGAATAAGAGGTAGTGTATTTTTCTGTTAAATATAGAAAGAAGACTATGGTTTTGTCTTATATCTGTGGCCCAAATTAAGCTTAAAGGTTTACTAACTCAGCTATACCATCAGTCAGAAATGGTAATCTGTTAAACCATCAAAATTATAATCTATTATTAATTTTCTTAAATGATTTCTCATATATTTCAGTGAGTACATTTTCATATATATACTATGCACATAATTATTTATGACACCATCCCTGTCTTGATATGAAGAAGAAATGAGAAGGGAGCCAAGACACAGAGAAAATAAGTGATTTTCCTACAGTCAATCCAATCCTTGTGGTGCCATCAGTGATTTGCACATTAAAGTTAAGGCACTGCAAGAGGAGCTGGAGGAGGATGGAGAAAATCACGAAACTTCTGCTCAAATGGTGACTCAAGAAATGAAAGCAGGATTTTGGCTGCTCCTGCTGATTTCTGCTGGAGGTGGGGGCAGACTGCGAGAGCATCTGCCATTGGGTGAGAGAGTGGGTGGATTTGTGACCAGCGAAGAAGCCAAACTGCTGTAGGATTAAGCAGGATATTTCTGTCGTGGTCACTGGTTATTATTTCCTTTCTGAGTTACAACACGCAGTGCCCTGGTTGTTTTGCTTTGTGTGGTGTTTTGAAGGTGAAAAAGCAAAGATGTGAGAGTAACACTGAAGTCACCCGGAGTAGAGACCATTCATATAGCTCAGCTGCATGAGCTTGCTAAGATAGGAGTGTCTGGCATCACAAGGCCAAACAGTTGCTTGGAGAGAAATGGTGCACTCAGTCTTCTGAGTAGGACTTCCAGAGAGCGCTGGAGCTGGGAAGCCTACCTTCCTTACAGAGCACTATCACCATGTCTAATCCTGCTCCCGGAGAGAGGCAGCTGGCGCATGGTTACTGGTGTTAATGGGGTTGAGACCAGGGCTTTAGCTGTGCTATACTTATCAAAGTAAATGCTAGCCAATTCACGGAAAAGGTCTTCTTGGAGGATTAGGAGTAGATTCACTCCAGCAGAAGGGAAAGTACACTCAGGGGTCCATATAAGGAGTAGTGGGGAAGCAAGAAAAGTTTGTGGACTTTCAGGGGACCCTGAAGGTGGTAAGCACTGTTGTATTGCTCTCCAGCTGCACAGGGATGGGTCGATTCTGTGAACATAGCTGCAAGGATTAGTGCCACTGATTGCTTCTGACTTTCTCAGGACACAACAGCGCCAGAATTGTTCTGAGATTCAGTTTTGAACACTTTCTAAGACTCATCCCGTTGGCTGGTCCATGTCATCAAACAGCTTCAGGTTGGTGCATAGCCCCTCTGAGACCAGTTGTGAATAAGCAGGCAATGAGACATCTTTCCTGTAAGCCCTAAGCCGCAGGGGGTCTTTTTGGAAAAGGCTGGCACTATCTGGATTGCTTCCCTTGTAGTGATTCCTTCATGTGGCTTTGCACTCTTAGGAACATGATGCATGTACACCAAGCCATACTTGTCCACAAATGCCCATCCCCACTATAGCTGTGTCAGCCCTACACCACCTGGATGAGGCTGTCTCTAAGCCATAGATACTCATAGTCTACCATCACTATCAAAATAGCTGCATCTCAGTGGTTTTGTTGAATAGAAGCTAGGAATAAAGAGAAATATCCTCAATAATATGACAGGCATATCTGCGTGTCCTCCTGAAGGCTGGCCCCTTCAGTAGAGAGATTTACTGTAAGGTTTGTGTGAACATGATTCAGAGAATGAGACATAGGGATGGGTAATGATCAGAGACCAAAAGAAAGGAGAAAGACAAAAATTGAACAGAGCAAGGGCAATGAGATAGAAAAAGAGAAATGAAAATGAAGAGATGAGCGTGATGGAGGAGGTATCTTGATAGTCAGAAACATCTCTCAGAGTTGAATGTCAGTTTGTTTCTCTATGGCTACAGAGCCAGCCCATATGTTATGTAGCATTAGTGCAGGTCACTATCCTAGTGCCAAAGCTGAAAGGGACCACTGTGTTCTTTCTGTATGAACTGCCCAAAGACTTGTATTTTATACAGTGACTTCCATGAGGAAGTGAGTGACTTTCTTCATCAGCAGTTTATTGAGCTCAAATCTAAGGAATCTGCAAGACCTAAAATATTCCAAGGCCTAATGAGAAAGACAATGAAACCATGACTGTCACAGGTGACAATAATCCTGATTATAGAATCACAAAATGGTTTGGTTTGGAAGGGACTTTAAAGATCATCCAGTTCAAGCCCCCTGATACAGTGAAGTACAGCAATTCATTGTCTTCCCCATCTAATCTGCTTTCTCTTGATATTTTTCTTTGTCACCCTTTAGGAAGGAAACCAGGATGGATTACAGCTCATTCAGTGGAGTTCCCCGGTTCTTGACCCGGCCTAAGGCGTTTATAGTGTCTGTGGGGAAGGATGCCACCTTGAGCTGCCAGATCATTGGAAACCCCATCCCAGCTGTGAGCTGGGAAAAGGATAAACTTCCAGTCCAGTCTGGGGGAAGGTTTAAAACCACAGAAGATGGGGATCTCTATCAGCTAACCATCTATGATCTGAGCCTGGAAGACAGTGGTCAATACATCTGCCGAGCCAAGAACACCATTGGTGAAGCTTTTGCAGCTGTCAGCATCAAAGTTGGAGAAGAGACCACAGTAACAGAGTCAGCCCCATACTTCATCCAGAAGCCCTCCTCCATCAAAGTAACACTGGGAGAAGATGCCATGTTCAAATGCAAAATCCAGGGCAGCCCTCCTCTCTACGTGAACTGGGAGAAGGATGGCAAACACGTGCGGAACCGGGCTGATGCTGGGCGCTTCCAGATTGAGTCTGCTGGGGATTCAAATGCTCTCACCATCCAGTGTGCCCGGCTGACGGACAGTGGCACCTATACCTGTCGGGCAGAGAACCCCATCGGCTCTGCCAGCGCTTCGGCTGCGCTGGTAGTGGAAAAACAGGGCTCTTCCAACCCGGGCAGCAGCAGCCACTTTGACACCAGCTGCGGCAAGTCGACATCCTTGTTGTCTCACTTGCAAAAGAGGCGGGAGGAGATCAGGAAGATGGACATCTCCCATGGGACTCTTGATTCGATGTCTGCCCAGTCTTACTCCATGGCAGAAGGGCTGTCTAGCATTGGCTACAGCCTCTCCCGGGATTATGAGAGGGCTGCAGGACTCACCACCAAAGGGGCTCGCAATGCAACTTTTGGGTCATTGACACGTGTGTGCAGCGTGACAGAGGGGAAGCACGCCAAGCTGAGCTGCTATGTGACGGGTGAACCCAAACCAGAGATTGTGTGGAAGAAGGACAATGAAGTCATTGTGGAAGGACGACGGCATGTCATCTATGAGGATGATCAGGAGAGCTTTGTGCTGAAGATCCTTTTCTGCAAGCAGATAGACAATGGGCTGTACACCTGCACGGCCTCCAACCTGGCAGGCCAGACATACAGCTCTGTGCTTGTCACCGTCAAAGGTAGGTGCTTGTGTTTCTCACTGGGGTGGACAAGCCTACAAGTGGACAGCCCTTGGGATGGGAGGATGAACAAAACTTCTGCCACCAAACTGCTGCAAAGGAGTGTGCGTTAGACATGGCTAAAAACCTCCTGCTGTAAACAGGGTTAAGCACTGGAATAGGTGATCTAGGGAGAGAGTTGCATCACTAGAGGGGGGTTAGGAAAGGGACTAAATGAACACCAGTCATAGAACCATAGAATCATAGAATGGTTTGGGTTGGAAGGAACCTTAAAGATCTAATTCCAACCCCCTGAAATGGGCAGGGACACCTTCCACTAGACCAGGTTGCTCCAAGCCCTATCCAACCTGGCCTTGAACACTGCCAGGGATGGGGCAGCCACAGCTTCTCTGGGCAACCTGTGCCAGGGCCTCATCACCCTCACAGTCAGGGATGGATGTTGCAGAACTGGCTGGTTGTGGGCACCTAGGATGAACCAGATCTCTAGTGTTCCCATCAGTCCTGATTTTATAGTAACCTAGGAAACATGTTTCTACCCTCTGGATCAGTGACTGCTGAAGCCCCAACTTACCCTCCAGACTTTAATCACATCTGCATTTATATTCACCACATGACTTAGTTAAACTGTCCTACACGTGCCATTTAAGCAGTAGTAGAGGAAACTCCACCCTGCAAGCTGAGTGTGTCAGGCTGCCTTGGATCCCTTGGGGGACCCACTCCTACTCCAACTCTAGTTACAGTCCATCTCAGTTTTCCTGTACAGTGACCCACCAGCAGCCTTGTTCTTGCCAGGTTCTTCTGAGTTTTCTTAGTTCGTGTTGCTGAATAGCCTGTAGTCCTCATATGCTCCCAGAACTCTACCAGGACCATGATGCCTCTGTTTGCTGTGGTCAGTGGTGAAGAACTTGCCTTCAGAAGGTCTTTCAGTGCTGGTGGAGGTCAGGCCAAGTTCTTCAAAATAGTGACAAAAAGTGTGACACACACATTTGCACAAAGGAAACTCTAAATTTTCAAGCTGCTCTTCCATTTGGCAAGGTTACAGTTTGCAACCCAGGCAGCACCTGTAAATTAACTCTCAGGCACAAAAGGCTTTGCCACTTGAGTGGAAAGTAGTGGGTTTTGACTAGCAGCAAAATAAATTAGAAGTCCAAATGAGGAGGAATGGTCTGTATTTAAGACTCTTCGGTTTTTACTTCTTGTTCTGGCTTCCCTTTTCTGGACCTCTCTTTCATACTCACCATCTTTCCCGTCAGTGACTCAGTGCCCATGTCCATCAGTGACACCTGATCTATGGAACTCACTGGCACTTGTCCCACTCATTGCTATCTCTTGGAGGTGCTGAGTGACGTTGGGAAGGGCATTTGTCCTCTTCCATGAAGCTGTGATTACCTCATGAGTCGGGACTCGGAGCTGAAGACCGAGCCTGGCCCTTTGGTGGATGTTCGCTTTGAGGATGGCTCAAGCTCTGTTACTTGCCCAGCATCTGTCTTGCAGAGACAAACCCCTCCCCTCTGCCCATGCTTATCTGATTATTCTCCATGGGTGCAACCTGTTCCCCAGGAGATGGGGAAAGCATGCGAGGCAGCGAGTCTGGGAGCAAGAGCCATGGGAAAAGGTTATCAATCAATGTCCATTGTCAGGATATGCCTGTGAGTCAGAGGTCTTAAATGGAAATGTTTGTGGTTTGTTTCTTTGTTACGCTGTGCCATGTTTGGCTTTCTGACCAAGGCTGCCATGGAAAATCTATGTGTGTTGGTTATACTTAGGCCCTGAATGATGATTCTCCTTTGTGTCACCAGAATTCCTTCTCAGCCCTCCAAAGACAGCTCAGAATGATGCAGTAGTGAAGTGAGCTTTTAAGTCTGTTGTTTATGCCATTGGTGATGTCATTAGCTCATCTGGTACTGACTGGGTTTAGAGAGATAGGTCATCTTGCCATACAACCTCCCTTTGCTCAGTCATGCAAAAGAGGCTAAATTCTCTAAGCAGCCACCCTTAGTGAGCACCACGCTGCTGTGTTGGTCTTTCTGCAGGTAATCCTGTGATGCTGTGCCTGTAGTATGTGTCTGTACGCATATGTACCAAGAAAGACAAGCACCATGGGGTGAAATATGATCTGACATTTTGACTCACAGATTTTCAACACAAGAATGCAAGTGAGAATATTTATGGGTCTTTTAAAGGTAGTAATAGAAAAAGACTGCCTAGCCCAGCATCCTGTCTATAAGTTGGCTCTTAGAAGTGTCTCAAGGCATAGGACTTGAGCACAGGTCAAACCTCTAGAAAAACTGCCTAATTTTTGTCACTCTAGATCCTAGATATAGAGCCCTAACCCATTTGTAAGCACTGTGCTGTGCCCGTGCCTTAGAGAATATAGAGCTGAAATAAAAGCAATTTTGGGGCTGTTTCTAAATGAGATGTAGTGAATCAGACATAAATCTCAAAGGAGAGGCTTCAGGGCAAGGTGTCATTTGCACAATTAAGGAAACCTAAAAGTTAATTGTTCTGATTCAGAAAAGTGTCTCAAGCAGGGATGAAATCACAAGCCATGCACTGAAAAATTCCCTGATAGCTGATGAACAAGATGTAGAATAGATGTAGAACAAGTTAGTAAATGGTTCACAAGGGTAAACCTCTTTGATGAAGAGCAGAGAGGATGGGAGGAACATGAATAACCAACTGGGATATCCTGAAGGCTTTGGAGATGTCTCTAAACCATGTATAAAGTTAGTGAGAGCAGCATACAGGTCTCTATCCTTGGACCTGGGCCAAGCAATGTTAATCTGAGTGCCTCAATACAGTAATCAGATACTGTGTGAAAAGGTTAAAGGTTGCAAGCCAAATAGGATAGAGACTGGAAAAGCAGACTCCATGAGCTGCTCTTGCTCCATGCTACCTCTGACCTGGAGTGATTTTGGATGACCATTGTCGTAGTCACATTTGAGATCTGAAAGAGAATTGCAACTTGAGAAGTTTGGAGACAGAAAGGAAACTTGGAAAGCACAATAACTAGGAAGACCAAAGTAACAAGGTGGTGGAATCTTGTCTGTGCACCTTTAGAGAGCTCCTACTGGGAGGATTTTCCATAATACTCTCACTGGACCATTTTTGATAGGCAGAGGGAAAAATTGCCTTGGGAATAATAAAAGGTGAGCCTCTGACTAGGCCAGAAATAAGCAAGGGGAAATGTAGGCTAGTGAGAAGACCAGGTCAAGCAGGCAGATATGCCTTGAGAAGGTTAAGAAAACATTGGCTTCTTTGCAGGCTGCACCTATTCTTAGCAAAATATGTGTTAGCAGGACCTGCTTTTAAAAAATAACATCATCTCATTGCTAGTTTGCTTGGTATGGACCAAACAAAAAGCCTATGACTCTTTGGAGAAATATGTTCTCAAGACAAGCAGCCAAATTCATGTCTGATCTAAGTTCTTGCAGTTTTCTGCTAACTCCATAAGCTGCTCTTGCTCTATGCTCCCTCAGGGTTTTGCTTTGCTGTTTCTATCTCACATTTTTCCCAGTAGGCAGGCATTTGAGACTCTTACTTCTTATGTCTCCTTCTTTAGAAATGTTACTGCCTTCATTATATGCCTTAATGAGAATTTCTGTTCTGCTTTGACTAAAACCAGATTAATATTAAAAACTATCTACAGCAGCTTTTTCCAATGTGCCTGTAGCAGTTACAGCCCAGAATATTTCTGACGTGCTGGGTGCTGTGCAAATAGTAAGAGGGAATACCTACATTAGAGAATTTGCAATGTAAATGTCAAAATCTGACAGACTGCATGACAACATGTGCTGAAAGAGAGTCACAGAGGTTGCCACTATGCTGGCCAGCGGTAGAGTAAGTGTATTTGTTTTCACATTCAGCTAGTTAAGTGGAAAGTACACTGAAATGCTGGTGTAAAGTTTAGTGCTTTCTTCCTCAGAATAGGTCTTCTTCATGTAAATATTATCTGGTTATTATTCTGTGTTGATTAGTTCATTATCAAGGAAGATGAGCCACTTGCCTTTCACAGACCTTTCCTTGCGATCTGGGTTGCCTGTTGATTAGCTGGAAACTCTGTTCCCTCCTGGCCACCAATCTCAGCATTTCTCTGACCTGCGTAAGGGGCTGGTTATGGACCAGATGAATTGTTTGGAAAGTGGTCCTTCTGTAGTCCCCTTACCAAAATTAACCCCTTCTCTCTGACCAGGTACAAGTTAGACCATGTAAAGAGCATGCAGATATATTCAGGAAGAGGAGGTTTGTGGGTTTTGGAGCCTCTCTCACATCTCCAAAGCATAAAAAACAGTGAGCTGGGTGAATCCCAGGCTTTGATTCAGTTTATCAGCTGCTGTGTCTCTGAAGCTCCATTCAGAGTGAGATAAGACGTGTGTGCACATGTCAGAAGTATGAAAGCAAAGTTGTTTTCAGAGGATATCTCTGACCTCAAGTTGTCAAATATAGCCTTGCACCTACATTCTCTGGCTGGAAAGGTAATGCTGTTACAGCAACACAGACTGAAGAGTCGACCAACAATTCTGTTTGTACATTTAGGAGCTATTTCCTGGAGTAGATTTTCTTTTTTATCTTTTTTTTTTTATTTTTATTTTTACCTTAGATACTGCTTAGTGGCTGTAAAGGGAGAGGGGTTAACGATATTGCCAGTTGCTCCAAGTATGAGAATACACTTCTGTGATTCTCAGGTGCATCTTGTGTTACATTTTGGCTCTTGGGCATGTCCATGTGTTCTCAGTGTCGGTTCCAGACTCCTTCCTATCTCACACAGCAACATTTCATCCAGCTCTCAGGGGCTGACATCCTTCTGATCAACGCTTTCTTGATCTCATCCTCTTGTCTGTTCCAATGGCATAAGAATTACAACTGCTTAGTTCCCTCTGGTTGCATGGGCTGATTCCAGAAGTGATTTACGGGATTGCAGGGCAAGAGTCTGAGTTGCCTGTTTCTTAAAGAGAAAAGGACAGTTAACAGGTGAGGTGTGGGCAGGTCAGGTCTGTGTAACCGTAGCTGAGGCTTTTCAAGGAGACTTTGACTTGCCTGGAATTAAGGTGCAGTAAGGCAACACAGGTTTTAAGAAAATAACCAAGTTGTCATGTTTTTTTTTTTTTACAAGGGCAGGTAGGGATAGGACAAAGGGGAATGGCTTTAAACTGGCAGACGGGAATTTAGATATTTGGAAGAAGTTCTTCCCTGTGAGGGTCTACTCCTGTTTGACTAACACTTGGCATTAGTGACTACTACTCACTAGCTGACTACAACTCTTAGTAAACATATGAAATTACCAGCATGGGAGAATGTCTGTGGTCAGGGAGAGGGAGAATGGAGTCACAAAAGAGGGCTGGGAGCTGGTACAGTAGTTATTAGAAGATGAAGGTACATGTCAAGACATGATCTCTCATGAAGCATGAGTGATGATGTATCAGCACTGACTCATCCAAGTCTGTGACATGACCACGACACCAGTCCTGTGGCTGTGACCACCGGCTGTCCTCTTCAGTCCAATCCCCTTTCTCCAGTTTAGTGCTGGGGTGCCAGGGTGATTTCATAGTGCAGCTGTCGCTGGAATTAAACATTGTTCTGTTTGCAAAATGTCTTCCCTCACTGCCATGCAGCTGTTTCACATGTTTGATCTACACTCTGGTTTCTCCACAAGCCAGAACACAGCAGCTTCACTGCTGGAAAGCAGGGGCAGGAAGGAGACTTGAGCTTTTTTTCTAGTTCTTTTATTGTTGCTGACAAAAGCTGATACAGAGCCTTTGCTGCCGGTTGGGAGAACAGAAAACCCCTCAATTAGATACTCCTGTGCTTTCCCCCTTATCTGTCTTGTACACAGCCACTGCTCATCTTCCTGTGCCTTTTAGATCACTCTGCTGAGCTCGCTTCTGCTGCAAGACCCCTAAAAACATTGGTTCTTGCACCAGCTGACCAGTTCAGATGCTCACACCCTCACCTAGAATTGCTTTTCCTGTAACAGGCTTGTTTGCTGTTACCCACCTGTAGCATGATTACTTTAAAGGCTTATACTCTGACATGAAGTGGCTGTTGCTACCTATAAAGTTAGGCTGGGAGGCCCTGCCCTTCATCTTACTGTACTGGCATCACTAAATGAGGAGGTGCAGTGCAGAGGTGTTTATGCTAGAGGTCAAGCAGGCCACAAGAGCGGACTTTATTAACCTGGTACGTCACCACCTTGTTTGCGTTGCTTTGGATTAGAGCAAACACCTCTGCCTGGTGTTGTGGGGCAAGTACTGCAGTTCAGACTGATACTGCGTTGGTTTAGGTAAGTCCTTAGAATACTTCTGCTGGGATCTAAGATTCCTTTTACATTAGAGCAATATACCTGCTGTAGTAAGGCTTGATTATAGGTTTAGATGGTGGCCCAGGACAAATTACTAACACAAGGAGTGTTATTGTTTAAATTTTCTTTATTGACTTACTTATTTGCACAGCCCTTACCACAGACCATCAAACTCTCTTGTTTATCCTTTGTGTTTTTACCCTCTTAAGAACCCTCGATACCCTTCAAGGAAAAACTGAAGGATCTTGAAGTGAGGGAGAAAGAATCTGCCACCTTCCAATGTGAAGTGCCCGTTCCTAGTACAGAGACGTCTTGGTTCAAGGAAGAAACCAAACTCCGGCAGAGCAAGAAATACAACATCGAAGAAGAGGGCACATATCGCCGCCTCACTGTCCAGGACATCACTGCAGACGATGATGCTGTCTATATTTGTGAGATGAAGGAAGGGAGCAGGACCATCGCGGAGTTGTCTGTCCAAGGTAAGAAAGGCTCTCGCCTACCAAGTGTGAGATTCATACATGACACTCCAGAGTCGACCTTATGAATGGCATTCACCCCGTGCATGTGTGCAGTGAAGGACAGCAGACTCCCTTGTGGTGCAAGAGGAGAGCCATGTGTGTCGGGTCAGTGGGTCCCTGGTCTCCTGCCAGGGGTTTCTGGGACGCGGGGGACAGATGGTGTTGCTCCAGAAGATATGTCACCTGGTTGGGGACCTGTGCTTAAAGGAGCTCTCTGTAAGGCCTATAAGCTTTAGCTTCACACTGTAGACTCCTTAACATTATCCCAAGCATCAGATGTGTTCCCTGGCACTGTCTTGCACTTATCTTACCTGGTGCCTGGTGAACACAATAGCAAATCTTGTCCAAGAGAGGTGCTGACCACACTGGGAACCTGGTTTACAAGCTGTGGTTGATGGTCTGGTATGCGGTGCAGGCTGCTTCCAGGGATAGGGCAGCCACAGCTTCTCTGGGCAATGTGTGCCAGGGCCTCACCACCCTCATAGTGAGGACTTTTTTCCTAATATCTAAATCTCCCCTCTGTCAGTTCAAAGCCATTACCTCTCGTCCTAGCCTTTCCTGACCTTGTCAAAAGTCCCTCTCCAGATTTCTTGTAGTTCCCTTTTGTCTCCTGTTGCATGAACTGGAGACCTCTCATAGCTACAGGATTACGCTTGTCCTCCCTCATCTGAAGCCTGACTTTACTCCCAGGGAAAGCAGAAGTTGTTCTTCACTGCTTATATTGGTGCGAGACAGCTGGGTGACATGCATCCTTGATCAGATTCCTTTTTGTCATCATTTGTTATCATAGGCAAACTGTAGAGAGTGCATATGGGTGGAGGCAGAAGGGAAAATTTAGCCTGGAGATGTGGGAGAGTTCATGTAGACATCTTTCTGTTCTGCCTTCTGTTAAGCTGAGACCAACCAAACTCTGTCAGTGTGTTTGGCCCCAGTAGGACAGCTGGTATTTTTTACTTGTTTGTGCTATGGTGGCATGTTCCATTAAAAAGAGAGTGACTGAGCCAGGTGGAGCTCCTGTGAGGGAAAGGAGGCAGAGCCTTCCTGTTGGAGACCTGTGCCTGCCAGGGGGGAGAAGGTTTAAGAGAGCGGGCTGTGGTTGGGAGGAAGCGAGAGCTTGGCAGGGTGCAAAGGGCTGTGGGGATGGGGACACTGCTGAGGGCAGCAAGGAGCAGACATGTGAGCAGAAAATTGGGGTCTTGAATCCTGCTGATGAAATGTGTGTCTGATTGCTTCATGAGGGCTTTCAGCATTGATTCTCATTAGATAGCTTTAGGTGCTGTGCCTGGGTGAGGGCTCTTCTGCCTCGCAGGGACTATTACGAGGATGGAGCTAGTCACCATCTGTCACTAGGTGTGGTATCCTGATGAATAAATCCAAGCTGTCTTGTGAATAACTGCAAGGAATAACTTTGAGGTTATTCCAATAAGTGAGGTTATTCCAATAGTCATTTGGAAAGGACACAAATAAGTGAAGTTCATTCCATGTCTATTTCTGGGTTGTCTCCAAGAAGACGTCTGAGGGTTTTCGAGTATTTTCTATCAATTCAGATGACTGGTGTGTTTGCCATCTTGGTTTTCTAACTTATTGGTAAATCTGATGGAGTCAAAATACCAAAGACAGATGAGACATCTGTCAAGTTTAAGACTGACCCACTTCAGCAGTGTTTTAATTTGAATTCCCAGCATATGTGAGTAATGAAAGTTGTATCCCTGTCAAATCTGTTCTTGGCAAGGCTACATATCTGGTGTTTGCCCAACAGCAGACTCCACATAGTAGGCTAGAAACATGAGTGACTGTAGTCAAACAAGATGGCTTTTCTCTCTTTGAAGGCCAAAATGAGTCTTGGGGATTATCTGTTCTGTACAACTCAGAGCCTAGGAATTCATTCAGGGGTGTCTGCATAGTGTCTACAATGTTTTGATTAGGTGAGAGCTGTTTGACCAGTCCTGTTGCAGTCTGTTGCCAGAGACTTCAATGTCTACTATTTGCTGATCATAATGACTTTCTTAAAGGGAACATCATTAAGAAACTTCCACGAAAGACTGCGGTCTTCTTAAATGATACAGCCATCTTCTGCGTGGAGCTGGACAATGATTGCCAGAATATTCGATGGCTGAAAAATAAAGAAGAAGTGAAATCCAGTGATCGAATCTCCATCACACGCTCTGGCAAGCAACATACCATGATCATCCGAGAGTGTAAGATGGAAGATGCTGGTGAAATTGTCTTCCTGGCTGATGAAAGCAGGACTTCTACCCAGTTCACTGTGACCAGTAAGCTTCACTTTTATTTGGCCTTGGTGCTGTTCTTTCCCCAGCAGGCACATATTCCCATGGTAGTACTGTTGTTTCAGGTATTGCCATGGTGAGTTTGTTGGCCAAATACAGCAGAAGGTTTGATGTCTGCTGCATAAAGCCAACAGCCTGCTCATGAGTGTTATGAGATGTTATGGAGAGATCAAAACAGAGAGAGAAAGAGGGGGGAAGAGCATAGCACAAACATGTACCTTCTCTGCGTCATTCTTATTTCATGCTGGAATGAACATAAAATGATAACAGAGTAGAGCATGGGGTAAGAGACACGTGCCTTCTCCCCACCAGGAGGTGCTTAAAAACCCCAATGTGTAAGCTGCAGACATTCCAGTTGTTTTGCTTCATTGTATGCAGAGCACTGCAAGTGCTCCATGTACATGCTGTCATTTTCCAAAATCATTAGTTTCTTTGTGGAGCACTTATCAGTTCTTGCTATTGGGATAATACCTCTTCTATCAAATAGGGCCCACTTATCTTTCCCTCTCTCTTCACTGAGGATTTGGAGGGGACAGTCAGTCAACATTCAATTCCTTCCCCAGGTCTTGAGTCAACAGAAACATGAGGGTAACTCGCAGGTGTGCTGGATCTTACAGGAAAGTACATAGGTGCCCTAAACACTTTTGTCAGAATATGAAGCTTATTACCAGTCTAGCAAGGAAAAAGATTTGGGGAGGAACATCTACACACATGCAGATAAAGCATTTTGGGCCGTCAGATGTCTACTGAACTTGAAACATTGAAACATCTTATTTTGATTTTAGCTTCTTAAAGTTTTTATTAAAGTTTATACATATATATATATATAAAAACCAAACCAAAACTGCAAGAAAAAGGGGGAATAATGCTTCTTACTGAAAATATAGTTTCCTTCCTTTTGTGGAGACCAGCAAACATATGTCCTCTCTCATCTTCTCTTTAATATGAAAAAGTTGGGAGGACCCTGTGAATTCATGGTAACTATGCTGAAAAAAAGAATGTTTGTCCTGTTTAGCTTTATTACATGTTATTCTATAACATACAGGCTGGAGAATTACTTCAGTTCGCACACCTGACCTGAGCAGGTGCAATTTAGTTGAGATCAGATCTGAAATGAAGTTTCTGTTAAGTTGGCTAATTTTATTAACTTTATTTTTATGGTGCTGCATTTCCCAGGCAGAAACTCCTTAATTTTAAGATGGAGAACTACACGTGATTTCTGGCTCTGCTCAAGTTCTGGTTTGCATGTGGACAAATCATCCATTGTAGTCACTAATTGGGAAGAATAATACTTACTTTCTCCTACTACCACCTCCAAACTGCAATTAGTCAGTGGTAAAAAGAAATACTTAATTAAAGGTTTATATCTGCTGTGTTACCTAAAATTGGATGGGCCATTCTGATCCTATTGAGCTAAAAAGAGGGAAAAAAAAAAGGTTAAGTGTCACATTTAGCACTGTGGCAGTTTTTAAGGTGTTTGGAAAGCTGTAATGTCCAACCAAGCAGTTATTAATTAGGAACGACAAAGTTCAGTTTGATCTTGGATTCTGCTGTTTAAGCTGTGAAGGACAGTATTGATTCATGGAATAGAAAGAGGTAAGAAGCTGTCTTCCCACAAACAGATTTCTCTCAAAAATATTACCTTTCTCATGGTAAGGTCAAGACATCTGATTCCAGGGTCTGGTTTTCAGCTTAATGAGATGCTAATAGGACCTTTGGCATCTAGCTCTGACCAGCAGTAACTGACAGCCTGGTAACTGTGCACCCCAAAACACTTAGGTGACTATGTAATGAAATAAAAGTGTATCACATTGAGATTTTCTATTTTTACACTTCATGCATACTTGATTGATTAGCTGCTTGAAGACCCCTGTATACTATGTTCACATTTTTTTCAATTAGCTGGACAAGATTGGTGTTGGCTGTTCTAATAGGAATTATCAGGCAATAAATATTTATATATTACTTGCTTCGTTGCATTGTTACTATGCCCTTCTTAAAGATGGGTAAGCTGAAGCAAAGAGAGTATCAGTTATCTCCAAATTCAGTTTTTAGTGTAGGCTCATCATACAGGCTCCCTCTGTAGTCATGAGTACTTGAGTATCTGTAATGTGCAATTTGTTTCAGCCACCTTGCACACCTTCTTTAAGTTGCAATGAATTGCTCCTGAGCATGCTGTTCTTTGTGGGATTACAGCTGACGTCTGGTTGAATGCCTTAAACTGAACACCTTTGAGACAGCCATAATTAAATGAAATGAATCCTTTAGCACGTCAGTAGATGTGTAACTAGAGCATATCAGATAATTCCTGGCCTCTTGACTGTGTCAGTGGCAGCACTCAGTGAATAACCCTCATGGGACTTGAGCCTCCTCTAAAGGGTTCAGGAGGAATGAGAGGGTGAATATAAATCTTCATTTTGCAAATACCTGCAAGGATACATGTGTCACCTCAGGTACCATAAAACAGCCACATCTCCTCTATGGTAAGGTGTTGCAGGGGAGACAAGATTTTATGTAATTTCTTTTTAAAGTTAATTGCTCAGTGCCCAAAGTTGGCTCTGCATAAATTACTAAAACAGAGATCCCCAGTGAAAGCTATCACTCTTAGGAGGCAAAGTTACAACGCACCTTCTAAGGGGGAGATAACATAAAATTCAGAAGCAGGACAGAGGACAGATACCCAGATGAAAGTGGCCACAGAGAACTGCCAAGCCTGTGTAACAAGCAGCTGAGGTCTCCATAACTCTAAACCCCATGCACTGCTTATTCACATCTATCTTTCTTTCATCTCTGAAATGTCCCAGTTTTACGACGTTTAGCTGCTCTGTGTTGAAACCTGTTGAGGACCTAGGCTGAAATGTTTTAGTGTATGTTTGGAACAGGTACTCCAGAAGAAACGGCACAGGCTGCTTTCATGGAATGGATTCCCACTGCGGCACAGGATGCCACAGCTGTGTGCAAAGCATGGCAAAATATTGCCACATTCTTCCTGGATGCGGTGGTGCCCTGCCTTGCATTGGCTCTCACAGGCACATCTACATTCCTGACTTTGGGGATGTGTAAGGTTGAAAATCTGACAGAAGATAAATACCAACAGACTTAGAATATTAGTGCCACTATCCCTGTACAACAATGTCTAGTAAGCATGGCAAAACTCTGTCACCTTGCCAGTGTAATCCCACTGAAGTATTTTAATTCTATTTCTTTTAGTCTGAATTCACACCAGGGAGGTGGACTAGGAATTTGGTGCACAGAATTTTGAACAGCTTTTGGGTGGTTTTACCCACCCTCTGAGTGAAAATAACCAGCTGAGTAATAGCCTGCTTTGCCCAGGAGCTGTACAGGAAGCAGTGTGGGTCTGTGTCTAGCCCTGAACATTTTTGCCTGCGAATCATTCATTGTAGACGCTTTGTGCAGACAATTGTAATATTATATGGAAATCATGTATGTTTAGCTGTAGAGGTAGGGCTATTGTATATCTTTGTGTAATGTAGCCTAAATACATCTTCTGTCCATTCTGTTGCTTTTCCATCTCACATCAGTGTTTTATGGAGGTTTATTAAGCAAGAATAACTTTTAGTCTGGTGTAAGCATTTTAGGTGAGTCACAGTGGCTTTTCCATTCTGACATAAACTTCTTGCTCCATTTTTCCTTGTGCAGCTCCCAAGAAACCTCCCACCCAGCCCCCATCTGACCCTGTGGTGAAAAATAAAACAGAAACCTCAGTGACGCTAGTATGGTCCCCTCCGAAGATGGACCGACCCATTCCAGTTGATGGCTACATCGTGGAATGCAAGAAACTAAGTGGCTTAACCTGGGTGATGTGCCATGAGTCTCATGTCACTGTCTCAGAGTATACTGTAAGCAACCTGTTGGAAGAGGCTGACTATCAGTTCAGAGTGTCTGCAGTCAACGCCTATGGACAGAGCCCCTACTTGGAGTTCCCAGGGAGCATGCACCTTGGTAAGCATAAAACCATTATAGAATCACAGAATGGTTTGAGTTGGAAGGAACCTTAAAAAAATCATCCAGTTCCAACCCTCTGCCATGGGCAGGGACACATTCCACCAGACCAGGTTGCTCCAAGCCCCATCCAACCTGGCTTCAAACACTGCCAGGGATGAGGCAACCGCAGCTTCTCTGGGCAACCTGTGCCAGGGCCTCACCACCCTCACAGGGAAGAACTTCTTCCTCACATCTCATCTAAATCTCCCTGTCAGTTTAAAGCCATTTTCCCTTGTCCTGTCCCTTGTAAAAAGTCCCTCTCCAGCTTTCTTGGCCCCTTCAGGCACTGGAAGCTGTGTTAAGGTTAAGAGCCTTCTCTCCTCCATAGAATCACTGTGTACAACAGGATTGCTTCTGTCTTTGGTTCATCGCACTAGACAATATCCACACAGACTTTGCACAGATGTTGTGTGTTGTTACTGCCACCCTTTTCCCTACCTGTCTGAGGATGCTTGTGTTTTCCTAGAATATCTAGAATTGACTATTAGGCTCAGTGACCTCCTTAGGCTCTTTCTGTAATCTAAGAATAATAGTGGTTGTATAAATAGCATACTTGTCAGGAACCAATGTGTTTCAGGCTTGTTATGCCTTTAAATATCTTAGAGAAAAATAAGTAATATATGCCTGTTCTTTCCCTGCAGAAACTGACCTTACCTTACCAGAGGTCAGCTACTTGCAATTGTAGAAATCAAACCCTGCTGACCAACTGTGTATTGCCTTCAGTGCATAGAGATAGTCTAAGACTGCGCGACTTTATTTTCTGTCTGGTTTACACAGAGAACTTGTGTCCTTTGTTCTCAGAGATATGTGTTGTTCTTCCCTAGAACCAGTCCCAGCTGTGAAAACACCCCTGACAACTGTGGAAGTTGTACCTGGAGGAGATGCCATGTTTACTCTTGACCTTACAACAACATGTTCCGGCACTTGGTACCTTAATGGTAAAGTCTTACAGGAAAGTGAGACCTACATCATTAAGAGAACCCAAACTACTCACACCTTAATCATAAAAAATGTTACCAAGAATGATGATGGAGCAGAAGTGAAATTTGTTGCCAATAACATTAACACCAGCACCAAGATGAGAGTGAAAGGTATGTATATCATCAATTGTCTTTATTTCTTCCTGTGAAAGGGCATTTCCTGTGACCTGATGATTACGTCTGGGGCAGAGGCTTTCACAGATGCCTGGTCTGTATGATGTGTCTGAAATTGCACCATGTGAATTAACGTGGGTCATAGTATGAACCATGATAGTACTGAGTTCAAAACGAGTCGATCTAGCCAGCTGGTTTGTATCTGAACTGGACTGCCTAACATCAGCTCATGAATTTCTGTAGTTTGCAGCCATCAGTCAGTGAATTCTGTCACCAGATCTATCACTGAGTCACTTTAAGCCAGTAATTTCAGCTGCAGGTTTGGCTAGGCTTTCTGACTGTAGTAAAGTCTTTCAAAAGTAAAGCAGTATTAATTACTAATAGATTTCTTTTTCCTTGGAGGTTTTTTAGTCTACCACAGATCTATGTGATGTACAAGTTAGTATAATGTAACTTGACTTAGCATTGAGAGTTGGGTGCTTCAGCTGTCCTCTATGGAATGATAATAACATTTGCATGTGCCTACATTGCGTGGCAAAAGGTAGTGAATAGTCATTCCTTGTGGAAGGATGTATTTGACTGTGTGAAAATCCCTGCGGAAGCATGTTTAGAGTATTATTATTCAGCAGAAAGGTGTGCATTTTTTTCCCTTAATGACTCTGCCAATAAATCCAGATCAAATACCCTGAACCAGAAAAAAATTCTCAGTATTGACACGGGCTTGAGGGCAGGAACAGGACCTAATGCTTTTTCAGAGATATCACAGCCTATAGCAGATTTGTATCAGGGATGTGTTATCTGAAAACAACTTGAAATAACAAAGCCTTTTTTCCTGACAGCTGCTGCAGTGAGATTTACCAACAAGAGCAGAGACGTAGAAAAGGTCTCTGCTCGGCTGCGGGAGGAAGCCAAACTTCAGGCTGAGCTTTCGGACACAGATGCTACTGTGAAGTGGATGAAGGATGGCAAAGAGCTTAAGGCCAGTGAAAAATACGAACTCCAAACTGTGGGGAAGAAGCACATCCTGAAAATTCGCAACACTGCAACAGAGGATGCTGGAGTTTACGAGTGTATCTGTGAAGGGGACAAAATGCTCTATCGGCTTTCAGTGGAAGGTACGTGACTGTCTGGGCTGCTTTCCTTTAATGGCCTCTTCCTACCCTAGGCTGATACTCATCAAGGGACAGAAATGGAATGATCAACAAGTAGTGCAGGGAGTTGTGATAACTCCCTTGGACATCTAGCCTTGACAGTGTCTGTCATCCCAGAGTGGAACTTGGGAGTGAATGCAAGATCTCATACTGGCTCAGTGATAAGAGCTGTGTGTTCACAAGAATTGGTGTCTCCGATATCCCATGTGAAATTCGGAGTCACTTCTTGAGATTGAGTGCTGGGTAGTGAAAAGGTGCTCTTGTGGTGAAGAAATTCAGCTGGAGGGGTAGGATGTACATTATACCATGTCTGTCCTATACTTGCTACATGATATCAGGTCACTAAAGAGCTAGTTCAGCTCTGATTAAAGTTCTGATGGACCAAGATCACCTTGGCATTGTGGGACTTTTTTTTTTTTGTTATTTGTTTGATTTTTGTCTGTTTGGTTTTGTGTTAAATACCTTTCCAGATTGAGATGAGATCTGAGCAAGAAGCTCTTCCCTGTGAGGGTGGTGAGGCCCTGGCACATGTTGCTCAGAGAAGCTGTGGCTGCCCCATCCCTGGCCCCATCAAGGCCAGGTTGGCCAGGGCAGGGGGGTGGAACTGGATGAGCTTTAAGGTCCTTTCCAATCCAAACAATTCAAGAATTCTATGATTGTTATGTGCAAGGTGTTCAGATGGAAGGCTGTATGAATAGCAAAATATAATTTTCTTTTAGTGTTTTCTGCTTATTAGATTTGAACCAGTGCTGTTTTTGCAGCTGCCCTGTTGTTCAGCTGTTTTTGCTTTCATGACAATCCCTTCCATCCAGATTGCCTGCTATCTATCTCGTGGGCACTTCACTCCCAGAGCAAAACATGGAGTTTTGAACCTTTTTACCCTGAAACCACAGCATTAAGCTTCCCTCTTACAAGCCTTCCCATCTGTGCAAGCTTTTGTGAACTAGCTCATGCAAGTTTTGTCTGCCTTGAATGGGAACAGATTTTGGCTTAAAAGCTCTAGTGTATCTTTAGACCCTTCCTCATGGGTATCATCTGGATATTGGCTGAGTTCGCAGTGTACAACCTGACTTCAGGTCAGTCTAGCCTGTTGTCAGACATCATTTGGGGTGAGATCTGTAGTGATTTTGCCTTGAATTGGCAAGTTCACTTTGGAAAGCTGTTTGATTTCTGTGTTCCATACCATACCTCACCCTCTTCCCATCAATGATCACACTGTTTATATACTGAGTAAGCATGAGGTGCTTCATCATTGTATTCTGCTGGCTTCTCGCCCCCCTTGGCCTCTGTGGAAACAACAAAGCCTCAGAATAATCTGTGTGTTTTACATTTGACAACTTACTTGGTTATTCTCAGAAAGCAAACTCAAAAGAGCTGAAAAAAATAATTAAAAAGTGTGACTAAATCCATGGAGGAAGTGCTGTCTACACTTGGCAGCTGCTCTTCATTTTGGTTTTCTTCTTTCTGCCTCTTTAGCATCATTTTTTCATGCTGGTGGGTCTACACACAGATTTAATTGAATTAGCGGTTGGACATTTCCATGTACTTTTCACTGTAATGTGATCATAAAATGAGTAATCAATGCTATCATTTTAAAATCTGTGTTGACAAGCTGTAACTTAAACAACTGCTGTTTGTAGCTTGATTCCTGGAGAACCAGCTTTGATGCTTCTCATCCTTGCAGGATAAGGCTCACAAATGCTGTTCCACTATTTTGCATTTCAGCATTGCCACCTTTTTATCTGTACCTCCTGTAAATCAGACACAGCTAGCTGGTGAATCATTTGATGAGCAGGTCAGCTGTGTCTGGCTCATGAGCATCATGTGGCTGCCGAGAGGCCACCGTGCCAAGCCATGGCCAGAGGTGTGTCACTCCCTGGGCCCCCTGCCCAAATGAGCCCCGCTAGAAATTGCACTTGCCATTTATCACTGCGGTCCCTCCACTGCCATGAGGCTTCACGTGCCAGGCATCCCCCAACACATGACCTCCTGCATTAAAACAAGACATCTGAGAAGGCTCCTTCAGGCTTCTGTGGTTGTGTTTTTCTGTCTATTTTTCTGAGGAAGTGAAAGGTGCATGAATGAACCTATCACCCTCTTCTTCATCCCCAAACTTTTAACCTGCAGTCTAAGTTGTAGTAATGCTAATGGAGCGGCACTCTACTAGGCACTTGTCAGTACACACCTGGAATACTGTGCTCAGTTTTGGTCCTCACTATGCAAAAAAGACGTGGAAAGACTGAAGAGGGTTCATAGAAGACTCACAGAGATGATCCAAGGACTGGGCAGCCGTATGAGGAAAGGCCAAGAGAGCTGGGTTTGTTCAGCCTATGGAAAGGAAGGCTTAGGAGAAGCCTTATCATCACATTCCTGTATTTAAAAGGTGGCTACAAAGAAGGTGGAGACTCCCCTTTTACAAGGAGTCACATAGAAAAGATGTTTTTAGCTAGGATATTGGTGGGTTTTTCAATCTGTGCTTTGAGGCAATTGGTGGCTCGATTATTTCACTACATGTTAGTATGGTGCCAGATTTATTGTTTATCTTTGCTCCAGTTAATTTCCAGGAAGAAATTGCTTTTCATTTCAGCCCTATGTGATATCTGCATAGATTTTTAATTTAATATATCTAGATTACATTTTAGCTTCTTTTAGAGTCAATTTCTTTGCCAGGTGGTTACAATACAATGACTGAAAAAGTTCTATTGCTTTCCCTCCAGTCTGCTTGTTTCACTTCTTTCCTCACCTTTCCAATATTTTCTTTAAGCCTTTTTGCTTAGAGCTTCATTGCCACTTCACGCAACCTCTAGTTGTCTATGTGCTATGGTTTTTGGACATGTGATAATCAGATATATGGTTTATAAAGGCTGCTCTTAATTAGAATCTAGTAATTGGATCCATAATTAAACATGCACATTTGGTCTTATGATAAATTAATACCTAATGTATATGTAAGTGTACATATTTACTAATGTCCCCCCCCAATTATTTACCAGCAGTATGCATCTATATTTTGTTTTAGCACTTGCAAACTTCATAAACAAAGAAAAAAGTGGAGGAGTTATCAGGGCCATCACTGGAAAACAGGTTGAATTGGTTTCCGAGACCTCTGAGCCCAACGTCATGGTTAAGTGGTACAAAAATGGCAAAGAAATTACAGCCGGCAAGAAATTCACTTTGGAAGATAAAGGAAAACTGCACAAGCTTGTGGCATCAGCCGTGACGAAAGAAGATGAAGGAACATATACATGCAAAATTGGAGATGACACTCTTACTTTTGATTTAAAAGTCTCAGGTAAGTCTGTGATGCAAGTATGGGATCTGAGTCTATGTTAGAAACTCAGGACTTTGATCATTATACTTGTCTTACCTTGTAAATTGCCAGATTTTGGGGCCAATATTGCACAGCTCTATTTCAGAGGCTGACCCTTAGTGTGGTCCATATGCAAATTCATGATATGGGCACATAATTTAATGACACAGTTATGTATTCAAATCAGCAGAAGCTTTACTATGTCAGGAGTCATGACTCAACCACCACACTGGTTGAACAGGCTGAAAGCCACATTTGGCCTTTATTATTTTAGCTCAAAGTGTATATCAACTTTGAACCTCCTGCCTGATGTAGTCCTAAAATCTGTGAAAATGCTCTTTTGACAAGTTTAACTCCTGATTCTGAGAGTTAAGTATCTCCAGCTGTTCCCAAAGGACACTGTCATGATCTCTGCGACATCTCCCTGTGGTACTGTAAATGAAGCTGCTAGTTCATGGCACATGCCCATCAGCATGAAGCACGTGTTAAAGCATGTGGCTGTCAGGTCAAGCCTAGAGGGAAATGTTTGTCACTGATGCGTTCCAATCCAGGATGGAGCCAGAGTATCAAATGACACAAGAATTTATCTGTGAAATTCTGGATCTGAGAAATTCAACTGATTCAATTTGCATAGCCTGGTGGGAACCTTATTTCTAAAAGTGGGTTAATGTCTCCAGCCTCAGGTATTCACTCTGCATCTCATTTCCAGTTCTCTTTGGTTGATAATCCAGCATTATGCAATTTCACTTTGAGTGTAATTCATAGTTCCTGACTTTACCCGTTGAAAAACTGGTCTAAAAGAGCCAACCAGTCTGAACTGACCCCGCAAAGAGAAATTTATGTAATCTAATCTATACTGTCCAATGAGAGCTATCTAATATGGATTTAAAACCCATTCTGGACCTGCCTTTGTCTGAACATCAAATACAGAGAAAGCCTGCATGGTTACCTGAGGCTGGATGCCTAACTTTGTGATGACCGTGTGCAGTTAGGTGGTAAAACATTACATGGCTCAGGCAAAGAAAACTGGTATCTGCTATCACTGTGTGCCCCCAATAACTTTCTGATGAACAAGGATAAAGCTGCAACCTGTCAACAAAACCATAGCTATGGCAACTTCCACCTTGTTTCACGTCACCATAAACATTTTCAAGAGATAAGAAGCAAAGCTGCACAGTCACGGGGAGGGTCTTACGGCAGGGAAGTAATCTGTCTTTATGGTGATGAGTTACCCCAGTAATCTTGAACAGCAGGATTCTGGATGGACTACCCTTCTTTGGTCATCTCATTTTTTAAAGAATAGATCAGTCCTAATGCTTACCATTTTTAATGAGATATTTGTTCTCTGATGCCACAGAAGGGCCTGGCATGGGTGTAGCATAGCAATTGCCCTTGAGATACTCAGTGACTGAAAGCAACAGTTGCTGCTAAAAGAAATGCAATACTAAGCTAAGGTTGGTTATAGCTGACAGCCATTAGCTTGCTCTTCAGGCAAGGGCTGCCTTGATGGAATGAAGGGTATGAAAAACCTGACATGCTTATCAAATACTGCTCGTTAGCTTAGGGGACAAGGTATGTGGAATAGGTTTGCTCACATTTTACATGCAAGGTGCCTGTCTCCACTTACTTAGTTACCTTTGCTTTTATCTCTATGAATATGATTGCAAAAAACCTGAATTGATAAAAATGCTGTATTGCTGCTTCATACATGGTGCACACTGTGTGTACACAGCTCATATGTGTGGCCACCAGTCTGTGCAGTCAGCAGAGCTTGAGCTGAGGTGTCAAAGCAGGAACATCTTCTGCTTGAGCTATACGAGCTGTGAGCAGTTGTGAGTTCTCTACTGCGAAGACCAGTCTCAACAGAAGGATGTGACACTGTTGGCTCATATATTCACTTAGTCCTCTTGAAGCTGGAGAACATCATGGCAATGAGATTATCCCATGTGTGCCCTGATCCAGGCTAGGGAAGAATTAGTTCAGTGGCACTGATATTGTGAACATGGGGCTGCAGCAATGGGCTCAGAAACATTTAAAGGCTCCTCATCACTTCTAACACTGCTGTTCCTCAGGAGGGACTTTTCTGACTCATCAACACCATTTATTGCCATAGCTGTTAACTCTCTTAGTTATGTTGCAGTAGGATCATGCACATGTAAGTACATTCATACCTCCAGAGGTGAAACTTGATCACCCAAGTGGGACTAGCAATGAAATAACGACCAGTAATTACTGTATCTTAACTATGTGCTGATAAGCCTGAATTCAGCTTTCTCTTTTTCTTTCCAGATGAAACTGTTAATTTTGTCAACAAGCCCAAAACAACCCCAGAAATATCAGTCAATTCTTCTGACAACCTTGAGCTGGTATGTGAGGTGTCCGCTGCGAGTGGAGTTGTGGTATGGAAGAAGGATCAAAGAGAAGTGAAGCAGGACCAGAGGACAACAGTTGTCTCCCAGGGGACACACCGCAAGCTCATCATCAAGAAGGTGACACAGCAAGACCAAGGGAGCTATACCTGTGAAACAAAGGATGACAGAACAACATTCCAAGTCAAAGTCAGAGGTGAGAAAATGATAGAAATGCCAAAGATAAATGAATATTCATTGGGGTAGTATCTTACAATCAGAAGATCATCTCACAACTTCTTTGTGATGAAATATTTCGGCTGTAGAACTTGCTTTTTAGATCAACTGTCATATCAACATTTTATACACACACTTTTGCACCCATGACTAGTTGTAACCACAAAAGTATTGTGGGCAACAATGATAACATTTGCACCCCTCACAATTAGGTGGTGTGTCTGCAGGAAACCTGCAGGATCTCAGCGTAAGGACATAACAGAAGTCCAGGGAAAGAGGTGTTTGAAGAGCTCTGTTTAGATGGAGAATGACTGAATTTGAGTGACTCAAATAGGCAGAAAAAGAGCAATGGTTCCTGCATATGAGGATATGAGGGCTGTTGTGTTCTAATTCACTGGAAGCTTAGAGAGACATAGGAAGAGAAAAAGAGAGAAAATGGAGGATTCAGGCACTATGTATAGGTGCTGGAAGTCCTAGGTTCAAACCTGTGCTCAAACAGATTTTTAACTTTATCCCAGAATTCTCATACACCTGTTCACCTCCTATCAGCAAAACAGAGATGAAGGTGCTTTCTGTTCTTGATGAGCCATCATGATGCTACCAGTCAGGACAAGTATAGTGAAATACAGGGAACTTGACTAAGCACTGAGAGGACAACTGCAAAAAAGCTATGTGTGGCTATTGTGGGTTTCTTACAGAGACAGAAGATGTGTTTACAAACACGGACAAGGTACAAAAAGAGGTGAAAGCTGCGCTATCAGAAAATGCCACACTGAGCTGTGAGGTGGCTCAGGAGAAGACTGATGTGAAATGGTACAAGGAGGGGAAGCTGATCACCTCCAGCAAGAAGTTCAAGGTGGAGTCAGAAGGCAAATCACGTCGCCTGGTGGTGGGTCAGCTGGAGAAGAAAGATGCTGGGGAGTACAGCTGTGAGGCTGCTGGCCAGAAACTGACCTTCAAGATCAGTGTCACAGGTGGGTGACATGTTGGCTCTCGTCACAGAGCAGTCCATGACTTTCATTTACTACAGAGAAAAATGAATCACTCTCTAGACTCCAGGGCCTGTGTAGCAGATTGAGTAGTGAGGTTGATCAGGCAGCCAGTCTGCCTGCATCCACTGTCACACACATGCCCATGGCTAGATGTCTTCAACTGTGAGGTCAGTCCCACTCAGCTGTTCATGTTGTTTTCTGATTTCCCAGTAAGGACAATATAGACAAATTTACATATGCTGTTGTGATTTATAAGGATTTATGGCCATCTCCTGTATGTGTAGGAAAACAGATCTGGAATCATTCTCAAGAAATCCCTAGAGTGGGCAAGACTTACATATGGGTCTGTGTAGCAGATGAAATTGGGTGTTTATTTGTGTATTGCATTAAGAAACAAAGAGTCAGATTTCTTGTGGGGAAGGGAAGAAGCTGAACTCCTGGGCATTGATTCATTTTCCTCAGAAATGGCTGATGTGTTGTCCTCAGGTGGTGCAGAGACTGTGTCCTGTCTGACTGTATCTTAGCTGTGGGTGAGACCATTCCAAAATGACAGGGCTGTGGAATGTGGCATAGTTTTCATTTGGCTTTGTGCACTTTGGACAGCCTGAACAAACCTGTGATTTTTAAATTCCTTCTCCCTCCCCACAGAAGCAGAAGATGCGTTTATCAACAAAGACAAACTGAAGAAAGAGGTGAAAGCTGCGCTATCAGAAAACGCCGCGCTGAGCTGCGAGGTGGCTCAGGAGAAGACTGATGTAAAATGGTACAAGGAGGGGAAGCTGATCACCTCCAGCAAGAAGTTCAAGGTGGAGTCAGAGGGCAAACTGCGTCGCTTGGTGGTGGGTCAGCTGGAGAAGAAAGATGCTGGGGAGTACAGCTGTGAGGCTGCTGGCCAGAAACTGACCTTCAAGATCAGTGTCACAGGTGGGAGATGTATTTTGGTTGATATTTCATTGTCTTTTCTTTGTGTCTGGGTGTTTTCTCCTTTTTTTTTCACTGTCAAAATATTAGAAATGATGTTAAAATTCTTTCTGATGTTGGTCTCATCTACCCTCTCAGTGAGGTTGTAGGATCAGGCAGAGGCTACATGCAGATATTCTGTTACCAGCTCCTGAACTCATTGTTTATCTCCTTAGGCTCAGATAGTGAATGAAGACTTTTCATTTGAGGGTACTGTGTTACAGGACCTTTTCCAATCTGATTAGCACTATTGGTATGCCTCCTCTTGTTATTCTTCCTTGAAAGTCATTGTATTCTTCCCTTTTGTTTCATCTTTTCTCTACACAATGTCCTACTTCCCAAAACAGAGAATTGCTTCAATTATTCCAGTCTAGCTGTGCAAACACAGGTGTGAGCACAGCCTCGTAACTCCATGCAGCATGAAACTTTTGTGGATGATGAACAGAAATGGATACAGATCTATGCAACTTGAACTAGGATTTGTATTTAACAACATTTCCCCCAGATTTTCCTTCTCCCTTTTTTTTTTAATCTGTCCTTGAATACCCAGTTGTGGTTTGTAAGGCTAAGAGTAGTGGTGAAAATACTTGTCTACCAAGTGCTACTTAAACAGTATTGTTTACAAGACCCCCAATTTATTGTGGCTGCATTGAGAATGTTTTGGAGTTGATACTAGTGTATGATCCTTGAAATTTGGCGTCAGCTGCACCACACATCTGCTGAACCAAAGGTAATGACTGTTCATTGCAATTTCTACACCTGTAATGACCATTCACAAGTCCAGGAGTGTTTATTTGTATTTGCATTCCCCCATGATAAAAAACATGATTTGGAGTCTGAGAATTTAATTTTGAGGCTGTTCTTTCACTCTGACCACACTAGAGATTTCTTTGGTCTCAGTTTGTTTTGCAAGAGGTTCAGTAAATGTTATCTCAGGCTCCAGGCAGCCATGTATGTCTCTGGTACATTCTGAGTGATCATTTCTGAACTGGATAATAGGAAAGGGTTTGGTTTTGTTTTGTTTTATTCATGTTTGTAATGCTTCACTGTCTTTGCAGCCAAATACCTCTCTGTTAGCCTTACAGATCAGAACAGGCAATCTATTTTCTCCTCTGCTTTCTTACAGCATACAACACACAATGCTGACAGAGGTCTGGCATTTTATCAGCTATGTAGAAGAGCAACTGTGTTGGGAGTCTGTTGACTTTCCTGTTTGCAGCCTTGCTGTGGACCTGAAGCCCTTGCTTCAGGGCATAGCTCAAGTGCTGTCCCCTTGTAAAAGCTATACTGCTCTCCCACTACCTTGGGACATCCTCCTCCTTCCATTTCTTATGTGCAATGTGCAACTGCTGCGATAGCATAAAGCTCTACTTCTCCCCATAGCATATATTGTAAACCATCAGATGTTATGAATCCCCACTCTGAGTGGTATACAGAGAATGTGAGTTGGGGCACTGTCTCTTTATCATGAATTCTGTAGCTCATGCTTTTGGCACAGGGAACTGCCAGTTTCAGTGAAGCCTTACCATAGTAAGGCTAGATTTGAGAGGCATCTTTCAGAGAAAATGTAACATGGGCTTATACCAGTTTTTTTTTCTGTTAACGACAAGCTCACGCTCAGTTGATGAAATTAGTTCATACATTACTGCAGAGGGGTAGTCAAAAAAAACCTATAGAAATTTAGTGCTTTTACACTAAATTCCTCTACCTGAGGGCTAGTCTTAGCTGTCTGCCTCGAAAACCAAAGGTTTTCAATTCTTTTTCAAAATGGATGACTTCATGACTGAGCAGGGTAATGTAACACCTTCCCCTCTGTTGTAAGTGGAGAGTGCTTGCCTAGCTACCGTTGCTGTATTTCTCATGTGTACAACTGTAACATGACATGCAAGTCCCACACTCACTGGAAAATGATCTGGTGTGAAAGTCAGGAGGGATTATGAGTACTCTGAGTGCCTGGCTTTTTTTCTGCAGAAATCCTTATTTTACCAGATTATCCCAAAGTGCAGTGGCTTTATGGGTCTTAATTTATCCTGTTACCATTGCACTCAGAAAGCTTTTCAGGGTTCCTGTACTCCAGGGGTCCACTAGTAGCACAAAACCTTCCATATTTGAGGACCACTTGAAGGTTAGATGCTTAGTGTTTAATACTGGAATGCAGCCATAGATTTTTTGCTTAATACAAAAAGAACCAGTTGCTTAACATCTTGGGACAGGGTTAGATTTGTAACCAAGAGCTGATCCTGAAATGTTGTTATTTCAATACTCATGGTATGCAGTGAAATTCTGATTTGAAGTTGGCAAAAGCTCTGTGTCCTGAAAATGGCTTTCCTCAATTTCAGTGTAACTTCACTAACCAGTTTCAACAGAAGCTGGAAATGTCATCCATACTGACAGCTTGTTTCACTTAAAAATAAGTTTATAAGACAAATTACTGGCTAGTGTAAGTCACTTTATAAGCTTATTGAAAGTTTTAGTCATATTTCCTATCCCTAAGAAAATGGTTTATATTAAAGGGCAAGAATGCAGAGGACAAGTAAGCAACCCCTATGGCATATTCCTGCCCTGCTAACATAAAATTTTAAATGCAGCCCCCATTCAAACAGACTAGTTTAACTTGTTTAGTGCACTCTGCGTATTTAGTGTCCAAGCTGTTGATGGAAGTTAAAATGTTTATATTTTTGCAACCAGTTTTGAATACAAACCGTGGTGTGTGCTCAAGCCCTTTTACATACCAAAATGCTGCTTAATCTGCAGTGGACTGGTAGGTGCCTTTGAGAAATTTTGCATCACCCAGCACAGGCCATGTGCACTGCCCAGTTAATGACACCTTAATGACAATAATCTCTCCTCACACCCTTTCTACAGCCAATATAAGCAGAGAAGCTCAAATTTAAAGCATATAAATTGTGTTCCAGCTTTGGCTTGCTCGCTGCAGGACATCTCTGCAGGGACTGTGTTTTATTGATGGCAAGCCTATGATGTGGCTCCCAGAACTGCATGTAGTGCCATGATCAGTAGTGTAGGAACCTGACCTGGACTTACACCTACTCCTTACCCTCCCAGACAGATACTGCCGGGGTACAGACATGATAGAGATGATATGCAGAGGAGAAAGTCATCAAGGAGGAGAAAATACTGGCATTAGGAGGCTGCAGAGTGACTGTGGGGAGGAAGGCTGTAGCACAGGTTATGGAAGGGGTTCACCATGACTATCAGGGAGAACAAAGAGCCTTCCAGGTCATGTTAACCAGGTAACCTAGACGTCTGAAGCTGGATGTATGAATTATCTTTCATTACTGCATTGCAACTGAATGGCAATAGAAACCCCATACACTTGGTAGTCAGTTTATCTTTGGAATTTGTGATTCTGTAGCACTGACATCATGGACTTCAGTGATCAAATGCAACACTAAATCAGCATAAGGCACCTATGCTAACTCCTGGATGCTTGTTGCTGTGTGATATCCATCATAGAGGCATACCAAAACTATTTTATATTTCTTGTGCAGTAAATCAGTGGAAAAAATATGGCAGACAATTTATTTAGAGTCTGTTTGTCCTCCCACATGTCAAGTGAACACTGATATAAAAGCTAACAGTGATCACACCGGTTGTCACCAAAAGGAAAACCATTATAGTAATTGCTAAAAGATGCAATTTATCAGTCTTACTTAGCAAGGTGACAACTGAATCTTTTCAATGCATATACCTAACTAAATATTAATTACACAAGATATCCTTTTGATGCCAACTATACTGGTTGAGATGGAAGTTCTAAGTGGTACTGTGGAAGGACATGATTTTTAACACTTCATTCTTGTTGCTTGTGTTCGGTATTAAGAGAAGATTACCTATGGCCAGTTTTCTGAAAAATCAGGTTTCTGAGGAAAGAAAAGTATACTTCAAATTTTATATGGACGTTTTATGTACAATGTAGCCCAAGTATTTCTCCATATTATGGAGAAACCCTTATTATATTTGGGGGATTGAATTAGAAGATATTTTCTGAACAACACCCAGTCTTGATCCAAAATAGGACATATAAATTCCTGTAAATAATGTGATAGTGAAGATGGCAACTCATAATTGTGATATGTTTAACGACTTCTAAATGTGGGGTGTAGAAACACCATAAAAACCAGAGGGATTTTTATCTTTGTCTTCATTATAAAAAATAAGAAAATGAGGTGCTCAAGCTGTTCATAAAAACTAGGCAGAGAGGTATGATAATTATATGTACTATGTTTTGAGGGTGTGTGCTTCCATGTGATAAAAGAAACTGTAAAGCAATGTTACTTACAAGAATGCTGACACAAAATTCATGTAGTATCTACTTGTTGCAAGTGATTTTTATCTTACATATTTTGTCCCTGATGTTTCCCTATTTCAGAAGCAGAAGATGCATTTGTCAACAAGGAGAAGGTACAAAAAGAGGTGAAAGCTGCATTATCAGAAAATGCCACACTGAGCTGTGAGGTGGCTCAGGAGAAGACTGATGTGAAATGGTACAAGGAGGGGAAGCTGATCACCTCCAGCAAGAAGTTCAAGGTGGAGTCGGAAGGCAAATCACGTCGCCTGGTGGTGGGTCAGCTGGAGAAGAAAGATGCTGGGGAGTACAGCTGTGAGGCTGCTGGCCAGAAACTGACCTTCAAGATCGATGTCACAGGTGACAGGACATGTTGGCTCTCATCACAGAGTGGTCCATGATTTTCATTTACAACAGGCAAAACTGAATCACTGTCTGGGATTCAGGGGCTGTGCAGCCTCGATGTTAAGTAGTGATTTCTGATTTCCCAGTAAGGACAGTATAGACAAATTTACATATGCTGCTGTGATTTATAAGGATTTATGGCCATCTCCTGTATGTGTGGGAAAATAGATCTGGAATCATTCTCAAGAAGTCCCTAGAGCAGGCAAGGCTTACATCTGGGTCCCTGTGGCAGATGAGATTGGGTGTTTATTTGTGCATTACATTAAGGAACAAAAAGTCAGATTTCTTATGGATGCATGGGGGTTGGAAGAACCTTAACTCCTGGGCATTGATTCATTTTCCTCAGAAATTCTGAGGCACGGCTCTAGACTGTAGAGAGAATTGTGTCCTGTCTGAGTGTATCTTAGCTGTGGGTAAGGCAGAGCTGGTGGAAGGTCTTGTAATCAGGATTTTGCATTTGACTGTGAGTGTTTTGCACAGCCTGAACAAACCTGTGATTTTTAAATTCCTTCTCCCTCCCCACAGAAGCAGAAGATGCGTTTATCAACAAAGACAAACTGAAGAAAGAGGTGAAAGCTGCGCTATCAGAAAATGCCACACTGAGCTGTGAGGTGGCCCAGGAGAAGACTGATGTGAAATGGTACAAGGAGGGGAAGCTGATCACCTCCAGCAAGAAGTTCAAGGTGGAGTCAGAGGGCAAATCACGTCGCCTGGTGGTGGGTCAGCTGGAGAAGAAAGATGCTGGGGAGTACAGCTGTGAGGCTGCTGGCCAGAAACTGACCTTCAAGATCAGTGTCACAGGTGGGAGAAAATTGCCTGGCCTGGCCTTCCTGCTTCTAGAATATTTAGGAAAAAAAAAATTATTATGTATCTTCTATGTAAAACAATATAAAATATTTAAGATGGGGATCCATCCTGGTTAAACTTAAAGGGCTATGCATTTCTAAAGCAACAGGACCATGAACAGGAAAGTGTTGGTTGCGCTTCTCAATCCCCACATGCTAGTGCAACCAGAACAAGTTTTCAGTGCAGGTGATTTTCAGTGAATTTCAGAGCAGGGCAGGGGCACAGTGGAGAGCAGTAGTGTGTCAGTCCAGTGGCTGCACTCACCAAAACAATACACAAAAAAAGCTTTGAAAACCAACCGCAACCACTTACCCCCTTCTCTTCCTCCTCCCCCCAAAAAAGCACTCATCAAAATGGTTTTAATGTTCTTCCAATAGCTTTATATGTAGTATTACGTGGAAGTCAAGGTAAGAGGATTGGGCAACATCATGTTTTAAAGAAACTCTGATTTTCTCTCTCTTTTCAGAGCCAGAAGTTGTATTTACAAACAAGGAGAAGGTGCAGAAAGAGGTGAAAGCTGCATTATCAGAAAACGCCACGCTGAGCTGTGAGGTGGCTCAGGAGAAGACTGATGTGAAATGGTACAAGGAGGGGAAGCTGATCACCTCCAGCAAGAAGTTCAAGGTGGAGTCAGAGGGCAAATCGCGTCGCCTGGTGGTGGGTCAGCTGGAGAAGAAAGATGCTGGGGAGTACAGCTGTGAGGCTGCTGGCCAGAAATTGACCTTCAAGATCACTGTCACAGGTGAGAGGACATGTTGGCTCTCATCACAGAGCAGTCCATGACTTTCGTTTACAACAGGCAAAACTGAATCACTGTCTGGGCTTCAGGAACTGTGTAGACTGGATGTTAAGTATTGAAGTTGATCAGGCAGCCAGCTTGCGTGCATCCACTGTCACACAGATGCCTATGGCTAGATGGCTTCATCCACTCAACAGTCCATGTTGTTTTCTGATTTCCCAGTAAGGACAATATAGTCAAATTTACATATGCTGTTGTGATTTATAAGGATTTATGGCCATCTCCTGTATGTGTAGGAAAACAGATCTGGAATCATTCTCAAGAAGACCCTAGAGCAGGCAAGGCTTACATCTGGGTCCCTGTGGCAGATGAGATTGGGTGTTTATTTGTGCATTACATTAAGGAACAAAAAGTCAGATTTCTTATGGATGCATGGGGGTTGGAAGAACCTTAACTCCTGGGCATTGATTCATTTTCCTCAGAAATTCTGAGGCACGGCTCTAGACTGTAGAGAGAATTGTGTCCTGTCTGAGTGTATCTTAGCTGTGGGTAAGACAGAGCTGGTGGAAGGTCTTGTAATCAGGATTTTGCATTTGACTGTGAGTGTTTTGCACAGCCTGAACAAACCTGTGATTTTTAAATTCCTTCTCCCTCCCCACAGAAGCAGAAGATGCGTTTATCAACAAAGACAAACTGAAGAAAGAGGTGAAAGCTGCGCTATCAGAAAATGCCACACTGAGCTGTGAGGTGGCCCAGGAGAAGACTGATGTGAAATGGTACAAGGAGGGGAAGCTGATCACCTCCAGCAAGAAGTTCAAGGTGGAGTCAGAGGGCAAATCACGTCGCCTGGTGGTGGGTCAGCTGGAGAAGAAAGATGCTGGGGAGTACAGCTGTGAGGCTGCTGGCCAGAAACTGACCTTCAAGATTGATGTCACAGGTGAGAGGAGATTCTTTGGCCCATCATTCCCATTTCTAGGATATTTAGAAAAATTAGTATTATTTCATGAGGTTTTTTCCTTTTGCTGTTCATATTTTTGGAGACCATCATTGGATGGCCTAGCTATAATGTGGAAATCAGTCAAATAGTTACAAATACAGTTCTCTTTATATATATGTATGCAGGTGTGTATGTAAAACTTTGTAAGACGTTTAAACAGGGAGCTGTATTCTTGGGAGCTGCTCATCACTGTAGGAAAAGGGCTATGAAAAAGGACTCACTTATTGTACATCCCCATCTTCACATGTTGGTGCAATGAGAACAAACCTGCACTGCAGCTGATTCTCAGTGCGTTTTAGATCAGGTTCATGGTGAAGAGTGATTACGTGTCTGCTCAATGTCTGTACTGCTTTTCTTTCTCTTGGCCTGAGGGAAAGATGTGGCAATAAGACTTGATACATGTTAAGTTCTTTAAGGCGTCGGGCAAATGGCAATTAGGGAAAGAATTTGTTGTGGAAACTCATTCCAGGTGCATAACCCTACTGGGGCTGTAGAGTGGTAGTATGGATTCAGCTTTCTAATTCCCTCTCTACCTCCTGATCCCCTTTTAAGTTAGATGACTAATGTGTCTCTTCTAGAGAACAAAAGGAATTTCAACATTTGGGTGTAACACGAGCTGAGCTTTTCTCAAGGTCACAGTAAGGAGTATTAACATAGTCCTGAACATGTCAGTCCTGGTCTAGCACCCTTCTCACTTAACAAAATGACCTGAGAGACAACAGAGGCAGCTATTGAGAACCAAAGAAGCAAACGATACAGTTCTGTGAGACAGCATAGCAGCTCTTGCCTCTAAAACTATGTTATACTGCATTCAACTTCAACCAAAACTTTTCCTGTCATGACTAGATCCTGCCATGCAATGCTCCTACGAACCATGCAGGTGATCTTCTAGCTAACTGATGTTTATATACTAATCTTTGTGTGATTTGTGACAAAGTAACAAAAGGCTTTAAAAAAATTAATCAGTCAAACAAAAAACCACTCAAACCCCAGCACAAAATGGTTTGCATGTTCTTCCGGTAGCTTTGGATGTTCATTGTCAAATCGCAGGCTTGGTTTCCAGTGTTACCTGTAAGCCACAATAAGGGGATTAGGCAACATCATATCTTGGAGACACTGATTTTCTCTCTCTTTTCAGAGCCAGAAGTTGTATTTACAAACAAGGAGAAGGTGCAAAAAGAGGTGAAAGCTGCGCTATCAGAAAACGCCACGCTGAGCTGTGAGGTGGCTCAGGAGAAGATTGATGTGAAGTGGTACAAGGAGGGGAAGCTGATCACCTCCAGCAAGAAGTTCAAGGTGGAGTCAGAGGGCAAATCGCGTCGCCTGGTGGTGGGTCAGCTGGAGAAGAAAGATGCTGGGGAGTACAGCTGTGAGGCTGCTGGCCAGAAACTGACCTTCAAGATCAGTGTCACAGGTGAGACACACTGTGTCTGAATTACAGAAGAAGATTATAGAGTTGGAATAATCATTTGGAATAATCAGGGCCTTATTTCAGCCTGTAGAGCTGAGACATCATCTGATTTTCTGTACCTTATTGCCTGGATTTCTAGAAGTGGGAATATTTGGATTTAACATGACACAAAGGCCTATCTCATTCTCTGTTTATAATAATAGCCACAGATAAATATAATAGAAATAATAATCAATATATTATTCATATTTCTCCCATTTCTGGGATCCCAAAGGGTTATTCTTATGCACTGAACTTCTTAAAAGGAAACAGCCATTCAAAAATCATTTTCCTGTTAGACTGCTCATCCCATTTCTTAAATCTGAGAGGCTGGAATATGTTTTGTCATTTGCAGTTTCGGCAGCAGCATGCCTCAAGATGGGTTGAAAACTCAGCACTTTTTACGAATTTGGGCTGTTGTCTGTTTGAGTTCTCAGCCTTCTGAGATGCCCTACTATTTCTGCCAGGTGCTAAATATCCCTTTGTCATGAAAGATTCTCAGCAATTGTGCTTTGGAACAGCATTCACAAGGTGCCCAAACTGTTTCTAGTATGCGATACTAAAAGGATGTTGCAACAGTCTTGGTTACCTTGCCAGCCGTGATCCTGAAACCTACCTGAGCATTTGCAGGGAGATAATATTTCCTGTGTTGTTTTGACAGTCACATTGTGACAGTGGAAAAGGCCATGAAGAATCTGTTCCAGAAGCCAATAGTTCTGATGTCAAGGACCCTTTTGGTTCTTTGCCTTCCTTGACTCTTCCCTATTTTCACAGGAGGGTAAATATTGCCCAGTGAAGGCAGTTAGTTTTGGCAAGTGGCAATCTAAATATTTTCCAAGCCTGTGTACAGAAATCTGTAAGATTGATCTCATTTGAATTCCTTAGTCAATATTTTCTTCCTTTCTGCATTCAGAGCCCAAACCTGCATTTATAAACCAGGAACAAGTCCAGAAGGAGGTTAATGCTGTCCTGACAGAAAGTGCCACCCTCAGCTGTGAGGTAGCACAGGATGCAACTGAAGTGAAATGGTTCAAGGATGGAAAACTGCTCATAACCTCCAGGAAATTCAAAATAGAATCTGTCGGCAAAACCCGGCGCCTTGTCATAGGGCAGCTGGAGAAGAAAGATGCTGGAGAATACATCTGTGAGGCTGCAGGCCAGCGGCTGACTTTCAAGGTGGAACCAACTGGTGAGTATTCACTTTGAGGCTCCAAGAAGAAATCTGTATGGCTTAGAAGAAAGCTGGATATTCCCTACCCAGTGGCCATAGTACAACCACCATTTTCCTTGAAGCAACACCAGTGAACCCCATCACACATTAATTCGTG